>NC_088343.1:36777500-38013750 GCF_036884655.1 Musa acuminata AAA Group | reverse complement strand
GCCTCTACGGTAATATAGCATTCACTCCTTGAATCCATAGCCCTTCTTTCTTTTATGTTGTTTATGGAAGTAGAGCTCCTAATAACTTTCGATTACACCTTTGTATGATTAAGTCCCTTATGGGACTTGTCCTATGCATATCGTATTGCCTCGAACTGTTTCACGATAATCTGTTGTACTATGTCGGCTCCTAGTGACATCTTCATTACATTATAATCTTTGTGAGATGAACTCATGCTGTAATTTCTTCATGTGTGGCCTTTACCAATATATCACAGGGTCTTTGTCATCTCCGATTGTGTTTGCTCCTTTAGTAATCGATATTCATCCACCTGCTCTTAGGTCACACATGAATGAAGCGCAGCTCTAAAACAATGTATAGTCTATTAGCTCTCGAAGTCTACTGACTTCATTAAAATTGGTATGCTATTATTTTGATCCTGGGCTCCTACCCTTGACACAATATCCGTTGTGCATTACTTTATTTGTGGTAACTTGAATGGTAGCACTACGATATATTCTTGAAGAGTACTTGCCTCCACATCCTCTTACCTCATGCCAAGGCCTTTTTACCCCAATTTTGTCTCTATAAGTTGAGTCGCCTTAGTTCCTTTATCAAATACTTTCTCGAGATAAGGTGTATATGTCTCAAAGATCCTTTCAACTTTGGTATTGTACAAGATGAGTATGCTCCATCAGAACAAGGGACCCATTGAATGACATGATCTCGCTCTTGCCTTTGTAAGAGTTCATATTCTTTGACCTTTATCTAAGGAAAGCTTCGTACCTTTGTTTCATATTCTGTCTTCTATATCAACTCCCTTCATACAACTTGAGCACTTCACTAAGTTCTATCAAGTTGCTCCGCTTCTCGATTGTATTGAGTTGATGATGATGTTCACGCCTATCATGCTATGGGTTAGCCCTTTGTTGAGTCTGATTTCTACATCGATTCTAAGTGTGCCTTTGTTTATTATTGGCTTAGGTAGCTCTCTGTCTTGATCTTACAATGTATCCACCAATATATTATCTCGTGTGAAATCATGCAATGACTCCTTGTTGCTCACTCAGTCCATTGAGTTTTGTAGATTTGTTATCTCGAGGTATCACTTTTCAACATGTTACACATAATTCTCCCTCTAGAGAACTAAGACTTATCTCTCTTAGATATATATATCTCATTAAAGCAACCTTTTTTTTCACATCATTTCATTTGAATTTATATGCATGGAACGACCATAAAAGCTAACTAAAATGGGATTGTCAAGTTTACTACAAGCCCTCTACAAGTTGTGTAAAGTATGAATAAAATTGAAAGACATGGACATACATAAGCATTACATCGAATATCTTATTTACAATTTTATTTGTGATAATAGGCCCCCCATGCCTATCCCAGGCACTTCTTCGCATACAATGGGTCGGAGGAGCACTGGATGGTGTTTTTAGCCAAGTATGATGAGGGAAAGAATGCGCTGCGGTCCATGCTAACCTATGATGCAACGGTCGACACATGGGTCCACCTACTCAAAATGGCATGGGAGTATGACGAGTGTCGTGGGTTCACATACCGTGTGTATCGCATCCTCGGTGGCTTCCATGGGTGTAGGCATAGTTCTCATCGAAAGCAAAGGCCTTCGACATTGCCGAAGGCATTCCATTGATAAAATCAATAACGTTAAAATATATGAGGTTAAATATCTTATTTTTATAACTACATGAATATCATTGTAAATTATTTGAAGTCAAGAAGTCTTAACAGGATCTAATTACAAAGGTATGTAATTGCCCTTGCAAGGAGACCAAGAGTCTAGTCGTCAGAGTTCGATCGAATTGGATCTCGATCGAATTTTATTGATGGGCGTCATTCATCACCATATCTACTCGTCGTTTGTTGTTGCATCTTCTCTCAAGCAAATAGATAGAAAGCTTCCGGGGAGGCCAATCCGACATCTTCTTCTCTTCACAATAGCTCTCTCTCTCTCTCTCTCTCTCTCTCTCTCTCTCTCAAGCAATACGTCAAACGTATCTGCGTAGGTCAGCCATCAATGCGCCTGCCTTCTCTCCACAGCTTTGTCCGTGGCCTCACTCGATGTCACTTCCTCGGCTTCGCATGTGGCTTCACTCAACATCGTGCATGCGGCCATGGTTTTGTCCAACCTTGTGGCCACAGTCTTTCTCAGGCGTCCGTGGCCTCAGTCGCCTACAACCTCGCTCATCCTCGACTTCCTTTGTCGTCCATAACCTCGTCCGTCACTCGCAGCTTCCTTCGTCATCCACAGTCACCGTTGTCGCCCGCAACTTCATCTAAAGGCCCATCGCATCCCTGAAGACAATTACGACATTCCTAGTCCGTCGTGTCTCCAGGACCATCGTGGTGTTACAAGCTCATCTCTGAGATGGCCATGACTTTTTACATCCGCTGGTCTTCGAGAAAACCATGACCTCGTCCATTAGTCCTCCTCATGTCAAAGTCATGCATGACATCCAAAGTCCAATTCACCTTCAAGAAGTTCGTTGCATCTTCAAGATCGCCATGGCATCTCCGCGGCAACCATCTCATGACAGTCGCAAGCAATTCATATTGATATTAACTAGTGCTCGTGCATGTCTCGTACGTTCAACCTCGGTGCTCTCATGCATAGACAACCTCGTTTACGGATGGTTCGAGGTTAGCACGTCCTCGTAACTTTTGTATGTCTCATGTTTCTAATACATCTTATGTAAGTAATTCAAATTGATATGACTCGGATACTCTTATGTCATGTTTAGCTTCGATACATGGGCAATTTAAGTTGAGACATCATGACGCTCACATGCATCTCATGCATTCAACACACCTTATATGATGGTTCAAATTGGCATGACCCATTACCCTCATGTGTTCGATTTCTCTTAGTCTCAAGTCCGATTTCTCTTAGTCGGGTCATTCAAGTCGGCATGTCCCGATGTCGTCATGCATTGAAGGTTCAAGTTAGTATGCGCAGATGCTTTTACATATTTCTTGTGTTTGATACTTCGTAAGTGAGTAGTTTAAGTTAGCAAATCCCAACACCCTTCACTTATCTAATATGTTTTATGCTTCGGAATTTATGTTGGCATGCTTTGACATCCATCCGTATTTTCTATATTTAATATTACTATATGCTAATAATTCAAGCTAGCATACCTTAATGTCCAATGCATCCCTTGGGTTCGAACCCTCATAAGTCGATATGCCTTTACACCTTTCCATGTAACATCCCTATATTGGTATTTCACTTTATATGGGCTATTTAAATTGTCATACTTCTATACTCTCATGCGTAATACTATTTCAAGTAAACATGTTCTATTCTTTCAAATTATATAGCTTGAGTGAGTAAAATAGATGGATATTACTCAAATCATTTTTGGTATTGACTATAGTATCGATGAGCCTCATATTCGATCGAACTCATTAGCGGTCCAGACACATTAGCGATCATTATCACTTTTTCTTTACACATAATATTTTGTTGTTAAAATAATTTTACTCAAATTTAAAGACATTGAAAATGATAACAATAATATTTCAAAATATAATTTAAGCATAGGTTTGCATGCTTAATCAAGTGAAATTAGTGGCATAAGGTGATGATCAATTCTGCAATATAGCAGCCAAATTCAAAGGGACATTCTCCTGACAAGAGTGACTGAATCCGCCCGTTGACGTACCGTGAGTGACGTGGACTCGTAGGTGGGTGATTCGGTCAATCTACGTAGTTTTGACCAATCCGAAGCGGAGTGGGCTCACACTGAACGATGTAATATAGACGAATACGCGGCCACCGACTTCGGACACTACTTGCCTAATTCGGAGATGGTCGACGGAGGGCTTCGCTGCTTCCGCTGAGTCGCCAACGAGAGCGGGCGATCCTAAGGTTCCCTGCTCGAGAGCTCCTGAGGTTTATTCTCCCCGTCTCTTGTTCCCCACCGAGCCCTAATTCTTCTGGACGTTTGTGGGTGACCTCGACGCCGGGGCATCCCATACTGCCGTGGGATAAGGCGAGTTCTCTTCGCCTCTGCTTTATCTATTTTCGTCCAATTTCCTATGGTAGCGTATCTCGTTGGTGTCTTGGCTTCTGTCTTCTATTTCTTGGCACCAAGTTGGAAAGTAGAAACCCTGGGATTTCACGGTGATTGTAGAAGGGCAGAGATCACGTGTTAGTTCGGGAGACCCTTTCATGCTCCAAGATCAGATTTTTGGTCCTAGAACAGGTTCCATTTAGGGTTGATTTGGTCGAATGCTTTGATGTTTCTAGGCTCCTGTCCTTCCTGTTCCTTCTTTTTTTGTTCTTTTCCCCTCTTTTTCATGCATGATGGTCATTGCTCTCTCTTTTTTTCGCCTTTTATTGTATAAGACAAGATGCTGTTGTGCCTTTGTTGGGACATATGGCCATGGTTATCACAATCGGACCAGAAAGCGGCCATCTAAGCTTCTGCTCACTGGTCGGTGGGTCAATTAGTCAGATAACATATCTAATTAAAAATATTTTAAAGATATAAATTAATTTAAAATAATTTATAGTAAAAATTTTAAATATTAAAAATAATGAAAAAAAATCTTAGACAAATGAAAACAAAATTTCAGTCATATAAAATATGATAAAAATGATAATATGAACCAATATTATAAACATAAAGTATGTTAATGTAATTAATTTAATTCAACCCGGAATAAATTGTTCAACAATACAAAAGAAATTGTTTATCCAATATTGTTGTCCAACGAAATGGCAGTCACATGTAAACTTCTCAGAGATAGAAATGGATAATTTTCTAGTCATTAAAATATCATTCAGTAGTTCTACCCCAAAGAGTCCATTTTGTATCATATTCTGAATTTTTAAACTTATTTTTCATTTGTTGCATATTTTGATGATCAGAAAGGGAAGATGTGAAGAGAAGATATGTGAGACGAGGGGTGGAGAGAGAACAATGGTCGGAGGGAGATGAGAAGGCAAAGGAGAGATGGTCAGAGGAAGAGAGGATGATCAAAATGAGAGAAGCGATTGCATGAGAAATGCCACTTACTTTTCTACTCTAAGCTTAATCTCAAACTTGATAAAAAATGTTCTTTTAAATAAATAATAAAGAAGATTTAAGTTAAGAGTATTTAAGTAAGCTTAGCAATATTATAAAATCAGAGTGATTTTGTTGAACTCGGTCAGATCATGTGGGTTATCCAAAAATCAATCTAGTCAACTGGTTCATTCAGGTTTTTTTAATGCAACTAATCCAATAAATGAATCAGACTGATCAATGATTCGATTCTTAATTTTTTCGGTTCGACCATCCAGTTCAATCTAATCCAGATAACTCAAAATTTCTCTCGGGTTTTATCTAATGCTCTAACTAGTTGGTAGTGTGACATTCCCTCGTTGCCTCATTGTTTCACGAGAAAACGACTTGAATTTGTTGTTCTTAGATGGATTTTTTATTCAAGGCTCACTTTTAAGATTGCTCGACCACCTCTTCGAGTGCGTAGGCTAGTAGCATTGCGACCACGAGCATCCCGAGCGGTAGGACCATTGTTCTCTTGAATTGGTTTCATTACTCTAATAATATGTCAAAAGATGATTTAATTATTGGTTAAAATCAATTCTAGGACCCAGAGACCTACAAGTCCTAAACCATGCTCTAATACCATAAAAAGATGTCACATCTTAGATTTTTTTTTTTCATAGGATCATAACATTTTTCCATAGGTACATCATGAACCAAATAAATAAATATCACTTTATTGATATGCATAAATTGTAAATGTCTATTACAATTCATTTGTTTATCAAAATATAAGTCAAAAGTAAACATAGGTTTTATTGAGAAACATAATGATGTCAACCTAAAAATAAAACCCAATTGACTCTACTTAGTGGTAGAGGAAGGTTTGCTCTCCACTGGAATCCGATCTAATGCTATTGGGAATATGCTTTGAAAATAAAAAACAAAACAAAAAAAATTGAGCAATGTTGAATAGGAACCCCTTAAATCGTCTGTAAAATAAATACATATCTAAAGTCAATCATCCCATTGGCGTATATTAAATGCCCGAAAGAGTACTCCCCTAATAGCGGATGAAGCAATGTTTGAAATATCGTATCGTACCAGTGTTTCGACATTTGCTAGGTACGGTACGATATAGTATACCGAGCGATATATCGTTTTATATATATATACATACATATATATATATATACATATATATATATATATATATATATATATATACATATATATATATATATATACTGTCCGGTAACAAGCGGTTCGTGTACCGGTCAACTGACGGACCGGTATGTACCGCCCGGTACGAGTGGTATTATTCGAAACTGCATACCTTGGGATGAAGGGATTGTATCCTACATGATAAATTTATGTTCTCCCGATAACGGATGGAGACAAACTCATATCGCACTGCGAACAACAGATATAGTTGTGGCCCTAACCTATCAAAGTGGGGATATGTTCCTCTCAATAGCAGATGGAGGAACCATCCAGCTGCCACGTCTAATGGCTCACTAATCCCCGAAGGGAATCGTCTTACCTGCCCTTGGCAAGGAAACAAAATTATCTCATACTAGTCATGTCCATATTGGGATGAAATAATTCATTGAAATATCTTAATTTATCTTTCAAACATCACTAATGTCAAATAATATCAATTAGCCTGCAATTGACTTGAATCCTAGCTCAATTGGTCTAAATGAACTCGATTTAATTAGAACCTAACTGATCTGATCTTTAATCCTCATTTAATCGGTCTGAAACTACTTTAGATTAGCATAATTTGGATTAGATTGAGTTTAATTTAGGTTAAACAGACTTAAATAAATCAAATCGGTTTGGAATCATCCTAAATTGATCAAATCTGATTTGGTTCAATCAATGTTTGGGCCCAGATTTAACAAAGTAAGGGCAATGAGCTAGATTGCATAGCACTAGGCTAGGTTGAGCTAGCCCATGTATTAGTCATGTGCACTACATATGATTGTGCATTGCATTGTACTAGGCTGGGCAACCTATAGCCCATGGATAGGTTATACGCACTGCACATGACTGCCAGTGTTGGGTGGGCCGAGCTAACCTACGGGCTAGGGCCTGACCTATTGGTTGGGCTTAGTTTGTTGGTTGGGCCTAGTTTGTGAATTGGGCCTGGCCTACTAGTTGATTTCAGCCTAAATCCCAACAAATTCTTTCAATTTTGAATTATAGTATCATGGAATTATAATCAAAACATCGAGTCATTAAAATATAATAAACAACAGTATATTAATAAGATGAAAATGCATAAGGGACGAAATAACATTTTTAATCAACTAGTGTATAAGTATATAGAAATCAAGTATTACAACTAACATTGTGCCTGCAAGATAAAAATTTTAGAAACTACATATATAATGAATAATTACATGTTTTAATCCAAAAATAAAATTTTAAACATATGAAGAAATAAAAGAAAATTTTAGAAGCTGCATATAGTATGAATAATTATAACATGTTTTAATCCAAAAATAAAATTTTAAACATGTAAAGGAATAAAAAAAAATTTAAAACTGCATATAGCATGAATAATTACAACATGTTTTAGTCCAAAAATAAAATTTTAAACATTTGAAGGAATATAAGAAAATATTTATCTTTCAAGAAAGGTTAGAGAATCTGCCTCTTCTCAGTAGGATGCAACTCCACATTCCTCTCGTTGCTAGGCTTAGTTTAGTAAGAAATGAAAGAGAGGAATCCATTCCCTTAAATAGGAGAAAGTGAGCCCTCCATCCAAGGTAATAATTTTTTATTTTATTTTTGTATTTATTTAGTCTTAATTTTTATTTAATTTATTGACAAAAAAAATATCACTCAACTTGGAATGTTGAATATTTATTTCCTAAATTTTATTAACAAGAAAGGAAATCAAATAATTATGCTTAAATTGGGGGGATTTAATTATAAAAAGTTTCAAGATGGCTATGCTTATACTAACTTGTTTTGTAATAGATATACGATGATCCTTGAAATTTAATCCTCTTAAATATTTGTTTCATAATTCAAATACCAAAATCCGTTCCTTGATTAATTATCATTATCTGCTCTAATCTTGCATGCTGTTATAAGGAATATATCTCAGCAATTAATATATATTTCCTACTTTTGGACGCGTAACAAGAAATAGCATATTTACTTTTAATTAAAAATAAATTTTGAAATGGAAATAAACCTTCATACCTTATTAGAGATTCACCTTATCCCCTTTATAAACCAGGTGGACTCCTCAATTTTTCATCTTAAATCTTAATCTTAGCCAAGGAGGGGTTCGAACTGCGAAAAGGATTAGAGGAGATTGTCACCCTTAAGAAAATTCTAGGTTAGTTCACCTTTTTCTTTAAATTTAAATTTTAAAATATTTGTTCGATGTTTTAAATATTTAATATTTTTAGAAAAATCTGATATTAATTAATTTTATATTTTCAATGTAAAAGAAAAATGATGCATGTTTTAGATTTCACGATTATTAATGCTTAACTAATTGTTTTGTTAATGATTGTCATGATATTCATGTCTTCATGTATTAACATAGATTAGTTGTTAATGTTAATTTAATTATTTTGAATCATGACATAAAATTAGTAAACCATATTTGATGATTTTCATGTCCTTATGTATTAATTTAGATTATTTATTAATGTTAGTTTAATTGTTCTAAAATTTTGTATCATGACAAAAAATAGTTAATCATATCTTAAAATTTGCATGTGTTCAAAACATATTTAATAATGTTTGTCTTCATGTAATAGATTAGATTACTTGAAAAAATATGTTCGAATTTAATTATGAGTGTGACTATTGGTAAATTGGACTAGAGTTTTAGCTTGGACCTTATCTGACTTGGGTTGAACCAATCGGTTGGGGAATATACAGGGTGAGTCCAACTCGACCTTCACCAATACAGTGGCCCAGCGAGGCCCGACACCCTCAGCACGTGAAAACCTCTGTGACCTAGATCGTGTGGCCTAAGTGGTTGGGTGCTTGCCTGCGAATGACCTTGTGTAATCGCATCTAAGCTGAGCACCAGTTTAAATCGGTTCAAGGTAATTTCAGGTCAGTTTAATCCGGTTCAGGATGATTTTGGACCATTTGAAGCCGGTTTAGTGTAACTCTCGATCAATTTATTCGGTTTGGGGTGCTTCCAACGGGATCATGTTTTAGACTGGTTTAGTCCAGTTCAAATCGGTTTTGGTTGATCAGATAATTTAAGCCAGTTCAAGTTGGTTCAGCTTAGGTTCAGGTCAATCTTGGGCTAGTGAGCTCGATACCCTTCTATCCCCTAGTCTAGTGAATTTAGGGGATTTTATTTGATGTTGTATGATAAATTTTGTGATTAATAGATTTTTAAGTTAAATCATTAATTAAGATTGAGTTTGATATTTTAATGAATAGTTTTAATATGATTTTTACCATATGTATGACATATATGTGGTGATAGTGAGCGATTCAAAGTAGGCAAGTTATCGCGACCCATGAAGGGAGCTATAAGCCAACCATAATTCGTAGCCACCACGGGATCGTGTCTTTAATGTCATATAGAAAACATGATATGCCATTACATTTTCGACATATATCTAAATGTCTTCTTGAATGCATTAATGGATAAATAAAATTACAATGTTAAATATGTCATATGAGGGTAGGCGGACTAGTATTAGTAAAGTGATTTTTTTTCGAGGGTTCGCATATTATCAGACGTGATGGTCGGACAGTTCTTCCATGTATTGTTATAAGAAATTTGTTCACACTATGATAGGTGAGAGACACTACTCCATCTACTTTAGGGAATACGATATGATTTTCTCCAATAGTTGAAAAATTAAAAGAATTAGTTCATGGAGTAAAACCTCTCCATCCACTATTGGGGAGTGTACCATGCCAATATGATAATGGATCTGTTATGTGCAAGATAAATTTATTTGTTCGCTGCGTGACTTCGTTTATATTGTCTTAAATCACTTGTTGCTTCAATTAGAATATCGAAAATTTCTACTCAGCATGATTGCTGAAATGTTTTTGTTAACATTTATTTTTAAAGCAGTATTTTGATGGTGACATTGGAGACTCGGGTGGACAAGGCTTTCTATCTGGCTAGATAGCACCACCAGGAATTTCTAGCTTTTGTGATACCTAGTTCAAGCTAATAGAACTTGTTAGTTGCTTTTCAGACAATTTTTATATCTCGAATAAGACATGAAATTGACTGTTGAAAAATTGAATTAGTTAATAATTACTCTGGACAGTTGTCTTTTGAATGATGGTCACAATCTGAGTTGTGTTGTAACAAAATTCAAAAGAAGAAATATCAGGATGTGACATTAAGACTCTCCAGCTTGGTGTTGATAAAGCTTTTCCAGAACTGTAGTTCTCATGTGATCTGGATGATGGGGCTGCAAGGATTGAAGTATGCAATCAGTTTGTCCTTGCATTCTCATGGCTCTCACTAATGACTAAGTAGGCCACATGTTTGGTGATGTTGAGCACATAATTTATGTCTTCCTGGTGAAACATCTTGACATCTTAGTCAGTATAGAGTTAGGTGCATAGTATTATTCTTCTTTTTATCTATAGTGGGATGATACTTCGTGGACTTGCAATGAGGGCAAACATTGGATACCATACTAATCTTTCTTATGAGAGTGCCCATGTCAGGAAGGAAAATGTATTAGTGCTTTTGATATAGTATTCTTGATTTTCTTTTTAATTTAGTGTTACTGATAAGATTTATTTTATTTAAGACTTTCAGATGGAAACTAAACCACTAACAGCTGAAGCAATTGCCCTGACTGAGAAAAAGATGGATATGACCTTAGGTATATTTGTACTTTCATCATTTACATCAGTATTTCTAGCTGACATGAAAAAATATGTTCATTGTTTCCATTGTAATTGAATAACTTTTCTGCTTATAGATGATATCATTAAAATGTCCAAGAAAAATACGTCCAAGGGGAGAAGACCTTTGAGGATGCCGGTAAGGAAGTTAATATAGTATGATGAGTTACTTTTGATTTGTTGTTATTTGACAATATATTAAATTAATACAGTGTTGCATATCAAGTTATTTAAATATTGCAGCTAAGCTTGTTTGCTTTTTTAGATTAAGAGCCAAGGCTTTCAAAATGGCAACCGTTCCCAGAATAATGCCAAAGTTCAGCAGTTCATGGAATCTAGGTCATCAATTAGGCAGGTAATTTAATTTCCCCTCATCTTTTAACGTGCAGCATACCTACTTCTATTTCATGTCTTCAATCTCCTTTACCTGCTCAATGTACAGGGTTTTCTCGCACAGAGAAGATCAAATTTTCATGGGAATCAGTTTCAGATGACAACAGAGATTGCAAGGAAGGTTTCTGCAATGCCTATTCGCAACAGGCTAGTGAATCAGAGCCAGCCAAGGTACTTTATTTCTATTCATTTCTATATCCTTCTTATAAAGGCATGGCTTTACTGAATAGTATTTTCTTAAGAATTTTCAAAACTGTATCTTCACAGGTAAACTATGGTTCTTTTGCATGAAAGATAATTTTTTTTTGCATGCACGCTATTCTATCACTGGGATTTTTGTGGACAACTGAGCTGTTAGATGGGTGATATAAGCACTTAATTCTGTCACTGCAATTTTAGTGGACAACTTAACTGTTAGATGGGTGATATAAGCAGTTAACATAGACATGAGTACAGCCATAATATACTTTGGACATTTGACTTTTGCTTACTACGGAAGATGAGATTTGCTGTCATTGCCCTATTTTATATTCTGGCCTGTGGCGTGGCACTAATCTGAGCATTCTGATGCATTGGTATTGCCTTTAGGAAGAATGAAGGTCTCACAGCTGTCTATGAACAAGAAACCACAAGTAGTGCAACAATGAATCCTATTGAGAGTTTGATCCTGACTTTTGTTGCTATCCATGGTGCATTTCAACTAATAAGTTTCATGTGATGTCAAGAAAGAGAATGCTTGCTTTGCACCTTAGAAGATTCCTTGGATTTCTTTCTAGAGCCAGTTGAATTGATATGCAATTGAATACATAACTTGTACCAGGAGAACACCATGTGTATATTTTTTTTTTAAGTATAGCTGTCATTCTTGTCCCATGTTCAAGCTTTCTATAGGGCTTGGTAGTTCCATACAGACAAGTAATATCTGGAGGAGGTTATTGGTAGTTGATGTGTTCTTTGGATTGCCAAAAATATTAGCTGTTCAGTAAGTTGTGGTGGAAGTGCTGGCAAATCCAAGGAAGAGCGTGGAAAGTAGTTTATAACTGTTGTAGGTCACTTACATCAATTGGTATTATTGGACCTTTTTTGGCTTGTGGAATTGAACAACTTGAGAACAATAGCAGGAATTTTATAGCTTGCAGATAGCTGCAATGAAAAAGGTCACAGTTCCATTTTGCAAACCTCTTTACAGCTGCCATTTTGTGATGATAAATATTGGATCTACAGTAGTGACCATGTTCTGGATAACTATGGTTTCCACCCATCTAGCATTTGTTACATTGTTTACAGTCATCCTTAGTATTAAAAGCTACATACTTTTATTATTTGATGGTAAGTTCTTCTCATAGTTATTCAGTTCATTCTTTTGCTGTAGGCTTAATTTCATCGTGTATTGCCTTGCACTGATGATTCGTGATTGTTGCAGGGCTGTTACTTCAGCGCAAAGGAAGGCTGCTGATGGTAGCTTCGCAGGAAAGAAGGTTAATATGAAATTTCTTCATCTATGGCTAGCTATGCAAACTACTGGAGAATATGTCTATCTTTTGGCATCTGAATTTTATTTGGTAGCTAAGCAAGCTGACATTTAGCTAAAATCTTTTATTGCCATATTGATGTTTAGCATAGCATATGCCAACATACCCTCTCCTTCATCATATATGTTCCCAATATGCAATTGATTATTGATAGTGTAGAAATTAATCTTATGATTTCAGAGCATGCATCGTTCGAGTGTTTTGGTTTAGGATGAATTATTCCTCATAAACAACTTGAGATAGGTCTATAATTCCAAATTTCCAATTGTCCTGGTCATTTGCTGCTTGAATTCATTTCATTTTCTGCTTCCTGATGTATTATTACATGCAGGATAAGGTGGTAACCGAGCAGAAGCCGGAGACCATGGATGCACTTTTTGCAAATATGAAGAAGCAGAGGATGATGATGATCACCCAGCAGGCAAAGCAGTCTAATGGTGATCGGACCGCCCAAAGGCACAGTATCTCACACCATCATCGTGGTAGAGGTGGAGCACGGAGGGGCTCCTCTCAATGGAGTGGCAACTTTCGCAAGTGAGATATAGATCAGCGCATATCAGTTTCCACATATCCAACCTTTTTCCCTCGTTCTTGGAGTGATTATTATGTGATTGAACTCACTACAGTGTAGACAGTTCCATTTCTCTTTAAACAACTCTGGTGTCAATCTTTCTTGGCTACAGATAAAATTCGCAGTTGGATGGTGAAAGCCTTGTGGTTGTATCAGCTTGGTGTTATGATGTATCGAGTTCCTTGCCTAGAGTTGCCTAAGCAGGGAGGGAAAAAAAAGATGGCAAGCAGCAGTCCAGTCGATTGCTGCTTCCTTGTTTATGACAAAGGCAGTAAAGGTTCAAGATTTAAAGATGCTATGTTATGAATCTTCGATATCTTTATTGCAATGGAAAGCTTGTTTTGGATTGCTAGTGTGGGATGGTGTTGCTTGTGTCTGGTTCTGTAACATGGATGCTTCATGTCAAAACCTAAATGCTTTAGAGCAAGAAGCAGGCATTAGGTTAAGCTGATGTTGAACGAGGTCAGATTAAGACTTTCTCGAGGTTCAGAATTAAATTCCATCGTCACTTATCATTTGCCAAGCAAGGTTGCGAATTAGATGAAACGTGTGCCAGTTGACCAGCTTACATAATTCCCTACAGATAAAGATTTCCGCGAGGTTCTGAGACAGACTCAATGAAGTTCCAGATGTTGATTTCAACTCTGTTCCAGGCATCGGATGTTTCAAGTCTAGAAAGGAAATGCAAGAAGCAACATCGCTAGAGGTTAGTCATCTTCATCACAGAATTTGGTGCGGGATCGAATGCATGAATAAATATTTGATACTGTGATAATACAGCAAGTAGAATACAAAATTCCTTTTATTCAAACTACTGTACAGAACTGAGCTACAACTTCAATTTTACCTATATAGGCTGTTATTGCATTGCATCACAGAAGATAACCCAGTGGATGGTGATCAATAATTTCCTTGTGTAAAGCAGAGATATCCGTCATCCATATTGCTATTGACCTTGTCTATCGTGGCCCATTTGTTCCAAAAGCATCCTTCAAGACGAGGGAGAAAGTGTGAGCTGCTAACGACTTCAACATCTTGCCTAGTTCGACGTTTGCTTTGATATGTTTGGTTTTGAAGCCTCACACTATTCGGTCTTCGCAAACCTTCCACGAACTCTGGGTTGACTGTCTGCAAGAGCCTTCCTGCAAGCATACTGCAAAACACCAAAGAGTTTATCAATCTCTAGAACCTGCGATTTAGTCAAAAGATGCAAATGAAAACTGGTATGAATTTATCTCATGCATTTATTTTAACTTCTTAGCAGACTCGTTCATTCAGCTACCGTTATCTGCAGCTTGCTTCTCCATGATTATGAATTCATTCATCATGATAGAAAATTACAACATCAGTGAAGAACCTAAGTCTTCAGAATCAGGAAAATTTTTGGAATTTGAGGAGTCAAAGAATCAATTTGAACAGTTGACTTGACGCACGAGCAAAACAACACAAAAGATGACGATTCACATTTCATGAGTTCATTATCATCTTTATGAGAATGTGGTCTCTGACAACATATTAATAGGTATAATCTACATATCTGGGTCAAAGTATCTAAGACAATTCCAAAAACAGCAAAGTAAAATTCTGATCACCATTTATCCATCTTCATGAGATATGGAATTATGGCACTTAAAGCTTTCTGCAGCTTTCAAATTATGTCCCATGTCTCAGGGTGAACTCTATTCATTTATGTGCAAATTAAATAGTAGAAGTGATGCTTATTGTGGCAAATTACAAGAAGAGGAGCATGATTTTCTCCAGGAGCTCTACGGTTCAATGAAAGAAAAGTTGACCATGTTGGGGTACTGGAATCAGCCAAAAAACTCAAAGGTTACGACATTTGGAGATATCAATTAACACATAAATCATCAGTATTTTTTGAGGAATAAATATATACTTTGGATATCTAAGCATAGTTCAATTCCAGAAATAATTCAGGTACTGGCAGAACAAGCACAAATTCTCTTTTTTCGCCTGGTGATATAAGAACATAAAATCATGCCTAAAAGGGAAACTTCATATTCTTGGTTTATTAACATGTTATGTTTTCTTCAAAGAACAAAATATGCTTTAAAAAACATGACAGCTGATAGCCATTGGATCAGATCTCTAGAAAAGAAGGTTATGGGACTTCAAAAGGGAGAGGGAAAAGGAATAATAGAAGCCTTTGAGTCAAGATCATGGGCAACTATCTTTTTGCGAAGATGACAAACTTGATTGTAGTTCTTTCTCACACAAAAATGACAATGCAGTCCATCATGAGAAACTTCTTGATGAAAAACCAGCATGCTATAACTAAATAACAAAGATGACGAACGTAATTGGTTTCAGACATAAATTGAACATGAGCTTATTTGAAGTAAGTTTAAGCAACTAATGGCTCCACGGACACTTAAAAAGTGAACATTACATGAGTTTCAGGAGTTGTCAGTAAATATTAAGATTTTCATGAATTTTAAAGAAAAGTTTCTTTCTCAGATCACGAGGTTCTTTTGCAATTTAGGCAAGGGCAACTTATTTTGTGTAAGTTGCAGATGGACTGGAATCTTTGCCCACTGGAGACTATGCTGGAGAACACACATATCTTTTGCAGTAGAGATTAGCTAGGGTTATGTCTCCTTCAGGCCTTTAACAAGGTTCAGATTCTTTTTCTCTATATATTAGAGTTCCAGTTTCTCGTCACCTCTGAAGTGTAATCCAGGTTGACTGACTGAAAGGGAACATGTTATTACTTGCTACTCATCAGTATGGACCACGATCACCCATTGTGCTTGAGATTTTACTTCAAAGAAAGGAACAATATGGAAATAAAACTCAACCAAGTACTTACTTTGATTTTTCTGCCAAAGTTTCTCTTGCTCTTCTTCTCTCTGTACCTGGAAAGTTTTTGCTGTCGTTCAGTCTTAACATCACTGATGGTTAGGAGCTGTTCAAAGGAAGAGCACACAGCGGTTGTATTCCCAATGCTCGTGTTATTCTTGCCAAGATTCTGCCATAAAAAATTAAGAATCAATGATCTTCTGTAGAAAATACCAGGCATTTCAAAACATACCAGTATATCTTGCATCAAGACAAAAGGAAATCTAGCTGTGAACTACCAGCCATATAGTAGGATGCGGACAGGTGCATCAGAGGTTTGCATATTAGTAATATATCTTGGTGAACCCACATTATCATCAGAAAAGTTCTCTAGGTTAAAAAGTCACATTCATGTTAATTTTTCCTTGATACCACAGACTTACAACATGTTAGATAGGACAGTATTTGAATTTCTGCACTGTTTGTATTTATCACATCTATGCAGTTCATTATGCTCAGTGATTTATTCAGTACCTATCATGCAGTTAATCATGATGTAACTATTTCAGCATGGTCCATAACTTATAGACCAAAAACATTCTTAAGTAAACTTTTACTTGAGGGAAATGTATCAAACAGTAACCACCATGTATAATCTTTGCACCTTCATTTTCTTATCAGATCTGACTTTGTAGATAGTATTATTAACATGGGTGTTGAAGCAACAATCAAGCTGAAGCCTACCAATCTGCTTTACGGTATTCTTGAGAACTCAATGCTTCTGTATGACTTGCCTTCATGAGGCAAGCCGAGAATATTTTGGATACATTATGAAATGTACAATAAATGAGTTTCTAATATAAGAGAAAAGATCAAGAAACTGCTCCTCACTCTCAAAGTTTCCAAAAAAAAAAGTCTATATACTGTCTCAGTTGTAATTTTACCCAAACTGAAGAAAGAATTTGCAAACTAGAAGTAACACAAAAGAAAAACAACAAGAAAGAAGTTTACTCTACCTGAATATCTCCCTCGCTATACGCTCTCCTCAAACCTAAAATTGCAGCTTCAAAATCCAATCCTTGGAAATCAAGGAAGTCTGGTCTCCTAGTACCCCCAGGGATCCATTCCACTGAACTTAAACACCCAGAGCTTACACTTTTCTGCATTGATCCTTCTGCATAGCTAAGCTTCTCAGAAAGTGGAACTTCGTCCATTTGCACTGCAGGAATCTTGACATCTAAGAGTTCAGAAATTGAATCTTCAATCTCTGACTCCTCTAGAAGGTCTTTCTTGCACTCATAAAATATGTCATTGAGATTATCAGTTTGGATTGACTCTATATCTGCAACCTTTATTGTTTCTGTGATGACATCACCTCCAACAGATATAATGGCAGCTGTCACAGGATCAAGTTCAAGAGATGGCACTTCTAGAATTGGTTCTGGAGCTTTGAAAAGATCTCCTTCTCCTCCCATATCATATTCTGATACAGCACAAGTTTGTACCATGTTTCCCTATGAAAAAAAAGAAAGTTCACAAGTTAGAAGAAAAAAAATTTCGGATCACAATTAAAAACATGCTTGTTCTTCAATCCCAGGTACCTTTCTGCTGATTTTTGTGACAGGTATTTTTCAATGATAAATTAAACAAGACACTGAATTAATCAGCTTTTGAATAGATATTAACATACAGAGATGAAGACCTGATCTTCTTGCTGCTCAGACTTTTTTAACTCTCAAGTGCACTATTTCATCCAGAATAAATGCATTTACCACTATACAACGAATACTTCTCGAGAGTGTTCAGATTAAAATTGGCTAAACTCTTGAAGGTGTCAGATAGAGAAACTGATTACAAGTGCTTACTATTGGCAGTGACAGTCTTGGATATTAAATCACTAGAAGAATTCTTAAGAGGTTTTTGTTTCTAGTTGACAATTTATGGACTTGGATGCTAGACTAAGAATACCAATAGCAGAATGGTTTATAGGTTTTGTTTCTAGGTGAAATTTACTCGCTAGAGTGTCTCACCTGGGAATTGGCAAAGCAAAAATCAACTCAGGCCTCTCGATCAGGAAAAAGAAACCCTAAAAATTGTTTTTTTTTTCTTTCCAAAAAGCCTAAAGTGTATTTATTAATACTAAACGATCCTAAGAAGTATTCTGGCCATTCCAACCACATAATCCAGATTGGAGTCACTAAATCTGTAATTGTCACTTTACCATGGCAGCCACAACGACATATCCTTCTTCTGTTCTCCTCTTTTCTCTTTCATTTTGCTTAACAAGAAACCTCACCTCCGAAATAAAGGAAAAAAAAACAATTTTGTTTAGCTTCAAAGTGAAAATTAACTACAAAGTTCGCTCGTATGATCTAAACAACCAACGATTTGGCCGCTTTCCTCCACCTTTCCCTATCCTCCTAATCCGATTGATCGATCGATCCCAATCGCTCCAGACCTCAACAATTCCTTCCGACCCAACTGGCTACGGCGATTAAACCAGGGAGCGGGGCAAAATTACCATGCTGAGCCCGCCGCCCGCTGCCCCGACGTGGAAGCCGGAGATGAAGCCGTCGTCGGGGAGCGGGAGGTGGGAGTAGTGGCCATGGTAGATGCCGACCGCCACTTCCTGCAAGAATCCGTGCGAGAAGGATGGCAGCTCAAGCTCTGCCTCGGCGTACATCTCTATCGGAGCAGCAGCTCTTCGTGACTACTCCCGTGAAACCGAAGAGAGACCACGGAGAGGAATACCAAAAATCGAAGGCAGGGGAAGAGGGTCAATTTATAGAGCGGACGGAGTTTGGTGTTTGGGCCGTCCCACTTGGTGATGCTTTGTCAGTATCTTTATGCTGTCGCTTACACACATTGGGTGGCGGAGTAGCATCAGATGTCCACGCGGGACCGCCGGACAGCATTGCCCATGCAATCATCATCACGCGCCGTTCCGTCCCAGAAGAGCTAAAGAACCAAAAAGTGCCCACAAGATTAGTCTACTCAATAATGGAGCTGAGCACAATGGCAATGGAAGGAATACAGAAAAGAATCCACTAGCTTAGTTTAATCCATCATTGAGAGATCACTGAATTCGATACGAGCAGCTGTTGGAAGCACTGCCTGCTAGAATAGTTTTACCACCACAAGGCTGCCTCATCGATGGTGGTTGCAGAGTTCAATCATACAGTAAGGACAGAGACCAGAAACAGTGATGCGTTTGAGGTTTTGTTCTTCCACTTATGTCCTTACAATTGACCCTCCAAGCTTCATTTGGGGAAGATAAATTGCTACCTGTGCTGTCAGTATCATGCATTTGGTCATCTAACATCATCACCTCAGCAACATCTGAAGAGAGAATTGACTAGTGTCTCGAATCAGATGCTCCAAACTTGTGATCGATCTGATCCACCTTATCATCCCAGATGTACACATCGTCTGTTTACTTGGCTTGACATGCAGATTTATTTAGTTTGAAATGAGAACCGCAAAAGATAGCTGACAGAGCACCATCTCCTGACACAATCCAGGTTATTATCTTAGCTAAGATCATATTAGCACTTAAATATTGCCGACAATGAGATGTTTGTAGGATCCTAATTCCTAATCGAGTCCACTTCGGTGCTAAACTACTGTGGAAGGAATAAAGTAGGCTTAATGCTAACAAGAAGAGTAGGGCCATGGAATCGACGGCTGAGGCAAGAAATGGGCAGGGGACATGCAGCTACAAAAGAGTGACTGTGGAAAGCTCCAAGCCAACAGATGTGCAACGCTAGAAAGCAGAAGATGGACAAAAAGCAGGCACATCCTGTCCTCCAATTCGTCCAAAAGATTCAGATTCTTCCTCCAATATGGTCGTGTGAGGCCAGTGGCTTCACGTGCTTCCCCTCCATGGATGGGTGGGTAAAGCAGCACCCAAATGGTAAGAACAGTGCGTTCACTGGGAACCAACAACCGCTTTCATGATTGTCTTGGTTGCTGGTTTTAGCTTTGTTGCAGTTGCCCATGGCTTGTTGGGTTGGCGATCAAAAAGGAAGAGGACAAAGGTGGTCATGAGTGGAGGAAAACATAAAAAGGGAGAAGACAAAGGTCGTGAGCTCATGAAGGAAAAGGGTGGACGACAGAAGTGGGAATCTAACAGGGCAGGCCACTTTAAGATAAGCTGTGATGGGCGACAGGGACAACACCAGAGACGTGAGGGAACGGTGCCATCAAACATGCGCCGTATGGAGGTGTGCTCTCGACTCCATAGCTGCTGCCATGATCGCTTCATCTGCAGCCTTCTCATCAAACATGCGCCGTATTAATTAGATGAATACTTTTCGACGTTGGTGTTGCTTCCTCTTTCGCTTTCTCAGAGTGCGCCATCGACAGCTCCACTGTTCTTTGGAAGCATAAGTTGCAGAGATGCCAGAGAGAGCTGTGGCCCCAACACGACAACGATCGAACAGCTTTGTGGCAGAAGAACCCATCGCCTTCTTCTTGAATAGGTGACAACAGCTGGAGAGGCTTTTTATCTCTTTGGGTGGACTCTTCCAAGATACCAAACCATCTATTGGCCTTTACCTACAAGTCTCCATTCTTCAGCACCACTCACCGCGAGGCATTGGTTGCACGTTTCTTTCTCTCGGTCCTAATCTTCTCCCCGTTCAATGAATGCGCTGCTGTCGTCGACGCATCAGTCCATCGGTGTTGTTCGTCCATGCCTAGTAGTACCTACAAAATGTGCGCATTCAGGCTACCGTAAATGCTTTGGGTGGGCAAAAACTCTTCGCGATTCGTCCACCAGCCAACTCTTGTTTGGTTCTGCTTAATTTGGTGCCTCTTACAGTTTCTTATTTGGTTAGTAAGACTGATAGAACATGACAGCTGTGGACCCCCCAATTCCTTCCTTTCTGTAGAAAAGGAGAGGTGTCGACGTGTCTCGACAACATCACATCACCCTGATGACACTTTGGAGCTACCCATTAGCACTCATAATGGTGACAGTACAGTGGTGGGCATTGTGAAGGCCCAAATGCAAGCAAAGACTACTTCTGATGGGCTCGGATAGTCTAAGGATTTGATGAGTATAGATATTTATAAGTTTGAATTCTAAATTTATATTATCGATTGTGTAGGAAAAGATTATTTGTGAATGGAGGAGAAGATCATAAGACTAGAATTTAACTTAAATATTTTTATATAAATAATTTAAGTTCAATAAATTAATGGATAATTGGTTTGTAGGGAACTTGTTTTAGATATATTAATAGAAACCAATAGTAAAACTATGATGATTCTGCTATTATCCAATAATGATCATGACAAAAGAAAGTTTCTTTCTTTTTCTTTTCTGAGATGTGATGAAAGCATGTTATCAATCTCTAGTTTACATAAGAGTGATCCTGTTTGGCTTCCATTGTTTTGTTGTAGTCATCAAAATAGGCTTGTGTGACATGTCCGAGCACATTGAACCTATTCTAATAATCGAAACAACATGTTTCCTGCATTGGATATGGCAACTCAATGTTTTCCTGAGACAGCTGATGGGTACTGATCTCTAGATTCTCCAGCAAAAGTATGTGACAAACAAGAACAACCATCATCAAATTACAACGACGACAATACGAGGGATCATCTGGTTGCTGCACTTAGAAGACCGGAGTATTGTTTCTCTTCGACCATCTTGTCCACAGCAAGACTTCCAAGATGATTGACACTGTCATCAGGAGGGCAAGATTGAAACCATAGCCAACCTTCCAAGAACTCCCTGCACCTCCAACTCGAATCCCGACAATTATGTTGACTGCTGCGAAGAACAGAGCGAGTCTTCCAACCCACTGATGATACCAGTTCCAGTACCTCCTGTACTTGGAATCCTTGTCGGGTCGTAGAAAGAAGGCTAACACCTGCGCGTTAGATGATGTTAGAAGGACAATGGAAAGCTCTCTCTCTCTCTCTCAGATGACATATATGAACATTACTGTGAATTTGGATAGATTACCTGAAGAATACCAAGCACCAGTACAAAAATGCCAAGGCCTCTGTGAGTGTGGACACTAGCATGCAGCTTGTCATACAGTGATTTTCCAGTCACCACTGCTGCAAGACCAATGATAAATCCAATGAACTGGATGACTGTGTGCAGATAGAACCATAGAGGATCCCATTGCTTGCAGTATCTTGCGACGATTGTCCCTATCGGTAGCAGAACACCCCACCCAAATATTGCTAGTGCTCCATGGGTCCTCTTCAGCTGGGTAGGATAGGAAGAAGAAGCTGATGAAGTACCTGCAAAAGTACACAGAACATCGTAAGCTCAATATCTAAGTTGCCGTTTGTCTACAATCAGTATCTGCATTGTATCTAATGATGGAATACAGCTTGTACTTTACTGGTGAATGCATGCATGTAAATTCTACATCTGGCAAACTGAACTCATGATATATGGAGAACAACAGAGCATGAAAAAGTATCAACAAAAACCTGATGAAAAATCAAACAGGATAGATGTCTTGTCATCATGGATTTGCAGGACATTGTTGACTGGGGTTGCAGATCCAATAGCGAATATGAGTTGCTGCTGAGTGACCGGAGCAGAAAACTTCAGTCGAAATGCCAGATAGATTTTTGCATTCTCAACAAGAACTGAAGGTCCAGCAGCAGCAGCAGCAGTAGAGAATTGCAACTCTCCCTTGTCAACCTGGACAGCTGAGCTAGACTGACCACCAAGATAGAACCTTTCGATATGTCGTTGACCGGTTTTGCCCATCCAACCTACTACAGCACTGGAGCCAACCATCATTCCATCTTTGGAGAATCCTATGCCTACCCAGCCAGTGGTGTATACGGTAGACAATACAATGCTCAGAACATTGTCTTGGTCTTGAGAGTACTGCAACAATCAACATTGTTTCAAATGAGAACTTTGTGCATGCTCTAGTTTTACATGTCCCGAGAGTACAGAATTGAGTCGGGGAGCTCTTGCTCTATGAAAAGAATCAAACTGAATGAGAAAATGGAAGCATGATGATAAGAACTAAGGGTTTAGAGCATGAATTACTTGGGAATAATTTACACTAATAAAGCAGCAAATATTTCCAATCGCTTGAGATTCTCTTATCATAGAAAGAGATCCTGATGAGCAAATCTTAAAAAGCATCAAGATTTCCTTTTTATGTTACCGATACTCTCTGAAATCAAGATTTCATCAGGACATAACTAGATCTCGACATCAAAATTTGGTTGACTGCAGATGCATCATAGAATATTTTCCTCTATCTCAAAAAAAAAAAAGAAAAGGAAAAACTAATCCAATTCCGCAAGGAAAAAGCTGAAAAGATTTAGAACTCCGGCGATGCTTACCCTGAGGACAAAATTATTCCAGACAGTCTTGCAGGAGAGCCCCGAGAAGTTGCTGCTGAGAGCAATGGGCAGTTCCGAACCGCAGCCATCCGACTGCGCGCCTACGGTCCCAATTACAAGCCCCAGAGCAATGATCAGGACAAGCGAATCGTGCCCCATTGCCAGAGAAGAAGAAGAAGAAGAAGAAGAAGATGATGATGACGAGGGGAGCTAAGGAGAACAGAAGCAGTGAGAGCTAAGAGGAGAAACGAGAGAATTATGTTGTGGGGCTGCCTTGGCGTGCTCCCGAAGCTCTCCAAGAGGAAGATTGAGGTGCCATGGATGAGTTCTTTAGAGTGGAATAGTAGTTGGTGGCGGGACCGAGAAGCATGTGGTGTCTCTGGATCTGTAAGCGTGGAAGACCGGGAAAAGATTATCCATATGAACATAAACTAGCAGTTAAAAGTAGGCAAGTAGTGGGTGGAGTGGGTGAGCTTATCAGTTAAGAACACTCCAAGCCTCACTGACTACAGAGACGACGAGGATTGCGTGTAGCAGAGTCCATCCTACTCCAAGTTGTTTCCGAGTTATTCTTACCCAGAAAAAAAAGAGTTACACTGCTCATATTAGTAGGAAGTATCTTCCATTTCCATCTTTTTTCCTTCTCCTAGTACTGTGAAAACAGAGAAAATAATAGGATATCTCAATGCATTTCATGGCTCAGACTGATCCAAAAAGTGGTTGAGCAACTCAATCAATTGTGATATAAGTTGTGGCTTGAATTAACATGCTTTCTGGAGAATTAACATGCTTTCTTGATATAAATTGTGATATGAGCAACTCTATCTATTAGCAGGAGAAAAAAAGGTAGGCAATGAATAGATGACAACCACGAGCTTGATGGCATCACTTCCAACTCCTCAAACATGGAACAGATGGCTGTCACAGAACCAGAGATCACATCATCTAGCATGGGTTCTTTATGATCAGCTCTTATTAGTCTGAAGCAGATACTTTAGTTCATCCATCAAAGAACTTGCAATTGGTCATATATTATACATTACAATGAGTAAATAAAACCAACAGTTTGAATCTGAAAGTTATTAAAACTAGTTATAGCTGGCATATGACCTGCCAACAAAAAGGAACATTATTAAGTCTGCTAGAGATCTAAGAACACGACATAGCCAGACTGTCTCTGGGTGGATTCAAGCTTCACCGGTGGACATTCTTCTCATTAGTATCACAGGGAGGCCATCAACACAGCTCTTAACAATCTGGTCTTGGATTGACCAGAATTTAGTATTTGACCTTAACAGGACTCACATACAAAGTTGGTAGCCATGATCAAGATTTCTCCCATGTTGACTTTTTGACAATTCTGATCATGCCACCCACATTTGATTCACAGTCTTAAGCATACCAAGCAGGCCTATTGGTTTTACGAGTCAGCTGTTCACCTTCCAATATCTTTCACTCTCACCACACCAAGACATCAAAGCTATCACCGATTAAGACTGGGCTTAAGGATTTCCAGTATTTTGGATTCGCCCAGCAACTTATGATTTTGTTGGAATTGATTCCTCAATTGTTTTCGTCCGAGTCATCCAAAATCTGGTATGACCAACTCATCAGACTGCTACAGCTATGTATGTTGTGTTCATGTGACTAAAATGTATCTTATCCTTGATAATTGATGGTGGAATCTATATGTCTATTTGTTGTTAGCTAAACAATGTACTACGTGTCTTGCAAACTTCCAAAGCTCAAGTTAAATAGCAAAAACCCTCCATGAACATTTAAACAAACATATAGGGGGCACTTACATCGGGGTGTCCATAAGCAGAAGGAGCAAGGTAAAGCAGTGGATGACCACGAGACCAAGTTTCTTCCGTTGATCCAACAGTGTTGGGAAAACGATGATGTTGTAACGCTGATAAGAACATGTATCGTTTGTGAGACCATGTCAATGAATCGAAGGTAAAATGGAGTGTGCAGCTACAGGAAGAGGAGATGAGATGCTTAGCGAAGAAGCAGCAAGAATGGAGGAAAGCTTGTTTAATTTGTGGCTTTGACGGGCTTTACCTTGTGTGTCCGTATCTTTTGATTTATTCATGCTTTACACAGCATATAGAGGGATGATCAAATGCTTAACAATCCCAATTTAGTTGGGTTTTGTGGTCATTTTAAGCTTGTAAATAAAGATTATGTCATACGGATACTCTGGGAGATTTCGGTCTATAAACCATTTTAGATCATTTGTTGTGTGATCATTCAGAACTTATGAAGTCTATTTGTAATTTGTATTGATTATGAAATTTTTTCTGAAATGTTTGCTTATGGATCCCGAGTGAGGTAATTTCTCTAACTCGTTTTCTCTTTTGTAAGTCCTAAAAAACCATAGGAGGTTTCAGGGAGGTTGACTTTTGTGGACGGATACCAAGAGTGTGACACGACTTAAGCAAAACCAGTTAAGTCCGTGACAGATGGTATCAGAGCAGGATAAGCACTCATAGAAATATATGGCATGGAAACGTGGGGGACCTAGCGAGGTTGCATTAAGGGCAGCCAGCACGCGCGACCGTTTGGGGGAAAACGGGCATAGAGATGTAGGAAAAAGAAGTTGGTTAGAGGGGCGGGCATCTGAGATTGACATTCAGAGGAATGACCAACCCTTCGCGCAAGAGGCACCATGAGGATAAGTAAGCTAGAAAGAATGCGTAGTATATAAAGGTTGTGATTGCTGAGTTTGAGCTATAGCTCAACGTTGGCAACCACACTTGATGGTGCTCAAGACAAGCGAGACACTTAATAAAAGATGAGACCATGTAAGATAGAATATATTGTTCAGCAATCGAAAGAGTTATGCAAAGCTTACAGAGGTGAGGGGAATTACTAACTCGAAGAATTTAGTATTCATGCAAAGGCATGTATGCAAACGATGGAGTGTTCATGGCCATTCCAATGCGATCGAAACTCGATGTCATGGAGCATTGAAACTTTATCTTCAGCATTAGAAGATACTTCCATAATAGACTGAAGTGTGTAGTGAGTTCAACATGTTGCTAAGTCTTGAGAGATGCAGCGGGGACTATATTGACGTGGAGTCACAATATAGTAAATGCGTTTGTGGGAGGCAAAACAATGCACAGTTTGTTCAGCAAGACGGAGTAGTCCAAGGGGATGGTGGTCTTCAAAACTTTCAAAGAGAATGAAACGAAGAGAGAAGTTACTCCAACGGGATAGATATTCAGGAAGGATAAATCCCGACTCTCTAGAGGGAGAATCATGTGCAACGAACCATATATGTTGAGGAGGAGTACCTCAAAATAACTTCACAACGCTCAACGGACCAAGCGAGCAATAAGAAGTTATTGTATGATCTCACTTGAGATAATGTATTAGGGAATGCATTACGAGATTAAGTGAGAGAGTGATCTAAGACAATACAAAAAGAAGGTACACTTAGAGTTGATATGGAGATTTGACTCAACAAAGTGTTAGAGCTAACCCCAGGATATTTACCAAAGGGTAATTTTGGCAACACAACAAAGATAATAAAGCGGAAAGAATAAAAGCGACAAGAACAAACAAAACACCAGAACACCAGATATACGTGGTTCGGTCAATTGACTTTGACCTACATCCACGGAAGAAAGAGGAGCAAATTACTACTATAAAAGAGGGACACTTACAAATGCCTTAGGAAATGTTCCTAGGCCATAAAACACCTTCAGCTTCCTAAACAAGAAGACTTCAAACCATAAGCAGGTTTTCTTGTGATGCCTGCTGTACTTCTTGTGGTGTGTCTAACATCAAAGCTCAGGCCCTTATTTATAGTTCCAAGATGAGACAACAAGTCTGATTTTCCCGATGTGGGACTATGGGACTTGCCAAACTAACAAATCTCCACCTTGACTTGGCATGTCCCAACAAAACTTGCTCCACCTTCTTCACAAAAGCCCCAACGGGCAATCACCAACAATGAACACCAACCAAGTCCAAGCACTGCTTGAACTTGTAAACCGGAACATGCTTCGTAAGCATATCAACTGGATTGTCCTTCGTATAAATTTTCTGAACAAGGACCTTTCCCTCAGCAATCAACCACTTAGCGGAATTATCAAAAGAAACTGCATCTGAATAGGTAGTAGGCTCACCAACTTCACTTGTCTCTTTTGCAACAGACAAAGCATATGCAACCAAATTTGCATATCTTTATGGTGGTCGAATATCTCTCCGTGGTCCATCCTTGGCTATGGAATATTGCTCTTCCTCTGGATCATCTGCGTCAGTAGACTCGGGACCACCTACTGGCATTCTTTGAGTAGAAGAGTTCGACTTAAAAGAATCTGAACTACCAATCTCAAGCTCCACCTGCTTCTGCGCACTATCATTTGTACAACTAGTAGATTCCTCTTTAGAAGATAGTATAGATAATTCATCAAAAGTAACATCTCTACTGATTATAAATTTTGGGGATTTGGGATCAGGACACCATAATCTGTATCCTTTCACCCCAGAAGCATACCCAAGGAAAATGCACTTTTTAGCCCGAGGCTCTAATTTTCCTTCATTTACATGTATGTATGCTGGGCACCCAAAAATTTTAAAATCAGAATAATCAGCAGGAGTACCTGACCAAACTTCCTCTGGAGTTTTAAAGTCAAGTGCTGCAGAAGGAGCGCGGTTGACAACGTAACAGGCCTATTAATCGCCTCTGCCCAAAAGTCCTTTGTCAACCCTGCATTTGAGATTGCTCTCTCCAAGAGTGTTCTGTTCATATGTTCGGCCACACCATTTTGCTGAGGCATCATCCTAACAGTGCGATGCCGAACGATTCCTTCATTTTTACAGAATTCTTCAAAATCACCTTCACAAAATTCCATGCCATTATCTGTTCGAAGCCGCTTAATCTGTTTACATGTTTGCTTCTCAATCAAAGCCTTCCATTGTTTAAAGGTTAGAAAAACATCATTTTTATGCTTCAGAAAATAAACCCAAACTTTCCTGGAATAATCATCAATGAAAGTCAACATATACCTGGCACCACCCTTAGACTGAACTTGAGCTGAACCCCAAAGGTCTGAATGAATATAGTCAAGAGTACCTTTCGTTTTGTGAACTGCCGGAGAAGTGAAGCTGACTCTTTTCTGCTTTCCAAAAATGCAGTGTTCACAAAAATCAAGTGGCCCAGTACTCTGTCCGCAAAGTAGACCCCTTTTGCTCAATATGCTCAAACTTTTCTCGCTCATATGACCCAAACGCATATGCCATAATTTGGTGATGTCAGAATCAGACAATGATGATGACGAAACTACAACCGAACCTGTGACAGTAGTTCCCTGCAGAATATACAAGCTACCAGACCTACAAGCTTTCATAACAATAAGGGCACTTCTTGAAACTTTCATAACTCCACCTTCAGCTGTGTATTTACACCCGAGGACCTCTAGGGTGCCTAAAGAAATGAGATTCTTTTTCAAATCAGGAACATGTCTAACATTGGTGAGCGTCCTCACAATACCATCATGCATTTTAATTCGGATTGTTCCTCTACCAACAACATCACATGCAGCATTATTGCCCATCAAAATAATTCCACCATTACAAGATTCATATGTGGAAAATAAATCCCTATTGGGACACATGTGATAAGAACAACCTGAATCTAAAATTCATTCATTTTTAGACATCGTCCTGTCATCAATAGCAAAGAAAATATTTCCAAAATTCTCATCAGATGCTACACTAGCTTCAGCGGATTCAATAGTTTTCTCAACAAATTTTTCCTTTTGCTTTAATTTATTTTTCAATTTAAAGCAATCAGATTTAATGTGTCCCATTTTATGACAATATCTGCATTCCAAATTTCTATGTCTGGATTTAGATCTAGATTTAGATCTACTACTGTCAAATTCTCTTTTATCCATTCTCCCCCTAACAACCAGACCCTCAGCCTGATTCTCTCTACTTTCCCCAGTGATATTCTTGTCTATCTGCTCCTTAGATTTCAGTGCAGATTTAATTTCTTGATACGAAACTGTTTCTTTTCCATAAATCAAAGTATCACGGAAATGCTTAAAAGATTGGGGAAGAGAACACAAGAGCAACAAAGCCTTATCCTCATCATTAATTTTTGCATCTATATTCTCCAAATCCATAACCAAAGAATCAAACTTATCAAGATGCGAGAGTATAGATGTACCTTCAACCATCCGAAGCATATACAGACTCTGCTTCAAGTAGAGACGATTCTCCACTGTCCTCTTCATGTACAAGGCTTTAAGTTTGTCCCACATGCTTTTAGCCGTAGTCTCCGTAGCTACCTCCCGTAAAACCTCGTCAGAGAGATTTAGAATGATGCTGGATCGGGCCTTCTTATCCATACCCGCAAGATCTTCCTTTGACGTACCATCTGGAATGTTCTCAGCACCCTGAAGTGCCAAATCAACTCCGTCTTGAACTAGAATGACCTCCATCTTGAGTTGCCACATGCCGAAGTTGACATTTCTGTCGAATTTCTCGACAACAATCTTTGTTATTGTCATCGTTGCCAAAAGATCCCAAAACCAGGCTCTGATACCAGTTTGTTAGAGCTAGCCCCAGGATATTTACCAAAGGGTAATTTTGGTAACACAACAAAGACAATAAAGCGGAAAGAATAAAAGCGACAAGAACAAACAAAACACCAGAACACCAGATATACGTGGTTCGGTCAATTGACTTTGACCTACATCCAAGGAAGAAAGAGGAGCAAATTACTACTATAAAAGAGGGACACTTACAAATGCCTTAGGAAATGTTCCTAGGCCATAAAACACCTTCAGCTTTCTAAACAAGAAGACTTCAAACCATAAGCAGGTTTTCTTATGATGTCTGCTGTACTTCTTGTGGTGTGTCTAACATCAAAGCTCAGGCCCTTATTTATAGTTCCAAGACGAGACAACAAGTCTGATTTTCCCGATGTGGGACTATGGGACTTGCCAAACTAACACAAAGGGCTAACCCGAGGAATGGTGGGCACGAGGGCCACCATTAACTCAGTGCAAAATGAGGAGTGGAGCAACTTGGGTGTAACTTGGCGAAATACCCAAGTCACATGAAAGGAGTTGACATAGAAGATGAAATATGGAGCGGATGCACAGAACTTTCTGATATAGTGAGCTCTTGTAGAGATAAGAGCGATATTATGTCATTCTATGGGTCCCTCATTTTGATATAGTGAGCTCATCCTGCATGATGCCAAAGACGAAGGGAGCTTCGAGGCACATACACGTTACCCCAGAGAAGCATTTGATGGAGGAACTGAGGCAACTCAACTTACGGAGGCAAAGTTGGGTTCAGAAGGCCTTGGCACGGGGCAAGAGAATGCGAGGGCAGGTACTCTTGAAGAATATACTATAATGCTACCATTCAAGTTATCATGAAAGGAGCAGCGTGCAACGGAGATTGTGCTAGTAGGGGCAAAGACCTAGGATCCAGATAATGGTGCACCAATTTCAATAAAGTCGATAGACTTCAGGAGCTACTAAGTGATGGACTATCCTAGAGCTGTACTTCGTCTAGGTGTGACCCGAGAGTAGGTTGACGAAGGTTGATTGCCAAAGGAGCGAACACAATCGAAAGCGGAAGAGGCCTTACAATGTGTTGGCAAAGGCCACACATGGAGGGATCACAATTCGAGTTCATCCCATAGGGATCAGAATGCAATAGAGATGTCACTAGGAGGTGACATGGTATAGCGGATCATGGTAAAATAGTTCATGGCAATGTGATACACATGAATATAGTCCCGTGATGGACTATATCATATGGAGGTATAATCGAAAGATATTGGGAGCTCCACTTCAGTGAACAACACGATGGCAAGAAGGGCTATGAATTCAAGAAATGAAAGCCATGATACCACAAAGGTGGGTCTTCCGTACATGTATCGAATTTTGTATCGGATGAAAGTCTTGGTCATCAGCATATGGGGGCTATGTACCACTAAGGAAAAAGTTTAAATATAAGTACTAGTGAGTCCCATGGGAAGGACTTGATCATGCAGAGGTATGATCAGAGCAGTTGAAGAGTTGGACTACTTTATAGCTCATATTCACTTAAGGAAACTCGACAAGTCAAAGGACAAGGCCGAGTAAGCAAATGTTGCTACCAAGGAAGCTAAGGAGAATAGAATCGGTGCGAACCCAACAACATGATAGCAGAGGCCACACGTGAGAGTTGCAATCTGTCTTTCGATCAACCAAGGGGAACTGCTTGGAGAACATAGAGGTGTTGAAGCAGAGGGTCAAAAGGGATGAGGAAGCGACGATGAGTCCAGATGGACTTAGCTACCCAAAACTAAGTATTAGTTAGAATGGAGGTGGACTTGGAGGAGTGCCACAGAGACATATTTACCGATCATGAAGAAAATGATGTAGATGTGAGGCGACGAATAGTAGAGCTATGGGTATGGTAGTACCATGGTATCGTAGAGGCGGGACTTCCATAGAGTCATCGATCTCTTGCTCTCATAAAGGGAGAGCACTTGGTCGTGAAAGGGGCCGAGGAGGTGGAGTATATAGGGGTAAACTTCAAATACCAAAATAAGGCTGAAGGGCAGAGGCCAAGGAACTTCGTAAGACCTGTGTCAATGAGCTTCTCATCAAGATAGATGAAAGTAAAGGACTTCGGGTCATGCAAGAGTGCATGACTAAAGAACGAAGTAGGTAGTATATAGAGTTATACCTTTGCTACTCAGCAGAGTAGGCGGTAGGGTTGATGGAGAAGATGGTACAATCCCAAAGGTGACCAAAACTATTAGAGACTTACTCCAAGTTGCGGTGAAAACTTCCTGCATTCCAGAAGTTTGATGGCATTGAGAAGGTGAATCACAATAGCTAACTCAACACAAGGAGTGCAAACATTTTGGGTGCTCCAAAAGTGCGAGCAAAGAGCGGGTAAAAGGCTAGTAACCAGCTCGATGCATGGAGTATAACCCTCGAGGAGGCAAGCGAAGTCAAGTAATCTTTATCTTCTCAACTCTTAAGAGAATGATCGAAACCAAGAGAAGGAGCTCTGCACATATTCAAAGACCCTTCAAAGAAACTAAATGGAAGACAATAGTTGTTAAATTCTCACCAATGGTGATCAGTACTACTGAGAGTAGATTATCCGCTTTATTTTCCAATAAAATGTCAATATAAAATGAAAGTGATGCGAACCTACTTCGAAGTGATGACTAAGTGAAAAAAGAGTCGATAGGCAAATTTTATGGATGAAGGACCCAAAAATATCAAAAGTTTACGAGGTGATTCTCGTTAAAACTCAAACAAGCATCCACCTAGTTCAAGCAGCATGAGGTATTTGAGAGATAGGCGCATAGTAAGGATAGTCTTTTCCTTCATTTGAAGGATCCGCAGGAACCAACAAGGATCAACACAACTTTGCCAACCTCACACTAAAGTCAGAGTCATTGGCGAGTTGAAATAACATGACGGATCAAAAGTTACGACTACTCAACAATAGCAGCAGAGAGTAGCTAGGAGCCAAGAGACGCATTATAGCTAGAGTAAAAGATTAAAGACTCAATAAAGGTGAGGAGTTGCAATGTCGGTAAAGGCTTCGACGAAGATGTTGAAGAAATAAGTGAGAGATAATGTCATAGATAAAATTATAAAATTATATTTAATGTAATGCTCGTATATGTGTTTGTGTCATTTGGTTTGTTTATACTTTACACAGTATATATAGGGATAGTTGAAAGCTTAACAACCCCAATTTAGTTGGGTTTGGTGGCTATTTTTGACTGGTAAATAAAAGTTGTGTCATATGGACACTTGTGGGAGATTTCGGTCTATAGTGGATCATTTTGGATCTTTTGTTATACGAATGTTCAGAGATTGTGAAGTCTGTTTGTAATTTACATTGGTTACGAAATGTTTCTGAAATATTTACTTATTTTGAGTGAGATACTTTCTTTTAACCCATTTTTTCTTTTGTAGATCATAAAAGATCATGAAAGGTTTCAGGAAGATTGACATTTATGGACGGATACGTAAGGATACTACACGACTTTGACAAAACCAATTAAGTCTCCATGATACTATACCAACCAATACCAAACCGTGAGACGGAATCACACTTGGCCGAGCCATTTCGCCACTCGGCGAAATGAAGAGTGCAACCACCCTATTGTCTTGCTCGGCATTTGCATATATGTAGATCACTGAAATGCCTTTCCTTCTTTCTTTTCCTTTCATTATTACTGATTTTAATCGTCGATTGGACATGTTGATGTTCATCAGATCCGTATCTCTTTTTCGAATTCTATCATCTTTGAAGCATGAATCTGCCTAGATACTGAATTGATCCCCTTGGGTAAGACTGATGTGTTTTCCTTGATCCGGATGACAAGAAGAGAAAAAGGAAGAGAAAAGCAAGGCACCAATCTCTCTTGGTTTAGAGGGAGCAAGAAACTCTTGAATCATAATTGACCCTCTTAACTATGCATCTACCAAGAACATCAATGACTCATAATTGACCCTCTTAATTAAATGCCTGCCAGAAACATTAATATTCCAAAGCAGTAGTAGTTAGTTCTGCCACTCCAATCAGTGATGCTAGCTTCAAATACAAGGAACAAGGTGCAAAATCCAATCGCCACTCTCTGACAAATGCTTCTCAAGATCCATTTCATTAGTTCTATCGCAGAAGATATCCCCAGAAGTATCCTCCCTAGTTAGGATCAAGCTGTCCAACACCTTTGCCTTATGATTACAATGACTACTTGAGGAATCATCACATGATGAACTCATCATTTGTCAACAGCTAATCTTGGAGCTAGCAACCAAACATCAGCCTGCACAACCCTGTAACTTGGGAATGGACAACCAGCTACAGCAAGGCATGACAACCGGATCATTCTTTCAAGAGCATAATGGAATCATGCAGTGGATGAGGATGATGTTAGTTGTACAGATTGATCGCAATCAAACCATGCATGTTCCAGCAATGCTTGGACCCTATATATATATATATTTCTTCCTTCGTGAAGTGCAATAAAAGAGTCATTATTTTAGTGGATGGTGTTCAGTAGAATGCAGTGCGAGAAACCATCAGAATCCAATAGTTCTTGACTAGGCAGAATAATGAGCACAAACTAGGCTTTGACTTCGAGTATCTGAAGATTTCACACATCTTCTGACTCTCTTGATTGAGTACTAAGTATTGTACTCCTCTCTCATCATTTCCATAGGGCTTGCATGTGTTGCTTCCTTGAAAAGGAGAGAATCTTAACTAGGCGGAGACTAAGTATAGATCCATGGGTCAAGTCAAAGGTTGATGCGATACTAAATCAAAGTCCATAAGTGTATTTAGTTGATGGCGCAACACAAAACACTATGGCATCCTCTTGTTTCTGTCTCGGTTGACTCGGTTTACCATTCCACAGTTTTGCTTGTCCATGAACACACACCAAACCTTTCACCAACTGAGAGAACAAAGGATTTGAAGACCAAATCAACACGAGTTTGGCTGGTCTCCTTCAAGTCAAGGTTGGCGATCCACAACGTTGACCATGTAATGGGTTGGAGAACCCCCACCCCCCACCCCACAACTTTTCCTGATCGATTAGGTATTGCTATGAAGCTTCAAGTCACCCGTAACTTTTCCTTTCCATTCAGACCAAGCAATTTGTTCTAATGACTCATAATTCAGACAATAACTCAAGCCGTCGCCAATAAAATTCTTGCAGTTGACTTCTATTATATTATGGTGCGTAAATTTCTGTGCTCCCCTTAAATGCATCACGTGGAAAGCACATGTGCACTGACCATTTACATGGAAAGTCTTCGTCTACAAGTCAACGCTTCTCCCTACTTAGATCCGCTCCAGTTGATTTATCCCCATCATAACAACTCGTGCCGAAACTTCTCCATGACATGTGAGCCAAATCTACGCCTATGGAACCTCTCTCGGGTATCTGACCGGGCGCGAACGTGTGCCGATGGCAAGTCCGAGTCTCACGCACGCGACGCTCCGTACCATCTCTTTAACCTTCTGCTTTTTCCTCGAGTGTCGTCACGGGGAGTTCTTTCTCCCTTCGGCTGGTCCCTCATCTCCAGCTCTAAAAACTGTCTTCTACGAACCGTGCCAGATCAGAACAGTGGATGTGATGTGCCCAGGGAATGCAGCCACCCATCGTTTCTTGGTGGTTCCCTGTGACGTACTTTGAGATGCATCTGAATCAATGATCCACGGGCCCGTTCGAGGTCCTGAGAGCCGACCGCATGTGATGGCTACCTTTCCATCGAAGAATCGGCCGGCGTGTGCGGCTGTGTCGATGCTCTTCGCTCGCCTTCCGCTACACGGCTTTGGGTAGCCCCCGGCTGCGCCTGGCGGTCCTTCCCCACTGTCCCCCCCTTATGCGACGTCCTCTCCTCCGTCAACTCCACCACCGCCACAACGACGTCGGCATTTCGTCAAATACGTGAGCCACAACACGTTTCGTTAACACGCGTCGTCAGCTATTTCCCCGAGGGAGCGGGACGCCTTTGACTCGGTACCGAGTTGAGACGAATCGGGTCTGACTCGGTGTGTGTGGTCCGAGCGTCCACCCTCGCTCGTTCTCACGACGCCGACCTCGTGGTCCCACGCGGCTGAGAAAGCTATGCCCTGTCTGGGACCGGACAGCTGAGCCGCGCTCCTGTCGTCCCGACCGTTGGCGAGAAACGAGCTGTAAAAATACCGCAGTCGGCCACTCGCATGGCGCCACGTGCGCCGCTCCATATCTTAATAATGGCGAAATGCGATGAATTCCCGCTGGGGGAGGAAGTAGGAACGGGAATACCTTTCTCCTGTTGACGCTTCCTGGGGTGTTCGCGGACAGCCCATGCTCGGTGACCATGGCGGTTAGGGATCACCCGCGGGCATATATACCTCCCTCCCTCGTTCCCGGATCCCAATTACAAACCTCCGTCTCTCCTCCTCTCTCCTCTCCCACTCGCCCCGCGTGCCTCTCCCTGGATCTCGAGGATTCCGCTGTCCGCCTTCGTCGTTCCGTCGATCCAATGCCTTCGCCGCCGGCCGTCGCGCGTACCATTTTGGTCACCGGTGGCGCCGGGTACATCGGCAGCCACACGGTGCTGCAGCTCCTCAAAGGGGGCTTCCGGGCCGTCGTGTTGGACAGCCTCAACAACTCCTCGGAGGTTGCCGTCGAGCGGGTCAGGGATCTCGCGGGGGAGTTCGGCAAGAACCTCGCCTTCCATCGGGTACTGATCTGACTCGGTATATTAGATCCAGATTTGGGGTTCTTAAAAGTGTTGGGATGGTTTGTTCGATGCCTGAGTTGGGAACTATTTCTTGATTGCCAAGATTATATTTTTTTCGGTCTGGTTCTCGTTTGAGATGATACGGTTCCCGTTTGCGCTCCTCCTTCCACCGTCTCGCGAACGTCATATTGCGTTTGTCGTATATTCCTGGCATTATGAATTGGAAGATTGCTTCCGCTTCCAGATTGTGACCGTTAATTTTTAGATCCTAATTATTATGCAATTTTGGGTTCACTCTGGACTTATAGTTTAGGGTTTCTTGAATGGTGCTTGTTCGTGCGTCATGATATCTCTTTCATCAAATTAGGGAAACAGGCAAGTTTTTAGATGCTAGACCGTGTATCTAGAACGCGACATCTCTGTCATCAAATTAGGTAAACGGTCAAATATTAGATGCCAGACCACCGTATTGTCGACCCTTATGTGGAATCTAAGAACCTGGAAATTGCTACCAAATCTTATAAGAATCATAAACTGGTAATACCAATTGCCAGAATCGTCCAAACGGTTATGTTTGACAAATTTCCCTGAGAATTTCAGCATGGTAAAATTATTGGTCTGACTCAGCATTTATTTACCTTTAGGCATACATGTTGCCGTCACAAGCATTTGCAGTTCCCCCTATTTACAGTTTATTATCTGTTTTAATCTCTGTTGCTGCTGCAGGATATAGGCAAAACATGTGAGGTATAAAGCGACATTTAATAATTCCTGACATCCCAATTGTTGCAATTTTTAACTATAAAGATACATTGTTGTACATATAAGTGCACAGAGCACTATCAATAACTTTCTCAAACATAGGATTCTTCTGTCCAGAACAACCATGCTTACTGGTAATAAGTTTTCATTGAATGACAATATTGGTCATTTCTTATAAAGAGTACAAATTTATTAACTTGAAAGCATTACCTGCAGCCTGCAGATATAGTTTGACATCAGAAGATCAACCAGCTTTACTTCTTCCCATATTACTGGTTTCTATACTTGACATAGTGTTTTTTTTCTTTGAACAAATGTTAACCATGATCTTTGTATCATGATGTTGAGTACATGCTGCATTCTTGTTGATAATTGAATATCCTTTCTTGACTGGAATCCTGGTCCATGTTAGAACCCTGTCGTCTACACAAACTAAACTCTTTGATTATCTTCATAAGTTGCAGAATCTAACATTTGAATAGCTAAGAAATAAACGAGTAACAAAACTTCATCAGGAATATGCTTCGACAGGCATGCATGATTGGTTGCTGTCAAATTCCTGTTATCCTGGTTCTGATGATTGATAATGAAAACAGCAAGATCCAATATATGGATTCCATTTCTGAATACATCTGTACTGCTGCAGGTTGATCTTCGAGACCGAGAAGCATTGGAATCAGTTTTTTCTTCAACCAAGTAAGGTTCTTTCGTTGTGAACATTGTTATCATTTGTTCACTATTATGTTTCATAAAAATTTCCCTTTACTTTCTCTATTCCGAATTGTATAGATAGGTTTTTATATATTCATGTATATTATATTAACTTTGGAATTTCATGAAAGTAAAGAACTACGCAGCATACTCTTATCTTCTTTTTAGAATATCCAACTCACCTTCTCTTCTGGTGATCTCACAACTGATGGCTGTTTGGGATGCCTTAATAACATTAAAGATTTTGTTCCCTCCCGTTTTCTCCATGATGAGTTGCATTTTTTGGATTTTATTTTATTTTTTCATTTTATAATGGTTGTGGGAGTTCGGTAATTGGTCAAGCAAGAGAGGAAAATTAGGTATTTCATTGTGACTATGGAAGAGTCATAGTCTTGTCCTTAAAATCATGGTTACTTCTTGGTCAATTGGGTGCATTATCTTTGTGTATAAGTTGATTGTGTATAAGCTGTTTACTGAATTCTATTTGGTGAACTGGAGGTAACTTAATGCAGGCTCATCCTACAGTTAATAATTATTTAAGCTTGTTATTTTGTATAATTGGCTTTTCCTTCCCATTATTAATAATTTGTCTTAGTTTATCAAAGTCTTGAAATAGCTGATATACAACCACATATTACAAATGATGAGTGCTGATGAAATGTCATGGTTGGTACATAAATGTTGATAGCTATCTGGTTTTGCTTAAACATGGTTGCTGATATGTACCTGAATAAGGCATTCACGGTTCTTTAAACAATAATTTTATATTGAAAGATAAAGAAACACAGAGATTTTATGTCATCAAGCGAAATATGCATACAACTTAGATCTCTAATTGCTTACTGGTTGGTACATAAATGTTGATGGCTCTCTGGTTTTGCTTAAACGTGGTTGCTGATATGTACCTGAATAAGGCACTCACGGTTCTTTAAACAATAATTTTATATTGAAAGATAAAGAAACACAGAGATTTTATGTCATCAAGCGAAATATGCATACAAGTTAGATCTCTAATTGCTTACTGTTTTCTTTTGTGCCAAAAGACTTTTCCAATTCGAAGATCCATTACTGATATTCTATAATTATTTGTGCTATCCTTTAAGATTTTTAATTACATGATCAGAATTGGCTCTGCAGGTTTGATGCTGTTATTCACTTTGCTGGACTAAAGGCTGTTGGTGAAAGTGTTAAAAATCCTTTACTTTATTATAACAACAACCTCATTGGTACCATAAATCTCTTTGAAGTAATGGCTGCAAACGGATGTAAAAAGGTAGTGTGGTGACTGTGGTCTACTATATATTTGGCATGCAGGCTCATAGAAGCGCATTATGAAAAAAAAAATTAGATAGCCTTTTACAATCATGTGCATCAAACTAACCTTTACCAAGCATTAGCAGCATTTAGTTCAATATTTATTTAATAAATATCTGTTATTAATGACTTGAATTTATAACTTTCTGAAGCAAATCTGAGATTATCAATTGGTTTTGTGGGGTACATATCTAGCTATCCTAGGATGTCATTAAGAGAAATTTTATCCCGCTAGATGCCTCATTCTTGAAGTCAATAATTAATTTTTTTTTCATAATTTTCCCATAGATAGAAGTGATCGATCAAAAGTACCAATTTTCACATTATTATTTAAAATAATGCTACTTTTGCTTAATGTTCCATTTGTCCTATACTTTATTATTCATTTGCCTTCTCTTCCCAAATGGAGTCATTTCCTGCAAGTTGGTTAAAACTGTCAAGGTTCCTAGGTGCTTATAAGTGATGACCCCTTAAAAGACCAAGTGGAAGGCCTTGATATACATTCAACCAGAATATAACATTTAAATATAGTGCAGATGTTGTGTTCTTTTATAATAGTATGTACTAACATGTATGAAGATAAGTTCTGAGGTAACATATGATCATCTGTATTTCTCTTGCTTAATTATTATAATAAATTATTTGGAATTAAGTTTTTAATCTTTGAAGCTCCAACCACATAACTAGTTCCTTCTGTGATCCTCAGAGTTCATAGGAATCCTTTCCTAAGCATCATTTACAGGTACTTTGTTGGTGTATGCATCTAAAGATACTAACGTAAACAAAAGCAGAAGTACAAATAGAAGCATAGTAATAAGCATCATAATTAAGATATAATATTGTTTGTTACGTCTAATAATATTCATAAACTTAACCAAAACAATGCATTCATTGTTATTATTTGTCACATGAGTATGTAGAACAGCTACTTTATATGTAACTGATCTATAACATTTTATTTTGTACATGTTGACCTCATTCTGACCCTTTAGTAACATATTCTTGCATTACATAATCAGCCACCCAAGGAGAAAAAGCACGATGGGGGCTAGGCTCTATCTAGGTGCTTGAGCAGTCACTTCGACTGTGACCCTTAGAGATGTCAGGAAGCTAGATGGTTGTAGCTTGAGTGTATTGACGACCACCTATAACAACTTTAAAGTTTTAGTGTTCTTTGTTGAAGTTCTCCATAAAATACTAATATAAGTTGAGTTGGAAGTTTTGACTTACCATTGTGTTTACTTCCTAAATTCAGGTTTTAAAGATTGTTTCATCTATTTTACATATATGAATTTCATCCTAAATACTGCATGTGCAACATTATTCTGGACTATTTTGAACAGAAGAACCATATGGATGCCTGATATCTTATACTTTTCAGCTAGTTTTTTCGTCATCAGCCACTGTTTATGGGTGGCCCAAGGAAGTACCCTGTACAGAAGACTTTCCTCTATGTGCAATGAATCCATATGGACGGACCAAGGTTTCTTTTTCATCTTTGCCTCTCGGTTTCCTATTTTATGCACCCCCTGTCTGAATTAATTATTCTTGCAATTTTCATTGCAGCTTATGACTGAAGATATCTGTCGTGATATCTGTCAAGGTGACAGTGATTGGGATATGATTCTATTAAGATATTTCAATCCTGTTGGAGCTCATTCCAGTGGATACATTGGTGAAGATCCTTGTGGAATTCCCAATAACCTCATGCCTTTTGTACAGCAAGTAGCTGTTGGAAGGAGACCTGCCCTCACAGTATATGGAAATGACTATTCAACCAAAGATGGCACAGGGGTACTGGTCTTTAAGACGCAATCTTGTATAGTGCTTCAAGCTTTCATTTAATTATCTTTTTCTGGAAAGTGGAAACATCAGTTTTAATTTTGGCATATCTAGCCTTTAGGCATACGCATGAGGGCATTAGTATTTTCAAGCAGATATAAATGATTGGTGTTTGAGAATGATTAGGATGCAGCACGCCTGTAACACCATAACATTGTTTTGGAAGCTATAAATAGGTTATGATATATGTTACATAAATTTTGCTCCAAAATTAAACACTTGTTAAGTTAATCAATGTCGTGTGTCCTAATGCTATTGATAACTGTCCTAAATGTCTATGCAGTCACAATAGGTTGTGTTGGAACACACTTTTTCCTAATGCTATCAGGTTTTTTTGCAATTTCAATAGGAAGCTTAGAGGGCTAATAACACATTCATGAAACTATTTTTTACCTTTATTTTTTCACGAGCACATCATCTCTTATTCTTTTTTGCTTATAATCATTTTTGTTTACTTGTGTTGCTATATACTCTGATGGGTGCATGTAGCATACTAATAATTTTCTCGATTTCCTGTTAAATATCTATAAAATGTTTATTTTGCTCAGTCTTCTGTCTGCCTTGCAATCTGCTAATTTCTGTGTGCAGAAAGTTTCTTCTGTTTAATTATCTTTTTTTTAATAACATTTTCTGTTATTTATGGACATCATTCTGATTCCAGGTAAGGGATTATATCCATGTTGTTGATTTAGCAGATGGACATATTTCAGCCCTGCAGAAGCTCTTTGAAGGCTCTTGTGTAGGTGTGTATTAATAGCACTTAATTTCATGATGTTAGTACTTTGTCGTTGGCTTAATAAGTTTAATAACTCATATTTTTTTTGTTTGGCTAAGAATCTATGCATTTTGCACGTCCCACATAAACTTATATAATCTAGTTTAGCATTGTTAAACATTGACATAGTATCAAAATAATGAATTATGAAAGCCATTTTTTGTTACTAGTATTTATCATTGTACTACAACAACAAGCCATAATATCCCAAGTGTATTTATCATTGTGTGTCCTGTTATTTAATTTTGAATGAAATGTTAAGAGCAGAAAAAAGGAGGGAGGTAAGGACGTGAACCCATTGATTGGAAAAAAAGTCAATATGGATCCATCCCTCTTGGAGAAGTATCATAGAAAGGAATGGACCCATAACCTATATTTTTAAGTGTAAATTATCTACATTGACCTAAAGTTTAATTGATTGTTAATGTAAAAAATAAATAAAAACATATCTAAAATTCCTGCAAACATGAATTTTGATAGCAGCCAGTTCTATTTGACCTCTTCTTTTCTAGCATGAATTTTGATAGTAGCTAGTTCTTAGCTAAATCTAATTGACTTGGTTCCTCCAAGACTGTAAAAGCAAGGTATGTAATTTCGAATAGTACCGGATGGTACGTACCGATCCGTCAGCCAAGGTATACAATACCATACTGTACCAGTGTTTCCAGATTGGCTTGGTACGGTATGGTACCATGTACCGAGCGGTACGCCAGGACGTACCAAGCGGTACACGAGGGCGTACTGAGCGGTACACCTAATTTAGGTGTAAAACCCTCCGAAAATATTTGAAAAAAAAAAAAAAAAGTTAGGATAGGGTTTTTAAGTTAGAAATAAATATAGTAATAGCATAAGTTTAGCAAAATCAATGTAAATTAGGTAAGAATAGTATCACATATCTTTTTCAGGCTTTGAAGAATATCTTGTCTAAGGTTCATATTTCAGTCCATTATGGATTGTCCTTATGTAAACATACCTTTTGGTTAGAAAGTTCTTCCTCTTAATCTTTTCAAATTAACCTCGATTCAATTCATAAATCGTTATTTTGTAGAATTTAGGAAAGCATAAATATGAGAAAAAAAGAGTTTGAGATAGTTTAAGAGAGTATAAGAATGTAATAGAGTGAAATAGGGGAGAAGAAGGGTATAAATACTATGAGAAAGGGTTCCAATGGTCAATTTGACCGTTCGAGCACTATATTACTATTACCGAGCGGTTTTAAATATTTCTTCCTCTTACTATAGCACTGTAACACGTTTCGTCTGGTAGCGGGCGGTTCGCGTATCGGTATGCTGTCGGACCGATACGTACCACCCGTACCGGACGGTATTATTCGAAATTGCATATTATGCCATCAGTTGACTGGTACACGGACCACCTGTTATCGGACGGAACGAAATATATATTTATATATATATATATATTTATTTATTTATAAAAGGCGATGTCGCGTCGTCTTTTTCGGCGACGTCACCTTTTATAAGAATATTTATATATAAATATATATAATCTTATATATATATATATATATATATGTATTTATATATATATAAACGAGGCGATGCGACGTCGCCTTTTATAAAAAAAATAATATAAATATATATATAATCTTTTATATATAAATATATATTTATTAATTTATATATATATATAAACGAGACGACGTCGCCCCGCCTGGGAAAAGAGAGAGGCGATGTCGTCGATATATATATATATATATATATATATATATATATATATATACCAAGCGGTATATCGAACGGTATACCGCTCGGTATACAGTATCGTACCGTACTGAGCAAATATCGAAACTCCGGTATGGTACGATATTTCAATCCTTGTGCAAAAGTATCATCATTCCAGTTGTTTTTGAATTTTGATCATGTCAAATAAGTTGGCTGTGTGAAGACACTTCATTGAGTAGGCTCCCTTCAAAATCTGACCTTACAAAAAGGCATGTGGTTAATTTGGCTGTGCATTAGGAAGATTTTGGCTTTTTGAGCATGCATGTAATGTTGGTCACATTAGAATGGAAGGTGATATCTAAAAATGTTATATGGGCCTAGGATTGTATACACGAGCTCTTTGATTAACTTAGTGACCGGCATTGTCGGAAAGCTAACTGCAGCGAGAATCTGATTGGTCAATAATCTGAACATGCCCCTAGATGGGGTTAAGATAGAAGAATACTAACTCGGAAGCATATGGATGATAAGCTGATTAAAACATTTTCAGCTATTAGGACAATGGATCTGGCATGATGATGTAGCAAAGGTTTCATTCTTCTTTCCTTATTACAGTGTGTAAATTTAAGTTTTAAGCAGCTAAAAATAAACAGGTTTTTCTAAGTTTTGAGAATGCATGCAAAAGTCTGCTGGTCTCGCGTGCCATGCATATAAATATCAAAGGCAAGATGATGTGTTAGCACATGATGTGCTTTAGTTCAGGACAGTGCACCTACATGAATCAGCTCATGTTACTCCCAGGCGTGCACCTCTGATTGTGCCCAAATTTGATCAGCATGGGATGTGCAATAGTATGTACTAGTATCTTTGTCTTTTGATGCTTTGTAGTTGTTATGCAGGTAAATATAACAATTGATGACCTGTTTTTTTGTTTCATTCTTTTTGTCCAACTATTGAATTGTTTCCAAAAAAAAGTCCAGCAATGGATGTGATCACCATAAATGATGCATCTGTTAACTTCTAATAGCTAATCAAGACGGCACTTTCTGTGTTGTGATTGAAGTCTCTTTACAAGATGCAGGTTGTGAAGTCTATAACTTGGGAACTGGAAAGGGAACATCTGTATTGGAAATGGTGGCAGCATTTGAAAAGGCTTCTGGGAAGGTGCTACTGTTTGTCTTCTATTATATTCCATATCAATTATTTAATACCCAGTTTCTACCTTCACTTCGTCTTCCTTATTTTCTGACCTCTAAGAACCTTTCAGAAAATCCCTTTGGTCATGGCTGGAAGGCGGCCTGGTGATGCTGAAGTTGTTTATGCTTCCACCACCAAAGCAGAGAAGGAGCTACATTGGAGGTATGGAGTGGCATACTTTTACCATTAAATGCCTCAGTTCATCCAAAATTATTCTCCATTACATGCCTGAGTGTACTGAAAATGCTCATAAATTAGTTCTACATTGTTTCTGTCAGTTAACTTCTTATCTTCTGGTTGCAACAAAACCTTTTTTCTTCTGAAATTGAATGGCATTTTGAAAGCTATTGTCTAAAGTTAGTTTACTATGACCAGCTTCTTGTCCAAGTGGCTGATGATGGCTTTTGTGCAGGGCAAAGTATGGGATAGAAGAGATGTGTCGAGATCAATGGAACTGGGCTAGCAAAAATCCATGGGGATACGGATCACCTGAGACTACTAACGGAAATCAATTAGGTTATGGATCATCTGAAAGTATTAATGGATCGATTGAGACTGCTAATGAGAAGCGATCGTCTGAGACTGCTAACGGAAAGTATCCTACTTATGGGCCGTTTAAGATAACTAATGGAAAGCACACCGCTTATGAGTCACCTAAAATTGCTAATGGAAAGCATCCTGCTTATGGATTGGTTCACACTGCTAGCTGGAAGCACCCTACTTGTGGATTGTCTGAGACTACCAATGGAAAGCACCCTACTCATGGATCACCTAAGACTACCAATGGAAAGTATCGTATTTATGGATCGCCTAAAATTGCTAATGGAAAGCACCCTACTTATGGATCTCTTACAACTGTTAATGCAAAGCACGTTATTTCCAAATAGCATTAGTTCTTTAGCGGATGAAGAAAGATTACTAATTCAAAGCTTGATACAGAATTGGCATAGGCCCAGCTGATATGATTCTTCAGTTAGATGTCTTGTCTATTTGTGAATAATCATGCTTCTATCATTAGAGAGGTACTATAGTTAAAGGTGTCCTTGCTTTTTCTCTTTAAGGTCCATTATTTGTTGCCCTTGTTGGCATATATCATCAGCTAGACTAGCACAAGATCTGGTATTTAAGCCCTATATGTGAGGATGGCTGATGATTCTTTATCCATAGTTAACCAGAAGTAGCTACCTTAGCAGATATTTTATATGGATTTGGAGGAAGAGATGTCATACATGTGTTATGAGGATGTATATTATTTCATCATTGTATGTCAAATTTGATCATCTGATGTATATGATATTTGTACTGGTGAAATTTTTATACTCTTTTTGATTGTCTAATCTATCGCATGCATTTCACCAACATCATTGCCAGTTTTCTGTTGTGCTCGGACAGAGACATGTTTTCTCATTAGGATACTAAGCGATTGTTTTGACATCTGACTTTTATTCACAGTGCACAGTTGTGTCTATTGAACGCAGAGAAGGATTCATGTGTCTGGATTTTGAACAAGGTTGAAGTAAGTGTTTATAAGTCATTTACAGTATATACAAGCAATTGCATACTATCCACAATCAGATTACCTGCGAGTCTTACAAGATGGCATTTGTTTGGCTGTAAGTTACTCGTATCATGTTGTATGATAATATGAACTATCACGTCATAGCAAGCCAAAATTGGTTGAATGCTTAATTCCTCCTCTCGCATGTATTATTCTCAGCCTCGCTCTTTGGATACTAATCATATAACGATTGTGCATGTAGACATACAGACAGCCACAGCCGCAATATTATTTGCATTATTTTTCTTTTTCTTTTCCAAAAATAAAATGACTTTCTATTAATTCAAAAAACGATTTTATTTACATCTTGTGCTATGGAGATTGGTATATAAAAAATGATTTTTATATACCAATCCTCTCCAATTAGCATATTTATTACGATTTTTTAAATTTGAAAAAAAGAAAAAAAAATATTATATCAAAATGACGTCCATAATATTTACACGAATTTGAACCCGAGTCGCAGCAACATTGGAGGAGACCATCGGTGGACCACCAGCTGTTCCCCAATAACTGCTATCGATTCAAAAAAATTCAAATCGGAGTCGACCACTGACCCGAATCCGACGGCCAATTGACGGATGGTGGACTCGACGGTGAAATGGATCCAAACGCGCTTACGGCCCTCCGATCCAAGGGCGGAGAAGAGGCCGCCTTCGTCGGACGGTCCAGATCATCCGAACCCGCTCCTCTCCGAGTCTTCAAACGACTGCGTCCGTCTTTACCACCGCCACGAAACAGTCATTGCAACATCCGCGGCTGGGTTCGAATCGCTTTCCTCGATCGTCCCTTCGCCTTCCTCTCCGATCTCCTGACTCGTCCCCGCCCTCTCTCTCTCTCTCTCTCTCGGTTTCTCCGATTCCTGGGTTGGTTTGGTCGGAATCGGAGTGATCTTGAGGTTCTTGATTTCTTGGCTTTTGTTAGGGAGGGAATCTGATCGTGAGGCGGCATGGAGAGCTTGATTTCGCTGGTCAATAGGCTGCAGAGGGCTTGCACAGCTCTAGGCGACCATGGGGAGGAGAGCGCCCTCCCGACGCTCTGGGACTCGCTGCCGACGATTGCCGTCGTCGGTGGACAGGTAATCATCTATCGGATCTTGCTGCCTTTTGGTACTACCTTTTGCCTTCCGTTTAGGATCTTGTCGTTTCACTTCCCCTTTCTGTGAATTCAGATGTTCTCCTTTATGAGTCCTAGGTCTCCTCCTTTTTGGTGGGAGATCTTTGTTATTGTAGAGGGGAATTCACAGAGTTGGGTGAACAGACCTAACCTTCGTTCTTGTTGTGGGTTCTTTGATGACTTTAACTTTAAAGAATGGGTTCTCTGATGACTTTAACTTTAAAGAATGGATCTTAGACTTTGATTTTTTGTCATGATTGAAGTTTCTTCATTTCCTTTCTTTTTGGTGCTCATCAATCTTTGAAAGAATGGATCATGGACCCCGATCTTTTGGCACGATTGAAGTCCCTTTATTCTTCTTTTTCTTTTAGGTTCATGGTTTATTTTCATTTTGCTCCTTCCAATCTGACGTTATGTTTGTTGCCTTTCGAATTTAACTTGGTTACATGATTATTCTTGATATCTTCTTGGGAGTGCCATTGATTTGCTGCAAACTTAATCAAAAGAACCAGTAATTAGCATTCACAAGATATTGTCGTTTATAATAGGTTGAAAATAGTGTGGTTAAGAAAGTCATGCAATCTTTTTCTGGTGCAAAAACCAAAAATGAAAGCAAGAAAACTAAGTACCTCCCATTCGACAACATCATATGTGAAGTTGATTTTGGTTAATTTTTCCAGGCTAACTTTATTCTCCAGAAAGAACTCTGTGGTTGTCCACTTGTGTCAGGATGCCAGGCGTTGCTTGTTTGAATTGCTTAGTTCTTCTTTCCATCTCCTATCATCAGACGTCTTAATATGATGCTTCTCTTACCCGACAATCTTTTTCTTGTATGTCTTTCATTAAAGGTCGAAGTTAAGACAAAATTGACTAATTCGTTCTATGATAAAGTGTGCATGTACTTATTCAATATGTCATGATGCATTATAGTGTTATAGAACTTCTTAACAATGCATTGAAGTGTGGGTACTATATTTCATGATGTGAGTATGTGTTATTAGAGCTCTGGCAAGTCTTCAGTACTGGAAAGCATAGTTGGGAAGGACTTCCTACCAAGGGGTTCAGGTAACATATTAGACTCTAAATTTATTTAATAGATAATTTCATACGACGTTAATTTGGTAGTCAATTACTGATTAAATGTTGCCTTTGAATTTAACAGGAATTGTTACTAGACGCCCGCTTGTACTCCAGCTACATAAGATTGATGGAGAGAGAGAATATGCTGAGTTCATGCACCTTCCAAGGAAGAGGTTCACAGATTTTGGTAATCTTGCCTGTCGATAGAATAGTTATTGAAAAGATGAAGTGCCCTTCATGTGTAGCTCCATCATTCTCACAAACATCCTTGCTTCATCCCAACCTTTGTATCCTGTCGACTATTGCTTGCTAGGCTATGATCCTTTGCAAATAATTAGTCAAATAAGCATACTAAAATTATTGTTCATTCATAGTGAACTGCAGTTAGTAAAGGTTGATTGTATTGATATCAGTGCAATTCTTTTTTTTTTTAATTCTTTAGTGTTTACTTTAATATGATAAGTTTTCATGAATGTTTATTGGGCATCGATCTGTCTTGATCCAAGCCCATGTTGTTAGACATGCATCTTGCATGTTTCATACAGCTCTAGTTTTCTAACATATGTTTCCTCACGTGATCAGAATTCTGACTAGTAGCCTGCCATTCTGCACCATTCTGTGGTGGCGACCTTGTTGTCACATGAATCCATTGTTTCTATAATAAAATTTATTTGGCCATACCTGTCACTGTTGTATTTTCTTTTTAATACTGATGCTGATGTCTGGCTATGCGATGCAAATTTTTATGGCGCTCTGTTTATGATTGTTATTGTACTAAGATGCACTTTTTAATCATTTTCAATGCAGCTCTTGTTCGGAAGGAGATTCAAGATGAAACTGACAGAGAAACTGGTCGTACCAAGCAAATTTCCCCTGTTCCGATCCATCTGAGTATTTATTCTCCTAATGGTGAGACAATGGGGCTGAAGGCTAGAGAACTTTTTTATAAACTTGTGATAGTTCTTTTGAACTTTATTCATGTTTTTGTTAGTGTTAAACAAAAATACACATGACTTCACATATTTGTAAAGGCAACAGATTAATATGTTTTTTACATTCAGGAAGTCTATAACTTGTAAACTACTTTTGTGTTAGCATTGAGGCTCATGTACCTTGCTGGAATTTCATTTGCACAACCTTAATTGTTTTGCCATACGGTTTAATTTTCATACAATCTAGAACTCTGATTATTGGACCATAACTATTGGTGGACTGTGCCTTGTGAACGCTAATAATAACTGTGAGAGTGTGCCTTTCATTACATGACATATTAATCAGAAAGGAATTCAACATATATTTGGGAAAGGGATTATATTCTATCTCATTCATACTATTTAAATTAGAAAGATGTTATTCAGCGAGGTATGAAGTTTTTTGTCTTGGTTTTGCTTTCAGTCAAGAGCTGAAGTGCAATGGGTCAACTGTGTTGGAAATTTCAAGTTTAGTAATTAAACAATTAAAAATTTTCAAAAAAAGAAGAAAATAGCTAGGAAAATAAGACATAAAAGGATACATTTTTTAATGTGATATAGGCAAAAGATATGCAACTTTTGATATTATATGATTATAATTTTAGAAATTACAAATGAAAAGTGAATCCATCTTTTAGCTTTTGTTTTGGAAGCAAATAATTAAAAATGAGTCACTTAGATGGTTACCTTATTAGCTCAAAGCTACTTTAATTTTATCAGAGTCTGTATTTTAATCGTTACCAACTGCATGTTGATAAGAGAGAGTAATCTCTTGCTAGGATGTTCGGGTTATTCACATTTATTTAGGTTTATATGTCATGTGTTGGCCACTTCCATATATTTTGAGGTGACAAAACCTGGTGCTTCTCTGAATTTAGAGTTTAACCTTTTCTACATTAATACTAATGCTTCAAAATTTGACAGTTGTGAACCTGACACTCATTGATCTTCCTGGTCTCACAAAGGTGGCTGTTGGTAATTTACTTGCCCTTTTTTATGCTAAAATTGCATTTTATGTATATACTTGTGAAATTATGTTTTTTTAATATGCATGTGCGGCAAACTTACTTGATTGTCAATTTTGCAGAGGGCCAACCTGATAGCGTTGTTGCCGAAATTGAGAATATGGTTCGCTCATATATTGAAAAGGTTATTCTTCTGAAATTATTATTTGTTTCCTGAACAATGAAAGATATCCTATTTGTTGGCCAGGTCATTTAGATTATAATCAAATGTTGATTCTTTTTCTTTGATTTACAGCCAAATTGTATAATTCTTGCCATTTCACCAGCCAATCAGGACCTTGCCACATCTGATGCTATTAAGATGTCCCGTGAAGTAGACCCTAAGGGTATGTCTTGGAGAAAAGTAGTGATCAGAACTTAATTTTGTGAATTCTATTTTCTTTAAATTTACTACATTTTTATCTTTAAAATGCCACTTTTTCACTAAATTGGAAATTTGTCTGAAAGGGGCCTCTAATAAGCATACAACATTTTTCAAAATGTCACTCAAGTGAATATATGAATGAGATTCGACACGGAAACTGCCATAACTGTTCAGATAGTGAATAAAAAATGTGTCGCATCATGCCTCTTTCAATTAATGGTATCGTTGTACTATCTGTATTTGATCTTATGTTTTTGCACTTTCAATCTAGGTGAAAGGACTTTTGGTGTACTTACTAAGATTGATCTTATGGACAAGGGCACTGATGCTGTCGATGTAAGCTGTTTTCTTTTGAGGGCACTTCTTTTCCACTTTAATTATTAGTCTGTTGCTGGTTATATGACACTGGAAGTAATATGTTCTCCATTACTTTTAGTCTGTCGCTAGTTGTATGGTTAACTTTTAGTTTTTTTTATTGTCAGTCCAGGAGATACTTTTTATGTATGTTTGTTTTTTATTCTATGAAGCATTGTTGTTCAATTTATACATTTTTCTGCATTATTGTTATGATTTTCTCTCAAATATGCCTATCTGCAGTTACTTTTTTATACTCCCTTTTGTTTGGTGTAGCCAAAATCCATTTACTTAGGCTACACTAAGAAATGATTAGATATTTGTTCATAAAGTAATTAAAAGTGTTTTGTGTGGCCATTGTGTTCCCTTGTTAAAAGAAAAAAATTATAAGAAAGTTATAAGGTCAACTCCGTGAACAAGACAATAGAAGAGAGAGTTTTCTCATTTCTATCTCCTGTTTTTATACAGGATGAAGTACATATAGTCGAATAAGAAAAAAAAAAAGAAAGAAAGAAAAGAGCAACCTAAATAAATCTTGGTGCTAATATAGGAAATATACAACTAGCACATGTACACAAATACGGTAATACAACTAGGAATGAATCAGCAATCGTATCCTAGTCTATCACTTCAAAAAAGGTGATATGAACTATTTTTAATTCAAAAAAAAATAGGTTTCCCAATATAAAGGACAATTTATGAGAGAATCATTCAAGATGATACGAACATGTTTAAAGGAGACTTATTGATGCCATGACTACTTGATGTGAGTCAATTAGGATTAATGATGTTAGGATAGATAGAGACAGACTTATGAAGAGTTTACTAGGAATAATAAAAAGAGATCTGAACACTCTTTTTTAACTAAACATTCAATATTATAGATGATGTGAGTCATTATTGCCATACAAGATCATTTAAGATGATAAGAACATGTTTAGAGGAGAATCATTATTACCATGATTAGATGATGTGAGTTAATTTCTTCGCCCGCGTTTTACCCGGTGAGACAAACCCGAAGTGAAACCCTACGTTCGCCACCTACATTCATAGCTGTCTATCGTCATTGCCTTCGTCTGTCGCCCTCTCCTTCCCCCACCTTCCTCCACAGTAGCCGGTTACTCCTCTTTTCAGTTCCCTATTTAGAACTGTTTGCCATTGGTAATAATTGATTAGCACCATATTGATCCACTTTTTAGAACTCTATAGCACAAGTTAGAACCATGTAGCACCATATTGATCCATTCTTTAGAACTGTTTAGCACTGGTTAGAAGCCTGTTTAGCCTAGGTCTCCATCGGTAGAAACCATATTGTGATATTTTTACTTTTATGATCATATTTATTAATCATAATATATTTTTTAAAATTTTAATATTCTAGAGTGTTTTGCTTCGCTTGGGTTGGTGCTTAGGCGAGCGCCTAGCACCTTAGGCACCTTGGGACCTTGGTGTTTTTTTTTTGTGCTTAGTGCTTTTAAAAACACTGCTAGAGATATTGTATTAAAGCTCAATTACAAGAAAATATCCATGTAATCTACCCAAAATAATTGAAACATTACAATTTGTTATTGTTGTTGTAGACACAAGATAATGGTTCACCTTTTGTCATTAGAATCATAGAATGTTGTAGTCTACTTGCAGAATCGTCTTTCTTCTAGCCTTAGTAGCCTACATTTTGCTATGATATATATCTTCTTGTTATATGCGTTAATCATGTATATTATAATTTAATACTTTTCCTTTTTAGTTTTTGCCGATCTAGGACAGAAATGTATTTTGCTTCTAATCAGTGAATGGTGACTTCCAGTATGTACTCTTTCATTTTTATTAACAATTATACTTTGATTTAGTAATTTCAATGTCTGTTTTTGATGCTTGAAGCTTTTGACATAAACATGCCATTTTTTCTTGTTTGTATGCTTTATGCTTTTACCAGAATCTGATTCATTATTCTTCTAGATATTGGAAGGAAAATCATATCGTCTGCAGTACCCTTGGATTGGCATTGTTAATCGCTCTCAAGCTGATATTAACAAGAACGTGGACATGATTGCTGCTAGGCGGAGAGAAAGAGAATATTTTGCAAATACACCAGAATACAAGCATCTAGCTCACAGGATGGGTTCAGAGCATTTAGGGAAGATTCTCTCAAAGGTATCACCGCTTGTGTATTCTTGGACTCTTTGTTTGATCCTTTTTGAGAAAGAAGCAGAATGGAACTTGTTCATTGGATTTTGGTTTTTGAATTAATAGCCCTTGTTAAGAGAATTGAAAATCGTGTTGCCTTTTGCAGCATCTGGAACAAGTAATCAAATCTCGAATTCCAGGCATCCAGTCTCTCATAAATAAGACTATTGCTGAACTTGAAGGTGAACTAAATCGTCTTGGGAAACCTATTGCTGCGGATGCTGGAGTAAGTCTACTAATTTAGCATTTGTCTACTCATAAATGAAGCAAAATATTTTATGCACTGTTTTGTAGATGAAGAGTGCCATGTAAAGTGATTTTCTTCTGTCAGCTTGGGATCTTGAGATATGCTAGACATATCTTACTTTTATCAAATGTGATTTTCTTAAGCATGATTCTTTTGTTGTTGCTTTTAGTTGTGAGTGTCCCTGATTGCTGACATTTGAGACTTAATTTATGATTGTTCACTAGCTTCTGGGGATGAACTGTTAGATATTTGAATATTCTTTTTTTTCTGACAAAGATGTTTGACTATTCTCATACAACAGTGGTGTGAAGCACACTTTTAACTTATAAAACGTGTGTACTTAGATACTGGCACCTGTTCACTAGTTTTAATTTGGTTGTCATTGATTGTTGAACTTGAAGCCCATTTGCTGTTAAGTCTGAAAATCATCAACCTCATTGTGCTGTTTGTTATGTATCTTGCTTTAACAAGTTAGGCTTATGTTCTTTCATATTGACTCTCTAAATAAGTCAAGAAGGTGAGCTGCATCTACTCTTCTTTTCTTAGTTAAATTCTCTTTCATAGTTGAAGGGAATTCAAGCTGGAGATATCATAGATATCTAATATCTGCCTTTTTATATAGTTGTATTTAGTATGTTAGTCTGGATCCCTGAGATAATTATTTTGCTCATATGTGCAGGGCAAGCTATATGCAATTGTGGAAATTTGCCGTATCTTTGACCAAATTTACAAGGAACATCTCGATGGCGTGTATGTATTTTAGTGTATACTTTAACAAATGCTTATTTTACAATCATGTATATATTTATAATTTATTAATCTGTATAAACTGCTTCATTCTTGCTCCTGTGGTCGAACACGTGAAATCAAGCTTCTAACAAAGATGGTTTTACTTCTTGCATTTTCATAGGCCAAGTATACTGCACATTTTGCTTGTAAAATCGGTTGTTCAAGTCCTCAAAACCTTGCAATTAACAATTTCCTTTTAGATTTAAGCTTGCAATTTTTTATAGTGTAATCTGTCACAAATAAAAATTATCAAAGCCAATTTAGTGGAATTTGAGATAAGATCCAATATTTTAATGTTGGAGAATTCTGAAACCTTGTAATTTCAACATGTTAATCTTCAATACATAATTGTACTGGAGCATTCTATGGAAATTACAAATGTTTAGGTAGGATAGGCGATCATTAAGATCTATGCAAATAGATACAACATGATGTGTATCTTAAACCTTTAGTCAAAACCTGAGAAGCAAACAATTGCTTTAGTTCAGCGTGAGTTATGGGTCCTTTATCATGACAATAACTCACAGAAAGTGTATGAATTTATTTCATATATTTAAAGCTGTGTCGACTAATTGTATATGCTAATGTTGTGCTTGCATATATTATCTTGCAAATGAAGCTCAATGCACCATGAAGCTTTATCTCTAACAACATTGTTAGACATGTTTGAAAAAATAAGGTGCAATTTCATGTGTTCTTGTCTGCTATCCCTATGTTGCTACTGTCATAGTTACTTTTATAAAATTTACTAACTTGTCTGGCTGTTTCCAATTTTCTTTTCTTTTCCCCATTTGCTGTCTTCAGGAGCCTTGTTCTTATCCTTAAACCAACCGTGTTTCTCTTTTGGTCTTTAATATCACTCAAACCAGAGCTTTGAAGATCCTTGGTTGTTGCTGGTAGAGGAAAAATAGAGGGCAAAAGAGGTGAGAAAGAAAATGAGAGGACAAAATGAGAGGAAAAATAGAGGACAAAATGGGAGTAGTTTCTGCACTATTTTGCTTTTGTTAAAATAGAGTGAGAAAGAAAATGATAAGGAGTGTTAGGACTAGGGGATGAGTGAGAGTGTCTATTTTGTGATTTTGTTTGTTATGTGTATCTTTATTCTGGTTTAATTTTTGAGGATACTTCACCAAAGATCCTTCAAGCAACTTTCTCATCCTATGTGTCCGTCCCACAGATCTGACCTTTGGGACCGGTAGATGTGGTTGAGATGATGATGTTTGTGAAAATAAGATAATCTTTTGGGAAGGACTTTTGCTACATGTACTTGACTCTTTTACTCATGGTTTGCTTTATCGGTTCGTACCTATGTACCAACCAGCCGTTGGTATGGTATGTATCGAATCATACCGATGTACCGACACAGTATGGTAGAGCGTACCGACAAACTGGTATGTACCACCCATACCTTGTCGGACTAATACATACTACTCGTATCGAGCAGTACACCACAATATGACAAGCCTTGTTTTTACCAAATCCACTTTAGTTGGGTGAGGCCCATTAGTTTCGATTTTATGATTTTCTTAACATTTTAGTTTCTATTATGATTTTTTTTGGATTTTGTAACTTTTTTGTTGGCCACATTGTTTGATCTGTGATTCTCAATATATTTTGTTTTGTCCAAACTGGTCTGAATGATTTATAGGATTTCCAACCATGACCTGATTGCAGTTTGAGAAATTTGTTGCATGCCATCATCATGAAAATCCTTTCAAAATTTCACATATCATGGGCTTATATGAATTAATTGGGCACATGTCAAAGAACTTTCATTATAAGGGCAACTATGATATTTGGAATTCTAAAGGGGTGTATGTTTTTTAAAGCATTTATGAATTACCCCCAGTGAAAAAAATTGTTATGCATGGAGATGGCAACAAAATAGGCAAATTTATAGCCATACTGAAACTTGCAACACCCTTTGTGAAGACACATATCTGATACTGTGCCGAGATAGCTTGATAGAAGGAATAGTTTTTCTTTTATGATATGATGAACCAGTTTTCCTGCTGATGACAATAATGGTCTAGCCTTTTGGGGACTGTGAAGTTGCAAGGTGTTTTGATGATTCTATTATATATTTCCTTTGTTCTATTATTGCATAAGCATGCTTTTTTGTTTTCGCCATTAAAATGTGGTACTCTCTGCAGGCGACCTGGTGGTGAAAAAGTTTACAATGTTTTTGATGCTCAACTCCCTGCAGCTCTGAAAAGGTTGCAATTTGACAAGCATCTATCCATGGAGAATGTGAGAAAACTTATCACTGAAGCTGATGGATACCAACCTCACTTAATCGCTCCTGAACAAGGATATCGTCGTCTCATTGAATCTTCATTGGTTTCTATCAGAGGTCCTGCTGATGCATCTGTTGATGCGGTAGGCAATTTGTTTGTCACTATTTCCAGAGATTTAATTTTCTCTTATTAAGCACTGAAGGACACTTTCTTATTTCTGTATTCATGTTTTTTTAGTTCTTTGGTCGGAGTGTTTTTTTTTTTTTTGCTCCATCTTGGCATTCATTTTTGGTGGTGATAGGGGAATCTCCTGGTATTATTTGCTAATTCTGTTGCAGTTAAGATGCTGAAAAAGGAGGCTTTATACATTTGAGGCACATATCATTATTTTTGCTGAGTTAGCAGTAAGAATATTTAAAATACGATTGTCATTTGGTAATTTCCTTAAAAAATTGTCTTTTCTTTCAGTTTTCTTTAGTTCATAATATATTTGTGAAGAAGATATTTGGTTCTATTAAATTTGACCACAGTTATAATGTTACACTAAGTGAGATTATTGTTAGTTCTACCTTAGTTTGAATATGAAGGTGTGACTTTAGAGCTCTCAGTATGTTCCTATGAATATTTTTACTAAGGCAGATCATGTGGATTATGAACAGATGGCAAGGATCAAGCTTGAAAAAGGAAATTGTCGCATCTTTGATATAATTAGTACTGATTGTTAAATAAGGAGTTATTTTTTATTCATAAAAAAAATATCCTTTATATGAATTCTCCCTGAAATCACAAAAGTTCAATGCAAACTATTATGTGTCTTTTGATAATGACTACAGAAAATAAATTGCCCCTATAAGCATAATTCTGCTGTTCCTTCCGTATCATCGAGTTTTTAGCTAATCTCTGGTCAAGGATCATTACTTCTTGCTGATGTTGAAAATTGATTCTGGTTCATCATTTTAAATTCGTGTGTTATGGACTTATGGTTATTGAGAAAATTGTTTGTCAATGTATTTTTTTTTCCTTTTCTCTTGTATGGTAGGTTTGGTGCTTGTTGAAGCCTCTTTAGTTTACATTTTTATACAGGTTCAATGTAAATATGAGTTTCTATGTTAGGGTAGTATCTTTGTGCCATACAGTTCAAACATGAAGTTAGGCTAGGCTTGTCTAGGTTGTATGGTCATATCTGAATAACAGAGGGCCATTTTGTATGAGCTGCCAAAGACAAGCTGGTTTTTGCTGATATATGAAGTCAATAACAGAAGATTTGTAATTCTGTTGGCTAACTTGCACAAAATAGTAGAATAACATTTACTTCGTTGAGAAAATTGAGAAAACTGTGGCAGCATAATTTGCTGCGGCAAAATTATGGAAAATTTGAACTGATAGAGAAATGTATCAAGGAATCAGGCAAAAGAGGCTTTTCTGCTTTTAGTATGGGTTTTACATTCTGTTCTGTTCCAAACTGTAAAGATGCTAATTCCTGACAAGCGATATTTCAACTGTATTATCTTTGCCTGTTTTCATTGTAGTTTCACTGTTACATTTTCTTCTTCTTTGCAACTGCAATATTTCTGCACATCAGCCAAAATCAGCTTAAATAAAAGAACATTGGTCTGTCTTCTTCAGTACAGACAAACTGCTGCTTATGAATGTCTCTTTAGTTTATCACAAAGTGTAGTATTACATCAGGAATTCATACTCTCATTTGAGTGGTATCACTTCGATTATTCGCTTTTATGATGCTTATTGCAGGTCTTACTTGATTCTTATTCAAGTGCTTATTGTCTTTTGATATCTATGAGACTGTTCTATTGTTCTTCCATCTGATTGGCCCTTTGATTGACTTCAACACATCTATCCTATTATTTTGAACTGTTATTAATATAATTTGTGAATTTGTTGATATAATTCTCTTATTACCTGTTTCCAGGTTCATGCTATATTGAAGGATCTTGTTCACAAGGCTATCAATGAAACTCCAGTTAGTTCTGCTTGCCCATTTCGTGCAGTTTATATTATAATATTTATTTATGTTAGATACTTGTGGTGCCACTCACAGTTCCTTTCATTCTGTGAATCATCTTCTCTCTTATTGATTTGCTAGAATATATTTTTACTAGTGGAATAATTTGCTTCTTGATGATAAGGAAGATATGACAAATGTCTACTTTGCTTATGTTAGTCTTAAGAGTTAATGGAGAGATCTTATAAGATTAGACTAGAGGAGAAAGGAAATGAGGTAGAATATAATATTAGGAAAAATACTATACTATGCCATGGGGCCAATAAAGGACAACTTCTATTAAAAACATGACCAAGATGCCAAACATCAGCCCTATACAAGACAATTAACCTTCTAGAGGGGAAAAAAAACACTGGGGGGAGTTCATCCAATATTTACTTATGTCCATCATATCTTCGTTATCTATTCAGCATATATCCTGAATTATTCCACCATTCAATGGACTCTTGCATGATTTTTAACAGTTGAGATAAAGCTGAAATTTGCTACAGAATTTTTATGCTGCAGAGTGTGGATTGAAAGGTTCGAGTCCAAATAGATATCTGGATTTGATGTCTGGTACCTTTAGTTATATTTAATTAAATCCCACATCATAGGAAATACTAGATTGAAGATCATTTTCCTAGACAAGGGACTCCAACAAAAAGATACATGGTAACATCCTATTATCTCATCACTACTCTTGCCAGGGGTATTTTTCATGCTGCAGCTCATACCAGCAACTCACACAATGTAAAGTGACTCTAATTGGACTAAAAAAAATTGACAAGTCTTTTGTGATCAGGCTGAAATTAATCATAAAACGGGACTAACAATCTTAGAACAAAATCTATTCAATTAAAATAAATCCACTCAAACTTTGGGAAACGGGAACTCGATATAACAAGTAAATAAACCCCTAAGCAGAGCAAACTTACTGACAATTTTGATCCAGTCCAACTCAAATTCCAACAAAATGACAAAATCTAACTCATAAAGAACTCAATAAAAAAAGATAATTGAATGCTAATCAAAGTAAATTGAAAGGAATAACTTTGTTGAGTCCATATTGGACTCGACCCTAGCCATGACCCTTTAACAACTGACACAATTCAAATCTGTGTCAGCCGATTAGACAATTTGGCATTTCTGGTAACTTTTGTTGGTAATTACATTTTTGTTTGTCATAATTGGTAGGAATCCAAGAGGTTGAAGCATTGAGCTTTTGCCGAGTTGTTCAAGTCTTAGTTAAGTCGAACAGTTAAGATTTTGTTAATTTGTTCAATATTTTCTCTTTAAGAAAAATTCAAATATCCTTATTGTAGGAAACAAAATGATTTGTCTTGCTTGATATTTTGCAGGAGCTGAAGCAATACCCTACCTTGCGAGTTGAAGTTGCCAATGCAGCTTTTGAATCATTGGAGAGAATGAGGGAAGAAAGTCGAAAAGCAACTCTTAAACTAGTGGATATGGAGTGCAGTTACCTTACTGTAGACTTCTTCCGAAAGCTTCCTCAGGATGTTGAGAAAGGCGGAAATCCTGCACAATCTATTTTTGATAGATACAATGACTCGTACCTCAGACGCATAGGTGAGTTGTTTTAAGTCTATATCCAATCATAATTGTGTCTATTTCAGTCTGAGTTGCTTGTGATTATGTCAGTCTTCGTATGGTTAGGTCTAGAACTAGGAAGCCAAGGGCCTTTCTGATGTCTCATATAATGGTGCACTCATTTGATGTGATGCATCCTTGTGACCTTTGATTTGAATAGACGATGTCTGAAGCTTTAGAATGTAGTGGGTGACATTCTACTTATTTCTTTTGAATGACAGGAACAACTGTTCTGGCATATGTCAACATGGTATGTGCAAGCTTGCGGAACTCCATTCCAAAGTCTATTGTATATTGTCAAGTTCGCGAGGCTAAACGCTCCTTGCTTGATCATTTCCTTACTGAGTTGGGAAAAAAGGAGGTAAGATCATACACTAATCAATTGTTCTAAGTAAGATCCACTGCTAGTTTTTTCCTATATGATAACTATATGTTCTGTATAATTGGAAGTTGTTCAAGTTTTGTATGGAAGAGTGGTAAGATATTAGGCTGTCCTTGATTATTTGATGATTTTGAGGGGAGATACTGATGATACGGGATTTGGTTCTTGTAAAATTAGCTAAATCATCATAGAACTTGCAGACATTGATTGGTTTCTGTGACCACCATTTCTCACAAGGAGCAAGTGCAGTGGGGATCTGGGATGGACCCTCTTCTTTGATCACAATCCAAGAACATATACTATATAGTCTGACAGCTGTATCCGGCAAGCTTGTGATAGGAGAGTGAGAACAAGAGGTGGTAAAGGATTGGATTGAAGCATTGCATCCACCATTGGAAATCCAAACATTTTAATGGTTGGGGTGGGGGATTTTGTTGGGGGTGCATAAATAGCATATTTTTGTTATATATATAGTCTATTGGCTTCTGTCATGATTTGCATATTCAATCTATTTCAACCCAAAAGACTGGCTTGATTTGGAGCATGTTTCCATTAAAAAATATACTTATCAAAATTCAGATTGGGGCGCTGTTTCACCGCGAGAACAGACGGATAAGATTAGCAGATTGCAATAGATTGTTGAGTAATTAGCCTTTATTAGCTATGGTTGGTTGATCTTGTTTGCGAATGACAGAACAACAGATCCACCTTAATATATTCTGTTACTGGACATCAACTTGAATTTGGTTCTTTGGGCAGGAATGTAGTGAAAGTTTTGATTTGTATATAAACCACAAATCAACTTGTATGTTTAGGAATTGATGCATTTTGTACATATTTTAGTCGCCAAAGTTTCTTATGCCTTAATCCTTTGTGCTATTGTAATCATTTGGGAAAAACTATGTATTGTATTATGTACAAGCAAAGACAGAAATAAATGTTAATTATGGATTGTGCAGGCTAAGCAGTTGGGATCGATGTTGGACGAGGACCCAGCGATCATGGAGCGCAGAGCTGCCCTTGCCAAGAGACTAGAACTATACAAAAGTGCGCAAGCTGAGATCGATGCAGTCGCATGGTCTAAGTAGGGGTGCCCGAAGGGGATTGCCATTTCCTCTCCCACCTCCATCACTCACTGTTGCTGTGTATAGATCCGTGTGGTTCATTCATTTATGATGACTACAACATTTGAGTGAGAGAATTCAGTCCTAATTTATATGCTTTTACCGAGTAACAACCGAAGAGTATCACAGACCCTTTTTTCTTATCTTTGACATAGATTATCAATATCAGGAGCTTGTATAATTTAGATGTCTTGTTAAGAACTGCATTATGTCAGGGAGAATCTGTCGAACTTTTTGTGTTGAGCAATGCCAATTGCTATTATCTATAGATTCATATTTCTGAAACTCTTGTATGTTTGATGGGAATAACCTTCAGAAATGTTGGAACCATTGTCTCCCTGTTCAAGCCAATTTGGCTGCAGAGCACTGACCCAAACTAAAGAGAAATCAAGAAACAGTGCCAAGAAAGTTCTATCAAATCCATCAGATTACTCCACCGACAAAAATGCACGCGTCCATTGCATAATCTCCGGAAATTCTGAAAAGAAGAGATAAAAAAAAAAACAAGAGAAGACCAGACCATGGAGTATCACCATGTCAAGGTGGTTCATGTTCTCATCATCGTTAGAACTAACGCCCATTTGCATCGATGCTTTCCACCATGGAGTAATCGATTTGTGACTTCTCACGTATACCAGGAGAGCTCTCCTCCCAAGGGGAAGAGAGGGCTGGCAATTATAGCAGGAGACCGAGATGCGAGGCGTTCGACGAGGGGCGTCCACGGACCTCTTCAAACTCCCAAAAGGTTTTATCTTGTTTACGGCTTCGCATGGATCGTTCTGTAAACTACTTAATCTACGCACGAACATAAATAAATAAATGCTAATGATTTGTGTGTTCCATAATCATGTACAGATTAAGGATGAGTCACCTATAGCTTAATCAATATAAACTCTTGATCCAGTTTAAACCCATACCAGTAGTAAACAAATATGTTAACTTGATTGATCTAAAAGAATTATTATGATATTATAACTTGAATGTAATTCCTTGATTTAGTTCCGATATACAATAAAAGTTTATTGTGATGTAATGCCATGATACGTTACGTCCAGATTTGATTTTAAACTATGTTGGTTTTTTTTTTTTTTGACCAAGACATTGAACATTTAAGTGGAACATTGAGTCGTAATATTCACATCACAATAAACTTTCAAACCTGCATGGCAGAATATAATTTTGAGAAATGAATCTTTGGAATGATTTATTTTAATGATTTGAGATAATTCCAAGCACACAAGTATCAGCTCCACATATATCAATAGTGGCCGCAAAACATTTTGAGATGAAGAGAGAAAACACATGGAAATAGAGAGGAAGAGACATCTATATAAAAGCGAAAAAAGACATCAGGTTTTATTGACCTCTGGATGTATGCATCAGCTTTTTAGACAATAAGATTCATGAGCTTCTGTTCATCTTCTCAGTAAACTGTGTGAGACTTGAGCCGAAAGAAAGAGATGTTAAGTGCTCCAGTTCAAATGTCTCAAGTAACCTCACACCTGTGTATGATCAAGCATGATCATCACTAAATAGCAAAAAGAAAATGAAAAAATAGATGGGGTAAGTTGCAGCGACTGGCACGTGGATCGAGACATTATTTAGATACAACCTCCATCAGTCGACTGCAACCTATCCACTTACAGCTTGCATATGGTGATCTATATGGTTAGTTCATTAAGATGACAATCCATGATGTTGGAAATAGACTCCATGAAAACAGTTTCAGTAATTCCTGGGAAGGCAATACTATTTGCTTCATGGATAATTTCTTCAATTTTGGACTCCTCGTTGATGGTTTCTCTGCACAAGATACTTCCGATGTCATATGGTGTCAGACCTTTCTCGACTCCCTTCTTCAGTAGCATGGTGGAGATGCGAAGAGTGCGAGAACACTCCAGAGACAACTCCCAGCCATAGAACTTCAGAAGAGCAATATCCTGCTCAGCATCCAGCGATCGAATGTAGTCAATTGTTTCAGTGTCAAACGGCTGACGTGATTGAGGCCAATAGAGCCACTCAAAGGTGCAGTCTTCAAACTGCAACAATAAAAGCATTAAAGACAGAAAATTTTCTCAAGATTTTAATGAAAGTAATATGCTAAATAGAAGTAGGTGTTACAAGTTGTTAGGCACGTTAGAAGCTCAAACTAAAGATACTGATCTCACATACATCTTTGCCCCCGTTTCTATTGTCGAATGTTAAATCAAGACTATACAATATATGTCACATTAAGATATCTACAATTTCAAGCAATAACACACTCGATTAAAAGAAATGTGAAAGATAATACTCTTAAAGTTATAAGCAAAACAAAGTCAACATGTGAATCAGAAATCAGCATCCATTTTGTATTATAATGTAATGGATTGTCACAAGAATACACAAAACACACTATTCTCAATCTAAAGACACATATTTGCTAATTCTAAGTGTTGAAGGCAATATCATTTTCACTAACTTTCAAGCCCCAATAAAATATTGCTCCCACTGCTCCACCTGTCATGTTCTTCAATTCCAAGAAAAAAATGTTTTCAAAGGAGGAAGAATAATGTAAGTCGAACAGAACTGCTACAACAGATGCTGAATAGTCGCACAAAGAAAAACATGTAAAGCAATAATAAAAAGTGTACTGCACAAAATGAAAGGGAATATCAAAGTGAAATCCATGTAGACAAGAGACTGATGAAGATAGATGAATTTGAAATAATGTGAGGAAGATTTAATGAGAGATTGGATGTCAACAGTAATCTGAAGATACGTAATGAATTTTACTTCCCAATTGACCGATAACAACAGTATGACATGAACCTTGGTGTTATTGTAAATTTGTTCCCTAGTGACTCGAGTGAACAAGGTTTGAATCAAGAAATTGCTTCTATGCTTCTAGGATAAGACAATGTGGATCAAACCATTCTAAACTCCATATAAATGGAAGCCTCATGCACAAATATGCTGATTTGGTTAGTTTAAGATAATCTTCCACCCTTTTCCTAATGTACAAGTTGCTTAGTCTAAGCCTAAAAGATTAAAGCATGTAGCTACTATCAGACCCAGTGATTGAAATATTGACTGCAGAGTCTGGACTATAGCTGTACACATAAACATGCATCTATATGATCCTAAAAGATGAAAACCTCATGCACAAATATGCCGATTCACCTCAGAGTCTACATGATGAAGTGATAAACTCACATTCTCAGGAAGGCAGTATCCATGATCAATTGGAACCAGCACCAAGTGGTCTTCTTCTCCCTCCTTGCATAGTAGTATATTCCCAGCATGTCGATCAGCATTTGCCAGTCTTATATCCAACACACAGATTTTATGAACTTCTTGAACTGGAAATGCCCGAGGTCCCATTTCTTCACAACTTCCACAGTTCTTCATGAACATCTGCAATGACCCAATCTTAAAATGCTTCATTGCATGCTCATATTCTACAGGATGGTTGAAACTTCCGTGCAAGCACCGCACCAAAACTGTTGGTGGAACACCAGAAAACCCAACATCAACACATGAAAATGACCGGCGCCCACTTAAAGGATGGTCAAGTATGTAAGCTGCGACTTCCCTAAGGGCGCCTTCTCCTACTCGAGTCCTCCTCTTCAAACCTTCACCGTTCACTGACAATGGAAGTCCTCGAGGATTGTTTTCAGCCATTGGCTCCTCATCAATTGGTTTAAAAACAGCAACAAATTTGTCACCTGATATATCCTGCATAAAGTAAGCTCCCCCTGTACCTTCCAAAGACATGATTGGTGGATTCCCATTCTCCAATCCAGCAAGAGTAGCATGAAGGAGATCCCTGATCACTTGAGGCAACTCAATCTTTGGGTTCACGATGATTGGCTCAATCCAGACATTCTTACATGTAGACTCTGTGGTCGTTACCTGAATATCATTCACATTTTCCTTCTCTTCGGACAATGGTGCTACAATGGAAAGCTCAAAGTCTCGTTCAACAGGCTTTGACCTCAACTCTGCTGATTTGTGCAAAAGTAAATGAAACACAGCATCATCATTCTTGCAAATATCATGAATCATCCTCTTGTCATCGAGTTCCTCGCAAGCAAAGACAAGTTTTTGATTTTGAAGATCCACATATGGGTTACCCGTCTTAGCAATTTGCCTTTTAACATATTGTACAGTTTGGCCCCCCTCGATATGAAACTTGAATTTCTTCCCACATGCAGTTTTAACAGTGATGACACGAACATCTGAGATGTGGATGACAAGGTGGAGGATGTTCCCATTGGAGATCCCATAATCCCGGATGAGGCTATCATTCCTACTCAGCTCTCTGCCATCAAACACTAGCTTCTGATTTTTCACAACAAACCCTTTGCAGGTCTGGATCCTAAGCTTCACAGAGGCAATCGAGTCAGAAGCCAGAACGCTCATTGGGGTCATGGAAGCACCAGGAACTGCAAGGTAAATCATAATGGACTCCACGGAACAATGTGGGGTTCTCGTGCCATTAGATTGGAAGAAAGAGACAGCAGGATCTTCATTGATTGGCCTAAGAGTGATTCCGGCGGATGCCATCCTGAATCCTCAACTCGTCGCTAGCGGAATGAACCACGAGCAAGACGAGGGCCTCTCAAAACGTAAAGGCCACTTCTGAATTCGATCCAATGCACCTGCGGACAGATCAATGAGTGAGCACCTAAGAGGCCTGATTAAATCCACAAATCCTTATCTAACTGTAAAAATCCAATTTTTCATAAATCCAACCCCACCAAAAAGAAAACTTTGGCTTGGAACTCTAAATTCCCGCAGACCCCAATTTCCCCAGCGAAGTCCGAGCTAACACTAGACTTGAAAGGAATCAGCTTTACGTCGATCAGGGCTCCAACCAAGACCAACTGCGATTGACAGGTCGTTTTGTGCGCAAAATGCGATCAAAACAGCATGAGAAGGGCGAAAGAAGATCGAGAATTTGAGACATTAAAGACAATGTGGTAGACCCGCCGAAGAGCAATGTCAAAAAGAGGAATGGATTCTTACCGGGATGGAAGAACCAAGTGCTAGGGGGCGACGCAGGGGATCTTAAATTGGGCGATAAAAATAGCAAACCGCTTCGATCGATTGACGAGGGGCGTTTCGTCAAATCAGGGCTTCGCTTCGACCCGATCGCGCCCTTCCTATCTACCACTCGCGCCAGTTCCGGCCTTGGCTGCGAGCATTGCGCTTCGCAAGTCCCTCGAAATGGGAACTGCGAGCGACGGTAAGAGACGACGAGCTACGTCGTCGGATCTGTCGCCGTTTTCCACGGTCTGATCCGAACCTGACGGAAATGCTCATGTTGACGGCGTTATAATGCGATAACCTGGGTTTGAATTACCAAAATGCCACCACGGGCCTTTTATGCTTTATTGGGCTTAATATATCCCACCATAAATTTATCCTCACTCCGCGCATCAAGATTCGTGAAATATTGTCCATTCACTATCCGACGCCTCGTTGGGCTTGGATTGTCCCCTCCGACTTGGATGCTCATCATCGATCTGCTTCAAGATTCGCAAAACGTTGTACGGTACTATCTAGGGCCTTGTTGGGCTTGGATTAGCCCGTCCGTTGCAAGCCCATCATTGTGAGCTATCCTAGGCCTCGTTGGGCTTGGATTGAGCCTCGTTGATTCGCATCAAGATTCGTGAAAACCATCCAACGCGTCCATCCTACGAATCGGAACCTCCAAACCCCCAAACCCTCGTCTATATCGTGCCGACGCCGAGCTCTCAGTCGTCTTCCAATCCTCAACACCCCCGCGGAAGAGGAGGAATGGCTCTCTCGAAACCCCTCTTCCTCTCCCACCACCTCAAATCCCTCAAACCGTATTACCCCCGCCCTTCCTTCCCCTTCGCCTCCCACCTCCGCCTCTTCTCCTTCGCCACCCCGGAGGAGGCAGCCGCCGAGCGCCGCCGCCGCAAGCGCCGCCTACGCATCGAGCCACCCCTCTCCTCCCTCCGCCAGCAGCAGAAGCCACCCTCCTCGTCCGCCCCTCCTCGGTCCCCAAGGACGGCCCCCAACCCTAACGCCCCGAAGCTTCCGGAGCCCATCTCCGCCCTCGCCGGCAGCCGCCTCAACCTCCACAACCGCATCCTCACCCTCATCCGCGAGAACGATCTCGACGAGGCCGCACTCCTCGTCCGCCATTCCATCTACTCCAACTGCCGGCCCACCATCTTCACCGCCAACGCTGTTCTCCACGCCCTCCTCCGCCAGTCCCGCTACGCCGACCTGCTTTCCCTTCACCGCTTCATCACCCAGGCAAACGTTTCCCCCACCGTCATCACCGTCAACCTGCTTCTGCAGGCCTACTGCGACTGCCGCAAGACCGACATCGCCCTCGAGCACTTCCGCCTACTCCTTAAAGACGACGCGCCTTTCCCTCCCTCTCCCACCACCTACCGCATCCTTGCCAAAGGACTGGTCGACAATGGCAAGCTCGACCAAGCCCTCGAACTAAAGGACGACATGCTGGCCAAGGCCTTCGTGCCACCCGACCCCATCGTCTACAACTACCTCATGCAGGGCTTTGTTAAAAAAGGCGACCCCGACAAGGTCGTCTCTCTCTATGAGGAGCTGCTGGAAAAGGTTGGCGGCGGAAAGATCCTTGACGGCATCGTGTATGGGAACCTCATGAAGGGCTATTTCGGAAAGGGAATGGAGAAAGGAGCCATGGAGATATGCCGCGATGTCCTAGGTGAAGGCTCCAAGGTCAGATTTGGTGCAGTGAGCTATAACCTGGTGCTGGACGCGTTGGGAAGGAATGGAAAGTTCGAGGAGGCCATTGACCTGTTTGATCGGATGCTAAAAGAGCACGACCCTCCGAGGAGGATCACGGTGAATTTGGGAACCTTTAATGTGATGGTGGATGCCTACTGTCTTGCTGGGAGGTTCCCAGATGCAATCACTGTCTTTAGGAAGATGGGCGAGCAGAAGTGCATCCCTGACACATTGTCTTATAACAGTTTGATTGAACATCTTGGGAGCAACAAGTTGGTTCCAGAGGCGGAGGAATTATACAAAGAGATGGGTGAGCGTGGGATCAATCCAGATGAATACACGTATGTCTTGCTAGTGGAATCATGTTTTGGAGTGGATAGGGTGGATGATGCAACAGGGTATTTTCAGAAGATGGTGGAGTTGGGGCTGAGGCCAAATGCAACTGCATATAATAAAGTCATTGGTGGACTGGTGAATGTAGTACGGCTCGATGAAGCAAAGAAGTTCTTCGACCAGATGTTGGAGAAGGAGGTGAAACCAAATGTTATGAGTTATGAGCTGCTTCTGAAAGGTTTCATTGACTCTGGCCGGTTGGATGATGGACTTAAAACACTAAAGGATCTGCTGTTAGATGATGGAGTGACATTGAGCCAAGAAATAAAGGAGCTTATGGAGGAGGCATTGAGGAAGGAAGGGAGAGAGGAGGAGATGGGAAAACTGTATGAGGATGTTGAGAGGGAGAAGGCTGAACGATTGGCCCGGGAAGCGGAAGAGAAAGCAAGAGCCGAGGCTCTTGCTAAGGAAGAAGAGGAGAAGAAGAAGAGGGAAGCTGCTGAGAAGGAAGCAGCTGCTGCAAGGGCTAGTGCTGCAGCTATTGAGGCAATTTTGGGACGGAAGAAGGATGCTGCCAACGAGGAGTCTACTGCTGTCGGTTCCAGTGCTCCTGTTAGTGGGATACTTGGTGAAGAGAAGAATGGTAGTGAGTCATCTGTACAATCTGAAACTGCTGATTCAGCAGCTAATTGCGAGGTTCTTCCAGAAGAAATAAATGATGGTTTGGACGATGAAGCAAAGAAAGGATCTGGAGATGCTGATCAACAGGTATCTGCCTCAGGAAATTGAGCTTGTCTCAAGAACAAATCGTTGGAGGGGCTTGATAAGATAATCTTCTATTCCATGTCATTGTTGTCTGTTACTGTAGTTCTGAAGTTCCATTTGCAACATATCATAACTTGTCATGATAGGAGTATAATGCATCTAATTGTTAAAGGTTGTTCACAGTGTTGATCTTACAAACTATAAGTTCTGGTTCTATTTTTACTGGAATGTCATAACATCAAAAAACTCATGTTTTGAATTAAGATGATTACACTCAATGTATGGCTAGAATGTGGCATTTTCTGCACCAATAACCTGTGCTATGTTTGCTGATCTTCTCTTTGGAAAAGTGATTTGCTGTAAGTTTCTGATGGCTTTCACTTTCTGCATGTAATTCAATGAATTAAGAATTTCTTATTTTTCGCAAATATCATGCTTCGGCTCAAGGTTTAGGTTTTGGCCTTCTCGAACTTTTCCTCTGGTACAATGCTTTATCTATCATGTTTGCTGCATAGTTCTAAACCTTATTTGCATTTGATCACTTGTGCTATTCATTTTGTCTTTCAGTATCAATGTCTCAAAGTTACTAAGAATATATTCTCTGCTCTCAGAATTTTGTTCACAGAGCTTTGTATGGACATCACCATGTTATTTTAATTCTGAAGTTCAATTTGCTATTTGTTTTAGCTTACTGTAATAGGAGTGTAATGCAGCTAACTACTGAAGTTTACATGTTTTTGAATATTGGTGACCATTTGAACTATAAGTTCTGGTTCTAGTTTTATCACACCATTGTCAAGGAAAAAAACCCATTATTTGGAATAAAAAAAATTCTGTTACTACTACTAGATAGAACATATGCATTTGTGCTATATCTTCTGGCGTGCTTTATTGAGTAGTGCTTTGCCAGACAATGTATAACTTCTATCCGATTCTGGTATGATCCAGTTTGATGATTATCTCACATGGAAACCTATAGCCGATTGCACTTTCTTCACATATTCAAGTATAAACTCAAGGACTTGTATCTTTTGCAGATAAGAACATATTTTTAAGAAGGTTTAATGTTTTAGCTTTCATGGAGCTCATCCTTTGGTTCTATCTGTGGATCTGAGATGGATTCTGCTTTATCTATTATTATTGTTTTTCAGTGCCTATGTGGATTTCAAAATTCTTTCAATGTCGATTGTTATCCTTTGGTTCTAGCTGTGGATCTGAGATGGATTCTGCTTTATCTATCATTATCGTTTTTCAGTGCCTATGTTGATTTCAGAATTCTTTCATTGTCTTTCGTTATCCTTTGGTTCTAGCTGTGTATCTGAGATGGATTCTGCTTTATCTATCATTATCGTTTTTCAGTGCCTATGTTGATTCCAAAATTCTTTCAATCCAATCTCTCAAATTGATCAATTATAGTATGGTGCATGCTAGGGTGAGTGGTGCTCATACCATCATGTACCTCCAATCCCATCAATGGATAGTCCTTTCCTATTTAGATTCTTTATCATTCTCAATTCTAGATCTATTTTGATATCAATTGTCATGAGAACGATAACCATATGTCATAAGAACGATAACCAAAACCTGGACATGAGATCCCAACCCCACAATGGTTTCACACCATGATATATCTTTGGCCCCGTCCATGAGTAATCCTTTTCTACTTGAGTCTCTCACCCAATACTAAGACTGTTCTTGTACCATTTGTCATAATATGGATCAATGAAATAATTGACTACAAACATGTTTAAGTCAGGTTAATACTAATAGACACATCTAACCCTCTTGACCTGACTCAAATCTCCACTTCTAGGTGTCTCAGCTGTTCGGTTGCTCTCTTCAAATTTTAGTGCTGCAAACTTTGTTGAAGAATAAACCAGGGGAATGTTATTCCCTCACTGTTCTTTACCTGCATTTTGTCAAATGCCCTGGGGACATCCCAATTCAATTGACAATGAAATTGGAGCTGTGAATTAATAGATAGCAACAATATGCATTAGGTAGGGGTGAAAATCTTGATGTGAACCCATTGCATTTCGCAGCCTAACCTGAATAAGCTAGAGTATCATCTTTTGATTATTGTTCGACCTAATCCAACCTTTTTTTTTTTTTCCTGATAATCAATGTAAATCTTTCCTGGCCTGCTGGAAATCTTCATTAGCTGGAAGGAAGGTTGGATTTGGATCCACTTTATGTCCTTATTGTCCCTCCTCAACCCGATCGGACTCGACTCAATCCAATCCCTGTAAGTTGGTTGCTGAAACTCTTTCACAAGCTACACCTGCAGAGTTTAACAACTGAACATGTCTTCACTAATGTAGGTTTTTATTTTATCTGGTATCGTATGCTTTATCCTTGTTTATTATCCAAGCATGATGTAAAGTGTCAAAGAATATTGCTGTTATCTAATTCCTTGGAGACCATTTCTGAACAGATTAATATTACTTGGTAAGGATCAGTGGCCATAGGTGGCATAAGTTCATCCACTCTTGAAGTGTGCATGATGACATTCTGCTCATGTAGGCTGCTTATTTAAGAGTGTTATTAGAATTCTTGTTGATGATCTTCTCGGGACCAAATAAACTTAAGGAGGGCCAATCTTTTGAAGGATTGATTTGCTAAGAGACTCATCTAGCTGCAATATGGCTTTTTTCCACAGGTAAAGAGTTATCCACTTAGAGATTAGATCTTTCCCATGACACAGCTCAATGATACTCCTGATCATATATGTTGTTCCTATGCCAACTCAACAAGCAGTCCTACCTCAGTTGTTGCAGTGTGTGTTGGTAGCAAATTAGAATACATTGAAATCATAATGGCTTTTTTCCACAGGTAGAGTTATCCACTTAGAGGTTAGATCTTTCCCATGACACAGCTCAATGATACTCCTGATCATATATGTTGTTCCTATGCCAACTCAACAAGCAGTCCTACCTCAGTTGTTGCAGTGTGTGTTGGTAGCAAATTAGAATACATTGAAATCATAATGGAGCTTTAGAATACTTTACATTAGATTTCGTACATATTTGGAGACCAGAGACAGGCTTACTACTATCATCCATCAACCCTCATCCTTGGTGGTGTTTGGTGTGTGTCGATTGCCATGTCATCATTAATTTTGGGAGGTGATCCTTATCGATGTAGTCTAATTTTGGGAGAGAATTCTAATTGTGGTTGTTTTAGATGTTAGCAATTGTGGACTGAAGTGAAAAGAGGGAGGAGTAAGTACCTCTTTCTTGGCTTCTTCTTAGTGCTTTAGCATCTCCAAACAACAAAACAAATAATAAACATTATTGTTTATTCCAACATCCAAGATGCGTGAAATATACAGAAATACTTGAATATGCATCATGAACATGATTCATTGATATAGCTTGAAGAAAGAATTGGTATCTGGTTCATACAACCTGATCATACACTTTCTTGGCTTCTTAGTGTTTCAGCATAAAACATCTCCAAACAACAAATCATAAACATTACTGTTTATTACAACATGCAAAATGCCTGAAATATACATAAATACTTGATTGAATATGCATCAAGAACATGATTCATTAATATAGCTTGAAGAAAGAATTGGTATCTGATTTATACAACCTGATCATACACTTTCTTGGCTTTTTAGTGTTTCAGCATAAAACATCTCCAAACAACAAATCATAAACATTACTGTTTATTACAACATGCAAAATGCCTGAAATATACATAAATACTTGATTGAATATGCATCAAGAACATGATTCATTGATATAGCTTGAAGAAAGAATTGGTATCTGATTTATACAACCTGATCATACACTTTCTTGGCTTCTTAGTGTTTTAGCATAAAACTTCTCCAAACAACAAAACAAATAATAAACATTACTGTTTATTACAACATGCAAAATGCCTGAAATTTACAGAAATACTTGAATATGCATCAGGAACATGATTCATTGATATAATTCCAAGAAAGAATTGGTAACTGGTTTATACAACCTGATCGTACAAAACAGGTTTCTGAATCTGGAACAGGAAGGAGTAGGATCAAGCGTATTTTGTGTAACAAGAAGAAAACAAGCCTCCAAATTATTGAGGGAACAACATCTGTCTAGCTGACTACCAGCTTAATTAATTTATGGGCAAAATTAAAATCAAGGTGAAAAAATTCATCATCCAACAATCGAAAATTTGACAGACGAGCAAACTGGCTTTCGATTGAGAAGGTTCAAACGTAGTAGCCAGTAAAGGTGAATCCTCGTCCAACTATCTCACCAACACAGGACCATGCGTACAGCTCGAGACCAAATAATGCTGCTATGCTGGCTTCCTCGACTTTGAGATCCTTTATGTTTCTCCAGATGTGCCTCAGGCCATCAATCTCCTTCCAGAATGATTCGTACCGACCAGGAATGCTGCAATTGAAAGCTGTTTATATAGAGGCATTCTAAGCCTAGACTTTCTTTTCATCAAAATCAAAATCTGAACTTTATACAACCTGCATGGAGTAATAATATTGACCTATCTTGAATGATAATTTAAGGGGATTTTGTTAAGAGAGGGCCATAACAGAACAAGCATAAACCTCTTCAGGAAAATTGAGGTCCAAACCTCCAAGCAAACCAAAATATTCATTATCGATCCACTTCTTAAATATTCCTAGTATAGATGCACTTCCTAAAACATAAGTCCAACTCCAACTTATAAAACAAAATCATTTATTTGCAACATATCATAGAAAACAGTCATGATGGATACAACATTAGCTTAAATGAAGACTAAGTTAAATAAGTCATTTAAATAACTTCATGAATCTTGCTGTCATCATATATGAACTCTGAATATAATGATGATCATGTTTATCAGCTCCAAGGTACCTCTAATGTCCAAAATAAATCTTTTTTGGTCAATGTTAAGTCTGTCTACCATAATGAAAAATGTACTGTAAAGGATCATCACAAGGTAAATTCAAGAAAAGGGTTCAAATGTTGGCTTATCCCCTCGCTCTAACTGCTGCTCAGCACAGGTGAGCGGCCAAAGGAAGCCAAAGCTCAATATTCACCCATCACACAATGTGCATTGTGTGCCACGATAACAACCTTTCCCGTGGAATACCACGCCACTCCATGGCTTAAGGGGGAAGCGCTCGGCCTTGGGCGTGTTATTTTGCAGAAGCATCCTAAAGGACACATTACTGATGGTGACAGTAAGACTTCAACACGTTCCTTGACAGCAGCAGCAGTATGATTTATCAAAAGTTAGAAAAAAAAAACAAAAGATTGTGTTTGTTTCAAGACTAGAGTAATAGGGTTGAATTATCTAACTTAGCTAGTTAATTTCAATCCTTTTTGTTTTACTGCTGATTGCTATCAAGCAAACTCTTTTATCTTGTTAACAAAGAATACAACATAAGATCATTTTAACGCACACTTCCACTTCCAGGTTATTTGGTTTAACCTCCTTTGACTAGATGATATTGTTTGGAGAGTCAAATTTAACCTACCTTAACCCTGAAACATAAGCACCCCCCCCCCAATATTCGCCCATCACACAATGGAATTATCACCTATCGAGGAATTTCAAAGTATATGATAATAATAACCTGAGAAAGGACAACAAGATCAGCTTCCCTAGTTACATGGTACCTAACTATTCTACAGTTTATACGAAGCACATTTTGGGAATAAGGAAACTCCACACACACATATATACACCTATCACAATGAGGGTTCATAAAGATCCTACCTGCTCATAGAAAAATCAAGCAAAACCTTCTGAATCTGCAGATCAAGATGTCAGACGAGATTCAAACAAATATCTACATTAGGTCCAAAAAAAATCTTATACACATGCTATGCTTAGAGAAATAAATATATCATGTTGCTAAGCAGTAGGACAATCTATGGCACACAAACCAACCTTCTACCTCTCTAGTTGCTCTTGCTCATTTTTGATACTTGTTATGGATTTAATCAAACCATATATAACAGACCAATACTCTTATTCATGAACCAATAATCACACTCAAACCAGAAAACATATGTTCAATGATCATTATTTAGGCTCATCTTGTTTGACAAATGTTTACCAACAAGACCAACCCAATCGCGATACTTGTCTGTATTCCCTAACAAAGTATATAAAAAGATGCGAATCCGAACCTTGCCAGACGCGTGTAAAAGAGCTGCTTTGACAACTCTTGGCACTTCTCGACGGAAGGTGGTTGAACAATATACTGCTTGTTCTTCTCCAGAAGCTCCTTATAGTATGCGCAACCGTTCTTCGCCACAAACTCCGAGGCTTGGGCAGCCTTAGATCGAAGCTGGTGCAGCCTCGCCGCCATCTGCCAACTAAAAAGAGACCACGCCATACAGAAAAACAATCATTTCATCAGACAGCCATTTGAAGAACGACATACAGATCATGTACACGATATAGAAGAAGACCTAACGATGACGTGCTCAACAATCCATGTCAAAAACAGAGCACAACTTTACTGAGTCAAGACCTCGAGGAATCACCAGAAGGGTAAACCCCTAAGTGATGGCACAAAACTAAAAGGAGATACAAATGCCCTATATTACAACAAGAAACGGAAGGGGGATCTGGAAAATTCCAGGTACAAGGAAACCCCAGATACGACGAGACGATAAGAAAAGAACGATCTGGAAAAGGGATTCCAATTAGAGATCGAGAGCAACTCAATCGACATAGCAAGCATACCTCTCTCCGTCGACTGGGGCAAGCAATAGATCGGAGAGCGGAACAAAGTCCGAGGAGAAGAGGTTGGGAGCGCAGCAAGGTCGCCGTGACGGCCACAGGCGTCCGATACTTAATAGCACAGATGCGGTGGGGGTACTCTCGTAATTTTGTTGCAAGAGTTAGGGCTCCGTGTCAGTCACTTTGGTGACTTCATCTTTCCGACCCGAGCCGACCCGATTCGGATCCGACCCGTTCTGCCAACTCATACAACCAGTCGGTTGGGTTGGATTCAGTCGAAGCAAATCGGATCTTATTAGATTCACAGGTCGAGTCAGGTTGAATCGAGCTGTAACGTGCTACGCTTGATCCAACTTTGACCCGACCATCCAACTGGTCCAACCCAATAGGATTGATTTGATAGGTCCAAGTCAAAGATCCCGACGCCCCACTTCAATGGTTGACTTCACAATACAAAGTATTCATAATGCTAATCATACCTTTGTCCTAAAGCTTCATCCATGAATTGACCACCTTATGATCTTAGACTTCTGTAATTAAGCTTCAACTTTCACATTAACTACAGAACAGTGGACATGCTCTGCAGAAATCTTTTTTTCTCAAGAATCACCCATCAGAGAATATTCTACATGGTCAAGAACAAACAGTACTTATTGAGTTACACAGAATATTTAGGGTTTTAGCTTCATAAAATGATATTAGTACATACAGCAGGATGAAAATTATCTGTGATGCCTTCAAAACAGAAACAGTGAAGAGAGTCTCAGCATAGTAGCTTTTATCAAGCACATCCATAGAAGCGATCCATTGATAATATGGACTCCTCTACTTGGTCCACCAAAGAAGGAAATCCTTGCGCCTGTTGATCTTCTTCTGGAGCTGGAGGACGCCGTAAAGTAGAGCCTCGGCTGTAGGAGGACATCCAGGAACATAGATGTCGACGGGAACAATTCTGTCACAGCTGCGTACAACAGAATACGAGTAATGATAATACCACCACCATTTGCACAACTGCCCATGGAAATCACCCATCGAGGCTCAGGCATCTGGTCATAGACCCTGGATGGAACAAAAGAAAAGATGAAAGATTAGTAGGTTGTGAAACGATATCCTATTATCTAAAGGAGGAAACTTTTTTAAAGAATAAATTGGGCTTTCTCTTCGATGGCATAAAAAAGGAAAGAATTTGATATTGACTTGTGAATTTGTCGTCTCCTTCATAGCTTCCATTTAAACTATTCTTTTGTTGAGATCAAAACTATAAATGGACAGAAATGAACCCCTAATGCATTAACCTACACTCCCACTAATTGCATATCAGTTTTGCATCCCAAACTCAGGAAGTTCTAGTTTGCTGAGTAACATATCAAAATTCCAGACAATCTCCAGAATGTATCCAACCATCTCTCATTTTGTTAAGTTGTATGGCAAAAAATTTGAGCAGCATATTTGCACACAAGAAGAATTGAACCTTCCCACAATCTCCTGTATGATGTACTCTGCCGAAACCTAGTAATATTATCTCCCTTTACAACAAGGCTTTGGTTCCAAGGTGCAATCATCTTAAACAGGAACGATCCAAATATACTTACGCCCGCTTAAATAATTTAAACAATAAGCCATAATGTCCCTACTATTTGGATATTTATCGTCATTAGGTTCCATAAAAAATATTTTGACATGGCAACTGCAAGTCCAAATTAAGAACATTATGTCATCCTCACAAACTAATAGAATGTAAGTTCCTATATTTTGAACTACTTAACCTTGGCATCACTGTCGGCAATTAAAAAAATTGTACCACTACAAGTTAGTTTAAGAAAATCATAGTTCAACTTCTCAAATGAGCAATAACTTCCATTGAAGACTTCCTGCCATGCTTGTACAATGATATAATGTTTCAAAATGAAAGTTCCAACAGCATGAAATAAGTCCATGACTTCTGAATCAAGAGAACTAGATTTCATCAAATATTGTTCTAGAAGATAAAACTTTGTCTAAAATATAAAATAAATATCACTCTACAACAGAGAAAACTTTAGCAACGAGAACATTTCTCCCAACAGTTGCAGATAAATAAAATTCTGTAATCAAATTCAAAATACTCTTTAAGTTATTAAGGATTAGCATAGGTGTTTTGTCAAGTGACAACTGACAAAAAAGTTCACTAGATTAACAGATATAAATTCAAGTCAACTTGGTGCAATTATCTCTTAAACATTATTCAATATCTTAAACATATATGTGATAGCTCACAGAACTACAACAATAAGCCATAATGTCCCAAATATTTGGATCTTTATCATCATTATGTTCCATAGAAAGTAACATCCTTTATTAAATAAAGAATATTTAAATCTATTTATAATTTGTACTAAAGTCTACTTAGCTCACCCTCTACCTCTCCTTATAGCATTAATGCTAATTATTTGTATTAAAGCCTCCTTAACGATTGCTCTCATCATATCCTCTTTTCCTCTAAAGAGGCTCCACCTAGTTGTTCATAAATGAAAATAAGTTCTTCTATCTATTCTAGTAATTCCATACATTTATTTTCGTCTCAGCGACACAAACATTTTTTATGAATGTTTTTTACCACCAACACTCGGATCTAGACACAAACTAAGAACTAAAAACTGATCATTGATCAAATCATCCCAGAATTGTTTATTATGTGGATGTAATTCTACCATGCTGGTAACTAAGGAACACAAAGAAATCCACCAAAACAGTGTGACAAGGAATCACCAAAAACCTTTATGCCCCCACTTTAAAGAGTTCCAGTGTCAGTAACAAATTAACACACAATATAAGACGACAGAAGCGATGAGGAAGTATTCAAAAGCAACCCATCGACAAGTTATATTGTCTTAAACAGAGCTCAGTAGCAGAAAAATCTGTGTAGCCAACCCCAGGTAGATGGGATATTATGGTGACTTGTTATACTCGGAGGCCACAGATTAACCTGAGTCCTGACAAGTTCAGGCGATCGTGTATAAGTTTCTCTAAGTTCATAAGCAATTGGAAAAACCTACATAATGCAGAATAATGGAGTTCAGTTTCCACTAAGCTTTGTACTAGAAATGAAAAGTTGGTTTACACCACGGAAAAGTCTAAACCGAAATTTGAGCGACAATACTTGCAGATTAACGACTCTTAAACCAATTGACCAAAATAGATGCTCGAGATCAAGATCCATCAAAATTTCTATTACTACAATAATGTGTTTGTAATCTAAGGACCTTAACCAACCATGATCAAACCCCAACACCAACAAAGAACAAGCCAAGTTCACGCTTTTGATACCCATATCTAAAAAGAAATTTCATGCTCGATGTTAATGTCATTTCCAATAAAATTAGGGAGGAAGGGAAAGTAAAGATTCAAATTTTGTTACTTGCGAAGAACAGGTGCCATCTTGTTGGTGAGCGTTCCGGCGACAATCATGCAATCGGACTGGCGAGGGCTGGGACGGAAGATTCCACCGAAGCGATCGAAGTCATAAAGCGAGGCGCCGGTGTGCATAATCTCCACGGCGCAGCAGGCGAGCCCGAAGGTCATCGGCCATATGGACCCGCGGCGGGCCCATTTCATCAAATCGTCCACCTTCGAGATCACGTACTCCGCCGCCTTCGAGAGGCCCGTCGTCAACGAGGCCTAAGGGAGGAGCGGCCTCGCGGAGAAGGACGCGCACGCCCTCTGCGAAGGGAGGAGAGCGAGGCGAGCGGTCCGCGGAAGGAGAGCCATGGCAGAGTAGTGGGAGCGACTCGATGTCGCGTTGAGAATGCACCGCACAGCCCAATAATTCCCGACAAAAGGGAAGTAAAAATGCTTAGTTTTTGTTATTAATAGGAGGTTCAGATAAATTACAAGGGGCGATTTTTCTGAAAAATCTCTTTATTTATTTATTATTATTATTATTATTATTTTTGGGGATGCTATCCGTTTTCACATTCGTTACCTTATTTTGCTCTAATTCTCTAAACATCACTTTTCTCTCTCTCTCTCTCTACATAACAATGATGATGTTCCTAATCATCTCGATGATGGACCTCATGATAGGACAAATAATAAAGCCTCCTAAAGAAGAAAGAAATAACAATAATGAGATAAAAATAATAAGTATTATAAGGCGAATGCAATAAGATTAAAAGTATAAGAATAGATCAAAATAATAGGTCTCATAATGGGATATAGATAATCACGATGAGACAGAAAGTTGAAAAACTCCAAGGTGAAGGAGGTGGCGACAACTATCATTACTACTTTTGTAATGAAGGAATAAAAAAGTATTAATGATAAGAATGAATATTCAAAGTATCGAAGCAAAATAGAGACAGTAAATGAGAAAACTGAAAATGAGAGACATCATGTATCAATAAGAAAAATCTAATTTTTTTTAAAAAAAATCATCTATTATATTTTTGTACGTTAATTAAACTTTTTTTGGATAATAAAATCAAATTATTAATATTAGATCTTTGATTCATTTTCCAAACTAATGGGAGGTCTATGGAAAGTCATCATTTCTTTGACTTCAATATTTGATATTCATGTCAAAATCTAACCATTTGCATGGCATAACATAATTCTGTGTGCTAATTAAACCTTTTTTTTGTGCTTATAATGAAACCAAGTTATTATATTAGATTCCTCTAATGTCATGCATCAATTGGATTCATTTTCCAAAGTGATGGGAGATAATTGGAAAGTCACCATTTCTTTAACTTTTAAATATTTGATATTCTAGTCAAAATCTAACATTTTGAGTAGCATAACATAATGCTGTATTCTATACTTTCAGGAGCTATATAATTAAAACTCTCTTTTTGTGCTTATAATCAAACAATATTATTAATATTAGCTCCCTCTAGTTTCATGTATCAGTTGGATTTAAAATTCAAAATCTCATTCACGAGCTTAACCTCTTCACCTTTTCCCATTCTCCCATGACAAAGATGCAGGGGAAAGATATTTTAAGCTACAAGGATGCAATCTAAGATCACAGAGTATCTACTAGCATAAACAGCAGAAAAGTTGCCCATAGTGCCGAGCAATGTGGATTGATGCAGATTTCCAACTTCGAGATTATGGTTGTCAGGAACATAGCACAGAAGGTCAGTCTCCATCTCTATCTGCTAAAAGAATTGAAACCTAACAAGTAACCACTAAGTTTAAATTTTAGCACAGGTACCTCCATCAGCAATAAGAGCAGTATGTCAACCACTGTATTTCCACTTGGAACCATTGTTATTGGGTACTACAGATCGGTTTTCTTTGCTTTTGGGTGACTTGAACCCTTTGTCTTTCCTGTCCACCAGTTCTTTATCTGTTCCGATACTTTGTTTATGTTCTCCTTTATCACTGTTCCAGTTCCCGTGATGCCTTGCAATATCTTCTGTTTATAATCCTGCTTAGGTGGATCCTTGTCATTTAGAATATTTCCCTGAACAACAAAGAAACATGTTTCAGAACATACAATTATTGATATATGAGAAAAATAGGCTAAAAGAACAATACTACACCAATTTCTCAGAAAAATTGTCTTCATCATCGTCGTCGTCATCATCATCATCAGCTTCACCAAATTTGCCGCTCATTAGATCTTCTCGCGAATACATTTTCATTCCTGGTGCCCCTGGCATACCCTGTCCTCATAACCGCTAAAAACATCAATTTAACTAAATAGGACAAAATTGTAATGTCAAACCAGTAGTTAAACTACCTCCATAGATCTCAAGATCTTTTCCATTTCAGCATCTTTAGAGGACTTGGCAATAAAAGGTTCTCCAGGAACCCTATCCTGTGAATTTGGAAGCATGGATTTATCAGTGCTTATTCCAAACAAAATCATATATCAGCAGTACACCACTCTGTCAGCAACAGCATGTAGCATGCAATCTTTTCAAGTAAGATGATATATTGTCTTGCTTGCAATCCTCAACAGTCAAAAACTGGTTTGACATATTTCAGCACATAGATAGCCAATTTCTTGCATATTTAGGCATGTAGCTCAACATGTGTCCTGCTGATGGAAAGATGGCACTGGGTATAATGCCATGCAGAAAACCAATGCGGAGTTGACACTGGACATCATGCAGTGCTATACCCTGTACACAGTGCCAGGACCTGACCAATGCAAGCACCATGCAGGAGCAACATGCTAAGTTGTAGCACACAGGTCTTTTGCTGGAGGTTTTCAGTATGCAGCAATAAAAGAAACAATGGAAAAGAAGGTCAATCATGCCGTAGAACAAAGAAAGTAACATTCTTACAAGTCCAATGGATAAGAATCTGCTGTATAAGCAGCACTTAGATACCAATGTCTTATGCTGAAAGTTAAACCTAGGTTTGACAAGAATAGCAGATTATGTCTGGTAGTATTGGCTCATTTTAGTCATATGCAAATCTAGAAGTTTGCAAAGATCCCATCAAACAATTTCATATCTTTCTCCTGTATATAGACAGGTACTACACTATAATACCAAACATCTAAAATCTTGTAGTAATGGGTCAACGACCTTTCAGTGATTCAAGCTACTCTGTTATGTAATATACTTTCAGATTATGATTCAAATGGTTTCCAATCTTCTAGCAAAATGACACATCTATGACATGTGCTAAGTAGCAAGGAGGCAAGCAAAACAAAGGTCATATATAGCAACAGATGTAATAAAGGTACAGATGGCTAAGCAGCAGTACACATGCCTTCCAGCTTGCTCATTATAAAAGAAATTGTTTTTTATCATTTAAACATCTCAGTTATTATATGTAACAAATATTCTGTGGGCTTTGATCAAAAGATACACGAAAGCAATCTGTAGGTCCCCAGAAGAATTGAGCTTCAGGTATGCTGTAAACTCTTAACTATCTCAAAGTATGAATTGCAACCAATTACCGCAGGAACAGGTGGTGGCTTGACAGAGCATGCTTTAGAAAGATCCTTGCAGAGAAACTTAACCAACTGATCAATTGATGGTCTTGCACTAAAAACATATTCTGCAACATCAGTATCTGAGTAACCCATGATCTGCTAACAAAAGAATGGAAAATTACAAATATGACACAAATCTTTCTTTATATATGAACATATCATCAATGCAATAATAAAAAAACTAATTGAAGAGAACATACTAAAAGGACTAAAAGGGTTTTCAGCAGTCTAATTCTAAAAGAATCAAACAAAGGCTTCCTACTATCACATCATATAATTCCTCCAAGATCTTCTAAACATAATTAAGTTTCACCAAGGAGTGATTAGCCTATACATTATGGGCGTAGACATTATAGAAGTCATTTGGGCATTCCCTTCCCAAATCAAATCTTGAATTTCTTGTTAGTCTAATGCATGTGATTAATGCAAGCAATCAAAGGAATCAGATCAGGGTCAAAAGCTCACTTGCAACACAAAAATTCTGACTTAGTTCCTAGACACAATATACACAGTGAGAGCTTTTTTCTTCCCATTGCATGACAACTTAAAAACCCCATAACGTTCATGATGGGTTTGAAGAGTGATTACTTAGGTGAAGCAGTTGATATCCGCCTGCTATCTCAGGCCACATGGTTTGCATAATTATGAATTATCTAAAATCAAGCTATCTGAATGAGCTTTAATGCATGAAATTGCAAGTGTTGCCACAATCTATGGAGTTTCCAACAAGACAAGTCATAGAATTTGACCAAATTTAACCTGCTTACCAAAGAAACAGGTTCAATGACATCTCTATTCTCTAGTAGACATATTTTAAAAACACTACAGAGATGTTAAAGTCAAAAAGATGTCAAGGACCATTTTTTCTATTTGTGCAAACTGAAGGATCACTGTACCATGTACGTCCAGATACATATCCTATAAAAATATTAGTCCCTGTAATGTGGGCAATGTGTGAACATCAACTAGTTATCAGGAATCAATATGTTGATGACCAGCATTAAAAATATTGTTCATTTCAGTAAATTTTAAGTTAAAAAAAATGTCCATCTCTGCCATAAGTCAGAGCAGATCATCATCACAAGTAGCATTTATGTCATTTGTGCAGGAGAATCTTTAATCACATCCACAAACATACAAAGAGGATTTATAGACAAAATATCAGGCTAGCTGCATATGTTCAGACAAATGTAGTCCTTGAGCAAAATGTAACCTGAAATATCAGTTTATATATATATATATATATATATATATATATATATATATATATATATATATATATATATATATATATATATATATATATATATTGCAAGTTAGAAATCCTGGGTTATACATAAACTTGCAGAATCATAGCTCTGGGAAAATGCAGCTAGCATACAGAAATATAGAATTGCAATCAAAATAGTGCTCGATTCTTAATAACATACAATGAGAGATCTAATTAGTATAGTTTTCTATAATCTCTTAAAGAAACAAAGGCACCATCAATGACCCCCTTATATGTAGCCAAAAGGCCTAAACTTTGTGGAGTATATCAATAGTGAAACAGATTTATAGTTGCACAAATCCTAGAACATAATAGAAGTTCAGCAATGACAGTCTTCTATTAAAAAATATACACATGCTAGTGCTATATCCTGACATTACACATAAAAGTCATTTTCTATATCACACAGCATCACACGCAAAAGTTTTACCTCTTGACAAGCATGTTCAATGGTTTTACATTCTGAATTACATTGTCCTTCGATGCCTTGTTCAACCAGCTGGAAAATGCAAATGTAATAAAATAAGAAACTAAGACAGATCTGATTGTAAAAATTGTAATACAAGAAAAAAATATATCTTCAGAGGAAAGTCGTATATCAAATAATGAAATCAGCAGATGGTGACATCATATGGCTTGATTTAAACAACTAAAAGGAAGACATTGAACTTCAAGTTAATGAAGTTCCATAAGTAAAATGTCTATTCCTGAAAAGGAAAAAGAAAAGGAACATAGTTGTACCGGTTAATGTGGATATCCAACCATAATTTTAGATTTATTTCAGATACAGACTATCCAAACTAATTACTCATTTTATCTTTTCTTTACAGTCATTTATAACCAATTAAGATTTGATGAATATGAATCTTAACTGATTTCAATATAGAGACCTTTTATAGATCTCAATAGTGGCAAAAGATTCATGTAGCCGACCCTAAATAGTTGGGATTTATGGCTTAGTTGTTATTGTATAATCAATTCAAAAATTACTTAAGTATAAATAAGTTGCATCTTTCGTTTGACGTAATAAAGTATTATCAAGTTACAGGTAAGCAGTTAAAATAAGTGTAGCTAGCTTCTATTAAAGCATGCACTTAGTGCAAGGAAACCTCAAATCAGCCCACATTCCACAAAACACAAACTTGTGCATGCTGGAAGCCAGGAATGAATTAAAACAATCACACTTTTAAAAACTGTTATTAGCTTATATTTTTCTCAGTTTTTCAATATTGTGCCATTATCAGAACAGAGCCCGCTAACATGTCGTTCATATATCTATGTAAATATTCTAACGAGATAGAGATATCCTGACTTACTATTCAGTGACCTGGAATCAGTTCATAGTTCGTTCACGTACCTCCAATTTATCACCTTTCTCAACAACATCAATCTGGAGAATCCAATCCGCCTCCTCCTTCTTCAAATTGCAGATATTCTCGGCTATCTCGATGATCTGAAATTCTGAAACCTAATCCGACACAAAATTCGTCCAAACGAAACCATCCGACTCAGATCAACCTCCTCGAATCCGGAAGCAACAATATCATAATAAAAAAGAACGGAAAGAAAGTGAAGAGGAAAAAACAACCTTTTTGGGCGAGATCTGAGCCTCCTTCTTCTTGACCTGGTGAATGATCTGGTGGGCGATCTTCTCACAGACCTGGCACCGGATAAAAGGGATGTCTCCCTTACGAGCAGCCGGAGGTGGCTTCTTCGAGGAAGCGACGAAATAGGGAAGCGAAGAATAGATGAAAAGGAGTAGGAGAAGAAACAACGAAGAAAGGATGCGTTGGGAGAGCCTCGCCATTTCTGCCTTCTGCTGCTCTCGCTGTTCGTCGGAGTCTCTCCACGGTCGTTCTATTGGACTTGATCCAGACTTCGGATCGATGCTTCGAGAAGAGTGGCGGATCGGACCCGCTTGCGAGCTGGCTGAACTGGACTTTGAGATTTGTGTAAACATGGAGATCCCAAGATCAAGATGGGATGCGGCTCACCTGGACCGTGTTGGATCCTTAAACCTTTCGAACCGCATCAGAAACCCCCATCCGAACTCAAACTTTCCCCCCAAAACGATCGAGAAAATTAGGGTTAGGGTTTGCATTCTTCCCAGTCTCTTCCTGTTGCTTGCTCGATCTTTGTTAGTTCTCGAAATCCCCTGCGCCTGATGGATCCGATCATCCTCGAATCCCCTACGCGTGCCAAACCCCTCGTCTTCGGCCCTCTAGCTGGCCCCAACTTCCACTCCGTGTTGAAAGAATCCATCGATCGTTATCTCATCGAAGTCAAGAAGGAGTCCTGCGACTTCTCCGCCTTCCGCTCGATATTCTTCCGCCTGCTTCAGTCCAGCGTGGATCCCCCGATCGAGGTCATCTGGTTCTATTCTGCCCTGGGTTACCACGAAGCAATCCGGTCGAAACGGGATGTTCTTGATCGAGTTTTTGCGATAAGAGACCTTCTCCAGCTGCTTTCGGCCTGCTCCGCGTCGTGTAATGGCCCGAAGTCGGTGGCCTTGCTCGCACCCGTTGTTTCGGAGCTGTATCATTGTGTCAGAGAGGAAAAGAAGCTGTCTGGGAAGGTGGCTAAGAAGATGAGGAAGGAGATTGAGAGTCTGGCAGACGGCGTCGTCAGCTATATCAGCATTTGTAGTGGAAGGAGTTCTGATGGGCAAGAGCTTTGTAATAGCTATTTGCTGCCATGTTTTATCGATATTGTTCGAGTGTGGACGGTGCAACATATTGGGGAAGGTGATGATTTAAATGTTCTTTTTCCTTTAGTTAGTGATGAGATTCGTGCCTGCTTGGGGCAAGAAAGGTGTTGGATTGGTCATTTGGCTGGCATTGTGGTTGCGGAGGCATTCTTGCTAAATTTGAGCTTGAAGGTTCAAGTAGATGGTTCACCAAGGCCAGACTTACAGAAGGAGCTGAAAGTCTGGGCTGTCAGTTCAATATCTGTCTTTCGGAATTATATTTTCTTCGGTAACTGTTCCTTTCATCTGACTTTAAGTTCATGGACATGACCGGAGGTTTAACTATCCTTAGTGTTTTGAACTAAATTGTAAATTTTACGAGCAGAATAGATAGTTAAATATTTATAGTTGTAAGGCATGATATCGTTTTACTCTATTTGTGCCATTTCATTTTGAACATGGGGATTGGAAACATCTGTTATTGCAGTTCTTATCTTATCTCTGATTATAGTTTCTGCTTCTGTTAATTCCACTTGTGACTGCTGAAAGATTTAAGTGATTGGTACGTGAGTCACAACTAAATATTGGGACGATTAAGAAAATAAATATTGGGACAATTAAGAAAAGAAATCAATTGCACATGTGATTAACTCTTTTTCCTGATACATCTGGTTACTGCTCTACAGAGAGTAGCTTTTTTTATCTTTATTATATTACCAGACTTTATACAATTGCCTAGGTTTGTTATGTGATTCTTTTCTGACTTCTACATGTTCAAAAACAGATATATTACTGAGGCTGCTGCTGAACCCACCGATGCCAGTTATAACCATTTTGGTAAGTTAGCAAAACTAATGAACTCCATGTGCAATAATCAGCAACTTTTAATTGACTCAAACAGCTATCTACCAACAGTCTCCAAATCTGATAGTTCTGTCAAGTGCTTCACTAATGAGCCGTGTGAAATAATCTACAAGGTCTTAGAGATTACTTTTGGAAGAATTTAAGAGTTAGTGGTTAGTGAAGGTGCATGCTTGATTGCCCATGTGAACCATGTTAATCCAACAAACCTCTGTGACATCATTTACTTCCCTGATTGTGGATTAAGAACACTTCACTATAATAACTAGTTTCTGAAAATGTGTTCTGGCTTATGAAACTTTAACTAGCTTTGGAACTTGAATAAAAGCTGCTGCAACATTAGCATATTAGGCATTTTCTTACATATATTTATTTTACCCCTCCTAATATTGTAAATTTGTATAAAAGTTGTTTCTACTTTAACAATATTAGTATGTAGTAAAATGATTGAAAAAGAAGTAGATCGGTATTACAGGGAGCATTCCAATAGATGTAGGAGCAAGTAGGTTGGGTCAGGTTTTGTTCAAGTCATTGTCCACTTGAAAACAGTACTTTTATGAGGTGGAGTCTGGTCATGCATTTGAGAAATGTTTACTTAACTAGTTTGAGTTTGTTCAGGTCTAAGAGTTAGCTTTGCTCTGATTTAGTGGTTATATTTTTCTTTACATGAATTGCATGCATCTTTTGTGGCTAGGCTGCATTTTTGAGGAAACTGACCATTGAATCTACATACTAGGTTTGGTTGTAATGTTACCCAACTTGAGCCATCTTTAGAGGCATATAATTGCCACTAGTGGGACAATCCTGAGAACACATATCACCAGTTTCATATGTAAACAACTAAGGGCTTGGTTTTGTAGCTTTTTCCAATACCAAAAAAGGCTTTGGTCATGGTCACCAAAGAAACTTCTGTGAAGGCCTACTAGAAGTGTAACTTTGTGAAAAGCATAACTTTTTGCCTTTGAACTAGACTTCTTTCAACAGCCAATCTAACATTAGAGATTTTCAGTTTTACATTAATGGCCATGGCTAATTTTTTGAAAACTCAAAGATTTTATACTACTTATTACTTTGTGTAATCTACAAAGTTTGACTTAACAGTATAATTAGAATGGTTCTACATGTCATGGATGGACAGTACTTAGATTACAAATTTAATCTTATGTGGGATCTCATTATTTTCTTTTTAGAGTAGTTTCAACTTACTTTTCCATAAGTCTTTTTTTCCAATTCTAAAATGTGTTTTCTGATTTTATTTTGTTTTTTGGCACAGAACTCCATGGATGAAAGCTTGGTACGAAACATCCTTTATGACGCTGTGATTTTAGTTGATTATTCTTTCATAAATCCGGAGGTTGAAGGAGAACATTTTAATGATTCTACAATGAATATCATTATGAGAAGACTGATTGTTACTCATGAAGCCATACAAATTGTCAGGTCAGGATGCCACTTAATGAGATTAAAGATGCCTCTGTTGATAATAGCATTGGTGTTGAAATTTATTCTGGTAACAGGGATAAAAGAGACCACAACAGAGCTGTATCCTATACAAATGCATTTTCAACATCATGTGTTCCCAATACCTTGATTAAGTGGGCCACTTATCAAGTTGGCATGCAGAAACTCAACAGACCCAGTGCTCCCACACCTCAGTGTTTTCTGAGTTAGTATCTAGAAATTTTCATGTTCTTAGTTTATTTAATTGAATATTGATGGTTTCTTATTTATATACGAAAACATTTCTTGATCAGACAGCTTGTCTGACTTGCAGAGTGGCTTTTGGTTCTCGAAGAACAAGGGTTGAAAATTTTTGAAAACATTACAGAACTGCGAAGCAAGTTAAAATTTGAGGAAGCTAATGTCGTCTCTGACACTACAAAGTTTGATTCAGACAACAAGAAAACAGACGATGATCTTTTCTTTTTTGATAACAAAGGGGAGGGTGACAAGGATGCTGCAGAGGACATGGAAACGGTGGATGCTGCCTTTTTTTCAGCTGCTCATTCTATGAAATCGGACACAGATAAAGGAAGGAGGAAGAGAAAAGAAATGGGATATGATGGGGAGTCACAGGTGAAGTTTGTCAAGTATAAGATCCATGACAAATCAGTCAAAGATTACTTCAAGGTTTCTGGGGCAGATAGCTTGAGTAGTGGCAGTGAGGTGGAGAATCCACACTCTTCTGATGAGATGGAAGAATGAAATTCAATGATTGGCACTAATCTGGTCATTCAATAGAAGCATCATTCCAGTGAAAAAATGCTGTATTCCTTTGTCAAGGACTTAAGCCTTGCTCATACTTCTGAACCCACATTTTGCTGATTATTCCACATCTATGGTAGTACATCATGACTGATCAAAAGCAGGATTTTGCGCAGAGCAATCAATAATAGGCACAGCTTTTTTCTAAGGAGACTGAATTTTTGGGATTTCAATCACTTGCAAAAAAGGGTATGTAAACTTAAACGTTTTTCTATATAGTGGAGCTGACTTTCATGCAACTTTCAGATTTACATGTAGACAGCAGTAGTTTATGTTAACAGACTGTCAAGATAGATATATCATGTCATGAATTTGCTGTAGAATTTGATAGTAAAAGAAGTAAAATTCTAGGAGTATATGATGTGTGTATTGTCAATGGGTTACTTTGTTGTTTTGGATGTGTGTATTGTTTGCATGCCTTGAAATTAAATCATGCTTGATTTTGCTGTCACTGATTTTGCTCTTTTTGATTTCATGCTTACCAATTATTCTGTATTGGTATTGAGCAAGCAAGATCACTTCCAACCCAGGATGAAGTAATTCATGAAAATGGTGAATTAAACAATATAAATATCGGTTCTAGATATGATGAAATAATTCATCAAAAAAATTGAAAGGCTCTGTTATTCTCTTTACTAGAGCAGTCAAACAACTCCATCGATACCGGTACGACGGAGATATCTCCAACAGTTAATGTTCGCCTCTGCGGGATGGAGTTTGGTTCGCACCGGAAGGGGGCCACGTGGGACCGCCAGTCATCAAACCCAATCACCTCACGCGTGCCGCGACCTTCGCAGTGCGGGCCCCACCCACCGCTGCGGCCGTCCATCAGGCCCTCCGCGTGATCCAACGGCAAAACGTCACGGGATCGGAGAGACTCGTGGCTTCCCGTTCGCTGGCGAGTCAAGCTGAACACCGAGCATTCGAGATTCGCGCAACATGAATCGGACGGTCACGATGGATCTCTTCCGATGCCGTTGCGTGGGTTATTTGGTCGTTTCGCGTAGCCGGTTCGTGACTAGCAGTTAACGTCACCCTCACGGGGCCCGCAGACAACGGGAAAATACTGGCTGCCAGCCGTCAGGTATAGATTAGGGAGAGTGAGTCGGTGAGGTCATATGTGGCTTAAATTTCAAAAATATACCTCCAAATATACACAATTTACAAAAATAATTATCGCCTTTAATGATTATGAATGCTAAAATATACGAATAATTTATATCCCTTTAAATAATTTATAACATTCAGAAATTTAAAATATAGACTGTTTTTTAAAATATTTATAGGTTATAAAAATCCGGAAAAAAAAAGGGCGCTTGGTATATAAGAGATGAGGGTTCTCACCACGGGAGCTTCTGTGTCTGTTTGTGTGCATGTGAGAGAGAGAGAGAGAGAGAGAGAGAGGAGGAAAGGAGGGGAGCGTCGTCAGTGTCTCGGTCGGGAACCTCCTCCTCGTCCTATGGGTGAATCGAGCAGCTCGGTGTCGGTGGATGTGGAGAGGATATCTTTCGGTGGGAAGGTTGGGGGCCCTCTTGAATTGTTCGTCGACACTGCTTTCTGTCCGGCAATGACGTGATTAGTGGCTGGAATGTGGTTCTCGATATTTGCTTTTTTGACTGGTTGTTTTGTTTTCTTTTGCTGATTTTCCCGTGGATTTGGATATTGTATTGAGAAAAAAGATGAGATTTTTGATTATTTTGACGGCTCTTTTGCTTCTTTAATTTTTTTTTTTCCCCTTGAACAATGTACTTGTTTGGCTTCAACACCGGACAAAGTTCAATTCTTTTCTTGGTGTTCTGCTGTCTTGTTGGTTTCAATTCGGTTGACCATCTTTTGCCTCTCGTGGGATAAGATGTTTTCTGTCGGTATCAATTTTGGTGCTTTGGTTCTGTAGATAAACAGCTATACCGCACTAAATTCAGAGCAAGTGAAATTTTGATGTCATAGATAGCAAGAGCGGTGTTTATTTCTTTCTCTTTTAACTCGGTTCGTCGGAGATATGTTGTTTATCTTATGACGACGACTTTTCAAGGTTTTGGAGAATTGACACATGGTGCATCCATGTTTCTGGCGTATGCTTCATGCGAATGGTTTGTTTCCGTTGACCAATTCTTGTTAATACGGTAAATTCTTTTGGTTAACAGTTAGCAGAAACTTGATTCATATGCATGAGCTAGCATTTCTTAGAAATTTGTTAGAAAGGCTACCAAGACTAACTATTATTGGTGGAGAGCATGTCTCCACTTGCAAAAGCTATGTTCAGTGAAGCTCTGTTTTTAATTTGTAGAAAATTTTGAATCTAATGCTACGTTGCCTTCCTCTAGTCATTAGTTTTTTTGCTTCTTCCTATTTCTCAGAATCATTCCATTTTGCAAAAGACATAAGCAAGGTGTTTATTATAGTGTCTACAGTTGTTAGTCACTGGTTTTAATGAGCTTCCTTTATTCCAAATTTTCCTGATATGAAATTTGTTCTGTTGAGAAAGCCTATCTAACTTTGGAAACTGTTAATCTTTCTGCATTTGTATAACTAGATTGTCGCTCTTGTCCAAGTAGATTTGCAGCATGTGCCTTCTGATGGTTGTGCTACCTAATCTTCCTGCATCAGGTCCTATTAAACAGCATATCTGTTCATTTTATTGTTGCTTAACATTGATTTTCCTTTCATGTTGGTCAACAGGAACATCTTATCAAAACCAGTCATGGCACAGTATCCGTTTCTGTGTTTGGAGATCAGGACAAACCTGCACTTATCACTTACCCGGATGTTGCTTTGAATCGTAAGTGCAATATCAACAAAATGGCTTCTCTAAGTCAAAATCTCCAGGTTTTAACATGTTAGTCTTGAATGGTTTTAATCAGATTCTCTGACGTTAAATTGATCTGCTCATGGAAATTTTTAGCTCTCTGCTGCTTAATGCCTCCATTTTTTATCCTGTTTTTCTTGTGGATCTTATCTGCCCATAAATGATATCTTACTAGGTCCTGATTGTTCTATTACAAACTCTAGATCTGAAACTGGCAATACATGCTTATGTTGAGTTCTGAGTTTTTGGATCATTGGGTAATCCTACACATTACAAAACCAACAGTTTTTGGTGTGTCTAAATTCCTTTTCTATGATGTTGTTCAGATGTTTTGTGCTTCCAAGGATTATTTTTTTGCCCTGAAGCTGCTTCGCTACTTCTTCACAATTTCTGCATCTATCATATCTGTCCTCCAGGTCATGAGGTTGGTTGCTTGGTCACAGCCTTATTTGAAGTGACTATTATATCCTATTATTCTGTTCTATTGGTTGATCATTTTCTGATCATGGCACTGAGATGCCTACGTTTTTATACTCAGCTGGGAGCTGCTCCAATTTCTTCCCGTATTCCTATCCCTTCTGTTGATGATTTGGTGGATCAGATCGCTTATGTTCTTGACTATTTCAGGTAACAATCTGCAGATTGTTTGATTATATACCCCTGGAACTTATATATGTGATGCATTATGTTGAAGCATGAGTTATCTAACTCTATCCATGCTTTCTAGGTTAGGTTCAGTTATGTGCCTGGGGGTCTTGGCAGGGGCATACATTCTTACACTTTTTTCCGTATGTATCCTTAAAAGTGTTGCTTCTGAGCATTACTTTGTAGATTTTGACTGTCTTCCGCACATGCTTCGCAGATCAAATATAGGGAGCGTGTGTTAGGATTGGTGCTTGTATCTCCTCTGTGTAAAGCACCCTCATGGACGGAGTGGTTATATAGTAAGGTATCATCTGTACATATGTCATGATATTGAGTTTTGAAGCTGATGAAGAGAATTTGGTCATCAGATACTATGTAATTTGCTCTACTTCTATGGGATGTGTGACTTGATAAAGGAGTGCTTGCTTCATCGGTACTTCTGTAAGGTAGTTCTCATCTTCTCTGCCTTTATCTATTTGACTTAGCCTCAATCTCATGCTAGTGGTGATCTCATTCTGACCTTGTTGGTAGGAAGTCTGTGGCAATACCCAGATCCCTGAGTCAGAAATTGTCCAGGCCTGCAGAAGTGTGAGTATTCCTTTATTTAGTATCGGTTAAATCCGTAGGTAGAAATTATTATTACCAAATAGGAACTTTCAGTATGTGATCCTTTGCAAATATTGCTAATGATTTTGCATCTACAGCTGCTGGACGAGAGGCAGAGCATAAATGTGTGGCGTTATCTTCAATCGATTAACCGGTATTGTTCTATATCTTTCCTTTGATGAATGTTCTTTTTGTTTCTAACGACAGTAATCCATTTTAAGCTTAAATATTGTATGCAAGCAGCAGATACGACATCACTGAGGGATTACAGCAGCTGCAGTGTCGGACACTAATATTTGTTGGCGAGAACTCTCCGTTCCATTCTGATGCACTTCACATGATGTCGAAACTAGACAGCAGACATAGTGCCCTGGTTGAGGTATGATCCTGACATACTATTTCTTCATAGCTTTATAATGGATATGACTGCTGCGCTTGAAAAGGATTATGACTAGGTTAGTTTTCATATACGGATCAATGCTACTTAGTGCAGGTCCAAGCATGTGGTTCACTGGTGACCGAGGAGCAACCCCATGCCATGCTGATACCTTTAGAGTATTTCTTCATGGGTTTTGGCTTTTACAGACTCAACCAATTCACCGACAGTCCACGCGGTCCACTTAGTCCATCCTGCATCTCCCCAGAGCTGCTGTCACCCGAAAGCTTGGGCGTAAAGCTAAAGCCCATCAAGACCAGGGTGTCGGTTGAAGTTTGAGGGTGGCCGGTATGAGCAGTGGCCAGGTTGTGTTCATCTTATGTGGCATGTAAGATTGGATCTGGATACATTCTCTAGAATCTTAGATCAAATTCTTTGGTTGTAGATAGAAAAGTAGGATGAAGGCATCATGCTCTCACCTGTAAGTGTCCAATATTCATGATGAGCTAGCTAATAATAATGAGGCATGTAGAAGACTACTGGGTCTAACTGATGCTTCTGTTCCAAGGAAGGTTACAGAAAACATTTTCATGTGTTGTTGGAAGGTTGATGATGCTTGCTGCATTTCTTTAGCAAGCTTCTTTTTTGCTTTAGGATGACAACTTTATGCTTATTTTTATGGGGGTTTGGGAAAAGTTGTAGGCTGTCAATGTCAATGTAATCTTAGAGCCGTTCATATCAATATATGCAGTCTTATTTTTACAAACATGAACACTAATTGCCTGGATCTACTTGAGAAGATCAAGCAGATTAATCTAGGGTTTGCTCAAAGTGGCACCTTGGACATATAAATTGTCTGCTTAAGCTGTCATCTTCCAGTTCCAGCTCACATGAACGAGGTCGAATCTGCAACAGCAGGAATATTTTGATGCCTGTGTACAGTGCCTCGTATATATATAACTATTACCAAGTTGTTTGCTTATGAATAATTTATCGAAGTTGCGAGTACGATATGCAATGATCAGATAGTTCGATTAACGCAAAAAAATTCTTTATCATTCTAGTAAAGACAAACTTCTGCAGTTCTAAATAGTTTGCAGCAGATCAGATTTTATTAACCCAGAAGTGGCTGCCAAAACATGAGATCTACTGATTCGCATGTGTCTGTAAGCAAGCCATCAGTCTCTCATCCTAAAATAATACATTTGATTCTTGTGAACCAGAACATTTGTATTACAGTAAACAATAGATCAATGCATTATATGACAAAAAAAAAATCATTTTTAGGATTTGCATATTGCTCGTTCTAAAATGTAAAGAAGGAATACTATCAAATTATTTGACAATTTCCTCTTAATATATGGACTAATGAAATGCAATTTTGTCTGGCCCAATACCTACGGATCGGTATTTAACGGTCCACACATATGAACACACATGTAAGCAAGAGAAGCATCCTTCTTTGAAGAGACATTGATTCTTGCTTTCATCGAATTACAACTGCTTTGTATCACATTATAATTTCAACCTCAAAAAGTATATTGATCAAAACAGTTATAAACGGAGTGGAGACTTCTCTTCTGATGATGATGATAACCCTTTCATGGTATAAGAACGTAACCAGCTTCAGGGAGTGTGTCTGCAGCAGTTGGAAGCAGGCTATACCTTGAGATGGCTTCTCTGACCTTTGCATGAGTTTCCGCATCATGCTGGAACATAGAAACCAGTTGCTGGAGTTCCAACTTCCTCACTTGAACCTTTTCTTCAGTGATTGGATTTTGTAGTCCAAGGTATAGCAGTCCAAGTCCAATTAGAACGATTCCTACGAAGAAAAGAACTCCCGCAAACAAGCTGAAAGCATACGGTGAACTCGTAGCCCCTGGTATCCCGTCCACGTTGATCCCGAAAAGACCAGTTATTATCGAAAGAACAAGACCACAACCACCAAAAATGGTCAAATTATGGGTAATGCGGAGGCTTCTGTCCTGAATCAGATCAGATCCAAGAAGGTCAGAGAGTTTGGAAGTATGAACTGCATCTAAACCTATAAGATTGTTATGCTCATGCAACATTGTACAAACCAAACAAGAGAGGTGGGTGGAGATGAGCAAGATTACAACAAACACTGTCAAAAGGTGTACCTGCAGCCATGCACGTACAGTGTTCTGCATAACATCCTGAATTGTGAACAACCGTCCACGGACAGCTTCTTGCTCTTCCAACATCTCTCTTGTGCTCTTCTTGATTCCCTCTAACATAATTTTCGTGGCATTTCCCCTCAAATGATGCAGAAGCTCAAAAATTATCTCCTCTCTAGCATGCAATGACCATTTAACTCTAATAACCTGCCACCCAGACCAATTATCTACTAGCTTTAATTGAACTCTCAAAAGTTAATTTTTAGAAAATTTTCAAAATAAACTACAGCACCGCAACAACTATCATGATAAGTACTTTTATAGATCAAATACACTATTTGGAAAAGATTCCTAGAACTACTTGTGATTATAACAGATTTTTGAACTGGCACAAAGAATCAACTTCAATCATTCTTCTAGTAGACAAACAATGGGTCCCTGTTTTGCCTCAATAAACAGCAAGTTTGATTTAATCCTCCTATTTTATCCTATATCAATACTAAGTCATAACATGAAACCTCTACTTGAAATAAGTTTTCAGGACCATAAGTTCAAAAATTAATATGTTATCCAGCGATACAACCTCTAGGGCTTATACTATGCCATATATAGTAAAGTAATTTAAGACAGAAGAGTTTACTCTTTTGAGATCTTGAAACTCTCTATGTGATTTCTAGTACTTAAAAAGACTGCCCCAAGCCTATCTATAACCTAATAGGACTTAAGATAAGAAGCGAGAAAAGCAAGCTTCCACTCAGAAAAAAAAACAAGGATCATCCTCTCAAGGATTTCAAGCCTAGGTCATGCTTCATCAGAAATTAGAACTAACAGCATAAGAACATCATCTTTTAAATCCTTGGCCATTTCACTGGCATATGCAGATTCACAATCTATTTTACAGAAACAAAATTTTAGTTTCTCCAATGAAAGAAATATAATCCTCAAAGTAGAAACTAAATTGTCCTTTTTTGCACCAAGTCATTGGATTGGTCCACTCATCTAACATAATGTCTAAAGATAGACCACTTTTTATCACTTTCAAACGTTAGTAAGTTCAGCATCCATATTCAGAAATGTTTATGCAGACAACAGCTGTTAACAAGAGAGAGAGCAAGAAAGGAATTTATAAAGCAGACTTACAATGGCAGTTTGAGGTTTCATATGGTAAAAGCAAGGCAAAAAGCTCAAACCAATTGGAAAAGCATGGGCTTTATACCTGAGTTGCCAACCTTCTAATTTCTTGGTTCAGTATGATACTTAGCAGATTCAAATCTTCATGATTTCTCCTGGTAACAGGAAAAATACATGAATAACTGCCAAAATACTGTTGAATAAACCATGATTAAAAGACCAAGGATCCAGATGTATGACAACCTATTTACAAACTTCAACTCAATTTCATCTGCTGCTCCAAACACATATTTCCGAAATAATCTAAAGCACATAAAAAGACGTGTCACGATCTTTAGTTATCAAATAGCTCCAAAACTACAAAACAATAAATTGCAAAGAAGAGGAATACCATATGCTGAGTAGAAGTTTTAAAATTTAATAGCTCAATAAACAAATTAAACATCAAAAGTGACTAAAGGGTAAATCTGCAAATGTGTCTTTCTCAAGTGGCTTTAAGAATATTCTTGCCTACAAGCTTTAGACTCTACAATATCAATTCAACTGAACCCGTAGATCCACAAACAGCTGTAAATCTACTTATAATAACTGGAACCGCAGACAGATAAAAAAACATGACAAAGGAACAAGAACCAGCTAATGTTCCTAGCAAAGTATTCTGATCATGGACTATTTAATGGTTGAAGAACTTTAGTTGATCGATCCATGATGGGAAGGAGGAAGGGGGAGGATGGAAAATGGGAACATAATTTACAATACCTATCATCCCACCGCGAAAGGCGGCTAGCTAAATGTGCTATGACTTCATGAACTGACTTAGGTGCCATGCTTCCACCAGCCAGAAGCAGCTCCTGCATATCGTTGGACCATTATGCTTAACTATGACTCTATGACATGAGGTTTAGGTAAAAGATCTAAAACTATCCATGGCCCATTGAATCAAATAAAAAACAAACATGTCGTCCACAGAGAAAAACATACCTGAACTTCAGTTATGCCAAGCACATTAATATTTGATGCAGAGCCTTTGACATGTAGTGCAGTTACTAAATAGTTTTGTGCTTGCCAAGACCGGAGAACAATGGGTATGTCATCTTCTTCACGATATGGATCACCAACTGACTGACCCAAAAGCTCAAATAGTAGCCCACCGGCGACCCTAACTGGGATCTATATAGCTAGCACCATCAAAACATTAATATGAGAGAAAATGTTCAATCAAGTAAAACAATTCAGTATTTGATGATTATCTGGCTAAATACCAAACAATAGCAACTGCCATCACATAATAGCAGACATCATAATATTACTTCAAGATAAAACTTTGTGTACAACTGTGAACATAACGAAATAGGCAATCTCTAGTTAATATGCTCATTGAAGTCAAGAGAACTTGTAATATTTCATCTAGGTCTAGGAATATGATTACATCTTGGTGACATATCATTGTAATTGATACTTGATAATTCAATATTCCAAGTCTAGTTCATAAATTAACCTCTTTCCTGAACTTAAGTACAAATGCTATCAATTTGTCCAACGAAAATGAAGTTTATCAAGGAAACAAATCCATAGTCATTACAAAAGATAATACGAAAGTTTATGGAACTAGAATGCAACTCTTTTATGTACGATCATAGCATTAATCTAAGAGAAAAGCTCAATCAAGTAAAACAACTTAGTACATGATGATTGTCTGGCGAAGTACCATATGAAATCAATTGCCACCATAAAACAACAGATATCACGGTTATTAATTGAAGATACATCTTCATGTACAACCATGAAACATTTTATTCTATTCATATCAAACAAGCCAAAGTACAGAGCTGCATAAAATTTTACATAGGCATACAGAGGATATCACACAAAAGATCCACATTTCATTTCCATTTATCTTCTTATGATTTTCTCCATGATCACTTGGTTAACTTCATTTCAGTTGAACAAATTAATAAACTTCTACATTCAGGAACGTGGCTGACATATGAACTAGAGCTTGAAGATCAAAATATCAATTACAACTGTATCTATCACCAAGATATATTTATGTATGTAGATGTAATACCACAAGCCTTTTACCTTTAAAGAGCATATTGGCTAGGGAAGTATAATTTATCCACTTTGTTATGTTCATCTAATTTGTATATTGTAATAGATTAGATGGATGAGGTCAAGATGGTCACTGATTTGTAGTTTTAATCAGAATTTACTTTAAGAATGCAGAATGTAATATGAAGTTACCATAAGTGCACAAGACAATATGTTGTATAAATTAGAAATCGAGCTTAAGTTAAATATTATAATTTTCAAGAATAATTAGACTTGTATGTTTTAAGTTTTGAAGAACAAGCCATGATAGTTTGATCCCGTGATGAGGGATAAAAATTAATATCAATGCTTAGCATATGAAGGGCTAGAATTATGTTTATAATACTCTGTGTTGTTTTATTTTAGGTCCAATCTCATTGCACTCCTAGGAGTTAAGGACAACCAAGTCTTGCTGATTGTTGGAAATAAATCATACTGGTAGCTTAATCTTGTAAAAGAAGTACATGCTCACCCAAGCTCTATGATTCAATTTCCTGGGTTTTACTTTTGACATGAGACACAAATCCTGTCAATCATTTGTACTAGTCCAAGTCTCCAAGATACAACTTAGTGTAGAAGAAAAACAAGTTGTTCACAACCTAACCATTTGAAAATATTTGTATGGACATATTTACTCAATTCCTCCAGGTGTATCAAAGATTCCACATGACTGTATTTGTATCTAAGAGTCCCTATAGCCTCTTTGAGTGCCAAATACCAGAGCTGAACACTTATCCTTATCAATAAAAGTAATGAATGATCTCGTGTACACTAATATCCTAAGAAAGCCCCATATAGATGGGAGAAAGTGCATTTGACAAATTTAATATAACTTCCCTTTTAATATTTAGAGACACAATCAATACGAAGAATCAAAATTTGTGGTCAATTAGCTGTTGCCTGCTAGTCTATAGACACTTCTTTACAAAATGATCAGATTTTATATATCCATCTCTGCCATCACTAACATCAGTGTGCCTGCTAGGAGTTACAAAAAATGAACAATGCAGCTATAATCATTTAACCTGACAAATTTGCTTATAGGACAACAAAAAGACATTTTATTCTTCAAGGAATTAAGGATACCTCCCTGGAGATGTTATAAATGAGAATGTCTATGCATTGTATAGTGCACAAGCAAGCTACTTATGAGAAGTGTGAAAATATATATTTAAATAGAAAACAGAGGTACTATTTTGTGTGAGCAAGCAGCTAAGGCATTGGGTAACAATCACCTCATACAAAAGATGCTTCATTTTTTCGCTAATAAGACGGCTTTCATCTCTCAAAGCAATACTGATAGCTGGATGCAACCATTGAGCGTTACTTAGCCATGCATCAACAAAGTGATGGCCAGCAGTTACATGGCACCACCATGTTGATCCTGCTGGACATTCCCAGTATGGAGCTGCAACATCAGCAACGGTAAAATCATCCTCATCATCAGTAACATATATTTGGTGTGAAGCCCAGCTGGCATCAGCTTGGACCATCTGGACTAGTTCTGAAATTCTTGCCCATCCAATAGGAACCCAGTGACCACCTTGTGATCTTCTGAGGTACTTGGTTTTATCTTTTGAGTCATCAGATTGAGGGACTTCATCAACATCTAAGGTGGCATCAGTATGGTTCGGGCTGATTGGAGAGATGGATTCAGCATCATCCATGTATTGGACAGAAATAGTATCTGATTCTAATTTGTTTACTTGCTTCCTTGAATTTAGATTATTCTTTTTCCATGTAACATGAGTCCTTAAAGTGGATTTATCAGAACTTGCTGATTTGTGACTCCGAACAAACTCAAAAGCACATATAAGCCCTTCTGTCCATAGGTCACCCCATGGAGTGCCATCCTTGCTTGCATGGACCTTATTCACTTCTTGCTTCTTAATCTTACTGCCTTTGCCAGCTGAATTGTGGTCATCCATGTTGCTCATTTTTGGTTGTAAAAAGGAACTCACAAATTTCTACAATTGAACTTCACTGGATCTTGCACATGATTATCTCCAAGATACGTCTATTTGTCTGTGCAAAGAATATTGTATGATCAAACCAGGATAACAGTTCATGGATACTCTATAAATGTGTATACAAATTCAGAAGAGGAAAACAACCTGCATCATATATGGATAAAATTCAATATCACAGCTCGCAAATCATATAGAACCCCTAATTAAGCTGAAGTTTGGTAAAAGAATCACCACAATAACTTGGCCCATAATTGGATTAATATTTAAAAAACTACTTAAGCAACTCCAACCCAAGAATATAGAAAAAGCCACTCTCGCTCCTGTGGGGGCTAGAGCAGATCAATCTACATTTGAACCCCTTATGCTAAATTGTTATTTTGAGGCAATAATACCAATGTCATAATGAAGCAATAATACGTTTGCCCCAAGACCCATCTCCAAAAATTCTCATAATGACAGTCCCATGCACTTGCAGTTACAAACTAAAAGATATGGTCAGATTAACAATAAGCAATTGCAGTTGAAATTTTAAAATACATATAGAAACATAAGAAAAAATATATAATTCAGAGTGTGAATCAAATCAGGAAGTGCCTATAGGCGTCCTGTAAAATCATAAGAGAAACACGTTTCTCCAAACAGATGTTTCTACATCTAGGGAAAATTCTTCAATGATGTCCCAAGGTCGACAAACTAAAATTGTGATATTCCAACCTTTGTACTGTTGAAAAACTGCTTGATAATAGAAGCTGGTTCTATATTATTTCACTTTATATTGCACAATGAACGGGTGGAAACATCCTATTTGCTTTTACACCATTTTATATAAGAATAGATAAGTGAAGAATATCTCTAACGGGCATCAAAACATAAAGGAAATATTCTCAGGTGCTTCAAGACATTTCTAACTGCAACCCCTTGGTATCTTTATCATCCAAATTGAAGATCAAGCAACAGATGATTTATATAGAGACAATCTCTCCTTTACATTCTAGTCTATACCCACTATAGGAAAGATGTGCATTATCTCATTTCCATGGTGGATGGTTCTCCCTTGGAGAGATATTTGGGCTTGAAAAGAGGCCTCCTAAATCGGTTTTGTACCCTCCTAGTGGTCAAGGATGACTTTCTGAGGCCTTGTGAGCCGTGTTTCAACGCCTGTCCATTTCTCAGAACAGGGTAAATAACAACAACGACGTCAATAACAACAAGAGAATGGATGATCGAGACAACAGTTAGCTTTAAATATGAACTCTTGCTCAAATCTGGCTCTCTCCTTTGTGTTTTATTGTTTCTTTGATCTACACGCATATCTGCAGGAACAAAGAATCCACCGAACTTTATTGTGTCAAAATTATTAACTAAATAATAACATCTTTAATTCGAAACTCTTGATACCAATAAAGAAAAACAAACACGCCCGATATTACATTCCAGGAACCGGAGGATGGGAAAACTTAGATTAGATAGAAGGACACCTAAAAAAGAACTCATCTGCAAGTGAACGTACCAGCAAATCTCAGCTCAATAGCATAAATCGCGGAATCTACCGAATCAGTTCGAAATTTACCGCAACATCATGATACCAAAGAAAATTCAAGAGCATATATATACAAGTCGCTCAACCAAAACATCCACACCTCTCTCCCTGAAGTCCAACCGAGTGAGGACGCATAACAGCATCGTTACACGGGAAGAAGAAAATAAGCCCTAAAAGCAAGGGAGAAACGATCAAGAAAAGAAACCAAACGACATCGAGTTTTAGGGGCGTTTCAGGGCAGGGTAGCAGGAGAACTGACATCTGCAACCGAGTCCGGGCTTTCGAGCGAACGTGCCGCAATCTGTTCCTACATTAGCTACGTGGCATGTAACGGGCGGCTAGCTCCGTGGAACATGCACGAAGTGTCCCAGGGAATCAAGGGCACCAACGTCTTGCCGCCGTCCACGGTTTTCCACGGTGTATATGATCTGTTAATATGGCGATCCAACCGAAGATGATGGACCGGTTCTTTTAAACTTGGATCCGGCCCAATTAGCTCAGGCCGCAAAATTAGACTTGGTTTATATCCGGACCGGCCCGGTCTTATCAGATGCGAATCAGGCCGAGCGGGTCTGTCTGCTCATGTACACAGTGTGCGACATAGATCATAGATATCTAACCCAGTGGATACCTGTTGTCTCTTCTGATACCCGAAAGACCTCACAGGATGGGGACACTGCACCATTAATGGAATTTACAGGTTTGGAGTTTCTGGTGGTTGATGCAATCAATAACTCACAGGAAGAAGCTGCATGTTTGCTATGACTCGTAGGCCGTGGGAGGACCCTGGGATCCAAAGTTAGAACTGTTATCTCTGTCAGAGAACACCGATGCACACATTAATTGCAGACCAAACTCGCTCTGGATTTTGGCCTCACTTGTTGGGAATATTTATGGCCGCTTGAGGTGGTGTTTATTGGCATTTATGTGGCAGTTCGTTGCTTGTGACTGTCTCCTTCTTCTCTCAATCATGCATGCATACGCTCTCGCCCCTCTTCTTGCACGACCTGGGCCATGGATGTCGCCTGACCGAGTCAGCGCAGCACGCTTGCTTGTTCCTCACATTCCTCCTCGTGGTCGTCACCTTGACTTCTCCTCCGTCACGACGAAGCCGATCTGATGAGCGGCAAAAACATGTTAGCGATCAGTTCCAGGTACTGCAAGACGGATCTCAAGATCATGCCTCCTGTAGCAGCTACAGTGTCAATCAGCGTGACCTCTTCTTCTTCTTCTTCTTGTCTTCATCTCTCAGCTTTCTAATCCGCTGTGTTACACGACTTAATCGACACAAAACCTGCGTCGCTGTCCGAAACCCCACTGCTTAGAAGAAGCAAACAAATTAAGCCTTTGGGTGTGAGTGAATGCCAACAACCTATCACCAAAGGCTCATATATTGTATATTGTCGTTCTCTTTGGTTACTGCACGTCTCGCATTATAACGTGCCTCATTCCGCAATTATTAACGTAACGCACCAAAAGAGGACAAACTCCACGCATTTAAACTATTCAGCAATAAAATAACGAAAGATGGCGATCGAACGTCTCGAATTCGGTGGGCTCCATCTTATTATTATCATTATTATTATTTTATTATATGAATGGACTGTCGTCGTCGAGAAGGGCGCCACCATGTGGGCTTTGGGGTTCCACAGAAGCCCACCAGTGTCGGCGTTATTTACGGACATATCCCCAAACGTTCGTTCGTTCGGTTCGGTTTCGCTGTGCGCGGGAAGTTTTGGCCACCGGTGGCGTGGCACGTACGATTCGTCTTTCCCAAAAAGACAAATTTCTATGGCGATTTACGAACCTGTTTGGATCAATTACGAGCCAAATAGACGCCACCAAATCACATAAACTCACTTTTGGGGGACACAGTAAATCCAAATCCAGTTAAACATTTAATTGAGATTAGGGTCGTATTAATCAGATGCAAAAACACATATGATGCAAATAACGAAGAGCACACGATCTGCAAAGTTGGCAGGTCGACTGACATCCGAACACCTAATCACATGAAAGGCAGTACAGGAAACGATCAGGTGTACCCGACGTGGCCCAGCGTCTGATCAAAGGCACAGGGTGGCAGCGGGCATCATGTTCTCGCACCGGGACCGCTCGGGTGAACCCACGAGTCACCATGTGAGGACAGGGGTTTGGACCCCACATGACCTGTGCCTGTGCGTAGAGAATTGCGCCATTGTGACTCGAATAGTTCTTACCCAATTTGGTGGTCCAAACCTCCGGTCAAAATGGTTGGGACCCACGGCCAATTTCCCCCCTCTCCGGTGAATTGTTGGATGATTAATGTTGATATTATATTATTATTATTTATAAGAAAAAAACATGTTAATTCGACATGAATATAAAATTAACATATTAAAAGGAATCGAAAAATAATAATTAAGTAGGAATTGAGGGAAAATTCAAGATGTCGGTCGTTCCGTTTAGGAAGGGGGTAGGTTTGGTAAAATGGTTGAGAAGGAGGGGTATTTCGGTAAGCGAACTGTGCGGCGGCGATGCGCAGTGATGAGAGCACGGAAGAGGCGTTTAATTTGAAGAAGTTAAAGGAGAGGATTTTTGGGGAGGGATTTCCTTTTTTTGTTGCTTTGTTACTTGTATGGATCGAGACCTCGCATTTTTTCGGATCTCTTTTCTCTTTTCGGCGTTGGAGTTTAGGATTAGGGCTCACTCATTTGGAGTTTTCTTCGTTTGGGCTCATCTGGTGGGCAGAGATCTCGATTTGGAAGCTTCACAGTTCGCTCTTTTCTTGGGCCTCCGGCCGGATTTGTCGGGTCTCCTGGGTTGATTTGAGGAGTATTACGGCGCGGATTCGGGGAGGAACGGCGTTATGCGAGGCGAAAGAAGGAAAAGTTTGGATCTTGATGGATTTCGACGCCTTAGTGGAGGTCAGGGTTCATGTCTAGCATCTCGAGGTATCTAAGGGTCGCTTCTTAGCAGGCCCTTTTTGGACGCTCGAAGAATTCGGAGGCTGTTGTGCGCGACTTCTAAGATATCATCGTCGCTTTGGTTCTGAATCATTTGGCGGCTGTCAATCGTCGAGGTTTGGATTTCTGGAGAAGTTTGAATTACAGATTACGGTAAAAAGGGAGATTCTTTTCTTTTGAGATCGTCGCCACTACGAGTGTTCAAAATATTTGCTCGACGACTTTTGTCGACTTCCTGAACTGATTTCCGACTCGGGGGTGCGAAGAGGCTCTTTGAAGTTTGCTAGGGTTTTTGTCATCTGATTTGAGAGTTCAAAGAGTGTGTTACTGTACTAGATCCACTTTTTCTTGTCGGTTTCCTTGCGAAAAAAGCAGTGAGTACATTCACGAGAACAGAGCTTTGATCCCTCCTCTCCCCCTCTACTTCGGAAAAGGACCTCCTTTTCAACGAGAAATCACCGCTTCATCTGTATTTAAGTAGTATTCGGTTTTTCTATTTCTTTACAACGTCTTGTGTATATGAGGCAGATGAGAATAACCAGATTTTGATGCAGGTGGGATCGACGAACAGTAGAGTATTCAGGAACACGGTGAACGGGGTGGAGCTGAACAGGGAAAAAAGATGTATTTCTGCGGTTGGTCAAAGTGACTGCACCTCGTTTCATCCGGGTAGGTCAAAAGTGTCTTTTTCTCGTGATTGCTTTAAACACCGGAAACGACAGTTGGTGTGGGTTCAGATCCATGTTATCTGCGTTCGCCTGGTCGAATCAGTGTATTAGTGAAGGCAAAGACACCTTTTCTTCTTCTGCTTCCCCTCCATCTTCTTCATTGCGACTCTGACGAACAGTTCTGCCTTCTGAGATGATGCTATGAGGGCAAACGCCTAGTCAGGAAGGTTTCGCTCTAATTTAGGGGAGAGATGAGTTCCAGCCAGCAGCACAAGCGGGGGAAAGCCGCTAAGGGCCTCGATGCTTCTGAGAAGGTTGTTGTTGCGGTCAAGGCCTCGAAAGAAATCCCGAAGACAGCCCTTGTATGGGCTTTAACGCATGTTGTTCAGCCTGGTGATTGCATAATGCTTTTGGTCGTGGTTCCACCCCATAGTTCTGGTATCAGTCATCCAACTCTGTTTGTTTATCTTTGTCTCTTCGATGCTCGTTTTCCCTACTTTTTTTTCTTTTCTTTTGTTTTGATTCTTTTCCGTCGAATATTAAGAATCTTCCAAGAGTTCTTTGCATCGGCCCTAGTGAATATTCTTGTAAGTCCTGATGTCTTCATCACTGCCCTGTTAATAGTTTGCTGTTCATTTTGGGTACTTTCTGAGACAGCTACATCTTTTTTTTTATTGGTTCCTGTCAGATGACTTAATTATTTATTTGGAAGGTTTGGTCGCAGGTTGATTGGTGCATATTTGTAGAGATTTGGGGTCTGAGTCCTACCTTACTCATTATGAATAAGCACAGAGGCTTATATTTTTTTTGGGAATTTGGTTGTTAAACATCACACAGTTTGTTATACCTATGATAGTATTGGTGACTATTAATTCTGCATCATGATTCCTGGAATAAAGAAGTGTAATACGAAGAAATCACTTTGAGATTCTTTGTTTTCCTAGATGTCAATGTGAGGGACTTGATCTTCTATATTGCTAGAGTTAATTATGTTATGTTATGAATAACACCTTAAACTGGTTATATGTCCATCTAGCAAATCATTGCATCATTAAGGACATTGCATCTGAACTATTTGCTTTTGTGCTTTTGTGGGTTTGTGTATGCTTTCATTTCTGAGCATGGTTTGCATTATTTGTATGCTTTCATTTCTAAGACTGCTACTAATGTGTTATCTTCTATCATGTCTTCGTATGTTCTTTGGAGTAACGCTTTATTAATTTTTTTTTATCCTTTCAGGTAGAAAACTATGGGGTTTCCCAAGATTTGCTGGGGACTGCGCCAGCGGCCACAGGAAGTCCCAATCTGGTACTGCTTTGGAACAGAAATCTGATATAACTGATTCTTGTTCTCAAATGATGTTGCAACTTCATGACATTTATGATTCAAATAAGGTAGGTTGTGCATGTTATTGCCATTTGATCTTCCTTTGATTTTATTGTTAAACATGCTCTTCCTTTTCTTTGTAGATAAGTGTCAAGATAAAGACTGTTTCTGGATCACCTTCTGGTGCAGTGGCTGCTGAGTCCAGACGAGTTCTGGCAAGCTGGGTTGTACTGGACAAGTAATAATTCATTTGAACCTTTTCCTTTGTGTGTATTTAATAACGAGAACAGGAATCTTCTTATCAATCTGTGAGATTTTTCTTTGTAATTTATTTGATGTTGTAAGTAGTTTATGCCCAATGATAGAGATACTTATCCTATTGTTTGCCTCTTTTGATTTCTGGTTGCTACTGCTTTCCGTAGACAGCTCAAGCATGAAGAGAAGCATTGCATTGATGAACTACAATGCAACATAGTGGTTATGAAGCGTTCTCAACCTAAAGTTCTTCGATTGAATTTAGTAGGATCCCATGAAGCAGAGCCCCAGTTTCCTCGTCAATTGCCTTCTGAGTTAGATACGCCAAAGACTTCTAATGACACAAAAGATTCGCAAAATTCTATCAGAGGTCCAGCTGTGACGCCAACTAGTAGTCCTGAAGTGGAGACATCATTTACTACGACTGAAGCTGGGACATCCTCAGTGTCAAGCTCAGATCCTGGAACTTCTCCATTTTTTGCCACCGAAACAATTGGTGCCATTAAGAAAGAGGAGCATGTAAGTGCAAAAGAAATCAGGAATTTAGATTTATCTACCTCTGATTCTGACAGTGGGTGTTCAAGTCCTGCACGAACAAATTTTCAGCCATGGATGGCTGATATTTTTGGCAGTGCCCGCCCGTCTTCAAAAGAGATTCAAGAAGTATCACAAGCACTTGATACCAAGGCCCGTATATCTACAGCCAAAGCCCTGTTGGATAAATTTTCTAAGTTGGATAGAGAAGCTGGAATTGGTTCTCTGAGTTACAGATCAGAAATAAACTTCAGTGGGAATGTCAGAGAAGCAATTTCTCTATCTAGAAATGCACCTCCAGGACCACCTCCTCTATGTTCAATATGTCAGCACAAGGCACCTGTGTTCGGAAAGCCTCCTAGGTGGTTCAGCTATTCAGAACTGGAACTTGCTACTGGTGGATTTTCCCAGGCAAACTTCTTGGCTGAGGGTGGATTTGGATCTGTGCATCGAGGTGTCCTACCAGATGGTCAAGCAATTGCGGTCAAGCAACATAAACTTGCTAGCTCCCAGGGTGATCAAGAATTCTGCTCGGAGGTAGAAGTTCTAAGCTGTGCACAACATCGCAATGTTGTGATGTTAATCGGATTCTGTGTTGAAGACAGGAGAAGGTTGCTGGTTTATGAATATATTTGCAATGGCTCTTTGGATGCTCATCTTTATGGTAATTACTTTAGACATATATACTCTTTTGTTAACTACTAATGGTAGATCTGAGGAACAAAGTCTAAGTGGAACTTCTGACTTTCATGTTTTGCCCCAGTACAATCTTACCAAGTAAAACTGTCTTGGTTTTACTTGAGTGTCAAATATTTGTAAACAAAAGCTCTCGTAAAGCCCTCCTAAAGTTGTTTATGTTACATATAACTGGACAATGTATTTCTGGAAATTTTAATCAATTGATTGATGAGGTGGCCTCAAGTACTTATCAGTTGTTTATTAACTGGCACTGAGGTAATTTACATGATATTTAAGTCACATAGTGCAATGCTGAGATGAAGACAACTGTGCTTTGGATTATTTAAATTGCTTGCTAATTTACATTCATAGCTTTGTGCAAGAGATGACTTGTATGTGTAGCTGTAGTTTTTCTCCATGGACAAAAGAACATTTATGTTAAAGATTGTCTAGAGTTTTTCTTAGAGAGTATCCATGATCGTTGGACTGTTCTGATGTGTACAAGATTTTATGCATTTTTGCTTGCAGGTCGTAGTAGAGAACCACTAGAATGGTCTGCTAGGCAAAAGATCGCTGTAGGAGCTGCTCGGGGTTTGAGGTATCTTCACGAGGAATGCAGAGTTGGTTGCATAGTTCACAGGGACATGAGACCAAATAATATTCTTATAACCCATGATTTTGAACCATTGGTATGTCCCCTCCCATTGTGTGTTTATAAGGATACTTGGTCCCAGTTTTCCTAAAAAAATGTTTGGTTCTTATCATTGTTAGGACACTCATATCCTCAACCAAATTTCATGTTCTCCTGTTTCTCTACAAGAATTTAATAAGATAATATCTTTCAGCATTTGTAATGTCTTTTATATATCTGCAGTTACTCTTAACTCTTTGAAATATTGGCTTCCAACATCTAACCTTTATTGTGTTACAAAGGTTGGTGATTTTGGCTTAGCAAGATGGCAGCCTGATGGTGACCTTGGCGTGGAAACAAGAGTAATAGGCACCTTTGGGTAAGCTTGGATCAGAGTCAAATATCTTTGACCAAATAAAAATGTATCTAAGTTATTTCTGTTCTTCTATTGTAGATATCTAGCTCCAGAATATGCTCAAAGCGGGCAAATTACAGAAAAAGCTGATGTATATTCCTTTGGAGTGGTGCTACTGGAGCTTGTCACCGGACGTAAAGCTGTTGATATCAATCGACCAAAGGGCCAGCAGTGCCTGACCGAATGGGTGAGCTGAAAATAGAACATAATTCTGTGTTCCTGTGGTGGTCATCCATTATACTATATTTTATATCTGATTATGCTCTAAAGTTATGACTTTAGTTATTTTACCATGCTTGCTTTCTGTTTTAGGTGGGAATTACTGATGCATTAAATCACTTATCTGTCGTCTTTGGTTGATATTGTTTGAACAGGCTCGCCCTTTGCTTGAAGAATATGCGATCGATGAGCTTGTAGATCCACGCTTGGGGAACCACTATGCCGAACATGAGGTGTACTGCATGTTGCATGCAGCATCATTTTGCATTAGACGCGATCCTCATGCCAGGCCTCGGATGTCTCAGGTATGTTACATGATGGTACACAAACCAGACATCCAAGAAAAAAGTGACATTTTCTTCTAATTCTGTACTAATGTTCTTGCCTTCATGTTTGAAGGTTCTTAGGATACTGGAGGGTGACATGATTATGGATTCAAGTTACGCTTTGTCCCCTGGATATGCCAACGGAAACAAGAGCGGACGGATGTGGCCTGAGCAGCAGCAGCAGCAACAACAACACAGCAGTCCGATCCGGAAACAGGCTTCAGAGGTTTTGGCTGGGAAAAAATCTTACGAGGCATTACGGACAGCCTGGGAAAGAGAGAGGGAGAGTATCATGCGAAGATGTTGATGCTGAAAGAAGAATATATATGCTTATAGATTTCCATGCGCATTGTGTATTCTCCTAGTTTCCTCTTTCCTCCTCTTTTTCCTGTTGCTGCATATTTTTCACCACTCTATTGCCGTTACATTATTAGGCTGTAATTTATATGTCAGTGCACTATATTAGGTTGGTCTTTCTTGAGAAAAGTTAGGCTATTCGAGAGCCATGTTTTATGTCTATGTTCATGTTCGGATATGGATCTCTTGATCTAACCCAAACACACCCTATCTTACATTATTTTGTAGAAATCTGCAATCCACTTCGATACTGATCGAATATCGTCCCACAAGTTTTAGATTTTCCATGATCTTTCAGATCTCTCTTTGCTTTGATTTGTGCAGAAGTAGAGTCTATTATTTGTTTGTCATGACATTGGATCTATCAATTACGTCTAAATCATCAGTCAAAATGTTTATCTTCTATATATCTTCTCCACACCGTTGCTTCGGTCTCGTTCGCCTGTCGTATGCGGAAATGCTCGTCCCCGTGTGGGTCCCGAGAATATCGCTCTCCCATGGGGAAGCGTGGAAGTAGGGCCCGCGTGCAGCGGATGGCTTCAGGCCATCAAGAAGACCATAAGTGGGATTTCTCGGGCCCGAGAGAACGCTGCATCGCTGTCCCAACGATGTCCGTCAAAGGAACGCCATGCGGCGTGCGTGCGTACGTACATCACGAGAGTTGCTGTGTCGAGGTAAGGTCATGGCACCCAACATGGACGAGACTCGAGTGGGATGTGTTGTCCTCTCGAGTCACATGAAATCTATTCCTTCCTGCTTCGATCCGACATCGGTGTGACCGAGGTTGGTCTTCGATTGGCACATCACGACACCGGGAACACACAGGCGTGCGAGCCGGCCGGTCCATTCATCGAACCACAATTGCAGTAGCGTCCGTAAGATGAGGAGGGAGAGGGAGGTACAGTTTGCTGCAACCCGTCGAGTTGTATTTTGAGTCTTGCATGATGCGACACTGATATGACTGAATTATCACGCTCGCAGCCCATCAAAAGCTGTGCCGCACACACTCGTCCATCCACATGATAATGGGCAGAGCCGATCACGCATGTCCATCGGTTCAATCGCCTTAGAGGCCACTCTATGCCCTCCGACAAGCGTCGTATGATACTGTAGGATGAAGTGAAGAGAGAGAAAGAGATTCTTGTTCTCCCTTTAGTTGGGAGCTAAATCCTTAGATGAGGACGGTGCCTCGGAGAGAGGCCAGAGAGAGAGAGAGAGAGAGAGAACCAGGCTAGATAGAGGATGTTCCTTTGCAATTGTACTGTCTACTTGTGGAGTAATTAGGATAGAATAAGTAAGCTCTTTCTCCCTCTTCATCTTGTGGTTATCATTGAATTAGGTTCAGAATGAAGGATAGAAAAAGTGTTAGATAGATTCTTGATAGACAGGTCAACACTTCATATCTATCTGGTACTCTATCAGAAAATGATCTAACTCAACTCCATGAACATGACATGTTCTTTGTGGATAATCTACCTGATTTCCCCACGCATTGGTTTGCTAAAACTACTAAAGCGTAGTAGTTGGGGAGAGCTGCTTGATGGCATAATCTAATTTCGGACTGCATTTATCAACAATCTATAACATGTTTAATGACAATCAATCTATCCTTCGGCTAGCAATTACAGCGGTAAACAAAATCTTAAATAGAAGTTTGACAAAAGTCAGTAGCACAACACATCTTCAAAGAAGCGTTATAGTGAAGGCAAAGCAAGCAGCCTTTATCTAAAACACAATTCAGCATGCCAAAGAAAACGATTGCAGCAACTCTTAGAAGTTAAATTTAGGCACAAAATAAGATCAAAATTGAAAGGAACAACACAGCATGTGGGCGCAGACGCAATTGGAGGATGCTGTTGACAAGGCAGTTCCAGTATACATAGTTGAATAGTCTAATAGAGAACCTGTTATTTCGCTGGTGTGCCAACTCGTAAGAGTAAGAACTGAAGAATCAGAAGTTGGCACGATTTAGGCACGATTTGATCAGGCTGATCTCTACTTCCCACCAAGTGTGGGAAACTGTCCAGGATCTTCGATCGATGGGGCAGCAGCCATGAAACTTGAGACCCCGCTGCCGTAAGAGCCTCTGAATGGACCACGGTCACCTCTCCCCCTGCCACGTCCACGGCCACTTGGACCATAATATCTTCCTCCTTCAGCTGGCTTCAGGAACTCATTGATGCTCAATGACTAAGACAAAGAAACCTCAGTCAATCAAGAAAAAGGCGAATAAAAAATCTTAAACAGATGGATATGACATAAAACGAATGCTAACTTTTTTGCTTCGTTCATCACGATCAATGTTTTCCTTCTTTTTCCCTGAATCCTTGTCAGAACCCTGCAAAGACAATGTAACAGTGAAAGCATAGTGAGAAATAAAAAAATGATGTTGCAGATCGATAGCAATAGAAACAAACGTATGAAACAAAAAAAACACATACCAACTTAACGAAGATAGGGTCATTTTCTTTTTTTGTAGACAGTTGCTGCATAGACTGCAACTCCTTGTCAATTTCGACCTTTCTCTCCTCAGACTTCATTGCAAGTAAGGCCTTTCGCTTCTCTTCCTTAATCTTTTCATATTCTTCCAGAGTCATCTCCTATGCAGATGTGTTATGCATCAGAATGTATAACTATTAATTTACTGTAAAGAGACCTTCTAAAATTATTTTCAGCAAAATAATACTTGCAGGTTTCAACATAGCTCGCACTTATCATGATTTTTAATCTAGATAGTGCACAAGAGTGTCTTACAAGAAAACAGCATGTCACACAATATATATAGTATTCTTAGTCAACATGTCATTAGAATTATTATATAATTCGGTTAAATTATGGCAAACATGAAGTGGAAGACACTGATAACAAGGAATAACAAGGAAGACAACTCAATTCCTTCATGCCCGTAGAAAGGCAAATAACAGAGAAAAAGAGAGTAATGAAAAGCTTTGTATGGCAACTTGGTGAATTGAAGCATGAAAAAGAGAGCGTGTCAAAACCTTGATTCTGCCACAAAAGGGATAGCTCTAGGCTGGGTGAAATAGCATACTTGAATACAAATTGGTTCGAATTTCTCTGCACCATGCAAGACGCTTTGGATCAGCCTTCCTCTTAAAGACTACTGTCAATTTCAGTCCCTCCTTACATGCAACAACATTAGTTTCTTGTTCAATAATGTCCAATAATTTTAAGGAAGGGGCCCAGGCAAAAAATCTGTTTCTGCATACAAAGTAATGCAGCAGCACCAAACACAAATAAGCAGGGAAGAAACTGCTATCGAGTGAGCAATCTACAAGTTCCTTCAGAAAGCAACATGAACCAACTTGAATCTGGATCAAGTTGTCTCCAATTTTCTAACCCACCGAGAAAAAAAAAACTAGTGGAACATGTAAAAGATCTCCAAGTACAGTCCTATACTTATTTACTGACCGACATAAATTAGTGAATAACTTCAAGTTCAAAAGCATGTTAAGGCCATTATAATTCACCATTTCAGCTAAAAAAACAATATTTTCAGAAGATAAACCATCATATAGCATCTTCACTAAGAAAAAGAATCAATGACCAAAATTTTCTTATTTTGCAAAATTGCTTTATATTTGGAGCACAGCAGCCAGGTTATAAAATGCAGAACTAAATGGGCACCAAGAAAGAAGGCAATGCCATGTAGGGAATACATAAATGGACTACGAAGACTGGATCTTAATTTATAATAAGACTTTGGTGTTATCTAGGTAAACCATGAAGTTCAATATCAGGAGGAATTTGAGAGAATGAGCAACAGTACATTCTATATAATAGTTAAACCGTGAAGTTCAATATAATAAGACTTTGGTGTTATCCTGCAGCTTCATTCATTCGCCGCTGCAGCTTTGTCCGTTAGCCACAGTAGCTTCATCTGTTGCCCTCTCCTTCCTCGACCTTTCTCCACAACCACCAAGTACTTCTCATCTCAGTTCCCTCTTTAGAACTAGTTATAACTGTTTAGCACCATATTGATCCATTCTTTAGAACTGTTTAGCACTGGTTAAAAGCCAACCTGTTTAGCATAGGTCTACTCAGTTGCACCTTCTTGTTCATGTTCTAACACTGTTAGGAGTTCTTAGTTTACCTAGGTAGGAACATCACGTTGATATGAAAACACTGCTTAGAACATTAGTATATATTATTTTTAAAGTTTAATATTCGGGAGTGTCTCACTTTGCTAGGTGCCTGCCTAGCGCTTTGGACATTTTGAGACCTTGGCACCTAGTGCTTTTAAAAACACTGAGCTAAAGCTAGTGATGTACGAATATAGAGGAAAGAAATCACTCTTTCACGTGGATCATGCATGCATGAAACCCCAAAACATGTGCGTTATATATCCACAACAGATATATAACTTTATGGACCTAACACATGAGACATCATGAATTTCAAACTTCCAATCTTGTTAAAAAAAACTCAATTGTATACATTTATACAAAGAAGTCCGTACTTTAAATAAACCTCTCTTGGCGGAGAAAGTGAAATCTGTCATATAGGCAACATAATGTGAAATTTTCCACCATGACATGAACAACCAGTGTAGATGGAAAACAACAAAGTTCCTTTTGTTAGGATGATAACTATATAGATATGAAATGACCAATGTTCCATTACAGTTACTAGTTCACAAGGATAAATATTTGTTTCTAATTAGGTAATTTTTTGGGGTTCTTTATAGAGATCCATTTGTCAGCAGTAAAATTTGAATCTTGTACTACAACTAGTTTTCTCCAACAGAGGTAGCAACACAAGGACCCGTTCAGCAAACCCAAAAATAGGACTCAAATGAGACTGTTAGCCTAGATCTCAAATCTCAATACATTAAAAAGATCCACTAAGAATCATTCATTACATGCAACTCCTAAAATTGTAGAAGTAATAAAAGGATATCAGACCCACAGGAAATCAACTTATTCATGTTAATCTAGTCCATAAAGGACCTCAAGAACACAATTTAACAATTTTTACTTGTCTTCTTGAATCTGCTTATTTTCATTTATGAACTTTCATTGGTTGGGCCAACTAAACTATAACAATAGAACATACTTGCATACTTGGACTCTATGAAACTATAATTTACCAACAAAGCACAAGTATAAAACTGACAGTTGAGTCATTCTGATAAACGTTCCAGAAGGATGGACACAGGAAGTAATCTATTGAATCTCTCTAGCTTGACACAAACTAACATCATATTTGTTTAGAGTCTTTAGACACAAATTATCTATTGATCACTGTAGATTTCCTTTTTCTTTAAAGAAAAGTAAAAACAACTTGACCAAATGTGGGAGATAGAGATGATCTGCTACAACTAAACCAGATGATCATTCAACATGATACTAGATGATCAGAAACTCGAAATTACATAATCATTATTGAAGGAAATACTTGTTGAAAGGTTTTTCAAAATGTTTGCTAATTAGGAAAGATAAAAAGTGTTATCGAGATGAGAATAATAACATGATGTTAGGGTTGTTAGAAAGGATATCAAAAGAAAAACTAACACTCATGAACAAAGATATAGTTTTGACCAACTGGCCATTTCGCCCACACTAGTATGAAACGAGCGATATGTACCGGTCCAAGCGCTAACCAGTACATGGACCCACCCTAGTCTGGTCCACCGTATAAAAGGGTAGCGTTTCCCACTTCTCACGCAAGCACCACCTCCGCAGGGCTCGCAAACATTGCCTGCATAGTGTTTCCCACTTCTCACGCGAGAACCACCTCCGCAGGGCTCACAAACATTGACTGTGTTTCCCACTTTTCACACAGGCGCCGCCTCCACAAGGCTCACAAAACATTGCCTCTGATGCTGCGATCAATGGCAAACTCCACTTGCCATGACTTCACTGCACTGCCACGTCTCAGGTAAGGTCTCTTCTCCTCTTCCTCTTCCTCCTTCCTTCTTCCTCCTCTGCCGCTTCCTCTTCTTCCCTCTTTCTTCCTCCCTCCTCCATCCCCTCCTCTTCTCCCTTTTTTTCTTCCTCTCCGAAAGACCAATAAACAAAAGTGTTGAGGTTTCATATTGCAGCATGTGTTGGTACATAGGTCATGTCATGCCAACCGAAACGCCAGCTCGGACCAATAAGGCAAACCTTGGTTTTGACAAAGATAAACGAGGGAAAAACATAGCAAATAGTGTGAACATGCCTAGAAGAAATCTATGGACATGCCAATTACATACAATGACTTGATTAGGACTAGCAGTGGGAAAAGAGGTGGAGAGAAGACTAAATAGTTTTATTAGAGACAACAAAAGTAGATTTGCTTACTCTACTTTGGTAAATGATTCTATCCTATGCAAAGGTCACTTGTGTAAAAAATATCTATGTAGCTGCCCCAAATAGTTGGGACATTATAGTTGTTGTTGTTGTTGCTCGATTGCAATGTCACTATGAAGATTAATAAAAAAAGTTTAAATATGAAAACAATTAAAAAACAGCTGCCCTTCTATATACAAGTGCATCTAGCTAGTTGCAGCTCTGCCACACATGGTAAAGAAAATTAAACTGCACAGATACCAGAACTATGTTGTAGCTTAACAAATAATTAACTGAAGTTTAAACACTTTCCGTGTCTTGCTGTCTTTTATATTATAATTTTTTGAAAGTGGCCACGAATTCATGAAAAACTTATTACATCCAAAAGCCAACAATGAAAACATGTTAAGAGAAAAGTTTGAAAACATGATAGTTTGAAAAGATTCATAGCGTCAGTAATTATAAATGTTATTTTTCAGCCATGATATCATTAGAGCAGCAGCTAACGCTATAGGATGTAAGTAGAGAATAACACACCTTATCCTCTTCCTTTTCTTCTGACTCATTAATTGCACCCTCCTTGTTATCCTTGATCTCTTCAGATAATGGTGACTTTTCCTGTTCTTGCTGCTTCTCGGTTGCAAGCTTATTATCATCAGAGTTTAGGATCTCATCCTTTTCCCTGTCCAAGAAAGTGTCTAACAAATAAGAACAAGCTAAGCAATGAAAACCATCAATAAAATTTCAACTAAATGGTTTCATTATTAAATAGAAAAAAAGCCTTAACTGTATATGCGTCTCATCAGCTACAGTTCCCCAATTACCACGACCTGCGCCCTGGCGTTTCATCTCATAGCCACGACCAGTGCCACTCCGGCGCTCGTACGACCTACGTGGGGGCCATTCGGAATCAACTCCAGATTCGACGTTACCATAGCCACCACGGCCCGCATATCCACCACGACGGCCACCACTGAATGGCTGACGCGGCGGACGTTCCCTCTCTTGAGGCCTATCAGCATCACCATCTTCACCTCCACCACCACCAGCACCACCATAGCCCCTGGAGAATCCATTGTCATTTCCAAAGTCGCGATTTGGGCCCATTCCACCACTTCGTCCACCTCTTCCACGTCCAGGCCCTCCACGGCCAGCCCCACCACGTGCTGGCGCAGCATTGTTCCTCGTTTCTCTTGCCTCCCTCACTATATTACCGATATTCCCGAACCAGAGAACAGAGAAAACAAGAAAAGAATAAAAGAAGTTAAATATCGAACCACAAAAAGAAAACCCATCTGCAACTGAAACCTAACATAGACTCAGAAGCTTGAATTAGACATTAAATAGACAAAATCCAAGATTTGAAGGGAAGACATCGCAAAGATCAATCTTTTTTAAGAGCATCGCTACGAATCAACAAATATTTGTTTGGAACCAACCAGCTTGAGCAGGAGGAACTGGCTTAGTGGGGAGCCTCGCCGTTGCCGGTCTAGCGGCAGCAGCTGGCGCAGCGGGCTTCTTGACCACCATCTTCCGCACTTGAGCGGCGATGAGCTGCGACGGGTCATCGTTGTCATCGTCTCCCAGGAGATCGAAGGGGTTCGCCGTGGCCATCTCCACAGAGGGTCGTCTCAAGCGCCGGCCTCAGAACGGCAGCAGGAAAATCTTGCGACTAGAACAACCGTCTTCGCGACGCGATCGCCATGGGAAAAGAAGTAGAAGAATCGGGGTCGAGTAGCCTCAAAGGGGAGCAAAAAGCGAGGGTTTTGAGGGCGCGGAGGAAAGAAATAGGCGGAGCAAAACCCTAGCCGCACCCCTCCGCAACGGGCTCGCACACAGAAAACCTAATCCCTTCGCCGCCACCCTCCAATCCGGAGACGAAATGACGAAACTCTTCAATACAACAAGTTCCATTTAGGGAACTTCGAACGTTTCCCATGACACCGACGTGGGTAATTTCGTCATACGAGAGACCATACAGCGTTCTGCGCGACACGTGGTCGAAATTCCAGCATGATGATGATAAGATCGAGCGGAGCAGATCGACCTGCATTCTACTTTGGATTCATCAGAATGGTAATGACGCATAAACCTCTTTGTGCGACTTAAGCACATGCGGCAACGAACTTATATGTGAATTATGGAAAAAGAATTATCATTTAATAAAGGATTTGACGTGCACTTATTGAGGACATTCTATCTGAAATCAAGTTCAAGCAAAGATTTGACCCTAATCGTATGCACACATATCACGTAAAACCATATATAAATCGAGTATTCTTCAATGATATTGCAGAGATGTTACAGTGTTCAATGTTCTTATTATTCAGATAGATGATGACTTATTCCAGACGCCCAAGTATAATATTGGAACTTCTCATTGTCGCAATGCAATATGCTTTCAATCCTAGCCTTCGAAGAGGTATGGGAAAGGAAACAAATAGTGGACTGCTGATATCAGAATCAACATCATAATATACAACACATAGGAATCCAAACAATTTTAAGTTTTTACTGAAGCATGTAAACTGCGATGGAGATTGGGAGCAGAGATGATGGAAGTGACATCAAGTTCATCTTGCTGATGGACCATCTTTGTCTGAAATGCTTGCACATTCGATCTCAAACGGACACATCTCACCATGTTCTTTAAGTAGTTTCTGAGTGTTTCTGCCTTCGAGTTGGGTCTTATCAAGATTACTCAGCAGTGCCAACCTCTCTTTCAGCTGCATCACCACCTCCGTCATCGTCGGCCTCTTGGTGGAGGATTGCATGGAGCAGTTGAGAGCTACGTAGGCAATCTTCCAAGCACAATTCACATCATACTCACCTTGCAGGCTTTTGTCGACGACGTCCTCTACGTTCCCTTTCGCAAGCCTTTCGTAAACCCATTCAACTATGTGAATCTTTTCTGAACCAATTAGTATGGGAGGTTGGCCTGTGATCAGTTCCAGGAGAACCACCCCAAAGCTGTACACATCACTCTTCTCGCTGAGTTGGTTCTTCACGTAGTACCTTGAAAGTCACAGAATATGAAATGCCATTGATCTTATGCTCTTAACTTGGTCGTATAAGAAGATTGCAGGAATGGAAGACATGACATACTCTGGATCAAGGTATCCCGGGGTGCCGACGACCTTGGTTGATACATGGCTGCGCTCATCATCTTCAAAAGCCTTGGACAGTCCAAAATCTGATATCTTCGCCTCTAATCTTTCGTTCAAGAGGATGTTTGAAGTCTTGACATCTCTATGGATCAGTGAAGGCTTGCATCCAGTGTGCAAATACTCCAGCCCTACACATCATTCAAATCCATGAATGCATAATGAAAGCAAATCAACATCTCTCTCTCTCTCTCTCTCTCTCTCTCTCTCTCTCTCTCTATACATGTTGAAGAATGTGCAGAGAATCTGTATTTGATTCAAACCTTGTGAAGCTTCGAGAGCAATTCGGAGTCGCTGTTCCCAACTCAAAGATCTAACGCCGCGAGACTCTGCTAAAATGACACGACGAGTTGTCAGTGATTCCACTGAAAGATCAATCCAAGAATGCATGTAATAGATTCTTTTCTTTGCTGAGTTGATGAGGATGTGTGTACAAACAGAGTAGTAATGTGGCATAAAGCGGAGAGTGTAGGTAGAACCTCTAAGATGCTCTTTGAGAGTTCCCTGAGACATGTACTCGTAGACCAACGCCAGGTGCTCTCCATCAATGCAGTAGCCGATCATAGAAACCAGATTCCTGTGATGCACCCTCGACAAATGCTGGGCCTGCAACGCAGTGGGATCAACAAGATGTCGAGCATGATCGAAGCTGGAAGGCAACAGATTACCACCTCGGTGACAAACTCTTCTGATGATGTGTGAGACAGCATCTTCACAGCGACTTTAATGCCGTTCTCCAGATGGCCATAGTAGACAGTCCCAAACCCTCCTTTCCCAAGAACTCTGTCGAAGTTCTTCGTGATCTTCTTCAGCTCCGTGTATGTGAATCGTCGATTGTCGATCTGGAACGTGTATTCTTTCGACCCCTTCATGTGTCTACCTCTGGCTGTAGATTTCAAGAAGATACATACATACCATTAAACGCAAATCACAGTGTTGAATGTGCACGAAGAAGAGACTACCTTGTTGCTTTTTCAGGATGCAGAGGACTACCAGCATCAGCAACAAAATGACAGGAACTACGCAAGATATCACAATAATAGTTGATGCAGTTTTTTTCCGCTTTGCTTCGCATGAAGTGGCATTGAAACAAACATTCCTATTGCCCTCGATTCTACCATTTGAAGGATTTCAAGGTCAATTAATAGCTTTGGAGAAAAATGGTGATGAATTGCAATGAGTAATTCATGGCAAGGATTTAATTTATGTTTTATTTTGGCGTTGAATTATAAGGCATATAACAGAGAGAGATGGGAGGTTTCGAGAAGGAAATAAACCTTAAAGTAAGTGATCCATTCTGTGATTTTGTAATGAGAGAAAAAGGTACAAATCCACTCAGTTCATTGTTTGCCAAATCTCTGCAAGTAGCTTCTTGAAGTTAAGCCTCAATAGTTTCTGCAAAGGAATCATAGAAGTCATTAGGAATACTTACAGGTACTTCAGCGATGGCAGATATGCTAGAAAAGCTGGTATTGACCCTGTCAATTTATTGTAAGACAAATCCCTGCACAATTGACATCAGATTATTTATATTGCCAAGATTACACTACGAAGCTGATATCACCTACTCAGAAGAGGCACTTACAAGTATTGGATTTCACTGAGGTTGGCAAAAGAAGTTGATATTTCGCCAGTCAACGCACCGTGCGAAAGATTTCTGCAGAACATGTGAAACCCGTTACTGTGTTCATCCATATTCCTTTTGCTTCCTAAAATCCATGTTTTCTTTTGTTTAATTGCTGCATTATCTTCATGTTAAATTACAAACTCACACTGCAGTGATCCTTGAAACTCCAGCTACATCAACAGTACAATTCAATCCATCCCAAGCATAAGCTTTTGGCATGCATGGATCGCCCATCCAATTCCTCTTCACAACATACGTTCCTTTGATTGCCACCATTGCATCAACTGATTGAACAACATGAAAGAACAAAACAAACATAAGATACTAACAACATAGAGAAGCAATGGACGACATTTATGTCACCGTTACCATTTCTGCTATCTGATGGCACAATCGTGTTCTGCATCGCAGAAAACACCTCCGCTGCGTTGAGGATGGGTGGAAGGGTGGAATCGCTTGTGGCAACAAGGGAGATGCTGTAGTGAGTGGGTGCTGAAGTAGGGTTTGTGCTGTATACAGCGCTGGAAGAAAGGTAGTCCGGGGTGAAGGGTTTGGCATCATTCAGCAGGGTTCCTCCGAGGTAGACGAAGAACTGCCTCGATTCATTCTGGAGCAGTGGCTTCAGCTCAGAGAAGTGTAGGACTGCATAGTATTCAGCGAGGCCTCCAGGTTCTGTTGCCAAACTGAGTGCCAGTTTGGTGGAGTTCACAGGGACAACTGCAGTCTTCATGACGACATGAGGTGCCTCAAAGTGATCATCCACAGGATTTTCGACTGTGAGATTAGTCGATGTCTTTGTCAAAGAGGTTGTGTCGTTAAATGGATTCCAGAAGCGATCATGGGGATCGGAAGGAAACCTGTTATGTTATCAGGCGAAAAGAAAGATCAATCTCAAATGGATCAATAGCTATGCTTATGGATCTCATGTTACTGACCTCACGTAATCACCTGTCAGCCCCATGTCAAACCGCGACGAGAGAATGAGACTGAGAGATGCGTTCACGACTGGATAAAGAGTGCGGTTGAGCGGTCTCAGCTCTAGCGAAGAGATGAAGGGAGTTCCACGGCCAGTGTTCACAAGGCAAACTGATATCAGATCGGTTGTGGCTTCCATGATAGTTTCTGTGTAATACCTCCTCGATCTGCTGGTCACAGTCATCGTCTTCCAAAAGTTGACGTCAAGATGGAGATCAAACTGAACCGAAGAACTGTTTTTGGAATCATAGTTGCCATATAAGAATGATGCCCTGATGAGATACTTAAGCCGTGGGGTCATTGATTTGAAGGTGTAGCAGTTCCGAGCTCCACTAGGGAAGCTTCTCACGGTGAGGAATCGCTGGGGGAGCGTTACTGATGCGTATACTGAGGATATGTTATGAGTCTCGCCACTGTCTGTGTAAGGAGCATCAGAGACGTATGTTATACCGGATAATGGGCCCACGTAATATGCTTGAGCATCACGTCCATATCCACAATCAAGGCTGATAAAACCTGGGAAGAGATGTACGAAATGTGTTTGAGTAGAGAAGAGGCAGTAGGAAGAAGAAAAGGCATGAGAGTAGTTGACACAGTTTACAACAACAATATACATCAAGCCTAGAGAATCTATATGTTCATTGAAATATGTATATTATATTATGATACAGAAATATGATATATGAAATATATGTTCATTGAAATATGTATATTATATTATGATACAGAAATATGATATATGAAATTTATGTTTCCTGTAAGAGAGAAATATATGGATACATTTAGTCTAATTGTAAAACCAATTATCATTGGAATTGTTGTTGCTATTGCTATTTCTTGTAATTGATCATTAAGACATTTGTTAATATCTTAAATAAGGGATGATCACAATCAATTAGCCTCTTATGTATGAAACCAATAGGTGAATGATTGTAGAGAAATTAGTAGAGGGATTATTTTCGTAGATGGTACAAACATAATAATTTAAAGATTATTCTTTTATAGAGTGAAACTATTTCTTCTATCAAATTTCTTGAGAATAACAGATGGACGATATTTTTATTAGGGAGAGAAAAAAGACTTTGAAATAAAAAAAAATTTAATATCAATAATAAAAAATACATCAAAAAGTCAATACAATATTAATGTGAATCGATAATTCTCTATTTATATTAAAAAAATATTTTTTTTATTATATAATAAATTTAATATAAAAAAATATTTTATCATGATTTAACTTAAACCCCTAATATACTCTCTGATGTAGACTTGAAACAACTCTTTTTTCAATCCACTAAAAAAAAACTCGGATGGTATTCCATCTCTCCCTCTCACTAGAACATTAAAACTTATGATCTATCCATAGGAATAAATCTTATTTATTAGGAATTATTCTTCTTCCTTAATAATCCAAAATCTAATTACCAACCCCAACACTCTACACATCAACCCAACAAACGAAAATTTCATTAGATCGATGTACGAAAGGGCCTCTCGTAGATGATATCTGAGGTGCTCCCATACTTGATATTAGTTACAAATCCTATTTCCGTAGATGATCTATGTTTCATCGGACTGTCAGATCCATGTTTCACTACTGCTATCTACAGGAAGATGTCTTATTTGAACAGTTCCTGTAAACAAATTGCATGGAAAACCTACATTCGAAGAACATGGTATTGAAAGAAGGTAAACGGGAAGCAAGATAGGATTACTTACCGAGACCGTCCGAAAACTGACCTCCAACTTGAACAGCGAGCAGGGAGAACGACAGAAGAATCGAACATGGGATGACGGCCATGTTCCTCGACCTGAAGCATCTCCTTCCCATGGCCAGTTTCTTCATCTGGAGGAAGGTTTTTCCCACACAAGCAGCAGGCGAACGGATCAGTCAAACTTGCACATAACGATGCCCCGAGTAATCAAATCCCTGGGGCCATGGGATCCCACCAACTAACAAGTCTGCAGTAATCATGTCACATCGCAAAGCTGGATCCCAGTTTAAGGCATTTTGCTGCACCAACTCGTCCTGGGAAAGCCTAATAAGCTCTTCGGAGATAGCAAATGCCGAAGACTCGAATCACCTTTCTTTTCTGTATCAGCTACTTCTCTTTCTTTCTTTCTTTCTTCCGTACTGTGACTAATCCGCGGGAAAAATATATGAATATAATGGTCAGAAACCTGCCGAAGAATTTGTACGTTAAGTGGGTGGCAAGTATCATTCAGACTTGAAAGAGTTAGGTTGGGTTGACTGACTCTTCATGACGTGCATCGTGAGCTCGATGAGACGCAGTCGTCGGTAAGCTTTATCGATTGCAATCTAGTCAATATCACGCTTTAGAAAAAGGAAGAGATTAGGGCTGCCAACTCAAATGTAGTTGACTACTGACAACAGGTATTAAAACAACAGCAACATGCACAGATTGAAAAGAAAATATGGTTTCTTATTTGTTGTTGTTGTTGAAAAGTTCCTCCATGCATTTAGTTTTCCTAAATCTTATAGTCGCAGTGAGATATTTGACATCTATACATGGAGAAAGATGAAGCTGATACATACAATGAGAACTGCATCCAACTCGAGCGCTCAATCTATCGATCGACTAGTCAAATACCACTGGCAAAACCAATCATTATCTGCACTAATTATTAAGGAGGAAAACCTAATGGGATTAAGATATTCAATATGGACCATCGGACACTGATAAAAACATTAATTTTCTCTCTCTTCCTTTTTTTTTCGCTGGTGCTTTAATATAAGAAAAGTATATTTTACTCTTTATATTTAAATACCATAATGACCCAAACTCCAAAAATTTATATATATATATATATATATATATATATATATATATATATATATATATATATATATATATATATATATATATATATATATATATATATAAAGGATGGATCGGTTTATCGATCCATAGGGTGAGTGAATCATTTATAGTATTTAGGGTTAAAAGTTAATTTAGGTGATTTACAATATTTTCAAGTAGGCTTTATAGTATTTTTATTATGACGATCAAAACACTATAATAGACTAATTTTTTATCCTTATTTTGGTGATGTTCATCCTAAATTATTATATATACTTATTTAAATCCTAATATGGCATATCAAGTGATTTCTAATGTGTTTTGATTCCATTTGAGATAATTGTACTATTTTTTAATAGCATTATATTATTTTTATTGATGTATTAAAAATATTATAAATCTATTAAAAATATTGTAAGTGACATCATATCATACTTTTTTAGTTATTGTTGCTTATAAACTATTACAATACCAATTTTTTATATATATAGTTGATTTGATCGAGTCTATGAGTATTTTTTTATCATTTAAAATATTTTCAAATAGATTTTATAGTATCATTATTGTGGTGACTAAAATATTATAGCAAGTTAATTTTTTTTCCCCATTTGGATTATCAAATTACTATGCAAACTCTATGAATTTTATTGTATAGATCGATCCATCCATTTGGATGAATCCATAAAGTGTCGCTGAAACTAATGAAAAAGATATCAATGGGATAATATTTGATATTATTTAAAATAAAAATATCGTTTGAAAAAAAAAATGAACTCCTTTGGTAAAAAAAAACTCTTTTCAAACAAATCGTCATATTATATATATATATATATATATATATATATATATATATATATATATATATATATATATATATATATATATATATATATATCGGGAGCACACGAGGACATATGCGAGTTACACGTTGACATGAACACGGGTTGACCAGAGGTGGTCCCCACGGCCTCTTTCGGGTACATATGGCGTCTGTCCTGTTGGAGAGGAGGATGACCGATGAGTTCGTGGGAACACGTCGGTCCTACGGACGATCCGTGCTTCCGTCGTAGTCCTCCCTCCGTATCAATGGAGTCGAGCATTCCATTTGGAGGGGGGAGAGGCGGCAGTGTCCGAGACGAGGGGGCGCTTCATCAGCTCCACGACGAAGGCTTCAGTTTGGTACTGCTTCCTCCTACTGGGCTTTGCCATCGCCGCCGTTCCAGTTCACTCGGTCCACGGACGCTCTTGGTATGCAGCTGCCTCTATCTGCTCGAAATGGCAAACCACCGCCGTTATCTTACCTCACGCTGATGTTTAGTTTCTTGACTGTGAAGAAACCACAAATCTAAAATGGGTTGACCAATAAGAGTCATCTCCCAATGATCTCTCTCTCTCTCTCGGAGCGTTCATAAGCATTGACTGCGGCATCGCCCCCCGATTCCACCTACACGATTCCAAGACCAACATAACCTATGTTTCCGACAGCGCATGCACAGACGCCGGCACAAACCGAAACATCTCCGCCGCATACGTTTCCTCCAGCGTGGGAAGGTGATGGTTGAGCCTCAGAAGCTTTCCCAAAGGCGCTCGCAATTGCTACACGATCAAGTGCATCACCCGGGGCTCCAAGTACCTGCTGCGGGCGTGGTTCATGTACGGGAACTTCGATGGCTTCAACAACCAGTCGCTCCGCTTCGACCTCCACCTCGGAGTCAGCTTTTGGGCGACACAATATCACCGACCCCGGCAGCTTTGTCACGCTCGAAGCCATCACCGTGGCGTCGGCTGATTTCCTCTGGGTGTGTCTGGTGAACACGGGATACGGAACTCCGTTCATATCCGCGCTCGAGGCGAGGCCATTGAAGGACAACCTTTACCCGGCCGCGAACGCCTCCCGTAGTCTGGTCCCTTTCAAACGGATTAACCTACGAGCAGGAGATGCTTACATTAGGTGAGCAGATGAACGTTATCCTTCGTAGCAGCAGAACGGCAGACGGCTAAACGTGCTACAGGTATCTGGACGACCCGCATGACCGCCTGTGGGAGCCGGGGACCTTGCTCGGCTGCACCGAGATCTCCAGCAGCTCCACCGTCGACAACATCTGGCAGGTGCCCTCCGCAGCCTCGCAAACCTCCGTCAACTTCACCAAGATCGACTTCTCCTGGGATCCGTACCCCGGGGACGAACGAGTACTACCCCATCTTGCACTTTTCCGAGCTCTCCAACCTCACCGGGACCGACACGTCGCGGCAGTTTAACGTCTACGTAAACGGGTACCGGTGGCTGAAGCATCCCGAGACCCCGCCATACCTGAAATCAGACTACGTGTATAGCAGTGAGACCGTCGAGACATCCCATAGGTACAACATCACCCTCGAGGCACTGAGCAACTCCACCCTTCCGCCGATCCTCAACGCCGTGGAGATCTACTCGAGGATGAACGACGCCAATGTGCCGCCTGATGCTGGGGACGGTACGACGCGACTTTCCCTCTTTTGCTTTGCTTTCTTGCGCTAGGGTATGAAGCAAAAAATTTATGCCTCTCAACTGCTTAATATAATGTCCCTGAAAACGATCGAAACAAAATGGAAAAATGAAGCCCGTTTGTCATAAAAGCATAATAAGAGCTTTATAATTCTTTTGCTTCAGTCTGTTCCTCAAGTTTGAAGCCTTTATTACTAATAATTTAAAATCAATGAAGCACAATTTTGGATTAAAACACTGAACTAAATGAACCCAGAATTTTCTTCAGTTAAATTACATATTGTTCACAGGTATGCTATATATCACAGGAGTGTATATTCGAATATCAATCCTTGATCCCATTATTTCGAGGGTCATCAATGGATAAATATATTGATGTTGGATGCATTTACAGAGCAGGATAATACTGGTTGGGGTTAAGAGGTATCCATGATGGGAAGAAGAATTAGCACATGAATATGTGACTCAATTCTATTGGTTTCTTTGTTTGGTAGGTTATATGCACTTTGCTCACATGCCAACATAGGTTTCTTTTTCTATTTTTATCAAACAGCTTTTCATAATTGAAATAACTTATTTGTACTCTCCTCTGAGTTGGTCATTGTATCAGTTAATGCCATGATGATGATCGAAGCTTGGTATAAGATCAAGAGGAATTGGATGGGAGATCCATGTTCTCCAAAGATTCAGCATCTTGAATCATCCAAGGATCACTACTCTGTGAGTTTCTTTAAGAGAGAGTTGTATCAAAATTAAGCTATAGATCATGAATGCATTGCTATTACATCCCGAGAATGTATAACATAATGTATTTACCAGTTGAAATATTCTGCAGGAATCTATCATTAAGTGGATTAACTGGTGAAATAAACAATTCTTTTGCCAGCCTTGGTGCAATTGATACCTGTAAGGCTACTGATCTCAAGCTAATTTATTTTCTTTTTCTTGGCAAAGCCATCGAACATGGTAAACAATCATTAGCCTTTATTGGATCCAATGCTGAGTTCCATGTAGAGGCCAGGCATCTGTTCTGAAATCATGCACATCTATGAGTCCCATGCATGAATAAAAGAGTTGAGAGTAATTAATAACATGAGATGACTCAATTAGAGATTTATTGGACCTAAGTTGGGATTGTTTTGGGTCAAGTGGAATGCTCATTCAGTGACCCAAGTTAGATGGAACCACATATGAGTTGGAAAAGTCAAAAGCATATTTTTTCAAGCTATCAAGTGGTGGCATCGCCCAAACACTATCTCCTAAACTATGTCAAACGATAGAACCTCCAATCTAGATGATGGTACCGTCTAATGTCAGTGTTGTTGGCAGTAGTACCGTTAGGACCCAGGAAATCCAGGGTAAGACCTTTTTTTGCTTCATTTTTGAAGTCATTTGGGGTCTATAAATACCTCATCATTTTCTACTTAGTAAAATATAAATTAAGTAGAAAATAAAAAAATATATATACTTAAAAAAAGTTATAATCTCTCTAAAGTTAGTGAGTCTCTTTCTTCTAGAGTTAGAAGGTTTCTAAAGGAGGAGTGAGGTCTAAAAGATAGAGGTGTAAAAGTTCTCTCTTAAGCCTATGAAAAGGAGAAAGAGTTGTAAGGATAGTTGATCTTCGCCCATTGAAAAGAAGATTAGTAGTGAAAGCCAATGACCTCGAATGAAGAGGAATCAAGAGTGGACATAGATCGGGACGACCGAACTATTATAAAATCTAGTTTTCATTATAAACTGATTTCTTACTCTCACGATGTTCATTATCCTTTCATATATTTTTAGTTAAATATCTTTTCAATACGACTTTATTGAACGAAAGTTTCCGTTATGAAAGTACTAATTCACCCCCTCTTAATGCCAATTTCAATTCTAACAGTATATTCATATTAAAAATTATTATCGAGTAAAATTGATGGGCCGCTTGATTTCTTAAGATTACTAATTTTTTTCTTCATTTATATCTTAATTTTAAAATGATATTGAAGAGAATTAAAATTATGCTATTAGGTGGTTTTGTGACTATAATAGAATTGAAAGTTAAATTTATGATAAGATTCAGTGACTACTACATGAAATTAGTAACATCGACGTGTACAATCTATGCCAAAAGAAATAAATCAATTAGAGTCCCGAAAAAGATGCGATGTCATTGTCATTCCGCACCTGAGCTCTGATAGATGTGGACTTCACATGTTCATCCGTATTAGCTTTGGCAGCAGGTTGGTTTCAATGTCTTCATCCAATGGCTCGGAAATGCACTTAAATGTGCTTCTAAAAATATATTCTTTAGGTCTCAACTCATCGTCATTCTCCTTAGCAATCTCATAATCTAATCACTGTCACATGGTTACACCAAAATTTTATGATATTTATAATTAAGATTTTTGGTTTAGTGGTGATGTATCAATTCATTCATAATCTAATTCAGTAAAATTCACATATAAAATATTAATTTAATGGTGATGATTCATTAATGATTAGAAAATGCTTGCCAACTCAGGTCAGCATTCATGTCAGCACTCATATCTAACATGTCCTTACATCGATAATCTCCTAACCATCAAAGTAAGAACCCTTATATATGAACAACGTTGAACCTTTTTCATTAAATATGAGCAAGTAATCAAAATCATTTTTAATAATTAGTAAATATTTTAACTATTAATAGAAAAATCCTATGATTTAATAATTAATAAAAAAATATTTATGAGATTTGAATTTTGATAAGAGGGTCTGAAATAAACGAATGAATGTCAAGTCATCACCAATAATCGTACCATCTCGGATGCTTCATTAGTCTAACACATCAATCGAACTTCTAATCAAACTTTGAAAAGTTGGTGTTTGAAAAGATAATTCTATTTTTACTTTCAGATGCACTTTTTCCCTATGGTGATGGATTAATCTTTTCACTAAGTTTGCTCGAATATAGATTTCTCGAGTCAACTCTTCAAATGATCAATCGGGTTGGAAGAGCTTATCACCTTATATTGGCTGACTTCATAGCAGAGCTAACTTGCTAAAAAAAAAATTATACACAAGATTCTCAACTCTATAGGTATTTCATGTAAATAGTTTGATGATGACTACTCAGGCGGAGTCGATTTGATTCTTAAAATCTCAAAGTGAAAAATCTTTAAGTATACGTCCATATGGGTTTCGAGTTATTAATAATGAGATTTAATATGGAGCATTGCTTATTGAGCTTCTTCTATATAAATATTTCTCAATAACCAACTTGATAGTCTATAGTGCTTCACAATTGATAATGTATCAAATCAATCATAGTTATGAAGCCGTGAGACCCTATCATAAAAAAGTTTCTAACTTAATGTAAAACAAGTATATCGAGAAAAAGATTCTAATGTGGATGCACTATTGAAGCATACACTCTCGTAAACTAATTATATATTATCCCTTGCAATTAGTTATCTTTATTATCATAATTTTTATGTTTTCAAAAGTTATATTGGAATTCCTATATTTATAAAAGTAAAATATTTAACTTTATTTCCCCTCACGTCGACTCTGCTAATAAAAATACCATACGTGCTCAGTAATAAACCAAAATGAGACAGAGTCAGCACATATTCAGTAGTAAACCCTATGATATTTCTATCAGCATAATAGACAATGTAAGGAGAAATAAAGTTAAATATTTCACTTTCTATAACTAATTATAGGAGGTAATATATAATTAGTCCCACTCATGATTAAGCCCATTTGAATATATAACAATCAATTATTTAATTATTAGATGATGGCTTAAAAAATCTAAGGAATACAAATTTAGTACTATCTAATCCATGATTATTTATAACGCACATCTTATACTCAATATATAGGTTTCCTTTGAACAATGTGATAGTAACAAATATTTCTTTAACAATATTTAATTATAAGTTATTAAATGATACGATGAATAAAAATTTACTATTTTAGATACAATAGTGCCCATAATAAGGAACTTGTAAAATGGATATAAACAAATAATACTAAAATTTACTATTTTAGTACTATCTAATCTTTTTACTATTTATCATAAAAAGATTCGTTTTTCGGCTTCACTTTAATTGTTATTTGAACAAAAAGATATAAACAATGATTTCAAATCTAAAGGTTAATTGTACTTTGACAACTTTAGGAGCTATGAAATTTTTTCCTGTGTTTGTTAGTATAATCTTTATGATTTTTCCTAAATTTACCCCTTTTTTTTGTCTTAGTGGTAATCAATGAAAATATATTCTGAATGTTAGCACATGATAATTTATGACTATCCCCTCAGACAAATGTATTCGTTGAGGTGTTGATTTCTAAGCTCAATTACAAGCCGACAGAGTGCAGCCCAAACTTAGCACGGCCGCGTTCGATCGGCGAGTCCGTCCGCGTTGCGGGTGCCGACCCGTTTGTCCGATTCCAGCGACCCTCTTGAATCGCTCTCAATGCGGTTCACCAACTCGGTCGGTGGACGCGCACCTAACCCCATCGCGCCGATCCAAACGTCCTCACGCGGATTACTTGTTTTAGCGGTTGGAAAGAGGCGCGTCACAGTGTCTCGATGCGGGCAACGGACACCAAACCGTCTCGGCGCCCGCCACCCCATCGCGCCTTTTGGCTCCATCAACGCGGCGTCATCTTCCCCTAATTGGCCACCTGGGTCGTGACGTGACGTTGACGGGCTCGCCGTCGTCTGGGGGGCCCCACAGGATATCCTGCTTGACGTGGCGGATCCACTGCTGTGGTTCTTCCCCTGCTTTTTCTCCGCGTCGGGGGCCCACCGGGTGGTATCGGTGGGCGCCCAGAATTGACCGTACGTCGCCGGTTTCAGAAAGCGCCCTACTCGATGCCGCTTGATCTGGATCGGACGGTCGCTGAGCGAGGTACCAGTTTGGGAAGGTCGTACGTAGAACCCGCGATCACGTCGAAATTATCCTGCACCAGGATATCTCGACCGTGGATTGATCTCGCGGAGCTAAGTTCTCCTTGTAACTATTGCGGTGGATTGGGTTAATTAGTGTGTTCCCGGGAAGGTGGCGTCGTTTCGGGGGGATGGATCGGTATTTTCATAAGCCACTCCCTCCGCCCGTTGTCCGTCACCGGGCTCGTCCGTCCTCGTCGGCCCCGGTTTGCCGCGTGGTTCGAGCGATTTTGTCTCCTTTTCTCCAAGTTTCTCCGCGGATTCTCGATCCGTAGTCGAGTCCCTCTCTCTCCGAACTCCCGATCGAGGTACCTTCTGCTTGTCGCCGTTGAAATCTCAGTTTATAACTCTGCGATAGTAGTTGTCTAGCGTTTGTCTAGAGCCGAGCCTTGGATATCTCGATCGAAGAAGGGTTCCAATTTGTGTGTACGATCATGAGTACCAATGAGTTCGGTGATGCGGGATCGGGGGCTTCTGGCGACCGCCAGATCGCCAGTTCTAGGACGAAGAAGGCGTTGGTGGGAGCGGGAGCTCGGATTCTTTTCTACCCCACCCTCGTATACAATGTCGTTCGGAACAAGATGCAGGCTGAGTTCCGATGGTGGGATGAGATCGATCAGGTAGCTATTTTCTTTTCTTTAAACACATCTTGATATTTGTGGACTGTTTTCCTGCTTCGAGATTCAGTTTTGAAGCAACTACAGTGGCCACAATTTGGTACCCTTAGTGTCATAAAAACGCAATCTTTTCACAAAATCGGCAATTATGAATTTGAAATTCTTAGCTCTGTTGGGTTGTGTTATATGAGTTTGGGATTTTGGATATTGCTTTTCGTTCGTACTTGAAGGATATTGATATTCTGAGCTTTTGATACTCTTTGTGGCTTTGCTCTGTGTGTTTTCAGTTCGTACTGTTGGGTGCTGTACCATTTCCCAAAGACGTCCCTCGCTTGCAGCAGATTGGAGTTCGAGGAGTTGTTACTTTGAATGAACCATATGAAACCTTGGTTCCATCAAAGTTGTACAAGGTAAATATTGCATTTTGGTCATCCTTGCATAGGCAAAATTTGTGTTTTTGTGCGATGCAGTTCTTCTGTAAGGTTCAACTATCTGTTCAAAATATTGTAATTTTTGTCTTTTCTGCCTGGTGTATGTATTATCATTAGAAAACTGATAGACTTGTTGAGGAAATGAACTGTTAAACAATCCGGGGCTCTATATCACTCTATCTCAATTGTATATAATTTTAATTGTGTACTGCAGTAGGTTTATAAAACAAGTTATTTTGGGCCTCGTTTCTAGTATCTGTGGCTTGTTTTCATTTGAAGTGATGCATTTCTGTTTACTCCTTTTTTGTTCCATTCAGGCTCATGGGATTGATCACCTAGTGATTCCTACAAGAGATTATCTTTTTGCCCCATCTCTTGCGAACATATGCCTAGCTGTTGATTTCATCCATAGTAAGGATTTCTCTTCATCCCTACTTCCATATTGCTAGCAAATTCATATGTTTCATTGCAAAATGCATCTCCAAATTGCCATGGCATCTGGAGCATTTGATATCAACCAATCATATAATAGAAAAATATGTTGTTTCCCCTTGATATAATTTGACTTACATATGGACATAGCTAAAGCAACAGGAAGCAATGAAATTAAGGGCCTTATCGTAACAGCTAAAACAGGGTTTGCTAAGTAATCAGTGCCTTCAAACAACAGCTAAAACACTCTTTGTTCTTTCTTATTTCATTTCTTTTTTTTCTTTATTTGTTTTTTTTTTTTTTAAGTAACATAGCACATAGATAAAGGCTAGCTGTAGGCTCACATGCTCTTCTTTTATATGTCTAGTTGGTTATTCTTGAGATAAGTGGTTCATTGATAGATCAAACGAAATTGGTTGTCTAATTTTCCAGATGGCATACGAGGCAAAATAGTGGTTAAAACATGACTAGTGGACATTCAATTGATGAGATTTAGGTCCTTGTGCATAGTCTTTTCTATCACAACTACATGGAAACTGTTTCTTGTGCTCTACTAATCATTTACCAATATAAGGCTTCAGCTTAGTTCATCATGGTAGAAAAATCGTCTGTTTTTGTTAGTGTTCATGTGGGTAGGTTTCCACTATCTGCTTCAGTTTGGTTACTCAGAAGGTTTTCTTGTAAAATAGTTGATGCAGGGGTATGTTTTGGAAAAGTAAAGTGAGGTTTCATGTCGTTAACCAAATGCCAAGATGTGGAATTTACGTTTTGAACTGTGGGAGCACTACACACTCAAAAGTTTTGTAATCTCTGGAAGATTTCAAGTGAATGATAGGTTAAATTTTATGGCCTATTTTATGACTTCTTGCTGGATGTATTATAATAGCATAACCATCTTGTTACATCAGATTACACAAATTGCATCACCATTTACTCTTGCAAGAATCTATCATTTCTAAAGTATGGGCAAATGATGACTTTGGTTCCCGTGTTTGGGTATCTTTCTTATTTATTTCCTTTGAAGCTTGATAAAGACCGGTTTCTATCTTTCAGACAATGCATCCAATGGGACAATGACATATGTTCATTGTAAAGCAGGAAGAGGACGTAGTGCCACCGTCGTCTTGTGTTATCTGGTAGTTATCATCCTTTGAGGATAAATTGTTTTGTAAATCATGCATTTCATTGGGGTAGATTAGCTTATCTAGTTCAGTGACAGTTAACCTATCTAGCTCTGTTTGAACAACATAATGAAGTTTTTGGTCTCTAACACGAACGTTCAAATTCATGCACTACTCTATATTTGCAGATTAAACATAAGAATATGACACCTCTGGAAGCTCTTGAATATGTGCGATCTAAAAGGCCCCGGGTCCTATTGGCTCCTGCACAGTGGCAGGTATGGAATTTCATATAGGTCACCTTTGACATAAGTATATTACATGCTTGTGGTTTATTGAAAGATTAAGTTGGTACCTGAATTGGGGTGCACGGATGCTACCTAGTTTATACTGGGATTTCTTCAACATAATTGACTTTATCCATTTGGATATATTTGGCTCCAAAGTTTATGCTTTTCTATGTTTATTGTACTTTGTGGTTCAATTTGATTCTTCAGTGCGCACAAACTGTGATGTACTTCAGCTAGGTACCTTTTATTTCTTGCCTCAACTTTGTACATATGAATTGTCCAGGCTGTTCAAGAGTTTAGCAGGGGCAAGTTTGACCTTCCCGCAAGTCAAAGTTCAGACATGTCGAATGGAGTTCTTGTAACTGAAGATGATATAAAAGGTTATTGTGTTGTGGATGATAAATTTCGGAGGAGCTCATCATGTCGTGCACGTGCAGGAGGGAAAGCCCTTGCAACTGCTGATGATCTAGCAGATTCCTATATTGTGGCTGGTGGATTCGAGTGGAACCCAAGGCATTCGTTAAGTTGCCCTGCTGGAAGCGATGCAGTTTTGGTAACCGAGGCAGACTTCGAAGGGTATAACGAATTTATGGTTAATTGCAATGACAAAAGCAAGGCGCCGAATCAGAATAAGATAACTGGGACAGTGATGAGGAAGCTTTCTTGCCTCTTTTGTTACTTCATGTCTTTTGCCGGTAGCCAGTCGGTTACCAGCGGGATCCTAGCAGTATGTGCTTTCTAGAGTTTGTGCCAATTCCTCTTTGAATTAGAGTGTGCGTGAGGAATAAAAAATAGAGCATTTTGTAGGAGAATAAACTTATCCTGCAGTCAGTGAAATATTGCCAGATGATATAAGAGTGTAATAGGCAACCGATTATACTTACATTTTCAGTTGCCCATTTTTGACTGAATTAGAATGCAAGTTTTCCATTGGTCTTTTGTGGTTCTATAAATTTTCAGCTTTTTTGTGTTACTGGCTTTTTATCAGTGAATAGTTTTTCTGCAAACATAGTCAGCACAAGTGTAAGTTCTTCTAAGAAGGTCCATTATAATCTGAGAGCTTGTTTAACAGTAGCTGAAATAGATCATCTATCGGTAATTTTACTGTGATTGCTGTGGTCTTCAGTTGTGCTTTCCTTGTTGATGATCTTTCAGACTTCAGCTATTTAGTTACGGTTCGAAATTAAACCAGACCAAATTGAACCGGGCTTTTTGGTCGGTCAACCGATTTGACCCGTTTCAGTTCGAAAATTTTGATCTGAACGCCCGAAAGCGCCATGTCGGTCGCCCGCGTGTTACGAGTCGGCTCGCCCTTTATATACATCGCTAACGAACACCCGAAACCAAATCCCCGATCTCGAGAGCGAGGAAGAGGGGAAGATTGCCGTAGCGGTGGCAAACGAACGTCGACGATCGTCTGATGCTTCGGATCGACGGGCTCGACCCAGCGTCAGCGTCAGCGTCTGCGTGCCCAGGTATTGGTTCTCCGATCCCTAGCTCTCCATCTCGTTTCGGTAGGTGGACTAGGGAGGGCTTTGCTCGATGCAAGAATCTGATCGTCGCGTTGTTTTTTTCGTTTGTATCGTGCATTTGGAACCAGGTGGCCGTGCTTCCTCTTGCTGTCTGGTGGATCTGCTCTGCAGCTTATGAATCTGGCGTTTGTTGGTTTCTCTTTGGTTAAGCCTAGTAAAGATTAGGCGATGACTAAATCTGGGTGTGTGGCCACGGTTGTTGTGGGTTTCAAATATCAATATCCTAATTCGTTCTTTTTGGGTTTTTTAGGTCAAAAGATCGTAATGCTCTGTCCTTTGAGCTTCATCATTATCTTTGTGTAGATTTTTTATCTTCATCCTGTTTTTGTAAGCTTAAGCATTCGTAGCTACAATAGCTCTTAGCATAGTAGTAGGAAAACGTATATCGATGTGGTTAACTTTAGATGCAAGGTGGGGAATTTTGTCAGGTGAACGCTTGGGGAATATACTCTTAAGCTGTTTCTCCTGATTTCTTGATAGTGTAAGGAAACAAAAACTAATTGTGTTTGTTATGATGAGTGTATACTTCTTGTATTTTGAAGTAGTAGAGATTTTTTTCTAGTTTTCCAATTTGATAAGGATACAAAAAACTTGGATTGTGTATGATGTTATGCATACTCATTGTTGTTTGAAGCGAGACTGGTAAAATTATCTGAAATTTCAGAAATTTCGAAGCTTTCTTTTTCACAATGAGGAATGTTATGCTATCTTTTTTGTCCGCTTTTGCTTCCTTATCTGGTCAACTTGTCATAGAGTGGACTTCAGATCATGTAAATCGTTTGAATGTTGTGACCTTTTGTTATAATTTCAACATAGATATATAATAATGCATGAAGCTTACTGACTCTCTTTCGGAGTTTGAAGCATGGATAAGATGGATACTTGACAAGCAAGCTTTATCTAGTTGAGTCGTTATAATGTTAGCAAACTTTTGTTATAATTTCAACATCGCAAACCTATATGGTTTGATTTATAATAATGCATGAAGTTTATTGACTCTCTTTTGGAGTTTGAAGCATGAATAAGATGGATACTTGGCAAGAAAGCTTGGTCTAGTTGAGTCATTTGTCTAGCACAGGTTGCCATGAAACTGTTACAAAGGGATTAGATACTGGTACAAAGAATTTGTTGGAAGTAACATGAGATTTTGCAGCAGCGAAATTGTTTATAAGCTAGTTAGAGTACAAGATCTTGATTTTTCTCTCCAACTCATGTTCAATTAGTTTAAGATGACCAAAAGATCCTCTGTGATGGATCTACTTATTCTATTTTCACTTCTCCTTGTTCATAAATTCGATGGATGAAACTAGATCAGATACTAGTTTCAAGGGAAGTTTCATTTAACCATAAGATTTTGTTTTATTTGAGACATCCTAATTTCACAGGTCAAAAATTCAAGTTTATGTATTATTTGAATGGAAGTAGTAGTAAATTAGAAAAATTAAATAATTGAGCTAGTCTGATAGACAGTCAACATTATTGGATACTACTTATGGATAGCTTTGCTCATGTTTAGATAAGATTTAGCTAGCGATTGTTGGTTTTCATGAACTAGCAGGAAAGGCTTGAGGATGATTTTTGGCTCTATGTAATTAAACATTTAAAGCATCTTGGGAGGCTCTATTTTTAGGTAATCCTCTTCATATCTGAGTTTGATGGAGGAGCAAATCTAGGTCAGAGAAGAATGTCATGTTGGCATCTGACCTTGTTAGTGGTTGCTCATGTTTAGGTATGGCTTGCGGCGAGTTCCTTGGCTTGTGTTGGAACAGAATGTATATTGATTATGAATCTTGATATCTCTTGGTCTCTTGAGAACCGAATTGTAGGATTTGGATCAGGTTATGGTCAACATGCAAAATTTGCTCAGATCGGATATTGGGTATGTGTTACAAAATTTCAGTTGTGGTTGTCATTGAGTTGTGTGGTCTGAGATTATGATTGGTGACCCTACTCAATCCTGGTTCATTCTTCGGTGATTTCTACTTCGTCGGTTGTAGCATTATGACTATGTTTGAGATTATCAGTGGTTATCTGAGGGTTCCAACCAAGAATTCTCATAATTTTAGTGTTTGACATAGCAAGGACGGTATCCTTCTAACTTAACTGCTTTTTTTCCAAATTTATATTGTTGCAGCCCAATTCAATCCTCTATGTTCTTCTGTGAATTTAGCTTTCTGGTGGATGTAGAAAATTAGGTTTCAGCTTTAGATTTTGGAGTTCTAAACTCACATAGAAATTGTTATCTTACCAATTTGTAATTCATTGTGCAGAAAATTTTCAAACAAATGTCTAATTGGTTTCTGCTCAACTTCCTGCAATTCTTGAAGTTGGATGACGCTACAGATTTTTATCCAGTGGACCTCATCTCTTCCTTCAAGCATGCAATGGTTTTCCAGACTTGCCCTGCTCTTAAAATTCCCACACTAGTAAGTGCAGATGTACGATTATTTCTTTCTTTAGATTGAAGATAGTGCTCGAAAAGATTTCAGACAAAACCTGTTATTGTCATCGTATTGAATTGCTTATAGTTCTTGATTTTGCAGATACGTGTCTGATATGGCATCCTTCTACTTGGAACTCTCTCTCCCAATCAGTTTGCCATTAGATGAATGCGTGCGTATCCTATCCTGTACTGGTGCTACGCCTTCTGGTTGTCGCCAATGATTTCACGAGCCATGGAACCAACCACATGCTCAGCGTCGGGGATGTACGATCGCACATGCCCTACGTAGCCGCTTCTCCAAGAGGCCACATCAGAGTACGTCGGCGCCATGACGAATAACAGGGATATCCACCGGAAGCATATGTATGATTGGATGCACCGGTCAAACCTGGAGATTTGGATCTACATGCGCAAAACGAGTAGGATGTCTGATGCACTCGCATGTTATGAGTTATATATTTGGATCTTTCCTAGTCTGGAATGTCAGAGTTAAAGCTTTTGGTATTATTGATCATCCAATTTAAAATCTTAATCAACCACGTAATCATTTTTGGTATTACTGGTCGTCCAGTTTTACTGAAATAATTCTTATAGATAGAAATATTACATATTCTCCGTATCTGACCTCTCTACCTGGAGACATTACACATGATAGGTTCGGAGTTTGGACAGAAGAGAAGCCTGCAACATCCTTACGTTCCCCATCAAACCCCGATCAGAAGCTCCCTTGACTGGATGGACGCAGTACACGCAGTGCTTCGAGCAAAAGCGTCGTGAATCCCAACGCCGTGTGTTCGAACGAAGGCCAAGGACGCAGCATGAGAGAGGTACACCATGTATCTTATACGCCGCCGCCGCAACGCCCGTCATGCGGAAGAGCGGAGGATACGATGTCGGCGTGCATCGTGTTCTTCGTCGCGCATGGCGACGACGTCAGATCAGCCTCGGCCTCGTTGTCCGACTTAACGAGTGTGGACGCCAGGGATCGCTGTTCTGCGTCGGCATGCGGCGATGCTCACATGGAAACTTGGGTCCGACACAGCCAGCCAGTATCCAGCTGTGTCGAGGGCCCCAAGACAGCATCTTGCCCACCAAATCCAGCCTAGCCATATCTAATCTTTACGCACACCACCCCCCCCCCCCGGGGTCATATTCCTACTCTCTCTCTCTCGCACACACGTAAATCAATCTTATCATCAAAGCTTCGTCTCATGGATTAGATTACTGCCAGAACTCGGGAAATGAGTGCGTTTTAACGAGGCAGAAAACTCAGCAGGATAGAATACCTAAAATCTATTTGGATTCAGAGTCGTCTCTGATAAAGTTTATGGTGTTACAGATGTAGGTTAATCCTATCATTGAGCATGAAAACATTGATCGCTGTGAGTTGTGGTGGATGAATGAAGTCCAGGAGATCACGCACTGTGTAACAGTGACCATTAAAACTCCCACATCTGCATGCTTCCCGCAGGGACCCGCCATCTTCCCTGCAATCCAGGGGACCCAGGCACAGGTGGAGGATTGCGACATTGTTCTTAATGCCCGCCATGTCCCGTAAACATCACGGGCGCCACCCACTACATCACCAGAGGCCTCTGCCTCCGGTGGATTCCCTCACAGATCGGTGCACACCTCCGAGGGACCAACTTTCACGAAGGGGATGTATTGACTTGGAATCGTGCAACCTAAATATACTGTTCCATTTCTGGGTAAAAAAAAGGCAATCGCCTAAATCAGGAACTTTGGCCATTATATTTTAGGATTTTTTTTTTCGAGAATTTCCAAGAAAATTCATCCTTAAAGGATTGCTTTTTTTTTTCTCAAAAGTGCTCCTATATTCAAAAATTTCAAACAACTTTTTTTTCCTTAATATCCAAAATACTTTCAATCCTCTATTATTTTTTCTTCTTTTTTCATATGGACCGATTCATAAAATGAACTAACCAAGTTACAATATTTTTATACTGCGTTACAATAATTCTTTTTACTAAAAATAATTATATCATAGTTCCAAAATAATGTAACTAGACCATTGACAAGGGTTATTATGTGGCAATAAATGGAGCTAATACCTCTATGTGACGTCTCACGTGTGTGTGTGTGTGTATATATATATATATATATATATATATATATATATATATATATATATATATATATATATATATATATATATATATATATATATATATATATATATATATATATATATACGTGCGTCATTTTTGCTCATTACAAGGTTGAGCTTACGCAAATGAAGGGACTCTCACACCATCAACAACATCACTATTAAGGGTCAACAGAGAGAAGAAGAGGGCGGAGGAAAGAAGTGGGTGAAGGAGATGGATCCTTGTCCCTTCGTTCGGCTTATCGTCGAATCCCTCGTGCTCAAGCTGCCGGCCATATCGAGGCCCGCCGGCCCGGGCGTGCACCCCTCGACCACCCCATGCTTCTGCTCTATCGAGCTCCAGGACTGCCCCTCCTCGTCCCACACCACCCCTCTCCCCGTCGCCGCCGACCCCACGTCGACGACCAATCTGATAGAGGCGCCCGCGTCCGCAGTCCCCTCCGCACCGGTGGCCATCAGCCTCGACCCGGCCACGCTGCAGCGGCTGTCGGGCAAGCGGGCGAGCCTGACCGTGTCGGTCTACGTGGGCCGGACGAGGAGCACGTGCGGGTTCAGCTCGGGGCGCCTGCTGGGGCGGGTGCGGGTGGCGGTGGACCTGGAGATCGCGCCGGCAAGGCCGACGGTGGCGCAGAGCGGGTGGGTGATGGTGGGGCACGGGCGGTCGGCGGCGCGCCTTCACCTGGTGGTACGGTCGGAGCCGGACCCCCGGTTCGTGTTTCAGTTTGGCGGCGAGCCGGAGTGCAGCCCGGTGGTGTATCAGATACCGGGTAACTGCGGCAGCAGCCGCAGCGGGTGTATTCGGCAGCCTGTCTTCAGCTGCCGCTTCTCCATCGACCGTAGGCGGAGCACCCGATCCTCGTCTATGTACGTGGCAGCACATATTCTTTTTTCCTCCTTTTTTTATGTTTATTTAAGCAAATAATAATAATAATAATAATAATAATAATAATAATACTCAGATTTTTTAAATAAAAAAATAAAACTTATAATTCAGAAGACGAAAGGAAAAAAAATAATTTAGTGTAAATGAAGATTTCTAAAATCAAAATAAATCACAGATATTAACAATCACAATGTACCAAAAATGGGATACAAAATTAACGTGAATTGATTACCAAGTAACGTTATGTTATTTAATTTGCAGAGATAGTTATGACAAGAAGTACAAATATGTAGTGAAAGGTTTCATTTTGTATGTGAAGTATTTGCTTAGTTTCATTCTGAACACAGATCACTGCCATCTGATGCTGCTTCCCACAACAATAGCATGAGATGCTGGTTTGGCTCCTTCGGGGCAAAGAAGAACCAACGAAGAAGGGAGCAGCGCAAGGGCTGGACTGTGACGATACATGACCTCTCGGGATCCCCGGTGGCCGCCGCGTCCATGGTCACGCCCTTCGTGCCGTCCCCCGGCTCCGACCGCGTCTCCAGATCCGACCCCGGCGCCTGGCTTATCCTCCGGGCCATCGTCCCCCCCTCCTCCTCCTCCTCCTCCTCCTCATCCTCCACCAACTGGAAGCCGTGGGGCCGCCTCGAGGCCTGGCGAGAACGAGGAGCCGTGGACGCCCTGGGATGCAGGTTCGAGCTGGTGCCGGACACCGGACCCATCGGCGGCGTGCCCATCGCCGAGTCCTCCCTCAGCGTCCGCAAAGGTGGCCACTTCTGCATCGATCCCAGCGTCATCGGGGACGTGGTGGCCGGTCCGTGGCCATTCCTCGGAGGCTTCGTGATGGGATCCACCGTCGAGGGGGAGGGGAAGGCGAGCAAGCCGTCGGTGCAGGTCGGGGTGCAGCACGTGTCGTGCACGGCCGACGTCGCGCTATTTATAGCCCTCTCTGCCGCCATTGATCTTAGCATGGACGCCTGTCAGCTGTTCTCCCAGAAGCTGAGGAAGGAGCTTTGCAAAGACCAGCAAGATTGTAGCCTCTAAAGGCTCATGATCCGCTCGCATCTCTTCCTGTCACAGACTTGGAGATCGATCGCCCATATTCTTTCATTTGTTTATTGATCGATGATCCTTTCCTCCTCCTTGTTCTTGATGCTTGTGATCTGAAATGAGTGAACTACACCGGCGTGGAGTCATCTGCGCTCTCTGGTGGTGCTCATAATTAGAGCCTCATGTTCTGAGGAAGCTTGAACAGGTTGCATCAGTTTCTACTGGTTTCCTGTTTCGATCGCTTGAATTGTATGGCTACTATGTTTAAGTTAATTCATATGGCTTGATTTGTTGCAGCTTCTTTTATTCATTATTATTATTATTATTATTATTATTATATGGAGAAGAAATATAACTATGTGAGGTTTCCATACATCTCTAAATCTGCCTCTCCCTTCTCCAACTGTCGGAATCTCTTCTCTTTTGTTCTATCACTTCCTGACCTTCTTCAAGCTCGGTTTTCCGGGCGGCTTCAGCTTGCGCACATCCAAATGTTCGGCGACGGTGTAAAGGACAGTTCGGTGCGGGACGATCACATTCTTCTGCACCAGCAAGTCGAGCTGCTCCTAGAATATCTCGTCGTGCTTCCCCGCCTTGTGGTGCGTGTTGATGGCTGTCGCGGACAGGCCTTCGTCTGCGCCATGGCATGTCAGCACATCCCTCACCATCTTGGATCAACCAGTTACAACATCGGACGTCAGTAAGAGTAGAGAAACGCTGATGGCCGTCTTCGATGCGTGCTTGGTCGTGGAAGCAGCGGTGGTCCATCCATCGGCCTTCTTCCATGCGTCCTTGTTCGTCGAAGGTCGGCATGATTTGGTAGCGTAGTGCGATGGTTGGTGAGTCATGTAGGAGTGTATATATATATAGGAAGAAGATTACTTCCAGCATAAGAAAGAAACACCACTTAGGTCTGATTATTCTATAAAGAAACTTACGTTCATTTGTACTATTCATAACCCCTTATTATTTATAATCTCTTAAAAAATAATAAAAATATTATTTTATTATTATTTATGATCTTTATATTATTGATTTTATCCTCTTTTTTTTCCCCACAATCTACTTTTCGGGTGCAGTACTACCTGATGAGTGTTGGGACTGCGGAGCTTGGACTTCTGCTACGGCCTTCTGAAGGTCGGGCTGCCGCCTCTTCCGCCGGAAGTAATAAGCCATGCCGGGATTCGCTCGCGCGCATGTGATCCACGACCTTCTCCATGCTCCGATTCGCTGCGTCCCTGTCGATCGGACGACCTGGATCGACGAGCGGCTTCAGCTTGTGCACGTCCAAATGCTCGGAGATGGTGTTCACGACGGTTTGGCGGGGGACGATCACATTCTTCTGCACGAGCTGGTCGAGCTGTTCCGCCGGAAGGTCGTAGGTCCCCGCCCTGAGATGCTTGTTGATGTCTTCTTTGGTCAGAACTTCGTTTCTGCCATGGCATGTCGGCACATCCCTCACCATCTTCAATCAACCAACCACATCCGGCGTGCGTTAGCAAGAATAAAGAAAGGATTTCTTGATCGAATTCCAAAGGAAGAAGTACCGATGGTGGAGTGGTGACGGTGGACCTGCGATCGGCCCACCGGAAGTCTCTGTTTCAGCGAGGGTGTCAAGCCCGGACTGGCCTGGAGTGACCATTTTCTTCTGGATGAGCGTGTCGAGGTGGTGCTGGTCTTGCTCTGGTGGAACGTCATTGCCTCCGGCTTTGACGTGCTCGAGATGGCTTCTGCAGTCAGTCCTTTTCCGGCTTGATTCATCGGCACATCTTGCACCATCTGTACGTAAGAACAGGGCATGAGGAAGAGACACAAGACATGATCTTAAATTCCAAACTGCGCATGGGCGTGAACATTAATGTGCTTATCGGATGCGTCCCTGTCGACCGGACTCGCATCTACTTGCTCGGCGAGGGTGTATAGGCCGGAGTCGCTGCAAGTAATGAGATTCTCCTCTACGACGTGCTCGAGAAGGTAAAGGAAGAAGTTGTCGTGCCCCGGCGCAAGGCTGTAGTTGGCCGCCTTGATGTGCTCGTTGATGGCTTCTGCGGTCAGTCCTTCCTCGCCGCTCGTGATTCATCAGCACTTCCCTGCTCATTGTAAATTCTTTTTACCAGCGAACAGAGTCACGTATGTACATATAATAGTCGGAGCGAACCTTAATAGAATAGAGAAATTTCCTCGTATAGTTAGAAAAATCTTATCTTCTAATTTAAAACGAATCGGATTTGCTACAAAAATAAACATGTTATACTTTGTAGAACACAGTCCCGAGATCAGGACGAGTTCATATGCGGTCAGCCTATCTCACGTATCATAAGTTTATTCTCATCTCTGTGTTTTCTGCTGTAGGGTTTCATGAGGGTTGACTACAAATATTGATCATCTAAAGAGTGAAGGCAACAGAAACAAGTACACAGCAATCTCATTCATCACAACAATCGTGGTTACGATCTCATATTAGCCTCGTGACTGAGATGAATGAAATATATATCCACTTGTTCTTTATCTCTCGGACAACATTGGACGACGATGTGAGGCAAGAATCATAATGATCAGACCAACCATGCCATTGCATCCTGCAACTTTGGCTCCTTTGGCAAAGTAGTGGATGGGAAAAACCAAGCACTCTAAAGAACCCAACACTGGAATCCATTTGAGAGAGCTACCAGAAATGATGCTCCATCCTACTCCTGTTGGATTGGAAATAAAGATAGCAAGCATATCGAAAATGTCTATTCTCATTCTCATCTTTTCTTTTTCATGTGCCTCAGGAAATAGAAAGGCAAGACAAAGACTCCTTTACGGACTTCTTTTGTATTTTTGTCCTCTTACTTGTTGGTAATTTTTCAGTATTATTAAGGACTGGAGTATATGACTTCGAATGGCACTGTATTTTCCTAGTCAGATCTTATGAACCTTGTCCAATAACTGGGAATGATTTAATCTGGTTGGCCTCTCCATTTGCTGAAAGAGATGGAAGACTATTTTTTATTAAAATGGTGGAAAGGAGTGGTAACTCAACGACGACAAGGAATGTTGATCACACAAACATAACATGTGATGATATTTGGCATGTAGTAGAATATCTGATGACATAATATTAGATATGCTTTACATGTTGTGATTCTTTGCTAGATCTCCTCTAGAATGTCATTAGTCTCGTGCGCCATCGACGTCGTCACTAGGTATGTCGTCCGAAAAGATAACGCAGTCGGAAGAAAGAAAAGCCAGAGGGGAGCGAAGTTGAAGATAGCACTTCACAAAAGTCGAAGAGAAGGATAGTATAATTAAAGATAACGCTTCATAGAAGTAGGAGGCGATGCTGAATCTTCTTTAGAATGTCACCAATCTCGTGTGTCACTGATGTCATTACTGGATATATCGTCTGAAAGGATAGAATAATCGAAGGGGAGGAAAGTCCTTTTATCGATACTACAAAAGTTATTGTTCTCCTTCTATGAAATTAATAATTTGAAACAAATGAAGATGGATTAATTTTTTACCCCTTTTATTCATCCCCTTTTTGCACGTGATGCATGCGGTTTTTTTTTGTCGATAAAGTTAATGACGCGAGGTAAATTGGGGTTCAATATTTCACTTTTATAAGTATAAGGATCTTAATATAACTCTTTAAAATATAGAAATCATGATACTAAATATAATTAACTATAAGAGATAATAAATATATAACTTAATCTTAGAATCATTGATTATTGTTTGTTTAACAAAATAAAAAAAACTACTAGTTATTATTATTTGTAGTTACTAACGGACCAAAATATATTTGAATTATGTAATTTAAATTACTAACAATGGTAATTGATCCAAAAATTTAATTATAATTCAATTTGTGATGAAAAGTTCATATTCTTTTCTTATTACACCCAAATTTAATTAATGGATAATTAATTTAGTTCAAGTTGTTGGATAGGCTTACTCTGTTGTCATCTACTAATCACAGTGGATAAGGCACCCATTAAAATTTGGTCATTAACTATCCCCTAAAGCTAACTTTCGTATCTAATCATCAGTGGTCACTCTAATTCGACCTAATTTTTAGATTTCTTTTAGTCAAAAAGAAGAAAAAATAATATAAAATTTTCAGTCACCGGACACACATCCCACACTGCACACCACTGAGACAACTTATTATAATATGATCATGAAGTGCCACTGCCTCTCTCACAGCGCAAGAACAATGGCTCGTAAGACCCAACCACAAGAAGCTAGTGGTTCGGACGCTCTCGTGTCGGCTTCCGCCCGCCACCTCGTTGCCTTTACCCGCACCACCACTGCCGTGTGACGACATGGCCACAAGCAACAACAAGCACACATCATCACCAACACTTGCCGAGTCTCACGACCTGCATCTAAACAAATCGACAACCACCACCCCACCGAGCTCACGTACTCTCCCTCCTCTGTTTCGGGCTGGGGTTGTCGTGGATCCATGCCCACCTTCTCAGTGCTTGTGGTGAGAGATGAAAGGGGAAGCACATGAGCTCATGCCATAGATAGTTCTTGGCAGGTCAGAGGGAGATCACGGGCTGCTACAGAAGCAGCAGCAGAACGGGCAAGAAGGAAACAGTAACGTCGGCGACATACAGTAGCATTTGGAATATATTAGGGACATTCTTAGCTCCGTAAACAACCACGAGCAGGAGAATAGAACAAGAAGAGAACAAAAGCAAATCCAAATCCCAGACACAAATCCAACCACCAACTTCCCTTTTTCTCTCTATCTCTTCTTCTTCTTCTTTTTGGCTAAGGGATCGACGAGGACCAACGCCACTACATAGATGTGCTTAAAAGAAGCACCCTAACTGCGTCGAGGGATCACCTGTGAACCCTCTCTCTCTGCCTCTGCTCCTTTTATTTCCCAGTGGAACAACCCGTGATCTCTCTTAAATTCTTCCCCGCTCCTCCTCCTACTTCTCTCCCCTGCAGACACATTCCCAGCGTCGTCACTTCCCTTCCCTGAACGCAATGTTCAGGTTCCAGTCCGTGGCATTCATCATAATCCTTCTGGTGCTGGTAGACTCCGGCCAGGTGCACTGCCACACCAAGGGACTCCGGCCGGGGCGCCGAGTGCCGCCGCGGGTGAACTCCACGAGCGCCGGGATGGTGGAACAGCAGTTCATGCGGTGGGTTAGGTTGGTCGGCGGCCTCCGGCACAGCGTCTTCGGCAGGGCGCTGAATAAGGCGTTCCCCTCGTACACGCTCACCGTCGATAAGAACCCGTCGGTCGGGGACTTCACGACGATCCAGGAGGCCGTCGACTCGCTTCCTCTGATCAATCTGGTGAGGGTTGTGATCAAGGTCAATGCCGGCACGTACACGTGAGTGACGTTCTTGAGCTCACCGTTTTCCTCGTGTAAGCTTTCGTGGATGGAATGAGCACGCACCGGTTGTTTGTTCGTGAATCAGGGAGAAGGTGAACGTGTCACCGATGAGAGCCTTCATCACCATCCAAGGAGCAGGAGCAGACAAGACGGTGGTTCAGTGGGGTGACACAGCTGAAACACTCGGGCCAAAGAAGCAGCCCATTGGGACCTTCAATTCAGCCACCTTCGCCGTCAATGCCCCTTATTTCATCGCAAGGAACATCACTTTCAAGGTATGTGTTTCGTGTTCCATCATAATGGAGTTTGTGTGGCGTCCTGATCCTGTTCTCTTGCTTGCTTTGTTGGGGTTTCAGAACACCACCCCTGTTCCACCGCCAGGGGCGATGGGAAAGCAGGCGGTGTCGCTGAGGATATCAGGAGACACAGCAGCCTTTGTGGGATGCAAGTTTCTGGGGGCGCAGGACACGCTCTACGATCACGTTGGCAGGCATTACTACAAGGACTGCTACATCGAGGGCTCCGTGGATTTCATCTTTGGAAATGCTCTCTCCCTCTACGAGGTCAGCCATCCGATCTAATCCCCTCCCTTTACCTCCATGGAGTCGTCCTCCGATGTTCTAGCCTGCGACTCCAAGCAGGGTCGAATCACTTATTGGCCTTTTTTATGGGTGCTGTGGCATTGGAGTTGGGTGCCAACTAGATGCCACATCACCCCTGGTTGTGCCATCGTATCCCTCCTCCACGGAGTGGCAACCGACACCATCCTCTGTAGCAGCTGCAGCCGCTGCCGGCAACTTTAACTCGTGCTGAGAGTCTCTGCTCCAAACAGGGACAGCACCCGCCATTAATTAGTCCTAACAAGGCGGGCGCATGGCTTACAAACCTGGCTTTATCTCGGTGCTTGGCACTGCTTTGTCCTCTTAACACTGAAACGCTTGCTTGCGCCCGTAAACATCAAGTTGGAATCGGGCTTTTCACCGCGGCACGCGGATGTGTTAGCTTTGCGTGCAACCTTGTGCTTGTCACGTTGCACAAAGAGGGCAGCGACCGGTCGTTGGGACGAACAGGTGGCGGGTGGCGCCTAGGAACAGGCACCGCTGCGCCTCAGGATTCGGTTCACATGTCGAAGAGGAAGAGGTTCTGATACTGTGTGTTTGTTTTCTGTTGTTGTCTTGCTGTTGCTGGGGAGCTGCGAACCAGGGGTGTCATGTGCACGCCATAGCGCAGAACTACGGAGCCTTGACGGCGCAGAACCGGATGAGCCTGTTGGAGGACACGGGGTTCTCGTTCGTGAACTGCAAGGTGACGGGTTCGGGGGCGCTGTACCTTGGCCGGGCGTGGGGAACCTTCTCCAGAGTCATCTTCGCCTACACTTACATGGACGACATCATACTCCCCCGAGGGTGGTACAATTGGGGAGACCCCAACAGAGAAATGTAAGCCCTTGCTTCCTCGTTTGTTTTACTTTCGTTCTACTTTTTCAATTGATTTCTTTGTTACTTAGATTCATTAATTCGTGAGAGAGAGAGAGAGAGATGGGGACGAAGGACTGATCAAAGCTGCGTTTGCCCACAGGGTGTTCGACGTAAAGCATTTACATATCTTAGGTCAAAATTGATGCCTTGTACTTGTTGAACCTCATGTACGTCCACCACCCGTAGTGATACATCGCTTTTGTGGATCTGTCCACTGACAACCGGGTGGAATCGTCCGATGAAGTACAGCCTACACCACACGGGTTTTGCTCAGAACTCTCAGTCCTGCAGTCTGAGTCGGAATCAAACACAGAAACATCGAAATTATTCATCCAAATGATAGAACATATCGATTGTGATGCAAGGGGCCACCTGTTTGATGAAATGCACCACAGGTAAAACCGGTCCCCTCTATGGGCCGGCCTTTGAACATGCGTCCTCAAGCCTTTATCTGTAGCTTTTCCGAGGTGTGCAATGCTTTATTAGCCACCTAGAAATCCACGTCCTTCTCCTTTTTCTCCAGTGCTCTCGGACGTGTATCGCACTTGCTTCCCTGAATCCCTGTTTGAGACTCGCAGATTGGACTAGTCTTGTATTACAAACGTGAAATGATCGGTGTTTCGTGTTGATTTCATGGCAGGACCGTGTTCTATGGACAATACAAGTGCACGGGCCCAGGGGCGAGCTACGCAGGAAGGGTGTCATGGTCGAGAGAGCTCACGGACGAGGAAGCCAAGCCGTTCATTTCCATGAGCTTCATTGATGGGTCTGAGTGGATCAAACTGTGATCATCTTCCTTCATCATCACTTGTTGTCTCTCCCCTCATCATAGGTGTTCACAAAACAAAAAATCCACCGTGATTCTTCAAATAAAATTAATTTTCTTTTCTTCCGGTTTTACCGTATTCTGACGTCACTGCGTGGCATTATTGACGTCTTTTCTTCTGATTAAGATTATCAAAAACATTTAATAATTAAACGTCAATTCTGAAATTAAAATATTTTCAAATTTTAAATAAACAAGTGAAATAAAATTAACACAGCCAGATAATAAAGTAAGAATAAAGAATAAATTTATGATTGACGTCTCCCCCGTTGCTAAAATTAGGGTTCCCGATCCCGACCTCGGAGTTCACATCCTCCGATTTCTCCTCTTTCATGTTCCGGTCGTTGTATCGAAGGCACGAGGCAATGGCTACTCCCTCTCTGCGCATGCGATCGAAGGCATGGAAGCGCTTGTAGGAGATCGATAAAAAGGTTGGACAAAACCCCATCTTATTTTATTAGTTGTCTATGCGTTTTAGATGAATCCTACGAAACATGAAGTTATGATTGATGTTTGAATAGAGACACAATGGGGATGAGAAGTAACAATTGTAGGTTATATTAAATGGCCGGAAGGATGCCAGAAATTTGCATCAACAGAGAACAAATATTTGTAAGAGAGCAAGAATCCAAGTTTGATGGTCACATCGATACTGCCAAATTGAAGAAACTTGGTTTGATTGAGTCATATATGAGGACATTGTCCAATTAATTCAAAGCTAAGTCTCCATTGGTGCCCTCCTCCTTTTCAATTTTCGTATGGACTCAGAGACTTTGACAAAACAAGCAGAGAGATTGAGTTTCTTTTCTTTTTTTTGTCTATCTTATCTTCTTGACTTGTTAGCTGGATAATCATGATGCATCAGATAAGACAACATAGGTTACTCTTGGTGCCAGATTTAAATGATGGGAAGTTATATATCCAAAATAACACTAGTACATGTTGGTTTTAGTTGTGCAAAGGGATCTGCAAGCAAAGGTGGGGAATGAGATTGTGGTTAGTTCTCGAGTTGTATATCTTGGTGCAGAACTTACAGGTTGAAACTTGACAAATGATGAAGAGAAATGCACACAAGAGATGCATAAAAGCCAACTTAAATGGTTTAAATTAAAATCGGAGAATAAAGATTAACAAAATAGATAGAAAAACCTGGTTCTCTGATTATATCATTGTTCCTCCATCCACTGAAGAAACCTTGCAGCTGCAAATTCAACTTCCATTTCCTTTTTATGAGACTAAAAAATTGTAGAACAACCTTTGGTTTAGACTTGCATGCGAAAGATAGGATTAATGGTTGTTTCTGGCAGAAATTCAATCTTTTTTGTGGTTGGATTTTGAGCTTTGCTGTGGTAAATGTAAGTTCTCTTCTCAAGTTTACAATTTTTGTGCACTTGTTGTCATATTATTATTGAATAGTTCTTCAAAGATCTGCTGACACATCCTTTGTACCTTAATCGTATCAGCCTCATTTATTATCTAGTGCATTTTATGTTCATTATTCACATCATTCATGTGATCGAATGTCCTTGTCATCCTTGAAAAGGATATGACTGCATCACAGCATAAAAGTGCTTCCGACCACCTTTGTAAAATGTTCGGCAGTAAATTCATGTTCTACATTTACTCCTAATCACATGACATCAGTATATGAAGTATGCCATTAATCTAACTCATAGTAGAGTAAATAATAAACAAGTTCTTTACTTGCAGGTGCAAAGCTGAATGCACTGCTCATCCTCAAAATCTAGCATTGTTGGGAGCCCTTGTGCAGCAAGTCACCCCATTATGCAATAGATGAAGTTGGTATGGTGATTTAGGTGATCAAGTTTTTCATGTTTTATTGATTTTATTCATCTATAAGTCCAGCATATTCTGAATGTGGTATTTTACTTCCAAGTTTATATATCACAATATTTACATGACTTCCCCTTTCATGACCCTTTTTTTTATCCTCTGCTGCTAATAAAATTATGTTTTAGTGCCTAAAAGTATGTTATCTCTCATGCATAAAGCCTAGTATCTCTCTGAATTAACTGAATATGATTAAATTGTAGTATTGAAATTTATTTTCTCATTGTAAACTTGTAAAAGATTTATGAAATATGTCATGGTAGATTCTGCCTGGCACTTGTTCCTACCCAGCAATTGCATACCATGCCTGCCTGCACACTTCTTCTTGGGCTTGGAATTTGTGCTCAATCTGAAAATGGTTTAAGGAAAAAGATGGCTAGTTGATCAGTCCTTAGAGAGAGATTTAGCAGAGAACTTGTTCTTAGTTTATTCAGACAAATCCATTTTCTAGTTGCTCCTATGTTACTTGTGCTAACATGATAACCCTACCCTACCAGGTACTTCAATGTCCCTGTCCTTGCAAGACAATATTCTGGTTCCTGTCCCAGTTTTTTGTTCCATGGCCACACATTTGGCATGTGTTCATTTACACTTGGCTGGCATTTATAATCAAGGATTGATGAATAAAGTTCCTTGTAAAACCAAGGATGCTAAATGAAACTTGAAAGAAAAGAACTTGATGAGGACATTAAGGCAGAAAGCTACTGGGCATGTTTTGACAGCTTACTCTTTCGACAAGATTGAATGGCATGTTAAAATAGATTCACACAAAAGAAGATTGGAGTTGAAGATACAGCAGATTTAAATCAGACTAGGAGAATCTACACATCCCTTCCTCCACTTTGTCACAATTTACTAGTAAGGAAGAGTTTAGGGAACACAGATTCTGTCTGGTCTTGGATCCTTATTTACATTTCTAAGAGAAGCTCTCATGAAGCAGCTGCTCTGTTTCTACCACTGATTCACCACATGCAATCTATGTAGTGATCCCTGGCTGCTTTCCTCAATGTCTTAGCAGACCTATCAAGCTTCTCAACCGTTCCATTGTAGAGGTTATACGCATTATGTGCTCGTAAGGGAGACCTTGTCCTCGACTCGGTCTCGCTTGCGAGGACCTTCTTCTTCCTCGGGCTGGCGGCCTTCTCCGGCCTCTGCTTTGGCGTGCTTTGTGGCCTCACCTTCGCCGCAAAGGACGACGTGTTTGCCATGTAGTTTGGACAGCTTGAGGGGCTCGGGGTTTGCCGTGGAACCATATCGGCGGTTGTGCTCCTCGCCGGCGTTTCTGGCCTGAGGCGAGGAGTGTTTTGTGCCGTCTTGGCGTTGGGGGATTTGTCAGGGTTTCGGCAGCTGGAAATGGAGAGTCGAGATGGAACCTTGTATGGGAGTGGAGAGGAAATTGGTACCATAGATTCGTCGAAGTTAGAACTTGTTCTCCGGAACGACTTGGACCTGAGTTGGAAAGTGTCCATCGCCAGGATCTTTGGACTGGCATCTATGTCATTGCTCTGTTCTAATCCGATGTGCCTGCACCTACCGCCTCTGTTATCGAACCTTCCCTGCGAAGAAGAATGAGCAAAGATGATGGCGCTTGTTGATGGAAGACGAAGCATAGATGTGTTTCGAGGATTCCGTCTTACAAAGGATGTCCGATGGCAGAATTCTGCATCGAATCTTCGACTTTGGTGGGGCAGAACACGAGCTTCTCGAGGCCTAACAACAGCTTGAGCTCTTACGAGAGCTTGTAGTCTGCGGAGGGTTATGGCTGCTTGCTTTCTCACGAGGCAGCCTCTTACCAGAGCCTGCAGCTTCACCAAGCCTTTGAGTGCTCGAAGAGCTTTCTTTGCCTGTCCAATGACAGCCTCAAGAAATGATGATGAAAGGAAGATTCTGTTGGCAAAGACCACTAGATTTAGCCTTACCAAGTGGCATCTGAAGGCAGTCTGGATCTTGACAGCAGCCCACCACTGGTAGCTGCTACAGGGCGTTGCTCCTCCTCTGCCCAGGCCCTTCAGCCGCACCATCGCTGCCTGAGCTGCCGTCGCGGCCACATTGGCAGCTGCTGCAGTGGCTACCGCCACCGCCATGGCGTGCTTGCTCTCCTCCTCGGTGTCGTCGTAGAACGACCTCAACCACGCCGCCTCCGTCGCTGACACGGGACTGCTACACATGCTTTCCGCTTGCCGTGGTCTGGCAAAGCTCCACCGCATCCTATCTTTCATTTCGTAGCCATTGGTGCTGGCAGTGTCCTTGTGGACCTTCGGATCCTTCTTCCTCCCAAGAAGGCTCCTCAGCCACCTAGTAGCCCTGCCCATTACCGAGGAGCTCCTGCAGAGAGAGAGAGAGAGAGAGAGAGATTCTAAAGTTACAAGTTCGTTTCGTGTCCTCCAGTGATCTCCACTCAGATTTATCAGCACAAATGGCGGTAACATAGAGGTTTTGCCCAGGGAAAGAGCAGAGAGGGCAACGAGGGACCGTCTCAAACATGAGGAAGGGGAAAACATTTTTACTACGTCCTCTCTCTGCCATCATCAATGGGTTGTTCCTTTCTCGCGGGAGCCTTCATCTTCGACTGCTACACAACACTACTACATACAATGGACGTGTGAAACGCACCTCGAAGAACGTAAAAGCGTGGATCTTTCTTCTCTGCTTAGCAGGCAATGCTTCGTACGATGACAAAGATAAGCGACAGCAAGTAATAAAACTAAGCCCAATGCTTACGACTATGTCGGAGCTTTAGATGTGGCTACCACGGCAAGTCTCTGTCATTTCTGCAGCTGTCGATCTCCTCGGAAAAGATACATACACATCACTCGACTTCTTGCAGGAAGCAAATAATCACGGTAAGAACAGGGAAGCAAACGAGCGATCCGCTACCGTAGGTCTTATACACACCTCGGTCATGAAGCAAACGAATGAGCCGTACTTGTCTCCCCCATCACTTAATGCTTCCTTCCTTTGGCTCTCTTCTTAAGAGCCATAGAGGAAAGCAAAAGAAAAAGATCCTGGGTTTGGTGAACCGTATCTTACCCTTTTTGGCGTCACAGTCCTTGTCGTCAGGCCTCTCGCTCGCAGAGCTCTCTCTCTCAGATCATAAGGTTTGTTCAAAGAGGTCGCCGGCTTGGCAGCAGTAAAGGCCCCAAGGAAGGAGTAGTTCACTAGTAACTACAGGGCCACCGGCGATGTGATACCGTGGTGCAGAGTAAACGTACTTGGACGGGGAGAAGAGAAGGGAAACGTTGGATATGACTACAATTAGGTGCTTTAGAGTCTCGATGCACTGGTGACGATGATGTAACGCAGAGGAACACGGAAGTGCGTGCTCCCACGAAGGCAATTGCAAATCCCAAAATGCGGAGTCGAAGTTTAGCCTCTTGCGGAAGAGACTGCTACGCAGACACTTCCGTCTCCTGCGAGGTGACGAGACCGAAGACACTTGAGCTTAAATATCACGGACGGAGCACGTGCAAAGACGTGGGTTTTCACAGGGTAGGTTCCATTGGCTGCCGCCATGCATCTGATACGCATTCACTCCGCTATGTCATCTACAGAACAAGGGATCCAAAGGAAGCTTAATCTATTTCTCGGACTCAGCTGGACTGGTCCAACCACAACAAGCTTGGGATGCGTGAAGCTGGTGTTTCTCTCATGCCTTCGTGTCAGATGATATTACGAACTGAAGACGAGCTTATCATTGGCGCTGTTCGGGTAATCGTGCCAGAGACGTGAGTAGCTTACCTTTAATGGTGGGCGGTGATGCTAATACGTTGGTCAACGAGGATGGGATCAAAGAAGTCGTCTTCTTCTTTCTCTTCCAAGCTACAAGGAGTTGACCCAAGTAGAGGCACATGACCGCATCAATGACTTCCGAAACAGAGGCCTGGATCGTGGAGGGCAGCAGAGTTCGAACTGGTACCCTGCTGGAAGAAGAACTTCCCGGGGCAAGAAGCATCAATTCACTGTGTTTTCACAGTGGTATATGTCTGTAGGAGAGTTGCGCGTCACTGTATGGTTGAGAGATGGCGACGAGGGATCACATCATTGGAACTGTGGAATCTAACAGTTCGATGTACAGTGAAGCATAGAATCTTATGAGGGGAATTCCCCCCAATGATTTGGATCACATCACATCATTGTCGTGACATGGATCACTCCCAACATAATGGTCAGTCTTTAAGGCAATTCAGAAGACTATAAATGGTGTAAAACATGATCGATTTGAATTAGTATTCACCTTCAGCTATAGCTATAGTATGACCATTATATTCGAGGAGAATTCTGTCGGATAACTTTTAGCACTCTTATTATTCTGCAAAATTTAATTCGGAGCATTTTTTGTCGTCAGAAGAGCACATCGATTCGATTTAGTCGGATTAACTTGCATAGGATTGCCGATCAAATTTGACTTATAAAATGTATATTAAAGATTTATAGTATCATTTTACGACACCAAGGCATGTATGTAAGAGATTTAGCTATAAAACATTACAAATGCGAGCATAATGCATATATATCACCATAAAAAGAAAGGAGTTTTAGCATTATATGATGTAACGTTATCATATATAAGAGCTCAGTCGCAAGCTTTAGATTACCTCTAATTCACATGTGGCGCCAACAACACCTATATCCATCCATGCTACACTTAGAATCGTACACGTGTCTCGATTCTATCCACGTAAATTATGTCCAAGTGCAATGGCATTCTGGTAAAGTTTTTATAGTCTCCAATAAATAAAATCGTATTTTTATTTTTATTTTCAAGTAAATATTGCTAATAAGCTTAGGCATTTTATATTAAAAAAACTCTTAATAATGGTATTTTATCATATGGTACCCCATGTGCCTCTTTTTTTTTGTTTTTTCTAAAATACCTAATGTGTCCGATTCAATAAATCATGTCTATCAATTTTATTAAACTGGGTGACCTAATTCAAACTTGACTAATCCAAGGGTTAGTTTGGTTCGGTCGGGATTACGATCGGGTTGGATCTAGCAAAACGGATCAGGTCCGGTTTGAGATTATGTGGATTTGAATCAAAAGACAAAGAGGGGTTGCACGAGGGTTACACCGAACGAGTGTAACCCTAGTGTAGGTGACAATGACGATCAACGCTCCTTTACAATGGTGGCAAACTTCTTTGCTTCTCTCCATGATGAGCAATGACGGTGGTGGACTCCATTACTCCTCTCTAGCAACTAGTGTCGATAACATCCTCTCCTCTTTGGCATCGACTTCTCTATAGCGGCTTCATTGGTAACATCACTAAGCAACAACAACCTCCTCTCCTCTTCGATTAGGAATGACAACATCACATCACAAGCACAAAAATAGGTTTTATAGTGAGGAAAAAAATATCTTTATATTGCCTTATATATTACAATAATCAAAAAACTTTTTATTTATATGGAAAATATTCAATCTGAATTTTGTGAACTGTTCATTCGTGTTACTAAATGAAAGATGCAATAGGTATGAGAATACAGCAACACTGTAGCTTCCAAAAGTCATGTAAATTTTGGTAATTATTAATCTTGATTTTTTACATTATCTACTAAATTTTTAATTACCTTACTTCACGCTATAACCTTAGCTTCTTCCAAGCATTTTAATGCTAATGTAAATGTTTACTTGTGTGATTTGTCATCGAAAGCTAAATGTGTTTCCACCCTTCAATGAGTAGATGACTAATTATCTAAATAGGATACTTTTGGTTAAATCTATGATCGAGAATAACTCAAGTAAAATTTGAGTGTAACTTAATAAATTTTTACTAAATCTATCAAAACTCTTTTATAAATCCTAATCTGATTCTAGTATATTTAATGTTATTTTTTTAATTTATTTTGATTTTAGGATGATAATTATCCAAATAGGAGATTTGTATTTTGAATTTATGATCGATTGTCATTAAGTGTAACTCAAAATTTTTTATCAAACATATCCAAACTGTTTTGTAAATATTTTAACATGATTATAGTGTATTTAGTATCAATTTTTATTATTTTAGGATGATTAATTATCTAAATATGGGATTTATATTTTGAATCTATGATCAAGTATAACTTAAGTATAACGGAGTATAACAAGAAATGCAACTTAATAAATTTTTACTAAATATATCCAAACTTCTTTATAAATATCCTAGCATTGATTCTAGTATATTTAATATCATTTTTTTATATCTTATTATTTCAGGATGATTAATTGTCCAAATAAGGGATTTGTGTTTTGAATATTAAATCGAGTGTAACTCAAAAAAATTTTACCAAACCAATTGAAGCTCCTTTATAAATATCATAATATGATTCTAGAATATTTAGTTTCACTTTTTCTATCTTCTTTTAATTTTTAGATGATTTCTGTTCAAATATAGGATTTATGTTTTGAATATGTGATTGAGTAAGTATTACTTAAGAAAATTTCATCAAACTTATCTAAACTTCTCTATAACTATCGTAACATGATTCTAATATATTTAGCATTATTTTTATTTTAAAATAATTTTAGAAATTAAATTATTTAAAATGGTATTATAGTTTAGGCAATATTATTACCTGGTCTAGGTCAGTACCATCGCCCATAGTCAGTAGACCATTGGATATAAATGGTACCGTCACCATTAGGTTGTGTTATGCTATGATCGAGTATAACACTAACTAGCGGGAAGGTGATGGCGACATCCTACCCTATCGATGATGTCCTAACCTAGCGATGTTGATCGCGACCATTGAGGCCCATGGAGAAGGCAAGGCCAACCTCCTACCCTAGCAACGATGATCGCGACCACTAACACTCACCAAGATAGCGGCAATGACCTCCTACCTCGTCGACGAAAGCCACTCTAATCACCAAGGCCCAACGGAAAGGCGACGACTATGACTCCTTTGACCGCTATGTTGGGTGACGATGTTCTTGATGCTAACGGTGATCATGACTAATGACAAAAAAGGTCAACTATGGTGACCTCTTTGACATTCCTATTACATTTGTCAAATAGGGTTTAGGGATGTAATTCAAGAAAAAAACAAGGGACAATCTAAACCCAAATTGAACAAATCAAATATTAATTTATTTTGAACTGATCTAGTTTGGTTCATATCGTACAAACCAGTTTAGTCAAAAAGATTCATCAACGAATATTATCTTTCATTATTTGATTTTATGAAGGGTACTTCGATTATATCATGAAAAAAAAGTACCTTTGATAAAAATTAAATATGAGGGATAAAACCCCGTTATCATAGAAAGCTTTTCTAAGTAAATTGCACTTTGTCATTAGCAAATCCAAGATTTATTTATTATATTCGTAAAAAAGGAGGAAAAACAAAAAATAAATTTCAGGCTTCATCATAAACTATTACAGTCTCACTTCAGAGACACAGCATAGCTTCCACCGTCATCCAGTTCTAGGATCCATATCATCCAACTACGACACCTGACATGGACATCTAGCGAGAGAAAGCTCGAGTTTATGCGTTCTCATGTTAAACTTAGAGCAGTGATTGGCATATATGTCGATCCACAAGTCTGACAACCTTGCATTCGTAAATGAAGGTGGTCTTTTGCACATGATTTAATGATAAAGAATGCTACGGCGCCGCTCGAGAGCCAAATAAACAGACAGCCGATGCAGTCGAAACTGTGTGCGCCACCGCAATAGTTGTTGGGAGACCACCGATTAGCATTTGCTGAAGCATTCGATCGTATCCATGGCACGATGAAACAATAAAAATATGCTACAGAATTGTCAAACGAAGACTCGGTAGTACACAGATGGAACACGAAAACCTCGATCAACCGAGGTGCGTTCCGGCGAGGATCGAGTTCGCGGCCGCGATCAGATGGAAGGATATAAACATGGCAGAAGTGGGCACGCTCAACACGAGGACGGCCATCATCCCGATGGCCACGCCCGGCCGTGTGCCCATCAGCAGCGTCTGCAACAAGCACAGGATCTCGCACACGTCGGCGTGGTAGCTGGTGTAGTACCTCTTCTCCCAGTCCATCCATCCCGACGGCGCCTCGTAATTGCTCTCCGCCATCTTCATCTCGTGGATCCTCTTCCTCAGCACGATCATGCTCCGGTCCACCAGCCCGCCGCCGCTGTACTGCCAACAGCAGGCGCGTCTCCTCGATGCGGCGGATCGGATCGAACTCGGCCAGTTTGGAACCCCCGGTCCGGCCTGCCGGCTCGGAAGTCGGGCCGGGAACGACGAAGGGTGGTGGGATGGGGCGGAGACGGAGGAAGCATACATTGCGCTCGTTGTGAGAAGGCGTCAGGAGATCGGGTGGATTTATAACAGAGGCGGCGGCATGTGAAACGGAATCTTGGGCGGGTAATTAACGGTCGACAGCCAGTGGGCAACGGGCACGTGTCGGCTGCGTATCATCTTCGAGCGGGACAACGGCGAGTCGTATGGGGAACCCAACGAGGACGTTAACGCGTGGCGTCGTCGCCACACCGATCGGCGATTTGAATTGGGTTTCTGTTTTCTTCCTTCCAAAGGCCAGAGGAAGTCATGAGGTAGCTTCCGTTAATGGATCACGACGACGAGATCATCATCGGTTGTCACGCCGCATCGGATGGCTTCAGTCGTGGAACTCTACGTCGATTCGAGTTCCTTGGCGTGCGCTGCCGTGAAGGACGGCGGAGCTCACTCGCTGCCCTGAGTGGAAACCGCTAATCATGTCCGCGACCGTGAGCCCAGAAACTGCGTTCCGGCGAGGACTGCGAGGAGAAAGAAACGCATCGTGAAGGCACGTCGGTGACACTCTGTCGCAGGCTGAGCCAAGTGCTGGCCAGCTGAACTCTTCGATGGCGAACGTAAGGAGTTGCCTTCAAAATATAATTTCTTTTACGTAGTAGGCTCAATTCGAGTTTCGAAGATTACATGCGAACATAAAAGTATATCGTTTCAACATTGATAAATATATTTCATAATTAATTATTTTTAATATTTTGATCTCAATTTTGTGCCACGGTACTACACTAATCAAATTTGGCAATCATACATTTTTTTTGAAAAAAAATAAAATAAAGTCAAAATATAATTTGACCAATACAGAGAATCAAAAAGTTTGGATGCTTCTTAGCGAATTAAGACAAATTTATCATCAAGCCATGTGATGCATGGCAAGTCAAATACTGTGCCTGTTCAAGAAAATGAAAGCTTGTAGAAAAACTAACCATATAGAAGTCCGTGATTGACCGACCACCCGCAGTCTGTCCACAACTTGTAGTACAGTTTCTAGAATTGAAAATGAACCGATATAACCCATAATTGTCAAGAAATATTACCTTTATAGTATCCGATGAAGAAGAAATAAGTACCGATAGGGAATATTTCAATAATAAACGTGGTTTGAAAGACTTAACTTATGTTATCAAGGAACTGATATGGAAAGACTTAATGTATATCTTTGAAAATATCCAACTTGGCGGACGATGCATGACCAACTCCATGTTGTCCAGGATTATATGGGTCGACATCACATAGCGAGGGTCCGAACAGGTCCACCCATATTGTTGGGAACATACAGGTCGATCACCCGTACAAGCACATCAAATAAGGTATCGACAGCCATCGATGGCCCATGTACCCTTAGGTTGACTCCGCAGGTATAAATACTGACTCTCTAACCCAGGAAAGAGATCAAACTCTTTACACAAAAAAAACTACTAACTAACTTAAGCATTAAAGGGGTTGAGTTAAGAATTCCCCTCTCGATATCGATCTATCATGTAGGAATACGGTATAGATGAAACGATTCAAGTTCTATCTCAACCATAAAAATGCTTTTGAGACATGGACGACGTAACACAACCCGATCTCGTTCCATCAGCCTCCTCTCCCAATAATCTACATGGACGACGTTATGCTTTTGAGACAACATCAAGCTGTATTGTTCCCTAGGCTACGATATAAAGGTACATAAGTAAGGAAAAAAAAAGGAAATATAATTGTGAGACACCTATGATTGTTAAATTAAAACATATGTTATTTTTCTTTATCAGTTAAAGTAATATACAACTAATATGTTGTTAGCATATCCAATGAGAGGCATGTAAAGAGGTTAGAAAATAAGCAGGGTAGTCTCAAGACTGATGATATCTCAGAGAAAATTGTATTTACGACGAGTACATTAAACTGCGCCCCGTAGAGATGCAGTTCAGAAGGTAATGCATCTTCTATATTGGTTGCTATAATGGCTTCTTCTACCTACGTTCGTCAGTGCTGCTATCTACCATCTATTGTGACGAAATACGTTCTCAAAAACTATACAATTGCATCACAACCAGATGAATCGATCACTTGGTTGCGAAAATATGGTCGGAGACCACATGAAACGAGCCCCCGGAGAAGATTCCCTCGCAGCCAATGAAAATATTTATCCTTGATGTCTCGAGCCTAAACCCTAGACGAGACGACGACGATTAGAATCACGATGACATGGAGTGAGAGGAAGAGGAGAAGAGGACAGAGAGGTAACGATGAAGTGGTAGGAGGAGAAAATTGAGAAATCGGGATAGTGAAGTAACTTGGAAAAAAAAAAAAAAGAAGATAATCTAAAAATTAAGAAGAATAAATCAAAAATTTAAATATTATATAGTCAAAGATACTATGTAGTTCAACCCAAATAATCCAAGTCAACGATGACCAACGACTGTCTTTTGTTTTCTTTTATATAAAAGATATTTATAGTATAAATGATGGGACGTCATCTGATAAAATTGTGTTGTTGAGAATTTTTTGGGTAATTGACCCAATAAACTGTAAATGGAACGAAGTGGCGGTTTTCACTTAATATATTATTTTTCCTCTATTATATCTTCTACACAGATTTCTTCCGTTCTCAGATGCAGCGAAGTCTCGTGCTGGTCTCCGAGATCTTTCCTTTCACCTCTTGGCGATCCGAATTAGGGGTAGGGAGCTGCACATTCCTCCGAAATCCCGACTTGTTGTTGTAATTTCGATCGTTCTTAGCGTCCAAAGGAAGGATCTTGGAAGACGGAGCCCGCAACCCTAGTTGGGACGTCGTCGGGGGCTTGTCGGATCGGCTTGGAATCCTAGATCGGGGGGGAGGGACATGGGGAAGGTGGCGGTGACGACGGCGGTGGTGGGCGCGGCGATGGCATGCGCGGTGGCGGCGCTCGTCGTGCGGCACCGGATGCGGAGCTCGGGCCGGTGCGCGCGTGCCGCGGCCCTGCTCAAGGAGCTCGAAGAGCGGTGCGCCACGCCCCTGGGGAAGCTGCGGCAGGTGGCCGACGCGATGATGGTGGAGATGCACGCCGGGCTCGCCTCCGAGGGCGGGAGCAAGCTCAAGATGCTCATCAGCTACGTCGACAAGCTCCCCACCGGGTACCGCCCATCTTTCTCCTCATCAGATGAAAAGGAGCATAATTTCTTCAACCGATTCTTGAAATCCAGCTGCATTTCTCATCGGATTCTTGAAATTGTGGCTTGTTATTTGGTCGTAAATGCCTTTTTTCTCCGTGACATCAATAATTTAAGTAAATTCCTGCTTGCATATCTAGATCGTACTTGGATTCATAGGGTGTGGGGGTTAAGGTGGGGGCCTTGCCCAGCTTGTGTTGTGATTGTGAATATGCCTATTGTGTCTTCTCTGGCAATAAGAGTTTTGGTTTTGATTGCAAGGATCATTTTTTCTTGATATCTCTTTCTCCCTTCTTCACGGCTCCTGTCCTAACAGGCAATTCGCAGTTTTTCTTGATATCTTTGTTGCTTCTTAATTTCTTTCCTTTTTCATGGCCACTCAACTGCATATCTGATGAAAATATTTTAATTCTTGGATTTCTGAGCAACCTGAAAAGTATTTCCTTGCGCTCATTAGGTCCTACGTTTTTGTTCTTTTGTACTGTAGATGCGTTTCTGCTTCCTCCATATATGATACCTCTCTTTTGTGCCCGGATTATGAATGGTTGACTTTGGGACGATACACATCTCGCCTAACCACACCACCTATATGTGTGTGTGTTTATATATATATGTATATGTATATATATATATATGTATATATATATATATATATGTATATTTATATATATGTATGTATATATATGTATGTATATATATACACACACACACACATATATATATATATATATATATATATATATATATATATATATATACATATACAGTATATATATAATGTAAAATGAAAAAAAATCAGAAAATAGCATCTCTTTTTGTTGCTTTTTCAAATAATTGCTCCGACATTAATATATTTCTCATGATTATAGTCTGAATGAACTATTCTAGGACATCTCTTGGTTGGTGTTCTTTTTTAATTTGGCTTATGGCAGGTTATCTGTACATTTTGTTGGATGTTATGCCTTGAGCCAGTGGAGTTCGTTCTATATCTTGCTTGTATTGTTAAGTGACCTTCTGCCTTTCACCCTTAACTGTGTAAAAACAGCTCCTGTCTCATAATCTCAGTTCAGTCAAGATGGGTCAGCCATTTAATTTTCCATGACAACTACCTCAGATCAGGTTAGAATCCAATAGTTCAAGTAGAACCAACCGTAAAAGTGATCCTTTTTCTACTGTAAACATGGGAGGATATTGATGTCAAATGCATTATTTGACTCTTAAATCCTGGTTTGCATGCAGTGACATGAACTTTGTTCTTTTCTCAATCTTTGAGTGCATAAGGCTGCCTTTACTAGAGGTTCCCATGTCACATAGATCATGATAGGGGCATTTTTATATACGGATGGGCTGGCCTACAAATATTACCATAAAGTTACTCAAGATCATGCTATTAAAAGTGAAACTTAGAAGAAAATATGGTACACATAGCTAGACGATGCTTTATATACTCTTAGCATAGATTTGAGCCATTCCTTTTTGGTTGTAATTTTTTTTGGTTCGTTACTAATTATTTACTTGTAATATGTTTCCTAGAATAGCAGTATCATTTTATTATATTCTTTTCCTAAACATGGATTTATATAAATCCATATTCCTTTTGTTAGCCCTGCATCTCTATAACAAGCATAATCCACTATATGACTAGGGCTCCTGCTTCCTATGCTCCAATTTTATGCCTCATTGAGAAAGCAACAACTATATGAATAGAATTCCAGCCACAATCGAGCGGCCCATTATCCATCTGCAGGCTTCCCTAGGCGGCTGGGATGAGCACAATAAGGTTGATGTCAGGGCCAGATGACATTTCGTAATGGTGGAATTCTTATAATAATTGATCCATTGCATACCTCATTTTATTTTGCATCAGCTGACGTTTTCCTCATAAATTAGCTTTGCCAGGTCTTGAACTTATCTATCTTGGTAGTTTTAAGGGAGAAAAAACTTAGGTTTCACTCTTTGGGAAAACCTGGCTGAAGTTGCCATTTTGCAGCTATCTCCTGGTCTCTGGGTCTCAGAGTCCTTGTTGTTTTTCAAACATTAGTTGCTAGGATGGCATTCAAGCACCATGTAGTGTTGACATAACATTTGGTTCTAGATCAGTGTAACTTTGATTAGATAGACTATTTTAAGTCTCAACTGAGCAGTGAAAGTTCAAGTAGATGGATTGTTTTAATTTCTCACCCATGGCATGCATTCTGAAGTTAAGGCTACACAAGCATTGGCATAGGACTTTTGGTTAGCTGAAGCTACCTTTTCAAGCATTCCATTCGGTGTTATCAAGGAATAGTTTGTTTTATCGAAAAGAGAAGTTTCAATTTTAGTTTGGGAGGAACCACGTTAACAATTTCTGTAAGTATGCATGTGGAGTTTGGGATATTCAAAAGACATTGTTGTTTATTATGCATATGGTATTTGCAAGTTGTTCATGAGAACAATAAGATTTTCACAGTATGTTAGAAATGGATTATCTTTTATAAAGAAATAGACATTGCTTCAGACTTGTCATTTGGGATGTAAAACTTAGGTAGTTTATGTAATTACATGTAACATTTTCACATTTGTTTACTGCTCTATATATACAAAGAAAAGCACTTCTCAAAAATGAACTTAGAGCATGGGATTATATTGTTTCTACACTTTATTGGGCACACTATAGATTTGCATCTATACTCTAAAATTATATCTTTGACACCTAGAACACTACTTTCACAGGGATGAGACAGGATTGTTTTATGCTTTAGACCTTGGAGGAACCAACTTCCGTGTCTTGCGTGTACAACTAGGAGGAAAGGAACATCGTGTTGTCAAGAAAGAACCTAAGGAGGTTTCAATTCCACCCCATTTAATGGTTGGAGGCTCAGATGTGAGTGAAGTGTTTGGTTGTTATGCTTTTAATCCATATTATATATCTGGCGGTACCTAACTTTGTTAAAATCTGAGTATGATTTTCAGGAACTGTTTGATTTTATTGCTTCAGCTTTAGCAGAGTTTGTTGCTTCAGAAGGTGAAGATTTTCACATTCCTGTCGGTAGACAGAGGGAACTTGGATTTACCTTCTCTTTTCCAGTGAGGCAAACTTCTATTGCATCAGGCACCCTTATTAAATGGACAAAAGGTTTCAATATTGAGGGCACGGTAATTTCTGAGCAGATTTTTATTTTCCTTGAGATATTATATCTTCTTTGCCATGTGCTAATTAGCATTCCTTAAAGTAGCCATTAGTGGCCCAAGCCATGCTTTTTGAGTTCACCTTTTTAAATGGACAAAAGGTTTCAACCATCCCTTCTTTATGTGTATGCTTAATCTCTTCCTTGGTTTAAAAAGAATCATTTCTCAACGTAGGTGCTGCTGCTGTTGTTGAATGCAGGTTGGGGAAGATGTGGTGGCGGAATTGACCAGGGCCATAGAAAGACAATGTCTTGATATGCGAGTTTCAGCACTGGTACATTCCTCTTGTTATTTTCCTTCTTCCAGTTTGAGATGAAGGCTCAATTGACTGAGATTTCAATATGTGGCTCCTTGACTATGTGGTTAATCAATTTTTGCTATGGTCTTATCTAGATGACATTGGGTGAGATAACAATGGAAGTAATTTTTAATGTAGGTTAATGATACAATCGGGACATTAGCTGGGGCAAGATACTATGATAATGATGTAATTGTTGGTGTGATATTAGGCACTGGTACAAATGCAGCCTACGTAGAGAGAGCCCATGCGATACCTAAGTGGCATGGTCTCCTACCCAAATCAGGAGAGATGGTAAACAAACTCTTTTGCCTGACTTCAAAAGTTATTTCTTTTTCCTCCTCGGATTATGGCAGATTCAACATATAGTAAAACAAGGTTCGTACTATATAGCTCTTGGCAAGGTTTATTGACTCCCACTACGTTTTTAAATTTTGCTGTTATAGGTTATCAACATGGAATGGGGGAATTTCAGGTCATCTCATCTTCCTACGACAGACTATGATCAAACATTAGATACCGAGAGCTTAAACCCTGGTGAACAGGTGATGTGGATATAGATGACTGTCCTTTTTATTATGAGGATTTGTAGAGATGCTAAATATTCAAGTAATTTTGTCATGACAGATTTTTGAGAAGTTGATCTCTGGAATGTATCTGGGAGAAATTTTACGTAACGTGCTTCTGAGATTGGCTAATGAAGCTGCCTTGTTCGGAGATAGTGTTCCACCAAAACTTGAAACCCCATTCATACTAAGGTATAATTTACGCTGTTATCAAGGAATTATTACACTTTGTGCATAGATTCAGTTAAACAGGCATTAATGATTTAATGCATTCTGGAGAGATTTACTGCAGTTAATTGGCTAATTATTGTGGATCACAAAGATCATGTAGATAAGCTCTCTAGAAATATACTGGTGTAGATAACGATTTTAGTGCCATCAATTTTATCAAATTGTTGGAATCAAAGTTTTGGCCATTCTGCTTCTGTTGTTTCTTTTTCTTTGAACCTAAATATACCTGACTGGTGTAACAATGGCTGAACACCAGCATCCAAATTGTGCATATATCATATGCCTGCATAGTAGACCAATTTGCCTTTTGAGTTCTGGCTGTGGAAGAGAGGAGTCATAGACGAGGGGAGAGAAGGAAGTTTGCTCTGATGGCACACATAATCTGCCTGTGTTTTTTACGTTCTTTTTATAAGCCTTCTAAATGCTTCAAGGCCATGACACAAGTTTCTCTTCTTAGAAGTCACTTCATAGGCTGGTACATCAGACATATCCAGTATATTGAGTTAGAAATTGTCATATATGTATTGACTACATGTAAGCACCATATTTTGTCATTTTTGAAATAAAACTTGGTTCAGGTTTGTGTTAGATATGATATTTATCGGATCACTCTCAGGCTGTTCCCAGTGGTAGTTGCATATATTTGATATGTCCACAAAATTTTCAGTGTTCCATGTTTTTTCAACTTGTGTACACAACATTATGAAGTGAATTTGTTGTGGTATCTATCATAATATGTTTTCTCCCTTTGATAAATATAGCAGTATTATGTAAAGCTGACAGTGATCTAGTAGGGATGACAAAGGGTCGGGTTCTGCTCCTACATGACCCATTTAAGCTGGATTAAGGTACTTGCTAGTTGAGTCTAGGACAAGTGCTGGCAGGAAAGTAGGTACCAGAGTTGGGTCTGAGATGAGTAGTTTATGCGGGTTCAGAAATAAATAGCGAGAAAGTCATGGGTAATCTAGCATTTTACCATTTCTAGATAAGTGCTTATGTTATCAGATCAGGTGATGCTGTCTTTCAAAAATCATGCTACAAATACCATCACTGGTACACTTTCACACCCAAAATGAAGCCGTTCAAATTAGATGTTGTTTCACAAAGAGCCAGTACAGCGAAAAGTCTAGAGCATTGTACATCAATGAAATGCTTCTACTGATTTATCTGTAATATTTGTTTTTTCTTTCATAGTTTGACATGAGGTCCAAATATTAAGCATTGTCCCTGACTTATTAATTATATTAGGCAAGGAACAGTTGCTTTATAAAGTTTACCAATAAAATATCTCTATAACATTGGCAGAGAACAGTTTGTTTCAGATCAGCTTCAGCCATTTTGGAGTCTAAACTGAAAATTGATTTGCTTTTATCTGAATTGGCAAAATGGTCTACGTCGTAGAATGACAGAAATCTGCTGGTTTCAGTCAGTTCACCGGAAAGTGGAAACCTATTATACCCAAGTTGTCATGGACAAATTCTGAATGACAATTCTGTGAACTTTCTTTAGGTCCTGTTCCCAACCTCTTTTTATCTATAGCAAATATAAGCAATTAAGGGATCTTCTCTGGAACCTTCCTTCGTTTCATTCATTCTTCTGGCAGATACACTGCTCAAGTTGAGAATGTGGGAAGTTGTTCTTGAAACCTGGCATATTTGTGAATTGCAGTTTGTTTAATATTCTTAGATCAGAAATATCTCAAGGCTTTGGTCAGATAAAATTTGAATCTCAAATTTCTTTTTGCCCATTGTTTTCTTATACCTGAGCTGCTACTCTAAGTTTGAAGATTCCATTAACTGAAATTTAAAAGCAAGATCAAGAAAATTTTATTGGTTAATTTCGTTGTCTAAATTTGTGATAACTAGCAGATTGTTGCAGTGATTTAGGTTGAATTTTTATTGATTCTGTAAAAATATGCTTATATGTGATTGAATTGGTGGGCTATAGCTCTCTCCTATGATCAAAAATTGTTTTATGTTGTCAAGTCTTGGTCTCTTCCAGATTTTTCAAGAGCATTCTGAACAAGTTTTTGAGATGAGATTTGCAGGACCCCAGTCATGTCAGCCATGCATCACGACAACTCACCTGATCTTAAAGTAGTTGGGACTAAACTGAAGGAGCTCTTTGGGGGTATGATCACTTTTGTTCCCACTGTACGTGCTTGGCAGCCGGTTGGCTATAGTTGTCATATTTTTCAAGAGTGTTTTGCTTTCTCTTTGCATTCCAGATCCCTAACACTTCCCTCAAGACACGAAAAGTGGTAGTCCAGGCATGCGACATCATTGCCAAGCGTGGGGCTCGCTTGGCTGCTGCTGGCATTGTTGGTATCCTGAAGAAGATCGGGCGCGATTCTGCAGCCAAGGATGGTGGTGACACTCCGAGGACGGTCGTTGCCATCGATGGCGGGCTCTATGAACACTACAACATATTCAGCGAATGCTTGCGAAGCACGGTGAAGGAGATGCTTGGAGAAGAGGCCTCGGCTTCTGTTGTCATCAAGCTGGCCAATGATGGGTCAAGTATCGGAGCAGCTCTCCTTGCAGCTTCCCACTCTCAGTATCTAGACGTTGGAGAGTCCTAAAAGGGTATCTAGTTCAAGCAACCTTTTGTACATAACCATCGAAACCTCGTATCCTTTTCTCTCTTGTATCTTAATTTAACCATTGCGGTAGTATATATAATGGTAGAGGGAACACGACGTGGTCACCTCATAGAAGGAAGCACAACAGAATCTTATATAGAGGACGTTGTTGCTGTCCTGCCCCTCTTGTGTCCGTTTCTTTCTCTTTTCTTTTGCTATTGTCTCTTCACTATTAACCAATAAATGGAGGGGATACAATAAGTTTTGAATTCTGTGGATTTGCTGTTGTCTTTGCAGCTGTTTCTTTGCCAGAAATGTTCGCTCTCTGTGTTCATTCGGTGATTTCCTTATGCCATAATACGTGTTGGTAATGTCCTCTTTATTTTCCTGGCATTGGAGATTGGATTTTGTAGCTCAGCTTCTCATTGTGGTAGAGGAACTGAGTTGTCTTCACTTGGGCGATTGCAGCGTAGCAAGATTTGCACATCGACAGTGAGGAAGAATTGAATTTGAGTGATTGTAGCGTACTATTACTAATTTGAGGTTAAATATTTTGGTTTCATAATTAATTCTCATTAAGTTAATTGTTCTATCAAGTCTGATCCTGATATATCATCATATTAGAAGCGGCTAAGAAATATCATTAAGAAAAAACTATCCAATGGGATATTTGGGATTAAATATTTTGATTTGATAATTAATACTCAATAAGTTAATCATCTCATCAAGTTTGATCATGATAAATGATATCGGAATCCATATGGTATTAGACGTCCCGATAAATGATACAAGAACCGATCTTGTATTGAACATGATAAAAAAATACATAAGAAAAAAGAGGTTAGAAGATGTGTCATAAAAATATCACTGGATTAGAATTTTACATGCACGGCAACACGTACGAAAGGGGATACAGAAAACTTCATCGCCCTGATCGGAAAAGCATCGGCTTCCTGCTCGTTCGCATTCTTGGTGATGAACTGATCCAATCCAAGCATGTCCACTGTATTCCCACAAGCCAGGCACGTCCTTGACTGCCTCTTGTATCTTTCCCATCCATATGTCTCTTCTTTGGACGCTCTTCACGTACAGGTCTTTCTTTTGCCCGGGAACGTAGTTTGGTCCCATGATTCGAACTCTGCTTCCTGTTGAAGCCTTCCGGGAAAAGACTTGTCTGAAAGCGAAGAATCCGCCCTTGTCCGAAGCTGGAATCATCTTCGATACATACGGCATAAGAGGGCCGTCCTGATCACAGTTTCTGATTGCATTTGTATACACATCATCGAGTGGACCTTCGTACACGTTCTCCGCACGATACTTTTGTGCCTTGGCAGGAGAAGGAAGGTGGAAGATATCATCTCAAAAAGGGCATCGCTTGCCGGCAGCCAAGCTTGCATGAACCTCTTCGTTAAAGCTTTACCCGTCAGTTGTCTCTCCTCTGCTATCATGGTGACACCAAGTTTCTGCAGCATATGTCACCCACCACCTCTCTTTCTGATCCGTCATGCAAAGATCGATGATTTGCCCGGTTGGTTCATAGCAAAGTTGGACAACGCTTACAGGTAGGAGAATCCGTGTTCTTCAACTCATCGACTCCAAATTTGGCTGCATACTTCTTGGCAAAGCCCAGCCATGCAATGCAATCCAGCAGAGAAAACAGTCCGGTGCTCAGGATGGACTTGAACATCACCAAGAAGGGGGTCTTCGTAGGTAGCCATGACCACATCTGCAGTCACAATGACACGTCGAAATGTCTGATACGCTTCCTCACCTTCAACCTGGAGCTCCAAGAAACATCTGTCATCTCTCGTTACTCATCGTCTTCTGTTAGACAAATGCAATTTACCTAATCAGTATCGTGACAAGAAACTACAAACAAAGAATAAAACTAGAAGAAACTAAAAGTAACTTTTGATTATGAATTCTTCATGCAAAAGAGATCATATCTATCATCAACAATTTATTCTTAATGTACAAGTAGACGTCTGATAATCTACTGAGATCTTTTCTTTGAAGATGATCAATAGGTATGTAGAACATCTTTTCATTTTCTTTGTCAGCAAACTATGACACCAGTCTTTGCATCCTTTCACACCATAATATTACTTTAAATAAGAGAAACATCACATACCATGATCAACATGAGCAATGACAGACATGTTGCGGATGTCATGCTTCTTGTCCATGATATTCCGGAGCTTTTCCACAGTGAACCTCACCATCTTGAACACACCCAGATATACATCCTGTCAATTGAAACAATTTGTATCAGCAACACAGCTCAAACAGAATATGACCAGATCATACAACACTAGTAGGAAAGAATATATAAGCAATATCGGTGCTTGCTAACTTATCAGTTTAGTATCCCTACCCAACAATTTCTACAAAGCAGAAAAATAAGAACACAACCAACTTAACGTCAAGATGGATCTAGATTAGATTATTTCATGAATTCCAGTGATATCGACAGTAAGAATTTGGTCACGGAAAAGATACTGTCACTTCAATCGAAAGAGGAGAACTACAACAAAAATAGGCTGCTACGAGCACCAAAAGAGAAAGAAAATTTGACAATAAGGAGAGATAGAACATAAATTGATCGAGCACAAAATTTCTAAGCTAGAACAGAATATATCAGAGGATGTAACTCACGACGAAATGAGAACAAGCACGAGGTGGAGATCAGGAGGAAGGAGACGACGGCCCCCAACTCTGCACTCGATATCTATTAGTCCATCGGTTGAAGGGTCGGCACTTGAACTATCGGCACGAATCCTAAAGCGATTGACACGTCCTCAACGATCTTATCTCGCAGGGGAAGTCTGTGAAGATACATGATACGTTCATGGGCTAATTTATATTAATTATATAAAAATTATAGATTATATTTTCATGATCTAATTATTTTTTTTAAAGATTAATTAGTTATTTTTAATATTTCGATCATTATATTTTTAAAAGTTATATTACAATTTTTATATTTACGAAAATAAAATATTAAAATTTATATATAAGATTAAAAAACAATTTTATAAAATTATAATTAAAAGAAAAAGATTTTATTAGAACAACAGGTCAAATGTTTCACTAAAATCGTAATTTTAATATAATTTTTGAAAATATAGATATTGAGATTGTAAAGATAACTAATTAGGATAATATGTAACTAGCCATGCTTTCATTGAGTTCAGGTTTTATTTACCGATGTGCCACTGATCATACTCCCGATGCCCGCTCGCTTCCCGGCGTTCCTCCGCCATCTCCACCGCCCTCGCTCCGTGATCCGCTGTCGGTGCTCCGCCATGGCCGCTGCTCTCTCGACAGATCGACCATATACCCGATCACGACCTGGATCGGCTGGATCGGGACCGGCATCACGGACTCGATCGGGGTGCCAAACTGGCCGGCTCCTCCGCTGCCGTAGCGCGCGCCAGCAATGTCGTATTCCTCATCGTCGGCTACCGTTCCGACGTCCGCCGAGTCACCCTCGATCCCTCCGAAGGAGCTCTCTCCGGCCTGGCCCCGGGCTCCATCCTCGTCTACATGACCACCAGCGACCTCACCCTCGCAGCCGAGATCGCTGGTAGACGGGCGGAGCAGCTGGGGCCGCTGTTCGGGGTGCATGGGAACGGCGAGGTACAAGGGCGGAGCAGGGCAAGAGGCAGAGTGGCAAACTCGGGAACCAGATTGCGATCGCGTCGACGATGGTGGGGTTGATGGAGGGGATGGTGTACGCCCAGCTGTATGTCTCGCTTACGGCGCACGGGGAAGGGGAATTGGGGATCCAGGCGTTGATTCTGGCAATAGAACGACTCTAACAACAGTGAGTTCAGCCAAATTAGTGTCATCATCAATTTTAACCTCGTTAGTCTAACTCAAATCTGTTAATGCTGATTAGTCTAACTCAATTTTAACCTCATCTATAGGTTTATATTTGCTACACATAATCGACATGGAATTTGAGGTAACATTCCGGAAAATGTAAAAAAAGAAGAGCTGTAAGGAAGACTGCCAGGCCGGGCCGAGCACAAGGCGTCTTTTATCGGTGGGTTGTTTTACCGAACACATCGCGGGCGTTGCATTCCCCGTTAGCCCATGTGGTGTTTGATGCAATGTGCTGTGTCTTTCCTGTTCTCTCTGCTCTGTTTCTTCCACTACACTAACCTGTTTGGCTACCAAGTGAAGGCTCTGTTGCTCATCCAAGTGACGATATCCTTTCTTACACATTTAACACTCTACCAAACCCATGTGTACAAACAGCGATCCCAATGAATGCGCATAAAACGCCATCATCCTCCACATGAAGAGAACAGTCAACGCCGTCCCCACGCCTTGTCCCCTTCCCAACTGCAATCCATTAGCTTATGAATACCAGGGGGCCGAGCCTACCTACCACAGCTCGTTTCTTCCGGCACAAGGGAGGACCCATCACATGCTTCATACCAACCCGTCCCACGCACCAGTCTTGCAAAATACTCTCCCTCCTTCGTCTCTACTGAGATCGATAAGCACTTGCACTGAAAGCGAGAGCCATTATACTTATGTTGATTACAATACAAAGCGTGGAGGCGGTGGAGGACATGATGCCGATGACAAGCCTTGCGGTCTCTGGTTGCGTACGCCACGAACGAGAATAATTCCAGACTGGAAGATTGATTGCTGTCTTCCATCATGGCTTTGCTTTCTCTCTCATCGATATGACCGCACAGTTTCACATGAGCATGGGATGTGGGGCCCGTTTCCTCTGCCATCGTCCTTCAGCTTTCCTTTCCCCTCGGGGCTTCCGGTTCATCTTGCTGTTGTGGCTTCGCTACGAATCTACACATCTATGAAAAGCTTGTGACGTCCTATCATTGACGCCATGAACGCCAAGCAGCCTGTGGAGCTTGAAAGTCGTGTAATTTTCGATTTGGGAACTGTTCTCGTGGTTTAAGTAGCCTTTCCGATCAATAAATTTTCTCGCTTACTGTGGTGTTGACTCCGACTCAAGAACGTCAACGTTGTAGATTCTCGCGCGCGTCGTCGTCCCTAAATATCTGCACTCACGTGGGCGGTTTTTGGCTGCGGCAAGTGTCACGGTTAAAACAGGGAACGCCCAGTTTCCATTGTCGCGTACCGCATTTGTGGGGACCCACCCGTACGTTTGCTGGGAGGAGAAACGTGGTTCCTGTCGCAGCCGAACAGGAGCGGCGTGGTGGCATCTAAGATGACATTTATCACCGCAAGCATCTCTCGAGGTTCTTGCGGTCGACACGTATCGACCCCACGTGAGGTGCTTTGAGCTTCGCGCTCCGGAATCCAAGGGTCAGAATCCGGCGATCACGGCGGGCTGCTAGAGAACTCCGCAGGATGGACGGCCGAAAGCTTCCGTGGCTGCGTTCGATGGATCTCGTCACGAGCCAGAGAGCTGTTTGGGTTGGCCTGCATATATTTATCCATTGGATTCCTTAGGAGAAGGGTGTCGTCAGAGCGTAACTGTGGATTTCCCATTCTACCCATGTATATATCATCCTCGTTTATCCAATGTTACGTTGTACCATAGTTCAAGCAACATCTCAATCTAATTATAATCTCATTCAGTGTTTATGAACTTGAAAGAAAGAGAAATTTTAATTTATGAGTGAATACACGGAAAAATAATGATATCAGTGGAGAATTATGTATAATATTAAATTTATTTCGACAAAATTGAGGGAATAATTGGCGTAATCGTCGTACATGCTTTGACGATAAGATGCCCAAATTACTTGTGAGTAGTTTCGTAATATGTTGAACCAATTCGGGGCATTTTAAGTACCTCAAGTAATCCCCGCCCTTTCCCTCTTGCTGTTCGTTTGTGATCTCTCTCTCTATCTCTCTCTGGTTACAGTGGGAGATGCTGTGACGGCTGCAAGTCCAACCGCAGTAACCCTCAGCTTTCTCACATCCTCCATAATATTGCTGCCATAAAACCCAATCCTCTCCTTCCTTTCTCCTGCATCTGAGCTTTGTTAACCCATATCTTTTCTTTTCCCTAATTGTCTCTCATGAATTCGATCAGTTCCTTCTTCTAATCTGAGATTGTGAACTTTCTTATATTTTTCTTGAATTGTTGGTTTCAAAGGTCCTATTTTGGGCGCAAATGGATCTCCTCAAGATCGCGCTCGCCGTCTCGATCCTGTTGATCGTTGTCGCTCCCTCGGCGTCCTCGTCTACGCCCCTCAATTGCTCCGACACGACGCGCCTCTGCACCTCCTTCCTTGCCTTCAAGGCGGGCCGCAGCGTCCCCCTCTCCCAAATCCAGAGCATGTTCGACGTCTTCCCTGAGGACGTCACCGCGGACGAGGGCAGCAGCCCTGGCTACGTCTTCATCCGCAAGAACTGCTCGTGCCTCTCCAACAACGAGTACCTCACCAACACCACCTTCACGGTGCGGGAGGAGGTGAGCTCTGTGTATCCTGTGGTCGCACAGTCCTACCAAGGGCTCGCCTTCCTGCCCAACATGACCCTACGGGCCGCACGGGCCAAGGCCGTCGTGTCCCTGCACCTGTTCTGCGGGTGCTCCAGCGGGCTGTGGAATTACCTGCTGACCTACGTGATGGAGGACGGCGACTCGATCGAATCACTGTCGAGTAGGTTCGGAGTCAGTATGGACAGTATCGAGACGGTGAATGGGATGTCCGGTCCTGATGGGGTCGTCGTCGGCGACGTTTATTACATCCCGCTGAATTCTGGTGAGCTGCCTTCCGATCTCAATAGGTTCTTTTCCCACACTTTTAAGGTGGATGATCACGTTTTTATTTGATAGATAATTTTCTTGTTCAATTACACCTTGTAGAGATGTATTTTGAAAAGTCATTACCCCAAATAATTGAACTGAGTTGGTGTTCCTTGTACTCAGTAAGCATGAACTCTTAGGAGAAGATGAAGTCAGCTTAATAATAATAAAGAAAGCTTTTTGGTATATTGGATATGTCCAGGAAGTTAGGGAGTAAAGTACTAATTGTAGACATCCAACCAGCTAACCTGTGATGTTTACCGGATTCCTTTTGCACAGGTCGAGAGTCTGATCCATTGCTATGGCACCTTATGCCTCTGTTGTTTTTGCTTAAGTGGCATCCAAAAAAAAAAAAGTTTGAAGAAAAATTTCTTGCTGAATCCCCTATGATAACAATCATTTTTCAGTTTTTTGGAATATACTACATACCTCAACCAAGTTATGTTAGTTAGATGCACCTTCATTCCTTGAGGTTTTTTTGCCTTTTGTAGTTCCTGGCCTGCCTTACTCTGCAGATACTGGAATCGCTCCTTCTCCAGCTCCAGCTCTCTCACCACCATTGACCACATTTTCAGGTATGAGATACTGCATCTTCTTTTCTGTTAAAATGGGTAATTATTTCAGTCATTTCAGATTATGTTTCACATTCTTCCATGTTTATGCTCAGTAATTATTTTGATGAGAGATGCAGTAGATAAATTTGCCATTTGTTTCACAGAATTTCTGAATATTTTAACAGATTTTTCCCCATTGAATGATAATTGTTGATAATTTCCAATTTCTCTAGTTCTTATTTGATAACTAAAAGGAGCCTTGATTAACTCTCACTAAATTCTCAAGAAGACATATACATCCATTAGAGAAATCTAAAAGATATTCCTGAGCCATTGTGTTCTTGCAGCCAAGACTGTGCATCAATCAGCTGGTTTCCCTTATGGATGGGTTTTTGGGAGTATGGGTGTTTCTCTTGTTCTGATAATTGTGGCACTGTTCTCATTCATTTCTTTCAAGTCCTTCAATTCAAGGAATGAAACAAAAGATCCTGATCGGCCTGTGTCCCTTAAGTTCCATATTCTGCGGAACACTAGCTTCTGTTGTGCTTCAGGAAGGTATCTCTGCTGTAAATATGGGAATCTGAAATCATCTACCGGGGATGCAGGAAGTCACCATGTCAACATTCCCAAAGGTCAGTTGTGATCAATATCATTTCACGTCATATATGTGGTTATTTGGTTATTTGGAATAAAATTTCCTCTAATCATGTGTTATGTCAAACAGTTTCTTCTTTTTTCAGTATTTGATTTGTATCAGTCAAACAGTCGAATCTCTAATAACTTTTCAAGTATTTGTCACCCGTAGAATGAGTTTGATATGCTTTTGTTTGGTATCAACTTGTGAGAAGTACTAATATATATATATATATATATATATATATATATATATAGAAAACTTTGTAGATCCCTGAAAATTGTACATGGCTTAAATTGGAACCTAGCATAAAACTAACTAAAATCTTGATCTTCCCTGCAATGGGCTCTTTTCTATTATACTTTTTAGAAATGACAGGAAAAAACGATCGATTAGTCACCATCATATTTAGATTATTAAAGCACTGCAAAATTAGTCAGGCATCAATCTTTCTAAATCTTTTCAATTAGGATTTCCATGGTAATTTGAGCTGCTTATCTTTGCTAAAATTTCTTCTAGGGAAACTGCTGGTTAAGGTACTATTATCATGGTTGTTGTTGTCTTTATGATTTGCATGTCTGTTGTTATTATATAGCTACATGTTTGCATAGGATATTTCAGTGTGTTTGAAGTTCTTGCCTTGCAAGAGGCTGAAACATAACTTATGTCATTGGACTAAAAGTCATTATTTTTCTTAACATCTTGCTTTCTTTTACTTCTGAGTCCCACAGTATCACAAGTAGGTTCTCTTACCCTTCAGGTATGGTGGGTGATGCATTTGACATGGAAAAGCCTATTGTCTTCAAGCATGAAGAAATACTTTCTTCTACTGATAACTTTTCTGATACAAATCTACTGGGCCATGGGAAATATGGTTCTGTGTATTATGGGGTCCTTCGAGACCAGGTTTGTAAGGTTTTGGTTTTTGCTGTGGAAAAATCTCTGATTTCCGGTTCGTGACTTTCTTTATGGTTACAATGATGTATAGGAGGTTGCAATAAAAAGAATGGCTGCTCTGAAAACTAAGGAATTTATGGCAGAGATGAAAGTGCTCTGCAAGGTCCATCATGCTAGTCTGGTAAAACTGCTTAAAACTCATAGTATTTGGTGCTTTTTTAACTAACAATTATGAGGTTTATATATCTTTAATCTTTGTTTTGCATTATACTTCAATTTTGTCAAGGTAGAATTGATTGGTTATGCTGCAACTGATGATGAGCTCTTCCTCATCTATGAATACGCTGAGAAGGGTTCACTCAAGAGTCATCTGCATGATCCACAAAACAAGGGTATGATTTCTATTTCATGGCCCTTTAGTGCACAGAAAGATGGAAATATTGTGAATTTAAGCACACAAAACCAGTTAATCCATTTGCAGCACGAAAAGCTTAGACATCATCCTTGTTATATTGTGTTCTACCATATTAAAATTTTATGGATTTTTTCCTGTAATTAGTTTGCTAACTTGCATCTTTTGTGGTAATTTTGATGATAACATCTCCAACATTAAGAAAAGGTTTACATTGTATTGCTGCAATAACGGTGAATGCACCCCATGTATGGTACATGTATGAGACACCAGATCTAGGAGTTCTAAATTCTATGTACTTTTATTTGTAGAAAGGTCTACTTAAGCTTTATTCAAGTAAGGCAGACAAATGAAACATCTTTAGGTAAAGGGCTTTTAAATGAAACATCTTAAGCTTTATTTGTAGAAAGGTCTACTTAAGCTTTATTCAAGTAAGGCAGACAAATGAAACATCTTTAGGTAAAGGGCTTTTAAGTGATAGTGAATTTTACTTTTTTGTGGTTCTACTTGCATATAGAACATGATAAGGCAGACAAATGAAACACCTTAAGCTTTATTTGTAGAAACGTCTACTTAAGCTTTATTCAAGTAAGGCAGACAAATGAAACATCTTTAGGTAAAGGGCTTTTAAGTGATAGTGAATTTTACTTTTTTGTGATTCTACTTGCATATAGAACATGATAAGGCAGACAAATGAAACACCTTAAGCTTTATTTGTAGAAACGTCTACTTAAGCTTTATTCAAGTAAGGCAGACAAATGAAACATCTTTAGGTAAAGGGCTTTTAAGTGATAGTGATTTTTATTTTTTTGTAATTCTACTTGCATATAGAACATGATAAGGCAGACAAATGAAACATCTTAAGCTTTATTCAAGTAAGGCAGACAAATGAAACACCTTTAGGTAAAGGGCTTTTAAGTGATAGTGATTTTTTTTTTTGTGATTCTACTTGCATATAGAACATGATAAGGCAGACAAATGAAACATCTTAAGCTTTATTTGTAGAAAGGTCTACTTAAGCTTTATTCAAGTAAGGCAGACAAATGTAACATCTTTAGGTAAAGGGCTTCTAAGTGATAGTGATTTTTATTTTTTTTGTGATTCTACTTGCATATAGAACATGATAAGTTCTTCAGTAGCTTAAAAGCAACCTAGAATTATTGTGTGATCACATTAGCGTACAAGTCCAGCTAACATCTTCCATCCATCTTAGATATTATGTATGTTTTATATAGTTATACTTATATCTATCATGTGACACTTGTATAATACATTGTGCTCTGTCACTTGGATGATTTCCCATTTAAGGTGCACAACATGCCTTTCTCTTTACGTACAGGACAGACGACACTATCTTGGATATCTAGGGTTCAAATTTCACTAGATGCTGCTAGAGGCCTAGAATACATTCATGAGCATACCAAAAATCATTATGTTCATCGGGACATCAAGACAAGCAACATCCTGCTTGATGGTTCTTTCAGAGCAAAGGTTTGACCTGGCTTAATTGTGGTGTTGCCAGTGCTTTGTTCTCTGTAAGTATTCAGAGCATGAACTCTTCCATTTTGCAGATATCAGACTTTGGGCTTGCTAAACTTGTTGCAAAGACAGGTGATGGAGAAGCTTCTACTACTAAAGTTGTTGGAACTTTTGGGTATTTGGCACCAGAGTAAGTAGATACATAGACATTTTTTGTAATTTCCTCGTGGAGTATCTTGTCAGTAGTAACTTCCTCTTATAATTTATGCAGATACCTACGTGATGGTCTTGCCACCACAAAAAGTGATGTTTATGCATTTGGGGTTGTCCTTTTTGAGCTAATATCAGGCAAAGAAGCAATAACAAGGACAGAAGGAATGGTTTTATCTAATTCAGAGAGACGTTCTTTGGCATCAATAGTAAGTCCTTTTGTTAAATATCTGTTGGCAACAGATGCTTAGATGTTCCAAAATTTAAATTTATAAAATTATCCAACATCAAAATTTTTTTAATTTATCTGTTTGATACAAGTTCTATTATTGTTTACAAGTAGAAAAGGAATCAATAATTCACACGTAGAATCTTTTACAGATTAAAACTTGAATGTCATTTAGGAAATGTTACAGAAAGTTGCTTTTCAATTTAAATTGTCAACCTGGTTAAATGCCTTATAATCAAAAGCTAGAATATTGAATCATAAACTGGTGACTACTTTAAAGAAATTTAAATGCAAATTCGGATGACAAAGTGCAAATTTCCAAGTAGCATATCTGTTGCCAAGGGCATTTATTAATGTACTTACTGAATAATATTTTACCTAAACTTGTGATGTTCATTTGATCTGCAAATCAGCATCTAGTTCTAATGTTTACCTTCCATCATGCTTCTTTATATCACCCGTTTTAACTAGCTTTTGACCTTTTATGTTAACATTGATACATGGTCTTCAACTTTAACTGCAGATTTATTTACATGAAAATTTATTTGTTGAACTGCCAAAGAGTTTTACTTGCAAGTAAATAGCATGCTGTCTTGTCGAATCTATATCTAGTGTTTTCATCTGACAATTTTTTTCCCAAAAGAAAATTTTAAAAACGTTATTCATCTGACATTGATTCTGCCAGCGGTAATCTTTTTTAAGCATCTCTCACTTCTAAACTGCTGAAACTTTCCAGATGTTAGCTGCTTTGAGAAACTCTCCAAACTCAATGAGCATGGGAAGCCTGAGAGACTATATCGATCCCAGTTTGATGGATCTGTATCCTCATGACTGTGTCTATAAGGTGAGTCTTTTCAGCTGATTAGATGGTTAATATAAGTTTCTCTTCTTCATGTCTAAGTTTTACAGAGCTCATATTTGTCCAAAATTTAAAAGCACAAATCTGTCAAAATTCAGTTAATCAAAATGTAGATGTCAGGATTAACTCTGTTAATGATTGAAAAGTTATTCTGGACTCCTATGACAAAATTGTCATATGCTGTTCTACTTGCGGAAAAGAAAGTCATTTTTTTCTCTTAAGCTTTAATTAGATTTTTCATATGTTATAAAGTTAGTGAAGAGGTTGCACCATCTTGGTAACTACTAGTATGACCCAACACGTTTACATACCACTAGTAGTGATATCGATGAATTCTTTACCATTCTGTTATTTAATGTTTTAGTAATGCTAGAATCTGATTCAACTATTCCTAATCCTTTTGCTAAGATGGCAATGCTGGCCAAGCAATGTGTGGATGAAGATCCAATATTAAGACCAGACATGAAACAAGTGGTGATTTCTCTGTCCCAAATCCTGTTATCTTCCGTCGAGTGGGAGGCAACATTGGCTGGGAACAGCCAAGTCTTCAGTGGCCTCGTACAGGGAAGGTAATTAGTCGGTCAAGTCTTCCTTCCTCGAGCATAATGCTTTGGGTTCTCGACTACCCGTCTTCCCCGGTATTGACTAAAAGTGTATATGAAGATGATGACTCTCTCTGGCGTGCTATGGGTCATTAAAATATTCTTGTCATCTGTATTCTTTTGAAGTATGTCTCCGGTACGAGATGTATTTGATAAAATGTGCATTAGAGCATGTATCGTTTCTTGAATGAGTTCAACTGGACTGGTACTTCAGGGTGACACATTATGTGGTCTGGTAAATTGCTTATTTTGTTAGCATCGACATGTAATGTTTATGTAGTAATATTCTATCCAATCCTATGTTTGTTCACTTTCCCCCAAAGTTAATTCTTGATTATTTTACTAAAATTCAGATGATGGAAATGTCATAAAGACCCTTCCATCTATTCCATGCAACGCGAGATGAGTTGCGTGTTCTATAGCGAAATGACCACGTCGCCCGTGAAAAGTTTCCGGGGTTATTGGATCACTCCAAAAGTACTAATGACCATTCGTTCGTTACCCTCACGTATCCCTTCTTCTTTATTGGAGGAAACCGGTGGTTCCCACCTGTGGGACCAAACGTTCGTAGTAAGCGGGCCCCGTTTTTAAAAGCCTTAATTCTCGCGGCACCACCGCCACGCTGCTCTAAACGACCATCGGTGGCTGCTCCCAGAAGCCATCGGCCTTCGGCCCTGCATTCTCCTCCTCCGCCAACGATCCGATACTGAAGCCGACGATTCTTGGATCGCCCTCATCTATGCGTTCGTGGACTTGGCTCGCCCTTCGTCGTCCTCCTTACACAGAATTGCGGTTAGGGTTTCTTCTTTTTCCCTTTCTTTGCCTTCACGATTTTGTACCCTGAATTCCATCGAATTCAAATCTCGATCACAGGGCTATGTGTTCATTGATAATCTAGAGTTGCAGTTAGGATTCCTTCTCTTTGCTTGCTCGGATCTTGATTGCAAAGATCGGTGTTTCTTTCAACCTTTTCTGGGCACTCTCCTTCCCGAAATCCCTCTCTTTTCCTCCCTCGTTCGTTTCTTCATGTAATTTCGCAAGGGAAGAAGAATTGCTCCGTCCATTAAATCTGCATAAGATATATATATATATATATATATATATATATATATTTATTTATTTATATTTATATATATATTGCGTCGCTTTATTGGAGCGTCACAATTTTATGTAGGAAATCCATTGGTTTTAATACCATGTATTTTAGTAACAGAAGCTTAATTCTCCATTAAGTCAAGTCTTAGAAAAGACTAGTCACAAGTAAATCATGACATGCTTCTAAAACCTTTGCTGTATCGTTAATTGGAGAAGACAGATCACATATCGTTAAACTCTCTCTCTCTCTCTCTCTCTCTCTCTCTCTCTCTCTCTCTCTCTCTTGTGGTTTATTTGCTGATGCCTAATAATGCTGAATGCATCGCATTCTATGAAGCTGTATTGATTCCTGCATCATGCAGATAGAGCAGCGAGCTCGAAGAAAGCTCCTTTCTTGCTCATCAGCTGAGCATAGGTTCCACGCTCGACCACCCTCCCTTCCCCTACGAAAGCAATGGAATCGAGCTTCTTGATGGTGTTGAGGCGGTGGGCCACCACGACGGTGGTCCTGTTCACCATGATCCGGTCGAGGGCCTCCTGCACTGCTCGTTCGGACTGCACATCCAGTGCGCTGGTGGCCTCATCCAGCAGCAGTATGGTGGGATTGCGCACGATGGCTCTCGCTATTGCGATCCTCTGCTTCTGCCCCCCTGACAACTGCACTCCTCGCTCCCCGCAGTCAGTGTCGTATCCATCCTTCAGCGATCTGCATCGGAAGAAATTGGAGCTGTTAGCTTATGCGCGTACTGCTTCACAAGCGACGGGAAGACTCACGATATGAAGTCGTGCGCATTGGCGGCTCTTGCGGCTTCAACGATCTCATCCTCGGTGGATTCCGGCTTTCCGAAGGCGATGTTGTCGCGGATGCTGCCGGAGAAGATGACAGGGTCTTGGCTGACGAGCGCGGTGAATCCCCGGAACCAGATGATGTCCAGTTCTCTCACGTCTGTGTTGTCGATTCTGACGACTCCTCTGTCGACGTCGTAGAACCTCTGGATCAGAGAGATGACGGTCGACTTCCCGCAGCCGCTCCTGCCGACCAGCCCGACGCTCGCCCCTGCCTTCACCTCCAAGTTGAATTCTCGCAGCACGGGGCACTGCGGCCTCGTCGGGTACGCGAAATCCACCTTCCTGATGTCTATCTTCCCTTGTATCTTCTTCAACTTCCTTTCATCACTTTGACGATCCATCTGTCCTCCACCAGACAATAGAAGAACGCTAATCATCAGTCGTCGAACCACGATGTGAAAACAGAGAGAGATGGCTGGAAAAGAGAGCTTACATTGGTAGATCCTGGAATCAAGGACTGTCTATCTAACACCTCGAACACCGAAGCTACTGCAGTTGCTCCCTTGGCCAGGTCGGAAGTCATGCTACCGGCTTCGGCAATCACCTTGCCGGTGCTTACCAAGATGAAGAACGTCTTGAACACATCTCCAGCCGATATCTCACCGGACTGTGCCAATTTCCCTCCGTACCAGAAGTCCAATGCCCATGACAGAAAAGAAAGGCACGGCGAGCTTCCTGTCGCAATTCCGGCCACCCATGATTTCTTCCTCGAGGCTCTAAGGGGCTCCTCCTGGGCTTGCTTAAAGAGTCCAAGCACCTTATCTGCGCATCCAAATGAAGTGACCATTTTGTGGTTGTAGACAGCTTCTATGGCAATCTGAGTGCTGATATGCTGGGCCTTCGCCATGCCTACTGATACTCTGGACAACACCACCTTCTTAGCATAATAGCATATCATCGTCGAGGGTTGGATGGCAATCATGACCAGAGCAAGCTTCCAAGCTACTATCAATCCCATAGTCATGGCGATCACCACGCCGGATGCGGTTTGGACCAGCAGGGATATGCGATCGGCGACCAGTGTCTTGACGAGGGAGGCCTCATTGCTTAATCGCGAGCACAATGCGCCGCTCGAGTGAGACTCTTCGTCGAACCATGCTGCTTCAAAGGTCAGAATCTTCTCGAGCACCCGTAGCCGGACTCTTTTTGTTAGACGCTCCCCCATGTATGCGAAGTTATAGTGCTGTGAGAGGTTGACGATGATGGACACCACCGAGAGGGAGGAGAATATTAAGGAATACCGACGAATAATAGCTTGCATCTCAGCATGGTCCTGAAGGAAGAATGCTGCAATCATGCCACCGATCGAGAAGGCATAGATGGGTTGTATGGAACCGTAGATAATTGCTGAGATGCTGCCAACTATGGCTTGTTTCCATTCTGGCGAGTTCATGGCGAGAAGCCTGGAGAAGGACGGAGCAGGAGAAGAAGACGTGGTGGAGGGTTGGTCTTCGGAGAACACCGAGAAGGATGCTGGGCTGGCTCTGGTTAGGCTGAGGCGGCTCGCACTGCTTCTCGTGACAGAAGAAGGCCTAAAGCTCTCTGGTTCTTGATCGATATTGCTCGATATCCTCTGTAATTTCACCAGTCGCGAGTAGTGACTGTTCCTGTCATTGATTAGGTCGTCATGGGTGCCCATTTCGACGATCCTGCCGCAATCAACCACCGCTATTTGGTCTGCGTTCTTTATGGTGGAGAGCTTGTGAGCTACCACCTGACCCAGTACAATGGCAAGCACTATTACGATCTCAATGCTAAAATATTCGGTTCTACTCGGAAGGTGAACAGTATATTTACCAGTGTTGTTCTTCCCATGGAAGCTTGGTCGAGAGCATTCTGTACCAGCTTCTCTGATTCCGAGTCGAGCGCACTCGTGGCTTCATCGAGGAGAAGGATAGCAGGGTTCTTGATGATAGCTCTGGCAATGGCAATCCGCTGCTTCTGGCCGCCCGATAAAAGTGCTCCTCGCTCTCCAATCTGCAAACAGAGTCTCAGATTGCTGATGTATCTTGTTGAACATAGCATGACCGACATAAATCCTTGATGGGATGCACTCGATTACCTTGGTGTCATAGCCTTCAGGCAGCTGTCTGATGAAGTTGTGAGCATTCGCAGTCATGGCGGCTGCGTAAATCTCGCCCATGGTGGCATCAGGTTTGCCGAACAAGATGTTCTCCTTTATCGATGTCCCGAAGAGCGCATGATCCTGGCTGACCAAGCCCATCTTCTCTCTGAGCCACTTCAGCTGCAGCTTCTTGATATCCACACCGTCGATCCTCACCGTTCCCACATCCACGTCATAGAATCGCTGCAGCAACGCAACGGCGGTGGATTTCCCGCTGCCGCTGGTGCCTACAAGCGCGATGGTCTCTCCGGCGGGGACCCGAAGGTTGAAATCCTTGAGGACGACAGTGTCTGGTCTCGATGGGTAGGTAAATTGGACGGAATCGAATTCAACCTCGCCATGGATGCCATCCAGTTTGATGCCAGTGGGGTCTTCAGCGTCGATCCGAGGTAATCTGTTGATCCTCTCCAGTATCCGCTTTGCCGCGACCGATGCTTCTGTGAAGTGCTTCACCTCTGGGAGTGCCATGCCGAGGGATCTGCATGAGAAGTGACGCCTGACGAATCGAACAAGAACAAGCTAAGATATATATCCAAGGAGGAACGAGAGGTACTCACAGTCCACCCAAGACGAACGAGATTCCAGCTGCATAAATCCTGCCTCCACTCTCGCCATGATACATGACCAACCTGCCCCCATACCACGCAAGAAAACCCCATATGGCAAAAGACAGGCCGGTGCTTCCGACTGCAAGACCTTTTGCAATACCCTGCTTGATTCCTAGTTTCACAGTCTTGTCCAAGATAGCGGCATATCTCTCCACTATGCTCTTCTCAGCAGTGAAAGAATAGATGGTCTTTATCGAACCAAGAGCCTGTTCTGTGATCCCATTTGCCTTGGCATATGCCTCACGGGACTTGTGCGAAAGGTAGAGAAGATACTTGCCATAGATGAGGCCTGGAATTATCAGAAGCAGGACAAGCGGTAATGCTACCAGGGAGAGTCTCCACGAGAAGTAAGCGGAGAACGCCAGACCAGAGACGAAGACCGAGGAGTGCATGATAAAAAGAGGCACCTGCTCATGGAAAAGGGACAGCTGAATTCAGAAACATCGAAGCGTAATCACATAATTTACATCAGCTAATTCTGAGCTTTTTATCTCATGTTCTTGCTACATATATTACGTTGTTTTGTTTGAAGCACATGAAGTCGAGGATCATATTTATCGTTCCCAGTGAGGAGTAACAAAGATCATATATATTGTAGATCATTCCCAAAGGATCCGTTAATCGAGAGAACACATCCAATGATTCATCAATCGTTACAAACAGGAAGAAGAAAAAGAAAGGCAGTGATTGGTAGGGTTCATGAGCGATGATTACCTTCTCACTCAGGACCTCTTGTATGAGACAAGTATCCTTGGAGATACTGTTAATGATCTCTGATGTGGTGGCTTCTTGTGAATCAAAGAATGCAACCTCTTGCCTGAGAATAGCTTCCAAATACTTGTATCTGATCCGTAGCACCTGTCTTTCACTTGTTCTACTCCAGCAATACCCTTCTGCAGACACACATCATTCCATTAGCATAGCTCTGTGTCCATATAACAGATCCAGATAAGGTCACAAAAGAAATCTGAGCTCATAAACATTACCCATGAAAGCCACCACCAAGACTGCCGATCCTAAGTAGACAAAGTACAGACAGTACTGGCAAAGAGGAAAAGAATGCCTGTTATGAGCAAATTTGATATCCATGGCCTTGTATCAGCAAACCTATATCGAAGAATTGAGTGAGCATATTACCTTTTCGACGTTGTGCATGAAATCTGGATGGTTGTCTTGAGCCTTGCCATAACCTAAGCTATTCATGACATTGCTGGCAAAGAGGAGAAGGCAGTTGATGGAACACCCATCTCCAATCGCCCCGATTGTGCCTAGCAACATCAAAACCACATCCACCCAATCAACAAATGTGAAGACTCCATTTTCATGCCTCCTTTCTCTGCTTTCAGCTTCCTGGTTGCCCTCCTTCAGTTCATCCATCTCCCAGCGTTCCACAACTCAAGAAACACTGGCCTATTCTTCACACAAGTGACTTCGTTGTGTGACTTCCATGGACAAGCCATACATATATATATATAGATACATATATATATATATATATATATATATATATATATATATATATATATATATATACATATATATATATATATATGCACTTGCATGATTGTGCCATTAATGGGCTGACCTCACGTTTCAAATAACAAATAAAAAAAGTGAAGAAAAAGGTTGCTAAAGAAAGGTGTCTCTTTGCCAATAGATCTATTATCATGTGCTGAAATTGGGTATGGTCTCAACTTTAAGAGCTGTGCAAAGCCTTCAAAAAAAAAAAAGAATCTTACAGAGGAAAAGTCTCAGGCTTGAATGCAACTTTTGAATTCTTCTCTTCTTTTGAAAGCATAAGGGAGCTGCAGTGACATGAGAAAGCAACTGAATGCCCTCTTTCCAACACATTCTTTTCTCGATGTTTATTAGTCAAGGAGCTTCCACTTGGCTAGGCATACACTACAGCTAGCTGGTGTCTTTTCTTGTCTGTCTTTTCTCTTTTTTTTTCCTTATCAATCAGTACATGTTTGTTGATAGACTCCTAAAAAAATTCTGTATATGTTTGGAGGTATCATGCAATTATTGTAATACTTCACTCCATGGAATAGCTGCTTAGATGATGTGACCTGTGTCTTGGTATGGATATTGTGACAGCATGCAATTGCCAACAACCAAGAGGAGCAAGCTTCTGCAATGCACCACTCTAGACTTGCAATTGAGCATGTGAGTGTACTTGCAATTAGACTTTGGTGGTACCTTCCTTGAGCTTCTGAGAGACTTGTGTTTCATGTTTATGGCAGAGTGAGAGAGCTGATTGGTAGTCAGATGTTTAGACTGCTTGGAAGAACACATGATCATTGCAATTTACTCGGAGAGAGTGAAGTTTGTGAAGCAGGTGGAACACACACACACACACACACTGTATCATTACCCATTGTCATTTTGTTGCAAAGCTTGCCTTTGTGAATCATAAAGTTCGAGTCTGTTGTTTTTTCCATACTCAAAAGAAAGATGAGCAACTTTAAGCAAAGGTTCTTTGATTTCTAATCAGAATGAGTTGTCTGAGCCAAGTAAAAAGCTCCTTTGTGTAAGCCACAACACCTACTTGGGATCCTGTACATATTCTACGTATCTAAGTAGGATCATCAAAGATCAGATCATGCATGCATGCACTTCTTTTCCTTTCTTTTCTTTGGGTGAAAGACCAGTGTGGATCATAGTGCATTACCTCTGGCAGATTGGCTTCTCTTAGGGGGTGGTCATAAGGACAACCAATGCTTGAACGATGTTCTACGGGACATTGATGCACGAATCTCCAAGCAACACAAGATTTGACTCGGGAACCTTCGCGGGAGAGATCGATACGAAGCCAACGCACTTAGGGTGCAAGGTACAGGATATTATGCGATATGTTGGATTGGATTAGGAACCAATTGGATTTGGTATATCTAAAACATCAATAAAATATACAGATTTTAATTTTAATAGTGAAATTCTGAAATTGATGAATCCAATTGTATTTTTATATTTTAATTATGTACTTTTTATTTATAATTTTTTTATAAGGAATAAATTGACGAAGATGAAATTTAAATTAAGAATTTATAACGAATTGTCAAAGTCTTTTTCAGCTAAATTAATAAGCACTTTCATGATTATTCTTTTTGTCGAACTTACAACATGAGCTAAAAATCTCTTTATTCTTTATGTTTTTTTGGAATCAGATTTTTTTTTTCTTTTTGAGTTTGAATAATTTAGTCCCGACAAGTGTGTGGATCAAACCGGTTGTGATTTGGAAGAATAATTTTGCATGGGGAAATGATTGATTGGCGTGTCAAAATGCTTGCAAACCCAACGTTGTTGACGAAGGAAAAGATATGATTGTCCGACGACCATAACTTTGTTTTCTTTCTCCTTCCTTCTTTTTAAAGATAAGGGGATGCTTTATGTGATGGGTGGCTCGATAATGCCACTCGCAGCATCTCGAGCTTTGGCAATGCTTGAGGAGATGGTGGCCGGCAGATCGTCGGAAGCTCCTGCCCACTTGTTGAGTGATGAGAGAGAATAATAATGCATCCACGGGAAAGCATGTGGAATACACCGTTGGTTTCTTTGGAGATATGTGGCATTCATTAATGCCATGTGATATTCGTGGTCAACACCTAGTCAGCACCCGACCAACGTATATGTTCTTGTTCATCATATTATCAACAAATTATTAGATTATATAATTTTATTTAATTAAATAAAATATATTATAGATATGATTAGATTTTGATTATGATTATTGATTAATAAAAAAAATTTAATTACGATATAATTTCTTAGGAGATAACATTGATGGAATTGACTCTTCTATTTATTTATCCTAGACTCTTTGTTTGTTTATAAAAATATAAGACATTCTAGGGACTAAATAAGAATATGTGACATTATTGAGAAATTATAGATTCTCTTATCTCCCTTTAATCTCGAGAATCAATCATTATTGAGATATTACAACTATTCTCTCATCTCTCTTTTGTCTTTAAACCATCTTTCATAGCGGTCTAATTCTCCTTATAGATCGATATTGTTACCACTTTTGAATACGATAATAGTGCAAATCAAATAATGATTTTTTGAATAACATCAAAAAAGTATACATCATAAATTTGATCTATTATTATTTTAATTTTAACTTTCACACATTAAAGTTTTATTTTTATTATGATACTTAAACATTCTATTTATGTTGTCGATTTATTTTCTTATTTCGTTCATTTTGTCATATGCTTACGAGCAATGCGAGATTCCTCATGCTTGATCGGTGATCATTGTCAACAACTTGTTATCTACAAGAGTATTGTTAAGGGCAACGACCTCTGGTGGTCGTTAGGCCAATCACGAGCAATAATTGCATATGCAGCGAAAGCATCGTAGGGTGCGATAGCCGATAACGGTCGCCTGCACGATTGCCTGTGTGTAGCAGCCTTGTGACATTTGTGGCAATAGCAATAACACTGCTACATGTGACGGTTGATCAATGTTTCATTTTGATAAATTTTAATTTATTACTGAATTAATTTGGTTCATGTTTATACAAATTCTAGCTTGGTAGCTATCAAAGTAGCTTGGGATGATAGGCTTGTGGGATGTAAATTATAATAAGTATTTTATTATTTATAAAATATTTTAAATTATATTTTATATTATTGATTGGTCTTGTAACTATTAAAGTGGCCTAGACTAATAATTTATAAAATTATATTAAAAAATTAGTCCTAAATGATATCATAATAAATAATATTCATAATGATACATAATTATGAGATTTAGATAATCCTAGAGGAGAATCTATTTCGAATAATTATGCGATAGGAAAAGATGGTATTGTTTTGGATATAATTCCATTATTCCACGAGAATGTTATCAGTTCTCTATAAATAATTTTGTATGAATACTAAATATGTTAATATTTTACTCAAAGGTGAATTGATATAAATAGTTCAACATTTATTGAAAAACTCAATGTATTAATATTATATTATATTATTATAGTGGCACTTCCTTCGTTGTATTCGGATAAATATACATATATTTTTTAGATTAAATTATTATAAATGACTTGAGTATATGCAATTTATACTAGGTATTTTAGATATTGATTAAACTAGTTGAAAGGATCAAAAACATAACTTTTAAAAGTTTTATGAAATAATTAATTAAAATAAATAATTAAAAAAATATATTAAAAAAACTCGATTTTATGATAATTATTAATAATATTTAAATTTTATTATAGTCTATAACTTACATATTGAAATATTTAAAGATCAAATTAAATTTATCGATAAGTCATTGGTTGACATATTAATGAAAGGACCGATTGAAATTCGGTATGATGATATTTGAGGAACTCAAGATTACATCCTCAATATGTTTAACAAAGTTGTAAGCTGAAGAATATAGTTGAGTTCTTTCTCGTATAATTTATTTTTAATTTTATTTTTTCTTAATTTAACCTATTTAAAAGTTATCATAATTTAATTAAAGATAAATAAAACTTAAATGACCTAACTAGTATGTACTTCAAAATAATTAAGATTAAAATAAAAAAGATTCATCATATTTTGGGTACTTAAGTACAAGAAGTGGATAACTATAAAATAAAATTCAAGAGTATATCCCTTGAGTTTATAAATTATATATAAATTCATAATAGAAAATTCTTCTGTAGAAAGAAACGTCAAGTGAATATAGACTATAAAGTTTCATTTGAAAAAGAAAAATATAAATATGATCTTTGTATGTTTAGAATCAAACATCACAATTTTTTTTTTAATATTTAGTATATTAATACTAATACTTCGTTACTAATAATAGATATTTATTTTAATAGGAGAAATAAAAGAGTATGTAATATTCATTATTATATGAAATTATCTTAAAGTAAAAGTATTAATAGTTGATATTCATCGTTTATGTCTAGAGATAATTTGTTATATTCCTATAATTCTAGAAATTTGAGTTCTTTATCTAAAATTATCAGAATATTATTTTTTTTTGGTGAAGGTAAACTCATCATGATTTAATAAAAGTTAGTTTTTTTAATAATGGTTTGTATAGTATTAGTGATAATATTAAGTTTACAATGATCCTATAATCAAATATTATAATAAAATATAATTTTATAAACTCTTTGAGATTATATATGCTTATATTTTGGTATCACTCAATGTTCCCAATTTTAATGGAGAAAGATATTTTATTATTCTTATAGATTATCTATTAAGATATGACTATTTAAGGTTTACTGACACTTTTAAGTGTACATAAATGAAATCGAATAAAAAAATTAAAATTATTAGATGTGATAGGGGTGATAAATTGTATGATATTTATTATGAGCTTAATCATTATTTTGGTTTCTTTGCTAGATTCCTAGAAAAGTAGGGTATTTGTGCTCAATATGGTTTACTAAATATGCCACAACATAATAAATTTATTAAAAGATAAAATCATATTCTTATGGATATGGTTAAGAGTATGATAAGTTATTCTTCTACACTTAAATTAATGTATGGAAAAGCTCTGAGGACAATTATGTACACTTTGAACATAGTTTATAGTAAGTCAATTTATCTTATTTTTTAGTTACGGACTAGTAAGAAAACTAGCTTGAGATATTTATATATTTAGGATTATCTTGAAGATATAAGAGTCTTTAATTTACATGAAAAAAATTTGGATTCAATGACTATTTTTGGATATTTTATTATATATCTAAAAAAATTTAAAAAGGTATAAATTTTATTATCTTAATCATAATACGAGGATAGTTGAATATGTTAATGTAAGATTCCTAGAAAATAGTAAATCAGTGAAAATAAAAAAACTCAAAATTTAATCTTACATTTTGAAGATATATATTGGTACTTCTTTATCATTTTAAATTTGAGAGATTATTATTTTATAAATTATTAAATAAGTTTGATAAAAGTGAATAATAAAATAACATTAGTAAACTCTAACAAAATATTGATATCGCTACTAATAAACTTGTAGAATAATCACAACTTATAGTTACGAGAAGATCTTAAAGGGAAAGAAAACCTGTTATTTTTATTATTATGTAGTATATCTACAAGAATCAGATTATAATAAAAGAATCAAAAGAATTTCTCATTGTTTTCGCAAGTTATAAAAAATAATAATTTAAAAAATGATACGATATAATAAAATAATAATTTAAATTAATATACCATAATAATATTTGAGAACTCATTGAATTACTAAAAGATATAAACATAACTCAAAAAATAAGATCGAATGATATAAAAGCTAGACTTATGGTCAAAGATTTTACTCATAAGTATCAACCATGAAATAATTTCTTTAATTTTTTAAATAAGCTCATTAAGAATTATTATGACATTAGTAGCTCATTATGATTTTGAGTTACATATAGATGTAAAAATAATTTTTTTAAATTAAATTCTAGGTTTATATTAATTAACCTAAATGATTCATAAAGAAAATAAAAAGAAATATAAAATCTAGTATGTTAATTTAGAAAATTCATTTATGACCTTAAATAAGCCTTCAAAAAATGTTATATAAAGTTTTATAATATCATTACTTCCTTCATAGTTAAGAAAAATATTATCGATCAATATTTATATCTAAAGAACGATATGAGTAAATATATTATATTGGTCTCTATGTAGATAATATTTTGCTTGATAGTGGTAATTTTGGTTTATTATATCAAACCTAAAAATTTTAATATGGTCAATATGAATGAAGCATTTTATATTTTTGACATCGAGATATTCAGTAATAGATATCAAGGATTATCGGACTATCCTAAAAATGATATATTAACTAAGTCTTGAAGAGATTTAATATATAATTTTATTCAATAAATGACATAAGTAAAAGTTTCAATGAAAATAACTACTTTTAAAATAACTTAAAAAAGAATCAGATAAAGAAAAATATTTCTTATATAAGTCTAGTTGAAAGTTTATTACATACTCAAGTTTATACTAAACCATATATCAATTTTGTAGTTGGAATAGTAAGTATATATTGAAGTTACGTAAGAATGAAACACTAAAAGAAAATAATAAGATATCTTGAAGGGATGTAAGATTATGTACTCATATATATGAAATTAGATCAGCTTAAAATAATAGTATTTTCATATGCTGATTATATAAATTGTTTTGATAACAAAAGTCTACTTTACATTTTATATTTATTAGTTGAAGGGATAATTTATAGAAAAAATATAAATTAATATTTATTGTATTATCAATTATATGAGCTGATTTTGTGATATACTTTGATGTCACTAATCAAGTTTTATGATTATAAAATTTTATCTTAGGACTTGGTGCGATCAAACTCAATTGTCAAATCGTTGAAGATACTTTGTGATATATCATAGTAGTTTTCTTCTCTAGGAATAGTAAGTACTTTAGTAGTTCTATACACTATGGTATAAAGTATTTGATAATTAGAGAAAAGAGTCTAAAAATAATTAATATCAATTAAAAACTTGAGTTTCACTGTATTGATTGCTAATCCATTTCATTTAAGACTTGTAGCCTAAAATATTTGAAAGAATATATTCTTAAGATTAGGTTTGTGAGCAGCCCATAAAAGATACGGTGAATACATGTTTGAATGGACATTATAATAGATATTTTTGTTTACATAATTAAAATTATTTATTTTTATTATTCTATTCATATTTATATATATATATATATATATATATATATATATATATATATATATATATATTATAGTTGAATGTGATAACAAAATTGTCTTAACAAGATAATTTATAAGAGTCATTTTAGACTGTATTAGGATAGGCTAATAGTGTTATGGTACATAAAAGGAAGTATGACATTAATAACATATAACTACTATAACTCACATTCTTAATCAGACTTGATGTGGTATTATGTTTATTGAACTTATTCACTTATTTTATAAAATTTGTGCACATCTATAAAATATCTTTTCAAAGTTTCAAAATCTAATTAGGTAAAATTATTTTCAAATAAATTTTATTTTTTTATTTTAATTTAATTTTTTTATATCTTATCAATTATTTGGCCAAGTTGAAAAATGTTAGATTATATGACCCAATCTAATTAGGTAAGATATATTATAGATACAATTGGATTCTGATTATCAGCTAATAGAAATGAAGTCTAATAAAAAGATATGACCTCCTAGGGATTAAATAAAAAAACATAGATATGTGACGTTACTGAAAGATTATAAATCTTTTTTCATCGACTCTTAATCACACAAACTAATCATTGAGAGATTATATATCTTTTTTTATCTTCAATTTGTCTTTAATCTATTGCTCATAGTAGTTCTATGAATGATAAAAAGAAAGAAGAATGAGAGTCTAGTTTTTCTTGTAGATCGATATCGTTATAATTTTTGGATATGACAACGATGCGCTTGCAGATCTTGAATAATATCAAAAAGATATGCATCGTAACTTTGATTTATTGTTATTTGATTTTAATTTTTTAATATTAAAATTTTTATATAATAATATAATCATGATTTTTTTTTTCTTACACAAATTTCTAACGATCACATCTTTCATTCTAAGTAATTTTCTCCTAATCATATATAGTTTGAATCCCATTACATATAGGACCTTAAGATTTAACTAAAAATTTAACTTATTTAGTTATAATTAGTGTTAAAATATTAATATGATGGTAATGTGTCAAACCCATTTATCAAATGTCTCATTAGATATATTTTTTTGAAGATGTTTGTTAACCTAGTAAACATTTGACAAATTATTATAAGTTTCTAAACTCGAATCTTAATTTCATCATTTATTTTTTAAAAAAAGTTAATTTGAATGGATCTCATTAGATCCGATCGAAACTCTGAATTAGACATCGATTTGGCTAAACAACACGCATATAGTTTGATTCAACATTAACACCATGTAATAACCAAAATTATTATTATTATTATTATTATTATAACTACTATTGTCATGTTCTTGCTTTTAGTCAAAGCGTAAGAGCGAGTTTTGTCAAAGACATATGGCTGCCTAATCCCCTAGTAATATTATAATTTCAAGTGGCCACAAAATCATGAAACAAAAAGAATCTAATCCATGCTTATTTGAAGTTTCACGTGAAATGAACACATCATAAGATTAAATATATATATATAATTGCCACTTGAAGAACAAAACTCGGCAACATATAATTCCACATGATGAACGTTTTGAACAGCGACAAGATGAGATTCTAATCGAAACCTTGCTCATAAGCATTATAATGAACCTCGTGATGATATCTACTATTGTCAAGAATATTCCACGTAAAAGTATGGGCCACACACACATGACTATTAACTTTACCATAACTTTTTTTTTTGTTTTTAATGAACGATGTTACCAATCAACACTTTCCGACATTATAATGTGTTGAGTAGATAATGATGTTCCATCTTATTGAGTCGATCCAATCCGTTTTTCTTAGAAAATTTACACTTTTGATTTTTTTTTCTTTTGATCCAATCCTAAGCATATTTTGGCTTAAAGAGTCTGATCTTGAAAGTGCTAATTAAGGTAGTAGTTAGTGTACCCAACAATGCTTATGATCGAAGATTAGGCACATTCGATCTATTTTTTGATATTCGATTTGAATTCCATAGCGACATGGTACAATAAAATTGATTAAAATTTATTTTTGAATTTTAATTAGTAAAAAGAATACTTATCATATCACATCACTATGTATTTTTGAAGACCATACAACATATGCAATTGATTAGAATTCACTTGTCAAGTCTACATAATTAAAATTGAAGGTTATATCCGGTTTTTAGGATATTCTAATTAAATAAAATCAATTAGAATTTAATTATAGAGTTTTAAATAGTAAAAAAAATACACTTATCTTTTGCAAGCAAATACCACATAGAAGAATCAAAATCAATCAAAGTGGGTGCTCAGCGACAGCTTAAAAGAAACGGCACTATTTCCCAACTAAAGAGAAGCAGAATCTTCAAAAGTTCTCCAAAGTTACTTTATTTCCTCCTCCTTTTTCTTCTCTTCCGTCGGAAGTGGGCACCCTCGACAAAGATCACATCACCTCATGCACACACACACACACACACGCAGCAGCAGCAGGAAGTGAGTTCTCAAGTCATTTCCTTGGGATCATTTTTCCAGCGATCACAGAGAAGCCATGCAAAGTGGGTCGAGAGGACCGGAGCTGGATATTCTCTGTGATCCCACATGAGGCAATCAATCACAGCCGAACTTTGCGTTTGGGACAGCCACCACAAAGCAGTTGGGAAAGCAAAGACTCATAAAGGTTCAAAGCCAAAGGGTGTGCACCATTCATTCATTATCAGTAGTAGGAGGAAGAGGAGAGGAGTCTGCCTTCTTCTTCTTCTTCTTCTTCTTCTTCGTGTCTAAAAGCAAAGCAAAAGTGTGCTTTCTTTGCTTTATATCATCATTTTGGATGGGAAATGGAATGCATCATTAACCGCGCAGGACAGCGAAGTGGTCACATTAGAAGACATGGAATCTTTTGAGCGATAGAGGGGAGAAGGATAAAAGAGCGTATGGATATCGCACTCGGTGAGTAAAGGCATAATATAGGAACTGTGTGTACCACAATAATATTTATTTATTTTTATTTTTTTATTCTTTTCGTTTAAATATTCCAAACCGCACTTTAAAGCCCGAAATCTTCTCTGATATGGTTTTACACTTTTTGTAGTGGACGCTAATGACTCTTTAGTAGATCACTCCAACCCTTTCGAGCGAGTTATGATCTATCTTCACTTTAAATTCTGTGCAAGCTCGATTTGCTGTAAATGAATCTGTGGATGGATCGGATCACAAAGAGAGGCATATGCAAATGTTTTGTGGGTCATAAATAGGGAAAACCTACGATGATGGTAAATTCAACGAGGTCGTCTTACATGGATTTGTTGAGAGCAATTAAGCTCATCATAGATTGTAGTCACAACACCTGTTCTAATGGATCCGAGAAGAATAGTGTGCATGTGACTTGGGAGCAAACCAGAAAAAAGGTGACACGAGCTCAATGCTGATGACCCTGACAACCATGAACAGGATGGTAGTGTTGACTTTATTTTGAGAATTGACAAGGGGTTTATTGTTTTTTAGGATAGAGGAGCATCATGAACAGATCTACTTTACATAATGGAGCAGTCACAATCAGAAAAGATCTATTGACAACAAAAAAAATGAAGATAAAAAAAATCCACATTAAATGTGATCCAGAAGGAATATACAACAAGGAATAAGAAGGTCATGCAAAGAATGGACTTGAGAAACCACAGATCCAAATGGCTTATTTTCGATTTACTAGTGGCAGACTAATTTATTCTTATATACTAATCAACCCAAGATTCACTCTAAAAATTGGACTAGTAAGATATATTCTATCAATCACCACCAACAAACTACTTTAGAAAATAGTTCTTCTATAAACTCTAGTGAGAAAAGTAAATGAATGATAATAATAATAATAATAATAATAATAATAGTTGACATGTTAACAAAACAGATCATATTTGTAACATTTTAAATATATGTTTCTAGTCATACAAAATAACCAGCCAAAATTTGACTACTAATAATAGCACAAAATGGTGCAACAATGCTATCAGTTAAAGTACACATTACATCTTACAGACATTTGACTCCTGAAAAGCACCTACCAATAAACATCTATTGACTACTCGAAACAATGTTTAAGGATGAGGATGCCCACCATCAACTCAGCTCTGATTCGATAAATCATGCAAAGCATCCGAAGGACTTGAAAATGGTACAGCATGACATGGTCGACACGACAAACTTGATGAAGCCTGCACATCGAATCGAAATCTCTAGCCGAAACACAGTGGCACATGCCTTCTGCGTCTTTAGCATATTCCTAGCCTTTGAGATACAAGATGACAATGTTTACATAAGTTGATTACACCTCTGTTCGCCCCAAAATATTAAAAGGAACATCATGAAACGGTGCGGCCGTAACAGACAGATGCTATGTAAAGATTTTTTGCCCATTTCTCCTGCAACCAATAGATTTAACGTCAATTACTAAACTAACGCAGGAAGGTTTAGCAAGTATAGAACAAGAATCAGAGTACATAGGCTGCTAACACCTTCACATGTTGACTAGGAAAAGCAGATGTTCTAAGTGTCTCTTGTGTCTCATCTGTAGGCTTTCTTCTGGGAACACTAAGAACAAATGCTGCTTGGTCCATTGTTGCAGCTGTTGCAGTTATGCGATAGCCACCATCCCACCTTCGATGAATGCCTTCACTAGGGTACAAAAAGTCAAGTTCGACAACCTGTATTGGAGCATTACAAATTCAGCAGATGAACATTCAATCCACAGACACACTGTTGGAGGATGTATACAACTAAAATGCTCAACCCAATAAGGCAGTTCACCACCCCTAATGCCACTGTGCCTTTCCTTGAAGAAAATCGAAAAGGAATGAAAATGACCTGATCTGAGAAGCCTGCGTTACGGGACATGACAACTCCCCATCTAGTTCCAGCGGTTGCCATTGCAGTGACATAGAAACCTTCGCGCCATTTTTTGTTTATCCACTTGAAAGGAAATGATTCACTGACTTTGTAAGACTGTTGTACATACTGTGTGCCTGGAATGAAACACAAATTAATTTAAACCAGTGGAAACTCACCCAAAATCATGAAAGTAATATTAGTTCAAGATTAACCTTTGGACATCACAACCAAAGAGCTACCATTGTTTGCCCCTGCTAATGCAGTGATATAATAGTTCTTATCCCATTGGTCCATTATCCATTCCTAATAAGAATAAAAAAAATAGTTACATTGTCTGTTAACTGTCAATTTGAACATACACCATCAGGCCAATGCTAATATCAACATAATTGGCACATCTATGACTTTTGGACAATGTGGTGCTTGTTTCAAGTACATAACCACCTTGATCACCACAAATACTAATCTGGCAAGTCCAAAAAGTTGTTACTGAAAGGTACTCACTTTGTGAAGAAAATTTGGGGACAGTTCGTATACTTGAGATGTGAAATTAGTGCCTGCATCCATAATAAGTGCCCACAGATTTGAACAAGATGCAACACAGCTGATGAATAAACCATCTTCATTTCCCTTCTCAATATGTTGTGCAAGCCTTATATCAGCAACATTGTAGTGATACCTGCAATGTACAAGGAGAAGAACCATTTCCTTTAACAACAATCTAAGCCATCATTGTGAATCATCCTGAACAAGAACCTTTGCTTCATAGGCCGACGGGCATTATAGACACTGATCCACTGTGTTGCAGGCATTCCCATTCTGATCTTCTTCTTTGGTTGCTCATCACCATCTTCTTCCATCATCAGGCGGCCTCTCTTTTGACCTACCTGGTATATAAGCTTCAGGGAATGCAACTAAAAAATTAGATTACTTTTACCTTTTTTGAATAAACAAAGTAAAAAAAGGGAGACAGAGCAATACCTTCTGAGCCCCATCAGTGTTAATGGGTCTGATATCTGGATTAGGTCCTACTATGCCATCGAAAAAGGAAATGCACTTTGCATAGTTAGGTTCTTCATCAAACTTCAAGTTAACTACATACTCAATGAACTGTTTGAATGGTTGGGGAGAGAAGCAACAAAGAGTATCTGGAGAAGTAGCCATTTTCTTCTTGCAGACAAGGAAGCCCTTGTTCTCTCCCTATTTAGGTAGTATAAAATGCATGAAACCAGCAAATTCAAATTCAGATGGACTATGACATAACCTTAAATCTTTACCTGGTATCCTTGCCAAGGTAGACGGCCCCGGAGAAGAAAGATTAATGTATATGCAAGGGATTCCAAATCATCTCTCCTGCTAGCTGTCCTTCCTAGGTGAGCATGAACGCTGGCATAGCGCACTGTCCCCCTGTAATATGTAGTTGTGATGTATAAACAGACAATACGAGATTGAATGAAGCCTAAAAAGAATAGCTAACTTCTTTCTTTATTATAACTTTGACAAGCAGACCATACATAGTGATCAATAAGAATGTTCATAAACGAACCTGAAAACATCTGGCCTCTGATCATATTCCACGTGCAGCCCAGTTGCACTATCCTTCCACTTGGTGGCTGTTAGTTAATATTTAAAAAAAAAACCATATATAACAAGCATAGTAAGAAATAGAACAAGAATGATTTGTAACTACAATATACTGCTAAATGCCAATTCCATGCTGTCTAATTACCTAAGCCAAGATCGACAAGAAACAGTTTCTTCTCGTCAGAAGTCCCAGGTGGCCCAAGTAAGAAATTCTCAGGCTTGACATCCCCATGTACATATCTGTTGTAATAAACATGATTTAGAATTCCATTAATAACAATATTGATGGAAAATACACTATGTTATTAACAACTATACTACCAATGATGAACACATGATCAACATTAAAAAAAGAGACAAAAATATGTAGGAAGATGAACTAGTTGCACAAGATATCCATAAGCATGCAGCCATTAGGGATGAAGTTTTACCCTTTAGAATGCATTTTCTCCAGTATAGATACCGCTTCAATAGCAATACATGCAACCATTTCAACTGATATTCTGCACAATTTGAGAAAGAAAGAGACAGTGATCAAAAGAGATCATCTTAACAATAATTGATATTCAATTCAAGACTTACGTATGTGAATTGTTATTCCATACATCCCATAGACTCGGTCCCAGCATATCCATAACCTGAATAAAGTTTCATAATATAGTTATCCTAAAACCACAGATGACACTACTGTTATAAAATTTTCGAAAAAGTATAGATACCATGATATAATAATCCCCTTGGCGTCCTTTATAGTGGACTCGTGGAACCCCATGGATACCACCAAGAGTGCTATAAAATGAACACCATGTTGGTCAGACATTTAAAACATGGTTCAAACTCTAGTTTAAGCAAAAACAAACAGAACTTACTTGTACACTTGCCATTCATAAGGTGGCCCATAATTGCAACCTTTACTGCTCCTGTGCTCAAACTTCAGTGCTACCTGACATACAAAAAATGAATGTTCCACCTTCACTTTATATCCAACTGAAGAAAATGAAGTTGCCATACCTCTACAGCACCAGAACCAGTAATTCTATCATTTGCATTAGTAGCAGAAATCCGCCGTCCTACATATACTTGCCCAAATCCTCCTTTCCCTAGTTTTCTTTCAATTCTGTACACCGGTGAATTTCCAACTTGGACCTGTCGCAGTCAAATACAATAAATAGTTATAAATACAAACTCTTGCACATAAAAGTAGGCGGCAAAGCAACTTTAATCACTAAAATCTAAAAAAATCTAAAACCTCAAAATATGTAACAAATCTTGTGTTTTCATATGAAAAAATTAGATGCCAGAAATTGTACCATATGAAAGTCTACATTTTTTCAAAAGAAAAGAGCATACTAAAAATATAACCAGACACCATATCAGCATGTTTCAGAAAATGATGTTTTCAAGGCAGAACTTGTCCATTATGTTCCAGAAACTGATTTCAAATTTAGTATGAAGATTGAAGAGTATAAGCTAGTTTGAAGAATGAAATTACAGCACCAGTTTTTTATTTCACAACACTGTACTAAAGACCTGTCTGAAAATGAAGTTATAAAATGCTGAAGTAAGTACTGACTAGCAGGGAGATTGGCCTTTAGAAGGCTCCAATCTGCTTAGCAGCATTGCCACCTCCGTCTGATTCCTTTGGATCAACCAAAGTGATGCCAAACACAACAACCATTCAACCAGGCCTTCCATGCTCTCTATGAGAGCTTTAATCGCTGCTAATGACTTCATTAATCTGTCCCCAAGTCCTGAGGGAACTGTGGAGGACATGAGGGATGTTTCTGAGGAGACACAGGTAAGTTGCTCCTATAGTCTTCAGATTGATGGTTCATTTGTGCCCCCACTTGAATCTGCAGGTACTGGTTTCCTGCTCGAATCTGCCGGAAATGAACATCTTTGGATGGGGGGTAGTTGCTGCAAAGTTTCAAGTCCCCTTATGGCTGAAACCCTTGCTCTCTTGAATGGCCTTACTACAACCAAAGAACTGCATCTTTCTTCTATTGAGATCAACTCCAATTCAATGGAAGTTGTCAATATGGCTAAGGGAATCACTCCTATTCCCTGGAGTTTGACAAATCTGTTTCAGGATATATTCCTGCTTTTTGACTCTCTTACTTGTTACCCATATTCAACATATACCCAGGTCCGACAATCTTGTAAGTCATAACTTGGCAAATTTTGGCAGATTGCAGCCCACTCAAATTTGTTTTCATCTGCTGATCCTTCAGCTTCTCATTTTGTAGCTCAGCCTTAAATCAATAGAATCCTTTATTTTCGACAAAAAAAACAACTGACTACAATGTAACACCAAGCACAAAAACTAATTTTCAATTTACTGAGAGTGGCAACCATAACTTCCATGCCAATGATTGTTAAAGACTGTATGAGAGCCAAAATCTCGTTTAATACTTACACAATAGTCATTAAGACTTTGATGCCAGGACTAAAGCAAATGACTAAGGGTAGTCATGAAGTTCAACAGCTAGGCACCAGAATTTTGATAAGACTGTCAATGTTCAACGCATCTAACTAGGATACACACTGGATAAATGTCCAACACAGGTATAATCAGATACATGACCATCACATGTTTGAACAATATAGAAGGAAAGAGAAGTGGAGCATTGGCAAGTAGCAGCAGTCTCCGCCACCATCAACTACCAGCATCCGGAGTCAGAGAAGAAGTTGGAAAAGGAGAATGACAACCGTGAGGAAAGAACTATAGCTTCAGGAAGCTGGATGATGCTTTGCAGAAGCACTAATTGGCACAAGTTTGAGGACCAGAGCGAGAAAGAGAGAGGGAAACATGTGTGGCATGCTCAATAGGATTCTGAATTGGTGAGTATGCTCCCTAACGGAGCTACTAATTAGAAACCTTTAATTCCCTTAAGATAAAAGTTTAGCGCAACCTAGACCCTCTCCAATTGCACCCTTTGATTGGAAACCACCAATTCCCATATCTCAACAATTTATTGTTACTTATAAAATTGTGGTACACTTAAAATCTAAAAATTAACAGTAACAAATAAAATTACATTATAATTGCATATGTAAAGTTCATTGTTTCAAGATAACATTGTGGTAATATACACTCTTTTGCATCTTCATTGTGGTGCCTACTTGTCATGTTGGCATGTTTTTGTCTCGTAGTCATGCTTCATGGTCAACAAATATATTAGAAGAGATAATCTAAAAGCGCAAAATCCAAATTTCATAAAACATGCAAAATATTTTGAAGGTTCCAAACATCAACATATACTTAAAGATATGCCTGGTGTATAAAGAAAAGATCTAGAATCATCCTTTGGATAAAGAATGATGAGAAGATTTTTAACAAAATTTTGCCTTTGGTTCTATGCTTTCTGCTTGACCTTAGAGTAGCTAGGGCTCATAAGGTATTGGGGATGTCCTATCTATATGTCCATGTTTCCTTTTAAGATCAGGTGTAATGGATATCTGACCAAATGTGAATGGTTAAAAGAACAATCTGCTTATCACACAATGGTCAGTTCAGTGACAGAAGACAAACCGAATCACTGACAAGAACAAACTTTTTCATGAAATTACAAAGCATGACCAATCTAGAATTTGGCAACTACCCCTTGAGGCAATTTGTAATTAAAGAACACCTAACTGCATCATGCTGTTGTAAACAGACTAGATTGCACTATTTTCAGGAAAATGATAGCAACACAACCATATAGAAACACTTGACAGGATGATTTTGGACAATCATATGGAAATTTGGCCAATCTAGAATTAGGCAACTACTCCTTGCGGCAAATTGTGATTTAAGTACACCTAAGTGCATCATGCTGTTGTACCCAGAGTAGGTTGCAACATTGCCAAGAAAATGATGACAACAGAACCATAAATAAACACTTGCACCATGAGCTACAAAACAGGATAATTTTAGTCAGCAAATGGTTTGGACTAAAAGAATAGAATTTAGTAATGACAGAAGTTTATATAACAGGATTTCAAATTAAGATTCTCTATCTGAAGCTTCCTTATTTTCTTCATCACTTCCTGTGTCGATTTTCTTGTTCAATTGCAAGTAGTATTTCAACCTAGTATTCTGTTTATTTTGCCATGCTTGAAGACTTCATTTTCATCGCAGGTGCTAAGTAAAATAAGAGACTGCATGATATGCCAAGACGAACAATATCTATAGTGATAACATAATACGAAAACATAGCAAGCAATAGCAACGGATGTTTAAATTTAGGCATCCAGAAGAAGTTCTTGTTTCTTTGGAAAATAGGTCAAATAACTCTACCATCACCGATAACAAACTAAAAATTGTTTCAGTTATCAAAACAAAAAACAAAGAAACAGAGTACAGACAGGTAGATAGAGAGAGAAAGTACTTGCCATGAAAGGGAGTAGAAAACTAAAGAAAACAAAGAAAAGATCTAACCTTTTCCGGAAGGGGAGCCGTGCTCCCCTCCTCCTCTCCACCGGGAAGCTTATCGGCGCTCCTTGCACCACTGTCACATTCATCCATCCTCCTCTCGCCAACTCCTTCCAGATTCTCCTCCCCGACGAGTCCACCAACCTCGCCGCCGCCCTCCGCAAGCCTGATCTCCTCTCTCCGCTCAGCAGACCTCGTCACGGGAGGGTTCTCATCCACCGGCTGTTGGTTCCTCGCCGCCCGCCGCCGCCTCGTGTTCGGCCGATCAGCCTGGACTACTGGGTTCGCCTGCGCCCGGCCCCTGCGAACTCCGCTACGGAGCTCCGGCATCCTTCATCTGCACAACCCCATGCCTCAAAAAAAACACTCGATTTCCACGATTCCAGGAACCCAAGCGGGCAGGATCAGTGCGCCGGAAGGTCTCGGAGCTTCGATCGAATGACGCTAATCGGCGACCGCCGCGATCGATTTCGAGAGAAACAACGGGATCGATTCCTGGCCCGGATATTTTTGGGTTAGGGTTTCGACGAGGAAAGAGAGAGTCCGGTGAAGAACCGCCAAATGCCTTGGGAATCGGGACACTGGAGAGAAAGGGGAGGAGAGAGAAAAAGGAAGAAGCTACGGGTCTGTGGCTGTGGACGAGGACAGACACAAAGCGTGGTCGTATCACTGCGCATACATACGTACAAAAATACGTATCCGATACGGTCGAACGCGCGTAGCGTTGCGGTTGGGAGACCGGTTGAAACGGACCCAATTATATTGCACACGTGTCGGCAGGAACGCGTTGGCTCGAGTCGTCTCCCTTGTAAGCGCGTGGATGGATTGGCGCAGCGTCTCGTTTGGGCGATCACATTGTTGGCGCGTGGAAACCAACTGCGTGACTTGATAACGCACGTGGCGCATATTAATATAAATGGCGGTCGGACAAATGTTGATCGGTCAACACGGGACCGGGGGATGGACTTGGGCTGGGCCTGCACCAACCTCAAGGTGCGTATCATGGGCCGTGAACCGACCATGTATCGCCCATGCACGTGCACGTCCGTGCAAAGCATGTCGTGCAAGACCTCATCCGGACCAGTACTTGATGTAGTTAGCGACGCCAGAGTTGGCGTTAAGAGTCTGGGAATGGTGGGAGTGCATGGGATCACGAGAACGCCCATTCCAATGCGTAATTATGGGCTTCTCCCGTCCATCCCCTCGCATGTGACTCATCTGGGAACGTCTTGGCCTTGGTGCAGTGAGAATTAACTCCTCGGCCTTGACCGATGCATGATTGTGAACGATGAACACGCCCAAGGAAACGACAAGTCAAATTATTTTCATTTTTTAAAGAATTTTTCCTGTTTAAAATTTTATTTTTTTTTGGTTTTTTGTTTGGGGGAGAGTTGGAGAGAAATGGCAGTCGGAAGAGCGGCATAAATGGGAAAAGGAGCGGTGAGTCGTCCAAAGAAACTCTACAAAAGCTTATCTTGATCAAATTAACCCTAATAATTCATTTCTCTGACATCGTCACGTGAGCGGTCGGAAGTCGGGGCCCACGTGGCGGTACAAGTAGCCGTCGCCACCGGCTGCGGCGGCACCTCCGTCGTGCAGGAGTAGCTGCTGCTGCGGCTGCGGCTGCTCCTGCTCCTTGTGGTGTTGTAGTTCGAGCACCTTCCGGTGGGAGTTGGAGTGCTTGGAGGGCACGAACGTGGGGCTGGCCGCTGGGCGGTACTCCGGCACCAAGCGGCCCGATTTATAGCGGACGCCGCAGGCGTTGCACAGCGTCTTGGGCCCCATCGGTCCCGCCCGCCACTGCGGCGTCTTCTCCGCCTGGCAGTGGAGGCACCTCCGCCCCTCCCGGGGCGACCCAGCCACGGCGGCCGAGGCCTGCTTCTTTGCCTTGTTTCCCGGGACGGCGCTCGGGGGCGTGATGAGCTCCAACTCGGGCGACGAGGCGGTGGCCGTCGAAGGCGAGAACACGAGCGCTCTGGAGGACCAGCTGCAGGGAGCGGGTCGGGAGCGCTTGCTCCTGGCCTTGGCGAGGACAGGGGCCTCCGGACGCAAGCGCGGAGGCTGGGCAGGAGCTGCGGCGGCGTAGGAGGACAAGGAGGTGGTAGGATTGGTGCCGGAGACGAGCTGAGGTCTGTGAACGTCTTCGCCGGAGAAGGACTCTTCCACGAAGTTGGAGAGCCATTCGAGCTCCGCCAGCTCCTCGTGCTGCAACCAATAACAGCAGTAGAAACAAGAGATTGCAGTTCAAAAGCTTACCCTTCTCTTGCAATTTAATTGAAACAATTAACCGAGTCGGTTAAAATGCAATCACGGAATCCAAAAAATATCGATTTGAGATTTTGAGCGAAGAGGAGAAGCACAAGAGTCACAAGTCTCCGCACTGAGCCAAAGGCTCCCTTCTCGAACCAACGGGGAGAACGGAGCGGCAGGGTTACCGGGCCGCATAAATCGCCGGAAAGGCAAGCGTCGTCGAAGCTCCGGAACGCTGGCTCACAGCCGAAATGCGGCTCGCGGCGGGAGGAAGAGGAGTTGCTGCAGCACTCGACGGCGGTGACGGTGGAAGAGTCGTCGGCGGAGTTGGCGGCCGCGGCATCGAACCCCCAGTCGTCGCCCTCCTCACCCCCGTTGGAGAAGTCGAGCAGGTCCTCCACGACGAAGTGGTCCCCGCCGGCAGCCTTCTCCGGCGCGCAATGCGGGGTTCCGCGCCCGCCCTGCAGGTACTCCGGTGCCTCCATCGACGTCATCCGGAGCAGGATATCAGCTGGGCTTCTGAATGCTTCGTTCGCGAGGGGGGAAAACTGGAGAGAAGAAAGTGAAGCTGAGCGAGTTAGGGTATATAAACGAAGAGCAAAAGAAGAGACAGATCGACCTCATCCTTCACGTATGGACGATGCTACGTACTGTCACCAATTGGATGGCCTTAATTTAACTGTTAAGCGAGAATTAGAGAGTTAAAGGACGGGCCCACCCACGTCCAGGAACGACGGATGCGGCACGAATGCCTCAGATCGACGGCTGAGATGGAAAGCATCGGATGGTCGTGATGGAGTGATCATTTTCTTTTTCTTTTTTTTTTTTTTGCTTGGATTAAAAGAAAAGACTGCGAAAGGAGGGAGTGGGGTAGTCGTTGCGTGGGGTGGTGGGCTTTTCTTTTCTTTTCTTTTCTTTTTCTTTTTTTTCTGATTTTATTTGACCCATCCACCTTTGTTGATTGCTTTTGCTACTGGGCCACGTGACTAGCAGGCATGTTGTGGGCCTGGGACACGTGATTGAACCGGACCGGGTGTCAGCTTCCATGTGGATGACACCCGGTCAGTCCATAAAAAATATCTACGAGCAGGACACCAGACACCGCCATCTTGCGCGAATGACGGAAAAACCCCGACAAGCTTGTCTCCATCGGAAGCCTGTGCAAGTCAAGTCGATTTTGAGGGCTAAATCCGTCATTCTCGATTTAATATCATCATGTTAGAACCCACGAGCATCCTGTAATATCACTGGAATCATGAATAACTGCGACCTTCCGATTGGTCAATGAAGTCAAAGATTCGGGTCATTGTTATGTGCATCCACTAGGCTTCAATCCGGTATTGGAAGTCAGAGAGAGGAGCTTATGCTGAGAGAAACGTAAGGAATGGGGCACGGAACTAAGGGTAGCATATTAACCAACCCATTGGGGGTAATGGAAACTCTTCCGACTCAGTTATATAGCATGAACGGGGAGATTTCTCATAGTTTATAATCATTATTAGCTGTCATAAATGGAGAGGGGATCAGAATACAGCAACAAACGAGAGATCTCATTTCAGAGGGTAAAAGCCATAATCTTTTAGGAAAAGGTAAACTGTGATATTGAAGATTTTGGTACATGGTTTACCCTATCTTCAAAACAACGACAGTGAGAATTAGGTCATACTGCATAAAAAAAAAGGAGCTTATTCATACTAGCTTTTCTTTAACATATCCGAGCATACATTACCTAGGCGAGAAAACAAGCTAAGAGATAGAACAAATGCAGAACAGAATAAACTACTGTCAAACAAAAGAATACAGCTAAACGTGGTATACACATACATCCAAAGATCCCAATAAACTAAAAGAGATTCGATCAATTAGCTACATGAATCATACTGAGACAAAGCCTAATTGGATTAAAAAGGCATGTTGGTATTATCAGTTTGAGACTACTAGAAACTCTAGAACTGAAATTTCGGAAGGAACAAACGGATACCTGCCAGAGAACCAGTAATTTATCCATCGGATGCAGTACTTTGGGAAGCTACAGCTTCTTAGGGAGGTTGTAAGTTTTCTTTAGAAACCTAGTGGCAGCCTCATCATGTCGGTGGCACAACACCCGTAAAACTGTATTGGCCTCGGTGGGGTTCCAATTCCCCGATGTCGGAGGCAATGGGTACCTGGATTTGGATGCAGCACCATACGTTTCTGTGATCAAACGTTTAAACCGCTCAATGAGGTTCTCAGTATCAGTGTGAAATAGCGGTAGCACGTTTTTTACTTGTGATGCAGCCTTTTCAACCAGTTCTTGGGGCAACCCATCCCCGTCTGCCAGGTACATGTCCTTGAGTGACCTAAAATCCACCTCTATTATCTCTGAATCTTGGCGAGAGAATGCACGAGATGGTCCACCGGCAAGAAGAACTAGCAAAAACCCGTCAAAAGAAGCTTTCATCATTGCAGTTACAACACGATTCCTCACCCTGCTGTGCACAGTATTTGATATCGTCTCAAGAATATGGGCGGTTTCCTTTATAAAAGGATCGATTCTAGAAGAAGCAGTGCCACCAACGTATAAGGCATCCCATAGAACATGACTCATGTCATGAAAGATCACCTTGTATGCTGTTGTCTCGCATAGTTGCAAAATTCCTTCATGACAAGCAGCTACAGTCATTTCAAAGCTGATCTGCAACCCATTTGCTATATCTGCCTGAGCTGATTCCAAATTCCTCAAACAAGTTTTTATTTTCTTCTCCAGGTTCTCCAACTCTGTCCATATATAGTGAAGTGAATTCATGCGTACGCATAGCTGTGGAAGACCAAAAGAAATATCTCCATTTGTCGATCGAACTTGAGATCCCCTTTTTGGTAAATTCTGCAACTTCTCTTTTTTCTTCCATAGTTTTGACCCAATATCACACCTTGTTAATGCTGGAAATGGAGGAACAAAACTACCTCGTGTTCCTAAACAGAAAGTAGCAGGCAATAAATTAATATCCGCCTAATGAAGCAACCAGTTGGCAGTCCAACTTGATACTTACCACATCCAGACTTCACCTTCAATGCGTAACGTTGCAGACTTTTATCAAGTTCTATCAATAAGTCAGGAAGCAACATTGCATGCATCTGTATAGGCAGCTGAAAGAATGCATCTAAGGTCTCATTAATTATCTGTAGAGCTTCAGTTGCAGAAGGAGCACAATTTTCCATGTTTGCCCTTGGGTTCCAATTCTGCAGACATTCCAGAGAACAGAATGGATCAGTCAATACAAGATAAAAGCCCCATTGAAAATAACTGCAGCATGCTTATAGGAATAATGTGCTGTCAGTAAAATGATTTGTGGACACCATAACAAGGCATAAAGCACATCACCTTATTATTAGTGAATTAAATGAATGTTTTTACATCTTATTATTAGTGAATTAAATAAGTTTTTTACAACTTTTCTTTTCGCAAAAAGAATAGTCACTGAACACACAAGTAAAAGGTTATGATGGTCTAAAAACACAATCAAACAGATAAATGAGTAATTACTGACTTAAATATTTAGTCAAATAAAGAAAAAGTAACACCATGGCAAATTTTAGTAAACCATATATCAGATTACATATATCGCACTGATCCTTTATGTATGTAAAATGAAGAACATTTACATGCAGATGCAGTACAAGAACTAACCTCTTGCTGCAAGTTCTGATCAACCCACTCCTTTAGTCTCTCTTCTCTTGTCTTAATCCAAACCTTTACAAGATTGGCAATTGCAATATCAGCCTCATAAGGCGGCATTTCTCGAATTAGTGACTTACCCCCATCCTCGCTATCAACAGAATCTTCAACAGCAATATGCACGAGAGCTTTCTCTAATTTGTCTGCAGCTTTAAGCACTTCAACTGTATCTGGTGTTACTTCTGTGGCGCTTGATATGAACTGCCTCAGTTCACTTCCATAACAAGAATGAAGGGTAGCAACAGCAACACCTGCAGCAAGGGGATGCCACTTCTTTAATATTGGACTGAACAACTCTTTTTCTTTTCTTGCTAGTTCATCGATGTCCTTTGCCAGGATGGAAAGAACAGGAGTAGGAGTATTATGGTTCTTTGATGATCTCCTGCTGTCTGCTTGTTCCATTCTCTGTGTCAAGTCAGTTATTGGCTCAGAAATAACAAAGTAGATAACTAATATTAGAAGATATAATCAAATCCTACGACCTTTCCATTAGAACAACTAAATTGGAATCCATAATTCCTACAAAGTTTTAACAAAATGAATTTTTCACTTGTACATGTTGGTGAACTATTTGTGAAATATTCAGCCAAGTTTTGCCGTTGGAATGAATTAGAGCAAAAAACAATCTATATAGTAACACAAATAATTAATATATGTAAAGTGTAGTTCAAGTAGTAAAAATTATGACGCCCTGTGGAAAAGGTAAAGTGAAAAGGACCAGGTATGTCAATAGGAACTCAAACTGACAATTATGAAGGACTTACCTGAGCAAAAGCAGTATGGAGTGAAGACCGAATATATGTATCAACCCTGCTGCGAGCTACATCAGATTCTTCTCTCCTCTTACGACGATATTCATTAGAAATGTCTTCCACTAGTATCTTGGCAGCTGATACTCCTAGGGATATGATACCTTGAAAAAATTCAATATTACTAGCAATGAAGGTGTCATGGTAAGCGAGAAGTCTTTTCTCTGTCCACCCCAATATTGAGCTCAAAGTTGAACTCAATATCTTTGAATAATCTGGATCTTTTGTTTCTTTGGCATCCTTTGCAACTTCAGCGATCTGGTTGTCAGCTGCAAACAGCAAATCAATGTCTGCTTCACCAGTAGTAACAAAGCAGTGAAACAAAACCCAAGCAAAGCAAAGATTGTGAAGTATCTGGTTTATGCCAAGGATAACCCAAGTCTTCTTTATCAACTCTAGAACCTCATCAATTTCATCAATTATTGATCCATCCTCACTGTCATCAAAACAAGCTTCCAATAACATTTGGTACAGGTGGAGATTTAGTGGAAAGCCATCAGCCCAGTGGCAAAAATCTGAAGATCCGTCAGGAGATCTACAAGCAATGGACATCACGGCACTACGAAGCACTTGCATCGACTCCGAATTTCTTCCTGTTTCAATTGGCTTCCCTGAAGCTCCACGTATAATCTGTCTAAGTCGTTGCGATGCAGTATCTGATTTCTCTAATGGAAGTAGAGGATGCACGAGTAATCCAGCCTCAAGAACATTTAAGTTTCTAGTCTTCCAGGCTTCATATTCTTGCTGATCAGGAAAATCTGAAGTCTTGAATTGCTGCAGTAACTCTAAAGGCAGAACCATCGATTCCACACGCCTCCCTAGCTGTTAGTGCAGAGTGTAATTAATAAATACCAATCAAACAAATTGTCTTGAAATCCAACGATTTGAAATAATATCTTTCATGCTCCATATAAAAGGTCAATGAGAAGCAATTAAAGCATTTAAGTACATTTTAATGAACCCAAACGGAGACAATAATTAACAAGACGACAATCATGGGTCCTCAACTTTACCATTGTGTATCTCCTACCATATCAACAAAAATAAGCTATAACCAATGTAATGGAAGAAACATGCATGGCTGTTACATCACTAGAATTATATGATGGCATCTTTTTTTTCTGTTTGATGGCCAGAAAGCAGTAGCTTGAAGCACTATGGGCTGCGGGAATCCGTTGAATGATAGAAAATGTATCATATCCTGCCAGAAATACTAGCCTTTACTTATTCCTTGGTACACAGCACCCTGGAAACAGAATTCATCTTTGCAGTGAAAAAGCACAAACCACTTTGTGGGGGTAGCATCAAAAAATATTAGAATGTGGTAGAAACCTACTTACAGAAAGAACCTCTTCACCATGACACAGTGTCTATAAGAGAATATGCCAATTTCGTGTATAAGAATCGTCACAAACATTTTGAACCAAACAAGTAAGGTCTAGATTAACTGGATCAGCAAGAATATAAAGAAATGCAATCATTAGCAATATATAAGAAACCTTCAGAAAAAATGCATGACCAAACTTCAACATACTGCATATGGATCTCGGGTTAAGATCTCCAACACAAACTTTTCATGAATCTAGTAAAGAAGTCCGATAAGTTCCTACTACATTATCAGATGGTATAACAATTTCATGGAAGAACGACGAGAACATATGGTGGTCACCTGCCCTGCAGCAATCCGGACCAAACCCTTCCGGATCCGGGAATCCGTCTGCTCGGAGACCCTCATCTGGACCCTCATCAGTTCTCCTACGGTGGCAGGCTTCTTCGCGGACTTGGACGGGCTTCCCTTCTTGGACGACGGCCTGATCCCCAGGGTCTTCGTCATCTTGCTCGCGGCGGCGGAGGTCAGCGACCTCTGCAGCGACGAGGCCGACGACGGGGAGAGCGAGGGCGAGCGCTCGGCCTGGGGGGCGTAGGCGAGGGACTTGGCGCCGGTGGTGCGGCATGCAGCGACGAAGATCTCGTAGGCGGTCTCCCGGAGCTCACGATCGGAAAGGGCGACGCCCAACTGACCGAAAGGCGATGGCAGATCGGCGGCGGCAGTGGAGGAGGAAATGCGGAGGGAGGAGCTGCCGTTGCTCTCCCTCTTGGAGTCGCCGAGACTTCCTCCTCCTAAAACCCGAGCCATTACCGCGGCGAACCGGATTCTTCCACGCCCTCTCTTCTTCTGTTAGTTTCGCTTCTGTTTCTTCTCCTTTATCCGCTTCTCACACGCCCTGCTTTTTCTCTGTTTTCTATGTTTTAGGGGGGGAAGGGGAAAAGAGAATAAATTGCCTGAGAGATTGATTGAGGCTTATAATCTTAGTTTTTCGCTTATATTTTGATTTGTTATAAGTTGTTTTTAGTGAGAGATTCATATAATCTTAGTTTTCGTTTCTATTTACTTAATTAATTTCACTGCAACGGACAGAGTAATTATGTTTTTGGACGATTTACCGACGGTACAGTCGACTGCTTAGCGCACAGGAGTCTGTAAACATTTAACGGACCCATTTATCCCACTCGTATGTTGTGATCGTGGCAGTCGGCGGGACCCACAATGATAAACCGTAAGCGGCGGCTGGTGCGTTACGGGTACGCGTTGATCAGTGTGTGCGGGCATTTTCGTAAATGCCGATTAGGCGGCGTTGGTGATCGACGGTGGTTGCGGCCAACCCATTTCCGCTGCCATCAAGACCAGCATCTGCATCATGCGCTCGAATCATAAAGCATCATGATGAAGCTATCGCTATTGCTGTCGAGCGAGCATTCTCGTGCGTGTTTCCGTGGCATGTGCCGTACGAGACATGGGAAAGTGGGATCATTAGGTCCGTGACAGTCTTTGACGACAGCCGTAGATGTTCTGGTGGTCACTACCAGCAATTCATTCGAAGGAATCCCATTCCGGTTTAGATAAGTTTGCGTTGATTGTATTAGATAATGTCGTGCGTACATAAGACAGAATTATATACACATATGGCAGCATTTCTTGCAGTATAAGTGAAAAAGAGCTACTTGAACGATAATTCACACGCTTGCTTGACTTAATTATATCTGTAGAGACCTACGCGTATGGAAGAAATGCGAGGGAGGGTCCACAGGCGGATTACATCTTCGGAACCCAGCATCCGTGCAAGCCATAGGGGAGTCCGTAGGGGAACTTGGCTCGTGCGATCTCCTCGAAGGTGGCTCCGTCCAACATCAGTGCGTACCCTTCGCCATTTTTGTCACTCACTATGGAGATCACGACACCTGAAAGGACAGTGATGGAGGTTGATGTTGGATTGTCAACGACCGAGAGCAGCAGTCAGAATAGTTGGACCAAGGAGCTTATGATTAGCTTACCATCATCCTCTTCGGTGGCCCCTGGCCGTGCCACGAAGAATGGCTCCGAAGGCACCGCACCGTCCTCGTGCCAGTTCTTTGCCTTCTTCTCCACCAAGTCGATCTGCAATTGGATTCAGGAAAGCAACTGCAGTCAGCCACAACAAACATAGCATAGCTTCCTTCTTGCTACGTTGAACAGGAAAGGGATCTAAACCTTGGCGAGGGTGTTGGGGAAGTTGCAGGGGCGTCTGGCTCCACAGGCGTAGGCGTATCTGTACTTCTTCCCCAGATAGGCCGGGTTGATGCTGCACATGTCCATTCCCCTCCCGTGCTCCTCTGGGTCCAGTGCTGCAAGCAACTCTCCTCTCGTGCTCCCATCCAAGGGGATCCTAAACCTTCCCACCCTGATCGAACCAAACAACATGAACGATTTCTTCCTTTTCAATGTTTCTCGGAGTAGAATGTATGTAACTTAGTATACCTAGCATCAGGTAGTACATCCAGACCAGTAAATGATCTCAGATTTTGGAGGCGAAGTATGTCCAGGATGCTGGTGTCGGCGTTGTGCTCACAGCAATCGGCTATGATTCCGGTGACTCTTCCGTTTTCGTCTACCTCCTCGTATGCATTGATGAAATGGAAGGTCAGAAACGGAGGGACTTCAACGCTGGCCACCTGACACGGCATCTTTTAACTAAGAGGACGAGATATTGATGGGAAGCATTTAAGAGATGGATCGTGGCAGGAGAAGAGGAGATTACGATCTTTCCGGTGGCCTTGGACATGACGTGCATGTAACTGCCAGACTCGGGGTGCCACTCGAACTTGTACAGCGGCGTGGGCTCAGCCCTCAGCAGGTTGTGCACGCAGTACCTCAGCGGCATCTCCGGCACCACCACGTAGCGGTCCGTGACAGCGAAGGAGTGCACCCACCCGGGAGCCGGCCCGCCCCGGCAATTCACCCTCCCCACCACCTTCCGCTCGTTGCTGCCGGGCTCCATCCTCACCACCAGGTAACCCGGCCTCACCAAGTCCGGCAACAGCGTCAGGAACTCCGACTCGGTCACTATCGGATGCGCCGAATGTATTAGCCCGCCCAAGTTGTCTTCGTACACGAACCTCCCTACGGTGTCGAGCGTGTCAGGGTCGATCTGGACGGAGCCCTTGACGGTCTCGGTGAGGCACACCACTCGGCCGTCCCCGAGCCTTACCACGCCGGTGTTGGAGTTGTCGGTGAGGGACGCACCGGACAAGAGGCTTGCGAGTTCGCCCACGTAGGCGAGGAAGCTGGTAGGTTTGGGGGCCTCGGAGAACTCGCGGTAGCAGAGCCGCCGGTTCGTCATGGCGGCTTTGTACGCCTCGGACTCGATCTGTCGGTGCGAGGCCGTGACGCCGCCGTGCTCAAAACAGACGCGGACGAGGGTGGCGTAGCCGTCGAAGAGGTGGCGGAAGTTGTAGTCGTCGATGTTCCATATGCCCGGGCCGTTCCTCAGGTACGTGCCCTTCTGCAAATCGCACTACAGAGATTAATACCGAGCCTTGATTACAATATTAGCTGTATTGGCGGACAGACGATGTGGAATGTGCATGCCACATTTGCCGACTTTAGTCACGACTTAGCCTTCTGACAGATGATGTGGCACCCAAAGAGATCAAGATGGGAATGACGTGGCGATGATCCACCTCGCAGCTCGTGAAAGCAACTGCCTTCGACGTGGGGCTGCTGCTGCATGTCGTTGAAATGGTGTACACAATACGGAAACGTCGCGACAGCGATGCGTCCAAGCTGTGTGGTGACCAACACATGTATGCAATATCTGACCGTGGATTCATTTTAACTTGATGGTGGAAATTATATTTGCCCAAACTAAATACAATCTACTGTTTCATCAGATCATACTTCGTTACATACGTTGGAGAAATTAAGCATGGTTATTGTTGAGATTGCGCAGGTTCCTTGAGAGAACGAGACTATCGAAAGGGAATCGTGCATGCAAGTTGACGTACCAGCCACAGTGGGATCTCTCCCTCCACGACCAGCTCCCCTTCCCACCGCTCCTGTCGGATGCTGGTCCACGCCGCCAGCTTCCGGCCGCTGCCGACGTCCTGTTTGGTCTCGACGGCGGGGTCAAAGGGGACGACCGTGGGCCGTGGTTTGGTGGCGATGCTGGCCCTGACGGAAACTGCCGGTCGCCATCTAAGCGAGTGAAGTCTCGGAGGACGAAACCCAGGAACGGAGAGTCTGTTGGAGGGGGAAGCAGTGGTTTTAGGTGAAGGGAGGAAGAATAAGGTGGAAGCCATGGGGAGTTGGGGTGCCGCACGAAGGTGATGTACGAGGGAAGTGAGTACAAGGATGTGATTTGCTGCCGAGCATGGTGCTGGGGAAGTCGGCTATATATAGATCTCTTGGCGTCATAGAAGGAATCTTCTTTGGTGAAGTCACATTAGCTAAAGGTTGATTCCACCTGTGGTTTCTTCCGGAGTGGATCTTTTGGGGTTTGGACCAATGAAGTCTCCTAGGCGCACGTCTGGCTTTCATAATTGCCCCTAAGCAACAGGAACATTAGAGAAGAATTGTCTGCCTGTCTCAAGAGATTATGGAGTGATTTATGGCAGAGACAGCACTGTTTTAGCAGGAGAAATCTGCATTGTGTTTATTCTTTGATCTTTCTGAGGCTATGCTGCTGGCTGACGAGTGAACAAGAGTGCCACGATAAAAGTTTGTAGGAAAACTCGTGGGTTAGAAGAAAGAAAGAGATCTAAGTAGTAGTATAGCCATGTCAGAGCTAAAGCAGTTATCGCGTTCATTGTCATCAAATTGGCCGAATGAGACTACTTAGGTAATTCGATATGTTGTGGAAAGGTAAAGCAGGTAGGGTTACGTGAGATCCCATTGACCAAACAATGGCTAAGCAAGTTGCATCGTAGATCCTAACGCCTAAGTCAAGTAGCCTATTTGACCTTGGGCGCGCATAACCGATCATTAAGCTACACGAAAGAGCACAGCACTGGAAATAATTCCCACTTTTTCATGCATCAAATTGACGGCGAATAATGGAAGGAATCAGGCATGGGTTCCTTACCGCCCAAAGTGGGGAAGGTGGGGGAGGGAAGAAGAAGGCTTCTTTGCTGCTGCTTTTTCGACCCCCTGCAATGATGCTGCTGCACACCATCCCCATTAGTTTAATTCACAGCACCAGAAACAGCCCATTAGTTGCTGCTGCCACCTTCCCGAAATGACTTCGATCTGGAGTGGACGATCCCAACACCCATCATCGGTCCACATAAATTATTCCATAGGCTTGCAAAAGCAACATGACACCACTCCAAATGCTCGGTTTGCTCATCTTCTCGTCGTCGTCGTCGTCGTTGTTGTTGTTGTTCTTGGTTTCATTTACCACATCATGCAGAAGAAGAAGAAGAAGAAGAAAATAAAATGATAGTTAACGTAATCAACAACACCCTTAGTAAGCATGCAGGAGTGTCCTGTGGCTGACTTGTTCTTCCTGGCATCCAAAAAGCAGCAGTTCCCAGTGCAGGGCATGTCTCTCGGTCAGGAAAGATCTACTTGTTGCCAGCTTTGACATGGTTTGCTGGACTCGATCGGAGACGGAAGAAGATGAAATGGGTGCAAGCAACGATGGAAGTGTATCACAACATTCACCACACTCGGTCTCTTTGTGTCGATCTGTGTTCTCACTCAACAAGGCAAGGCCTGTCCAACTCTCCACTACCCAAATAAAATATCACGCACGCACACACTGCCCTTAGGCAAGACGAAGTGGCCGAACACGAGAGTTGCGGTGAGATGGCAGACACGGCCGCCGCGCTCCCCACAGAGGAGCACCTTCCCAAAGAGGCACGCCATGGATTCGCCGAAGAAGGAAGGGGTGGTCAAGTGGTGCGGCCGAGGCGTCAGAGACCGGCCGGCGTCCACGTGTAGGGCCGGCTCCTGGCCATTTCCACCCCGACCGCGCCAATGGACCCATCGATCCTTGTCGGCCGTCCCTGTCGTGGGCTCGTGCCTAGATTGCACCTTGTTGATGTGTGACGTGTTAGATCCCAGCGTTCAACCCCGGAATCATTTAATGAACCCCACCATGATGACGAGAAGATTCTCATGGAGTTCTTTTTCTCTCTCTACAGAAAACAAAATCATAACCTTATTAGGAGATTGAGATCGATGTCCATTAGACTCGGGAGACATTTTTCTCTGTAGTGGCGACGTATGATTGATGAATCGTATCTTATTTTCAAAAAGTGAAGATTTAGTATCTCCATTGCATTATTGAAAGCATTAACCGCAGGACGAACAATTCTATGATCCATACGATGATTGGAGTGTAGCTCTTAGCAAACCTCTTTCTCTCTTTCTCATGGACTCTTGAAGCCAATGGGGAACAAATGAACTTGTCTTGGTTTTCATAAGAACTTGGTTCCATTTGATCCAACAGTATATTTATTCTTCGTTTCTTCCCCATTAATTATATATATATTATTTGACGATAACTCCATAAAACCTAAAGTCAACTCACAAATTATTTAACTTATTATAAACCGACAAGAGCAAGAATTACTATAATCATAAACCAACAATTTATCATAAGTTTATATCAACATAAAACTTTATACTTAATATTCTAGACTGTCAAATATGAGAGATTCTTTTGACCTTTATAAAATACATCAAATATACTTTTACAATAACATCATGTTGAACCATCAAAAACTTAGGGTGAGTAACAAGCTAATCAAAAAAAAATTATGTAAGAATAGGGGAGTGAGCTCCAAAACTTAACAAGTCATAATAATGAGATAACAAATCATAGTAGGAATCAAGGTCCGCAATATCGTATTGTACCGGAGTTTCGACCTGGGCTCGGTACCGGTACGGTACGGTATACCGCTCGGTACACCCAGGTGTACCGAGCGGTATATTCAGGCGTGCCAAGCACTGTAGCAGTGCTACAGTACTGCTGCAGTGTCGGAACGGTAACATATGGTCCACGTACCGGAAGTTTAGCGGACCGGTACGTACCGCCCGTACCGAGCGGTACGGACCGGTACTGCAAACCATGGTAGGAATCAATGTATAATGCATGGATACAAGAGTCATACATATCATTTTATCGAAGCATATTTAACAAGGAGGCAAAGAGTAACATGTAAGCTACTTGATATCAAAATGCAAGTCATTAGATAGAGTCTAGCCAAATTTATTATTTTCTCTAATACATTTATTATAATAGAGTAAAAAGCTTGATAGGAGTATATCAACAAAGAAATATAAAACATAAATTCAAATATCACATTTGATATTTTATTTATTTTATGTATATCGAAACAACATATACGAAGATATAAACATGTACTTAAAAAAAACATGTCAAATGAATATATAGGATAAAGTGAGATCATAATATAACATGATTTATTTATTTTTTAATGACTGTTAACATTAGTCCTATACGTTCAAGAGATCCATCCAAATGAAGTCATTGGGGCTGATTAGAGAATTACATGCTCTACACATAACTCTCTTTTCATTTTTGATAAATATTTATATTATCTCATAAATATCAAGGTACAAAAAAATATTCTAAGCAATAAAGTTAGAATATATATAAAGCACATGTCAAACAATAAAAGTATATACAGAATGAAACAATATTAGATAAATATTTATGAAACAATATTAGATAAATATTTATATATGATAAGAACCAGTGATAAGGGATACATAAGTTTAAAGCAACCATAAATGGCTCATTTGAGGGAGAAATTTTAGTTGAAATTAAGTTCAAAAAATAGAAGGAAGAATTGATAATTTTGAGAATAAATTTATTTTAGCAAAATATATAAGGTATATTACACTAGATATTTGAATAATAAATTACACTCCAATTTACTCAAGAAATAATTTTTTGAAAGATATATGAGTTTACTTTTGGTTATACAAGTATTGTACAAATTAGATTTGTTTACAAACAGTTACAAAATCAACATTTTATCTTTCTTTAGTAGAATTAAAAGAATCAACTAAAATAAATATTTGAGTAGATATTTGCATTCCAAATCATTCCAATAAGATATTGAAAGAAAGAAAAAGACAAGAATCTAGTTTTTAAAAATTTAAGTTTTATGTAGATCGAAACTTTATACAAAATATTATAGTTAAAATAAGATAGATAGATCAGAAGTCCCATAAATTTCAGATTAATAAATTTGTTTCTCAAATTAAGATTTAATACAAATTAGAAAGAATAAAACTTTATAAATTACTTATAAATAAGAAGAAATCAAATATAAAAATCATTATAGGATGGGGCGAAACAATTATCTTAGAAAAAATTAATCCAAAGGATGATTTCTATTTCTATTTTTTCTATTTCTATTTGATTACTCAAGCCAAAAAAATCCTTCTTTTTTTTCCTTCAAAATTAGGTTACAGTAAATTTCTCATTTGATAAAATTTCTTACTTTTATTTCTTAATTATTTAGATTTAACGTGCATTAAAGAACCATATGATCGTCGATCCATGCCGATCCAATGATGAATGACGTTCGAGTCGCACGCAATTAAAGATGTCACGGATGTTGAATTGTATCTGAGTTAGAATTTAGGGCCGATTTGAACCTAAGCGGTCAGTTTCGGCCGCGGCTCCGTCGATAAACCCTAGTGGCCGTCGGCATTAATTCGGTTCAAAAGAGCTCGCCGTAGGTACCGTCGACGTGTTGTCCCGTCGGTTGCCCGCTTCCCTCGTCTTCGTCAAACACCTCTTATCTGAGCCCGAGAATCCAAGGTTGAAGATCGGCCTGCTAGCAATGAACTTTCGCTTCCAGAACCTCCTGGGTGCGCCATACCGCGGCGGTAACGTCCTCGTAACAGACGATGCCGTCCTGCTGTCCTCCATCGGCAACCGCGTGGCTACCACCGACCTCCTCAAGTATCAGACACAGACCCTTCCATTCGAAGCTTCATCCAACATCGCCCGGATCGTCGCTTCACCCGACGGCGCGTTCCTCCTTGCTGTCGACAATAACTCCCGCGCCCTCTTCGTCAACCTCCGCCGCCGCGCCGTCCTCCACCGTATCACCTTCAAGCGCCCCGTTACCGCCCTCCGCTTCAGCCCCGACGGCTCTTTGATCGCCGTCGGCCTCGGCAAGCTACTCCAGATCTGGCGGTCTCCCGGATTTCGCGTGGAGTTCTTCCCCTTCCAACTCGAGCGAACCTACCCGGATTGTACCGGCACCGTGACGGCGTTGGATTGGAGCCCGGACTCGGAGTATCTCCTCGTCGGGTCGAAGGATCTTACTGTGAGGCTGTTCTCCTCTAAGGGTTCGCGGGGCCAAAATAAGCCGTTCCTGTTTCTAGGGCATAAGGATGCCATAGTCGGTGCCTTCTTTTCGGCTGAGAAGAAGAGCGGTAGGGTCTTCAGGGTGTACACCATCTCAAGGGATGGTGCCATATTTACATGGAATTTGGTGGAAAGTCATGATTTTGATGCTTCGGAGGGGCTCAATTCGGACCCTCCTTCTCCCGGTACACCTGAACAGAGATCCTCTGAAAGAGATCACGTTGAAGTGCCCATCAAAATTGAGCTTCATAACCAAAAACGAAAGAACTTTGGTGGCAATGATGTTGAAAATTCTGAGATTCCTTTGCATAAAGCCAGATGGGAGCTTCAGAAGAAAGATTTTTTTATGCAGTCGCCTGCAAAATTAACAGCTTGTGATTACCACCGGGAGCTGGATATGGTGGTAGTTGGGTTCTCTAATGGTGTCTTTGGGCTGTATCAGATGCCGGATTTTGTTTGCATCCACTTGCTTTCCATATCGAGGGAGAAGATCACAACGGCAGTGTTCAACAAGCTTGGAAACTGGTTGACATTTGGTTGTGCGAAGCTTGGACAGTTGCTAGTCTGGGAGTGGCGATCAGAGAGCTATATCTTAAAGCAACAAGGACATTATTTCGATGTGAACTGCATAGCATACTCCCCCGATTCGCAGATGTTGGCAACAGGAGCTGATGATAACAAACTCAAGGTGACACAAGATACTCTCGTTGAATCGTAACAACAACTATCCTATTTGGTTGTTTCTGACAGTTGCAATTTTGATGTCGCTGCCATTCATTCTTTGGTTGTCTTCTATTGATTCCTCCCTTCTTAATGTCTCATCTCTGAACAATGTCAACTACTGACCTTATCTAAATTTCTGCCTTAGATTTTGCAATATCATGTGAAAACAACATGGAGTACAATTGATATTCTCTAGTGCTACTATTCAGAAACTTTAATATTTCGGACCCTATGAGATCATTAATGACTTGCAAGTATTTTCAGCGAGTTTTATTGTCAACTTGTTGACTAATAAATTTCTTTTAATTTTATTATTATTATTATTGTCGGTCCTTCCTTTTTAATTTTTAATATTGTTTTCTCTGAATATGTTGATTGCTTTGCAGGTTTGGACAGTTTCATCGGGATTTTGTTTCATAACTTTATCTGAGCACACTAATGCTGTCACTGCAGTCCATTTTATGGCTAATAATCATACTCTTCTAAGTGCATCACTAGATGGGACTGTCCGTGCTTGGGATTTGTTTCGTTACCGGAATTTTAGGACTTTTACTACTCCTTCTCCTAGACAGTTTGTGTCTTTATCATCGGATCCAAGTGGTGAAGTGATTTGTGCTGGAACTCTTGATTCATTTGAGGTATATATATCTTCATGTCTAACTTTTGGTGCATGATTACAACTTGAGGTTGACAACAATATCTTCTATATATTTGTGACAGATATTTGTTTGGTCTATGAAGACTGGTCGCTTGTTGGATGTTCTTGGTGGCCATGAGGGACCAGTACACGGTTTAATGTTTTCACCTACAAATGTAAGTCACAACATATTTTACTTTAATTTGCTATCTGTGGAATGGTACAGGGGTTTATGCAATGAGTGTGCTAATAGAATGTGTTGGATTTCTGCATGCCAAGGTCGTCCTAATATTAGCATAGACAGCATAGTTTAGTAACAAGTAGTTTGCCTGTTGATGGCTTTCTTCAGCATGAGTATTTCTCTAGTTAATGTCTTAACATGTCCATTTTTTGATTTGTTGTAGCCTTTATTTTCCTAAGAGTTATTTTGGAAACATTATGAAACGTATTTATTCTATGCTATTATGATTATGGGGAGGTGGCTTAATGGTGTTTCACTTTCAGTCTGTTCTAGCCTCATCTTCATGGGACAAAACTGTTCGCTTATGGGATGTATTTGAAGGGAAAGGTGCAGTCGAAACTTTTCCTCATACTCATGATGTCCTTACGGTAGTCTATCGTCCAGATGGGAAGCAGCTGGCCTGCAGCACATTAGATGGTCATATTCACTTTTGGGATCCTATTGATGGCCTGTTAATGTACACTATCGAGGGCCGCCGAGACATTGCCGGTGGACGTCTCATGACAGATAGAAGATCAGCATCTAATTCGAGCTCAGGAAAGTATTTTACGACATTGTGCTATTCTGCAGATGGAAGCCATATTTTTGCCGGTGGGAATAGCAAGTACATATGCATGTATGACATTGCAGACCAGGTTAGTAATCTCAATGTTTGATAGTCTTGCATATTTGTTGGTTCTTTGTTACAATTTTGTTAGGATTCCACTAACATTTTTTGAAAATTTTCTGTTTGGTAATGTACCATTTTTTTTCTTTCTGTTGTGCTACTTGGTATATTGAATTGAGAAAATCAGGACATAATCCTTCACTTGTAATAGTAAATGTTGGTCAAACCTTTGGCTTCATACCTTTGAAGGCTTATAAGTACTATATACTATGACTTGTATTGGCAATGAACCTGTCATCCATTTGCCATTTGCATATGGTTTTCTCCTTTATGCGCTAATGGTGCTTTGCAGTTACTTAATTTTGGTCAGTTGTTAAGCATATTGTTCATTGTACTTGTCAGGTACTGCTTCGTCGATTTCAAATTACTCGAAATCTGTCCTTGGATGGAGTTCTTGATTTTTTGAACTCGAAAAAGATGACGGATGCTGGGCCGGTGGATTTAATTGATGACGAGGATACTGATGTTGAAGAAGGGATTGATCAACAAACACGGAAAATTCTGGGGCATGATTTACCTGGATCCATGCCAAACCGTGGACGGCCTATTGTTCGTACAAAGTGTTTAAAAATTGCACCAACTGGGAGATCATGGGCTGCGGCAACTACAGAGGGAGTCCTCATGTACTCAATAGATGAATCCTTTGTTTTTGATCCAACTGATCTTGATGTGGATGTAACTCCTGAGGTACTGCTACATATAAGTTTCTTGTTAATTTTCAACAAAATTCACCTAAATATCAACTATTGGAAACCAACCTTCTATTTTGCAGGCTGTTGATGAAGCTCTTGAAAAGTATCAGCCGCAAAGGGCATTGTTACTCAGCCTTCGCCTGAATGAAGATTCTCTGATTAAAAAATGCATTTTTTCTGTGAAGCCATTAGATATCCCAGCTGTTTCTTCATCCATGCCCATCAAGTACCTGCAGCGTCTGATTGAAGCATTTGCTGATCTTTTAGAAAGTTGTCCGCATATTGAATTTCTTCTACACTGGTGCCAGGTCTGATAACCAACTGTTAGCCATACGATCACCAACCCTAATTTAGATGGCAACTAACGACACTTCTGTTTCAGGAACTATGTAAGGCTCATGGTCATGCCATTCAGCAGAATTCCCGAAGCCTGCTTCCGGCATTAAGGTCCCTGCAGAAGGCAATTTCAAAGCTGCATCAGGATCTGACTGATACATGTTCATCCAATGAATATTTACTTAGATACTTATGCTCAACAAGCACCAAGATGCAATAGATTGGCTGTTCGTGCTCACCGATGCTTAGGTACTCCTGTCTAATGATATAATTGTGGCACACATTCATTTAATTTTTTTGATATCGAGTTTTAGAGAATAAAATCATTATTCCTTTTTATGTAGTCATTGAAAGACACTATTTTTGTGTTGGTCTAGAGGTTGCCTTCTTTACTGTTTTATTTCATAACAAGTGCTTAAATCCTTGGATTCTGAACTTGCCTGAATATTTATTTTCTTGTGAGCAGCAAAGCTTTTCAGCATCAAAATCTTCTACATCAAAATCTTCATAATATCATAGTAAAGTGACATGGAGGCAAAATGTCAAACCCATGGACCATACTTCTTCGCAATTCTGAGCAGAGGTCCGATACATTTTGAAAGGTGGATATTCGTACTTCCTCCTCTTCCGTGATTATTACTTATTGCCTGAAGTGGCATAGCTTTTGTGCTTTTGAGGCCTGAGACTGTTTGGTGTACTTCAAATTGAGACCCTCGACTAGGTGGAAGCTGGTAGTTTCAACTGAGTTGGGAAGTTAGATCATAGCTGGCTTTTGGTTTGTGCTGGTTATCGTGTTGGCGCAGAAGGTCTAGGTGACCTCTTTCTACATAAGGATTCTCCTTCTGAAAACCACATTGCCATGAAAGCATGACAGGATTGATCAGAAAGATGTCTGCATTTTGAATTTGTAAAACAGATAAATCAATTCTGTTTATCAGACAAATGCTTCCACTTGTTTAATTGTTATGGAAGGGGTGGATGCATCTATCTTGGAACTGATGTTTGAGACATATTTTTGTAGTTTGAAGCGGACATCAGTTATCTGGGTATTGATTTAGTCATCCTTTATTATGTTGAACTACATCATGGCCAGTTAGCAGTTTTATGTGCTTGATTTGCACCTCTGCAAGTTGGTAGAATGTCTCAAAAAAATTGTTTCTGAGATTGGCAGTGATGTGGAGTTCTTGTGTCAGTACTCTTACCTTCTAATCAGAATCGGACACTTCGTCGGCTCTTTTGGATTTTTAATCCTCTCCTTATCATTGAAACTTTTCTTATCTTAGTTATTCTACAACATTTTTCTGTTTTCGACCGCTAAGAAGATGGTGTTTCAGATATTGTTGTTTGCGAGCTAATTACATATTACTTGTGTAATTAATTATTGTTAATATTTTAATATTTATATATTTTTAATATATTTATAAAAATAAAATATTTAATTTTATTATTTTTAATTTTTAATCTTATAAAATTATCTTTTTTAACCCTTAATAAGAATTGTTTATAAATATAAAGAACTGAATGTAATTTTTGAAAATATAAAAAATTAGTATATTGAAGATAATAAATTACATATGATAATCTATAAATAATTTATTCTTCTTAATGATTGTAAGCAACATTGACCTAACGTCAGCCTTTCTAATATGAATAAACTACTCCTTTCTTGTTTCCTAAAGAGGGAGTGAGTAGTGATTATTGCATGTACTTAGCAATATATATTAAGAAAATATTCTGCACCTTGTCTATGTGTGACATGATCTATCTCGGTTGTCTTCTTTATCATCTGAACATATCGGCACCTACTGCTAAGCTTCTTTGATGCTTTCATCATTCAAACACTGCGGCCATGCAAATTTTTTGGACCAAGACTTCCTACGTTCATAGAGTTCATAATGTTCTTTCAGCATCTCATTATGATGCACACATCAATCCTTGTGGGCCCTTCAAATAAAAAATCAAATTGGACTTCTCTTTCCGTGAATCTACTTATTTTGATATCGTTCATCACAGCATTGTTTCTTCACTTGATTGATGTGCCATCTCATCGTTGGCTGTGAACAGTTTGGAGGCTTAATTAGCGCTGTTATAAATGTTCGAAGGAATTAGAGATGCAATTATGATATTAATCATAATTAGTAATACTGTTGTGAATGATTATGATGTTAATCATCAGCCCATAGGTGTTAGTTAGTATGCCAATATTAGATCTTAAATAAATTTTCTATCAAAAATTAAAATTTTTATCTAATAAGTTAGTTGACACGTTCTACTTTCTTACATTATTTATTAATAAGAATAAATACAAAGAATCTTAATTGTTTAAATTGAAGGGATATAAATGAATACTCCATCGAAATCGGTGAGGATAAACACGTTATACTCATATTCCAAAAGGGTATATTTGTAAAAATATACATCCTAGCCTTTAGCCTTGTGGGACCGGCGGCTGGCGACCAACACGGCGGAAAGGCTGTCAAGTATGGTCGCTAGGTCACCACACCTTCTCAAGCTGCTACCTACCACCTTGTCCTCTGCGGCGTCTCTATCTGCGAAAGCTCGAAGGAGACGGAAGGAGTTCGGTTTTACCGACGGAGGCCTTTGGAACGTATCTCTCTGGAAGATGCAGCACGGCCCTTTAAAATCCATGCATTGCCTCATCAGCCACCATCGACACGAGCCGTGTGATCTCTCTGCGGTTATCCCTTTCCACCATTACGCCGCATAGCTCTTGGCTTTGTACGTGCCCTACACCTGTTTGTCTAAATTCGTCTACCGGTAGTTTCCTGTCTTCTCTGCCTTTCACATGCTCTCCTGGGGGCGTGCCAACTGCATGTCCTCCATCTCACTCACGATTGCATGGGGATTTCGTAGGCAGCCATGGGTCATGGGATGCCGTACGTTCCAGGGGCCATTGTGAGGTCTGAACTGTGGTCAACGACATTAGTTCTGAGGCCATACTACTAAATCAACCCTTCCACTTTTAATCTTATGTTGGTGCATTGAAAAGTTCACATGTTGAGCAAAACAATGCAAAAGCCAAATGGTGGTTGTGAATTCTAATTGAGCATCGTTGGTCGACATAATAAAAAATTACTAAGCTACATATATTGATTGCTCTAGTTTTATAGGTGATAGATATTACACGTTTTTTATGCCTATAAACATGGGCAGCAAAGCTTCCTTTGTGACATAAGTATGCTTTCTCTCTCATTGATGTAGAAGAGTTAACTTACAGTCGGAGGAATCCATCACCAACTTTTCTTCCCCTAAAACCCGAGCCATTATCAAGCATGAATTCATCATGCTTGTTAATGTGGTGCTCCGCATCAGTTGCATGCCTTTCGATATTGGAATTATGCAATCACGTGGGCATGTCTTCCTTTTCTCATAGATTCTATACTAAAAGTAAAATGAAGATATTGATATCGGTGTTTTTCATGTTTCAACGACTGTGACGTTTCATTTGCCGAGAATTTGTTTTCGCATTGATGCTTTTATGATTAATCACAATGTCAATAATAATTAGTGATCAAGCCTGTTTGTGTACCTTATACCGTGGCCGCGGGGTTGGTACGACTTGATCCGATTGACGATGTCAAGAATAGTCTTAGGGATGGAGTCTTTGCTTGATCGGGTCGAGCTCGGACTTGGTTGGGAAGCACCTCTTTAGTGAGCCCGTCCACCCTTGTTGTCGTTGGATTCTACACACTGGCCAAGGTCGGGATGGGAAGGGGAGTCTCAACTTAGGTCTCTCCAAAGATCAAATTAGTGGAATTTTATTATTCCAGCTCCCCTTGTCATATGTTGGCAAGGGGTTTTATCATAGTGCATGAGGGAGGGTTGACCGTACGTGACCTTCGCACGACGGTCGACTCCTCGAGCGATGAGTGTATCTTTGGACGTTTGTCGCCCCAGGTGGCGCAGGAGGAGAATAGCCATCATCTCGGATTCCTGGTGGCTCATCCAACGTGGAGCTGTATCTACCTCTCGAGGCTTCGCACTTGGGCTGACGTGACAGGGGTCGTGTTTACGTGACCGAATCGATAATACGCCCTATCAAAGCCAACGAACATAATTTACCTACGTTGATGTACCTGTACATGGTGATGGCGAATGAGCATATGAAACTAGCATGTTTGAGAATAGTATATCTACACGCAGACAGAATATTTTATTCCATTGGAGGATATATAAACTCCGATCAATCAGATGTCAGGAACAAATAATAGGGGCATACAGCTCATTCCCAGGAAGGAAACAGACTATAAATATGAGGTAAAATGCCAGTTCTCGTACGTCGAGCATCCATTTTGACCTCGGAACTCGCATCGAGCAAATAAAATCAAGTACACTCAAACAAGGTAAAAAAAGGTAGAAGAGTACAAATTGGCATCTGCACACAGGCAGACAGCACTTGGAGAGTGCAGTGAAGTCCTACAGTTTCACTGGGCAGGAAAAAAGGAAGAGGAGGAGAAGATGGTTCAGAACAAACCAACAAAGCAAGTACTTCTTTTGATTGAATGCGAGAGGCGGACGAAGAAGAGGAGAATGCTTCCTTTTACATTTCACGTTCGACTATTGCAATGCGCCTGCAGTTATTGTGTCTTCTATATTGGAAGAGAATGCCATATGTAGTATGGCCACAACACACTGTTGACTGCTATCTGCTCCCTATGGCGGACGCTCTTGCCGTCGTTTTGAGTCATTCCACTGGATCGCACAGCTCTTGGAAGGAGTAGGAGAAGAAATGTGCATATCTAAGATTATATATGAACTATATCAGAAACCGCAGGAGAGAGCTTCGCAGCCAGTGGAATTGTCACCTTCCTGTGACCATAATGGCTCAGGGAAGAAATCCTTGTTCTCTTGGACCTCTATCAATGGCGGTGGGTACGCCCACGAGTTCACTGAGTCATGGAAGATGAACTCATCCCCAAGCGCAGCAGAGTCGAAGAGCCCCTCACCTAGCGTGGGGAGCTCCACTATCTCACCCAGCTCATCCGTCGGCGTCGGAGAAGGCCCCTCCGAAGACGACGACCACGACGCGGGGCCGCATGCGCCCGGCGGCTCCATGGCCGCAGCCCGGGTGGCGGCCTCCCGCACGTCGCGCGGGGAGAGGGAGGCTGGGCGGGGTAGCGAGCCGGCGAGCTCCGGGAAGTTGAGGATGGTGGCTGCGGCGCCGTGGCCCTTGACGCAGAGGGCGGCAGCGTCGTGGGCCCGGGCGGCCATCTCGGGGGTGGCGAAGGTGCCGAGCCAGATGCGGGACTTCTTGCGTGGCTGCCGGATCTCAGACACCCACTTCCCCCACGCTCGCATCCGCACCCCGTGGTACACCGGGTGCCGCCTACTGTCCCTTCCCCGCTTTTGCTGCTCCGTGACGCCGCCTTTGAGGGTCATGGACGAGCTCCTCGACGACGACGACGAAGACGAGGACGAGGTGGTTGGCGCAGTGTTCCCGCTGGTTTCAGACTCAGAGGAGGTCCATTTCATTTGGTCGGCCATTAGACCCATCAAACGAAGCTTATCGTCTCGCAGTTAGACCGTGAGGGGGCAGCGGATATGAGAAGCCATAAAGAGGAAGAGGAAGGTAAAGGACTCCTTGTCGTAAAATTACGTGGGCGTCATTTTCAGTGGCATTCTTGTACACACGCAGAGAGATGGAGAGACGACAGGCAACGAGGAGAAAGAGAGGGGGTGGGAGGTGGCCTTTGTAGAGGAAGGGGAGGAAGAGGTGCATGCATCGCTCTCGTCGTGGGACGCAACATCGCAACCCCTTCGGGTACAATTATACCACTACGGGACGCGTACCCGCCCGCTTTCATTTATGAGGCCACATCGGCTTTTCGAGCGTTTCTTTTGCACCTCTGATTCCTCTCCCCTACTCGTACCTACCCCCATCTATCATTGACGTGTGGGGCCTGGTCCCACCGTACCGTTTCTCACGCGCCATTTCTGAAGGAGCCCGGCTTACCCAGGAACTAAGGTCCGGTGAATCTTTCGAGGAACACACACGGCATGGGTTCAGATTACATGTAGACGGTGGTATTACGGATATCATCACCTGCGTGCATCTCTCTAGTCGCTTGATCAACTCATCAACATGAAAGCAACATAGGCTCTTGAGAAGAACACGCGCTACGTAAAGCAAACACCATTCGTATGCTCCGCGATACGCATCGGCTACGCACATCCCATGTCCATGTTAGCTCTGCCTGCCGTACACATGTATGTCTTGTTGGTATTCCTTATTATTATTGTCTTATAGTGTGGTCGATCGAACTCCGGCTTTATCATATTTGGAATTTGCTACCGTTTGAACTTCTCGAGTTGTGTTGCATGCCTTTCATGTGTTCGACGTTATGCCATGCGGGTGACGACGAGTTTTGGAATAGTCAGATCTGATCATTACAGACAGATGGTAATATCGCACCAAAAAGTCTATTAAATGTGGACGGCAAGGACGACGATCAAGTGTCACCGAACGAGTCACAGTGGGACTGCCACACACCCGTCACCCACCGCGCAGATCACCTGCGCAATGCATTCAGAGGCCACAAGGTGTTCTTCGGACGTTTTGTAGTTCTCCCTGTCCGTATGGAAAATTGTCAAACCTAATCTCCTTCCTTCCTTGGTTTAAAATGGAATGTCATGCGCGTGAAGGATCGAGGGAGATGTGTGTTTTGGAGCTTTGCATGAAAATCTTGGTAAGTCAAGGGAAACTTGGAATCATAAAATATATTTTAATTGTTATGGATACTGGAGCTTCTTGTAGAACGTAATCATGATGTCGAATCAGGAAAAGTTTCTTTCTCCACCTTATGTAATTTTATTGTTTCTTTGTTGTGTTTATCATTCTTGTCGGTGAATTTACGTGTTTTGGTCGAGGAGTTAGCATGACTTGGTTCATGGATCAATATCCAAAATTCTCGATGTTTGAGGGTATATCTCTTAGTCAGTTAAAAGAAAAAATATCGAGGTCGAGTTGGAATGGGGGTCGGGAAGGTGGCATCGTCACGTGTCGCTTGGTCGGTTTGGAAGGAGTGCCTAGGCTGAGTTGGATCGGGGGTCGGGGCGACTGCCTTCGAGGGTGACCGAGTTCTTGCACACAGGCCCCCGGGGGGAGGGGGGTTCCTGACTTGGGCCTCTCGAAGATTAAGTCAGTGGTATCTTTTTGTTCCCTTCTCTTTTCCTCTCCTGACCAAGTATCAGTTAGAAGTTTTTATGCTGTTGCCCGCGAATCAATCGTACGCAGATTTAGCATGACAGTCGATCCCTCGAGTGATGAGATGGTATCTTCGTACAGTCGCTGCCCAGTATGCACGGAACGGTGCCATACGGCGCCGTCCCGAGCTTTCCAAGACAAGACTTGGCGAGGGGGCACCTCCCTATACGAGATTGGGCTCGACGTGGGAAAGCAGCTCTCGTGTTAACTTGGTGGGTGCATGATGCTGCATGGGTCATGACGTGGTCTAGATCCAGAATGTGCCTTTTCAATTCTCATGTTTTCAGAACTCATTAAATGATATATTTAGGTTCCAGTGGAACTTCGTTTTGTTTATTTACGGATAATATGGGCCGGCCTGCTAAGGAGGAGTCAAGCTTTGTCTTGGCCCGTATGGAATGTTTGATGGGCAGACAATCTCACCGTCCATTTGTTTGGGCCCTAATCTTGAAGTTTCCTCATCAAGCCGTGCACGTGTCTCAATCGCGCTTACGATTTCTTTAAACCGAGGCATCGGTAACCTTCTTCCTCCTCCATCGTGTGCCTGGTTTTATCTTTTCCTCTCTCTCCCCGTCGCCCTCTCTCTTTGAGGAACCCTTACTCGCCCTACAACGTCCTCGTCCTCGTCCTCGTTGGAGATTTGGTTGTCCTCACCCTACGATATCCTTCCTCTTGTTCGCCTTTATGATTTGCATGCTAAAATTACGGATTGAAATTGTATCCACCGTGTTATTTTTGAGATTATCTTGGGATCTTGTCACCATGAAAATTTGACAACGCAGTCGGTCGTACTCTAATTTTCAAGATTTTTGGTTTCTTGGATTAGGAATGTTGAGTTGATCGTCGTATTTGCACCTTCTGTTCATGACTCTTCCGACTTCTCATCAAGAATGACCGGAGATCCGTACCTTAATTTTCAAGATTTTGATTTCTTGATTTTGTAATGTTGATTTGATAACCGGATTTACATACTCTGTTCATGATTCTTCCGACTTCGTATCAAGAAAGATTGAGGATACAGTTGGTGACACTTTTTGTGGGAAGTCCTCGCTTTTGTTCTTGGCGTTGGTATAACTTTCTTCTTGTTTTGCTACTCGGACAGAAGATTGATCTAATTCAATTACAGGTAGATATTTGTTGATTGATGTGAACCTTAACAAAGAAATACTGCTCATCAGAACATTTCTAGCTATCATATTGCGTTGAATGCCACATCCAACGTCAGCATATAAGAGTTTCATCTGGTGATCAAATCTCAGTTAACAGGTATTCTCCACACCAACTAGCATGAGTTGTGCTGCTCTTCTAGTATATGCTTTCAGATTTGTTCCTCCGGATGAATTTAAGCTGGCACTGCTCACACTAGAGTTGGATTTTGTTAAAGAAAAGACTAATAGAACTGAGCAAGTAAGGTTTTCTTGAAACTTTTGCGTTAATTATATTTCATGTTTGAATGCTGATATTATAATCTACAAATCTTGTTTATGTTGTAGTTGGATGCTGTACTTATCGCTCCACAGCTTCAGAAAAGATTTATTGACCAGATGACACATCCATACCATTTTTTTGAATTAACTTAGATATCTACCAGCTAACATCTTCTATGATTACATACATACATACATACATACATACATACATTTGCATGCAGTATATGACGGTATGACCAACTTGCTTATGTTGCTTAGCTAGTTAGCTGATGTTGAATTTCTTTTTTATATTGGACTTTAAATTAAATTATTCTGAATACTGATAGTTTATTCTTTTTTTTATTTATTGTGCTCCATTTATACAGGGATAATATTAAGATATGTTTTTTTGAGTTTTTTATGGAAGAACTTGACTGGATTAATAGTGTAGAATTTTGTAGAATAACTTTTCACGTATGCTTAACGGTCTCCATTTATATGTCTAAAGTTGAGCAGACCACTTTTATGGAAAGTGGTGGTTTAGTTAAATTTGAGAATATCTGAGACTTGTTTATAACTTGAACTAAGTAGAGGAAATCTTGGGCAGTTTTATTTGGTATTTATAATTTTTTTAAGGGGAGATGTTTTTGACTAAACTGAACTGATTGTTTGATCTTAGTGAACTAGGAATGCCTTAAGGAATAAATCAAAAGGAGTTGGAAGCTATAATCCTTCAGGCAGTACCTACATAACTGGAAATCCGTTAATTCTTCTGATAAAGTCTTAAAGAAAGTAAAGTGTGAAATACAAAGAAAATTAGATTAATGTGAAAAAAGAATGAGAAAGAGAGGAATGCTGTATTATGCCTACTTCTTTTTAAGAAAATGGAAGATGAAAGGCAAAATACACAGACATACAGAAAGTGAACATCTTAAAATCTTTCATCTTTACAGCATCTTTCTGTTGCTTTGTAACTCAATGACATGTAACACTCTTCTGGGTCAAATATAAGTGAGATGCTAGTTCTATAAACTAAATAGAAAAGATTGAAACCGTTATCTTGCACCTGGTCTGTTGCGCTTGGTTGGATTTTATTGTCCAAAAATTATTTCCAGAATATTGTGCAAATGCATAACAAGTCCTAAATGAGGAACGTAAAATTCACATGGCTCATTTGTTTTGACCAAAACTTTATGTACATGTTGAATATAAATAAATAAATGTGTGTGTATATACATACATAAATGTATGTATATAGGTTTTTGAAGATGCTTACAAATCTCAACTAAACATCATAATTCTTGATGATATCGAGAGGTAAGTCGTGCTTTATTCTGATTTTGCTCTGTAGATTCCTAATATCACTTGAACATATGGCTCTAAGATATTATTCCATGTAATAGTTGATTTCTTTGGTAGCTGATTCTTGACTAACATCCACTGACAAATGGAAATAATCATGTATTACAGGGCTTGTTCTTTTGGTTTGTATCTGTATTAACCTACTGTGACTCGATGCTTTTTGTAATGTTCAATGCTTCAGGTTATTAGAGTATGTAGTTATTGGACCATGTTTTTCGAATTTGATTTCACAGACATTACTGGTTCTCCTGTAATGGCTTCCTACAAAGATTCTGTTCTTGTTTACTGTATTAAGTTCCTCTCAAACTCGGTAACGAAAAAAAAAGAAAGAAAGCTATGTTATGTGTGCTTGTCTTTTCATGTACTAAACTATAAGTGACCTATGTGTTATCTCTAGTTTCCACTGTGCCAAAGTTGCTTATTGTGATTTTTTTTATCAGTGAACTATGCATTATGTATAACTCTTTTGTTTGTTATATACACAAGGCATTCATTTAAAAATTGCATGCTGAATTGTGTTGCCTTTTGTATGTTTGCCATGTCTTAATTATTGTTCAGGGTAAGAAGGTGTTGGTACTTGGGACGACAAGCGAGATGGAATTTCTGGAGTCTCTTGGTATATGTGATGCATTCTCTGTTACATATCATGTTCCAAAATTGAACAAGGAAGATGCCAAGAAGGTAAACGAACATGCATGTAGATTTGTATCTTGTTTTAGCTGGTACCCACTTTTTAACTCTTAGAGGTGTACAAAAGGCTAGAGTAGTATTAGTCATGTCCATTTTTTATATTACTACTTATAAAGTCTAAATGAATAGAAGCATGTATATATACTTAACAGGGCAATTAATTGTAGGATAAATATAAAATTCTCTTGGACTTCTTATATATGCTTGCCAAGTTCCATTAGATTATCATCTCTTCAAAAAACTTTGAATCAATGTTGCTACGATTTACAAGTTTTATGATCGTCCTTGCTGGATTATGTATTTCCTAAAGTATTTTTAGGCGATGGTTCGCAGATCTGAATCCAACCAGCTCAGGGCGGCAATGTCCCTACCAGGTGTGTATATTTGCTTTTGACCTTAACTTGTGAAACCTCTGTCCAGGTCCTTCTTTTTCAGAGACCATACGACGTTCTCGTGTTGAATGGTAGTATTTTGGTTCAGCCACAACTGAGAGGTATGGTTGAGCATTTTTGCTTAAAAACAATATTGTTTTGCTTTAAAAAATGATATCAAGTCAGACAAGTAGTCGGTAAGGGCGAGCCGGAAACCTGAGGTGGTTATCTTCTGATTAAAAAGGTGAAAGGTGCTGCGACGAAGACGAGCAACATGCTAAGTTTAGTCCACCCTCCAGGATTCGAGATCTTTTTGCGACGAAGACGAGCAAACGAGACGAGAGAAATTTACGTAACATACTTTGTCCGCCTGTAGCTGGCGGCAATAGAACAAACAAGGCGAGACAAAAAAAGAAAAAGAAAGCAATCATACGACTTTGGTGCGAATCTTCAGATCCGTCCTGCCTCGAGTTCTTGCTGGTATGTCGGCCGCTTTCTTAGCTTACCTTTTCTTGTCTTATTTGGCTGGTAATTTGATTCCTACCTTCTACCCCACCCCACGCATCAGTATGATTTAATGTTTATGAATAAGATACAGATGTCGTCATCAAGTTTAGGAGGAACACACACAATAAAACCATATGGGTAGATGGCATCAGAGAACCAATACACCTTGGCTTTTGTCCCCAGAGAACACAACGGAAAATCACTCAAATATAAATAAATTTGATACAAGGAAAAAAAAAAGTAAATACGAAGCAAAAAAGGATAAATTACTTTTATACGAAGCAAAAAAGTATTTACTTTTAGTTTTTCTCGTAGAGCACTCATCCCTCAATAAACAATAGTAATGAATAAATATTTCTTTTTGTTATAAATAGAATTATTAAGCAAAATTAATCATATATTTTTTTAAAAAAATAAATATGATAAAAATGTAATAAAATGGTGATTTCGTAAGTATATGACTAATTATTAAAATGATCTTGAATAGAATCAATATAATCTAACTTCAAAATTTTTTAGCTAAAGTATAGTATTTTACTATTTGGTGCATCACTGCAATGACATTGGGTTTAATTAATATTTATCACTAATGAGTTTATTTAACGATTTTATTATTCGTATTTATAATATATAAATGGTATTACTATATGATGTTTTGTCTTCATAATTAATTATATGATTTTTTATTTTTATAGTATTCATAATTTTCTAATTTCTAATATTACTTTTAAAACTATTTATATTTTGATTGTTAAAAAGGATAAAAAAAAAGAAAGTTTACGTCGTGAAAGAAGGCAAATCCCATTAAAAAAAATGAAAGCAGATGAACGAATTACCTATTGGACTCTAGAATTATAACCCAAAGTACAGAGGACGGAATACGACGTACAGAAGAGCTTCCGTGTCAAAGTCTGATCTAACTAAACCAGACTTGGAATCCAAAGCAAAAGAGGCCGACTGAACACGATCGCCGCACTCAGACACGAGAAGACGACGAAAGAAATGAAAGCTTCCGTGCCAAAGCGGTCTGCCTTTCTACGCCGCATCGGGAAGGGGAAACACAAAAAAAAGATCAGGAAGATGATGCTGACACGAGAGGTGGAAGGAAGTTTACCGCTCTCCCATAATAGAGATTCCTTTGGATGCTTCTCCCGGTGGGTGTGTGGAGCACAGACACTGAATGTGGTCCGTCGTTCCAATCCCTCACGTAATCGGGCCGTCTCCGGCTATAAATAACCCCCCCCGACCGAGCGAACGCTTCTAACCAGGAACGCATACCACACCACAATTTGTTGAGCCGTTGTGCTTGTTGCCTCTCGACATGTCGACCTGCGGCAACTGCGACTGCGCTGACAAGAGCCAGTGCGTGTAAGTTCTCTTCCTCCCCGCCCTCCCACCTCTTTGTGATACACACAACAAATATGCATGAGGGTTGAGTTTAATATTGACCACAAGAACTTGGGTTTGCTCCTGCAGGAAGAAGGGAAACAGCTACGCTACCGAGACTGTTGCGACCGAGAAGAGGTATTATTGATCTCTCTCATGGGTGAGGGTGTGGGAGTATCTTGTCCGCATGATGAAATTCCACAACATGATGACTCAGCAAACAAGATCCTTTTATTCTTGAGAAAACAACTAAAAGAAGAAAAAAAAAACAGAGAATATATCTGCGATTATTTCTTTTTGAGTGATGTGGAATTCCATGCCATAGCTTAAAACTATTTTCGAAGTCGAAGCATATTACATACCTCTTGATGAATTAGTAAGGATGATTAAAAGTAAGCCATCTAAAGCAGAGTAACTACTTACGTTTCTTTCATGTCATCTCTGTCTTACAGCTTCTTGGATGGTGTAGTCGATGCCCCAGCAGCCGCCGAGACGGAGGGAGACTGCAAGTGTGGTCCTTCCTGCGCCTGTGTTGACTGCCAATGTGGCCAGTGACAGCTTCTTAGCTAGTAATGACAATATATAATATGTTCGAGTAAATAACTTGGGGCTTGCATGGCTAATCGTTTATCAGTGTGTCATGATGTCAGATGGGATAGGGTTGTGTCTACCTTGTCTACATCTGTACTGTTATCATACATGATAAATAAAGAATTATTAGTATTAATTTGGTTTCAGGTGATAACTACTGCTCCTTTCAACCGAATCACTACTGTTACGTGAACAAACATGTAATAGTAGTGATTCAGTAGGACGACTTTTGTCTATTTAACTTCTGCTTTGGGTTGCAAAAATATGTTCTTCCTGATTCACGAAAGAGGGTGTCCATGAGCATTCGGCTATTGAGCGATGTTGGATGAGGCCTCAAAGGGAAGAATTTATGCTTAGGACTCTGAGTTCGATGGTTGCCACCGACCTCCTCAAGTACCAAGACACATACCCTTCCTTCCGAGGCCTATCCAACATCGCTCGTATCGTCGACTTCACCCCTCCTTTGGAGGCCTCATCCAAGTCATCTTATTGTAGTAATGATGAAGATGGGACAGCATCAAAGAAGCTATGCAGTCGATGCTGATATCTCACTCCCTATTTGAAAGGCCTACATGAGGTCAATGTTGCTTACATTCATTAATAAAGAACAAGGAAATAAACATGCAGTTGAAACATCGTCTTCTTAGAGGCCGGAAACACAAATGGTTGAAGAAAAACTATATCATCGTCAACATAATAAAGAACAAGGAAACAAACAAGCAGTTGAAACATCATCTTCGTAGAGGCCGTAAACACAAATGGTTGAAGAATAACTATATCAATGTCAACATAATAAAGAACAAGGAAACAAACAAGTAGTTGAAACATCATCTTCTTAGAGGCCAGAAACACAAATGGTTGATATACCATATATCATTAATACATCAATGTAGTGATGATTATAGTCTAATCATTGTAAACCACATGTGCCCGAGACAGCTCCTAGAACAAGGATGATTGTGGCGTGTACTGGTACGGACCATGGATAATGTCAGAACGTCTATTTTCACCATTGATTTATTGCTCTGATCATAAGATTGATCACCGTATTACTATTCGGAGAAGTGTGACCAACTACCACCATACTATTATTGGTCGCAAGATTCTTCTTAATATGATGACTGTAAATACGATGAGCTTCGCTATGTGTTTGCATCGTATATAGGCTCTATCGCATCATGCTATCTATGTGGCATTTTGTACAAAGAATGTAACAAGGATGCACATTCTCTTGTATGTGTTGCAAGAAATAAGAGTGTCTCTTGTACATGGAATGGTGACTTGCCCTATTACCATGACCTCACAAGTATTTTGTACTCACATGGTTAGTTTTTAATACAGTTATTTTCTTTAAAAAATAATCCTAACATAGTTTGACCCATACCTAACTTGTATCTATATTATAAATTAGACATTAACTGTTGAGTGATCTACCTTATATCTATACCATAATCAGTTAACAAAAAAGTTCAAGAATACTCATACTCAGTTTGCACCTACAACAATATCCATCTATAATTAACCCAACTAAAATATAAAAAACTAAGCTAAATATTATCATGACCCAAGTTTGATAAGCTAACTAATTTATCAATTTCATTTGTCCTAAACCACTGACAAAAATGTTCAAACTAAAGTTAATATTAATACAACCATTGTACCCTTATAAATCAATCTTAACTAAGTATTCAATGTCGGATTAATCGAAGTGCTAATGTATTTTATTTAGAGTCATAATTATTATCAGATAAAGATATATGATTTTTATATATAAGTTGAAAACACAAATTTGATTCCTAAAAAGAAAACCGTCAACTATTTAAGCATAAGGCAACATAAGATTTATGATGGCACAAGACTATGCCAGTAGAGCTATTTAAGCATGGCAAGTCATAAGATTTATGATGACAATGTCAATAGAATCAAAAGAAATGCATAAATTTGCTTAAACATATAAGCTAAAGCAATTAATTGAAAATAGAATCATATTGTTTAATCACAAAGTAAACATATAAGCTAAAGCTTTAATTGAAAGTAGAATCATATTGTTTAATCACAAAGTGAAAAACCTTTAGCTCCTTGCCATTCAACAGCTTCCGCATCTGGCGGTCCATAAAGCAACATTCATTTCACATGCTTGATACCTAATCTCGAGGATATAACAATCAGAAAGGAATAAAGACTTAGACATTTTTTATGTTGATAACTTAAAAGTATGCACAAAAACAACTTATCAACAACATGGGGAGGAAAAACTCGAGAAGCAAATGCTCGTCGAAAAATTTCAATGAATCCAACGGTTAGTCCTCCAATTCCTAGCTTCTGAAGGTTGAACTCTTTATGATGGAAAATTTTGCTGCTGGCAGCAGCTTCACGCTGATTAACTGTGTAAAGATATAAAAAATGTTATCATGATTTACCTATGGAAAAGATTATACTCTAAAAAAAGTTTGCTAAAAGATCAAATAAAACAAAAAAATAAAAAAACCTTAATGCCTGAATTTGGAGAACCAAACACAAAATATGTCTATGTGGATATTATTCCTCTATCCATACCTTTGGATTCATCTTGGCCCCCACTATTAGAGCTTGATTAACTATAAATATATAGTTTGTTCCAAAATATTCAAATGAGACTCTTTCACCTGTTATTAAATGAATTATCAGATAGTCGCAAGATAAAACTCTGTACCAAATCCCAGAGCTTGGCTATTATAGAAGCCACAGGTAGGACTATAATGTGTTAGGATGATTCTTATTGTAATACAATAAGCAACAAAACGAGTACAAAATAATGCTTAACCTTGGTAATATACTAATTAAATATCCTGAAAATGAAACCATTTAGTATATGGATAAATAATGGTTTCACTGAGAGCCATTATATGCATATTTAACAATTTCACTCATCCCCAAGTCTTCAAAAGTGGATCCATTCACTCAAGAGGGATATAAACTTAATAATAACAATAATTCCACAATAGATCTCATTCAAGATATTAGAACAATCAGCGATTTTGGTGTGGCTCAACAATATAATTGTAGAACATTTACCACAAAATTGAAATAACATAACCACTTTGGAAATTAGCATTGGAAGATCAGATTTTGGTGGATTAATATTTAAGAAATTGATCTTGAATTTTTATCTGAAGAAGGTTCACATTGTTGATAACTTTGTCATTGAAATGTCTAGTAAAGTTTTTAATTGCAGAGGTTAAATTCATTGCAGACAAAAAAAGAGAAAGAAAACAAGAAACATAGGTTAAGGAAGAGAAATAAAACAGACCAAAAAGAAAAGTGATAAGGTCTGGAAGCCAAAAATGAACTTACATAACTTTTAAGTCATTCTCCAACAACCTGTTTTTATGGAAGCAGATACTCCTCCACTTATTATTACTCAACCTATGTTTCCTTTCCACTTAGAACATCAATTTGAAAGCAAAGAGAAATAACCAGTTAATATTCTCCCATATATAACTTAAAGCATTCTTCCTTTATTAAAAGGATTCGACCTCCACTCAAGCTAACCCATCATAGCATTATCTATACAAATGAGTCCCGCATACAATGTATCTGGATTCTGGAATCATTTTATTCCAATAGAAGACTATAAACATCCATAAAAGAGTATCTAACAATATTAAACAAAAATCTTGTATCAGTAAGATTTAACTTAGACCAAATCAAGCCTCATTTCAATTTAATATAACTTAGACATATATACATATACACACATATACACACACACACACACACACATATATATATATACATATGTGCATGTATATATACATGTATACATGTATAATACATATATATATATATAATACATGTATAATACATATATATATATAATACATGTATAATACATATATATATATATATATATATATATATATATATATATATGTAAATATGTATCTATGTATATGTATACATATACATACATACATACACAAACGTGTGTATACATACAAGTACGCATTTATGTATACAAGAGAACAGTTTCAATCATGTCTATTTAGTTTATCGAACAACTAACATCTCACTTATATCTGACCCGGAAGAGTGTTACATGTCATTGAGTTGCATAGCAACAGAAAGATGCTGTAAACATGAAAGATTTTTAGATGTTCACTTTCCGTATGTATGTGTATTTTGTCTTTTATCTTCCATTTTCTTAAAAGGAAGTAGGCATAATACAGCAGTCCTCTCTTTCTCGTTCTTTTTTTGCATTAATCTCATTTTCTTTCTTAAAGTCTTCATAAAAAGAATTAATGGATTTCCAGTTCTGTAGGTACTGCCTGAAGGATTATAGCTTCCAACTCCTTTTGATTTATTCCTTGAGGCATTCATAGTTCACTACGATCAAACAATCAGTTCAGTTTAGCCAAAAAATCTCCCCTTAAACAAATTATAAATACCAAATAAAGCTGCCCAAAATTTCTGCTACTTAGTTCAAGTTATAAACAAGTCTCAGATATTCTCAAATTTAACTAAACCACCACTTTCCATGAAAGTGGTCCGCTCAACTATAGACATCTAAACGGAGACCATTAAACATACGTGAAAAGTTATTCTACAAAATTCTACACAATTAATCTAGTCAAGTTCTTACATAAAATACTCAAAAAACATATCTTAATATTCTCCCTGCATAAATAGAGCACAATAAATTAAAAAAAAGAAGAAACTATCAGTATTCAGAATATTTAATTTAAAGGCCGATATAAAAAAGAAATTCAACATCAGCCAAGTAGCTAAGCCACATAAGCATACGTGGCATATATATATATATATATATATATACACACACATATATATATATACACACACATATATATATATACACACACATATATATATATACACACACATATATATATATATATATATACACATATATGTGTGTGTGTGTGTGTGTATAGAAGATGTTAGTAGATATATAAGTTAATTCAAAAAAATGGTATGGATGTGTCACCTGGTCAATAAATTTTTTCTGAAGTTGAGAGATAAGTACAGCATCCAACTACAACATAAACAAGATTTGTAGATTATAATATCAGCATTCAATCATGAAAGACAATTAACACAAAAGTTTCAAGAAAACCTTGCTCAGTTCTATTAGTCTTTTCCTTTAACAAAATCTAACTCTAAAGTGAGCAGTGCCAGCTTAAATTTATCCGGAGGAACAAATCTGAACGAACAAAAGCGAGGGCTTCCCACAAAAAGTGTCACCAACTGTATCCTCAATCTTTCTTGATGAGAAGCCGGAAGAATCATGAACAGAGTAAGGGTAGCATCCGGTTACCAAATCAACATTACAAAATCAAGAAATCGAAATCTTGAAAATTAAGGTACGACCAACCGGATCTCCGGTCATTCTTGATGAGAAGTCGGAAGAGTCATGAACAGAAGGTGCAAATACGAAGATCAACTCAACATTCCTAATCCAAGAAACCAAAAATATTGAAAATTAGAGTGCGACCGATTGCGTTGTCAAATTTCATGGTGACAAGATCCCAAGATAATCTCAAAAAGAACACGGTGGATACAAGTTCAATCCGTAATTTTAGCAATGCAAATCATAAAGACGAACAAGAAGAAGGATAAAGTAGGGTGAGGACAACCGAATATACATCGAGGACGAGGCCGAGGGCGTTCTTGGACCCGGGTGCGGCGTACTTGTCAAGATCCATGGAGGAGCAGTAGGCGAAGTTGGCGAGGACCAGATCCTGGCTCGGCGTGTTCACCACGATCATTGAGTCGGCCACCGACGAGGGGCCGAACCCGAACCTCCCCCCCATACGAGAACGAAGGGGGGAGGGAGAGAAAGGACTGGGCGAGTAAGGGTTCCTCGAAGAGAGAGGACGACGGAGAGAGGGAGGACTAGATCAACAGACTCATGATGGAGGACGGGAGGAGGTTACAGGGGACACGATGGCTTGGTTTAAAGAAATGGGAAGCGCGATTGAGATATGTGTTGTTCGTTTAAAGAAATGGGAGACTTATTATCAGAAAATTAAAGTTTGTAAAGTTTATAGTGATTAAGCCAGACAATAATAATAAGGAATACCAACAAGACATAATAAGTATTACCCACGTCAGCATCTTTTCAGAAGCCCGCTGGCAGGTCAGGGGTGATGTCAGCATTCCGGGGGGTGATGTCAGCATTTGGTTCGTAAAAATCAAATGTAACACACAGATCAGTAGCAAACATCTGCGTCGACCATTTCGCAATGCATTCTCAAGATCCTAATAGAAAAAGAGGGAACAACAAGATTTTTATACATCTGATGAACAAATCTAAATTAGATAAAAAAATTGACCTAGTAAGACTAATACTTTCCTCATACTACAGTACAATATGGACATTGGCATCTGACTGTTTATCATGGACATGGATGCATGCAGGTGTCCTATCACATTGGAGAGGCTGAAAGAAGCTTAGCCGCAAATAAGAGAAAATTTTGACATCAACCATGGTGTATGTATACTCTGTTACTAGATGAGCTACAAAACACCATAACGGAGGAGCAAAAATCCAATAGCGCGCGGGTAGACAAGTTATACAAGTTAGGGCAATCGGGGTTTTGAGCTATTTGCATGCAAGGGAGTTCTGAGCTTTTGGATCCAATCGAGTAACCGTTTCTTGTGATCCTGGCAGGTCAAGTGTTGAAGCTGATTTAATGTTCCATCCTGAGTGACAGCAGATTGAAACTGCTCCAATACCTTTACAATCTGCCAAAATTCGAGCCTCTTATCGGGAACTACTGCCCAGCATTGCTCTATGAGGGCGTGAAGAGGTGAAGGACAATCAATAGGAATGATTGGCCTCAAGTTCTGAAACATTAAGAATATACATTGAGCATCAGATACCTCTACTTCTCAAGAAGACATGGAAACTAAGATTAGAATATGGAACATGATAAAGCAGAGTGAACCTTATCCAATAATGACAACAACAGCTAAAATTTACTATGCAAAAGTTTAAAATCTTTCCTTTGTTAACCAAAAACAAAGTCATTTATAATTGATAAAGATGAAAAAGCACGGACAACCATTCAAGTACATGATAAATATATCAAGTGAAAATAACCAATGATTAGATTACTGTACCCAGGTAGTTTTATGGAAAAAAAGTGAAATCAAAGTGGTACATATATAAATGTAACACATGAACCTTTTTCCTGGTTTCAGTTTTGGGTGGCTGGGTTGTGGAGGGTTTCCTTAGTGTGTGCGTGTGTGTTTTCTTTTTTCTTTTCTGCTGGGGCAATCTTCACATAGTCAATGAATAGTATCTTTACGTTAAAGCAAGCCACAAAATTTTGAGGAAAGATTATTGATTCTTGTTCACTATATAAAGAGAAAATGAGTGGTATTATCCATAACACCTTATGGACAAGATGGAAACACCATGATACTAATGCTATTACAAAAGCAAGTTCATAAACCATCCTCAGATAATAAGGGGGGATGGACCCCAAAACCCATGCTAATTTGTCTTTCTCATTCCAGGTGTATTCTTTAACTCTGTAATTTTCATAGCAAAATTTTCAGGAGGATTTCAGATTGTCATCACCGAGCATGAGTCTTTTTCATAAGAGGTCTTATTACAATTATTCTCCCGTACACCTGCATGCCTGTGTATGCATGGTTGTCTTTTTAAAGCTTTTTTAAGCATACATATATTTACAAACCCAACTGGCTTTCTTACACTCGAATTTTTTAGGAAAAGTCGTCTTTGTTGACTTAAAACAAATGCTTATCATGATTGTCGAACAAGAAGTTTATTTCTAATTCTAGTATCAAAGTGTAACAAAACAGAAAGAAGTTTGATTATGATCTGAAAGTAGTTATACTTAGACAGAAATATTCTGATGATGCAAAAATATACCTTATTAACCACTGCAAAAGCTGCTTGGATTGGTGTCATATCCTCATATGGAATTGTCCCTGTCACCATCTCCCACAGTAGTAATCCAAAGCTGTAAACATCAACTTTCCGCCCATAAGGCTTATGTTTGATCATCTCAGGTGCCATCCAGCGATAAGTTCCAGGGTCCTCTGTAAGTGCGTCACAATATGCTTCCTCACATGCTATTCCAAAATCAACAATTTTAATGCAGAAGTCTTGATCAAATAGAATGTTCTCAGGTTTCAGGTCACGATGGATAACCCCTTGTGAATGAACATATTCCATTCCTCGTGCGATATCTAAGGCAATTGCAATTAATCTTTGTAAAGGAAGAGATTTGTGGTCAAGCTTGTGCAGAAATGCTCTTAAAGAGCCTCCAGAAAGATACTCAGTGATGATACAAAAGACTGGTGGCTGTTTATATGCCCCTGCAAGCTGCATTACACCAGAGATAATCACCGAGCAAGGTTAGCATAGTGTTTGTAAATAAATAAATAAGGTTAACATCATGCCACTGTCTTGACTAGTCAAATTCCATAAACTATTTCAATCAAACTTTGTGACGGTGGTGATGTAACAGTCATAACACATAACTGACATCCTTACTTCGAGCATTTATATTTTACAGAAAATGTTACCTTGCTCAACATTATATATACAAATTTATTCTTCGAAGCAATAAGGGTACTAACAGCTTATAAATCTAAATGTCACTTGTCACCATCTACAGTCTTATTGATTATGCTAGTTTTTATGTGGTAGATAAATAGGAGTTGATAAGTAGTCAGATGGCATAAATATAAGAGCAAAAAAAAGCGCACTAAGTTAACCAATTCTAGAAGCATACGGTGTAGTTAGTTGATTTGTTTCACTTTATTAATCTCATATTATGTTGATGTTGCTGGTGACAAGATAGGTTACTTCAAAATGAGCAATGTGTACCTATGATATTTATCAACAATCAACATGCCTCATACCAAAATAATATAGCAAAAGTTGTCATATTTGGTCCCTTGACAGTGTTCTAGTGAAAAACCAAAAAGATTGTAGCAACACGAGGGGACGAGGCATCCTAAGATAGCCCACATTTGTATTGTAATTGCATATGTTATAACATGCCCACATTTCTCTTTATATCAGAGTATGAAGTGCATCACCGAGTGGCAGAATAGAGTCCTACAAATGAGTACTAAGTGCATCTATAAAGTTCTATAGAAGACCAGCCCTTGACTAGTTATAGCTTATAGAAACCTTCAATCCTTGCCCTAACATAGCATTACATTATATTCTGTCTACAACATAGCATCAGTCACACGGTGTCATGTAAAGGTATCGACTTAAGGGAAAGTTATTTATAATCCCTTTGCAGAGTCTTGGTTCCACGAGAAGCAAGGATGTTGGAATTTGAGATCATCAAAAGGAGTATTCTTCAGTCCAGAATTTTTAAGTACTTGAGATCAAAGAAAAATAAGTAACCAACTTAGTATGTGAAAGGTATAGAAAAAGCCCAAAGAAAATCTTAAGCATATTAATGACTCCTTTGTGCATAACAACAAAATTCTGGTAAATGCACTTGTCTATTTAGAAATGACGGTTCATGGAAAACATTCAAGATCTAGCACATAATAAGATAAAATTAGCAATCATAGATATGTTCTGAATACATGATCAATAAAATAATCCAATTAATTTACTTAATTTATTTAGAGGCAAGCTTTCTAATGATCATGAAGCTATCAAAAAATTTACTTCACAAGACATTCTAGTTAAGAATTTTGTCAGGAAAACCTATTAGATTAACCTTTGATCTGGCTTACAGAAAAGTGCAGGATTTGTCAAATGTTGCTCAAGCTCATGGAGAACCAAGACAAAATATATATGACAGATTATAGTATAGTGTTATCATTAATTATGACCAGGTTGATGCAGAACTACATGATAGAGAAGTGGTAGATGTAACCAGAAGAAGGCAGAACCTAGGAGATGACATGCACCTTAATCACATTGCGGTGATCGAGATGTGATAACATTGTCACTTCTCTCGTGAACTGCTTCTCCAGTCGTGCAGCCATCACTCCATTTTCGTCATCATCGGGTTGACTAATCATCTTCACAGCAACAGGCTTATCGTTAAAGACACCGTGGTATAGCCTACTGTGAGCACCGCAGGCAAACCTAAGCCCAAAGTACAATTGGGAAAGATCGGCATTCCATTTCTCGGTCGTCTCCAAGGCAGTGACCTTCCCTCCCCCATGGTCGAAGCACCTCGCCCAAGAAGTTCCCTTCCTGGGCCTCGACTTATCAAAGGCTTTCCTCAGTTCCAAAGCTGTTCTCCAATCAAGCTCGTGATGCGCACGAGCTTTATCGCACTTTTTCCTCGAAGGCGGCGGGGTGGAGAATCTCCTTCCGATCGAACGAGCTTCTTTGAAGACCTCGGAGAGGACGGTGGTTGGAAGAGGTGATATTGACCTTTGCTTGGATTTCGACTCCCGCTCGTGACGGGAGTTGGAATCTGGTTTAACCCTTCCAGAAGAGGCAGCGCCCATCGTAGAATTCAAGCTCCCGGCTTTCTGATGAGAAACCGGAAACTTCGAGGTCGCAACCACGATAGATCGAGATGGGACTCCTTCCGGATAGAAGGAGAAATCAGAACACCTGGCGCTCCGGCTCTCCGCCTTCTTCAAGTCCAATCGATCGCCATCATCAGGTTGGGAACTCGAGCGGGAGTTGGCATCTGGTTTAACCCTTCCAGAAGAAGCAGCGCCCATCGTAGAATTCGAGCTCCCGGCTTTCTGATGAGAAACCGGAAACTTCGAGGTCGCAACCACGATAGAACGAGATGGGACTCCTTCCGGATAGAAGGAGAAATCAGAACACTTGGCGCTCCGGCTCTCCGCCTTCTTCAAGTCCAATCGATCGCCATCATCAGGTTGGGAAGTCGACCTGTTTGCGGATATCTTCGCCGACGATTCCGCGCTCGAGTTCTTCAGGCTCCGCGAGGGATCAGAGCCAGATCGGACCGAGGACCTGCCCGAGAGCAAACACGCGTTATCCGAATTCGATTCCTTGGGATCCGGAAGCAGGACCACATCAGGGTCCGAGCTCGTTCGGTGGTGCGGCGTGTGGGAATACTTCGCCCTCAGCACCCAAGAGCTGCGCTCCTCCTCCATTCTCCTCCGCGCCGGGGATCAACGATCCGACCTCGAAGCCCTCGCAAGCCCTCGATTAGAGGGAACTCGAGGACGACCAGGAAGCGGACCCCAAGATGCCGCCGCGCCCGGACCTATCACGCAGTCGCCGGATCCCAATCTCCATCGCCGCAGATCGAACCCTATCAGCGTCGCGACGGGGCCATAAATCAATCGATTACCAAAAGGCGTTGCGCAAATAATGCGAAAGGCGAGCAAACGAGCAGCCCAACACAACGAATTAAAGGAACGGAACGAAAAGGGTGGGGGGCCGCAAAGCGATCAAATAGGAGGGACGAGTCGGGTACGGATCCGCCACTCCCGCGCCCGGCTCCCGTTTCCGCTTCGGTTTGGGCGTGTACGACACCGTACCTTATGCCGTCGTTCGCGATAAAAATAACAGAGGGCGCTCGATCATTCCCGTCCGCCAATTTTGAGGACATCCTAGCCGTTTATCTTTGATCGAGGGGCTCGGTTCGGAATAAAGTCTGGCGGTGCGCGCGTGGGCTGTCTCAACCGGGACAGGACGCAGGGAGTTTCCTCCTCCCACGTCTTGACGTTAGGAAAAGCCCTGCGTTGACCGATTCCCACGCGGCGGTCCCTGCACGAGAAAACGATTGCGAGGGGGGCCGGCCGACGCGGGGTGCGGTGGGGTGGGGTGCTAAAAACCGCGGTTTTTAGGGTCAAAGCACAAGGTCTCCGTTTCCTTCGTATTCCATCACGCGGCTTCGTCTCTGCTTGATGGGCGGCTATTCGGCTTCCACGTTTCTTTGATGCGGTGTGGCCAACCAGATCAAGTCTCAACGCGCCGTATTCTTCGAGCGAATCCGGATGGTTCGATTTAGATCGTGTGCGTAGGAATATTATGATGTAAAAATATCAAGCTCTGGATATGACTCTAAGATGGATTTAGGGTAACTCGTGGATCCGAGATGGTTTTGATATGATTTTGTGATAAATTTGAGGTAGATCGGAGATTGAAGGATTATAGCATGAAGATTTCTTTAAGGTATCGAAGACTAAGGTCGGAAGATTTCTGGACTCCATTCATTCCATATTCAAGTTAGTAAAAACTAAGATTTCTAAATATGGATTAAAGTAGTTTTCTTCGGAGTTATCTTTGATCAAGATACACTTTCATACTTTTGGAGGAGAAAAAGATAATTTATGATTATCATTTTTTATTATAAAAGAGGAAAGGAGGTTAAGATTGTTCTCTTTTGCCATAAAAGGAGAGAAAGGGTTGGTATTTCTCTTTCTTATCATAATGTATGAGAAGGAAGTATATACTTCTCTATTTTGATTCTCCGTATATGTACGCGAATGAAGAGCAATATGGATCTTATGTGGTAATCACATGTTAACTATTGATAAATTTTCTATCATTTATTTCCTCTCGAAGGCATGCTTCGGGGCTCTAATAAGAGTGATTCGAAGCATGTCATTCAATATTTCCATTAAGGGAACCTCATTCTGTGGGTCGGGGTTTTCTGATACAGATGTCTCATATACATTTGGTCTTTTGTTTCTACTGTATCAAATTTTGATATCGATCAGTTTTTTTTTACTCACACATTTTGGGCACATTCGACCTTATGCTTTTGCCATAGTGAATTTTCAATGTCGATCGAGTTTTCTCGACTCACATATTTCAGACACATTTGACCTTGTGCTTTGATCGTAGTTAATTTATTTTGGTGCTGAGCAGGTATTCCATACTCACACGTCTCAGGCACATTTAACCTTGCACTTCTATTGTAATAAATTTCAATATCGATTGAGTTTTTCTTATTCACACGTCTCGGGCACTTTCAACCTATCACTTATACTATATTGAATTTATTTTGGTGTCAAGTTAGTTTTCTTAACTCATATGTTTTGAGCATATTCAGCATTCAGCTTCTATTGTAGTGAATTTATTTTAATGTCAAGCAAGATTTCTTAACATACATGTCTCGAGCACATTTGACCTTGTGCTTTTGCCATGGCGAATTTCGGCACTGATCGAATTTTTTTGATTCACACATCTCAGGCTCATTCGACCTTTCTCTTTTATCATAGCAAATTTATTTGGGTATCGAACAGGTTTTCTCAAATCACACGTCTTAAGCACACTCGACCTATGCTTGTACCGTAGCAAATTTCGATCTTTCCCATCAGAGTGAGTTTTGAATCTCTCTTTTGCCATGGTGGATTTTAGGTTTCTCCCACTATGATGGGTCTTAGCCTTCTCTTCAGTGTGGCGAATTTGCCTAGTCCTCTCTCTGCCATGGAGGGTTTCAGACTTTTCCACTATAACATGTTTTGAATCTCCCTACCACTGTGGTAGATTTTGGGTTTCTCCTGCCATTGCGAGTCTTGACCTTCTCTCCAACTTGGAGGATTTGCCAAGTCCTCTCTCCATCGTGAAGGTATTCGGACTTTCCCATTATAGTAGATTTTGAATCTCCCTTCTATCGTGGTGGGTCTTGGCCTTCTCTCTGTCATGGCAGATTTGCCAAGTCTTCTCTCCACCATGACGATTTTTAGACTTTCCTGTCATAGCATGTTTTGAATCTCCCTTCCGTTATGGTGGATTTCAAGTTTCTCCCGTCATGATGGGTCTCGGCCTTCTCTCCACCATGGCAAATTTCAATTTTTTTTCGTCATGATAGGTCTTGACCATCTCTCTGTCGTGGTAAATTTGCCAAGTCCTCTCTCAACTATGGCGATTTTTGGACTTTTTCACCGTAGCAAGTTTTGAATCTCTCTTTCGTCATAGTAGATTTTGGGTTTCTCCTACCATGATGGGTTGCTAAGTTTTCTCTTCGCCATGGTAGGTCTCAAATTTACCCTTTTTGGGATGTGTTCTTCAAAGGGACACCAGGTTAGATTACGATAGGAGGGAGATAAGTCTCTTCCTTATAAAGCTCCTCTTCTAGTGGAGCTCATACCTTTATTCGAGCCCTTAGAGTTCCTAGTTCGGAGTCTTAGGAGCTTTTGGCTTTGCCCTAAGTTTTAGGAGCATCTTTTATTCATCTTCGGTTGGTCTTCATTTTGGCGTTAATCCAAAAGAGGTTTTTCTAGTTGATTTGAGAGCTCTTCGAGATTTAGAGTTTATGAGAAGCTTTTATGATTGTGATTCAGTGATGAGTGCACCTCTTTTGGATTGCCTAAGAGTTAGATATTTCATCCCATCTGAGTTTGATTTGCAAGTTCTCCAACCTGGTCAGTGTCCATTTGATTCTATTCATGGGTCTATTAGCTTGTCTTGTGACACTCTCGAGGTGGGCGTTCACCTTTCTTTTCATTCAATGATAGTGTTCTATCTTCAATGGTGGAGAATATTACCTTCATAAATGATACTCAACTCATAGTATTATCTGAAAGTATTTATTGAGGAATGTTGGCATGCCAAAATTGTCTCGACTTGTATCCTTTGTTAAGATCTTAAAGGCACTAAGGAGGGGAAGGGGGTTAAATTAGTGCAATAACGTTTTTAACTGATTTTAAAACTCGATCGATAAATCAATATATATCGAAAACTTGATATGTGTTGATTGATTCTCAAATCATATGATTGATTAAGGATTAGAACATGTAAAGAATGAAAAGTTATCAATCTATATTTGCCTATATCATGATCTTCTAGCATAAAGACCATAAGAAGCTTACATTGATATTTGATGGGGAGAATATTATCAATCAATCATTATTCAACGCATGACCGACATGTGGTGTTTAGACTAAAAGAAGGAGATAGATACTACCCTCATTCGTCTATCCATATGAACAAGGGTCCAAGATAGACATTTATATACTACCTCTGCCCCTATTGCCCACATGGAGAAAAGGTAAGTGAAGATTGTTAGAAGTGGTTGAGGGCTGCTTTCCCGCAAGATATTTCATGTAATATTTTATCTCTTTACGATCGGATATAAAAACTTATTTTAGTGTAATTATCAAGGGGAGATCACTTTTTACTACTCATCATCATACTCACTTGTTTCGGGTTATTAACTTAGGTGTTGAAAGGATCGGATTGAGAAACCTCTTTCGATTTCGGTCTTCATATAGGTGGCACCTTGAAAGCTTAATATTTCCACTTTAAAAATATCTCGGACAATCCTATGCCTATAAGTTAAAACCATGTCGAGCTGACCAGGATATTAATGATATTTTTCTCATTTTTAAAGCTAGAAAGAGGACCCAATATCATAAGAACATCCATCCACTGATCCTCTTAATGAATGCTAAGTAAAGATGCTTTACCCCCAACCCAAAGTACTTTCACCTAAGGGGGACAGACACTGATGAAATACTAACACATATTTAATGAATCGAGTCTCTCACACCTAGGAATGACTTCGAGCTACTTACTCGCCCCTATCGATGTGTTCTTAAATCTCACTCAACAAGTACATATGCTAACATGCATGATATAGGTCGTCCCTCTACTTTTACTCCAATTGTCCTAATAGATGGTGCCACCAACTCATCGTAGCCCTTGACTCCACTGTCATTGACATATGACGTGATGCCAATATCCCAAGAGCACCACCTAAGGCCTATCGAATCATGAACTGAGGGGGCACTTCGATCACCAACCATGAAATTCAGCATACCGTACCACCCTTAGTTAGCCCCACTTAAATTTAGGGCATAGTCATTGAACTCCACAAAGGACTCCTTACATATCCAACCATACTCAATAGACCAACGTTTGGAGGAGATATGATCAGAGCTCTAGTAGTCAAAAGGGGAAATGCTGGTCAACCCCAGCTCAGGTCAATTGTTGTTCATCCAAAAAAATCCAAGAGGAATCGATTCCAGTGAGTATTTATCTCCCAGATTTAGAGGTATTTGATGGTAATGTCGATCTAATAGAGCGCATTATAGTTTTTTGTACCTAAATATCTCTGTATGGTACCATGAATGCTCTAATATGTTGCACCTTCTTAATCATATTAAGAAGCCTAACATAATAATGGTGCTTAAAGTCGCTTTCCATATGCTCTTTTACTTAGTTGGCGAGAGAGTTCGAACTTCATTTTCTTGAAAATATATGCCCTTGGCCTTCGACGATAACCCTCCTCAAACTTAAGCAGGGGAGGAAGATGCTCGCAAACTTTGTTATTTGGTTCATGAATAAGATTCAAGACGTAGGAGATGCTAATCTATCACTTATGATATAAACTTTCATGATAGGGCTAAAGCCCTCTCATCTCTTTTAGTTGTTGATAAAGAAACTACTGGTGATTGTCCTTGAGACACTTTAAAGTGTCAATCAATATATTATTATCAAGGTAATAGTCTTGAGTAACATTAAAAGTTATGCAAGAGTCCAAAGTATGAGCATCCACAATCAGCCTTGACCTTGAGATCACATTAGTGGAGGAGAAATGAATGACCTTAGCTACCTCGCCCCAGGTTCGAGCTGACCCTCTTAAATATGATTATAATTAATTTTTTTCTCTAAATAAAAGAGAAAGGGCTCTACACGACCCTCACCAAATGAAGACTTCATTGACGAGAAGAGACATGTCTAAATACTATTGGCTCCATCGAGATTATGTTTGCGACACTAAAAATTATTGTGACTTGAAAGAACAAATTGAAGAGCTCATATGTTAGGGAGACCTCAGGTGGTTCATTCAAAAGTACCGAGAACCCTCACCCCGACCTCAGGGGCTAGTGGAGAGGTAAAATAATATCATCATTAGTAGACCTACCTCAAGGGTAGACAACTTCGTGACCCGTAAGGCTTATGCCCATGCTACCATTGAAAAATATCCGAGGATTGAGGTCAACTCGAAAATAACTTTTAAGGAGGAAGAGACAAAGTACCTTGACTTAAATCATAATGATGCCTTAATGGTCTCTATGAGGATGATCAAAGTTTGGATGAAGAGGGTCATTATCAACACACTCTGACCTCTACATGGCGCATGTGTTAAATAAGTTGACAGCTGCACTTTAGAACCTCTCAGAAAGAGTTTTTGAAGCCATATTAGGGATGAGAGGGGGAAAAATGATAGGAAAAATATCGTTGACTAATCATCATCTGACATAAAGCCTCAACGTGATACTTAGACTAGAAGAAGGGGATAGATGTTGCCCCCCACTTATCTGTACACATAGATAATGGTCCAAAACAGATAATTATATACTACCTCGACCCCTATCACCCATGAGGAGAAAAGGCTATCTAAAAGTTTTATAAATGATTAAAAATTATCTTTCTATAAAATATTTTATAGAATATTTTATCATTATATAATTGGGTATAAAAGTTTATTTTTGACATTATCGGGATCGCAGAGTTGTCTTCTGGAGGGGACACACAGTAAACCATCGGTCTATAGAACTCCAACCACAAACTGCGAGGCATAAAAGACTGGTTTTAATGAGAGAGAGAGAGAGAGAGAGAGAGGGTTTATGATACGTCTCGCGCGCTTAGAAGGAGGAGAGATCAATAAGACTAAAAAGCAACGAAACAGTGGAGGCAGCAAAGGAAAGCTATGGAAGACGCTCTTCACTTCTTCATTAGTACGAAGAGAGATGATGACGACAGTTTAAAGCTCGAGGCCTACGGTTTTCTATGCTGTAGAATTGGATCAAACACTCCAAAACATTATTAAGCGGGTCTCCTCTCATTCTTCTCCATTGTCGACTCTGTTCTGCTAGTTGGAACAGTTGTCACTTGATGGTGAGCAGAAATGGGATTTGTAGTCCAAAGGTTCAAATCCGTGTCTTGCTGCCGCCAAATCAATGGAAGCCATGACACGGGACCGAGGTGGGCGAGGAGCTCAGGAAGCACTTCCGATCCGGGAAGAAAACGGACAGACAAAAGAACCAAGGCGTGCGCGGTGTCGGATTCGAACAAGACGCATGAGCTCCTCCCTGCTGCTGCCACTGCTGCATGCGATTTAGACGGGTCGAGATGACACGTCGTTTCATCTCATTTAAACCAAAAAGAAAAACAATAGAATTCCATGAATTCCTACTCTGCCCTTTCATCTCATTCCTTTGCAACGCAGAGGAAAAGAAATCCTTCCTATATCCTGTCACCAGCTTGCCACTAAAAGGTTGGAGAGTCGCAGTATTGCAAGAGTCAGTGAGTTTTCCTAATCCATTAAGCTGGTGACATGTTACACTAATTCATTTCAATTCAATGATAACAAATGAGCAAACTTAATACATGCTTTATTTATAAATACAGTGTTTTGATCATCAGTGCAAGTCATAGGATTCGTTGTGGGCTACAAACGTGCACGAGAGTAGAATGTGGTCCGATGGTAGCACAGTTATGCATGTAATGCTGCAGATGATTCGCTACTAAAAGTGGGTGCGCGGCACGAAATTTTGGAAGGGCACATGCAATTACATAGCCCCACAAATATACCTTTTCCAGACTACCACCTGACATGTGCATTGCGCCGAGGAAATAGGGAAAGAGAGTCGTGCAGTACTCGAAACCCATTCTTCCTCTAATTGAACTGAGCCTGCAGTGTGTGTTCCTAAATGCTAACTGGACCCCGCAGTGGTTGCGTCTGCTCACCATCCGAGTGGGTCGGACGCAGGAATGAAATGAATGCCATGGACTCGTCAGTCGCATTTCACGATGCGAAGAAACGGAAACAGTTATCGTCATCCGATCAACGATCATATATGCTCGCACAACGGAATAAGAGTTGGATGAAACTGTAACCTTCTTCATCCATCTCCATAGGATTCCACCATTACAACTGACTAACAAGCAAAGTAGATCCAAAGCTATGCATCGTGCTGGGTGTACATGAACAGCCGCACGGGCATTAGGCGAGGAAGGACGCACCGAGCATCACGAGCACTATCAGTACCGTGGGCATCTTGAACGCGTTCGAGGAGGAGGAGGAGGTACTGTCGGCGGCTGGTCCGGAGGGAGCTGGCGCCGGAGCGAACCCACCGCGTTCGGAAGAAGTCGGAGGAGGGGACCCTGCAGCGGGAGCTGTGGATGGTGGTGAAGCAGGGGCGTGTGCTGATGGCGGCGGGGTCGGAGGACGGGTGCTGGGCTTTGGGGATGAAGCGGAAGGGGAAGGAGAAGCGGCCGGAGTTGGCGATGGAGGGATGTGTGGTGGTGAAGCAGGAGAGGGAACAGAGGGCTCGGAAGGAGGCTGTCTCACAGCCATGACGACCACCACCAGCTTCTGGCCCTGGCTGCACTTTCCTGGCGCGCCGCTGATGAAGTAGAAAGGTCCCGACCGATCGATCTTGAACACGGAATCGCCTCCATCAAGCTTCTGGATCGGTTTGCTCACGTCGCACGCATCATAATCCTGCTTCGTCACCACCAGAACCGAGTCACTCCCTTTCTTGTACCTGAACACTGCAGCACAGCACAGCCCCGCCCCGCCATCCAAACGTCAAACCCACAAACAAACTATGACGACGCCATAAATCAACAACAATAACAGATGGATAGATCGGCACATACCGATGGTGTCATTGACCTGAAACCTATTCCTCCCGGCCCAATCATGGTAACTCTCAGAAGGATGCAGCACCCAGCCATCCCTCCCTCCAGCATAGAAGACGTAAGCCCCAGTCGAATCCACCAACAACCCCAACAAAACCTCAGCTACGAGGAGCCAACCAACGAAGCCTTTAGAAGCCTCCATATCTCTGTGCCTTCTCCTTGCCCTAACAAAGACCAGAAGAATCGTTACACCCAAGAGGAACAGAGAGGAAGAAGCGGAAGAAGACGACAAAGGAGAGCAGCGGTTTAGGATGTGGAATCGGAAGCTATAGTACCAGAGAGCGCTGGCGGTCGAGACATAAATAGGAATGGATCGTAGGGTTACCGTTGAGCTACTGCTTCCGTTTCGTTTCTGTGATGCGTGTCGCGAGGGCGTCATTGGCGGCCACGTGGAGGCTTTGGGTGCCTTCGATCCGAGCTCGAATCGAACTCAAGACGGAAGCTGACACGAGTCCATTTCCTTTGCATGGAAATAATTCTTTCCCGGCATACATTTACTACTTATTTAATTGCATTTTCTTTTTTTACAGTGTAACTGGCAAATCAAGATTTATTTTTAAGGCAAGAATTTATTGTAATAATAATAATAATCAAGGTTTTATGTGAGAGCATAGCAGGCGTTATTTCATTGATTTAGGACCGTATCGATATAAACATAGCAAACTGCACATATGTCCTTTCCTTGGCACGATTTATAAGGTTTTTAATTAGAAAGCACGGAATCATAATGATTTGACATTTTGGCCCAAGTGGTCCAAGTCAACGCATTTGACATTTTAGCCCAAAACATGGTCGAACCCGACCCAACATCCATAGGCTTGACATGGCAGAGCGTCCTCTCTACTGATGAGAACAACGAATCATCGATATACTTTAAAGTAATGAGATACCGAAGTACGTACAGCATTTATAAAGGTCAAAGTTATGAAAGATGATGAGGATAGTAATAAAACTCGGCTGACGTCAGATGACGCCTCACGCAACAGCACCTGATCAATGCAGATCGGAACACCGACCGAGACGCATTAACATTCTGTAAAAACTCAATTCTTTACGCCACGCCAACACAAAGTTAGACGCTACCAGCTTGCCCCTACAAGCGGACAGCTCAGGAAGCAGTAAGCTTCCCTATAAATATCCTCTCGGTCATCAAAAAGAGGGGGGGAGACATACACACAAAAAATACTTCTTCATCTGAAACCGCCTTCACATCTGCTAACTTGATTGTCGGAGGGGTCGGGCCGAGCGCCTCGGCTCTACCTTTGTGCAAATGCGAAGCCGAAGGTCCCCTCCAGAGGCGCGGGCGAGGAGTTCCTGCCCAGAGGAGACAGCTACATCGTCCCGATCGGACACCGCATCCGATCGCCTCAGCGGGCTCGAGAAACGCCCCAGGGAGATCCCCGGCGTCCAGACCCGAACCGAGCCGCGTCGACCCCGAGGCCACAGCTCAAAGTTGTTTCACACATGTTACGTACAACTATTTTTAACAGAGATGGATTGATGTGATGAAGTATTTATATTAAAAACAGTTCGTTCTTTCTTCTCTGATATTCTGACCTTCGTGATTTGATTCAAGTAGAAGTTTCCTGAAAACAAATTAAGGAGATACCAGTCCCTATTAATTCGGAGTTCATTAGATCTGACAGAGAAGTAAATTATTAGTACTCTGACTGCACATTTATCTGCTACTGCGAATTAAAGCTGGCATGTCCTATAGTCTATCCATAACCACAGTGCTACAGGTTGATCATCAGCGGCACAAGGAGTATCCTTAAGCTTCTGTTCTCAGAGAAAGGCTGTGAGAGTTTTAAGGGTAAATCCAGTAAGTTTTGGATGATGGAAATGAGAACTTATGCAGGGAAGACCCCTCTCTTTCTGCTCCTGTAGTCCAAGATCTGATACAAGAAAGCTGAGACGACACCACCAAGAGGCAACACAGGTAGGTGACTTCATAATTCAAACATTTAAGGAGGCGTCACGCTGTCTTCATTAACTCCCGATTGATGGCGCATACGGTGACACAGATACTGAAATTAAATGGCCACACGGCATTCTGTTCGCCATCGAAAGCTGGGTATAAATGTAGCAATGTCTTTGTAAGAGAAGATGTTGTTCCCAAGCCAAATCCTGTTCGCAACAATGTGTTTGGGTGCTTAAATGCACTCTGCTGCACTGCACCAACTATCCGCTATTCTCATCTGACTGTATTCATTTCCATAGGCGATGCTACATTCTCCTGTGTATAAATGGGCACTCGAGCCTCCTCCTACTCGCCACTGTGATTTCGTTGGAGCTGGGTTCAGTAGAGCATGGGGAGCGAGAAGAAAATGAAGGCTCTTGTGATGTGGTTTCTATTGATATGGTATGTTTCTCAGCAAGCTGTCATCACTCCGGCAATGAATAGGAGCCTCGAAGGTGGCACAGCTGACGAGAAGAACTACTACCCTCCTGACCCTCACGGAGGGAGTAAGCGTCTCTTTCGCATGTTGTACGAATCCATGGAAGCTATGTCTTGCATGCTACATCAAACGCTTGTTGATTTGCGTGGTGCAGATTCGAATGGGACTCCATGCACGACGCCGCCGTCGACGCATGGTTCGCCGCCGTCGACGCATGGTACGCCACTACCTCCGTCTCCTGGTGGTGGTGGTGGTGGTGGTGGTGGTCACTACAACCCACCTTCCACACCGGCCATCACCACCCCTCTCTCTCCTCCGGTGCCTCTCGCCCCGCCTGCACCGCCATACCAAGTGATCCCCACTCCTCCGGCGACGCCCATGGACCCCGATCCCAACACCCCACCCTTCTCTTGCGAGTACGCCGTCGATACCTCACCCTAGTCGCTTTAGCACACATTTTACTCTCGGACTTCTTCCATCATGTTGTCTCACCTGCTGTGCAGCTACTGGAGAACTCATCCTACAGCGATCTGGGCTTTGCTCGGGTTCTGGTGCCCTCTCAGCCAAATCTTCGGCATGCCGGCCGCCTCATTCTTCGGGAGCAACCCCAGTTTAGTAGAGGCAATGTCGGACGCACGCTCCGACGGGATCGGAGCTCTGTACCGAGAGGGGACGGCGTCGTTCCTCAACTCGCTGGTGGACAGAGACTTCTTCTTCACCACGCAGCAAGTGAGGGATGCAGTCAACGCCGCGGTTGTCTCAGACGAGGCCGCCCCCGCCCAAGCCGAGCTCTTCAAGAAGGCCAACAAGGGCCACCTCAAGCACCATTAGACTACTCGCATCACGTTCCATGGTCTCATTTGTGTACTAGTTAGTCATCTTCCTCGTTGTTTCATGTGCGCCTGCAATTTTCGTCTTTCTCGTTCGTTGCAGTAATCTTTGGTTATGAGTTCTTCAGGTTTACCATGTCATGCCTGTGTTTCTTCACGGAGTTAATCTCTACTTATTATTAAGTGCAACTATTTGTGATGGCTAAAGTTTGACCATATAAATCCGGTCAGCGTCCTGTGTGATCTACGAGTACGCACTTGGGCTTGTCAATTGAATCCAAGCGGTGCCCACCGTATCAAGTAATAATGAACGGTCCTTGTTGTGTCACGCATTCAATTCCACGAGTCAGATCGTACAATCGATGTTCTTAAGACTGAACCGGAATCGAACCGGATCGACACCATAAAACAATGCAGGAAAAATCTAGTAGGGCAGAACAATACATAAGACTTTTCGTATCCATTTCCCTCAAAGTCTTCACGAAGACTTTCGATGATGCCTTTGTCCCTTCAGCTTCCGTCAACACCTTATCCGCTAATTTTGAGATGCTTCGGGCCGTCCCCACAGAATCTTAGTGGTCTCTGATTTCTGCATGAATTATGAGTTTGGATTATCTGTTTCTTTTAGCATTGGAGGAGTAGATTCGTAGAAACGTTCAAACTACGAACTCGAATTGTGACTGCACGTAGATCAACAAGTCAGGCTGAGCAATTACTTCCATACGGAACAAGTAACGTTACAGCCGAATCCCATGGGGGAAAAGAGATTGTATGAAGTCAAACCTTGTGAAGGATATTCGAAACTGCTTAGAGAAGAGTATACCATATGTCATCTTAGCTTTGTCTCAGTCCGCATTCTGAAACTTATCTGATTCATTAGCAAATTATTACTGCTGCATCATCGCTGTTAGATTCTTTGACTCGGTCTAGATTTCATCATGTCCACGACACCCAAACCGGAAGCCGTAGGCTTCCCTGATAAGATTTAGACGAATAAACATGTGACCAAAATATTAAACTCTTTTAGATCACGACAATATCCATAACTGTGACCTGGAGCTGAGTGTAGCAGATGACGTATTACTCGACCCGTGTGGTGCCGACGCAGCGTTTGCAGTGGTTTCTTAAGTTTGCCGATGACTTCGATTCATCTGTCGCGTGCGGTAAACGAGTCCATTGTTTGTGAACGAAGATAATTTACTTGGTGGACGCGATCGTTAGCTTTAGAACTCATGAACCGCATGCTCGCATCAGTACGTCCATCCTCCAAAGTTTTCACATATAATGCAAGAGCACCTGATCAGAGTTTTCCTTCAAAAGACGCATCACCTGCAATCCGGCACACAATCTTGTGGACTATGAACAACATACGTGGTTTCGTGTCAAAATCTCATGTTGCACTTGCTCACGATTCTGCATGACAATCCTCAAAGTCAACTCTCTCTCTCTCTTTCTCTCTGGCTTTTTCTGAGGGTTATAATATATCTAAACAATTTTGAAGTAATAAACAAATCCTAGGAAGAACAAGCTCGGCTCGGTGTAATCACAGAATGAAGGGAGGAAAAAAGAGCTTCTTGATCAGACATGTATCATCTCTCCAGGAATCCAGTCATCCGCAGGATGGAGTTCCGGACTTGGCTGAGATCCCGTCCCTTGAGCGTCCTGCCGATGCCGACGCACATCGAGAAGGCCATCTTATCCGCAACCCTCCGGGCCACAATGAGGTGTGGCGGAATCGTATCGCTTTTCCTGCCGCCCTCGTTATCATCACTATCGTCGTCGTCGTCGTCACAGTTTGCAGCGTAGGCGAAGCCCGGCGTCCAAGAATGAACAGCTCGAGGCCTGGAAGGGATCCTGACGGGGCTGGACGCCTTCCGGTGAGCTCCGAGTCCGGCGTGCCACTCCTCGGTATCCTCGTCTCCGTCTCGATCGCGGTCGGGCCACAATACATCAGCCTCTTGGAATTCTTCCATCCGCTCTATCGGTGAATTCTTGGGAGACGAAGCTGCAGAGACTCTCTTATAGAAAGAGGGAAGGATTTAGCGTAGGGAGTCCGCAGCTGGTGCACTGCCGCGTGGCTCCAGCTAGACCATGCGGACCCACCACCACGTTAAAATTGTTGAACTCGCTAGGAATCTTACCATTGGACGTCTTCGACAAAGAAAGCTGCTATTATTGGCTTGGCATGATGTGCGAACTTGAAGTCATGGCTTCAATGTACGTGGGTGTGGATTAGGTTTGGTGGCCGTCATGGAATTAGGTTGAAAACCACGTTCAGCTGAACTCGTCGATCCGGATGACGATGACGCCCGGTGGTTTTGTTTATATCACTACACTCCAATTCCGAGGCATACTTTTGGATGCTAAAAAGAACAAGTCTTCTTTCTACAGAAGAAAGCGTACAAAATAGCAGGTGATCTACCGGCCACGACCTCCCGTAACAATATAAGCCGAGAGCTTGCACTTCAAGGTAGACCAGCATGAACTCTTCTGCAATTATATGAACATCAAGAATCTGCAGCTGACCGCTAATTACTTTAATATTTGTTGTGAGATTATTTTTCTCTCTTTTGCTTCCAATTGCAACTGGATGAGCGCTTGTGTGCATGAAGAAATCTCTCAGATGTGGGGGACAAGGAATCTTGATCCGCGTTTCCCTCACTCCCAACCATGGCCTGTTTGATCTCACATCTAGCAATCCAAGCAACGGCAAGTCACAGTTCTTTTCCCTCTCTGAACGCCTCCATGAAGCCCGTCGATGAAACCTTGCACGGTGGCAGTCTGTAGCCTGCAAAACGCCAGCTGCCTGTTTCTTGTCTCCTCGTCATTCCCTCGAGCAAGGTCTTGACATTCGAGATACTGCATGCCTGCACGCACACGCCATTAAGCTTACAAGGAAAGAGACCTCGTTCACAATCATTGAGTTCTGGAGGGAGGGAATAACTTGGAATGTACTACGACATTCTCGGTTTTGGATCACAAAGACGATTGCATCTTTTGACTTCTAGAGAGAGATTTTTGTAGTAGCAGATGGTGATACCTTCAACCCGACTCATAAATAGGTGGAGACAGTGTGATCAGCCCTACTTAATTCATGGACGTTCCGTCATTGTCGATCGATTGTCGGACAAGTTATTTAGGGTTTGTCCATCTTCAATCAAGCGTTCCATTTCTCTACAAGCCACTCCTCGGGGGAAAAAGACACATCTGGCATCAAGCTGATGCTAAGGGAAAAGTCATAATAAGACACAGGTAAGTCATTTCGTTTGACTTTTTGGAGACACATTAGTCAATATGCATTCGATGTTCTTTAAATTTGTATTCTACTGCTTCTTTGTTTTCTGGAACAAATTTGTCTTTTAGGGTAATCATCTTAAATTAAATGTACACATAATGCCTTTTTATTATGCATATATTCTTATGAAGTATCAGAGAGAGAGAGAGTACATGAAATTGGTGCAACGATTTCAATGAATATTCTGATGTCGCATCTCATCGAGCGATCTGATACTTGCAGGAGTACTGCTCCAACAGCAGAGAAGATTACAAGAAGATAAACATGCAATGTACAATAAGGGAAACCGGTCGTTGACGAAACCATAATGCTATTCCGTCATTTTCAACACCTTTTATGAGGATAACCTCAGCTGGTTTTGGACTTTATTACTGAAGAAAGAAAAACAAGGAGAAAGAGAGACACAGAGAAAGATAGAAAGAAAGGGATAGTTATGAACTTCGCTGACCGTCCTGAGATGAGGTGAGACCATATCCTCTTTCTTTTCCATCTGGATAAGCTGCTTAGATTCTGCCGATCCAATGGTTTCGTTTCCTCTCATGATTGTTGATCATACCAAAATCAAACACGACTACGCCGAATTGACTTCAGCATTAATGTTAAAAAGTTGAAAAGGGACATTTGCAAGTCATTATCGAGTTCAAGAGAGATCTCCGTGTACGTGACACCAATCCATCACGAACAGCTGCAGCGAAGAAAGATCAAGCAAGGGACACCACGATTGGGCTTCGGACGACGTGGGTCCCGTCGGACCACGTATACGAACCAGCTACGTAGTCTCCGCTTGGTTTGTCCCTCCTCCCTCGCACCTTGAGCGTCACCGAGAAGCGCCTCCTCTCACCCGATCTCTTGAACCTCAATTTTTGTGGTGAGATGTGGACCGAGACACCGGTCGGCTCGGTGGCGGTAACTCGGTACCGGGCCGGGCATCGGCCCACATTGGTCACGGTTCTACGGACGGTGACGGAGCCGTTGAGATTGGAGACGGCGATCGACGGATAGTTGAGATCGGAAGTAGGTGGCGGGGTCTCAGGGCAGGGGAAGGAGGGGTCCATCTTTGCACCGATGCTGGAGCATGCAAAGAGCAGGTAGTCTTCGTAGCCGGCGTCGTAGACGAGGCCCGGGTCCGACGCATGGGTGGGTCGGATGTGACCCGAACCGTAGTCCATCGGCCCCGCAACTCGCCCTGATGCATCCGTCAGCGCCTCTCCTCGGGCGTTTTCCACAGTGGCTGCGAAGAAGGAAAGCCGATGGCTTAAATGAGAAGACAGGAAGAACGAGATCGCATGCGCGTGTACCAGTGGTCATCATGGCCGATCTAATGGCCGCCGAACTCCAATCGGGGTGCAGGGACTTGATCAGGGCCGCCACGGCCGACACATGGGGACACGACATCGACGTCCCCGAGGAAAGATCATACTTGACGCGACGGTGATCGTCCTCGAGCTTGGTGGGCGACGACGACTCACTCCATGCAGCCAGGATGTTCAACCCCGGCGCCGTGATGTCGGGCTGCGCGAGTCGCAAAGCTTTACTCGTTGCCCTCGATCATAACATCTCGAGCTCAATCGAAATTACCTTGAGAATGTTGGGCTCGACTCGATTCGGACCGCGGGACGAGAAGGCGGCCATGGCGGGCGCCGGCGTGACGCTCAAAACGGTCCTAGCCGAGCCTACCTTTGCGCTCGGCCTGCGGGTTGCGTCGATGTACTTAAGGATGGCTATTGCGTCGTCGGATGACACAGCGGTCCCCGGGAGGACGTGGGCGTCCACAGGGATCTCGTTGCCATTGGCGACCGCATTCCCCAGTATGATGGCCGCGCCACCCGCCCGCTTCACCTCCAATCCTTTGGCCACCCTTGACCCGCTCCCTCTCAAGCACAATACTACCTTTCCTCTCACCTTATCGCCATCAAGAGAATTGGGTAAACATTGCCTGTTCGATGTCAAGAATAAATTCAGTATAGAAGCTAACACATAGCTATATAAGGAAGCAAAAGACGTACCCAGAAATATTGCTCGGAGTGCCAGGAAGTACAGCATCGCGGGCATAAACGAAGGGGTAGAAGTCCGAGCTATTTAGCACATACGGCGTCACGGTTTGGCCCTGACGCAAGTTTATAAGCAGAGTGAGATCTCGATCTATGTCGCTCTGGATTGGTAGCAGGCGTGTATGAGCTGTATACCTTGATGGTCACTCCGTTCCCGAGTAGCACCAGCGAATCGAAAGCGCGGTCGATGCTGCTAGCGCCGACGGTGATCGTCCATGGCGCAAGGTTCGTCACGGTGGCCGGCCCCGGGCCATCGTTACCGGCGCTGCATACCACGACAATATCACGCTTCGCCGCGTGCAACGCGCCGATGGCCATGCTGTCCTGCGAGTAATCGGGCTGCTCTCCGGTCGCACCGATCGACATGCTGATCACGTGGACGCCGTCGGCGATGGCGTCGTCGAAGGCCGCGAGCATGTCGGCGTCGAAGCAGGTGTTCTCGATGTTGGGGTTGGGCCCGGGGATGGGCCAGCAGACTTTGTAGATGGCGAGGCGGGCGAGCGGGGCGCCGCCGGTGGCCGTTCCCCAAGCGAAACCGCCGAGGGCGGAGACGTTGCGGACCACCCGTCCGGCGACTGTGGAGGCGGTGTGCGTGCCGTGGCCGTCGTTGTCTCGTGGGGAGCGGTAGGCATAGGTTCTGTTCAGAGGTCCGTAGTAGTACTCATAGGACTTCACGTAGTACCGAGCTCCGATTATTTTGCTGCCATTAACGATATGCAACAGTAAAGATCATGACACGCATTATGGTGTACATGAATTCAGAAAGTAGATGACGACTAAATGATCGTAGGCATTTTATGCTTCTTTTAAGCGGAAATATTGACAGGCAAAGTCAAAACTCATCTCCAGAGAGAGAGAGAGAGAGAGAGAGAGATGAAAGAACTCACTTGTTGCAATGGGAAGAGTTGAAGGCATCTCCTTCTTGACAGATGCCCTTCCACCGTTTGGGGAAATGTCTTATCCCTCTGTCACTGAAACTTTGGGACTCCGGCCATATCCCTACCAAACCAAGCAGATCTTTCCATTGAGATCGTTACCATCTCATCGGATACGCAGTTAAGCCATCCGAACCCAATATGTAACGCATTATTGACTTTGATCATATAAGCAAGCAAAATTTGTGTTCCATATGACGAGAAAGTAAGAAAGCAAACCGGAATCCAACATGCCGACGATCACATTCTTCCCGCACTTTGCTTTCGAGCCTATTAAGTTCTTCTCCGAACCCTTCGATCCTTCTTCCTGCGTTATGAACTTCCATGACCTCGTCGTATGTGGAGACGACCTTCCTTCACTTGGGAAGGCTGAGACCACTTCATCCATCTCTGATGAACACGGTGAAGGTGAGAGACAAAGAAAACGAACGAACGATGAAAGGAAAATATATTACTGTACTCGTCGGCTCCTACTTACGGGACAGCTTTGTTGCTTCCTCCTCGGTGAGCAGTGCAGCAAAGCCATTGATGCTGTGCTTGTAGCTGTATAGTATAGCACCCGATGCCTCTTCTTCGCTGGTCAACCTCGAGAAGAGTTGAAATCCATCAAAGATTGAGATAGCAAGTGAAACAGCAGGAAATCATCAACCTGCAGATGCTACCATAAGTGGTTACCTGTTCTTGACAGAGAACAACAAGGAGTGGTGGCCCTCTAGGATTTCTTGAGGGGATTTAAGCCCCTTGTGCTCTCCTAGATACACAATGTAGATCTGTTCCATGGAAACAAACACGCGGCTTTGTTAAATCTCATCCAATTCCGATTTCTCGTATGCGTCATCATGAAACTATGAAGATAACAAAGATCCAAGAGAAATAAACAACGATCAAATCTCACCCGGCGTTGCTCATTGCAATAAGCAGTGAAGCAAAAGACACAGAAGAAGATAGGTAGAAGAATACTGCGAGATGCCGTCCTCATTCTTGTTCTCTCTTTCTCTCTCTCTCTCTCTCTCTCTCTCTCTCTCTCTATCTCTCTCTCTCTTGGAGTACGCTGGTGTGTCATATATAAGAGGGAGGGAATCGAGATGGGATGTTGTTGATCTCTGCTGGAATAAGCTACTTTTCTCTATGTATGGAAAAGGAAGAAGAAACAAAGCTGGCGCAGTATGTGTCGATGGCTAATATTAAAGCTACTTTTCTCTATACATAGAAATGGTAGGTGGAAAAACATGATCGTTCTTCTTCTTCGTCTTCTTCTAATCTCTCCAGTTGAGTGGAGAAATGTTTGCGTATATGAAGAGGAAAATTAATATTAACCTCCCTCAAAGGAGGAATTATATCAACAGTAATGAAATGTGGATGCTCACATTTCTGAACAAGATCCTAAAATCAGCATCATGTGTGTTTACTAGAGATCTTCTTCTAATTTGTTTTGATTTCTTAAGAATCACTGATATATTTGTTTCCTTGAGAAACTTCATTCCTAATATTAATTAGTCGTAAATCTTGTCATTCTTGCCTTTTTACTCATTAATCATGGTTGGAGTGATCACTCGTATCTCTTGCTTCTAACATATCCTATCCCAAATGAAGATAATGGTTACCTCTGACTGCTTACGCAAAAGCTGGAAGGTAGTATCGAGATATGTGTTAGAATTTTTAGCGTCATGTATAATTAAATATATTAAGTCATTATTTTTATTAGTCAACATTAAAGTAATCTAATTAAAGTAAAAATTATTTGACTAACATAATTACTATAAAAATTAATTATGTGAATATCATCATTAATATTTCTAACTCGGAAAGACAAGTTAGAAACATTAAATATCTTAGGGCATAACTGTAAATACAGTTCTCAATATAAATAGTATTACGGTCACCGATTGTAGTATTAAATTCAGATTTCTCATAATCCATCAAAGAGAAACCAAAAGGTTCTTAAGGATACTCTGCAGAAAAACTAATTTGCTGATTAATTTAAAAAAAATACTCCATTGAATTTATATTCCGTATTAATGTGTTTCTTAATTATTATAGGATTTCATGTATATTATTATGGATTTAATAAATTTTATGAAAATATTCTAAAATTTAATTTTGGATCTATAAAGATCCATATTTGTTATATTAAATTACCAACTCTTGGTATGAAGCCATCCTATAATGATTACTAAACATCTAGGCTTATTTTTCATGCATTTTAATGATTTATTTAGTATTTTGGTGTGATTCGGTTTTATCATTATCGAGGAAGATGATGGTTTTATATAATCACACTATAGCATGCTTTCATGCCTTCGTGCTGCATAAACCTCCTCGCTACAACGTGTCCTCTAGTTTATTTTTTAAAATGTTTCTTCTTCTTTGATATAGCGGCATAACTACTCACTACAGTGCCTTTGGATTTTATGTAATTAATTAAATTCATATAAATTTAATTAATAATAGTTGGTTTACACATAATATTGATTCTATAAAATTGTTTGTTGACACAAATTGAATCAACAAATTAAGGTCAAGCTAATTTGACTAATATATTTCAAATTTAATTAGTGATTATATAGTTGTTTAATATTAGATTGAGTAATTTGATGCGTGAAGTTGTCCAAGTTATCTCTTATGTATAACATTTCTTATGAAAATATTAAATGTAGTGTATATTTACATCCATGCGGTAATTACTCGGTCCAAAAGAAGGTTAATGGATGGTAGAATTTTATACACACCTATAATGGTAAACATGTGATAATTATAAAATTAGGTAAATTAATCTAAAAATGGGTTTATCATTTTACATGCCTTGTTATTAGTGTTTGATCATTATAATAAGACTATAATTAGTAATTAATATTGAAGTCCAAAGATAACATATTAATGTTACACTTGGTATTTTGAGATGTATTATATCATTATTTTAATTTACTTAAGTTTATGATAATATATATGAGCATAATTTATGGTTATCTATTATTCTTTTATTTAGGTTATCTTGTTACAATATCTGTTAACCTCAGTTTAGTACCGGTCCTAAATGAAACCAATTTTAAGGATTTAAAGAAGAACATTCTGATTGTTTTGGGCTACATGGATCTAGACCTTGCATTAAGAGAAGACCAACTCTCTTCTCTTATGGAAACTAGTACTTTTGATGAAAGGAGATCATATGAGAAGTATGATAGGTCTAATCGCATGAGTCTCGTAATCATTAAGCATTACATTCTGGAAGCCTTTAGGGGTACAGTATTCGAAGGGATTACCAAGGCTAAAGATTTCCTTACCAAAATACAAAAGTATTTTCTTAAAAATGATAAGGCAAAAATAAATACTGTGCTTCAGAGCTTGATTTCCATGAGGTACGATAAAGGAAATATAAGGGAGTACATCATGGAGATGTCTAAACTTGTTTTAAAGCTTAAAGCATTAAAACTTGACTTATCAGAAGACTTACTTATCCATTTAGTTCTGATATCTCTCCCTACATAATTTAGTTAGTCTAAGGTCAATTATAATTGTCAAAAGGATAAATAGTCTCTTAATAAGCTCATTTCATATTGTGTGTGGAAGGTTGAAGTAAGAAAAAACTGAAAGTGCCAACTTTGTAGAATGAGGCTGATAAGGGTCCAACATAGAAGAAACAAAATAAAGACGATACTTATTTTTTCTATAAAAAATATGGGCAATTGGATGATTGTGCCAAATATCATGCTTGGCGTCCAAATAGCAACCCCTAGGGCTAGGGTTTGAAGTCCTATATAAGTATGTAGCCTCCATCTATTTGAGAACAAGATTTATCTACAATTGTAGCTATATGGTCAACTTCTAACTAAAGCAACTGTAAAAACACCTTATAAGCAAACTTTGGACTAGGAGAAAACCTAGTCTAAGGCACTTTCATGTATAGGGTTGTCCAACTAAGGCAAAGCCTTATAAGCCTAATGAAAAGAAATTGGAAGCTCGAACAGTGAGCAGTTACTTTATTGATTATTTTAAGTGATCTAAGAGGTATAAATTTTATGATCTTAAATCAAGAAATCTTTTTGAGATGGGTATTGTTGCATTCTTTGAGAATATTGATTTTGGAGGGAGAAATAAGATTAAAGACTTTACCTTTGAGGATAATTTATTTAGTATAATCTAATTCATATAGTTGCCACTTATGTGGCAAACTCAGTATCTCAAAAGAATATAGTCATTTCAACTCGCATATAGTATGAGGAAATTATTTATGAGGAACAAACTTAACATCCTCAAGAACCCAGGCCACAAGAGCTAGCACCTTTGCAACGATCCACTAGGGAAAGGAGGAGTGCCATTTCAGATAATTATATAGTATTTTTTTAAGAACATAAAGAAAGTAGTAGTATGATGGAAGATGATCTAATAAGTAAATTCCAGTTTGAATAAGTGGATTGAAGTAATGAATCAAGAGTATAAGTTTATGCAAGACAATAAAGTTTAGAAACTTATCTCAAAGGTATAAAACTCATTTATTGTAAATAGATTTTTAAAACCAAAAGATATTCTGATAGTAATATGGAGAGGTATAAGGTACGTCTTATAGAAAATAGCTATACTCAAAAGGAAGGGACTGACTTTAAAGAGATGTTCTCTCCGATTTCAATGAAATATTCTTTTAGGACAATTATGGCTCTAGCTACATTTTTTGATTTGAAGCTTCGTTAGATGGATGTCAAAACAACGTATTTTAATAGAAACATTGATGAAATAATTTATATAGTACAATCATAATACTTTATGTCAGGAGACCGAAAGAAAATAGTTTGTAAATTGATAAAATCCATGTATGGTTTAAAACACGCATCTCATCAATAGTATTATAAATTTCACTAAGTAATTTACTCATTTGGTTTTAAGTTGAATGATGTTGATGATAGCGTGTATCATAAGTTCAATGGGAGCAAATTTATTTTTCTAATATTATATGTTGATGATATTATGCTTGCACAAATGATATAGGCATATTGTACGAAACCAAGGGATTTCTATTAAGAAATTTTGAGATGAAATATCTTAATAACATTTCTTTTGTATTAAGAATCCAGATACACTGGGATAGATCTCGATATATTCTAGGATTATCACAAATGGGCTATATCGATAAGGTACTCAAAAGGTTTGGCATGCAAGATTACAAACCAAGAGACACCCCTATTGCAAAGGGAGACAGGTTCAGTCTCAATTAGTGCCCTAAAGGAAATATAGAAACTTAAGAAACATAGAAGATTTCCTATGTATCATCTATAGGGAATCTAATGTATGCATATGTTTATACGCATCCGAATATAATATATATTATTGAAGTATTAGGCATATACTTAAGAAATCCTAAAATGGATTAATGGATGTCAATCAAGGTGATATTTAAAAAGGATAAAAGATTATATGCTCATATATAGGATATTAGTCCATTTGGAGATCATTAGATATTCTGACTCTGATTTTGCCGGATGCCAAGACCGTAGGAATTTCATTTCGGACTATATTTATATGTTGGCTAGTAGGGCGATTTCTTGGCGTAGTGCCAAGCAATCTCTTATTACTTCTTCTACCGTGGTAGCGAAATTTATAGCATGTTTGGAGGTGTCCAGTCATGGAATTTGATTGAGAAATTTTGTCACAAGACTACAAAAAGTACAAAGGATTAAAAGACTACTAAACATATACTGTGGTAATAAATCAGTTCTTTTATAATCCAACTATAATAGGAGCTTGATGAAGTCAAATCACATTAACATCAAGTTCCTAGTTGTGAAAGAAAGGGATAAACTTTATGTTCACATATCTTTTCATAAAAGGTGTATCACCCAAGGTCTTTCATAAGTATATTTCTCATATGCGTATATTAGAATTTGATAAAACTTCAGTTTAGTGAGAGTTTGTTATATGTTTATTGTATATTCTATGTTAGATTTTATATATGTATAGATATTTTCTGATGAGAAATAAAGCTTCAATTTATTATAGTTTGTACATTATAACTATAGTTATTAATAATCTCATAAAGATAAAGTTGGACTAGTTAAAAATTAACATGCGTAGATCACATTCATGTAATTTTTAAACTACACATTTCATGATTGATCTATCTCATGAAATTAGTGATCATTAATGGATTTAGCTATAATTGATATAGTAAAGATCGTTTTGGTCTTATACTAATATGATCAATGGATGACAATAGTTATAAGCTCATAAAGTATAGCATATTTATAAGGATATGATCCTGTGGAAAATTTTTAGAATATTTAGGATTACTGTTAGTGCAAACAACTTTATGCCGTGGCCTTGGGGTCGACGCGGCTTGGTTTGGGTCCGAATGCGCGGGGATCTTGCGCGGCGTTCCTCGGGACAACTGAGGTGGCTGGTTACGATGGTCCGGGCGGGATGTTGCGTGGGGAGTAAAACTTTTCCGTGGCGCTGGGAAGCTACAACCTCGCCCTTGTCCCTGCACAAAGGTCGGGTCGGAAGCTCGGCCCGACCCCTCCGACGATCAAGTTAGATCATGTGGAAGGAGTTTTTTCTTAGTGAAGAAGTGTCCCCCCCCCCTCTATTTAGCACTCGGGGGTATTTATAGGGTGATTTAATATTACCTGACGTGCCTGCCTACGGGGGGCAGGATCGTACCTCTGATTGCATCTGACATCGTCATTGACGTTGCGTGGGGAACCGAACTGCCGCAGGGTATGAGCGTGCCTCGGTGGTCTTTCTCCTTTGCCTCGGTGGAGCGCGTTGGGTCAGACAACGATGGAGTCTTCGTCTGAGAGCGGGTGACGTCAGTGCCCATCGTGTCGGCATTATTGCCCTCTTCCAGGCAGAGTGTCATCTAATCGTGGCTGACGTCATGGCGCGTCATGTTGCCATTATTACCCTCATCATATTCCCCCCCGGAAGAAGCTATGCGTCGGTCACTGCGATAGGGGGGAGTTCGAGGCATGGCTTTGTCCTTCGGTGCCGCAGGAGTCTCAAGCGACGTGGGGTCGAGCTCGCCTCGGGCGGGCAGGCTACGGCGAGGGAGGTGGTCTCGGGGAATAAGGAGCCGAGGAGCGCGACGCAGGAGGACTGACCGCGCAGGTGTGTCTCGGGGAGCATAGAGCCGAGGAGCACGACACAGGCGGGCTGACCGCGCAGGTGTGTCCCGGGGAGTATGGGCCGAGGAGCACGACGCAGGCAGGCTGACCGCGCAGGTGTGTCTCGGGGAGCATAGAGCTGAGGAGCACGACGCAAGCGGGCTGGCCGCGCAGGTGTGTCTCGGGAACATGGGGCCAAGGAGCACGACGCAGGCAGACAGGCCGCACAGGTGTGTCTCGGGGAGCATGGGGCCGAGGAGCACGACGCAGGTGGGCTGGCCGCGCAGGTGTGGTCTCGGGCATCATGCAGCCGAGGAGCACGATGCAGGCGGGCAGACCGTGCAGGCGTGGTCACGAGGGTCATGCGGCCGAGTAGCACGATGCAGGCAGGCAAGCTACGCAGGTGTGGTCTCGGGCATCACGCGGTCGAGTAGCACGACGTAGGCGGGCAAGCCGCGCAGGTGTGGTCTCAGGCATCATGCGACCGAGCAGCATGACACGGTCTGGTGGCCCGAGAAGCCACTTGTGTTTCTTTCCCTCCTTGCCTACTTAGTGGTAGCGGGAGTCGAAAAGCTGCCGTATTTGATTTCCTTTCTGAGGGGACTAGTTACTTTTGCCGCAAGCTTTCGAGCATTGAGATCGAGGCATCAGGGCGTTGCCGCTTTAGCGGGGCTGCCACGTTAGGCTTTCATTAAGGCGGGCCGTCTTTTGGCGTTTCTGACGTGACGTGATGGTCATGCACGTGCGTGGGTGGGTTGCCGCCGATTCTTAGGAGACGAAGGGGCACTGGTTCTGGCGGGATATCCCCTTTAAGTAGCGAACGCCTAGCTTCGCTTTTATCTTTCACCGTCGAGTTCTCTTTCTTCGGATCTTGCCATCTTCCTCATCCTCCTCGCCTCCTGCGTTGCCCTTCCTTTTCCGTAGCACCCTCAGTCAAGGTCAATGAGGATGACATCCTCTCCTTCCTCCTCTTCTACCCCTTCCTACGGAGCTAGGGAGGGACATCCCCCTCTGTCCCCTATTGAATCCTCTGATGGGGAAGCGGCGCGGGCCCTCGAGGCCTTGATGTGGCCGCATGACCTAGACTCCTCCATGAGTGGGTCATCGCTGGGGGGACTCCGGGAGCGTTATGGTATCCCGAAGGATTATATCCTTAGCGCGCCTGAATCGGGACAACGGGCGTATGACCCGGTCCCGAAGGGTTTCACCTTGACTCTAGACGCCCTGGAGGCGGGTTTGCGTTTTCCCCTTCACCCCCTCATTGTGTCCTGTATCTCCCTCTGGCGGATTTCGCCATCCCAGGTGGCGCCGAACTCTTAGCGCTACCTAGTGGTGTTTCTAGGGGAATGCCATCATTTCAACATCACCCCCACCCTCAATCTGTTCCGTTCCTGTTACCGTCTCTCCAAGGGGCCGGGGGGTTATTTTTATCTGCCCGGGCAGGCTTCCGAGTCGGGGGGGCCCCTTCCAACAACAAAGGGTGGAAGGGGAGGTTTTTTTTTTTTATATCAGCCGTGCAAGGGATTGGGGCTTCGGAGTCCGGTGGTCCGCGAGGAGGGTCGATAACACCGTCCCGAGACTGAGCGAAGCAGAGCGCCGGGATCTGCGAAGACTTAGAGAGGTTCTCCCCAACTCCCAGGCCCTTCGGAATATGACCGAGCGATGGCTCGTCGAGGCGGGTCTCAGCCCGATGCCTCCGGGTACGTCAGTAACGCTAGGTTCGGACATTGCGTGGGTCAATTATGGTACTAATGCTTTTCCTATTCCTTGCAGAGATGGTAAAGCTTCGATCGCTCCTGGGCGGTCAGGCGTCGTAGGCCCCCCTTCCAGCACCGTTGGCCGATTCGCAGCCCGACTCGAAGGATGCACCGTTGGAGGTCGAGGCTGAGCGTCCTCGGAAAAAGGCGAAGGCAACACCTTCAAAGGGGGCTGAAGTGGGCCCTCGATGGGGCGAGGCCGGGCCTAGTCGGCGGGCGGCTGGGAAGGGCCCGCGCCCCCCCTTCGTGCGCCACCTATGCCGGCTGCTTGCTGGGGACGAGGAGTCATTTCTGACGCGACTGGTGGGTGAGATCCCGACCGGGGAGGCAAGCGACCCCCTGGTCGCCCGTTGGGGAGGCCTGTCCCGAGGGGACAAGGTGTGGGCCGGAGGGGACTCCTCCGCGTCGTTCCTTCGAGGCGCACTTCATCCCGACATTACTCGGGATTTGTATACCCTGCCCTCGGAGGCTTTGCTTGGCAAATCTGCCAAGTCCTTGACCTGGGTAAGTGCTTTTCCTTCTTCCCGTTTGGGGTTGTTTTCCCGACGCTGTTCTTCCTAACCTGTCTTTCTTCTTGTAGGGCCTTCACTACGCGAAGGCCCTAATGGATAGGGTGCGTGACGCTGGCCGGGTCATTGGGGGCCTCGGCAGTCGCAATGCCGAACTCCGCCGCCAGGTCGAGGAGGCCCGAGCCAGGGCCGGTCCGGAGGCAATAGCGGCCGCCGAGAAGCGCGCAGCGGACTTTGAGGCGGAGGCGGCTCACCTCAGGTCAGAGCTTGAGGCCTCCAGGAAGTCGAACGAGGAGCTCCAGAAAACAATAAAGTTGGAGTGGACCGAGCTCCGCCTATCGAAGACGGAGGCGAGCACCCTTAGCAAAAAGCTGGAGGAGGCGAAGGCCGAGATGAGAGCGGCCTCGGAAGCGCTGGCGGAGGAGGTCCATCTCCGACCCGTCAAGGATAAGGAGCTCCTCGAGGCGTATAAAAAGTCCGAGGGGTTCGAACTTGGGCTGACGTGGATGGGACGGGTGTCCTTTGAATCGCCACGTCCCGCTTCCACGCTCGTCATCATGGCCTCGAGGTGGAGGAGGATCCCTTCACTCCCCACCCCGAGGATCTGGAGGTAGACATGCCTGAGGACGTCCCCTTTGACGACTGCCTGGACGTCCCATTGTAAGCGACACATCGATGTGATAGGAAAGCTTCTTCTCGTGTATTGCTCAGTTTCTTTTTTAGCGCAAGCGAACAACTTCTTCTTCCCTCAAGCGGAAAGCTTCTTCTTCCTTGGAGGAGAAACTTCCTCTTTCCTAGACGAAAAGCTTCTTTTTCCTCAGACGAAAAAACTTTTTCTTTCATTATGCCAAAGAAAGAAACTCCTTCAAAGAAACTCCTTTCTCAAACGAAAAATTTCTTAAGGTTCTGGACGTTCCAAGTTCTCGGTAAAGGAGAACCATTCATTGTCGCGAGTCGGCATGTACCCGGTCGGATTACCTCGACGACCCGATAAGGTCCCTCCCATTTGGGGGCCAGCTTCACCCTCGCTCGGGTCAGGTCGCTGACCTCTGTCTTGCGCACGACTAGGTCGCTCAACTTAATTGGTCGGGGTTGTACCTTCCTATTGTAGACCCTTGCGACGGCTCTCTTATAAGAGAGGGCCTTCAAGTGCGCGTCGGCACGTCGCTCCTCGAGCACGTCGAGGCTGGCTCGAAGTCCTTCGTTCGAGACTTTCTCGTCATAACTTCTAGTTCGAAGGGTGGCAATGGCTACCTTGGGCGGCAGGACAGCTTCGGTTCTGAACGCGAGGCTGTAGGTGGACTCTCCAGTCGCGGTCTTTGGGGTGGTGCGTAGTGACCATAAGACGCTCGGGAGTTCGTCCGCCCAGACTGATCGGGCTACGGACACTCTTCTTCTGAGCCCATCTAGGATGGATCGATTGGTTACCTCCGCTAGCCCGTTCGTATGAGGGTAAGCTACCGAGCTGAACCTTAGCTGGATGCCGTGGCTGGCACAAAACTCTCGGAATCTTCTACCGGTGAACTGAGGCCCGTTATCTGTAATGATGGTTTTGGGCAAACCGAACCGAGTTACTAGGTTCCTCCACACGAATCTTTTAATTTAATGCTCCGTGATTGTCGCCAAGGGCTCGGCCTCAACCCACTTTGTGAAATAATCCACCCCCACGATGATATACTTCCGCTGTCCCGAGGCTGGCGGGAAGGGTCCGAGTAGGTCCAAACCCCACTGCGCGAATGGCCATGCGCAATCGATGGGGGTGAGCGGGACCGCGGGCTGCCGGGGCGTGCAGGCGTATTCTTGGCACGAACTGCACCGCTGTACATAAGCCTTCGCGTCCCGGCACATGGTCGGCCAGTAGTAACCTTGGCGAAGTATTTTGTGCGCTAGGGTTCGCCCGCCGATATGTTCCCCGCAGACTCCCTCGTGAACCTCGGCCAGAACCATCTGAGCTTCGTCGGGCTCCAAACACCATAGGAGGGGGTATGTGAAGGACCGCTTATAGAACCGTCCGCTCACCTCGGAGTACCACGCATGCGTACGACGCAGGCGCCGAGCCGCAACCTCATCGGGAGGAAGGATCTCGTCCCGCTTAAAGCATAGCAACTCCTGTACCCATGTGGTCGACGCACTTCCCGAGGCCGCAGCTGCGATTTTGATGGCACGAGCAGGGAGCTCCTCGAACTCGGGCCGGGCTTCGGGGGCTGGCCTTGACGCCAGCTTGGCTAGCGTGTCGGCTCGCTCGTTCTCTTCCCTCGAAACATTAGATAATGTAAAATGAGGGAATTTGGTGGTCAAGTTCCTTACCTGTGCTAGGTACTTTGCCATGGTTGGGTCCTGAGCCTCGTATCCGCCGTTGAATTGCTCGGCTACCAGTTGCGAGTCGGTGAGGACGTGTATGGCAGCCACTTGCATTTCGAGGGCCAACCTGAGTCCTGCTAAGAGCGCCTCGTATTCCGCCTCATTATTAGTGGCTTGGAACCCGAAGCGGAGGGAACGCTCGAACGAGCATCCATTAGGAGCTAGTAGAACCAACCCTGCGCAGGCGCCCTTTGAGTTAGTCGATCCGTCCACGTGTAGGACCCATGCTTCGGGAGGTTGCTCGAGATCCCCGTCCGCGATCTGGGTTAGTTCTGCGATGAAGTCGGCCACGGACTGGGCTTTGATGGCGGTCCTGGGTACGTATTGGATGTCATGCTCACCGAGCTCCACCGCCCACTTGAGAAGGCGTCCTGCAACATCAAATTTAGACAAGATCTGCCGAAGTGGTTGGTCGGTGATGACCTCCACTGGGTGAGCCTGGAAGTAAGGGCGTAGTTTCCGGGCGGACAGGACGAGCGCGAGTGCCAATTTTTCAATCAGTGGGTATCGCTCCTCGGGCCCGTTCAGGACGTGGCTGACATAGTAGACCGAATGCTGTTCGCCGGAGTTTTCTTTGACCAGGACGGAATTGACTGCGTGCTGGGAGGCAGCCAGGTAGAGGCATAGCCTCTCCCTAGGAGAGACTGAGGCAAGGCGGGGGAGGCTGGCCAAGTGTTGCTTCATTTGTTTGAAAGCTTCCTCGCATTTGGTCGTCCATCGAAAATTTTCGGGTTCTTCAGCGCCCTGAAGAAGGGGAGGCAACGATCACCTGATCGGGCAAGGAAACGAGAAATGGCGACAAGCCTCCCGTTAAGGCGTTGTAGGTCTTTGATCATCTTAGGCGACTGCATGTTGATTATTGCCTGGACCTTTTCCGGGTTGGCGTCAATTCCTCTTTTGTGTATGACGAACCCAAGGAACTTTCTCGAGGTGACGCCGAAAGCACACTTCACGGGGTTGAGTCGCATGCCGAACTTGCGCAGGGTGGTGAATGCCTCGGCCAGGTCGGCAAGGTGAGCTCCTGCTTCTTGGCTTTTTACGATCATGTCGTCCATGTAAACTTCCATGTTCCGCCCGATCTGGTGGGCGAACATCTTGTTCATCGTTCTCTGGTATGTAGCCCCAGTGTTTTTTAATCCGAAAGGCATGACCTTATAAAAATATACCCCTTGATCGGTGAGAAAGGCCGTATGCTCTTGGTCTTTGGGCGCCATTCTGATCTGGTTGTATCCCGAGAAGGCGTCCATAAAAGAGTCGGGCGTATCCGGTCGTTGCGTCGACCAACTGGTCGACCTTCGGGAGGGGGTATCAATCTTTTGGGCATGCATTGTTGAGACTGGTGTAATCAACGCACATCCTCTAGCTTCCATTGGGTTTTCTTACGAGGACTACATTGAATAGCTATCGCGGGTATCTGACTTCTTCTATGAAGCCTGCCGCTAAAAGTCAACCCACTTCTTCTCGTACGACGAGTTGCCGATCAGGGGCCTGCCATCTGGGTTTTTGGTTTATCGGGCGAGCGTCGGGCGAAATGTTGAGGTGATGTTGTGCGACCTTCGGATCGACGCCCATCATGTCAGATGGCGACCAAGCGAAGACGTCGGTATTTTCCTGTAGGAGACCGACAAGCTACCTTCGTTTTTGCTCGGGTAGCTCCGATCCGATCTTGACCGTCTGGTCTGGCTGACCCTCTAGTAGTGGCAAGTCGATGGTGGACCCTCTCGGCTCAGGATGGGGGGCTGGCTTCTTCGCCTCCCGGGGGTCCGCCAATGGTGGCTCGACCCTAGCTTTCTGGTGTAACGAAACGGCGGTCAGGTAGCAGCGCCTGGATTCTCGGGGGCTTCCCGTGACCTCTCCAGTTCCGGCGTGGGTCGGGAACTTCACGGTTTGGTAGTAAGTTGAGACGACGGCTCTAACTTTGTTGAGGGTCGGCCGGCCGAGAATGGCGTTGAATGCAGCGGGGAGGTCGATCACTAAGAAGGTAGTCATTACTGTCTTCGACCTTGGTGGGGCTCCCAAAGTCAAGGGCAAAGTGATTGCCCCCAGTGGTGAGATCGAATCACCGGTGAATCCAGTGAGTGCCGAGAATATCGGCTTCATGTTGTCTCCGGACAAGCCGAGCTTTTGGAAGGCGTTGAAGTAGAGTATGTCGACCGAGCTCCTGGTATCGACCATGATCCTTCTTACTTGCGCATTGGCGATCCTGGCCGATATCACGAGCGCATCGTCGTGCTCGGATTGGTCAGATGCTCCGACCGGGAAAGTAACCTTGGGCTCGGGTCCATGCTTAGGAGCTTCGGCCAGGGCGGCTCGGGCGTATGCCTTTCTTCTGGTCATGGAATCCCCGCCAGATGCGGGGCCGCTAGCTATCACATCGATGTATCGTTCGATGGGACCTTCCGGGCGCGGAGAAAGTTCCTTGTCCGGCTGAAGGTACTGGCCGAGATGTCCTCTACGAATGAGATCCTCGATCTGCCTTTTCAACTCCCGACACTGCTCAGTGTCATGCCCATGCTGCCGGTGGAAGCGACAGTACTTCGATCGGTCCGCTAGCTCCCGCGGACTCCTCATCGGGTAGGGCTCTTTGAGCAGTCCCTTCTCCCTTATGTAGAGAAATATTTCTGTTCAGGACGAGTTCAAGGCGGGGAGAGGGGGCCTCGGTGCCGGCGGGTCGGATCTGTCCAACCTACGCCGAGACAAGGCGGATTGTTGCTGCCGGGGCGGCTCTAGCTTGACCCTCTTGTGCTCTTCGTGCCTCCCGGCCATCCATGTCTCTGCGGCGACGAACTGGCTCGCTCGCTGGAGCATCTCGGGTACCGTCGTGGGGGGTCGCTCCACCAGAGATCAGAAGAACCTGGAAGGCCGCAGGCCTATCATGAACGCTTGCATCAACGGAGAGGGGTGAGCGTCTGAGAGCCCTCAGATCTGCGTCGTAAAACAGTTCACAAAATGGGAGAGGGGCTCATCCTCCCTTTGGTTGAGTCCGAGGAGCAACGCCACAGACGGCTTCGGTTGAGCATAGGTTAGGAAGTTAAGCTCAAAGTCTTTGGCGAGCTGATCGAAGGAAGTGATGGTCCCGGTCTTCAGGCCGCTGTACCATGCGCGGGCCGACCCCCTCAAAGTCGTTGGGAATGCCCTGCACATCAAGGCGTCAGAAGTCCCATATAGCGTCATTTGGGTGCGAAATGTGGCTACGTGGTCCGCGGGGTCAGTAGCGCCGTCATAGGCATCCAGCGAGGGGAGCCGGAAGTGTGGTGGAATCACTTGATCTTGTATTTCGGGTGTGAATGGGGACCCTTGGTGCCCGTCCGCTTCGAGCTCTCCTTTTGACATGCGAACCTCCTATTGTACTTCGTCGAGGCGTTGACTAACGAGGCGCAATTGGGCTCGCAAGGCGTTCGTCGAGTCCGTGGATAGCGCCTCAGGCTCTGGGTGACTCGACGTGCCTTCCGCCTCTTGGTTCCCGGGCTGGGCTGTTCGGTTTCGAGGCGAAGTAGGGAGCTCGGGAAGTGGTGCATGAGTCCGAGTAGGGGGCTCCCGCTGTTGCAGAGGCTTAGTTACATGTGGGGGCGTCGGGTGGGAGACGAGCGGGATGATAGTCTGCACCGCGTCCGCTAGTGCTCGAACCTGATGAGCGAGGTCGTGGAAGGCTTCGGCCGACGGGGGCGTCGGGTGGCGACAAACCCGGGTCGTTGAACAGCCGCCAGTAGCGCTCCGATGTCATAGCAGGGCGTTCGTCTCGAGGTTCCTCACGCAGGAGATGTTCTTCTGGGGTGTTGACCGGATGCAACCCCGTAGCTGCGGGTTCGCCATAGTGGATCTGCTGATCACTCGACATTCGGGGCCCTCCTTCTAGCGCCAAAAATGTTAGTGCAAACAACTTTATGCCGTGGCCTCGGGGCCGACGCGACTTGGTTTGGGTCCGAATGCACGGGGATCTTGCGCGGCGTTCCTCGGGACAACTGAGGTGGCTGGTTACAATGGTCCGGGCAGGATGTTGCGTGGGGAGTAAAGCTTTTTCGCAGCGCTAGGAAGCTACAACCTCGCCCTTGTCCCTACACAAAGGTCGGGTCGGAAGCTCGGCCCGACCCCTCCGACGATTAAGTTAGATCATGTTGAAGGAGTTTTTTCTTAGTGAAGAAGTGTCCCCCCCCCCCCCCCCCCCCTCTCTGTTTAGCACTCGACGGTATTTATAGGGCGATTTAATGTTACCTGACGTGCCTGCCTGCGGGGGGTAGGATCGTACCTCTGATGGCATCTGACATTGTCATTGATGTTGCGTGGGGAACCGAACTACCGTAGGGTATGGGCGTGCCTCGGTGGTCGTTCTCCTCTGCCTCGGTGGAGCGCGTTGGGTCAGACAACGATGGAGTCTTCGTCTGAGAGCGGGTGACGTCAGCGCCCATCGTGTCGGCATTATTGCCCTCTTCCAAGCAAAGTGCCGTCTAGTCGTGGCTGACGTCGTGGCGCGTCATGTCGCCATTATTATCCTCATCAATTACACACATATAATTAAATATATTAAATCATTATTTTGATTAGTCAAAATTAAAATGATATAATTAAAATAAAATTATTTGGCTAAGGGACATAATTGTCATGAAAATTAATTATATGGATACCATTAGTAAAATTCGAGATAAATTAGAAATATTAAACATGCTAAGCATAACTATAAATATAATTATGAATATAAATAGGGTTATAGTAGTAATATCAAATTCAGATTTTTCTTCACCAAGAAACCAAAAGATTCTTAAAGATACTCCGAAAGATTAATTCATCGATTAATAAAAAAAAATACTTCGATTAATTCATCGTGTTAATGTTTCTTAATTATTATACGATTTGATGTATATTATTATGAATTTAATAAGTTTTATGGAACATTGTTTTGGGTCTATAAAACTATGTTTGATCCTTCAAATTACCGACGAGAATGAACTCTTTATGAACCGCACAAACGACACACTTGTTGTTGCTTTATTCGACGTTGCTCTTTGACCTGCGGTGTGCATTAGGAGAGCACAGGAGGAAGCAAAACAGGGCAAAGAGATCAAGCGACGGAAACCACGATCGGGCTTCGGACGACGTGTGCCCCATCGGACCACGTATAGGAACCCGCCACGTACACCTTGCTTGGTGTGTCCCTCGCTTTGAGCGTCACCGTGAAGCTCTTCTTCTGGCCTACTCTCTTGAAGCTCAACACTCCCGGTGAAATGCGCACCGAGACACCGGTCGGCTCGGTGACGGTGACTCGGTATCGGGCTGGGCCGCGGCCCACATTGGTCACGGTTCTACGGACGGTAACGGAGCCGTTGAGATCGGAGACGGCGATCGATGGATAGTTGAGGTCGGAAGGAGACGGTGAGGTCTCGGGGCAGGGGAAGGAAGGGTCCATCTGTGCTCCGATGCTGGAGCATGCAAAGAGCAGGTAGTCTTCGTAGGAGGCGTCGTAGACGAGCCCCGGGTCCGATGCATGGTTGGGTCGTACGTGACCCGACCCGAACTCCAGCGGCCCGGCAGCTTGGCCTGCCGCATCCGTTAGCGGCCCTCCTCGGGTGTTCACCACAGCAGCTGAGAAGGAAGAAAGCCAATGGCTTGCATGAGAAGACGGGCAGAACGAGTGTTCTAAGCCGTGCAAGCATGAGGGTGTACCGGTGGTCATCATGGCCGATCTAATGGCCGCCGAACTCCAAGAGGGGTGCAGGGACTTGAGCAGGGCCGCCACGGCCGACACATGGGGGCACGACATCGACGTCCCCGAGTAAAGATTGTACTTGACGCTACGGTGATCGTCCTCGAGCTTGGTGGGTGACGACGATTCACTCCATGCAGCCAGGATGTTCAACCCTGGTGCCGTGATGTCGGGCTGCGCGAGTCGCAAAGCTTTAATCGTTACCCTGGATCATCTCGAGTTCAATCGAAATTACCTTGAGAATGTTGGGTTCGACGCGGTTGGGACCGCGGGACGAGAAGGCGGCCATGACGGGCGCCGGCGTGACGCCCAAAACGGTCCGAGCCGAGCCTATCTTTGCGCTCGGCCTGCGGGCTGCTTCGATGTACTTTAGGATGGCTATTGCGTCATCGGACGACACAGCGGTCCCCGGGAGGACGTGGGCGTCCACAGGGATCTCGTTGCCATTGGCCACCGCATTCCCCAGTATGATAGCCGCGCCACCCGCCCGCTTTACCTCCAATCCTTTGGCCACTCTGAGCCCACTCCCTCTCAGGCAAACCACTATCTTCCCTCTCACCTTCTTGGCATCCAGAGAATTGGGCAGGCACTGCCTGTTGGATGGATATCAACGTCGAAGACTTGAAATCATCATCGAGCAATTGATCATTATATAGGAAGCGGAAAATGTACCCAGAGACATTGCCGGGAGTGCCAGGAACCACAGCGTCGCCTGCATAAACTAGAGGGTAGAACTCCGAACTCTTCAACACAGATGGTGTCACGGTTTGGCCCTGACGCAGATCAGTAGGTAGAGTGAGGAGGCCATTTATTTGGCAGCTTCGCTAGTCGCAGGTGATGCATGCACGAGTCTTCGTACCTTGATGGTCACTCCATTACCGAGTAGGACCAGAGAATCGAAAGCGCGGTCGATGCTGCTGGCGCCGACGGTGATCATCCATGGCGCGAGGTTCGACACTGTGGCCGGCGCCGGGCCGTCGTTCCCGGCGCTACATGCCACGACGATATCATGCTTCGCGGCGTGGAGCGCGCCGATCGCGATGCCGTCGTTCGAGTACTTGGGAGGCACTCCGGTCGCACCGATCGACACGCTGAGCACGTGGACGCCATCGCCGATGGCGTCGTCGAAGGCCGCGAGCATGTCGGCGTCGAAGCAGGTGTTCTCGATGTTGGGGTTGGGGCCGGGAATCGGCCAGCAGACCTTATATATGGCGAGACGGGCGAGCGGGACGCCGCCGGCGGCCGTCCCCCTGGCGAAGCCGCCCAGGGCGGAGACGCCGGGGACCACCCGTCCGGCGACGGTGGAGGCGGTGTGGGTACCGTGGCCGTCGTGATCGCGTGGGGAGAGGTAAGCGTATGTTCGATTGAGGGAGCCGTAGTACGCCTCGTAGCCCTTAAGGTAGTAGCGAGCTCCAATTATTTTTCTGCCATGCACCACCAGAAAGTCAACATGTTGAGTCAAACAAATAGTAGAACGGAACAGAATATATAGGAATCAAGAGACAATACGTCATTATTAACAAAGTGGAAGGCACCGTATTATCTCACGATAGTAATTATGATAAGATTCAGCTAACGTTAGATGACGCCTCACGCAACAGCACCTGATCAATGCAGATCGAAACGTCGACCGAGACGCTCAATTCTTCACGCCACCCCAACACAAAGTTAGACGTTACCAGCCTGCCCCCTACAAGCGGGCAGCTCAAGAAGCAGTATGCTTTCTTATAAATACCCTCTCGTTCATTAAAAGAGGGGGGAGAGACAGACACACAAAAATACTTCTTCATCTGAAACCCACTCCACATCTGCTAACTCGATCGTCGGAGGGGTCGGGCCGAGCACCTCGGCCCGACCTTTGTGCAGGTGCGAAGCCGAAGGTCCCCTCCGGACGCGCAGGCGAGGAGTTCCTGCCCGGAGGAGACGGCTACACCGTCCCGATCGGACACCGCACTCGACCGCCTCAGCGGGCTCGAGGAACGCCCCAGGGAGATCCCCGTCGTCCGGACCCGAACCGAGCCGCGTCGGCCCCGAGGCCACGGCTCAAAGTTGTTTCCCACAACACATTAAATCAAGATTTAAAACATCAAAGAGATATTATATATATATATATATATATATTTGCATGGACCAGTTGGATGGCCATTGATTCCCGAGAAGATGCCAGGCTCGAACAGCCACAAGAGTCCGGCGCTCGCAGTTGGACAAACAAAGCTGTCCTATCAGCAGGAAGCCGCCGAGCTGTGGCAAATAATTTAGATGGTCAGCCAGCCTATCATGTCTGTTCTATTCATGTAGTTTCGATCCAGAGTTTTCTTTCATTTTCCTCTTGGACGTCAGTGAGGAAGGTGATCATCTTGTGTGTGTCCCGTGCAGGGGTTCACGGGTGCTTCTTCTCCGTAGAGAAATCACACCTTGGTTGTTTGTTTTGGGAAGGGTCTCTTTCTACTAGCAAGTCAAGAGAGAATCTTTCTGATCCTAAGAAGAAGTAAAACCCTTTTCCAGCTCCTACTTCACCTCCATCTTCTCCGAGATAAGAGAAATTGATTTGATTTGACGGTGCTCTTTTAAGGAATCTTTTAGGAGTGCTCCTCTCATATTTCTCTTCAAGACAAAAAGAATTGATGCAATTGCTACTCTCCTAATCTAATGGTCCAATCTATGCAAAGAGAACGTAATATCAAATTGAACTTTATGATTAGATGGAATCTTAGTTTAAGAGTCAAATAACGATGCTATAGTGAGAATAAGGAACACAAATGTTGCCAACCGACATTTTTATAAGAGAAAGGGAGAGAGAGAGAGAGAGAGTGGGGAGAGATTCAATTGAAGTCGAATGTATTATCTTCTTGAGAGAGACTTACTTATTGCAATTAGAAAAGTTGAAGATATTACCAAAGAGAGAGAGACTCATTTATTATAATTAGAGGAATTGAGTGCATCATCTTTTTGATAGAGAGAGAGAGGAGGAGAAATTCAATTATTGTAATTGGAGAAGTCGAAGATATTACTTTCTTGAGAGAGAGAGAGAGAAGAGGAGAGGAGACTCACTTATTACAATCCAAGGAGTCAAATGCATCACCTTCTTGACACAAAAAGAAAGAGGAAGAGAGAGAATGTGGGAGAGAGAGATTCACTTATTGTAATTGGAAAAGTCGAAGATATCACCTTCTTGAGAGAGAGAGAGAGAGAGAGAGAGAGAGAGAGAGGTAGGGGTGGGGGCGATTCACTTATTGTAATTGGAGGAGTCAAAGGCATCATCTTCTTGACACAGAGAGAGAGAAAGAAAGAGGGGGGGGGAGGAAGAGATTTACTTATTGTAATTAAAGGAGTCGAAGGCATCACCTTCTTGAGAGAGAGAGAGAGAGAGAGAGAAAAAAAAAAGGGGGGAGAGGCTCATTATAATTGGAGGAATCGAAGGCATCACCTTCTTGACAGACAGAGGGGGGGCGGGGGCGAGACTTACTTATTACAATAGAAGGAATCGAATATATCACCTTCTTGACACAAAGAGAGAGGGGCGGGGGGGAGACTTACTTATTACAATAGAAGGAATCGAATACATCACCTTCTTGACACAAAGAGAGAGGGGTGGGGGGAGGGGAGAGATTCACTTATTGTAATTGAAGGAGTCGAAGACATCATCTTCTTGACACAGAGAGAGAAAGAGAGAGGGGGGGATGGGGGAGACTCACTTATTACAATTGGAGGAGTCAAATACATCATCTTCTTGAGTGAGAGAGAAAGAGAGAGGTGGGGGATAGAGAGATTCACTTATTGTAATTGGAGGAGTCGGAGACATCACCTTCTTGGCAGAGAGAGAGAAAGAAAGAAGGTGGAGACTCACTTATTACAATTGGAGGAGTCAAAGACATCACATTCTTGAGAGAGAGAGAGAGAGAGAGAGAGGGGTGGGGGAGATTCACTTATTGTAATTAGAGAAGTTGAAAGCATCACCTTCTTGAGAGAGAAAGAGAGATAGAGGGGAGGGAGAGCGAGAGACTCACTTATTGCAATTAGAAAAGTCAAAGGTATCACCTTCGTGACATAGAGAGAGAGAGAGAGAGAGAGAGAGAGAGAGAGAGAGAGAGAGGAGGAGGGGGGGGGAGGAGATTTACCTATTACAATTAGAGGAGTCGAAGGAATCACTTTCTTGACAAAGAGAGAAATAGAGAGAAAGAGGGGGGAAAGACTCACTTATTGTAATTGGAGGAGTCGAAGATATCACCTTCTTGACAGAGAAAGAGAGGTACTAGGATGAGAGATTCACTTGTTGTAATTGAAGGAGTTGAAAACAGTACCTTCTTAACACATATAGAGAGAGGGGGGAGGGGAGATTCACTTTTTACAATTGAAGGAGTCGAAGATATCACCTTCTTGAGAGAGAGAGAAGGGGGGGGAGAGATTCACTTATTGTAATTTGAAGAGTCAAATATATTTTCTTGAAGTAGAAAAAAAGAAACAGAAGAAAGAGATTCAGAGTCGAAGATATCATATTTTTTATTAAAAAAAAGAGAGAGAGAGAAGGAGAGAGATCTATTTATTATAATTAGAGGAGCAGAAGACGTCACCTTATTGAGATATATATATATATATATATATATATATATATATATATAGAGAGAGAGAGAGAGAGAGAGAGAGACACACACACACACACACTTATGGAAGAGTCGAATATATCATTTTCTCGACATAAAAAGAGAGAAGAGAGGAGAGAAACTCACTTATTGCAATTGAGTGAGTCGAAGGCATCACCTTCTTCGCAGATGCCTTTCCACCGTTCTGGGATGGGACCCATCCCTGCGTCACTGAAGCTTTGGGACTCCGGCCACACACCTGTAAAGCCAAGCAAAGCAAAGCCTTTGCATTGAGAACTCGGCCCTCTCAGCTCTCCTACGGGAGAGACATGCAGATGTGCCGTCCAAGCCAACATGTACTATTCTGACTTGAATCCTAAAGTAAGCAATCATGGAAAGTTGCAGAGCATGCGGTTCCTCCTCTCGGACGAGAGAGTGAGACATCAAATCATTAATCGAGCGAACCTGAATCCACCACGCCCACGATGACCTCCTTCCCAAGCTTCGCTTTTGAGGTCATCCACTCCATCTCCCAACCTCGGAGTCCCTCTTCCTGCATGATGAACTCCCAAGACCTCGTGGTGTGTGGAGACCACCTCGCTTCACCTGGAAAGGCAGAAACCACCTCCTCCATCGCTGGTGACAAAAAGCCAAGGTTACATACAGGAAGACGAAGCTGGAGACATGACTGAGACAAAGCACTCACCGGATAGCTTCGCTGCTTCCTCTTCAGTAAGCAATGCAGCAAAGCCATTGATGCTGTGCTTGTAGCTGTACACCAAGGAATTCAGCGCCTCTTCTTCGCTGCTCAATGTTGACGAGAGTCGAAACGAATCAGAGACTCGGGTAGTAGAAGGAAGAAGAAGAAGAAGAAGAAGAAGAAGAAGAAGAAAGGATGAGGTTGACTTCGAATCGGTGCACCTGTTCTTAACAGAACGCAACAGGGAATGGTGGTCTTCTAGGATTTCCTGGCCGGTTCTAAGTCCCTTGTGCTGTCCTAAGTACACAATATACACCTGCCCAAGAAATGGTATGAATACATTACCGTGCTTAAACTAAGCCAATCCAAGGAAGAAACCATCCTAATTACCCGGCGTTGCTCGCTGCAGGAAGCGGTGAAGCAAAAGATGAGGAAAAAGACAGGTAGAACAAGATAGGGAGAAGGCCCTCTCATCGTTCTTCTTCTTCTTCTTCTTCTTTCTCACGTTCTTGGTCTCCCTTGGACTAGACTGGTGCTCTATATATAGGAGGGAGAAGATGGGGACAGAGTGTGGAAAGCATCAACAACTCACGCTGAAACGAATCGGTATCTTCGACAGTTTTGGAAGGAGTAAATGGAGAAGGCCGTCAGCAGCGGTCGATCATTGGCTTTGAGATCAAACCTTTTGGTACAACCATCTGTATTACTATTACTTGCCGCTGTGCTCATCATCCTTCATATTTACTTGAGACAGTACCGATCATGGAGTACGTGTGCCAGCAACTCGGGGATTAGCGTTATGGTATCAACAACGGACAAGGCTCCACTGTCTCTGCTGTTCCGTACCTCAGGAACACACTGCCGTAATTCTGCACAGGAACTGAAACCTATTGCAACGTTACTTAGCTGAGTCGCCTTAGAGAATCGATTTAGCTCGATCTCGATGGTGACTCCTCAAGTTGGCACAAGTCGTAGGGCGACGGGACGAGTACTGATTTGACTACGGTTTGAGGATCTATTTCCTTGTCAGTTCTGGGAACTTGATTCCGTTTTGTGCGGGGAGGGTGAGTGGAGCAGCAGCGGAAGGTGAAGGGATCCTCTTTGGTCAAGTTGTTCCTTTCGAGTTTCTGAAAGCGTCCAAGAAGAAGCAGCTCTTGCAACTACCGAGAAGCAAACATAAAAAAGCCACCGCCATCTGCCGGGCGGAGCAGGGTGCGCATGCCCGCGATGGATACGACGTCCCATCCCGGCCATGAGATCCGACGCGGACATCCACTAGCTCTCCGTCTCTCCATCTTAGAAGAATTGAGTACTTGTGCCATACTAATTTGTACATGTTTTCTTTGTCTTATTGATTTGTACTGTTCGAGTCAACTTCTAGACTCCACCCAGCGTCAAATGGCAATCCATATCAAGGAGGAGCCTTGGTGGGTGAAGGCGAAGGTGAAGCTCTGACAAAGAATGTGATTGAGACGAATCTAAGGTCTGGCTTAGGTACCACTAAGTTGGAAAGATCAATTATTATATGCGGGAAAGGTCAATGACTCCCAGTTGTGTCTCCTGTGCTTTCGCTTGAATAATCTTCCCAGCCGGTCGGTCCCTCTAGTGCAATAAGCTCCATCATGTATTATGTCAGGACCATTTAAACGACGGTCCTTCTTAATGATGGACGATCATCAATCATTCTCTCTCTGGTATCGCGACTTGGTACCTACGAGAGGCAAATGGCACGGCCTAATTGTATGTTTCGCCCGTCTTTCACCAGGTAGTGCAGTTATCTATCGTCCCCCATGGACCATCCATCGTCTATGTTGGTGGTTCCTTTCGAGCTTGCGAATACCTTTTTACACGTCCCTCCCTTGATCATGCATGCCTCCCGGTTCAACTCTTTAAGGAATTCAACTCTGTTCCGTATGCATCTTTCCTTATCTTGCGTCATGCACACTGTTAAAGATTGTGCAGACTGGTCTGGTTGGGTGACGGGTGCTTCCTAAACCAGATTCTCCACCTTTGCAAAGAGAGGAGCCGCAGTTGGATGTCGTTGTCACTGCTCTGCTAGTATGATGGTGGTACCACTGTTTATGGGGGCGGAGGAGCCCTTTAGTTCAGTAAACCTGTTTCAGCGTTACTACAATCAAGGTAATGATTACCGAAACCAATCTGCCGATCTTGAGAATTACAACTACTGTTGAGGTGCGAGAGATTTGCTTGAATCATCAGCCTTTTTTCCAAATTAGCTGCATCACCGGAGAGCACAACAGGGCCTCACTATGATGGATGATATCATGTACAGGTGCGCTCTTATGATGTTCAATTAGCATCTAACAAACGTCAGATATAAAAGAAACCCGTATAGACACGTGAGAGAGAGAGAGAGAGAGAACAACAGGGCCTCACTATCCTAACTCTCCTGGATTGATGACTATGATGGATGATATCATGTACAGGTACGCTCTTATGATGTTCAATTAGCATCTAACAAACGTCAGATATAAAAGAAACCTTGGTTAAAATAATGCAGCAAGAGAACCTTGACAAGCTGCCTCAGCCATCTCTCTGAGGAAGACCACTACATCATCAGATGTATTTAGCAGATACCTTGCATTTGAACGCTTCCGCCCGACAGCACAAGAGAAGTAGTTGTCACCCTTGAGATCAAGCACCGATGACCCTTCACGCCATGACATGGTCTCTTGCGGAGATCGCCATCCGGTCAGGATGTTATGATTTGCTGGCATCCTCCTTTCAGATCCAACTGGAGCCCTTTGAGGCCTAACATGTGACATCCTTGAGTTGTTCCTAATGTTTGATGATCTTCCAGTAGACCTCTTGTCAGGAGATGCTTTACTGGTCTCAGATATTTTCATTCTGGTGGAACTTGCAGGCTCGGCTGGAAGCTCTGGCTCAAAGAAAGTATAGATATCCTCGTCCTGCAAGAGAGAACTATCTTCCTATTAAATAACAATTTCCAAAATTGTGCTGTCCACGTGCAAAAAATGAGAGGAGTAAATTAGAAAACTATGCACAAGTGTCAAGTCATATTCAGGGATGGATCTATAGGATTAAAAGCCTCCAAACATAACAGCCAAAAATGTATAAATTTCATATTCCGAAGACGTTTGCCACTAACCTACTAGTGTGACATCATACCCTGAAGTTTCAGAAGCATCACCATGCAATATGATTGAGCCTATAATTTAAAGTCTCACCACTAGTGGAGAATCATCATTAGTTAGTGATCCCAAATGCAGCACTGGCAACTTGATGTCCTGTTATTGTCTAGATAACAGAAAATGAACATTACCTCTATGTTATCTAAAATTTGTATCAGGTGGCAAGAAGAGTCCTTTAGAAATACTGTATTCTTTTTTTCTTTCTCAAGATGTTCACCATGCAAAGACAAAACTAGTAACAACGACTATATGCAACACCAAACTTAGTTACCAGTCCAAACATGTCGACTTCAGCAGCCAGAAAAGACGCAAGACATAATTAAATATCAAGTACAATAAAGTTTAAATTTAGAATGTTGGTTCCCCATAGCTTTAGTTTATCTGTAATGATCCCTGAATATGACTTGACACTTGTGCATAGTTTTCTAATTTACTCTCATAGTTTTCTAATTTTCTCCAACATAGTACAAACAACTGGAGAAAAATGCCTTTCTCTATTTCTAGGGGAGTCAAATGTACTTAGATAGGATTCTAAGCAATAGCAAGAAAAACAGGGTGAATAGGGTAAGCCTATCATCAGAAAAGAAATACATTTACATTTTTTCAATAACTATACAATCTTATATTATATTGAAAATATCTTGTAAAGATTAGACTAACCATACTATCAAAAAGATAAGATTAACCTATTTACTACATTACACTTCTTTTATAGAGATCTCATGTTCAGTGCTGAGATACAGTATTATACAACATAACTGATATGTGTCTATGTACATGCTAACATCACATCAGACATTGGATGTCAGATCCAACACTCATAATAGAAACAACCCCTATAGAACATGGATTTTGTTACACTCTAACTAACCACAGGCCACGTTCCACCCTAGGATTGTCAATGAATTGGAAGCAAACCAATCTGATCCCTTCAGAAAATGATATAGATTTTTATGATGTAGTGACTCAAATGGAAAGATAATCCAGTATCAGATGATTAACTTGATTAGATGGAGATCAAACCTAGACGGAAAAGGATCCAATTTTCTTATAAGCACAGAAAACCATTGTATCACTCTATCATACACCAATAGTTAGGAAGTCGATAACTAAATACTACAAGGTAACCTGTTATTAATCTTGGATAGGAGCCACTTAGCTTCTAAACACATGAAGTACATGGAGGAAAGATCTTTTCACAACCTTGTTCCCACCTGAATATCTAATTAATTCAGAGACTACAAAAGCAGGAGAAATGGAAAGTTAAGCTTGACAAACGCCAAAAAATGGAGGCCCTGCACAGAGTTGATTGGTTTTGCAAGGAGAATGGCTTTGCTAACCCAAGAAATTAAGATGAAAGGCCGAAAAGGGTGCCTATTCTTATCACTTATAAACCACATTTGCCTTCACAAAACCCAATGATTACTAATGCTAACTGACACATTGATCACAACAAAGCAATTTGGTGCAAAACGTTCCATATAACTTCTATTCTTTCTTTCTTAATGTATCAAAAACCTTTTTGTTCTACTATTCTAAGTATAATCAGGCAGATATGGAACAATAAGAAAAAGACAACAATAAAAGCAAATCTTTGTCCAAACATCATTCTGCAATCTCAACTATTTAAGAATGAGTTACCTTCCCCAGAAAATGGCCAACACATAAAACATAATCAATTGGTGTAACCATGCTTTTGCTATGAACTATTTCTCCCAATATACGATCAATTGCAGCACCCTGCACAAGTACATAAAAGAATCAAATAAAAAATTATGACCTTTACAGGTTTAGAGCTTTTTTGATCCCCTAGCTAATACCTACATATTGATGTTACACAACCATACTCATGTGCCAAGTTAACATTGTTTTGCAGCAATAACTTCTACAACAATCCTAAATGATGCAAAGTGAATTAGAAAATGCTGCATCTTCTGTAGTTTATCATTGGTACAAGTGAATATACAACCAGTTATGGTTTTCTGTAACCTATTTGACACATGATCAGCCTCACATGAATGCATGCTATTTTACTTTGCAATACCAACAGCAGGTAAAATATCAAACCCAGAAGTGCTGACTAATTTTCAGCACATGTATTCTTTCATGAAAAGAACCAGACATTCGTCTAAAACCAATATGTACCAACTAATCCAATACAAAAAATATTGTGAAATTTTTATCAAAGAAAACATAATTTTCTTCCATGTCACCTTTGTAACACCAACAGATCGAACCTCAACTGATCTGCTACCTTGGACCACGTCAACTGCAGTATTTGAAATTGGACCTGTCCACAAATGCTGCAACATATCTCGTGCCTGAAGCCTCCCAAACTCCACATCTGCCAAAAAAAATTGAGTAAAGAAAGAGAAATAACACAAACAAAACTGTGAGCAGGTAACTTTTTTTAGGCAAGTGACCAGTTGAACATGTTATGATACTCTACCTGCATACTTGTAGTTCCAAACAAGTGATGTCTCACGATGCTCAAAATGAGACCTAGGTGTTCTCTCAGTGAAATACTCAAACACATGCTGCAAAGTTCCAGTCAGTTACAAATCTAGTTCATCAAACAATGTGAGGAAAGAAATGGAAGCCTCAACAGTATAAATACCTTTACACTGTCAACCCAATCCATATTTAGATGCTCTGGCATTGTTGTCATCCAGTCTCCACCTGTGTGACGCAAAAACATTCCATTTTCTGCAGCAAGCCACATACTGTACTCTCCAAAGTTCTGTGAAAGAATAATGATGTTATCTAGATAGATAGATAATAAACATCAAACAACCATAATGAGGAAATACATCATCCAAGACACTTCTGTCACTTCCACTGAGAACAACTACTGTTGTCTGTGCATCATTGCAAAGAGTTGTCAAAGGCACTTTCAGCTCTGGATGCAACTTAAGCTCCATTTCTTTAATTTGATCACCTCCTCTTCTTCCAGAAGACTCAACAGATTCAGTCAATGTTGCATTGAAACCCTAAAATTAGACAACAAACATTACAAAAACTATTAGTCATGTTTGAGAAGTTAGACATCAAAAGAGTACGCATGTAAAATTTCTACCATGGAAACAAAAAAAAAAGTTACTGATAATTGTGCTATAATAAACTTATAGAACTAGAGAGCAAGCAATTTTTAGCCAATAGCCATATGACAGGTTACTTCTATTTATTATTAAACTTTAAGCTAGATTAAGATTCGAATAAATGGCTCCCTTATCTTGCATTACAGACAGTTAAAAACAAAAACTGAACTGATCTATTACCATAATACTTGGCAGTACTAATTGTTGTAGACATTAGGTTAAATCGAAGACATTAGGTATAATCATTAGGCTAATCACATGAAATTATGAAAAAACAAACACGCATAAGTAAATTGCTTAAATCAAAGACAACTTCCATCCGATCTCGAGATTCCCAGTTTCTTTAATCCAAATCACCCTCCACTAATTGCAATTTGAAATCAAAAGAGAGAGAAAGAGGGTGAGAAGTGAGAAAGAGTGGGTGAGAGTTAGAGGGGGAGAGGAGGCAGCCAAGAAGGGGGTTAAATAACAACCCCCTAAAAGTGGGCCAGTAGTCAATTTTGGTCAAATTTGACCATTGGCACTTGGCACTGGTTGAAATTCGACTGTCACCACCAGTACAGGAAGAGAGAAATAAGAGTGAGAAAGAGTGTGTGAGAGAGAGTGACTGAATGAGAATGGGAGAGGAGAAAGCCAAGAGGGGGTTAAATAACCCCCAAAAGTGGGAAATGGTCAAATTTGACTGTTGGAACTTGGTACTGGTAGAAACTGGACCAGTACCGGCCGGTAACCGTCAAATCTGCCTGTACCAACAGGAACAGTAGGAAACTAGGCATACCAGCTGGTACACCTTATACCACAGTGATTTAGCCCAAAATTGACTGGTACCCTACTGTTTTGGATGAAATTGCAGTCCTTACTTGGTATAGAGATGAATAAAATCGTAGGTTATGAGATGTCAACAACAGGAATTGTAACAGAAAAATCGATAGGGTGCTCCAGTTGAATAGATCAGAAGAATAAAATTTATGTTTCTTGTATTAAAATTCACAATTTATATTAAAGATCAGATGATGTTGGCAATCGAACAACTTGGCAATTCACAATTTAACTGCTGGTATGAACAACTTGGCAATCGATTAGAGCAATGTACATCTAGGAAGCTCTGATTGCTTTTTAGAAATGTTCACACTATAAGAGCTTAGAAGTCAGCATCTACATAAGCAGAATATTTCAGAAACTACCAAGGGAATTATGATTTCTATCCATAAAATAAGTTGGAGACAAGAAAAGCCAGGGCAAGCAGCTTATCAGTTTATCATTTATTCCAAGAAAGCTCCAAATACAAGAAGAAGAAGAATACCAGTATAAGCAATCGATTCATGGATTGCAAGTACCGCTCAATGGCTATATTGGTAGGAAGTAGTGGTGGAACTTGTCTTGTTCTAAGCTGAGCTTCAACAACAGTATCATTAAGTTCACTATAGTAAGAAAAGAAAATGGTCAAAAATCAAAATAATCCAAAATAAGTACAAGATAAAAGGTTTAATTAGTTCACTCTAACTCAAGAAGCAAAAAGAACATGCCTTTATGTATAGGTTACAAAGGAGATGTAAATGTTCTGAACAAAGAGATTTACAATTTATAGAAACATGAAAGAAACTACAAAGAACTGATGATAACTTGATCAAACAAAAAGGCAAATATGTTCCTCAAATTAGGTCCCTAACAGACAATATATTGTTATTTTGAAAAAAAACAACATAGTAAATGATAGTTGTTTTGCTATAAGCATGCAGCATGACATGAAAAATGCTAAGATAACTCAAATATAAAGCAAGAACCATTTAGTCTAAAGAAAAAAATTACAGGTTATAAGCTTATAGTTAATAGTAGACTTCAGAAGAACTACTATGTTGTAATCGACTAAAAGGTTTCTGCAGTAATTAAAAATCGTATGCAGTAATTAAATGATTAAAGAAATTAGTCTTTGTAAAGTCAACCAAAACCACAAAAGAATCCTGTTGGACAGGATATTGAATGCCAATACAGATGAGTTCATGGACCACCATTGCAACAGGTCATAAACAGGCTCACAAAAGATGACCTTATATAAATTTATCATAACTAAAAGACACTCCATTAGACATTTAAAACAGGACTCAGCCAATTATTTACAACACACTGAGCTAAAATTTACCATCATATTATATTGGTTTGCTTATAATTTTTATCTTTTGCCAGGGTTCGTCGTACCACGGTATAATGCCAAGTATGTGTGGTACATATAGGGCCGATAGGGAATCGATACATGGACCACCTTGTATTTACCAAACGACTCTGTATCGCCTATTACGGGCGTATATCACTCAATAATAGTCGAAATCTATCTGTTACTGACCTGTACCTATCGATAACGATCATATTTCGATCGTTACCGACGGATGGCTTGGATTTGGCCCTTTCTAGTGATTAAATCCATTTGGAAGGGTTTTTCGATCATATCCATAGACACATGCTTGAATAAGGTATATTCAATCATACTTACCTCAGGAGTCGCCTTGGACACATGGTTCACGATAATCAAACTATGACCATCATCACATTGATGCACAATGGCATATGATGGATCAGTATACTATGTTGTAGGATCAATTTCAGGATTGGGTCCGACAAACACATCAAATTGATATGTTCATCGTTGAGTTTCGTCATTCTTTTTAGTGGTGGAACAAGGTATATCCATAGATTGATTACTTAGTTCATTTGAATCTTGAAGTTTAAATTGTTTAACAAATAACCTAATGATTCAAATAATTTCTTTGTAGATAATTCAATATCAACAAAAGGATAGTCTGAAACGTATTATGAAGTTACTCCTCAAAGTTTTAAAAAAATATATGTTACTATTCTTTCCTAATTTAGAATATTTTTGCTAAAATTATACTAAATTTATATTTATTTTTAACTTAAAAATCCTAATCTTATTTTTTTTATTTTAAAAGAATTTTTGGAGCTATTTTTTATCATGTTTTTTTGTGTCATTTATCGCCCATCGTACCAACTCATGGTACGTTGGTACGGAGTGGTACGTATCATATCGTCAGCCGACCGATACACCGGTTCCAACTGGTAAGGTGAACCTTGACTTCTACATCTAGCGACAAGCCCCTTAAGTAGTTTCAAGTGAGAAAATTCTTCATGATGAAACATAGACACAATTATAAGATACTAACATGAAATAAGTAATTACATATCTAACAAAAAAGTACTTCCAAGAATATAGAAAGGATGCTAAGAACTTGTGACAAACAGCATGACACAATTATTTTAATTTCATTAATCAAAATTTAATGCTCACTATAAATCACAAAGACTAATCAAATAATATAGTATAAATATCAAAAATAAAAAGAACAAAATTCTAGATAACCAAAGTTCCCCTAAGTAGTATTTGTGAAGTATCAATCTTTCTAACAATTATTCAAAATGTCAAATATTTAGATAAATTTTGGATACTAAACCGAATATAAGCATCCAACATGGATTCATGAATTACCTTCAACGATGAATACAATTCTAAGATACGAGGTGTCAACAACAGAAATTGCAACAGAAAAGACAATCGGTAGATTCTAGATGAGTAGAACCGAAAAATATAATCTATATTTTGCTATAAAATGCTAATATCTATTGCTATTAAATGCTAGTATCTATTAGATAATTCTGATAACTAGAACAACAAAACAGATGCTAAACACGATTATCGCTATCATGGATATACACAAAAATATTTTTTGGTTACTTCATTATGGAAAATATATGCATACATTAATGATTTGCATAAATCACAGAAATAGCTGTAAAAATTGTGGGTATGCCAGCCTAATAACAAGTTTGAGCTCTGTTGTTATATTGTGTGACATCCTTTATGTTAACACAAGATAGAGAAGTTTCAAAGTTAGGCCAACCCACACCTCACAAAGGTTTCTGCCCAGTCTTGGGCAGTGTGTGTAGTCACATGGGCGTAGTTATGCCTGTGCCTCTTCTCTCTCTCATCAGGAGACATGTCCAATGCATAACCTATAGAAGCAGCAACTTCTGTAATGTTCCAAGGGTTTACTAAAAGTGCACCAGCCCCTAGGGATTGTGCTGCTCCTGCAAACTAGATTAGGGGGACAAAAAAAGATGCATAAGTCAACTTCACATAAGATAAAGTAGATGGAAAGAGAATTGCTAAATTAGCAAGTGGAACACATTGAACCCAAGGAAAATAACTGATGATTCCGAGAGTTGCAAGATACAATAATGGGTAAGACAAATAATAGCACAATTTCCCTGTTTCTTTGTTTCCTACACTTGGAAACTCTAGAAGTAATGAAATACAAAGGGCATCCAAAATTCAAAACTCCATTTCATTTACCTTTCTCATCACCTCCCTTCCATAAAATGGCACTTATGAATATGGCCAAGTACTTCTCCAACTGTTTTCCCAGATGGACCTAGCAACACAATTCACTCTGCAGAGAGTTTCTGTCTTCAACTTTTCACCATGCATAAATGGACCCAAGGAAACTGGAACTCGAACTTTTTTATTTTAACATTTGTTTCAACACTAATTAATATTGGAAAACAATATCAATTGTAGAAAATCCACAGATTATTGTTGAAATTCCCAATAACTATGTATAGGAAATATCTAATGGGATTTTTCACTCAGATTTTCTGGGATAATGCTCATAGTGTTCTGTCAATACCAAGCTCTCTTATTTGCAATTCATAGCCTTGATAGATATTATGCATAAGCAGCCATTAAAAACTGGATGTAGATTAGTTCTGTAAAGTAACATCTGAAACAAAATCTTCAAAAAAAATGATAACACCATAAAAGAGGCCATGGCAGCCTCATTAATGCATGAGGAACTTATTCCATAGAAGTATGCAACAAGCGACAAAAGGAACCTGCCATTAGAACAGTAAATGCAGTTGAATTTGCAACTAGGATGTAAGAATAGAAACTAAGATCACTGAATGCTAGAAAATCAAAAAAACTTTAGATAACAAGATTCAAGATTTACTTCACTTAAAATGAGAACTCCTTTTTTTGAGCCCTGGCATGCTACAAACTCATAGCTTACAAGATTCATCCCATCTCTCAATGATGTTACTAAAGCCACATCTGAAAAAAAATGGAAAATGTAAACTTGTTAAATGGAATTGAATGATGAACAAAAGCAATTGAAAGTGAAATAAAGAGAACTAGAGTAAATATGTTATATTAAGTTAAAATAAGGCAGCAGTCAAGCCAAAACAATATGCACAAGCTATGAACTTCTATAAATGTGGAACTTCAATGCAAGAACTCAAAGAAAAGAATAAGATGAAATATTAACCAAAATACTACATCACAGGTAAAGGAAATGCCAGTCTAAGATTTTCAGGCCACTAAATTGTGCATAAGAATAATTAATATTTACATGTTACATACAGATAAAGATGTGTGTAGCCAAAAGGAATCATTGTCGTTTCCTTATTTATCCTCCATAAACTACCATGAAAAGAAATGCATTGCATAATCAACTGAAAGCAAATTCCAAGGGTGTAAACAATCACCTGTAACTGCGTATAGAGCACATAATGCATGGAAGTCAAGAGAACGATCCTGCAGGAAAGTAAAATCTCCATTAGGAGACACAAGTCATTTCAAGATACAAACAAGCTAATTAATAAGAATAAAGTAACAAAAATGTCAGAATTCAAGAGTTGTGCCGGAGCATTGCCGAGAGTTCGTCGGAAGTACGCCGAAAGCGTGCAAGATTAACTACGATAGTAATAAGACATAAAGCAGGTGTTGTGCCGGAGTCAAGATTGAGATCACGTTGGGAGTTCGAGAGTTCGCCGAAAGTTTTGTCGGAACCAACCGAGAAGTCCACAAGCTTGCCAAGAAGATCGTCGTAAAGTCCAGGAGCTTGCCGGGAGTCCGCCGGAGCATTACCGAGAGTTCGTCGAATGTTTGCTGGAAGTATGCCGAAAGCTCGCCGGAAGAGCAATTGACGCATCGGAACAAGAAGTGTAGTAAACATGTCTTAATTGTCATAGTTAGAGCGTAAATTAAGTTAGGATTGGGAGGTAATCCCGCTAACTTAATTAGGGGCCAATTGGGCCCTTAACAGGGCTGAATTGGGCCGAATTGAGCACCCAATTCAGCCCCTGAATTCTTGGCTGGCGATGGCACCAGGCCGGTGGTGGCACCGCCTGGAAAGCAGTGCCCCAAGAAATATGGGTGGTGGTACCGCCGGCAGTTATTATTGCCAGAGGTGGTACCGCCCAGACTGAGCGATAGTACTGCCCAGTGTCAGGTGTCAAGCGATGGTACTGCCCAGTAATGGCGGTGGTATCGCCAGGACCCTGAAAATTCGGGATTAAACAATTTTTGGCTCCATTTTTGAAGCCATTGGAGCCTATAAAAACCCCACCCTTTTCTGCATGAAAAGGCACGAAAACATTGAGATAATCTTGAGTTGTTGGGGTGTAAAAGTGTTGTAAACAAGTGCTAGAGTTCTCCTCCTCCCTTTCTAAGTTTTGAGATCATTCAAGAGAGGTGTGAGACTTGTAAGGGTTCTCTCCTAAACCCGTGAAAAGGAGAAAGCGTTGTAAAAGAGGTGGTTGGTATTCACCTATTGAAGTAAGGCCTTTAGTGGACGCTGGTGACCTCGTTGTCGGAGGAATCCGAAAGTGGATGTAGGTCACATTGACCGAACCACTCTAAAACTCGATTTGCATTTACTTTGAGCAATTTACTTTTATATCAAACTGCCTCTCCTCCTTACTGTGCTTTTACTACGCCTACGTCTTATATACGCTTTCAAGTAAACACCTTGTGAGATCGTTTTTAATCGTACGAAGATTTAATGAAACCGACGCTTTTCATTTGTGCAATTTGCATTACTACAAATCTCTTTAATCTTCTTCTACACTTTTACGAAAAGCTTTCAAGTTCAAATTCTCTCCAAAACGGATTGAATCAAAACCATTTTCGTCGGAATCGATTTTAATCGAAACAAAGTCTTTTGAATTCGAAAAGTTTTCCGCTGCACTAATTCACCCCCCTTCTTAGTACCGCTCTTGATCCTAACATAATCATGATATCAATAACAAATTTTTTAAATAACAAAAAGAATGAATATTAAAAATAAATAGAGGAGGGTGGAAGGATAGGATGAAATTAGGGATTTTGGAACACAACGGTCCACCAGGAAGAACTTATAATGTCAATTTCCATAAGTGTCTTTTGCAATACAGTAATAAGTGGATTTGGAAATCCTTGCATAGATATATTCCATCAGCCATCCTAACATGCATGCTTTTGTAATTTGGTGTCTTCAATTTTTGGTCGATAACTTGGAAGTTTCAGTTGACATTCATTAACAAGGCTTAAATGTCTAAATTATAATTTACAATATGTCAACCTAATTTTGTATTTTCTTTTTCATATATTTGCTGGGTTATAAATTTCAAGCATGACAACTTTCTAGGACATAATCCACCAATAATTATATCCTTAAAGTATGTACATCTCTGATAGTCAAATTCAATAAATTATCTATATTTACCTAAACAGTTTCTCATGTTATAATTCATTAACTGTTTATACTTTATAGCTACCTCCCTTGTTGCTCAAATATTAATAAGAGGAAGTCAAATGCAAAAATGAGGAACAAGATAATCTTAAAACAATATCGTGGCTTCATTAAGAAATAAGCAAACATTTGTCAAATAGTTTACTCAAAAGTTAAGCAATGATTTTCAAAAGCGCTCAGGCGCTCGGGTGAGGCGAGGCGAGGCCCAAGCGCCCCGTTTACTATCCAGGCGATGCACTTCAAAGAGGCACCGCATGGGCGCTCACTCGAGCCCAAGCATCGGGCGCTGCGGCGAGCGCCCGGGTTAAATCAGGCGACCAAACCAGCGTGTTAGGTTTGGTTCGGTCGCATTTGCGTTAGTTGGTTCAATCGAACCAACTAAAGCACCGATATCAGCCTCTCTCTGCAGCCCCTCACGACTTCCCCAACCCTAACCAGACTCTCGTTGTCGATTACATTTTCTTTCTACTGTCGCTACCGCTGCCGTTGTCGCTACTCTCTGCTCTGCCTCTCTCTACTACTGCTGCCGCTACTCTTCGCTGTCGTTGCTCTTCGCCCTGCCTCTCTCCGCTATCGCTGCTCACCGTTGCTCTCAGTCAGCAGTCTCTGCTATCAGTCAACAGTCTCGGTCTCTTCTCTTCTTACACTAATAGTATATTGTTAACAGTATACTATTAACAAGATTTTTTATTTATCAGATTAATAATATATTATTTTGATTTTAATACTGCTAACTTTATTTATTGTTTTGAATTTTGAGACTTTGTTAATATGACATTGTAACTTTATACTTAAGATTTTCTTAATTTAATACCATATTTTTATTTAAATAATTATATTTATTGATTATATTATATATTTTTTATATTTTAACGTCTCACTTCACTCGGGCAAGTGCCTAACGCTTCGGGCGTTTTGGAACCTTGGCGCCTTTTGACACCCAGCGCTTTTTAAAATCATTGTAGTTAAGTAGTTACTGAGCTCTCAAGCTTGAACATTATGCGCAAATTCTCCATCAAAAGTATCAAGAACCAATTTATGAGCAGGATTTAAGTTGCAAATTCATAAAAAAATTCTCAACCATATTAAATTATCCCGAACAATGATGGAAACAAATAAATCTCCAAAAAAGTACATCAAATTTAAAACTCCAATCGGAACAATTTGGTGAACATTTCTCAGTAACAAGAATCAGGAACCACATGATCTTGATACAAATGAGCTATGTAGAGATTAACAAAATTCTTGTCCTGTCTGGTTGTTTTAGTGAAAAGAGTGCATTTTTGTTAACATGCAACTACAACTACTAGCAGATGATCAACATCAATGTTCTAGGGACTTAAAGCATATAATGGCCAGAACACTTTAGTAGACAAGAGTAGATATAGATCTTACCAAGTATGTTTCATCCAGGATAAGCTTATATAGTAAATCCATCATTAATATAAAAAATGTAAGCTGTTTAACGATCATAGAGTGATTCTAAATGTCAAATGAGGCAATCCATCTTAAGTTTCTAAGTAACTAAAGACCTTTCAGGTCAATAATTATCAATATTTGTCTTCAAATATGTACATATTTATTGTTAAGAATGTTTTGTATTGCTAATGATAATTAACTCAATATCCCTTTAGTACAGAAGCTCTATCAAGTTTGTATCTTGCTTGGGTTGGTAAAAAAGGGCCACACAATATGGATCTAGGGTCACTAAAAGAGGGTCACATTGCTTTTCCAGGAACTACTCAACGTATTACAGGGGATTTCAGACATACAAGAAAACACAGATGTCATTAAATTTCTCACCGACTAACATACATGCTTAAAGCATATATGCCAATGTGATATCATTCAAATTTCAAACAACTGATCTATGTAGTTCTTCAAAATTTTAACAAGTTGCATTGGAGCTGAGCTAACATCTTTTCTGTGGGAAAATAAGCAAGCTACCCTAATAAAAAAAATCAATGTCTGCAAGTCATGATTAAAAGCAATTCCTGGTATGTCTATTGTAAGATTTTATCAGGAAAATGACATTATAATTACTATAGACCTGAGCAACAGCAGTAACAACAGTAACAGATATTTTGTGTTAATATAGAACAGTTGCTACAAGTAGTAATGCCAACGAAGCATATCGGACTCTCTTCCAGTGTACAACTAAATGAATAGATAGAAGTGATGAGATATTAAAACCATAAGAATAGTGGTTGAAACAAACCAGATGATGTATCGGAACAGCAGTAAGTGTTCCAAATCGACCATTTATACGACCCACAATTTCATGAACCTGGCTAGTAAGCTTTTGATCTGTTTCACAAAAAGGAGCAATTTAGAATACAGTTACTTAGAACCAAAAATCAGTGAAGTAATGTTGTTTATTGCCATAAATTTCCTATACAAGTTGCTCTTGCATAGGAAATTTCAAGTTCCTCTCTTTCCTTCCTCCTTCCTCCTCGTCTTCCTACACCGCTATGCACTACCTTTGTCATGCACAGCCACACACCTCAGTGATGCACAGCCACACACCTCCGCATCGAGCTCATCGTAGACATCAACCCCACACAGATGCCTACTGGTATGCCTCTTCCTCCTTCCTCTTCCTCCTTCACCATCTCCTCTCTTTCCTTTCACCTTCCTCTTCCTACAGGTATGCCTACAGGTATACCGATACTGAGTGGTATGTACTGGTCTAACTATATCACCGAAATGGGTTCGATACTCGAAATGACAATCCTTGCTAAATACTAAAGTATAACGATTAGAATTTACCAAAAGATTAAAAATGACAGATAAAACATATGAATATAACATGTCTAATAAGAAAAAGTAGCAATTAGAAACTAAGATATGATACAAAATCTAATATTTCAAAAGAATAAACATGAAGAGCTAGTGAACATAATATACTGTTTGTACTATACCAAGAGCTAGCAAACATAATATAATGGTTTTCAATTTCAAATTGTGTGCATGGTTGATTCAAACTAAATAAGTATGTAAGAAAGAAGTATACGAGCCATTTGTCAAGTTTCTTAACTTAAAACATCTACCTGGTGCCTAATTTAAATTGTGATTCAATGAATGGTCAGTTTAGGACTAATGAATGTGTACATTAGCCTTTCCCATACATCCACATAAAAGGCATCTATTAACTCTCCTCTTACGTGACAAGTTATGGTAAAATGTAATAAAAAGTATAGAGAATGTTGAGGATACACACACAAGCATCTCCCGACGAATGACAAAGTAGCATGGCGAGAGGTCATATGCCAAGATCCATCCAACGACACAATCTTGTGTCATATAAGTCGGCAAGCTCATTTGCCAGCTGACCTAGGCCAAAAGTTGGCCGAGCCATGCATCACCTCCATCCCAATCCACCATATACAGAAGCCCCTCCAGCACAAATACATTCCAAGTTGTGTTCATCGGCATCACAATCCTTAGTTGACATAGTTAATTCCCAAGGAAAACCAGGTAAAACTGATTTTCCATAAAATCTAACAGTAAGTTCTGGGGTTGCCATGGGAAATGGAGACCTTATAAGAAATGTAAATCATAGTATTGGTACCAAAGACAAATGGCTCGAGAGAACTGTGCTATTATGTAGAACCAAACAAATTAGTTAGAAGAAAAGACACATACATTCAGGGACATCAGTTCTTGTCGGCACAGCAATTTGCAGCAGAACTACTTTATCACGCCAAGATGGATTCTCTTCTAGGAACTTCTCAAATGCCAAAATTTTCTGTGGAATCCCCTTAATCATGTCAAGACGATCAACACCCAGCATTACCTACCAATAAATAGTTGATTTACTGATAATACAAAGTAACTGGAATATGACAAAATTTAGGGCTACGATCAAGAGATTAAACTAACAATTAAAGGGAAAACAAGTACTAAATCATCACTAATGACTCAACATTAGAAAAATACAAAGAACATGTGAGAACCTTTGAAGGCAAGGTTTCTGAAAGAATAACAATGATCATCATTAAATATTCACAATCCTGATAAAGAAAACAGAAATGAACCTTAGACCAAGAATTCAAGCTTAGTTAATTATTCCACTGAATCTATGTAATAGGCCTCACAAATCAAAGTATCAAAGCATAATCTATTGAGACATAGATACATTGTATTTTGCTATATCCACATTAGACGTATGCAAGATAATACTTTTTAATAATAGTTCTATAAAATGTCATACTTAAGGACACCTAGATATACTTCATAGATACCTTCTGCCAGATACTCTTTAAAAAAAAAAAGGTAATCCTTTAAGATACCTAGGAATACTTCATTGCTACCTTCTGGCTGAACCATTAAATGTTTGTTCAGACAAACTGATTATAATTATACTAAGAATAAATTTACAACTGATGAAATTAAAAGGATGATCCTGATACATTCGTCAAATGTTTTTGCTATCTTTTCTACCTCATTACGGTATCACTTAACATAATTTCTTTAATTATGGGTATGAGACTGCTAGTTAATTATTCGTTATTATATATCATGTTACATATCTTTATATTCCAACACTGCAAGTAAATTTTATATAATGAAATATTTCAATTTTCAAATCTTTCTATCCAGGCATCCAAATTATGTCGTAACAATATAAAGTAACTATATCCACACTTCATAAAGTATAAGTTGAAATTATAAGAAAAACAATTTTCAGATAATTGAGCCAGAAGCATAGGCTTACAATGTGAAAAAAATTTGCTCATTCAAGCCCCTGTTTTACTCCTCCAGAACCAAGGTCAACATCCCAACATCTGTAAATAATTTAAGTTTTACTGGAATGATTGTAAGGAAAACCTTGATAAGAACAGATACTTGATTGTCACTTTTCTTTATTTAAGTTCCTTAGAGCTTAGGAATATATGCTTTGCACAAAATTTTCCTTCACCAAGGTGACAATTACTAACAAAACAAAACAGTCAAAACTAAGCTCTACCTTTGAATTTTACTGCTATTCATGGAAACGTAGCACTTGGGACCCTTTGAGCTGGAGGTTGATATTGCGCAACTCCAACATAGTAATGAATATGTAAACAACATCAAGAATAAAGGAACGAATTTTGAGGGATAAGGCTTTAATATAGAAAGCCAGAAACCTGAATGGTCATAGAATACTTAAATATATGCTACGAAATTTTGAGAGAGATGAGAATTCATGTTGCTCTTATCAAATGACCACAAGGCAGAAGTGAGTGGGCCTAATTTGTGATTGCTGAGAAACAATTAATTTGTCACAATAAACAAATTCCAATTGTGACAAATTTCAGAAAATGCCAAGTGCATTTGACGGAAAACGATGCAAAATCACCAGTGAAGTAGATCCATTACACCCAAAAAAAAGGTGCAAATTTTTACAAGGTTTTGATAACCAGAAGTTTGTAAGAGAAAACAGAGATGAGAAGGCTCACAACAAAGTTACCCCAGTAATTGCATTCAATCCCTTAATACAACTAGATCTAGCACATGAGATGCATGTGAATTTATCCAAACATAGAGTGGTCTGGATGTCCAAATCTTATAATCTGATAGGCAGTTATCATAATTGTTATTGATTGTGCAAAACTTAGAATGTAGTTTTTACATGTTTGGCTCAATAAATAGGGTTTACCAATTGGATTAATCCCATGAAGTGTTGTCATATTGCATTGTTTCAAACTATAAAATGCTTCCGACTTCACACATGTTATTCAAATCAACAAATTAATCTCAGATTGCTTTGTTCTCATGAATCATGGCAGATGTTAGACTGCATTCCTAATCAAATCATTTTTTTACTATTGCACTCTAATTGCAATTGAACATTTTTCTTGTCAGTTCATTTTCGTGCTAGTTCAATATGAAGATGGTCATTTGCTCTAATTAGATTTATTGCACTAGGGAACTCTCTAATTTAACTAAAGCCACAGTATATCTGGAGTACTTCTCACCAGGGTCCCCCTCATACTTTGACTCGGACACACATAATTGGACTGTACTAGTCCTAGAACTATCCAAAGGCAATATAACAAAACAAAAAAGGGTCATAAAGTAGGGCATGTTTTCACTTTAAAAATTTTTTTGCCAAAAATGTAAGATCATAACAAGAAAAAGTAACCTTGGCAATCTTAAAATGAGTGGTCCAGAAGAATTGGCAAGTTTGTGATTCAAACTAATTTTACAATGTCACTGGCTTGTCATGTCAAGCATCTAACTAACAACATTGGTGAGATTGCATTGGCTATTTGAAAATCCTGCTCGCTGGGACCTATAAAATTTAATAAATTATGTAGGTTGCGGAGATAAATGATCCTGCTGCTTACCTTTCGACCTGCAAATCTGTGTGTCAGCTCGTTGATGTGCTCTTTGACAGCTGGAAGCTCAAGTGCTCGTTTAAACCGGTCGGAGTCTATTCCAATTGGAAACTGAGGTTTCAAAATAAAAATTAGAAGGAAAAAAAACACCAACTCGAGCAATTATTTGTAACCAAAACTATCAATGCATTTGTTTTTTCCTTGGTTGAAACCTAGCCAACAAACAAAGTAATGATACGTCACACTTTGGAATACTGATGGAAGAGTCAAATGCCATCAGAAATTAAGCAATTCAACTATACCGCAGCCACCCTAGTCAGCCGTCCTTGATCTTCCACCCCTTCAGGTGTGCCCTCCAGCCCAAGAATGCGAGTGCAAGCACTAACAAAATGCCTAGCATAATCATATGTGTGGAACCTGCAGTAACAATTTACATGATGAAACCACTGGCTGGTGAAAAAAGCTCATGAGGCAGGCACTGAACAATAATGACCTTCAACCCTGGCCAAAACAAATGCAAGGGAAAGAATAAAATTCTAATTGAACTCCTGAAGAAAAGAAAATAAACAAAAGTGAAACTCATGGCTTATCTGGTAAGATGTCATGCAGTGTTAGTAATACAAATATACATATAAAATGAGCCAAAATCAAAGGCAGCGGTTGTATGCCTTTAATCATTAGTCTATTAATCTCCTGAAAAATTCCAATGCCACAGAGAACACATTCCTTATCTGGAAACAAACAATCACCATCAACCATGCCATCGATGAATCAGAAGAGAACCACAGAACTCTGTACAGTACATGTAAAGCACAAGTACTCTAATAGCAAATTTGTCAAATGAAAATTTCTGCACGATGTTAGCACCATTATTAATCAAAATTTGTCACATCATAACACAGTAAGATTTATGCAAATTTTTGGTCTGAAGAAAGGACAAAATTGTATGCATATGATGCAGAATGTCATATGCATCTCAATTCAAAACCAAAATAATCTGTCACAGAGGCAAGAGAATAAGTCAGGAAACAGCAGAGGTGACTTTCTCATTCATTCAAAAACAAAAATTTTGAAGTGATGTTTGGAAATTCATACATTCAATAAACTACATGTAGATCGCTAGTTCTATGAGAGAAAAGCAAAAGTGATCCTTTCTTCTGCTCACGCAATTAAGATTTAGTCATACACAAAAAACAAATTAGTTTCTTCCAACTATCAAACAAGCATTATAAAATTGCAGAAGTAATCCAAAGATCTAGAATTCTTGCTGCAGTTAGCAAGAGCTGCACAAGTTAAATCTAATTGAAACAAACCAAGAAAAGATCAATCACTAAAGGGGCAAGGATGCCACCATTTGCAAGTTGCAACCATCAATCTTAATCTAAATGTTAGCCAAAAAAAACTGTCTAACATTGGCCATAACTATGTATATGCCATTTTCTGTAAAAACAAAAAAAAGACTACAATCTTCACAAATGCAAGTTAATACAATGATGACAAAAGAGAGAGATTATTAATCTCATGCTGCACTATAATGAATGATAGATAAATCCATGATCCTTTTACGTGCAAGAGTTCAATAAGACATTATATATTAACTTTGGTTTTAAACTTTTCAACACAAAAGAATCATGTTATTTTTTGAAAAAAAAATTGAAAGATACTTTAAGCTCTAAATCATCATCAACACTTTCAGCCTAATCAATTATCACTTTATCCACACTCAGCTCATTAACTTTCCTCAAGTCATGTGTTATCCTTTTAGACTCTATCCTCTTCGCCTTCTCCTTTAAAACAGAGGGATCTATGCATGTGCATGTCAGTTGCATTGAAGTGCCAGATAATTCATCCATTAGGTTATTCATTGGCAATTGAAAAAAAAAATTATATGTAATTTGGCCCATATGAATCTATGGATAACTATTCTAATCATTACTCTCAAGAAGAGCAAATCCAATGAGCAAAAGATTTTATCGTATATTCTCCTAAGGGAGAAAAACATCCTCCAACAAAATGTTAGATAACAATGGTAATCAAAAGTTACCTGCTATAAATAATTAGTAAAATAAGACAAAAAGTCTCCATAACAATAAAAATGAAGAAATGAAACCAAAAAGATGAGAAGGAAGCTGCTTTAAATTCTGGAGCAGAATTTAGTTTTCCAAATACCACTCGTTTGTCAGAATGTTAACTGACAACAATCCTCACCATGAACTAGTGCTAGTTTTCCTTCATTCCGAATCATGTTACACCAAATCCATTGAATCTAAACCTTAATAGAGCAAAATAAACCAGAAAAGACAATACACATAACTGCACTAACATCACAAGCATGAGACGAAGACTGCATTCCTAGCATTCCAAAATTGGGAGTGCATGGAAATTCAATGTTATAACATTATACGAAGTGCATCAAGATGGAAAATGCCTGCTTACCCGACCAGATCAGCTGCAAGAACTGATCTTAGTAACTCAGACCGAGACGGCAGGGTTCTGTGGATTTCTGAGGAAGGGAAAGGAGTGTGAAGAAACCAACCCACTTTCATCTTGCTATTGTATTCCTTAAGACACTTAGGAAGAAACATGAGATGATAATCATGGCACCAAACAACATCCCCTTCTTGGTAATGCTTGTTCACAACATCAGCAAACATCTGGTTTGCCCGCTTATAAGCATCAAACTGAGATTGGAAACTACGAGTGGTCGCTAGACGATCTTCTTGTGGAAGCCCAAGGTAATGAAAGAGAGGCCAAAGTATGTTGTTGCAGTAGCCATTGTAATACTGATGTACTATTTCTTCATCAAGAAAAACTGGAATGCATCTCTGCTTGAAATAAACAACTCGTTATAGTAATGATTTTGTAGCCCTTTATCAGGAAAACTAACAGGCATCTATGCTCAAAAGAAAAGCATAGGCCACCTGAGTGAAATCCGATTATTTTGTATGGTTTCAGGGGCAGAATCATCAAAATCTAAAACAGGAGAGGCAGATACTCAAGTTTAGACAGGACCTTTTCAGCCAATGCCTTTGTGAGTGCTCTCTGCCCAACTTCATCTGGCACACTGACACCGGCCCATCCAATCCACTTAGCATCAACATCCTTTACACCTACGATGTTGAAGAAACAAGAAAAATAAGCTTTCCCTTTTCTGAAGAACATGCATTATGTCAAACGGAGCACCTGATAACCATGTCAATTGTGCTCTTCTTTGCATGCATGAACAAGACAAATATGTGAACAAGATGGAGTATCTCATATGCACGAGTTCCAAAAAAACATGCAAAAAAATTGTGTGGCTTTAACCTAAATTCATATACAAAAACAATATCTCGTTCTACAATCGTTATTTTCTTCAAAGAAAAGGGATTCCAAGGTGCAGCGGCAACAGCAGAAAACTAACGATCGATATAGTGCACCTATCATACATCCCAGAGAGCATTTGGAAACTGAGAGAGCAGACTTACCGAGCAGAGCGCTGACAAGTCCACCGGCACTGATCTCCAACGACCAGGAATCCTCCCCTCGCCGGACCGCAGAGACGGGCAGCCTATTTGCCACAACCAGCAGCCGCTGCTTCATGGGTCTTCCCCCGCTCCTCCTACCTCCCTGTCCCGTTGTGATCACCGGCGCCAAGGACCCATCGACAATCTCTTCATCGGGCTCACCCCCGACCTCCCTTCCACAATCCTCCGGCAGATGCTCAGAGGACTCAGCCTCCCGGCCACCGTTGCCGCCAGCCTCGTCTTGCTGGAACGCTCTATTTATCTTCCTAAGCTCTCTGTCGCGCAGCAGCCGCTCGACCCGCGTGGGGTTCCGGCTGCCGCCGTACTTGGACCCCTGCATGCCCCGCTGCTCGTCCGGCGGCTGCCCGGATGCCGGCCTCATTCAAGCAGATGCCGGCCGCCCTGCATTCGGACAGGGATGAGCGCCGTTAGCCGCTGTCCAGCACACGCGACAGACACAAACAAATTCGTCATCGACAAAGGAAGCCCGGGGAGTTCTATCCGTCGACGGCAGGCGGCTCGGCGAAGGTGCCCTTCGGTGGCCACATTACTAACTCTCTGTGCGGATGTCGATGATCTATTGTCTTCTCAAGTGTCCGCTTCCTCCTCCTCTCGGTACGGACTAATCCTAGTCCAGGTTATGTGATCGTCGAGGAACGTGACAAAGAACGAGGGGAATCGGGATGGGGTCGGTTACGGGAGGGAGTGGTGCGGAAGCGGTGGTCCCGCTACGGGTCTCTTGAGGCCCACCCTCCCATCTCACCTGTTCCATTCGACGAACACGCGAGTTGCTCGAAATCAATCAATGGCGATTCAAAGAGATCAAGAACCACGAGACCAACCGCCGTAGACCCACAACTCAAACCCAAGAAGCAAGAAAGAACACGGAGAAAACCCTACGGCGATGAGAAGGATCGATCGCAAACACAGGTAAAAGAAAGAAGGACCAGCGCACAAGGATCAGAGAGAAGCCAATCCCGCCTCGATCTGCACCAAAACAAGGGGCGAAACAAAAAATCTTGGCCAAGTCAGGGTAGGGTGGATTCAAGAAGTGGGTTCTTGACGGATTCGCAAGCTAAGGCCGAGCGGTTCGACGCAAGATGGAGGAAAACGAAAGCGAGGGAGAGGAGAGAAGAAACGAGGGTCGGAAGGATTTCTCGTACCACCTGATCTCCTATTTCCTCCTCCGAACCGCGAGGGATGCGACGGGGAAGCGAGGCGGGGTTGGGGGTTGGGGTGGGGGGAGAGGTGCTGCGGGATGCAATGTCTCTCCGGTAATCTGCCCCCCTTTTATACCTGTCAGTGAGTGGTGTAATGGCATGCAGGCGAGGACACCACTTCGCACGCCCGTCAAAAGTGTATCCATACATACGGTACAGCGCACAGCGACCATGGCCGCACCGACTTCTGTATGTACGTGCGTGTGTGAGGAACACATTTGAGATGGCGACCGGCAAGTCAACAGAAGCGAGGTAGTTACGATGATAAGAATCATGAGTACACGTGGACGGTTAAGAGTCAGCTGTAATCCGCGTTGGTGACTTGGGGGTGTCACGCACGAGAAGGAAGCCGCTACGGAAAGCAATCAATTGACTGGGCGTTTTGTTGTATTGGGTGATCGATGTGGTGAGCGGGAGGGGAGGTGGCGTTGCTGTTGAGCCCCACAAACGTGGACGGTTCGGTTGGGGGTTGGAAGGAGGGCGAGCGAGTCAGGGGCTGCTCGTGACGTTGGTTTTGATCCACGGGGACGACAGCTCGACACTCGCTCCCCAACCTACCCAGGATTATATCTGCTGCAATACCTCTCTCAGGCTGCAGGTTCTGATGGGGATTACGTGTCTCATATATATATCATGTTAGAATTCGTTAGTCTATCAAATCTGGATAGTAACATTACACCCAAAACAAGATTAGGATCGAATATAATTATTATATATTTGATCATATATTAAAATTATACTTATATTTTTATATTAACTTGAAAAGGAGTGAAATATCTTTTATTTCTCGATTTTTTTGGAGAAATAATTGACATCATGTTTTTACCAATGATGACGTCAGAGGAGCTCTACGTATCAAATTTGAGTAGTGACATGAAAGTTGCGGACGTGCTTGAAAAATATAAATGAAATTGATGAGAGTCCGACAAATCGGTGCAGTAAGGAAGGCTCCGTGAGCCGTCTTGGGACTGTCTGTTTAATGATGTTTGAATGGTTGTCTAAAAGTAGGCAAGCTTTGTAGAATGAAGTAATTGGAGGAAAACTTGGAAGCAACTCTTAAAGTCCGATCATGCTTTTCTGACAAATATAGTCCAAAGAAAAGACCTCATTAAATTGTTGACTGATACAAAAAGATAGCGATTGAATCGGTCAATTTCATATTGCATTTTTAAGTTACATTGTGAAAAATGCCTACATTTTCGTGATTTCAAGGATAGGCAACTTTGACTTGTCATGATCATTTATGTATGTATGTATATATATAGATAGATAAAGCAAGAAAAGAGATTATACGAAGTTTTTGTAGTACCGTAAAGAAGCAAGAAACAATGATTAGTTACAGCTTGGTATAATAATTAAGTATGAAATATATTAAAAAATAATTAGATTTCAATTAAAATTATGACAAATAGGGAAGTTTATATCGTAGAAAATTTGGAAGATAACATTCTAGTAATTATATTTTTGAACATTCTTATCTACATCATGACAGAATGATAGTAACTTCTCAGGATATCTCACGAAGAGAGTGAAGTAGAAAGAGAACATAAGGGTTTAGCTTTTTGATCTACGACATAGTGTTTTTTTAATATCCAAAGTTTCCTATTGATTATAATACTTGAAGATTTAGCATTAAAGTTTTTTTTCTATTAAAATAATTACTTCAAATGTTTTCTTTTATTATCGTACAATAATAATTCATGGTGTTAAACGTTCACTGATAAGTAGAGAGAGAGAGAGAGAGAGAGAGAGAGATTAAGGAGGTATAGATAATATTGACAGTGGCTAAAAAGAAGAATATTGTTTTCGAGAGGTCATCTGCTGAATATGATGAGATAATGATGAATGTTTTCCTTTCTGAATAGCATTCGTCAAAAGCAAAATGAATGGTCACCTTCCATCGGTGATGCTCTGTCTGTGCTGCAAATGGATGGATTGGCATCTAAAACACTAGGAGATGGAGGTAAAGCGTGTTCGTCACATACGTGCAACTTTATCGCCTCCCTTAGGCCTTTCTTTACACATCTTTATTGACTGCGAGAGGAATATGTACATGCATATATACATATTTATACCCACACACACGCCTTGAAAGGCTAAGGATAGAGCATGGAAAGGGAATTCCCCAGCTGACGACGACATTCACAAATCCAGATTTGGGATCACAAGCTGGAGCTGTCAAACCAAAGCCAAAAAGGTAGGAATGTGATGCCCAATTGATAATAGTAGAGATTCATTTTTATTCCTTGCTTTTGGCTGCATCCAAGCGATGGACGCTTTCGGACCATTCCTTTTCCTTGGAGATTAGGAGGGTCCTGGCGATAGAAATATCTCGCGAGCTTCACCATTCTTTCCATTCTTATCGTGAGATCGATCAAGGCTAAAATTAACCTTCGATCCAACTAGAGCCTCACGTCTAAAGGAGCAGCTTTCGTTTGGACGATAACGTCGGCCCCCGAAGCAATCATGCAAACATGAAAAGCTGCTCGAGAGAGCTTTGCAGGCTGAAAGCCAAGCCACATGCTGTTGCTGGGAGTGGGAGTGGGATACAGGGTTGCTTCTTTGTTGACTCCGTTCGCACTCCAAGAACAAGACGAACTGGTGAGGTCCACGCAATGGAGAGTCAACTGGGAGTCCAAAGCAAGCTCACCCAAGAGCCTGATGGTGGCTTTGTTGCCTTTGTTATCTCCAATATATGATCCAGTCATGCTTTGTTGTACCATGCTGTTGAGAGAGAGAGAGAGAGAGAGAGGTAGTGCTTCTTCCCGAAGCAAGAAGCGGATTCTTCATGTCAGCGTTGCCAAACAAAAGGTGCAAAGCTGGAGATCTCATTCCTTCTATGTTTTGGTCCACAATGTCTTTTTCTTTCACTATGTATTGGGTTCTAAAGATGCTCATCTCACTGACTACCACAAAGTAGCACTGTGGCAAGAGAATCCTGGAGGCGCTGCACATCCATATCATGACAGCCATTTCTGGAGCCCCCCACAAGTGGCTTTTGCCTCTCTCAGAGGTTCTTCTCCCACGCTGCAAACTTGTGGTTGATTAGGCCACTCTTGAACCTAATTACTGGGGAATGCAAAAGAAGAAGGTCAACTTTCCCATGAAATTTTAGTTGATGTGCATGAATTTATGAGCACGCACAGCAACATAGAAACGGTGGAGACTGCAAAGCCTTTGCTCGGAGGCTAAGGCAGCAGTAGCTGATGATGATTGATGATGGATTAAGAGGCAAAGGAGGGCATTTTTGCGTGCGTGCGTGCATGGGCCATGCACGAAGGCGGTGGCGCCACTTTAAAAAGCGCACAAAGTTGGCGCATTGCTGCCATCCACTTTGGCCAGAAGGCTCTGATGCCCCTCTCCGACCCCTTTTCTCGACACCATACTATCACCAGAGAGCCATCCATGGATGCTGCCACCATCTCTCTCTCCACAAAGCTTGATTGATTGGGTCGGTACTCTCGATGAATCCGGACTTCACTCGTGGGGTAAATCAACTAAGATCGTCGATTGATGTGGTCAATTAAGTTACCATGAGCATGACATCCGAACAATAATAGTTCTTTCTTATGGCCAATTATTACCGCATTTATCGACACCTCCTGATTAAAAGCTTCTGAAACACTCTAAAAACCTTCTCGGTACTTTGTTACCCAACTCGAACAAACGCTGCCTTAAGCATTAGAAGGTCATTTATGTTAGAAAAATATTCATGTACGAGATGAAAATAAAAAAGAGAGAGACAAGCTTTTAACTTTTTAGGTTGGATCGGCATCAATTTTGCACAATTTGATTTATTATTATTATTTGAATTTTAAAAATATATGTATGTTAATAGTAAACGGTTTGATTCATCTCATCGTTATTTGATTTTTAAGAAATATTAACATAATTGTATATGCATGGGGAGGGGTTTGAAATTTAATTAGGTTTCTTTTAGCTTTAAGCATACTTAGAGATTACGATTCCATGTGATAAATTATGATGGTGTAAAAATGTTTTTATTTTTTATTTTTTTTATCTCCATGGATGCTTTGACTAGAAGATAAACACTAATTTATTTAGATTTGTGATGTTGCACTCATGACCTGATCGACAAAGAGAATATAATTTTTTTGACCTTCAACGAACACAAAGTCAACTTTATATTTGAAACGAAATGATCTTCCTCTCTAAAGGAAGAAAGCACCAAAAGCCAACACTTTGACTAATAATAACAATAAAAAGTTTGTCTTTACGCTAAAATATTAAGTGAATCAAAGTGCCATTAAACAATAGAGCTAACCACTGATTGCTTAAAGTGCATCATCATCATCATCATCATCATCATCATGTGTTTACGAAGATGTTATCTAGCTGAGTCGATAAAAATCTTGACTGAGAAGGAATAACAAGTGAAGTATAAATTTGATGGCCAAAAAAGCTTGTGTTAATGAACGTGAAGTTAGGTCTAAACTTGGACGAAGGGATTCTATGTTTGCTTAAGGAGATCGATGTTCCCTATTTCCAATCTCAAATTGACTTCCAAGATGTGGTCAAAGTATTCCACAAAAGGCCTCCAAATCCACGCGTCCGGTGGAATGCAAGTAAATTAGTGGCGAACACAAGATGGAGGAGAGCTTCGCCAGGCACAACTCCAACACGAGGCCACCAAACAGCGTTACATGCTCCAACATGTTCTCCGTATGCTCACCACCTCCATCCATGCATGCATGCATGAATCACGGGTTAGCAACAATTTTCTTCGTCGTCGTCGTCTTCTTCTTCTTGTCTGAATTCTATTCATGCAAAGACCACTGTACAAAGCGAGAGGAATCAGACGTTCCTTTTCAACAAAGTGCGCGTGCCTTCTTTTCTCGAGGGATGAAAAATCGCTACAGATTACGTGACCCGGCTTTTGGGCAGAGAATAAAGCGGTGGCTGTTAGTGATGTCGCACGAGGCGGCCCACTCGGGATACAATATCTCCAGATGTGATCGCCAAGGAATTTGGAAGATAGCAGTAGGTAGCGAATCTTTCTACGTTTCTTGCGTGTGCTAAACATGGGGAAATCTTACTATCGTCCCTTTTGTCTTGGACGACACAGTTACATTGGAAGCTCACCTGCATGTGGCAGGTCTGCGATGGAGATCGCCGTGCCAAGCTGGGAGATGCGGGACGATGGACCAGACAAGATAGCGAGAGAAGCACGAAGGAGAGAGATGATGGCGGATCCGAAATCCACAAAGAGGATCCGGGGTGCCGGGCTTTTGGAGAACAGCGTGGGTGAGGAGGACAGCAGAATGGCAATCTGTGGATGATGGGTACTCCTGCTTTGAACAGAGATGGACCTCAGGACATGAGCAAGCGACATGTCATGTTGCTGCTGCCGCCGCCTACGTTACTGGTGGTGTGATCGTTCTTTTCAGTGCCAAAGATCCGGAGAATCCATGGTCGCATGAGGAGGAAGAGAGAGGAGGAGGAAAGCTGTGTCGCGGGCATTTGTTCCGAAGCATATATGCTGCAGTGGCCATGGCGGTGGAGGCAAGCGATGAGGGCAGCGGAGATTTGGCTTTCTGCTTTGCGAGATCTGCGCTGTCCTCGGGGACGACTGCATCTGTTCCTTTTGGCCTGTGGTCAACACCTCGACGTCACACCGCCCGCCAGTGGGTCAGTCGGCAATTTAGTGCTTCCCGGAGGTCGGTGGGGCACATCAAAGCTTTGGGGATTTTGCTGGGGACACAGCTCGCAGTGGAAGTCTTCTTTTTTGTCTCTCAGTTGCAGCTGCTGTGGACGCAGCAGCCTCCACTAGATTGCGTGCCAAACGTTGTTCCACTACTAGATTAAATCTCTACACTGCTAAGACTAATGAAATTTTACGTAACCCTGCCAACTTCTTCTTCTGCAATCTCATGATCGTACGCTGCTCATAACCAATGAGAAAGAATAGTGAAGTTTAATGTAATATCCAACGTAATCTCAACAAACAAATGCAGCTCAAAACCAAGGAAAATAGTCACACTCCTGCAAAAATAACACCAGATTTATTTTCCATGACCCTTTCCAATTCCAGCAATAATAACACCCATTTTACCCCACATATCGAGTGAAAGAAACCACAGAATTCAACCGTTTACACAGTTTGTAATGAAGATTTACAGCTCTCCAGAAACACTGCCAGGAAAAAGGGAGGTGAGAAAACATGGAACAACCGTAGTACAAATACAGTCAAAAGATGCTGTGGAGAGAAAGGTAGATCAGACTTGGCATCACATAAAGTAAGATGGATTAGAGAATCAAAGATTTTGCACTAAAAGTCGGATAACCACAAGCCATGTGATCACGATACGTGCTTTTTTTTCATTTAAGCAGAAATCAATGATCGAAGCAAATGGCTCGGATGTCTTCTTATTGGAAATTATTCACCGGTGGGCTGCATCACATGGGGGACGTAGTTCCCTTATTTTATTTGTTGGGTGTGGAATTTTGAGCTTCACCAGATTCGGGTCCCCTCACTTCATCCGACGTTGAATCACCGATCTCTTTGCCAGTTTCCCCGCCACTGTTGTCTTCTTCATCCTCATCAACAAGGGACTTCGCTCGCAAGAGTTCTTTGACCTTATGGAATTCATCATAGTGAGCCTTCCGGTGCTCCGTGAAACTCAACCTTGCAACATCCACTTCAGAATCTGAATCGATGAACATATTAAATGATCTTGGTTAGCTATAGTTTCTGCTTCCTAATATAAATTGTTATAAAAAAGAAAAAAAAACATACACCTTTAAAGCTTGTCAAACATTGTTGATATAAACAACTGAATTGGATGAGATATGTAACGAAGATGAAAAAAGCAGAACATATAATAAAAGATGCATAAAAGTGTTATCCTCCACATGTAACAGCATTCGGAGGAGGTATAAGCACATGATGGGGTTCTCTTCCTAACAAGCTTAGATGGAAGACGACAGGTCAATGAACCATTTCAAAGATGCAGCATATCATATAATTAATGCAACACATGAGTAAATAGGAAAACCTTGAAAACCCCAAGAAACTCTACTCTCAAATGTGCTATCCATCTCTAGATTTAGTCAGTACAAACCTTGCTCGATAAATGCAGGCTTTAGTGTGCAAGTGACTGGTCATTTAACGCATTTGAATGACAAAAGTGACACGGGTGTTTTACAGACTGGTAATATGATATCATAACACACAGGCATTAAAAAGCAAAGAGAAATGAGACAGGCGGCTACATTATCCCAATCATAAACAGACATACAATTACCTGAATTAAGCTTAATTTGTCTGATATGGGCATAAATAAAGAAATCATGCAAAAAATATAAGGTACTTATTAAAAAAAATAAAAAACCAAAAAAATTAATATGCCATTATGTATAAATGAGATTCTCTTACAAAAGTACCTCAACAGAAAACAGTTCTAAAACACACCAAGGTGGCCTGATAGGAGAGCACAAGAACATCATTAGCAACAAAACAAACTAAGCAAAACGTTGGACAGAGTCCATAGTAAAAAAAAAAAAGGCAGACCCGGTGCATGACACTCTCACATTGTCTGGGGAGAGTCAACGTATGAAGGCCAATAAAGAGTCCATAATAACAAAGACTTAAAAATGATGTCATATAATGCATTGGCAAAAAAGAAACAATCAAAGGAGATTAAAATTGGTGTTGATATTAGTGATGTTGAAGATCCATGTTACACCAGTTGAATGATAAATGTTAACTGAAACATATTGTACCATTTCATCAATGTATCTCACCAAATCTAGCACATACTATCAAGTCACTTTTTAACGCTTCACCTCCTAAATCACCAAGACAGATGTATTTGACCCCAGTCCATAACGAAACTTCCTGGAGAGCAATAAAGTTTTCACGGGTTTCAATGCTTGGCCATATCAGGAATCCCAACTGCACTCCATCTTCTCTCCTATTGTGATGCCAGAACAGATCATCATGGTCACATAGATTCATCAACAAGCCCATCATAACATCTTATACTTTCTAAAACTTCCAGCTAACTCAAAGAAACTAGAAAGAAGCTCGGAGCAAGAAATAAACATTCCAACCATAGCATCCCATTACCCTAACATTTTAGTGCTATATCACTTAATCTCCTTGTAGTTTCTATTTTTCTCCTTTCCTAAAAAACAAGGTTAGAATTCCATATTTTCCTCGAGGTAGGCAAATGCATTAGCCTCATTTTCCACAAATTACACATCACTCACCGGCAAATATACAAGTCATTCAAACCAAAGCTTCAACAGGAATCACTTTTAAATCTCATGCAACTGATTTCACTCTTCCATGCTATAGATCATCACTTAGTCTGCATTCCCACCAATAAAGAACCTTTTTCACCATTCAACAATGATTTGAACCAATGTTTTTAATAGCAGTTATATAAGATGCAAATTTATAAAGAAAGAAAATTCAGCTATTCTTATTTTGCTAGTATGAGTTTGATTTGCAAGAAAAAATAGAAAAGACAGGAGAAACAGGTAAATTCCAAGTAGGTAGGAGCACTAAGCAGGAAGCAATGGGCAACCATCATCTTGCTCCATGGCATCAGTTTCATCTTCAGAAGATGTCCAATCCCCGTTAGGGCTTCTGCTTGAAGATGCTACATCATTCAAAGCAGTCATAAGAGCTTCAGCATGAGCAGAATTATCCAAGCATTCGTTGAAAGCAAGTCTCGGTGATACAGCACCTACAAGTCAAAACAATGCATTAAAGTTACTCTTCACCAAAATTAACACGACATAAGATGAAATATAACAGATGTCTTACCATCATCTTCGATCATAGGGTGATAAGGTGTCTTAGGCTCTGTTATTTTCTGCCTCACTGGTTTATTTGCTTCAATCTCATCCAAGTTTGCTTCATTCCATCTAACTCGACTCTTTCTAAGAAACAAGCATGAAACAAACAAGCTGATCATATGCTGGATGCACATCAATGATCACATGTCTAAAGGAATGGAATGCATAAATGGAAAATTACTTTTTATTGAACTAAGTACATTTATATGTAATTAAAGAGAGGGGCCGGGGGAGAAGAAAACATGATGATGAAAGTTCTGCTTTATTATGATACTGTATTCTGAATAATTTTCCTTTTGCTATCATGTATAAATTTTCTGCTGGATTTCATATAAAAGACTAGAAAACCAAAGGTAAAAACTATATAAACAAAAAATATAAAAAAATTAAAATAGTATATAGATTGGTCTTCAGTTCCTCTTTTAGAAGCAACACATATGTACAATTCTACAAAAAATAAAAAGAGGGGAAATATACATACATACAAAATCAGGCAACCATGGTGTGTGTGTGTGTATACACACACACACACACATACATATATATATATATATATATATATATATATATATATATATATATATATATATAGTTTCTATAATTAAAATTGTTTTCTATGAGTAATTTGGTGTGTGAACACTATATCTCAAGAATATAATGCATCAATGAGGGCAAAAGGCTATATCTCACAGTGTGCTCATATGGTAACAAGTAAATATCTGCAGAAACAAGATATCATCAACAGAAATATATCTAATACTAAAGGTAATGCTACTAACCTCATAATTTGTAAGTGTTGTATCTTCTTCATCAACCAGAAAACTTAAGGAACTACTAAAACCAACCTACAACCAAAAGACCTCCAAAAACTAAAAATCCAACTATCGATATGTATCAAAAGTAAATCGGCAACATGAGATGGTTTTTGGACATTTCACACATATAAATTATATCATTTATATACATAAAAAAGGAAACATATAGAACTCCTAGCAAAAGAAATTCAAAATTCTAAAAGAACTTCTCCAGGTGATAAAAGAGAGGCCCATATAATGTGACACATGGACAACAATATTATCAGTACCATAGGAGCCAGGCTTAACTGAATCATGCAACATTTGACAAAAATGAGCACTACCAAGACAGAAATTTCTCCAGATACTTGAATCATCTTGAAGTTTAATGATCAGAGCAAGAGAACAGTAAGCCTCATACCTAGCTCTACCAATTGTCAACAACAATAAGATTCGATCATAAGATAAATCACATCTTTCTGCTCTTCGATCCCACAAAAATCCAGTTTTAACTCTTCCACAACCTATAGTAACTACAAGTACTTAAATAGTTGGCGACAAATCAGATATCGATGCATAGCAACTAGTAAATGTCAAAATACAAGTGTAAACACCAATCATTTCTCTGTTCACGTAAATAACATAGCTATAGTGAACAATATACAATTTGTGAAAGCAAAATTTATTGGTCAGACTAGAACATTTGAAAAGGAAACACAATACAAACTAATAGGAAAACATAAATAACTAATGAAAAAAGAAGTCTTGTGACCATAGAGAAAAAAACCATCCCTTCCAAGAAGTCTTGTGCACTCATCGGTCCCGACTATCCATCAAAATTTTTCTCTGTCGTCACCATAAATTAGAAGAAACTTCCTGTGCTAATACAGTTAAAAGCAACCAACGATTGCACAAAAACAGTAGTTTTGCACCACCAACTGGAGACTTCGAAATCAACATAATTGACTAACAAGATGATCCACAGTATCAAGAAACTAGACTTTAGCACAAAGAAATCAATAACACAAAAGTTAGAGCGAAGAGGAAATAGAAGGCGATACGTAACATTTGATCTTAGGCCGTCTAAAGTTCTCCATAGAACGTCTTTAGGGTCACGATCAAACAAAACAGCGAAGCAACGGATATTATAATCCATAATATCTTTGTTATTGCGATCGAACTCAAAGATCGACGGTCCGACCCCTGCAGAAGTTAGGGTTTCTATTGGAGCCCCCAATCAGCAGGTCGATCGTAATGGCCGACAAAATATGGTGATATCCGGCGGGTCAAGGGTTGTGCTCCTCTTCTCTCACCCACCACCCAAGGCACCGTAGCGATCATGTGACAGGCTGTGTCGATGGCGGCGCGATAGGAAAAAGGGCTAAAGAAAGCGACGACATGAACGAGAGACGCCGGGGGGAAGCAAGGCGTACCGGCGAGCGGCAGCGCACGGGGGAGGGGAAGCGCCGGCGACGGCGGTATAGCGCGCGAGGAGGCGGTCCGTGGCGGGCGATGGGCCGGCGGGACTTTTTGCTGCTGCGACTGTCCGACCAACGTACACGCGCCCACGAAACTACCAAATCTGGTCCGCGTAATGACGTCACGAACCATTATGCTCATTCGTCTGTGACGTGGCTTCTACTTAAATGTGCCGATTTCAAGTCAATTTTACTCGCTCGCTATAATACATTCCTAAACACGAATCACTTCGTGTTCGACTTGTTGGGTTTGAAATGGCCCAAATAGAGCCCATTCGTATCGGCCCAAATACTACACTGGTGGGCGGCCCAAATACTATCCGCCCATTTACCATTTCCCGGTGAGCGGGAGTGACGCTGGCGGCCACCGACGGCAGCGCCTCGGCCGCTTGCCCTGCTCCTCACGATCGGTACGCTCTCGTTAGTGCCAGAAGCCCCGGCGTAGGGTTCGTTGTTGTGATCAAGGTTTGATTTTGATCATGTTTGAGGGGTCAGATGGTGTTGGTGCCGCACAGGGAGGCGGCTGAGGAGGGGGGAGGGGGGTTGCTCAAGAACTGTTCGGAGATCGGTGCTAAACACCTGGAGGGCTCGCTTCGGGTCTGTCGTTCTTCTCCCCCATCATTTCTCTCTCTGCGAGTTGGATGTGCTTCCGTGGTGCAGTGATGGCAGCGATGGCTCGTCCCATGCAATCCAGATCGAATCATGTCATGCGGAGGACACCACCCAAGTTTTATTGCCGAACATGGAGGAGGGAGTGCCGAAGCTCCTCTCCCTCTCTTCATTTACTTCCATCACCGGCGCCCATATCCTTCGCCCTCGTAAATGCAGTTGGACTTTGGACAGTGAGTGTCAGGCACTTGCTCTGACAGCCTTTCGGAGATCGAATTCCAGCCTCGATTGCTTCCCGAGGCGTATTGATGATGGTTGGTTGGCTTCATAAAGGATCGGCCTGATGAGCACCCAAATTTGGTTGATTGATGGTGAGCTGCCTAATTCGGTATGAGAAGACATCATTCGCATTGCACAAGCAGATTCACATTACGATGCAGCCGATCTAATCACCACGAAGCATTGTGTTGGGATGGATTCACTTCAATTATGAGTCAAAGCCTGTCTTTTTCTTGTGTGATGGATGTTGTCAACATCTAACATCCATATCCATCAGATGTCTTTGTTCACGAGGCATGACGAAGGAGAAGAAGACCTCTCATCTGTTTCGACCGACTACTCTATCATGAGACTGCATTAATGGTAATCACAACTGGCTGCTAAATCTACGATGAACTCCACATATATGTTCTCACTCTAAACTCGAGAAGAACAAGTGTGGGGACTCATCACTCCCACTTGCTGTTACCACCATTGAATTGGAAGGCAAGGATTAGATGAAGTGCTCCACAGCCTAATTTATTGCCTCGATTCAAGTCGCCCACATTATGATGCAAGTGTCACGCGGATATCCAACCCAACAAGCTGTGGAATCACAGCGTGAAATGAATCCTTTGACCTCAAGATTGAGGTATGAATGAAATCCAAATAAGAACGAAAATTATTGGTCTTCGTTGATAGATATAGAGTTTCTTTCTTCTTCCTCTGCCCATCATTTTTGTCTCTTAGTTCCACAAGAAGCAGACAACCTACTCCACACATGGTTTCTAATGTTCTCTGTCACAACTTGGAAGGCTCAGTGAATGAGCCGGTAAATGTAGATGGTGTACATGTCTCTCTTGCATTATTAGCTGACGTTTATGACCATTATTACTACTTCAGCTACATACAGCAGGCCATTTACTTGGTACTGCTCAAGTTAGGACAGCAGATCATATACAGATCGAACATGAGCTCACGGTTGGTGCATATATAGTACTTCTTCCTATGTTTGCATGAAGTCTGTACTCTCGACTTTGTTGGCCATGCACCATTTGATGATAAAACCTAATCTGTCGGCATTGAACTATTGATCTCAATTGATTATTAAAGAGATCGATTTAGACTTGACGAGTGAAATGTATACGATTATTATTTTTAATGTCATTTTAAAGACTTAATTAGGTGATCATAATCTCATACATGTAAGCTATTATTTCTGAGGAAGGTTGCAGGAACTCCCGTCTCAACTCCGAGACTGTGCTCGCCTCTGCGTCCACGTTAAGCTCGCGAGGGCTTTAATGCACTGGACCAACCCTACTCTCCCAACCGATACCCTAATCCTTGTCTCCTTCCTTGCTTCCCTTATATATCTCCCTCCATGTGGCCTTTTACTTCCCACCTCCCCATCGCCTCCTATTCCTGCTTCATGGCTCACGTTGAGCTGAGAAGGACGATGCTGGGCGCGCGGTGGCTGCTGCTCTGGGCGGCGTTCGTGTCGGTGCGATCGGAGCCGCAGGTCCCGTGCTACTTCATCTTCGGCGACTCGCTCGTCGACAACGGCAACAACAACAACATCGCGTCGTTGGCCGTCGCCAATTACCCGCCGTACGGCATCGACTTCCCCAGCGGCCCGAGCGGGAGGTTCACCAATGGCTTGACCACCGTGGACGTTATTGGTATGGCGTTCTACGTATGCCAAGTATAGTTTTCCGCTTCTGTTCTTAGTCGCTCAAGTAATGCTGCAACAGTGTCTGCCATAATGACAACTGATACTTCTCTACATCGAGAAGATGTCGTACCCCATTCGCCATCATTGGTCGTGCAGGAGAATGGTAGAATCTTGCTCGCCATCGTTCGCTTCTAAACCTTAATGAAACATGTCATCTTGATCATTCTATCCAAACCAGAAAGCATAGGTAGTTTAGTGGCCGGCACACACGAGTCACCGCACTGAGTCCGGAACACGTGAATCGGGCGGCGGCGGCGTCCATGCTATGCCATTAAGCTTGCAGTGGTGGGAGCCTCGTGGTCTGAGCTATATCTTTTATGCTGCAGCCAAGTAATAGTTTGTCTGTGACAAATTCCATGTTCTTGTGCTCTTACCATATTAAGCAAGCCAGGATGTGGTACGTTCTGCGTCTGGTGGCAGGCCGCAGTCACGTACTTGAACAGAGCATAGGGATGAATCGGCTTCGACTGCGAGGCTCAGAACAGTAAATGCAGGATATGAGTATACTCGGTCATCGGATCGGGTGCTCCTAACTCCATTTATTATCTTCACGTGATCACTATTTAGGTTTGCTTTCCTTCTGGTGACCCTATCCGCTTGGGGAAGAGTAGCAACTTTAGAACCAGTTAGGAATGCTCTGCTTCGATATTTGGTAAGAGTATGTAATGTTCTAACACCATGAACAGATGGATCATTGGGAATTGGAGGCTAAAGTTATGATTGATTTGTGCAGCTCAACAGCTGGGTTTCGACGATTTCGTCCCACCTTACGCAAGCACGAGAGGGCAAGCGCTTCTCGCCGGTGTAAACTTCGCCTCCGCGGCCGCCGGAATAAGGGAGGAAACCGGCCAACAACTGGTACGCCTTCCCTGAAAGGTTGCTTGACACCTAGAGATCTACATGGAGAAGAGAACTAACTTGTCTAGGCTTGGGCTTGCAGGGTGGGAGGATTCCTTTCGGGGGACAACTGCGGAACTATCAATCGGCGGTGCAGGAGATGGTCAGCATACTGGGAGATGAGGACTCTGCAGCTAATTACCTCAGCAAATGCATCTTCTCCGTCGGCTTGGGGAGCAACGATTACCTCAACAACTACTTCATGCCGGCGTTCTACTCGACCGGTCAACAGTACACCCCGGAACAGTACGCCGACGAGCTGATCCAACAGTATTCGCAGCAGCTCAGGGTTAGTCTTTCTTTTCCGGTTCAACTATGGCAGCATCAATGGCAGATCTCGACATGATACCGATGAGTTCGTTGCTCGTTCTTTTAGACTCTGTACAACTACGGAGCGAGGAAGGTGGTGTTGATAGGAGTGGGACAGGTGGGGTGCAGCCCGAACGAGTTGGCTCAACGGAGCCCCAACGGCGTCGCCTGCGTCGAGGAGATCAACAGCGCGATCAGAATCTTTAACGCGAAGCTGATCGATCTGGTGGATGAGTTCAACGCCTTGGACGGAGCGCACTTCATTTACATCAATGGCTACGGCATATTCGAAGATATCTTGCGGAACCCGGCAGCCAACGGTGAGGAACATCGGTCGCCTGCCTTCATCGTCATTTCATCAAACACTTACGATACGTTGTTGTTGGTTGCATCACGTCGTGGGTCTGTGTGCTTCAGGGTTGAGCGTGACGAACAGGGGATGCTGCGGGGTGGGGAGGAACAATGGCCAGATTACATGTCTGCCTTACCAAGCCCCGTGTCCGAACAGGGATGAGTACCTCTTCTTCGACGCGTTCCATCCAACCGAAGCTGCAAACATCATCATTGGCAAAAGATCTTACAGCGCGCGGTCTCCTGGTGACGCCTACCCCATGGATATCCGTCGCCTTGCTCGAGTCTGATGTCGCATCGGCGTCAAGGAGCCGTCGGTGTTCCCCCTCCCCCCAACCCCATCTGTACTGTAGCCTACTAAGTGCGTGGAACTAATATGTGTGGGTATTATTTGCCGTCTGTCTGTCGACTGAAAACCCCAAATAAGGCTCATATTCCGTGCCTTTTGTTTTCCTTGGAACTGTTTCACCTGCCATACATATGATTGCTGGAGACTGCATTCCAGCCATAAATCGAAGACGATTTCTACTTGCTTAAACATAAAGATCAAGCATCCTTAGTCAACTTGCTATGAAAATTTTCAATCAGAGAGTAACAGCGATACAAACCATGATGGATTTCAGCCACTCCATATGTTCCAAGAGATTATACATGGGTCAATACGAGAATCAAAAGTCACATATCATCCTTATATACGCATGCATGCGGACAAAGAATAAAATGATCATCGTCACATGGCAAGGTATGTGTTATCACGAAGGAAGGCCCCAACACAATTGCAATGATACATTTTACCTATCACCAGACAATCCAAAGCTACGAGTCATGAGATGATCTCAGCAAAAACAAAAAAGTGATTAGATGATTCCTGTAAGCACCAAAAAATCAACCATGAAAAAGACATATTACATTAGTTTGGCAAAGGGCCTTGCGGCTGTATAACATTGTATGCCGTTTAACAGTAGATTACACCAAACCGAACTAGCATCTTGGTATCTTACTCTTATTTGGAACATCCGATAGAAGTTACAAGTTTGTGGTGGATGAATGGGATGAGCGGGTGCTACCGCCGTCTTTCTTCCATATGGCCTCAAAATTCTGGAAACATTTTAATGGCGTCACCTGGCAATGCAACAAGAAAGTGACAAAACCAGTACTTTTTAAGTTCATAACTGTCAGAGAAAGTATGTGGTGCAGCTACTGAAAACCAAATGTAATTTTGATGCAGCCAAATTAAGTTGCATGAGGTTCTCTGTTGAAACAGGGGCAGTCAAAATAAGAATACAATGATCAAAATAAATACTCACAAACCAAATTGGTCACTTACATCTCCAATTTATTTTTCAATTTTTAGCACACTTAAAAAGTATTTCCCTATGAAAACTGAAAAAGGTGTAAGAGTAAGAAACTTTGTAATGTTTTTATGTACACCTAAAACAATTTTGTCCACTGCACTATGCCATGTCGATTATTATATTACAGTTTGATTATATCATAAACGTTGTGGTAAGATGGATTTTTTAGGTTACCAGAAAGGACAGAGTGAGAAACATTTACATCCATCAACAATTGCAATTACTCAAATAGAAGATAAAACAAGAAAAAACCATTTAAGAAAATAATCATGCCCAAAGAAGACCTACAGATGCTTCTGAAGAAACAGGATAGAGTTATTTAAAATTAGTAGTATGATGATAAAAGAAGGAAGCTTAAGAAAATTTCATTAGAAACAATAATAGGAGATTCAACAGCTTTTAATTTGACAATTGATACTACCCAAAAACAGAACTCAGTGGTATAAAAAGATTTATGCAGTCGATCACGAATAATTGACATTATGGTTTACTGTTGAGTTTATGATTATGTTCTCCGCAATATATCTATATGTTCGTGGTTCCAGTATTTGCAAGAAATCAAGTATGGGTACAAGCGCCACTGAAGAATTAAGACTAGTACAACTGAATGCTCTTGCATCGCAAGAACTAAAAGTATAATCTTTTTACCGCATGGAACTTTAAGTCGACATCGATTTTTAAGCTTCATAATGTTCTGATAAAAATGTGATTAATTTTTTTAAATTTGCTTCCCTCCAGCAATTCAGAGGTAGTAGGAATCCACAATGTTATGCATTTGTACTTCCTAGAGATGACCATCTGCACTATGTGCATACATAGGTGGAAATTGAATCAAACCTTCACCAAAAAATGATTTAGATAGGACTGATCTAAATTCTCCTGGTATTTTGAAAACTCAGCTAATCAGTAGCACAATTCTGAAGGAGTAACAGAAAATAGTAATTGTTTTTTTGTACTTTCTGAACTAAGTAGCAAGAGTATATAGAAAATACTAGTTCCAGAAAACATGGGAAGCCAATTACAAGGAAAAAAGCTGCAACCCGAAGTAGAAATTGAACAAACTTACCTTCCAACGGCGTTTTTGAGCAATATGGTTTTGAATTTTTGACAACCGATCAATTATTTCTCTAAATGTTGGTCTGTCAGCAGGATTTTCACTCCAGCAATGCTCAATCAACCTATAAGGGGGAAAGATGATGTATCAGATCCAGTCAATCTTCTGTGATAACAAAAGCAACAGCAATAAGAAACTAATTCTGGACAAGCATGGAGTCTTCTTTGTTGGCATTAATTAGAGGCATAATCAACACCAAGATCTAGGACAGTGGTATTCAGAAACATGGAAAATGAATCAAACCGGATAAGTTATTTAACAAAAAACGCCAACTACATTATTATAACCATGAAAATCAAAGATTTGGCAGAGCAACCCTTGTTCGTCATAGAGGTTATAACAACAATTACAACAACAACAAATTGTAATGTTCCAACTATTTGGGAAATATGCATACTTTTTTTGGATATGGCTCAAGATATACATATTTTGCTTACTTAATGTCTATATGTTGTTTTTTATTTTATCAAGTAACCTCATCTCTGTGACAAACAATCATATGAACTAGAGCATGTTGTGGCTGGAATAACGACAAATGGGATGGTGGGAAAAAGTGCTGAAAGGTTTACAAGAAGAGGAAAACAGGAAATTCTCATGGATTAGGCCCCTGCATAAAGCATATATTGCATGACTTATTGATTCCACAGTATTGTTTTGTGTGTTAAATTTGCTCATTGCATAATATCATCCAGGCTCCAAATGATCACGTGAATCCTACAAATTCTTGTTTTGAAACAAATATGTGGAATTTTCTCCTTAAAATCTTTTATAACAACATCTGAAATTTACCAAGACAAAGGAATCATCAAACAACAAAGATGCATCTTTCTTCATATTTTGCCCCTTGATATACATAAAAGATATTCTTAGCAAAAGATCCCAAAATTTATTACAATAAATGCTAAATTGTAGCTACTCGTTCAAAAATTTTCGGAGCTCCTATTGCGAAACACTGAAGCTCAAAAAGTTTCCCAAAGCATAGTATCACATTTTTCTCTAAGGAACTTAAGCGTACCATCGAGGACATTCATCAAACTGATGCAACTAGCCTCAAGACTTAGTTTCATTCAGGCCAAATAAAATTACAATGGACCACGGTACTGGTAGTAATTAAATTTTTAGTTTAATATTTAAAATTGCTACCATAGCTGAAATCAATTTTATAGTTGAATAGAGCTTTGGTCGATAGGCCTTAGTTTAGAGTTCATGAAATTAAAATTGGACTAGGCAAAAACTTAATAAAAATGACGTGTCTTAGATTTTACAACACATAAAGAAACGAGAGTAAATCTTTCTATATTTAAAGACAAAAATTGACTAGAGAAAGAGAAACAAATGGCAATATATAGGTGAAGGTACTAGGTGGGTTATGGCAACTGAAAGTAAAAAATGACAAACAAAAATGGTATAACAATGGGAAGGTTGATTGATACTCTGGTAGTATGTATCACACCTATCACATGACCTCCCTCTCATCATGCAAAACCCACCTGGCTCTTGTGTCATACCATTGAAAAGCCGATTATATTTGTCCTCATTCATCCAAAAGATCCCTGAGCAAGGTTCGCTGTACCATACCATATCGGCGTTTCGACCTGGCTCGAAACGGTACGGTACCAATGTACCGGGCAGTACATCAGGGCATACCGAGCGGTACACCCTGTTGTGGTACCGGGCGGTCCGCGTACTGGTAACCTGTCGGACCGGTATGTACTGCCCGATATGGGTGGTACGCTTCGGTATGACAGATCTTGTCCCTGAGTATATATCTCTTTTCTGAATTTATGACCACTCCAAGGCAACTTGCCAAAGAAAATGAAAAGAAGAAAAAAATTAGGGGAATGAAGATTCTCCACAATTCCTTATTCTTTGATTTGAGATAAATAATGTCCATAGTAAAACATATCTTATGATCATCATTACTGATTAATCAAAATACCTGATTCTATAGCCTCAAGCTTTAGAAGTCAACTTAAGTTGATAGTAAAGAGAAGGATATTTCAAATGAGATTCCCTAGCAACAAGAAAATGTATTTGTTTATGATTGAATAAAACTAATGAGTGTTATCAGGCTTGAGCAAAAACTAGCAAATAACTGTTGAAATACAAGATAAAATATAGTGTGCAACTGATACTACAATTGTATTATCTGAGAATATTATACTCCTAACAGATAAAATGAGATCAATGAAGCCAACACAAATCAGTTTATGATGTAAATGCTGCTTCATGTAGATCATGCATTTGCACATCAAAGTGGGAAATCCATTCTTCGAGGGAGACAATAACTTATCACATAGCAAACCTAAGTGTTAAATGTGCATGTTAATTGGTTTTACCATCCAAAAGCAAAACAAAGAACAAAGCTAATCAGCATCATCAAATCTAAACAATAAAGCATTGCTGGTTGTGCCCAAAAAAGTAATATAATAATGAAAATAATAAATTAGACCAACTAAAGAATATCAAAGTAAGAACAAAACTTACTCTTTTAATCCATGACCATACTGTTTTGGTGGAGCCCTAAAAGGTGGTCTCTGTTTAGACACATATGCTTTTGGAACTTCATTATCTTGTTTATAGGAAAAAGGTGGGCATCCTTCAATCATCTAGAGAAATGATAAAGGGTTGAAAATGTTAATGCGATATGACAATGCATTGGCCTTAGCCACAAGTGACTAGTAAGATAAAATATATCCATAATAATCATATACCCAAGTGCAATTTTATCACAATTACACAAAGAAATAATCTCAGTATATATTAAATTATTTAGGTGTATCGAGTCTCAAAGATAGCTTAGATAGCCAATTTCAACTAGAAAACTTAGTTCCGCACCTCCACTCGATTTTAAGTTGGCATGAGTATTAAATGTCAAATTGGTGCATAACAAATGTAAGGGGAAGAAGCAGTAATATGGTACTTAACAATTTAAAGGAAGCTTAGAGTCTAAAGCCAAAAGAACATTTATTACAATAACAACAGGCTCTTAGTTTCTCAAGCTTCACAAGAATCCTTCATGGTCAATCAAGTATCAGACTAACTTGTGTTAATAGTAAATAAGAAAGTATATCTCCATGAGATGAGATAAACAGAGAGTAAGAAAGGACAAGAAAGCAAAAGTACTATAACTGAAATTTAGCATACTTCATAGTTCAAACTTCAAACTACTACTACTAAACTATAAAGTCATGTAGCCGAACCTGTCACAATTGTCGAAGTTCAATCACAATACACCTCATGCATATAAAAAAAGACAGACAAAAAGGATAGATCCTAAACATTTGTTGGTGCAGTAGCTTATTTCTCGCAACAGATTCACGTTCAAATCCGTGACTAAAATAAGTTCTTGAAATTAAATGAAAGCAAATCCTTTACCTCTTGCAGGATCAAAGCAAATGAAAAGACATCCACTTTTGTATCATACTCCTCGTTGAGGAAGACTTCTGGTGCCACATACCTGCCTGTATATAGTGAAACCATAGAAGAATAAGAATGATACAACCAAATCATGATATACTGGAATTCTTTAGTGAGTGGCGACACAAAACATGAACAGGCACCAAAATGTCAGAAAAAAGTAGCTAAATCTTTTCTCCACAATCCCAACTAACTTTTAATGCTTGATTAACAAACTAGACTCAACAGTCCATAATATGCTTGTATTCTGTTTTGTAGCATGCTTTATTAGATAGGCATATAGAAGATCTCATATGTCGGTGGATATTTACTAAACTTTGACGAAACCATATTTTTCATGTTCAAAGAGAAGATCAAAGTCTAGCAAGATATAGGTTCACAAAGATCCAGAGCCAGTAGCCTAACGGAAAATTAACTATTGTCTGAATAAAATTAAAAAAGCATAAGAGAATATTGCCACACTCACATGCAGTGTCAAGACATGTCAATGGTCTTTCCTCTTTTACAGTCTTTGCCACTTTTAACAACTTGCTAACTCCAAAATCTGCAACTTTCAGATGCACAGAATCATCTCGCAAGATATTTCTGATGCAAAAATGTTTAGACAATAGAGGCTGTCAGGCAAATAATAAGATAAACACACAATTCAGATCAGAGAGCAAACGATAAGTATCTGGACACTTACGAAGGCTCAAGATCACGGTGAATTATGGCTTCAGGTTTATGCTCGTGTAAATAATTCATCCCTCTAATATATTTGTTTAAAAAATATTAGTTTATGCTCAATTAACTGAAGATAAAAATTTGAATTATGGTAAGAAATAACCACTAAAGAATTTGCATTTCCATTGGCATTCCTCAAAAATACACACAAATAATACAATAATAAGAAAATAAAAAGTGAACCAACCTAGCAATATCAAGCGCAAATAGCACTGCTGAGGATGGGCTTAGAGTTCGTTTCCGATTCAGATAGGCCCGTAGATCACCCTGCATATGAATGAGAACTAATGATCTGAATGACATCTTCACTCAAGCAAAAAAAGTTTTCTGTCTGTAAAAGAAAAGGTAACCAATCACTGGAAAAGCAAATAGGTGGTTTGCAAAGAAATCGTTCACTGAACTGATACGTTGGCAACATGCACTCATCTATTCTGGTGAACAACATGAAAGTAGACCCTTCTTAATATAGACATGTCAATACTTGGGGTCAAACAAGGTCACGCTTCTCATGTAGAGAATCATTGATAGTTACCTAGCATACATGTGAAATTGAGACAAAGTTCACTGATGCATGTCAGGATAGCTTTCATTTTCATCTTAATGCATGATAGTCTCTGTTTTCTTGTCTTTTCCCCAGTCTCTTTCTCCCTTGCCCATCCCTCCAACTCGTATATGTACATGAAATACAAAAGCTAGGTTCATACTTCATACTTGACATACTAACAATGTATGCATTTCAAAGGAATCACTCAGCATGAGGAGATAATTGAGCAGCCAATTTGGTCATTGCTCTCATGCCACTTTCATGAAAATGGAAGAACAAGAAAGTAAGAAAATATTGAGCAACCAGGTTTATATAGCCAGCTAGAATCCATTTAGCTACCAAGCTGAGTATTTCACACTTAGAGTAACAACCTTGCGCAAATATTCTGTGACAATCATCATTGGACTACTTTGAGTAACAGCACCCAAAAACTGGACAACATTTGGATGCCGTATTTGCTGAAGCAATGCAAGCTCATCCCTGAATGCCCTTCTGCAAAATATAAAGAAATCCTAACCAACAAATAAATGAACCAAAACCTGACTGCAACAGGTACATCAAGTAGACATTACAATTTGCAAACATAAAAATATGCAGAAAAAAAATAGGACCAACCCACAATTTATCCTCATCAGCCATTACATCATCACTGAACTTCTTCACAGCGACTTGAATTCCTCGCCATTTTGCTATAATAAATGTTCCCTAAAAGATGACATTGGTAAAAAATGGGGAGGTAATAAGTTGTATTAACAGGAGAAGTTACATCAACTTTCGACTTCAGAAAAAACAGGATAAGTTTAAATCATTAATATAATGTCAATTACAAAGACAAATTTCTGCAGAGCTGAAAGTCATTTAATAGGAGTTATTTTAGTTATTTCAGAGCAGCTTGAATGTAAATGAAGCGAAAATCCCTAGATTGCAGAATAACAGTGGTCATACGACGTTAAAACAGCAATGAAAGAAGTCATAAGCTCCCAACTATTTAAGTCAGCTACATAAATCTTCTATCAGCATTAACCACTAGTCAAACTAGGAGCCATCATTTCTAATGAATTTGTCTTAGATATTTCTCTCTCTGCACATCAATAATCCTAATTCACTCACCTTGTTTAACTAGTGCATCTACAGGTGCAGCTCTAAGTACAATAAGACTTGACCTGCTTTGACCAGCACACAACTAGATACATGTGAACGTTTCCATGAACAGAATATAAACAAAGTTTATCTATCATATGAGATACAGTAATATATGATAGAACAAATAACTTGGAGGGTGCAAGTATTAGGATAAACTAGGGACTACTAAGGTTGCTTTCACATACACAAAGGAGATCATGAAATGCACCAACAACGAGTCCAGGGAATTATTACATGTGGGAGGAGCCACAAGGAAGATTGAAGCTTAAGAAAACTTGGAAAGTCAATGGAGGCAGAAGAAAGAGACATGACAACCCTTAATAGGTCGATTGAGCATAAGCAGAGATCAAAGCAGAAAAGATATTCATGCAGTCAACAACTTAAGCAGTTGGATTTTGAGCTCCAATTGGCATTATTATTTTTTATTTAGCTTTCAACAATTTGTAAATATCTTCATTCAAATGCCAATACTAAAACATAGAAGAAGTATACAGTGTTAAATAATTGGAAAAACTATTCTGATTAAGGACAGAAAGTTAAAAGCCAAATAACAGAGATTAATGCTAAACATGTTACTACCATGCACTGACTGATTGAACATAAGAAAAGGAAAACAACACAAAGTTACAGTTAAGGACATATGTTATCAGAGTTGCAGATGAACATGAGAAAATGTACCTTAGTTATGTTAACACTGTTAGTGAAATCAAGTTCGCTGGGGTCAATCTCATATTCAGGGACTTCACGGGCATTCTCAACACGCATAGGAGTCACCTGCAGAAGATACAAAACAACAAGAACTAATGCCACAAGAATTTATTAAAAGAAAAGATAACTGCCTTCTCATCAAACTGGAAAGACTAATAGGTCTTCAATGATGTACCCGTAGCTTGGCACCATGCTTCTCAAAAAGCTTGATCACTTCATGGTTATTGTAATGAACTGCATCTGCAAGTGGCTGTTTAGCAGGAGCAATAGTGATGAAATTTGACTTAAGACTAAAACCAAACAATAAACTTTCATTATGCATACACCATGTGGATAATCATCATTGATAAAAAATTCATTTAACTCAATCCAGATATTATGACCTCACTACCAAGTTCAAACAGAATTATGACTTTCAGCCAATATGCTCAACAGTTCTCCTCACAATGAATCAATGCTTCACCTGGATGTCATGTCCATCCAGATTCATTTGGTTCTCGTAAAATTTTGTTGAAACCAACTAGTTTCAGCAAAAAATAACCAGCATTGGCTAAGGAGAAACTAGTTTCAGCTAAAACTAACAAGCATTGGCTAAAGAGCATTATGTGAAAAAAATTACTAATATTTTAACTCTTATGTTAAAAGTTTTAGTAGATTATTTCTTCAGATCTTGATGGTACCATACTCCAGAATATCACTTGCAATCATCAGCTTGAATTTAACTAGCTTCAATGATTTTTAGCTTGTCCTGTGATAACTCACTTATTAAATTCTTCATGCACCAAGTCTTGCTCCACTACTCTCTGAACACAAACTCAAACTTCCATGTAAGAATTATATATATATATATATGTGTATGTGTGTGGGTGTGTGTGTATTATAATATGTATGTATGTATGTATATACATATATGTACCTATGCACACACACACACATATATATATATATGTATATGTATACACACACGCACACACACATGCACATATATATACATATATGTATATGTATACACACACGCACACACACACGCACATATATATACATATATATATTATGTATGTCTATGCATGTGTATGCATGTGTATGTGTATGTATATGTGTGTGTGTGTGCATATATATATATATATATATATATATATATATATATATATATATATATATAATATTTAGAACATGCAAACATGAATGAAGTAGGTCTATGGTTAAATTTCATTCAACAAGTTAATTAAGAATGTTTATGACTTCTGTTTTTCTTAGTCTTAAACCTTTGGATGACGAGTGTTATTCTGCCATCATATTATTTTAGCTATTTCTCAATGTTACAATTTCTATTAAATCACACTGTCTATATAACTGAATGGTTGATAACTCGGGAAGCTATATTCTTACGCATACTCAGTTGTAGCCAATGGTTATAATATAAACTGTGTGATGTAGACAACTACAGATCCTAAGTAGAATATGCTCTAGCATTAAAAGATAACAAACTAACTTTGCAAGATAAATTTTCTTCTATTTCTTCCATTTTTTTCAATAATTTTCCTAAACCTTCACACAAAACAAAGGGATTTGTTAGCAAAATATTTGTCATTCATGCATTCGTTTCTCTTAATTAAACTACATCCCAACAATCAAGGAACAATTATGAGAATCCATTTTCGGAAGTCTTGAATCGAACTAACAAAATCTGACTGCAAGAATTAAAGCACCAAAGAGAAACAACAAGATGCTACAGGGATCCAGCAACTTGCAAAGGGAAATATTGCAGCACCTATTGTTCGGTTCAAAGTTTTAAATTGTCCTGACTCTAGCTCGTCTACTTAATTTTTACCAACACGAATTTTGGAGCGGCAACTAATTCGGCCACAATGCACGATGCACATGTATGCAAGTCTAGCATGGTCATCTTAGCCACAATTCAAAATCCTAGCAATGACCAAGATTCGTATATTAGTCTTCCCACCAAAAGTCCATAAAAAATAAGAAAGAATCAATAGTTAATTCACAACAAAGAAACTGAAGAAGAAACAGTGTCACGCACCGTACTGCCCCACCGATCCTCCGGGTCGACCTGAGCCCCGCTGTCGAGCAGCAGCTGGACGACGTCAGCGAAGCCCTGGCAGGCAGCGACATGGAGGGCAGTGCGGTCGTCGATGTCCCGGAAGTTCACGTCGACCCCAGAGGCAAGGGTCTCCTCGATCCCGGCGAGATCGCCCTCGTTGGCAAGGTACATGAGGCGGATGTTGGCGTCGACCTCCTCCGGGACCTGCAGCCCATCGAGGTCCCCGGATCGAAGGGCCTGGAGCTCGCCGTCGTCGCGATCCGGCGCGAGCGACGACTGCTTCCCGAGAGTGAATCGCCCCGTTGACTTGGCCTCCATTCCCCAAAGTCAGACTCCAAGCGTTGGGCGTATCGAATCCAACCCTAGGCGAAAGCACGGAGAATAGGATCGATCAGGGCTTCCGATGTTTGGGGGAAGACGAATCTGAATCGAGGTAAAGAAACGAGCGCTTCGTCGTCGCTGGCGGCGAATACTTATCACAAGAAAGCAGGAAAAGGACACGCTGATTCCTCGACACGAATCGTGACGCAAGTTCGGTAAGAAATCGTGGTGGGGACTCATCTTCCCGTGTGACTCTTACTTTTCGCCGGCGCATCAGCCGCTGGCACGACGCTTTCCACGAAGGGTGGAGGGTTTTTGTTGTGTCGGCCGAGTCAGGGAGCACGGAATTTGCCCCTCTTCATCTGACGTCTAATGTATCCAGTACATCTAATCTTAGTGTGTTCCGTGTCTCGAACGGAAACGAGCAAGCTACTTATCATTGGAGAGGTGGCAGAGCTCCACGACCTCCCACGACTCCAAGTTCTGGTCCTCGGTGTCCGTCTTGGAAAGGGCGAGCGCCGAGACCTCGAAGCTGAGGCCGAGGATCCCCTTATCCAAAGCATCGACCCTCTGCCGAGCCCTCTCGTTCTCCTCGTCCGCGAAATCCCCGTACAAAAGGCATCGAGTCAGCTTTTTGAATCGATGTCTCAGAACAAATTAATGCACTTGATCTCAGAAAAGGGATCAAGGTAGGGAGAGAGGGCAGCGCAGGTTGAGCGGAAGCGGCGGAGGGCATCATCGGGGGCGAGGCCAATGGAGCCGACGACGGTGATGTGGGGCTCGAAAGCGGGGCCGCCGAACTCGGATCGGAGGGGGGACACGAGGCGCTTGAGCCGGTCCCGGACATCGTCCGGCTGGAGCGCCCACACCGAGTAGACCTTCGTCGACGCCTTCATTGGAGCTCCAGCCATCGCTGCGGGGAAGGAGGGAGGACGGTCGACGCCGGCTGTGATGAGGATAAGCGAGCAAAGTGGCACCAACATGCGCCTGCGACATTTGCAGCTCAGGAGATTGTAACCCTTTTTGCTACATAAACAGGCATATAAGCCGAGATATAAAAGAATGAATACCGAGCTGTTTGCATGAAAGACAAATAATTAGGTCAAATAAAGGAGTCGCTTTTGGCCTAAGCGGAGACATTTATTATTGTATGCAATCGTCTTAAAGAATAATAAGTTTCACAGGTAAGCTGTAACACATGGTTGGAGACACAACACCATCAAAGCTTCAACATCAAGAACTGTTTCTAATGTTACACATCACACTAACCATCTTGAACAAAAGAAACAACAAAAGAAGACGAATGAGAAAAAGGAAGACATCAACAAAAACCCTGTGATAAACAACATTTTATGTCTAGAAATGTACAGGAAGAACAAAACAACGCATGCTACCCATAGAAAGAATGCCTTACAGGAAGGTGAATACAACAAGCAAGATTTGGACAAGTAACATCAGTATCAATAGTTCAACAAGGAATACTTTACACGGACAACAATCTTCCCCTTTTCAACCCCTAGCTTAGCTCCTGTGACTAACCAGTGGCCTGGTACATCTTGTGGCCCCTTCAACATCTCTGTCATGTCAACAATCTTTGCAAGCTTGGAATTGTCCCCTGAAGTGGAAGATGAAGTGTCATCTAATTTCTGGGCGAAGGTAGGGCATGGATTATGATCCCATACTGATCTCCGTATGGTGCACCCAGGGACCTTGGAAAACAATAGTTTGAGGTGTAGGACACTCTTGGCACCGAAATCCCATACCCCCAGCTGAGCTCCTGTTACTATGTAGACGCCAGATAGATCACCAATGTTTGTTTCGGTACTCTCAATCGGAGCGGTGCTAACATGTGCAAAGTTCTTCCATTTAATGGGTTCAAACCAGCGGCAATCTTGCTCCTCGGGGCCGTGCCACTTAGGCGGGCCAATTGCAACATGGGAGTCCCAGTGAGGTAGGAATATCTTTGGTAAGGTTGCGAGATGCTGCAAATGGATGGCTAGTCGGTTTTGTTTGCTTCCTTCAAGGCTTAGCCTGAGGCCAGTGACGGGTTTACGGCCAACAGATACCTGCATCAAGTTATAAAAGTCAGCTACGAAGAACATATGTAGTTCGTACCTATTAAGGTGCCATCAGTTTGCATTAAATAACATAGAATACCACTATAAATAAGGCAATAAGAGAGTTTACGGAGAATATAGCTAACACAATATATTAATTATGTCAATCTTCCAGTGCTTTTTTCCTCCACTATTGTGTGCCGGTAATTTATACTATAGATATATACCAGTGTGCTATAAAGATCCAAGAAATCACTCGATTTCCATATAGGTAATAGAATTAATGAAGACATTGTTAAAGTTTTTTTAAGTTTGCACTCTTCTTTAGTAGGAGTTGTGTGTTCATACATGTGTGTGTGTGGTGGGGCGAACAAGACTCGCTCCAATTAGAATTTCTCTATTTCATATATTACTGAAGCCTAGAACAAGGGATCCAACTTAAAGAATAAGTTCTCTCAGGCTTTGCAACCAGCAACTACTACATTTTACGATGCATCAGCAAATTCAGAGAAAATAAACAGATCGGATAAATTTTTTTACTTCTTCAGGAAGTTGAAGTTCTGCTCACTGAAGCTATAGGGTAGAATTCTATCCAAAACTGGGTTTAGTCAATCTGCACAATAGTGCACAGAAGAAATGATGATCAGATGTTATACCACTCATACTATGCTCACATGCAAGCAATTCCTCCACTAACTGAAGCTTTATTACTACAATAATATGAATAATCATGGGAAATTAAATTTAGTCTGTTTGCTGATCCATAATCGAAAATATTTCATCTCGCATATGAAAGATGAGAGAGGAATATGCTAAACCATAAGATGGCAATGTTGGTGAGAAATTAAGTAGGATTCATAATTCTCATACGACTGATACAAGATAAATTTTGTAAAATTTGTTTATTGAAAACAATAAAGAATTTGTATCCCATTACCTGTTCTGCGCTAATGTAGAGCTTGGGGCCCATTAAGCTGAACTGAAGAGAAGGGCATACAGGTTCCTTTCTCTGGTGTCCAGGAATGTTAACAGGTGCTGGAGCCCAAACTCTCTGTACTTGAAACTCCAAAAAATACTGCAGTTCCTCTATGGGGGGCTTATCTGGAGAAAGGTGTTCTATAAATATAAACATGAAATGGCAACCCCCAAAAATTGCCAAAAACACATGCACACACAACTCATCAACTCACCAATCAAGGTTCACAAAGTACAAAATTTCAAGTCATAAATATTTGGTTGCTGAATTAATAGTAGATTTTGAAATCCCCATATTATGAAAGTCATGTTCACTGATAAGTTGCTTCCCTATACATCCTCTATTATGTAAGAATTATTCTAATTTGACCTCGAAGTACTGATCTCATCAAAGTTTCAAAGCTTCAAATGGGGTATATGTTCTTCTCAATACAAGTTAAGAATAACAAAGCTAAGTTCAATCAGATGAGAAAATTCTAGTAGAAAAATGTATTCAAAAGTAAAATCATCCTTGCGATAAATGCATCTTCAGTGAGTTCAACTATATATTATATGTTGCTAAGATTATACACCAGCTTTAGATAATGCTGCACATAAATATGATCTCCTCTGTTACCAAAACTAATTCAGCAAGTCTAATTAAGCACTATATAGGTCAATTAATTTTTTCTTCTCAAAAGCTTGAAGTACCATGACAACATATCATTTACCATGTAGTGGCATAGAAACTACTCCCAATTTAAACCTCTAGACTCCTTAAAGTTCAAATTTTGTAGAAAATCTTCCCAAAAAATGAATTATTCAGGCTATCCAGATGTCAATATTAAACAACAGAGGTGCAACAAAGAATTAACTAGCACTTACACTCCAAATATAAGTCAACAGCACGAGATAGATTCTGAATTCCAGGTAGTCCATTCAGAAGAGAAACAATAGGAAGAAAAGTCATATTGATGACATCTGGTGCTGAAGAAATGGTGTGCACCCACTCTGCATGATTTTGGACAAGATCATCACCGCCCCTCCTTCTAAAGATTACAGTAACATCCTGCAAAAGAGGAAGCATCACCTTAGTGATATTAAAAGAAATACTATTTACAGTATAGTATAGAATAGTGACAGACTTCCAGCAAACGGCTATTGCTTTGCAATCTCTCTAACAGCTAAAGATTACTATTTATATGCATGAATAATCTTGACATAAGATTGAGAACAGGGACATGCCTATTAAGTGTGGCGAACAGGCCCAACACAATTAACTTTTCTATTACATTAGTACCTAGCAATCACAAAATACTGACAATACTTTGCTTGAAAGGGAAAAAGATTTTAAAAATCTACTGTAGTTTGCTCCTGATTAGATTTATCAATCATTGTAGAGACGAGTATACTCTTTGGTTTGATATCCACTTCATAAGAATCTTCTTTTAGAAGCCCTTCTCCAAGTTTCTATCAATTGAAACCTAAACCATTAGTCCATGATTCAATTGCCTAAATTGAAGCCAGTTTCATATATCCTTTTCCATGCCTACATACCTCACTCCAAACTACCTTCACCTTTATGCCCCAATATTTCTTAATTCTTCTGTAAAAATCATGATCCTCTCTTTGCCAATGCTATGGTATATCACTATTTACTCTCACATACCAGTTCAATCAATTATTCATCATTTTATCCTTCAGAAAAACAATCTTATGCCAAGAACAGAACCCAAAAAAAAACATAAATAATATTGCAATTTTCTTTTGCTCTGGTTCTCTCCATATGGCAAATCTATTGAGGATGGGACTAAAGAATAGTACAACAGGCAGATAAAAAGTTCAGCAAGAAAATTTCTAGAATCAAATATTCCTTCTTATAATTTTATAAGCACCAAGAATACCCTATTCCATGGGATCTTCCTGTTGCCACAGCCCTCATTTTTTCTTAGTAGATGTCTCTTCTCGACCACTGGGCACCCTACTGCTTTAACTTCACAATTCAGTTCTCTGACCCTAGGTTGCCCATAGCACTAGAAGGTGCCAAACAAGAAGCAACACATGATTGAATTATAGAAGATTCAGAATCAGTATAAATTTCATTGCTCAAAATTCAAATACCTCAGCTTTAACATGAGGATATTCTAAGCAATATCAAAATACAAAGACCACAAAATATAATAACTGGATTTGAGCATCTGGTGAGGTTAATTCTATAAAATGAGGTTCCTTCCAATCTTATGTATGACATGTAAAATGTGAAAATATCTCCATAGCATGCACATGGAAGCCCTTTGAGAATAATGTATATCAATAACCAAATAAAAGTAGATGAATAAAGAAATAATTAACCTACGTATGATCCAGCTGGTTTTTAAGATATTACATTTTAGTTCATCACTTTGTGGGGTTAATAAATTGCAAATATATGTATCAGACAGAAGCTCTAGAACATTTTCCTCAGAGATGCAGCCCTAGATAGATGAGCTGGCATGTCAATGTTACTAATAGAAGATGGATATAGTATGACAATAATACATATGATGTAATACAGTATGGTATTTAAGACTACAGAAGGCACTGACCTTCTCTTTGTAATTCAAGGGGGCATTAAGCGTTTGGTGTTCCATGTTCAAGAATCTCTGATCCCCAATGTCCTTAACATACTTCTCAATTTCTGATTCTGATAACTGAGATGAATGGTGTTGCTTGATATACAATTCATCTTTACCACCAATAGTAACTGATGTGATAATATGGGTGCCAAAATTCTCAATGAAGCTGAACGAGGGGTAAATGAAAAACCCAACAATCAGATGAGATGAATTAAGTTCATTTCAGACGGTTGATAACTTCCCTATGGAAGCCAAGAAAATATACAATGGAAAAAAAAGCTAGATATCCACCAAACAGAGAAAAAATCAAAATCTAGTTTTACAATACCTAGTCATGATGAAAACAAGTCTATTACCTACTAACCTAGCCAACAGTGGTGGATCCCAACTGTGAGGAACAGCACGCTTGACATCATCCCGGAGCAATAAATCATCACTTGTAAGTTTGGCTTTATATAAAGGAAAATAAAAACCATCCATGGCAAGGGCTTTCGTTGCTGCAGCATCGACTTTCCATGATCCAGTGAAACTGAACATTGAGTTAAAGCTACCAAGAGGTACTGTTCCAGATAAACCTGACTTCTTATTGAAATGCTCAGCCATCTGACAAAACAAAACAGCAGTAGTAGGTGGTTGCAGGGGGCACAAATGTGTTTATAGTAAAAAGTAATCCACAAGATGCAAAAACCGCTCTGAATCACACATGAAAATGGTATGAGCAAGTGTGTTAAATAAGAGATAATACTATTGCTTATTCTTACATTTGTAGATGAAACTGGCTCCAGTATATAGAACTGAAACAATAAAGCAAACAGCTAGTAGAAGTGTATCACACCAAAGTAAAAGCAACAAAACCGATGTTACTATGAATCTACTAAATCAATATATTGTACAGGATGGAATTATTCTTCACAAATCTGCACAAGCACTTAGGCTCTTTGCAATCTCATTATCAATAGAATGTCAATGACCACTTTAACTTCTCATCTCTTTTTCAATGAAAGTTCTTATTTTAATGTAAAAAAATTTGTGTCTACAAATTTCAGTTCCCAAAAGGTTAATAGGCATGAATATCATATGTTCCAATATAGGTTACCATACATCAGAGAGAGCAGACTTGGTAATTAGCATATGGATTCTCATCTTTCTCATAGAGGCATAGATTTTGTCATGGAGTTGTTTGTATTAGAACAAGTCATAATGCATCAAATAACCTTGGTTACTTTGGAGAGCCTAGTAGCCAATTTGCAACAAATGACATATATACTGCTCCTTCCTAAGACCATAAAAATGTTCTTCATTACTTCTGCTAACATTAGGTCTAACTGCGAGCCAAAAACTCATCAGACAAGGAAAAATGGCATATTGATACCTATGAGTAATCACCATTACTTGGAAAAGGCATTGATACTCATTCTCTGCTCAATCTAGAGACTGCTTGCATATGGAACCTATCAATATCGCTATTAATCCATTGCTATAACAAGCATTTATTCTCAGCAACAAGAAGAACAATTTTTACCCTCAAATACTTGTATATGCCATGATTATTTCCTATTATTAACTCTGAAGAGGACAAAATCTTCGATTATCCAACAATCATCATGCCCTTAACTATTCCTAATCAAGTTTTTTTTTCCGTAATTCTCTGTCTCCCTGTAACAGCTGATTTTAGAATGAGATCTTTCCCAACTGGTTTACAGAAAATTCATTTTGCACATATCCAAACCACAAACGTTTTTCTTCAGAAAATCTACCTCGAGATGCCTCTTTATGCAATTTTGATCCATGATCATACCCACCACAGACTATCCCTGCAGTCATCAGTTTTCTGCAAACCAGAATTGACTATTACATGCATAAAAAAACTCAGGTCTGAAAAATGACATCAAAACATACATTTCGATGAAAGCAAAATCCTTCCCCCAATTATTTGGTTCAATAGAGAAATAAGTTTCTCTCATCATTTGGTTTTTGTTGAAGCCAATGTCATTAGAAATGGTTATGATCTTGGTTATTTGGTATTCCTTTCTTACAAACCCTCTACCATTTCCTGTTTCTTTGAGGCACCTCAATATGATTCGATTCGCTTCTGTGTCAGTGCATACAGAGATCTGTCCAAGTTCTGATCATATCTAAACTCTCCTAGATCAAGTTCCCCTTACTCTACCTTATTTGGCACTATTCCTAGCTTTCAGCTAATACTATCACTAGAACTACATATTTCAGAAGCAGGTCTCAACATTCTGCAATAGACACCTTAAATTATGATTTATTATCCTTAATCTTTGTGCACAGCCACTGGTTCAAATACGTTCTACTTCAATTAACTTCCTTAGAAGAATGCTCTAGTATATACATGATCCAGGGTAACAAATTTGTGCAACAACACCCACAACAGAAGTTCCAGTGCCACCTATCCCCAACGCTCAAAGTAAATAACTTATCGCTTATTGCAGAGTCACAGACCTTTCCATTAGTACAGCCTAAAGTAAAACAATAAAAGTTCTCTTAAGGAACTCATTTCTTCCTGATGACTACATACTCAGGACCTAGTGATGAATTAAGGAAGCCTATTGTTTGCATATGAGTCTATAAAGATGCATCAACTTTCAGACAAAGATGATCTATCATAGGGGAGGGCCCCTAAATAGAACATTCTACCTTTCTTTGTTCCTATCAACTCTCTCTAAATCTACACACATGGCAATAAAGAAGCTTGTCTAAGCATCAAACTCTCTTTAAATTCGCCACATTCCAATAGTGGGCATAAAAGGGTTATCTGCGGAACAATGTCATCCTTGAAGCAAAAAGGTTCCTAATAATTAGTCCAAGTCTTCAGTAGATACTCTGAAATGTGCCGATTGATCTCTTTTTTCCTTCTTAGCACAGTAACAGTTGGACTCGTTCAACATTGGAGATGCTTCTCTCGGACATCGGACCCCATTTCATGAGTCAATGAGTAGAATTGATCAATATGCTTACTATGCTCCTTTTCATGTGCGATTCCTTTTCATTTTTCCTTAAGAAGGAGATGCATCGTAGAAATTATGAGATATGTGGAGAACTTAAGATATGCAACATTAGGCACTCTTCTTCTTCTGGTGAGTGAAAGTTTTATGTCCAGAACACTGTCCTCGAAGATATATAAGAACAGTAAAACAAAATCTCATGCAATTTACAAGCAGAATTTCTCAGATTAAATGGAAAAGAGAAAGTTCACATACAAACAAAAAACATCAAGCATTTCATTTCAGAAAAAAAAAATCAGAATCGACCAACACCTGATCTAAAAAAAAAGAAGCCCTAAAGAGGATTATTCCTGTCCCTGAGCGCAAGAACAGACCAGACCATATGACAAATCCCGAAAACTACGAATCCATTAGATGAGCCGGAATTACCTGTTGGAAATTACAGACGCGAGAGGGTTCCCGCCGGTCCCTCTCCCTGCAGATCTTGACGTCCAAGAGGACATCCGGGAGAACGATCTGGCCGATGCTGCTGCCGCTGCCGCCGTCGTCTGCAATGACCAAGCTCCTCGTCCGCGTGTCGTCGAGCAGGACGAGGCGTGACCCGGGCGCTCCCTTGCAGTAGAGGAGCCGCGCGTCGGAGGTGACGTCGAATCCCCGGCCGAGCGCCTGCACCGCGTTCGTTAGCGTCGCGATCAGAGCGTCCGATCCCCCGGCTGCCGCCGCCGCCCGTGCCCTCTCCATTCGAACAGCTCCGCCTGACTCGACGCAGTAGCAGTGCTAAAGCGCATCACACAAGGGTTCGATCTCATCTCATGTCGTCTCTCTACCTTCTCCGCGCCCCCGTCCACCGCGCCACCCTCCTTCCTGAAAAGGAACGAGCTTTGTTCTTCCAAGGGAGAGCGCGAGACGAGAGACGGCGAAAGATAGGTTGGGGAAGAAGGGCGATCGACGACGGGGAATGGAATGGGGGGCAGCGAGGCGCGAGAGAGAGAGAAGGGGGATTGGTTTCTATGGAGTGCAGAGGGGGTGGACTTTTTGACCGCCGGTATCGTCAGAAACAAAATAAAAAGAACGCGTTTTCTAAGGAGGATTAGGAGTTGACCGGTCCGCACAAACAAATGACCAACTACGCATCCCATCGCTCCCTCGCTTCGGTGGACATCCCTCGAGGGTTTGGTGGTGCGTATCCAATCAGCAAAGTTCACGATCTCCATTGGTCTGATCTAAAGCTCAGACTGTGGGACCCACGGTATGGACGGACGAGAAGGATTTCTTTCCTGGTTGATGCCTCGACCGAGGCAGCTGATGTGTACCATGTTTCGGTCGGACCGATCGCCCGGCAAGCGAGGACTCATGCATGGTTGGGTCGCATTCCAACGCTTGGTCGGCTCTCCACGCAAAGCTGCAGGCGACCCACACTTTTCCTCTGGCAATGCAAAGACAGATTAGACAAGATTGACCGGGAACTGTGTATGTAGAAGCCACTCCGGCAAGGAGAAACGTACGGTCAACAAACAAATACACGTCTCGTGATCCGCTTCTTCAACCGAGGCACAAAAAAAATAAAGGTAAGAAGTCAACCACCCCTTGCAGCCATTTACATTTATCGAGAATGTCCACCAGCATCTATCTCCCTTCTTCAGATCTGCGCGCCACGACATGCGTCCATCGTCCTCGAACTAGATCGAAGCAGGTGGCAGCATCAGCGCCGCAAAAGACTCCGTCATGCCTTGTGTGCATCGCAGTGAAACATCAAAGCAACTCAGGACGATACAAAGTAAGCATGAAAGGTTCGAACCTTATTCAATATAAGCACGAATGATCGGATTGTCTGTCTTACACTACATACTGCAAATTTCAAACAGAATGGAGTATCTACTCGACAAGTTCTCCTGATTCAGGTTTAGCACATCCCGATCGAGTCTTTTTAGCATCTTCGGTTCCGATAAAGTGAATCTAAATTGAGGGGGTACAGATCGGATGATGATGATGTGGTAGAACCATGGACAGATCCCCCCCCCTCAACTAAGAAGCTCTTGGTCTGGCTGTCTCCTGAACTTGGGTATCGTTTTCCACTTACCTGGATCTCGAAATCATCAGTCGAGAAGATCTGCTCTGGCGTGGCATCTACAATACTTGTTTGGGCTTCCACCAGCATGCTTACCACAGCAGACATGGGTGGTCTTGGCAATGGTGATGAATTTATGCATAGCAGACCTACATTTATCAACCGAATCGCCTCTTCCTGGTTGAAATCCGTTCCCAGTCTCGGATCCACAAATTTCTCCAGCTTGCCTTCCTCTCGCAGGATTTGCACCTGAATCACCAGGGTGAAAAGAATGTGGTAAAGGTTATTTCTAGACATAGTAGCTAGTCTCTTAAATCAACAATCAAAGATGTGGTACAGACCGTTTCTATCAACAATCAAAGATGTGGTACAGATTATTTCTATACATAATAACTAGTCTCTTAAATCCACAATCAAAGAAAATACTGGAAGTCAGATGGGAAATTGGACAGCTATGCTTACAATCAAAGATGTGGTACAGATTATTTCTACACATAATAGCTAATCTCTTAAATCAACAATCAAAGAAAGTACTGGAAGTCGATGGGAAATTGGACAACTATGCTTACCCAGTCCAGAAGATGCATGCTGCCTTCCTTTCTGAAACTCATGACGCTGGTTCCACTGACAAGTTCCAAAGTGACAACCCCGAAGCTGTATACATCTGCTTTTTCAGTCAGGTAACCGCGGGTAGCATATTCCGGTGCCATGTATCCTCTGAGACACCAAAATTAGTCTATAAGGCTTGCTGAATGATGCCACAAACCAGAAATAGTGCTTTTTGTAAATTAAACAGGCGCCACAGAAAACGATTCCTTCAAATACTGTTGAACTGATAACTTGATAAAACATTAGCTCTTCAGCATGGCAGTTCAGACCAGAACTTCAAGTTAGATCTAAGCAAGCATGGGAAAATTGATCATAAGCTAGGAACAGATTTTACTTGTAAGCTAAGCCTCACCTTTGTGAAGCTTTCATTTGAGGACCATGTTTGGTGCAAACCAGGGCATCTGAGTTAGCTACCAATAATTGAATGTAAATCTACTTCACATATAGTATGGAGATTGATTTAATTCTTTTTTGAGGTCCGGTGGCTTGCAGATGAATCACAAGTTGAGAATAGAATAAAAATATATAAAATACAAGTGAGAAGAGAACAACTAAAAGCATAGGCTATGTTTCCTATGAGATTTAGCGAAACAGAAACACGAATATAGCTTTTGAAGTAGATTGTTTTGGATCCAAAGAAAGCTGGTGCAACAACTTTGTTATATCAAATTAAATTAGTTAAACAAAGTGAAGGCATTTTCAGTTTCAATGACAAAAAATAAGGATCGAAATATAACCCAACAATATGGCGAATTAAAATTTAATCCATCGTCCAAAGGCAAGAGGAATAACAAAGTATTGAAATATATTTAATAATTAAATATAACAAAGGCAAGAGGAATAACATAAAAAGACTGCAAGCTGAATTCACTACACGAAATCTAATTTTATCTTTTATGGATGGCTTCACCCCATAAATGTCCAAGGCCATAAATCCAGTTTACTTTCTCTTAATCAAACAATTGGGTTGACTTCTTTTACATAGACCATTATCACATTATTTAGCACCACAATCTTTTCTTTAAACATTCAGGACCATTTATTGTTGTTCTTCTCAACCTGTCATTTTGTCCTACTAGCAGATATAATGGTCTCAATCTTAGTTCATAATGCAGCACATGAAAAACAAAATCATGCGCCAGTACTAGATTTGATGAGGAACAATTTTAGAAATATTGATTTTAGCACTAATAGCCCATAAAAATACCCCATGAAATCTCACCTGAGCAAGTATCAGTGAATATTGCTAATGCATAGAAGTGTGTGAATGAATCACTAACAATAATTTATCTATTAGTTGTACTTGTATGTTGATGTTCCATGCAAAATGACAAAATGATCCCATTATCAGTATGAAAAGCTCAAAAAGATAAAGTGAAAAATTAAATGAACTTCACCAATTTCTTCTTCCAATAGTTTCAAGGATCAATACTGTAGGACCAAAGTTATGTTCATTGGTGGAGATACACAAGTATACCAGGGCTTCGATGAGATAGAGTAGTGTTGATTGCTTACACAGTTCCAGCTATTCGTGTGCTGATATGAGTGTTTTCCTCTTCATCAAGCCGAGCCAAACCAAAGTCGGATATCTTAGCATTAAGATCTTTGTCTAGCAATATATTGGTTGCTTTTATGTCTCTGTGAACAACCTTCAGTCTCGACTCCTCGTGGATATATGCAAGGCCTTTTGCTATGCCAATGCAAATGTTTTTCCTTGTTGACCAATCAAGTTTCAGTTGATATTCTTCACTCCCTGTAACATTAAATTTATCGAACTCAAATATGTTCTACTCTTTTGTTAAATATAGCAATTATCATATGCAAAGGTTAGAAAAGGAAAAGAATTCCACTGACCAAAAAGAGCACGAGCAAGACTGTTATTTTCCATATACTCATACACTAATAATAACTGATTTCCTTCAATGCAGCAACCATGAAGTTTTACAAGATTTGGATGCTGCAATGCAGAAATCATGCCTAACTCATTTAAAAATTCACGATTTCCTTGTTTTGATTTGGAAGAAAGTTGCTTCACAGCAACTATTGTGCCATCTGGTAACAAGCCCTGCATTGAATACAGAATGAATATTCATATCATGTTCACAGCACTAGTAAAGAAGACAGGCATACTTTTTAAGTTACAACTCTATAAAGGTGGGAGAATAGTCTAAAAGAGTTTGGACATATTATATATCAGTTATGCAAATTGAGTAGATTTACAGTAGAGGTGAAAGGAGAAATAAGAACAAAAATATTGATTAGGATCAAATGACGTCAAGACGCTTGAATCATTTAGTTAAATTCCATTGAATTGACCCACATCAGGAGTTGAAGTTAGGCAAAATCAGTATGCAGGATCAGATTGACCTAACTTGTGGTTAAAACTTAAACGGCCCATTGTAATCAACATTTTGGCCAATAAGTTTTTATGTTAGTTGGTGACAATTGACATCAGAGCATTAGTCTTTCCAGGTATGTTGACACCTGGCAAGGTGAATGTTGCCTTGTGCATACTGAGATGGGTGTTATGCTTAGATTGGTCCTACCAAGGATTTAATTTTTGGCATATTTCAGCCATAATTATGGAACATAAACATATTAAAATGTATGTACACTCGGAATGAGAGGTATCGGTATTTGTTTAAGGAGAACAATTTGTCTTACTTTCTTGTTTTGGTTGTAACTTCAGTACCAACTCAAAAAAATAGATCAGTACAGGGAGCTAATTGACTAAATTAACTCCTTTTGTGTATAAAGTTTGTCAAGACTTCAACTTGATTCACCCCAAAATTAGACAATCTATATGGGTACAAAGGCTAAAGTGGATTGGATGTAGAAAGAGGAAGTAAAAGAAACAGACAAGAGGATTCGATGAAAGCATGCTAGAGAAAGAAAATTGCGAAGAAAAATAAAAATTAAAGATATACATTTGATGCAATCCTTCCCAGCTACCTCTAGTCACTTCAGGTTGCTCTGCATGTCTTGTTGTATATTTTTCCTATTATTGAAGTAAAATTACCATCATGGTTCCAGACCAGAGTTTTGACTCTCCTCTCCTTGAGTTGATTGAAAGTTTGAATGAGTTAATTTGTTTAGATTTTGTGTAAACTCAGTACCTGATGCAGCTGCCTAAGTCAAACTTCATCTGACTCAACGAGTTATTCGGAACAACAGAACAAGTTATTGAACTGAGCTGAGTTGAAATGGCTAATATCACATAAGTAATTAGAAAATGTGTCGAGCATTTATTAGGATAGAACTAGTCTTCTATGAAGGATGTTTAACATATAAGAAAGTTGATTTTATCATCCCATTACAAGTTAGAAAAACAAATACAACTTTTTTTCCTCACTTGGAGACTTCAACTCATCTTCCAAATTCCAAGTGATGAAATACAAGTCAAATTAATTTGCTTCATGGTATTTGGCTGAACTCTTATATATTGCCTTTCCTATTTCCTCGTATTTGTCATAGGATGGTTATGAAGAATTTGCAATTCAATTTTCAGTTTTGGGAACATAATTATGCAAATCATTAAAAACATACAGAAAACTTATCTATAATTTTTATAATTAAGACTTGAACTTAGTCAAGACTGAGTCAACTGAACTCAAACAAAAGTCGAGTCAAGTTTCTGTGATTTTGAACATAGTTCTAGACATAGTGACTCAACAATTACCTTATAAACTGGTCCGAAACCACCTTCTCCAATCTTGTTAGAAGCACTGAAGTTCCTGGTAGCCATTTTTATTTGCCTTAAGGTAAAACGTCCAGTCCGCAGATCTAAAGCCCTCAGCTCTGTCCAACAGGAAGAAACTAGCATTATCAAAATAAGTCACACAGCTTTTGAAGCAGTGATAGCAGACATGACCATAAAAGCCAAAGAAAAGCAATGAAAGAAAAAAGTCATAGAAATAATCGAAAACAGTCGCTTCCATGCGACACATAATCAAACAAATTATCTGTTATAGAGCATAAGCATATTTATAACAAGTACTTATTGGAAATAAAACCTCTGAGAAATTGCACTTAAAAATAGCAAACATTACATATACAATCTGCATCAGACTTTCACAAACATTTGCTCTAAAAAAAATTGATTTATGATGAAAGCCACAAAGATTGTAGAATGGGATACTGTCCCGTAATTCTCAAACAAACCAAAATAATGCTATCTTATTTTCTTTGAATCTATAAAGTATAAACACCATAATTAGAACTTCATGAAAGATATAAATTTGTTTATCAATTGATGTTATGAATGAATGTGGATTTATATTTAGTTCTAAAATTGAACTGAAGAAATAACAAGAAAAAATGTTCCCATCACTTAAAAGACTATAAACTTGCTCTAGCAGATATCACCTTATAACTGATAAAGAGAAGTCAAAAGTGTATTTTGTCCCACATATTTAGAAAGTGCTTCAATCTTACCTCTATCTTTTGCAGTTTGGCCTCCAAGCCAGCCTTTCTTCCACAATATACTCAATAACAAGAAGATCAGGCATGATACTGAAACAATGATACCTACAATAATTTTGGTACGCCTTCCACTACTTAGCGAGAAATCTGCAGTATTGAAAGCACATCAAGCTGGGAAGAACACCATCATCTCATATGATGATCCATCCAAATAATCGAAAACACAACTCATCTTAATATAACTTAATTGTAAAACAAAGTTGCATGGTAAAAGAGAACAACAGTCCATTAAGTACATATATAAGTAGAAAGGAGACAGAAAAACTCAATCAGTAACGTGTAAGAATGAGTCTTGCACATGGAAAACCAGAAAGTGTCTTGCTCTTAAAGTCGTATTCAATGTAGGTATTGTCTAAGATAACTAACTGATTGGCATATAAGTTCATAAAGTAGATCTTTTAATTTACACATTAACCAAAAATCATCAACCAATCAACATTTAAAAGCCAATACATGTGGAGATTAAGAGAGGTGACACAAATTTTCATTTTGTTCTGCCACTTAGATTAGTAAGGAAGAACAATCTTCAGTTTAGTTGTACCAGAAAAACTTCACACAGTGCTCATAATCAGCAAATAATAAGAATATGCACTCAGATGTTTAGAAAATACTACATACTAGGTTCCACTGAAATAGCTGATATCAGAGGACCATAGGTCCCACGAACCGGAAGAGATTGTGTTCCATTGCCAGCCCAATATAAATGAATCTCAAGTTTGTCTGTAACCATCACATTAGTACTCTTGATAATAGCATTACCAGACCCATTAGCCTCATCCCTGATATTGAAGTCCTTCCAAACAAGGTTTCCCTGTACAAACAAATATTATTGGACTAAAATCTGAGTATGTTTATGCGGGTTGGTATCCATACGACGTGTATGGATATTCATGATTTTATGTATTTATGTATCTATGTCCTACATATGTCTAGAATATAGACAAATAGATCAATTGATCCGATGAAGACCTGAATGTAAATATCAAAAATCCGTTTGCCAAGACTGCCATATCCATCATTAGTGATCTGTATCTCTGCAAAGTGAAGTTTGACAGAGTAATTCCCTTCTAATAAACAAAGCCCATAATAAGTAAGGGAGACAGGAGAAATGCGTGCTTCTTTATACAAATCTGAGTCAGGCATCGAAAGCTTCAAAGAACTTGTTGCTACCACATACTCATCATTGTCATTATTATTGTCCATGAAGACACCTGTGCTACTAAATGCCCAGTTTTTGTTAGAACTCACAAAGAAATTTGATGCACCATCAGACTCACTATCTTCTTCATATGTTGTCCCTTTCTTATTTATATGTACAGTGTGTCCTCCACAGTTTATGTATAACGATGATTGACCTGTAGCAAATAAAATGATTAAAAAGATAAATGTTAATCAAATGCAATTTAGAAAAAGAAACATCACAACCAAATACGATGGTTACATTTAGTATATCATATTTGCCTAATCAGGCAAATGCAAATTCTCAGAAATTTATTTTGTTTGAGACATCTCAATAATCTTCAACATTAGTACAGATCTTTTTCAAATTATGATGAGTTGCATGAGCCGAGGAATGGAACCACAATCTTATACCAAGCATACCAAGTCCACATCAAACTTGAATGTGAACCAGCCATTTTTTACTGGCTTAGTTGGATCAAGTTTAATCTTCAAGGTTAGAACAGTCCTTTTTCAAAGTAATGAAAGATGAGTTGCATAAGCCAGGGGATGCAACCACGGTCTATACCAAGCACACCAAGTCTGCACCAAACTGGCATGGGAGCTAGCCAAGTTTGCTTGCCTATAGTCAGATCAAGTTTAAAGTCCTGTGTATATAACCCTGCCTCTTTGGAGGGTGGAGATGATGATGCTCATCCAAAAGCTGATAAATAGAATTATCGCATCCTTGAGTCAGATGCATGAGCAGCCTTAACCACATTGCTTTGAGCCCCTTGTCTTATGATTAAAGAACAATAATGGTAATGGTATCACATATAGAACAAAGGAGTATCAGCAATATATGAAGAACATATACAAGAGGTCCCACTGAACACCTCTTGATCATACCTAGGTGGAAGGCACACAAGAATAAGGTTTGTTTATGACTTGATTTGTTGAGTGATGTTGTACAATCTTTATATAAACTAACTCATGGTAGTCATTATTCATGCCATCATTGCTTAATATTTATTCATGTTATATGACAATTCCATCTAGTTATATCATGTCATTGACTTGTTTTGGTAGTGTTAGCCCCCTAAAAGGCATATGATAACCATCTAGAAGTTCATATGCACGACACTCCTTACTGGACAGTAAACAAGTGGCAATTATTAACCACAACCATTCTTTATTTCTCAAAGATTTAGATAAATTGTTTGAAAAATAAGATAGGTATTTTTATTTTGATATAATTCATGGTCCTAAATAGAGCTCAATAGCAAGAAAGAATAACTGATACCATGGCATGCTGCTTTTGTACGATTTGTATTTGCCATGCCAGTGGTACAACCAACATAGATGATACTAGATATCTTAAAGCAAGACCTTCAGGACAAAATCACAGCTCCAAGAAAAGGAAAACCACAAGAATAAGAAAATCTACCGGCATTTATGATGCATGAGATTCTTAAGACTGACCAGTGAACAACATAACATTTTGTTAGGATTCCTTTATTTTCTGAGTTTTTAAATAATGTTTATTGAGTTTATTTAGTCCAGTTAAAATCGGATAGAGGTTTATTTATTATTTATTTATTATTAAGAGTCCAAGTCCTGATGGACTCTGGGTGGAACTCTATAAATAGGGATATAACTGTTTCTTTTCGGCAAGCAATGAAATGTTATTCAGTCTTTTGATAAATCCTAGGAGGCCGATCCCCTCGAAGTGATCAAGAAGGTCGATCCCCTCGAAGTGATTAAGAAGGTCGATCCCCTCAAAGTGATCATCCCCTTTTCTCTCCTTTCTTCCATGATAAAACCCTAAGGTCTTATCACATTTAAAGAAAAACTTGACTAGTAGCTTCTTTTTGTCCTAAATTATAAAACAACTAACTAAATAAATTTCCTTGAGCATTTCGTAGGCTAATAGACTTGACATTATGACCATCTGTTGTGTGACATAGCAGAGCGGATGCCAAATTTGACGTGGGACAAGTTAAGGAAAAAACCATGAATATTCATGGTTCAAAGATGATTGACAGAGTCAAAATTAAATAACTTCTCCAATAAAGTTTAGACTTGAAAATCTAAGATCTAACACTTAATTTTACATTTAAAAGAAGAGAGTCAGGCTAGTCTCAATCTGGTCACTGAAACTGTCATAACTTGATCTCAATTTTCCCACAAAAGTTTCAGTAAGGTATTGTCATGGACAAAGCTATAAAAAGAGTTTACAATAAAATGTTCGTGTATATCTGTGTCTTTCGGTCTTGTTCATGCTTTGCATAGCATGTAGAGGGCTTATAGTAGGCTTGATAGCCCCATTTTGGTTGGCTTTTGTGATCGTTTCAGGCTCGTAAACGTAAGTTATGTGTAGTCGTCATGTAGAGGCAAAACTGCCTAGAAATAAGCCATCCAGTCATTTTGGAGGTTAGCTTCGTATAGTGGTACGGAGTGTCAACCAACATAGCACCTAGGAGCTACCCGAGTGGCACATGGCTAGATGGGCCTTTGAGGTAGTGTCTAGAGCTGGTTCGCTGTCTTGTTCCATAGCAAGGTCATGTGGGCACTTCTAGGGATTTTTGGCTGCGACGAACCACCTTAGACCTTTTATCACATGACCATTCAGAGCTTACGAAGTCTATGGTTGTAATTTGTATTGCTTTTCAAGTGTTTGCGGAAATGGTTGCTTGTGGGATCCCGAGTTAAATGCTTTCTCTAACCCGTCTTCTCTTTTATAGATTTTTAACGGACCATAAGAGGTTTCGGGGAGACTGACCCTTTGCAGATGGACATGAAAGGGTACCGCATGACTTAAGCAAAACTAGCTAAGTTCGTTATAGAAAGTATCAGAGCGGGATAAACACATATAGAAATACTTGGCAAGCAAAAGTGGGTGACTTAGCAGCTCTGCATTGAGGGCAGCCAGCACGTGTGACCGATTGAGAAAAATGGGTATTGAGATGTAGAGAAAAGAGTCGCTCAGAGGAGCTGGCATCCAAGATTGACATTTAGAGGAATAACTAACCCTTCGCACGAGAGGCACCACAAAGACAAGCGAGCTGGGAACTAAGAGGAACACGTAGCACACAAAGGTTGGGATGACAGAGTACGAGTTATGACTCGACATTGGCAACCAAACTTGATGGTACTCAAGGCAAGCGGGGTGCTTAGCAAAGAATGAGACTATATAAGGAGGGAAGGGTTTCTTGGTGACCGTAAGAGTTGTGCAAAGCTCACAAAGGTAAGGGGAATTGCTAACTCGAAGAATTCGATACTCATGCAAGGGTTTGTATGCCAATAATGGACTATCCGTGGTCGTTCCAAGGAGACTAAAACTCAGTGCCATGGAGCATTGAAACTTTCTCTTCGGTATGGAAAGAAAGTTCGTAGGAGGCTAAAGTGTGCAACAAGTTCAATATGGGACTTTAGATCGATACAAGAGTTCTCGACCAAGGAACGAAGTAAGCAATACGCGATGTTATACCTATTCTACTCAGAGGAGTAAGTGACAGAAATGATGAAGAAGATGGTACAATCCCAGAGGCAACCAAAACTATTTGGGACTTGCTCCAAGTTAAGGTAAAATTTTGCTCTTTTCGGGCAAAGCTTCTTGTATTTCGAAAGTTCGATGGCAATGAGAAAGTGAATAACAGTAGCTAACTCAACACAATGAATGCAAACACTTTGAGTGCTTTGAAAATGTGAACAAAGAGCAAGCAAAGGATAATAACCAGCTCGATGCATGAAGTACAACTCTCGAGAAGGTGGGTGAAATCTAGTTACCTTTACCTTCTAAACTCTCAAGAGAACGGGGGAAACTGAATACCCCCAGTTCTCTTATTTATCGAGCAACAAAGCTTTGTATAGGTTCAAAGATTCTTTTAAGAAACATAGTGAAAGACAACAGTTGTCAAATCCTCACCAATAATGATTGATGCTACCGAGATTAGACTATCCGCTTCATTTCCTAATAAAATACCAATCGAAAACAAAAGTGAGATGAACCTACTTGGAGGCGACAACTAAGTGGAAGAGGAATCGATAGGCAAATTTTGTGGAGGAAAGACTTCAAAGTCTGCGAGACGATGCTCGTTAATGCTCCAACAAACATCCACCCAGTTCATGCAACGCGAGACGTTTGAGAAACTGGCGCATAACAAAGAAGGTCTTTTCCTTCATCTAAATGATCCGCAGGAACCAACAAAAATCAAAACAACTCAACCAACCCCACACCAAAGTTAGTTGTTGGCAAGTTGAAACAACATAGCGGATCAAAGTTCGACTACTCAATAACAGCGGTAACGAGCAGTTGGGAGCCAAGAGATGTGTTGCAATTAAAGCAGAGGATTGAAGATTCAACAAAGACGAAGAGATGTAGTATCCGTAAAGACTTCGACAAGGACATCAACGGAATAAGTGGGGGAGAATATCATGGGCAAAGTTGTAAATAGGGCGTTCGATGTAATGCTCATCTATGTCCATATCTTTCAATTTTGTTCATGCTTTGTATAGAATGTAGAAGGCTTGCAGTATGGTTGGCAACCTCATTTTGATTAGCTTCTACAGTCATTTCAAGCTTAAACATAGGTTGTGTACAATCGTCGCACAACAGCAAAACTGCCTTGAAACTGGCCATTCAAGTAGCTATTTTGGGAGTTTTCTAACTCTGCAAAGTGATACAGAGTGTCAACCAGCACAGCACCCAAGAGCTACTCGGGTGGCACATGGCTAGATGGGCCTTTGGGTTTAGTGTCTAGGGTTGATTCATTGCCTTGTTCTACAGTAGTGTAATGTGGGCACTTGTGGGGACTCTTGACCATAGCGGATCACGTTAGACCCTTTATCACGCAACCATTCAGAACTTGCGAAGTCCATGATTGTAATTTGCTATCAAATATTTGCTAAAATGATTGCTTGTGGGATCTCGAGTTAAACGCTTCCTCTAACCCGTCTTCTCTTTTGCGGTAAGGGACCATAAGAGGTTTCAACGAGGCTGACCCTTTGCGGAAAGACACGTAAGGGTACCACACGACTTAGGCAAAACCAGCTAAGTCCATGATAATACAGTTAAACTTGAGGAGTTAGTGGTGATATTCATGTTGAGAACTAAAGGTATTCAAATTTCAAAATATATTAATGACCATGTCATTTCATGCAATAGTACAGAGCAAAATCTTAATATGTCAAGGTAAATGGCATCAACAAGGAGGTCCCAAGTCCACACTATTTGGAGTTGGCTATATGTATTTTATTCTGCACTAAGCTCTAAGCTCTGGTGAAGGTAATCACTAGTTGCAGAAGGTGACAACAAATCTCTTTTTATTGTTTCTACTAAAGCTAACACCACTTTTCTTTTAGCTCTCCTTGCACCACTAGCCCTAAATAGGTTTCATTTGCGAATGTCCATCAAAGTTTGCAATATTGCATTGTATGGTAATACCGGTTCGACAACCTACACGAACAAGCGTAAAATGGGAAGTATGCATGGTACAGGGCTAGCATTGTCCGATACACCTGGTACAGGCCCTAATGATGCCCTGTAGCAGACAATTTCCTTTATTCCAGCCTTTTTCAGATCTTTTCCGAAACTCGATATATACTCTCATTACCAACAGTTGGTGACTAGTGTAGTACTGGTTCAAGCCTTGACCAAAACACTATAGGAACACGAAATTACAAACCTTGATGTTCATAACAACTTCAGCAATTTTTCCTCTTGTATTCTTCATCAATATTGCCCCTAATTATAAAATATTAAAATACACATTCATTTTGATATTTTAATGTTAGCACTTAGCACTACTAACTTTTTGTAAATTTTTTTTTTTTTTGAACACCATTCTAATCTATAAACTATAAAGGATAACCGACCTTATAATTATGTTATAGATTTGTCTTTTAAATCTAAGAGACACACAATAATCACACAACAACAGTTGTTCCTCTCTTCCTTAGCCATTTCTTCAACTTTGTGAATAATGTTTTAATCGGTCTTCCCATAATCCCATGCTGCTGAAAATAAAATCAAATATGCTTCAAAACGTGTTAATTATGTATCAAATCATCCGCAAGAAAAAACTTGCAGAAACAAGAAATGATCCAATCTCACTTGCTTGTCTAGGATTCCTACCTATTAGCATGTTCTCACACCATATATCGCATTACGACATAACAAAATGACTCAGCTTTATTTCTGGAACCATATATTATACGGAACATGCATGAATATGATTAAAGGTCCAATTTTGTTTATCAACAATAAGGTTGTCATTACATTGAAATGATTCATGTTGCCTAGTTGATATACACTGAGGAATGTGAAACCATAGATATTGATACACCAAGGAATACCAGAGACAGTACAATACAAATAATATGCTTCATGCATGATGAGATCCAACAAGCACATTTAACTTCTATGATTAACATAAAGAATATATTGACATTCAAAAACTATAAATGGTCAAGCAAGCCATTCCCCCCCACCCCCAACTTATTTATTTTCTAATGTTTTCTTATGCCTACCAAAATTAGATATTAGGACTTCCTATACTACAAAACAGTTTTAAATGGCATATGGTTTCCATTTTTTATGATGTCATTGTTCAGCCAATTATGAGGCATAACAAAGACACAAAAACTAAAATCTTCACCAATATCCATTCACAAATAATGAAATATCCACTTGTAGGAGAATACATACGTTGAGTACACAGAAGTAACTCTAGGCATGGGGTAGCTGGTTGCCTAAATAAATATGAGATGATCATTAGCAATATAATATTTCTATTTGCTTAGAAGTATGATGCTACAGATTAGCTTAGCTCGAGTAGTCTTCTGCCACACAAATGGCTATTCAAGACTCAAAAAAATAAGAAACTTACAAGTTACTAACTTTGACTGAGTTCCCAACCAAGTTCCTGGATCAAGAAGAGTAACAGACTAAGAGATAGTTGTAGGACAAAGACTGAAAAAGACTTCTTTCAGCTATTTTAAGAATTCTTACATTTTTCCTTTTTGGCAGTCAAGGGAATTATGGCTTGTCCAAGTTAAGTTGTTGTAAGAAAGATCACTGCAAAGTGCAAACCACCAATTAAAAAGAAATATTTTCAGAAAGAGAGAAAAAAGAAAAATTACTTGTATAATCAGCCAGACTAAGAATTAGTTAATAAGATGGTTTAGATTTTTGAAGATCAATCTATTTTCTGATCATATATTTCTTACAGAAAATTAAAAAAATATATAAGACCATTGAATGCCATATTCCATTGTGTTCAAAAAACTTGACACTCAGGAAGCAACACCTTGGATGTCAAAATTCAGCTTGAAGTGAAAAATCTAGTGTTAACAAAAAGATAAAACCAGCAAAATGACAGATAAATCACCAAAGATAGATGGTGACTCTATGAGAACCTTAGATATGACAAAAGGCACTTTGTTAGCTTACATGAATTCTATTGTAAGTGCGACATATATCTTGGTCATAAGTCATAACCTTAGAATTGATTCATAGCTTCATAGCTTGAATTTTCATTAAAATAAGATTATATGATAGTAAATAGAGCAAGCTTATAAAGGCTCCATAACTGTTGAGCAAACAACCACTTATTGGAAAAAAGTAGATGACGATATTATAGTATGAAGCTATATATAAAAGAAAAATGATATGACAGATGCAAAGTATAAAGAAGTATCTCCTTGTCATTGCTGGGATTGACAAGTATCTTCTTGAGATTCCTAGAGCTAGTGTCAAAGAAAGACAAGGAGAATCCTAGTACGTCCCTGTGAATGAAGAAAACATTACAAATTAGCATTTTATTCTTATATAAATATTTAATATAACAAAACAAAACTGTAAGTCTCAACTATTTGAGGTCGGCTACATGGATCTTTTGTCACCATTGAAATATGTAAAAATCCATATATTTAGTTAAGTTTAGAGTATTTAAATCTTTATTTATAATTTCTAATGAGGTCTTGTTAGATCTTCCTTTGCCTCTCCTCATACAAATACTATTAATCTTTTCACTTTATCTAACAACAAAATCCATAGGTCTCCAAGCACATGTTCATACTATCTTAAATGATTTTATCTCATATTATCCTCTATCGAAGTGATATCTAGTTGTTCACAAATAAAAATATTTCTTTTCATATATTTTTCAGTAACTCCACAAATCCATCTCAACATTTTCATCTCATCTCAGCAACATAAACTTTTTATATATGTTGTTTTTTAATTTCTCAACACTCAAATCCATAAAATATTACTGATCTTACAATTGTGTTATAAAATTTTTCTTTTAATCTCAAATATATTCGGTGATTACATGAAACTCCTGAAATCCCTTATCATTTTAACCATCCTATTTTTACTCTATGAATAATATACTCATCAACCTCTCCATCTTGTAAAATTAGTTAAGATCCATGTTCATGAGATCTGACATAGTTTTACACAGGTTGTCAATGACCTAACGCTCTTTCCACCTTTTTCATTTGGGATTAAGACTGACATTGGCGATGTTCAATTTTAATAAGGTAAGAGCAAGATATAAGGAATACTTTGTTGAATCTCGGATTTTGATAATAAAACCAATTGATAATGTTATGATCTAATCTGCGTTTTGAGTGATGTAGGACTAGCTTCGATCAGGAGAGGCAAATTGATTAAAGCAGGAGGAATCGGATGTTGAGCCGGAGTTGAACATGTCAGAAGATTAAACGTCGGGCCAAAGGATCGATCGACGTATTGGCAGAAGGCTTCGTGTTGTGAATTCGGGCATCGGGTCGAAGGATCGGACATTGCGCTAAAGAGATTAGAAGTTGCAGGAGTCAACATGCCAATTGAGCAATACGCCGAAGAAGAGGACGATGTGCCAAAGGATCGGACGAAGCGCCGAAAGAACCAATGACATGTCGGACAACAGATGATTCGTGCTTTGTAATAATTTGTCTAGATCGAGTTAGTTTAGGTCGTAATTGGGTTGGTTTAGAATATAATTAAGCCAACTCAATTAGGGGCCAATTGGGCCAAAAGTGAGGCTATTTTGGGCCAAGAGAAAGGCCCATTCAGTGACCCAAAGGTTGGGTCAGGCAGTGGCACCGCCAAAGGCTCAGTCTCCAAGACACAATCTCCGAGACTGTGTCAAGCGGTAGTACTGCCAAACTGGGTGGTGGTACCGCCCAGTGTCAGTGCTGCAGGCAATGGTACCGTCCAGCATAGGCGGTGGTACCGCCAAGACCCGGGAAACCCGGGATGAGACCTTTTTTTGCTCCAATTTTGAAGCAATTTGGGGTCTATAAATACCCCAGTTATTCCTGCATGGAGTAGCAAGAATTGAGCACGAAATTAAGTTGAAAAGGGGGAAAGAATATTTGAGAAAAATTGTGTAATCTCTCTTAGGATTTAGAGTCCACTCTTCCTAGTATTTAGAGAGTTTTTCTAAATGAAGGAGTGAGGTCTAAGAAAGAGAGGTTGTAAGGGTTGTCTCTTAAACCCGTGAAAAGGAGAAAGAGTGCAAAAAGGTAGTTGATCTTCTCCCATTGAAGGAAGATCGATAGTGGAAGTCGGTGGCCTCGAGTGAAGAGGAATCGGGAGTGGATGTAGATCACGATGACCAAACCACTATAAAAATCTGGTTTGCATTTACTTTAAGCTTTTCATTTTAATTGCAAACTGATTTCTTACTTTCACTACGCTTACGAATGTGTTTCAAGTTAACATCTTTCCGATATCGATTTTCATCGAACGTATGAAGTTTCAAAAACAGCATTTTTATCGTAAGCACTAATTCACCCCCAGTACGCGGACCACCCGCTACCGGACGGAACATGATACAGTGCTAAAGTGCTACAGTAAGAGGAAGAAATATCTAAAACCGCTCAGTAACAGTGATACAGTGCTCCAACAGTTAAATTGATCGCTGAAACCCTTTCTCATAGTATTTTAAACCCTTCTTCTCCCATATTTCACTCCATTACATTCTCATACTCTCTTAAACTATCTCAAACTCTTTTTTTCTCACATTTGTGCTCTCCTAAACTCTACAAAACAACGATTTGTGAATTGAATCGAGGCTAATTTGGGAATATTAAGAGGAAGAACTTTCTAATCAACATGTATGTTTACATAAGGACAATCCATAATAGACTGAAATACGAACCTTGCACAATATATTCTTCAAAGCCCGAAAAAGATATATGATACTATTCTTACCTAATTTACATTGATTTTGCTAAACTTATGTTATTACTATATTTATTTCTAACTTAAAAATCCCATCCTAACTTTTTTTTTTCAGGTATTTTCGGAGGGTTTTACACCTAAATTAGGTGTACCGCTCGGTACGCCCTGGCGTATCGCTCAGTACATGGTACCGTACCGTACCGAGCCAACCTCGAAACACCGGTATGATACGGTATTGCATACCTTGATAGATTTACCAATGAATATTTGCAACTATTACATAATGTGGCCCAACCATTTGCAATTGGGAAAAGGAAAGATATATGAAAGACACGAATTTGCACAAATGGCCATGCTAAAAGCTCTCTTAACCTTCTAAAGAAAAAGGTCGCCAGATCATTAAATCACAGGTTCATTTGCACTTAGTTTTTATTAAAGAAAATTTCTTAACTTATTGATTTATTCAACATTACCTATTTTCCCACACGATCTAAACAACAGAGCAAGAATCTGAATTTCAGCCCAAACTTCTGATTTTGACACCCCTCCTTGTATATAGCTAAAAGTTGTAGGAAAGTGCACCAATTCTAATGGATCAAATCTGTCAGTTCAATCTAAATCTAACTAAAAAGAGTTATGACAGTTCTTCATCTCAAAATTTAGGTTTTAACAGAAATTCCCCGGTTATTGCTTTGCTACCGGAGAAACTTTATCAGTTCATTCATCTAATCACCAAAAGTGACATCAAAGAAGGGAAGAGGTGCAGCATTTTGACATTTCCTTAGCATAACAGTTTAAAATCGAGAGTTCTTTTTCTCCCTCCCTCCATCTCTCTCTCCATACTACCAAAAATACACCGCGTGTAGACTGGAGTTGGCAATGGTTAGCAGGCTGCATGCACAGCAATAGAATAGTTAAATTTTCCACAAGATATATTAGTTTCTGCCTTCTATAGAACTCGACTGAAGCTCTTATCTAATGCAATATTTGTTACCATCAATTTTAAAAATTCTATTATGTGCTACACATAACATGATTCATCCAAAGAGGCCTTGATTACAAAACCAGCAAGCCCTCTTAAGGGTATAAAAAGAGAGAGAATTATCGACTTCTAGTTGTGGGGAGAGCTCTCCCTTGACCCCCTTGCCTACAACAAACTCAAAAAAGTAGCCCTGCAGATCTCTGCCTGAAACCCCGAACTTGGGACCAGAGTTCGTTGCTCCCACCCGACCACCAGTCCCTCAGACACTCTAGCTTATGATCAGTCATTCATGAGGGCAAGTTCATGTCCAAGCCCCGAACAGAATGGACAAGTCAATTGTTTGGGAGAATGAAATGACCAAGTCAATCTGCTTGAGGAAAATGAAATGACAGTCAATTCTCTAAGCAACTGAAACTAGTACTGTAATGCTGAGACAGTAATGGGTATACATGTATGTGTCTTCTAATTCAGGTGATGTTAGTGGAGACCTCGACTCCTATTGAGTTACAGATCAGATTAAACCAACCATTACATACACTGATGTTAAAAATGTGAACAAAAATTCATGGTAGGGACCACCAGGCACCTAACAAAAGTCAGGTGGGCCCAAAGGCATGAAAACTGCAACCAGACATACTGTATTTTATCCTTATTTCCTCGAATGCCATTCTTTCTTGTATATAAAAACTGAATCATGTTGGACTACCGCTGCATGCAGCTAAAATAGTTTTGAATCAAAATCTGGGTTTATCTTTCTCAGTAGAGTGGATGGGGTTGGAGTTGAATGTCTTCAATTGTTCTTAGTTCCTTGAAACTTAAACAAACCAAGGAACTTGAAGTGGAGATCAGAGCATATTGGTCTTCAGCTTAGGTCATGCAACCGAAACCACAGTGTGCAAGTCACATCAAACAGAAAAAAAAAAACCGTCCTTAATGGCATATTTGGTAAGTCTCAGTTTGGGACTTTTCTTCAGTGGGGTTATCACAGCATGCCTATGATGTTTGAGTTGGGACTGTTACATGGGCAAACAGCTGCAGAACTCACTTCAAAGTGAAATATCAGAGCAAGATGCTTCAAGTTCCCATAAATGCCACAGGCCCACAATAATAATAATAATAATAATATTATTATTATTATTATTATTATTATTATTATTATTATTATTATTATTATTATTATTACAATATGAAGAATATGACAGTCAAAATGTGACAACATGCACACAGAAATTTCAATTTATATTATAAACTTATAATCTGAAATAAACATCAAAATTGATCGTACATGTGTTTTGGTTTTCCAGTAGATATCCAGTCAGGGACAGGGCCAGATAAATTATTGTTGTTCAGAAACCTGACAATAAAATCGTAGTAGGTAATAAGTATCATGAAGGATGACTTCTACTACCAACAAATTGCGGTGATGAAATAACAAAAAGTATTTCAGTAGGTTACTTACATGGAGTCTGAGACTCTCAAGTTCTGAAATGTAGTTGGAATTGCACCCGATAGATAATTAAAACTAAGGTCCCTGATGAAAGAAACAGTCAGAGAAGTCATAGTTGAGTAACATCCAAGCGAGCGTATCTTTTTTGGAATATTAACAGTAAGAGAAGTCCTCAGTAATTGAAGTAGCAAAGCAAATGAGAAAATTGATAATCTTTGTACCACAATCAAGGACAGAGAGGAACCATTTTTTGGAATATTAAGATTCACCTATTATAAAAAATGGACTAGTATCGCATACATATTTGTGTATAGAATAAAAAAAGGCAATAGACATACCACTCAATATATTTTTGGTATTGAATACTTTACCAGGTGATACGCCACTACATTAACCTTGCTCAATAATTGCCTAGTAACAGAACGGATTGAGTGAAAATGCTCGATCCATGTGTTGAATGGCCATTGGATCAGCATATTGACGAGTACAGTCAAAACTGGATTCCATGATTCCATCTACCTTTCTAGAGAGCAAAAAATATTTAAGTATAATTATTTCATCCCTTATAAGTAATCAAACTAAATCCTACTTGTTTTTCTCTCCACATCCAATACTCCCATGCCCTCCTTTAGTTATCACTATTTTCTCTCTTTATATGATCAATTCCCTCTCAACTTATATACTTTCATCTAAATTTCCCAAATTCCATTATGGTTTTAGAATAAATAACATATCCATTAAAAGATCAGGTAAATTTACATAAGGGAATATCTAAAACAAATAACAAGGAATTTCTCCATTGACCAAAACTTTTACTGAAGCAGAATAAACACCTAGTCTCTAAAAACATCTAGTGCAGTGAAGTTAACCACATAAATAGACTAAATTAAATGATCACTAAATATTTCTACTTTCATGTCTCAATTATCATGCAGTTAGACCAGAATATGCTAACACCGAAAATTGTTAGTAAAAGGATGAAATTCCAAAATAATTGTTACACACTGCAAGATAACAAACCGCAAGACAAGTGACTACCACTTGGCAATCATTTTCAGAAGGAACCAAGCTAAAGTTACAAGCATGCAGCACAAAATCTTTTCATCATAGCTGCTGTTACAACCTTGGCTTAAGTTCAACATTAAACAATCCTATCCAACTCAATTGTTGAAATTAAAAAATGGGTTAGAGATGGCCCCAAAACTAATGCAAGCCCAGTCCAACTCAAACATGTATTCAATTAATAATGGTTTGCAGATATATATGTATGTATGTATATATATGTATGTATGTATATGTATGTATGTATATGTATGTATACATATGTATATTTATATTTATATATGTATATATGTATTATGTATATCTATATATATATATATATATATATATATATATATATATATCTATATATATATATATATATATATATATATATATATTTATTTATTTATTTATTTATTTATGTTTGCATATATACATATATATATATATATATACACATGGTATGCAGTACCGAATGGTACCGCCCGGTATGGGCAGTACATACCGGTCCGACGACATACCGGTACGCGGATCGCCCAGTATCAAACGGAACGTGCTACAGTACTATAGTATTATACTGTAGCATTGCTACAGTGCTACGGTAAAGAAGAAAATATATAAAACTGCTCGGTACGCCCTGGTGTACCGCTCGGTATGCCCTGATGTACCGCTCGGTACGCCGATACTATACCGTACCGAACCAATCTCGAAACATCGGTACGATACGGTATTGCATACCTTGTGTGTGTGTATGTATATACATACATACATACATACATATATATATAACATAGAAAATTATGCATTACCACTTTGTAGTTGCTGATTTAACCTCAAGATTTAGCAATGTATACAGCATGATCAATCTGACCAAGAGATCAACCCTATCTAAATTGGATTATGACAGGATTTAAATAACCTCAGTCTGAGGTCAGCTTGATGGGATCACTCTTATATCCAGAATCATGATTTCAGTTCAGCATATTTATTCATGTTATTCTTGAATATTGTATCATTATCTGACATAATTTAGAGTATCAAAATTGGGTGGCATTTAAATTTCTACAAACGCTCCTATTCTAGTATCCTTCAACGAGGTGGCATTTAAATTAACCTTCAACATGACCAACCGGATCTAGTTGCAATCATAATCACAGCCAAGTATGATAAACTATGATAAGATCTACTCGAAAGAAAATTCCATCTCATAAGTGATTCTTTCTACTGATATATTCGCTTCTATCAAGAGATTGATTGTACCATCTTTCTACTGATATATTAGCACATAACTCTTGGCCAAATAGTTACTCTAAACATCAACCCACTGCCCAAAAGACTCAACATGCTCTTGGCCAAAAAGCCCTTGGCATTGAAGTCTAAACTGTCTTCACCCAGTCACTATTCATGACCAGAAAGGAACTTCTTCCTCCCGTGCAGGCTGTTATAGTTTGTCGCTCTATCCAGGCCCTGTTAAGGTCATGGTTGCTAGAGCATCACTCTCCAACCAAGGATAGTCGAAGACTTGCTCTCTTGAACAATACACTCCTTATTATAGAAGTCCTTCAATGATTACAGGACACGCTATATTATCTAGTCATTGTTTTGATATATCTTCCTCACCTTAGTGACTTAAGCAAACAGGGAACCACATTGAAAACTTTCCTGACACCATTTAGACAGTGTTCATCGTGTAAGCTCTTGATCCTTAAAATACCTACCACTCCCCTTCCATTTATGCAGTCGGCAACATTAGGAAGGCCAAGTTTCCCAAAAAAAAACCTGCTTAACAAGGCACTAAATCTCATCTTATGTGAATAACTCTTCTCACGCCCCACTTAACATATATCCATGCCAACATGTTTCATTCTAACTCATACTAGATGAGACCTTATATTAGTGAATGAGCAATATTTGAGTAGAAATATTTTTCCCTTCTTTGCAAACAGTCTCTTGAGATAGCAATCCAACTTGTTTTGACTTAATCTAGGTGAGCTTGAGCTTCACCGGTAATCCTAGTCGAGCTTGTAAATGATTTCGAGCTCAGCTTGGCTTTTCCAGGAGAGTTCAAGATCAGCTGAAGATTAGCCTCATCAGTAGTTTGTTTATCCTGTCAAATGAGTGGAGTTTGATCTCGTATATGGAATGAGCCGAGCTCAAGCTCAGATTATCAGAAACCTAGCTACAATTTCATAGAGGTAAAGAATTAATTTAGTAGGCATAATCTTTCAAGAAAATAAACAGAAATGAAATAAATAAGAAAAGCTAGAATAAAAACAACATCATTAATTATACTCAATACATATCTGAACTTCAAATACATATGATCCACTAACTATTATAGTATCATACTATGAAATATGCTCCATTGTGCATTCTCGGCGATCCTTCCACCATCACATGCATATATAGCTTGTACATCTATTTTTAATTGTTAAGTGAAGCAACAATCAACAGAAATAAGAGCTTAATACATTTGTACAAAAAAGATATAAATTTTTCTTTTTAGGTTTGCAATTACTTAATCAATAATAACCACATGTCTATGTACAAGCCTTATTATTAGTTTATAAGGTTAGCGAGATTATAAAATAATTTTAATGACAACTATATGGATTTATCAACCAGGAATGATGATTTCAATCTAAACCTATGTTGTACTTACTTGATCCAGTTGGATTTAATTAACTCTGACAACGGACTGTCACGGACAAAACTGTAAACAGGGTTTTAATGTAATGATTATGTATGCCCATGCCTTTTGGTTTGTTCATGCGTTGCACAGCAAGTAGAGAGATGATCGAAGGCTTAACAGCCCCATTTTAGTTTAGTTTGGTGGCCGTTTTAGGCTTGTAAATAAAGGTTGTGTCATGTGGACACTTGGGAGAGATATTCGGCCTGTAATGGACCATTTTGAACCCTTTGTTGTGTAACCATTCAAAGCTTGTAAAGTCTGTTTGTAATTTGCATTGGCTATGAAGTGTTTTCTAAAATGTTTGCTTGTAGATCCCGAGTAAGGCGCTTTCTCTAACCCGTTTTCTCTTTTGTAGGTCCTAAGGGACCATGAGAGGTTTCGGGGAGGCTGACCTTTGCGGATGGACACACAACGGTGTCGCACGACTTAGGCAAAACCAGCTAAGTCTGCGACAGATGGTTTCGGAGCGGGACAAGCACTCATAGAAACATTTGGCATGCAAACGTGGGGGACCTAGCGGGGCTGCATTGAGGGCAACCAGCACGCGCAACCGTTTAGGGGAAAATAGGCATGGAGATGTAGGGAAAAAGAGTCGCTCAGAGGAGCGGGCATCTAAGATTGACATTCAGAGGAATGGCCAACCCTTCGCGCAACAGGCACCACGAGGACAAGCAAGCTGGGAAGAATACGTAGCGCACAAAGGTTGAGATGACTGAGTTTGAGCTATGGCTCAACATTGGCAACCATACTTGATGGTGCTCAAGGTAAGCGAGGCGCTTGGTAAAGAATGAGACCATGTATAGTGGAATGGGTTGTTCAGCGACCGAAGGAGTTGTGCAAAGCTCACAGAGGTGAGGGGAATTGCTAACTCGAAGAATTTGGTACTCATGCAAAGGCTTGTATGCGAACGATGGAATGTTCGTAGCCATCCCAAGATGACTGAAACTCAGCACCCTAGAGCATTGAAACTTTCTATTCAGTATGAGAAGGATGCGTCCGTAGGAGGCTGAAGTGTGCAGCGAGTTCAACATATTGCTAGGACTTGAGGGGTGCAGCGGGGGCTGTATTGACATGGAGTCGCAATCTAGCAAGTGCATTTGCAGGAGGCAGAACAATGCATAGTTTGTTCAGCAAGGCGGAGTAGTCCAAGGGGATGGTGATCTCCGAAACTTTCAGAGAGAAGGAAGCGAAGAGAGAAGTTGCTCCAATGGGATAGACATCCAGAAGGGGTAAGTCCCGGCACTCCAGAGGGAGAACCATGTGCAACGGACCGCACATGTTGAGGAGTACCTTAAAAACAACTTCACAAAGCTCAACGGATCGAGCGAGCGGCGAGGAGTTGTCGTATGATCTCGCTTGAGATAATGCATTGGGGGGATGCATTGCGAGATCAAGTGGGGAAGCGATCCAAGGCAACGCAAATAAAGGCACACTTGGAGTTGACATGGAGATCGGACTCAATGAAGGGCTGACCCGTGGAATGGTGGGCGTGAGGACCATCATCAACTCAATGCAAATCGAGGAGCGGAGCAACTTGGGTGTAACTTGGCGAAGTACCCAAGCCGTATGAAGGGAGCCGACATAGAAGATGGAATATGGAGCGGAGGCACAGAGCTTTCGTTAGATAGAGGTCAAAAACATGAACTCTTGTAGAGGCAAGAGCGGGATCATGTCGTTCCATGGGTCCCGTATTCTGATGGAGCGGGCTCATCCTGCATGGTGCCACAAACGAAGAGAGCTTCGAGGCATATGCACCTTACCTCAGAGAAGTATTTGACGGAGGAACTAAGGCGACTCAACTTACAGATGTGAAGTTGGGTTCAAAAGACCTTGGCACGGGGCAAGAGGACACGGAGGCAGGTACACTTGAAGAATATGCCACAGTGCTGCCATGAAGGAAGCGATGCACAGCGGATATTGTGCTGGTAAGGGCAGAGGCCCAAGATCCAGATAATGGTGTACCAATTTCTACGAAGTCGGTGGACTTCGGGAGCTACTAGGCGACGGACTGTCCTAGAGCAGTGTTTCGTCTAGGTGTGACCCGAGAGCGGGTGGACAAAGGTCGATTGTCAAATAAGCGAACACAATCGAAGGTGGAAAGGCTCTACGATGTGTTGGTAGAGGCCGAGGGATCACAATCCGAGTTCATCCCACAATGATCAGAATGCACTGGAGATGTCACCAGGAGGCGATACAGTGCAACGGATTGTGGTGGAACAGTTCGTGGCAATGCAAGACACACGAATATTGTCCCGTGAGGGACTATATCATACGGAGGTATGATCGGGAGCTACTGGAAGCTCCACTTCAGTGAACAACACAACGGCAAGAAGGGCTATGGATTCAAGGAGTGAAGGTCATGGTACCGCAGAGGCGAGTCTTCCGTTCGTGCATCAAATTTTGCATCAGATGAAAGCCTTGGTCATCAGCATATGGGGGATGTGTACTACCGAGGAAAAAGTTTGAATGCAAGTACCAGTGAGTCTCATAGGAGGGACCTGATCATGCAGAGGTATGATCGGAGCGGTTGTAGAGTTGGACTACTTCAGAGCTCATATTCGCTTAAGGAAGCCCGACAAGTCATAGAACAAGGCCGAGTAAGCGAACGTTGCTACCAAGGAAGCTAAGGAAAACAGAATCGATGCGAACCCTGCAACATGATGGCAGAGGCCATGCATGGGAGTTGCAGTCTGTCTTTCCATCGACCAAGGGGAACTGTTTGGAGAACATAGAGGTGTTGAAGCAGGGGGTTGAAAGGGGCGAGGAAGCGACGACAAATCCAGAGAGACTTAGCTACCCAAAATCAAGCATCGATTAGAATGGAGGTGGACTCGGAGGAGTGTCACAGTGCCACAAAGGCAGATTTACCGATCGTGAAGTAAGGGATGCAGATGTGAGGCGACGGATAATAGGGCCATGGGCATGGCAACACCATGGTACCGCAGAGGCGGGACTTCCATGAAGTCATCGATCCCTTGCTCTCATGGAGGGAGAGCGCTTGGACGTGAAAGGCGCCGAGGAGGTGGTGCATGCAGAAGCAAACACCAAGTACCAAGACAAGGCTGAAGGGAAAAGGCCAAGGAACTTCGTAAGACCGGTGTCAACGAGCTTTTCATCAAGATAGCCGAAAGTAAAGAACTTCAGGTCATACAAGAGTGCATGACCAAGGAACGAAGTAGGCAGTACGCGGTGTTGTACCTTTGCTACTCTGTGGAGTAGGCGGCAGGGTTGATGGAGAAGACGGTACAATCCCAGAGGTGACCAAAACTATTTAAGACTTACTCTAAGTTGGGGTGAAAACTTCCTGCATTCCAGAAGTTCGATGGCATTGAGAAGGTGAATCATAGTAGCTAACTCAACGCAAGGAGTGCAAACACTTCAAGTGCTTCAGAAGTGTGAGCAAAGAGCAAGCGAAGGCCAGTAACCAGCTCGATGCATGGAGTACAACCCTCAAGGAGGCGAGCGAAGTCAAGTAACCTTTGTCTTCTAAACTCTTAAGAGAATGGGCGAAACCGAGTACCCTAATTCTCTTATCTATCCAGCAGAGGAGCTCTGCACATGTTCAAAGACCCTTCGAAGAAACCAAATAGAAGACAATAGTTATTAAATCCTCACCAACGATAATCAGTGCTACTGAGAGTAGATTATCCGCTTCATTTCCCAACGGAATGTTAATCGAAAACGGAAGTGATGCGAACCAACTTGAAAGTGACATCTAAGTGAAAGAAAAGTCGATGGGCAAATTTTGTGGAGGAAGGACCAAAAAATTTCACAAGTTTACGAGGCGATGCTCATTTAAGCTCCAACAAGCATCCACCTAGTTCAAGCAGCATGAGACATTTAAGAGACTCGCACATAATAAGGATGGTCTTTTTCTTCATCTGAAGGATCCGTAGGAACCAACAGAGATCAACACAACTCTACCAACCCCACACTAGAGTTATAGTCATTGGCGAGTTGAAGCAGCATGGTGGATCAAAAGTTCGACTACACAACAACAGCAGCGGAGAGCAGCTGGAGCAGAAGATTGAAGACTCGACAAAAGCAAGGAGTTGCAGTATCGACAAAGGCTTCGACGAGGACGTCGAAGGAATAAGTGGGGGAGAATGTCACGGACAAAACTGTAAACAAAGTTTTTAATATAATGCTTATGTATGTTTGTGTCTTTTGGTTTGTTCATGCGTTGCACAACATGTAGAGGGGCAGTTGAAGGCTTAACAGTCTCATTTTAGTTGGGTTTGATAGTCGTTTTAGGCTTGTAAATAAAGGTTGTGTCATGTGGACACTTAAGAGAGATATTCGATTTGTAGTAGACTATTTTGGATCCTTTGTTGTGCGACCGTTCAGAGCCTGTAAAGTCTGTTTGTAATTTGCATTGGCTATGAAGTATTTTCCGAAATGTTTGCTTGTGGATCCCGAGTGAGGCGCTTTCTCTAACCCGTTTTCGTTTTTGTAGGTCTTAAGGGACTATGGGAGATTTCGAAGAGGCTGACCTTTGCGAACGGACACGCAACGATGCCGCACGACTTAGGCAAAACCAGCTAAGTCCCTAACAGGACAGGGCAGAGTTGCACATAACTTCTAAAATTTGAATTGGGCTAGGGATGGGATGATATCATTTCCCAATCCAAAGCCTTATCGTTCTATATAGAAATAGTTTCCTTTGTATTATTAAAATATATTTACACACATTCACATAATTTATTCTCATAAATCAGGATGAAGAACAACCAAGGTGGTAACTCTTTAACATAGTTCAGGGATGGTATTGTATTTTTTAACATGTGTTAGCGATGAGGTGGGAGCATGGTGGGATGGGAATGGTTGGGCAAAATCTGCCCCACCCTACCGTGCCTCATAGTCATCATTAGTACTGCCTTATGTAGATTCGCCACTTATAAGCTTATAAGTGAACTCGTTCACAAGTCTAGACATGAGTTTGCTCAAGTCTACAGGAATGCTTATTCACAATGTTATTAGTGAGTTAGCTCACAAACCTAAACGAGCCATGTTTTTGCCATGTTCATGAACAGTTTGAATCATTTGTAACCCCAGTCTAGATTGGTGTAACATTCAAATGTGCATTTAATTTTTTCCATCAAATGAACGAATTTATGATCCATGATCTATTCCAGTCCGAGTCCATCTACAATGTCCGATTCAAATCTTGATTGAGGGCAACTGTTAGAGATATTAATTCCCTATCCATATACAAGGAAGCAGGAATCAGGGAAACTGAGACAAGTATTGCCTTGCAAGTATTTTGAACTGCATCAGATACTGGTGCAATAGCAAGGCAACAATTGTAATATATTAAGTCCAAAAAAGGGTGAACCAAGTGTAATGCACAAAGATAGTCAACTTACAAGTACTTACAAGTACTTAAGATCAAAATTTCCAATATATTCAGGGATTCTTCCAGACAGTCCGCAATTTCTTAAAATCCTGTAACAAAAATCAAACCAAAAAGGTGACCCCTCTAAACTGATAATTTAAAATTATGAATTAATTAAACATTAGAGATCATTAAGCTCACAATGAGCGCCATTTTTTGGAGGCACTTAGCTGTGGAAAGCTCATGGTTCCATTTATATCACTGATCCGTCTGCAAGTAAAAACAGTTCCAACAAATAAGTCTGTCGCAATTTCAGGTCCCGAAATTACATAGTGGAAATGAACCCTAAATGTTACTCTGGATAATGGAGTCCTAAGTTTCACTCACAATTCAGTTAAATTCTTTAAAAACGCAATTCCAGAAGGACTTGGACCTTCAAAGCCACTTGCTTGCATCTCTCTACCATCCAAAGAAGGACAAATATTGGGTATCAATAATTCATGCATGGAAGATACCATCCGGAAAAAGAGATATCACATTTATATAAGAACTTCAAAATGTTTGATGACACATTGATACAAGAATTTCAAAATAAATGACGACTTACAATCTGTAAAGATATGTCCAGTTTTGAAAAATCTGCTCTGGTATCTTTCCATTAAAGCGGTTATCATTGATCCTGCTGCAATGGTTTTTTTTTTTAATGAAATAGCCTACCAAGAAAAACTATAATATAATAGGATTTATAAAACTTTATTACATACAAGTCTTGTATCTTGTTGAGCTTTGCGAGATCCACAGGCAAGTTCCCAGAAAATGTATTTGAAGACAAGTGCCTGCAAAGCAAACCAGATATATCAAACAATCACAAAAGCTGATATTCAAAATTTGTATAACAAAGAAGAAAAACTAAATGCTTAAGAAAAGGTCTCACAATGTCTCTAAGTTGAGTAACTCCCCAAGTTCTTGAGGTAAATGTCCTGTAAACTGATTAGCTTCCAGATCTCTTCGTAAAAACAATCAAGCAAGTCATGAACCCAAATTATCATATTTTGACATAAACAAGTGGAAAAATGTTAAACCTACAGATTTTTCAAATTTGAAAGATTTCCAATCCATTGTGGAATTTCTCCAGAGAGGCGATTTCCCATTAGAGAACTGCAGAAATTCCATATCCAACCAGTTGATAGAAAACAGGGAAACCATTCTTTAGAAAATTTAATGGCAGAAAAGGAAAAGTCAAACTTACAGATTCATTAGAGGCAAAGTTGCCCACTCAACAGGTATTGTACCATTAAGGCAGTTTCGAGTAAAGTCTCTATTCAAGACAGCATAAATACAGGTTAGTGATACGGAGAAAAGGCTTAATTGAACAAGTTCAACCATTTTGAAGATATAGAACAACCCACATTATTTTGAGATTGCGAAGCCGAGCCATTTCTGGTGGTAGAGTTCCTGAAAGATTCTGGGATTTGAGGATTCTGTAAATTCAAAGAATTCGTTAGGTGGTGCCGCCCATGACTTAAGTGGTGGGACCCATGGGATTAATTAAAAACTCCTAACCCTAATCTTACATGACTTAGATGGGAAAAACCTAAAAGGTGACCGTCATAGAGAAGAAAAGAGACTTTCATCTGGGAGAAAAAAGATTCGACTATTGGTCGAGAGAAATTGGTTCTGATTGTCATGATTTTTTGGTATGTTGATCTAGACACAATGCTCTCTGAATTGATCAAGGTAGATCTTTAAAATTTCTTCTTCTGCTTAGTCTTTTTTCCTAGTTTCTTGAAACTCATCTGAATGCCTGGTTTTATATGATATTGATATCCTCTTGTTAATATAGAGAGAGTGACATTGTAATCCCATTATTTTATAGTGGAAGATTGATCTGGTTTGGCCGTGATTTTTTTGTTCTTCTTCAAGTTGAAGGGTTTTTTCACATAAATCTTGTCTCGTGATTTGCTTAGGATTCTGTCACTAATCCGATTGACCTGCACTGTTAGATTATTTACAATATATTTGGTGTTAAACTATGTCTTATTTGATTCACATAAAAAGGAGAAAAAGAAGATTATGATGTTTGTCACTTTCGCAGATTCAGGACTCCATATCTAATCTTTTCCCAACAGAATTAACAACATGAATACTAATTAAAAATCAAGCAGCACCGGCAGTTCAAAACTCCATAAACAAAAGAAAATCATCCTAGACCAATTTCTAACTTAGTTATGATTGCAGACAGTCAAATAAATTCTTAGGAATGCACTCAGAATCTGCTAGCTTTTCTGCAGTAATACTATAGTTTTCAAGAAAAAGAAAAAAAATGTGTAATTAATTCAATGATCAATTTTGATCAATGGCCGCAAGAAACATGATCAACTTTAGTGTCAGCTATCCAAAATAAAATCTTAGTCATGGTGAAGTTAAAAATCAACAAAAGCATCAATTATTTAACAACTGCATAGAACAAGAAAAAAAACCTATGACGAGAGCAAAACCATTGTCCAACCAATCTCGGGTACTGGGGACCCTCACATTGTTGTGATATGGCAGACGGTGTTGTTGTTGTAGTTACAATTGCACGTGACATTGTCATCCTTTCCGGTGATCCAGCTCGTTTCATTGTTACATGGGTCCACGTTGAAATCCCAGCCGGTTTTGCCCAAAGTCACCGCGATCTTCTTGAGCGCATCCACTAATCAAACCAGAGTAACACTTGGATCATTGAGCAATCAGAGAATCGGATAACTCCACCAAGAAATATCGATAAATAAAAAACACAAGGTGAACAAACATTCCGGAAACAACCCCCTAGATTAGGTAAAACCATCATAAATCTCATCAAGACGCAACGTAGTAATTCAACCCAAAAAGGAGGGAGTCAACGGAGAAAGAATCAAGAATCAATTACCGAATCACCTGAAACTCCAAAACATGGGTTGGTGATCGATTCCAAACAGGAGGTATCTTTTCCTTCTGCCTTCCCGCCGCAACCACGCCATCAAGTAATCGGTTTCGCACTCGGAAAATGTAAAGACTTACTCCTGATGTTAATGGAGTCGTGGCGGATAAGCATCTGAATGCGGTCCGGAACATCTCAAACAGTAGGTAGGGTTTCGGAGACAGGCTTCGTCTCGTCGTCCCCTTCCCGCGACCGGAGGCGATTTAGGATTCTCTCTTCTAATGTTTCTTCCCTTCCGCGAAATAAATATATTTATATACATATATATATATATATATATATATATTTGACACATCTTTTTTAATTTTTCATACCTCCATAAAAATACTATCAAGTATATAAAAAATAATTTATGCAAAGATAACGCCGTAACGAACTTTGAATCCAATACAAAATAATTTATCAACTTTAGTTAAGTTTCAAATAAACATTATTATTAATCTAAGAATAAGACCTTTTTTTAAGAGTAAATAACGAATCTTAAAACCTTATAATAAGGTGACAAAAGTATTTGCCAATCAAACTAGTCAATATATTTTGCACGCAATAAATTGAGTTATATATTAGTTATAATTTTTTAGAAAAAGGTTACATAAAAAATATTATAGCTGACATCACAATAGACCAATTCACCCAATGGATGAAGCTTTTTCTTTTCTACTGATCCTCTCAAAAGCAATTTTTTGAGAATTGTACATTAAGACAACTCTTTATGATATTGTAGTTACTACCTAAGCTAAATCTCCTATACAAGTTCCTCCGATGTCTAAATTAATTTATATTAAAAATAAAAAATTTTAAATTATATATATATCAAATAATTGAAGGATAAAGTGTTAAGAAATATATGCATAGTAATTAATACCTTATCATCCATCAATAAAAGCCACAGCATGATTCGCGACACAACAAATAAAATCAAATTTGCAGTGCTGTTTTTTGTTTTCTTGTTGCTATTTAAATATTTTAATTCTAATTTGAAGTCAACTCTCAATCATGAAAACAAAAATTAATCCGATTCGAACAATTCAATCTCTGATTAGATGTCTAATAGTCAAATCGACTAGAATTAGACTCGATCTACTAAAATTTAGTAGACCGATAAATCTTCTACTTTTTATATGAACTCAATAATAGAGTAGATAGAAAAAAAGATGGGAGTAAGAGGAGCTCGTTGTACCCTCATCATCCGGTAGACGAGTCAGATTGGATCCGATCGCGGGGAAGCTAAGCAATGCGAGGACCAAAGAGGATGTAAGCAGCCTCCAGCACATCTTTCTTCTTCTTCTTCTTCTTCTTCTTCTTCTTCTTCTTCCTCCTCCTGCTGAGTTTGCTGCAATTTGCTCGGTCTCAGGAGAGACTATGAAATTTTATAGAAGAAAGCTGACTTATATTCGTATCTACAGATGACATATCAGTTTCATCTATATCTGTAGCATTAATCAACCATGAGGATGATGAATTTGTGGAAGATTGCTCTGCATCCATGCTACTGATACAAGAGTCAGCAAAAGGCAGCTTTCGGTCTCCGATCCTATATCTGTAATTATTTTGCTGACTCTCATATCATTGATGTATCTACAGATGACATATCAGTTTCATCTGTAGCATTAATCAACCATGAGGATCATGAATTTGTGGAAGATTACTCTGCATCCATGCTACTGATACAAGAGTCAGCAAAAGGCAGCTTTCGGTCTCCGATCCTATATCTGTAATTATTTTGCTGACTCTCATATCATTGATGTAGTGCAATTTTCCACAAATTTGATGATCCTCATGTCTCCAATGGTGACATCGATCCACATAAATATTAATTTTCTATGCGACATAATATTTTTATGATTAACTTTCATCATCAATGATGTGTCTGACGCCAACTTGACGAGAGCGAAATGTCTATGGATGTGAATCTCTCCTTTAAATTTTTAAAAAGTAGTGGACTCTTCACGAGGGTGATAATTACGATAAGACTTGTGTGACATCAGCTGACATCCCATGTCTCTGTCGGGCTGATAGCGCCTGGCCGACACGGGCTGAAATGCCAACCGAGGCCCATTAATGATCACTCAGGCTCGATTCCTCACGTCATGCCAACAGCAAGGTCAGACGTCATCAAAAGGTACTGCGAGCCAACACGTCAGGTGACACTAAACTCCCATATAAATATCCTTGCGTTCTGACCGAAAGAGAGAGGAAAAAAGGTAGAAAACGATAGCAAACACGGAAAAAACTCCTACGACCCCTGACTAACTTAATCATCAGAGGGGTCGGGTCGAGCATCCCGACCCAACCTGTGTCCAGGAACGAAGACAATGTGCCTCTCACCGGATGCATTGGCGAGGAGCCCCTTTCCCGCAGGAAACGACGACCCACCTCCACGATCGAATCGACCCGAGCCAGCAATCTCTGCAGTCCTGAGGAATCCCCCCTCGAGAGATCTCTCGTCATCTGGATCTGAACCGAACCACGTCGGCCTCGAGGCCACGACTTCAAATTCTTTACGCAACAACTCTAACTCAGTCTTTCATCATGATTATTTTGACCTATGAGATTCTTGCAAATTAGTGTGGAGAGTATGCCCTCCGGATTATTTATGTATACGAGGTTCTTATAATTCGATCCGAATTCCAAACATATACAATTCAATCAATCTATCGATCACATAATTCGATCTATAATTTAAATTCGATTCACTTACGGATCGAGTCAATGATTGGATTGTGAACGAACATATGTTACCTACCCAACCACTCCCTAAGACTACTGAAAGGCTTTCGATGAAATTTTATAGACTATTAAACAGCCGCCGGCATATCTTTCTTCTTCTTCTTCTTTTTCTTCTTCTTCCATGAAATTTTACAGAAGAAAGTCAACTCTTATATCGTTTACGATGGGTGATGACATTGATGTCATTATCTTCTAATGGCAAGAAATGCCTCTTCTTCCGATTGTTTAATCTTCGGGTAGTAGGAACCTATTTAAGACCAGTTTTTTTTTTTTTTTTTTTCCTTCAAGATTCACACACTATGTGATGTATATGTTCAAATTAGTGCGAGAAAGATTTTTTAATCTTAGTTAAGAACACATGAGAATGAATCCAACTGACTAGGATTAATATAGATTATATCAATTCAATCTAAAAATTTATGTGAGTAGATTGTTGAACAAATTTAATGTATATCATCCGAGATAGTTATTTGTGTTCCTCTTTCAATTTTTTAAGTTTGAAATTACCCACGATGTTTTTGACGTAATTATCTAAAAACAATAATCACCTAGTAAATACGAGTAATTATGTATTTGAAATATTAAGAGGCATAAGGTATTGGGATACGATGCTAAACTTACATTTACGAGTTGGACTATTGACTTGTCACTCATTCTTGATATATTTTTTACGATAAATCGAGGTAGATCAACCAAATATAACCTTAACATATCTAGGATTTCAAATGAATGTTGAATTGATTTACCAACTTGGTTCTGGCTCGACCCCAACCTATTAATTCGGTTCACTCAATTAAAATCTTGACATCATTTTTTTTTTTATATTATAAAATATAAATAGGTAAAAAAAACATGAAACCAATTGATTTAGCCTATCGTAATATTGTGCCCTCCATTATCCATATACTTTATATAAACTTAGCCTATTGTAATTATGAGATTGATAGTTTCCGATAGGATTGGAAACCGAAGGCTGCCTTTTGCTGGCTCTTGTATCCAAGAAAACGAAAACATGGAAGAACCCATGAAAAGTTGCACTCGAGTCATCACGTTACATCATGTCCTTATATAATCTAATATAATATAATGATATAGGAATAGATTCTAATGATCATCTCTTCCAACCGATGAACCAATAATTAATTTCCACTTCAATATAATTCATGTAGACTAAATATTCAAACACTATAAACCTAATCCGGTCCACCAAACACATGTAACATTGCCGAATCCGGTCCGCCCAATTTTATCTACCAAGTAAATATTCCAAACATACAATTCAATCAATCTATAGATCACATGATTTGACCCATAATTCATATTCGATTCATTTACGGATGGAGTCAATCATTTCTTGCGATTGGATTTGAACGAACATATGTTACCTACCCAATTATGACTATCGAAAGACTTTCAATAAAAAAACATAAAAAGAGAGAGACTATTGAAAGGCTATGGATATATTAAACTATTTTCAGTCTTATTGAGTGGCTTCACCTTCCCCTTTTATATATTTATTATTTTTATGCATTATCCCATCAAAATAATATATATATATATGTTAAATAAGTGTATTATTATAAAATTAAATCATATTGATAAGATCATACTTAATCTCTTATTGATTGGAGAGTTTAAGATATAATAAAACTACACATCAGTATTAAAGGGTTTGGGATGATATAGTAACGAAAACTCTAAATGGTTTTTGTCCAAATTATGACTCTTTACAGGGACTTGGGAAAGTGCTTACCATACCTACCACTTCAGCTATTAAAAATGTCATGAAATCTATTAGGCATGTCATGTCAACTTAACATTCTTTTCTCACGTTTTATCTTCAATTTTAATAAATGAATTCTCTATCCGATTTTTAATGCAAACTAAAACATAGTAATCTTATTGGACATACTCTCGGTATAGTTTAATTAATTAATTAATTTAAAAAACTCTCGATATAATTTTTTTAAAAAATAAAACTAAGATACATAAATATATATATATATATATATATATATATATATATATATATATATATATATATATATATATCCCTCAAAGTGGGACATTTATTTTCTCTAATAAAATATTTCTTTTTTTCCTCTTTTTTTCTCTTTTAAACATGATAATACTAAAATAAAAAAGCTAAAATCGATTTCATTAATTGGAATGGCCAATCGAATTTGATCATATCATATTATATATATATATATATATATATATATATATATATATATATATATATATATAATCATTCAAAGAATTAGTTATATAAGCATATATATCCCATTCAAATTACCTATTTTATTGTTTGAATTTAAAACTTATTGAAGGGTAGATATGCTATTAATAGACCTAAGAGGGTAAGATGATTGCTTCCTACTTCAGCATTAAAATAAAAATACTGCGTCCACTTGCCGCCCATTCCGATCGACCGGGAAAAGACGCGTGACATGTTGGTAACTTCCTTCACACCGGCAAAGAAGGCTGTTCAATCAACCTTCCCTTTCCGCCATCGTCAGCTCGTCAACTCCGAATGCTTTCTTTATAGGACGAGCCGCACTGTTCGATCTCGTTCTGCATCTTGGAATCCTTGCTAGATCGGGACGATCCGGAGAGAGCGAGCGCGAAAGAAGTGCAGAGAGATGAGAGCACTCGGTGGGACGCGTCCCTCATTTCTCCCACGTCACTTCCCTCTTGTGCTCGTCTTGCTCGTGCTGTGGAGCTTCCCCGATCTGGGCTGCGACGCCCAGAAACTGGCCCCGGATGAAGGTGCGCTGCCTCCCCACTTTGCTTTTAGTCAGAATGCCTCAGATTATAAGCATGAATCGATGGTTCCTTTGTGAGGTCATAGAATAGCTTGGCCACCACACTTCCCTTTTGAGCTCAAGTGCGTCGCTGTAGTTTTCGTCGGAATACCTTGGGTTTGCCAGAAACATTCATATTTGAGTATTCTAAGCATGAATCGATGCGATTAATGTTGATAAAAGCTTCAGATCTAAAGGGGACCGAGGTATCCTTACTCGACCCAAGTAGCCGCCACAGCTTTCCGAATATCTCCGGTCGTTTCTTCATTTCGAATAGGGTTTTGTTTCTTCTTTATTCGAAGAAGAATATTGTCTTCTCCACTGCTATGGATAATTTGTGTCACAAATTTCTGTCATTCCTGAATTGGCACCGGTCGTCATCCTCCGCAATAAATTACCGGTGCTTATTGCTTGCGTTCCTCTTTGTTCTCATCACTTCTGTACCCACAAGAAAAGTTTATATCCATCTTTAAGGGCTAATTTTTGGGTATCCAAACCCATCTTTTTCTGGGGATGGGGGCGGCGGCACTGTCGATGTACAAATAATTGTTATCCCGCGCGGGTACAAATAATTGTTATCCCGCCGAACTCGTTTACTTACATCGGACCGCGTGTCCCGTCAAAGTGATGGGTATCGGCCTCAACAATTGGTAAAAGATCGGAGTTTGACCGATCCTGACCGTGGGATTGGTCGTCCTATATGAACTCAAGGAGTAAAGAGTCTAGTTGCATTCGAAGGAAAGCTAACCTGGTCAACCTAAGTTTGCTCTCTTCTTGTATGAAGAATTTATGCTCTAGAAATGATAGAAATAATATGTAGGTATTCTTTTTATTCAATGCTAAAAAACCAATTGGTTTCTACGGGGAATTGAAGATTGTACAAACTACAAAGTGTATATCTGTGTTTGTGGCCAACTTATCCAATACGATCATCAATGTATAATACAATGCTTACCTCTGAGATGATGGGAGGTAAGAGAACAAAAGCGTATATGTAGGACCTAATAGTCGCATATTCCAAAAACAGTTGCAGCATTGCGAGTGATTGCATCCAAGTTGGAAAAGAAGTGGGACTTTTCTGTGGATCCCTGCAGTCAAACCAATGGATGGGTCGTTCCAGGTCGAAGTGACATGCCTGTCTTTACTGACAATGTCACCTGCGACTGTAATCGTACCTCCAACGTTTGTCATGTTACTAGCATGTAAGTTTTATTGAATAAAGGCCGATCTACACAATCATACATCTTTTTTCGTCATTTATTTAGTAGATATGGTCATGTTTGTTCTTTCTTTTTTGGCTGCAGTAAACTCAAGGGTCAGAACTTAACCGGCACCCTGCCAGCTGAGTTCTCTAAGCTTCCCTTCTTAACAGATATGTAAGTCTACAGTGACTTTCTCTTATCACTCTATCAAGACAGAAGTTAAAGGCTGTTGCAAGATGTGGCTCATGTTACTTTTACTCTTTTTACAGTGATTTAACCTGGAATTATCTGAATGGAACTATTCCAGCTACATGGGCTTCTCTTCCTCTCGTCCATCTGTAATTTACTTCATTTCAGTTATTAACTTATGTTTATTCTTTTTTCTCTTTTCTTGTTGCTGGATACAACATACCACATTGTTGCTTGACTTGGAAACCAGTTTTTTTCATTCTTAATGAAAATCTGGTCCACTGTGTCCTTACTAGATAAAAAAATTCTTGTCGGCAGAAAAAATTCTTCTCAACATTTTCACTTTCTTGTCTATAAACTCATCGGTCTATCATTGCCATAAATGAAACCATCTCTTGGTTCGCCACCCTATTTCTTTCATCGTTATGTATGTGATTTGCCACTACCATCTCTTCTTCCTCTTCCCATCTCTTCTAGATACCAGTTGCCATTTCCTAGCTACACCCAGTTTTATCTAGTCGACAACTGCAACTATCATCCTGCCACCAATCATCATTGCCTCTTCCTCCACCAACAGCCTCTACTATCCACTTCTCATGCACTCTCTGTTGATAGTAAATTGTATTTTAATTATAAGTTTAATACATCCAGAGAATGATCCTTAATAGTTTTAAAAAGTAGACACAAGTATTAGCTTATTGACTAGGTTGGCATTTCTTTTAAAATTGTGGAGTTCAGTGATCTAGGTATGGTTTTTATGATGACTATAGAATTATATAAAACCGGAAGAAAATTTATGTATTGTAATTCTTTGCAGGTCCCTCCTTGGAAATCGGGTTTCTGGGCCAATTCCTGAGGAATTCGCAAAAATGATCACACTTGAAGAATTGTAACATTATACCTTCCATCTTTATTTACTCTTAATCACCAATTCTTTTCCTTCTTTGCTCATGGTGGAATCTCATCTCATCGGTCAGGGTTCTTGAAGGTAATCAGCTGCAAGGACCCATACCTGCGGCGCTCGGTAAACTTGCTAATTTAAAACGATTGTAAGGCTATGCAAAAACTCTTATCCTAGCCTGTAGGATGCCTTCTGTTTAAGTTATGTGATGAGATTCTCTTTTCTAGTTTATTTGGTTGAATGGTTCAACCCTTCTTTCTTTTCCTACAGCCTTGCCAATGGGAATAACCTAAGTGGGGAGTTGCCAGAATCACTTGGGAACCTGAAAAACCTCATAATGTTGTATGTCTCACAAAGTCTTTTAATCTTTGCAAGTTACTGTGTGGGTCCATGGTCTCTGCAATGGTTTTTTAGCAGCCAGCAGATGGCCATTGCATAAGACAATGGGCCTAACCTATGTTCAGAAGAAGCAATAGACACCTAATCACTTCTAAACCTTTGCAGTTTGATTGATGGGAATCCAATCTCTGGGAAAATTCCAAGCTTCATCGGGAACTGGACACAGCTCCAGAGGCTGTACTGATCACTGACTACTATTTTCTTTTACTTAGATGTTAATTCTTTTGTTGTAATTAACAAATTGATCTTTTATATTTCTACAGAGACATGCAGGGCACGGCTATGGAGGGGCCATTTCCTCCCAGATTCTTGGCATTAAAAAATTTAAAAGAACTGTGAGAGAATAACTTACCCAATCCAATTCAAGATGTTTCATGCATCCAATAATTACAACCAAATTAGCTTGTCTGGTACTGCAGGAGGGTGTCTGACTTGAAAGGAGGAATTGGTTCATTTCCACAGCTGCAGAATATGAGGAACATGACAAAGCTGTATGTTTAAAAGAAAGTCAAATGCCCCAAACATCATGATCTGGTCTGATTTTTTTTTTTTTTTACTTTAACCAGTTTGTACTGATTGGTGCCATGATGTAGGGTCTTGAGAAACTTGTCAATATCGGGTGAACTTCCTGACTATATTGGAGAGATGAAAGCTCTTAACAGCTTGTAAGTTTATCAGCGGGTATATTTGACAGGTTTTAGCTTCATTAGCTTCTTTGGGACAGAGCTCCACTTAACTTCTTCAGGAGAAGAAACTTAGTGTCCTGATTTTGTAACCGACCTGCCACCAATAAAATTGATTATTAAGATTGTCTCCATGGTTTTCTTGCAGGGACGTGAGCTTTAACAACTTGTCAGGTCCAATTCCGGGGACCTATGCAGCATTGACGAGTTCACTAAATTTCATGTAAGCAATTATTGTCATTGTCGGTGTTCATGCAATAAGGATAGCAAGTACATCCAATCTCATATCTTATTGTGCTGTTTGTAATTTATCTGAAATCCATTTCTTACCTTTTCTTGTATAGGTACCTTTCAAATAACAACCTGAATGGAAAAATACCTGATTGGATCTTGAACAGCGCTCAGAAATTGTATGCAATGTCTACTTCAGTTATTAGTATGCATTTCCTTCAGCTATAAAGATTGTCAAACATCGGCATGTTTATTCATCATGACACGGATTTTCTGCAGTGATATTTCTTATAACTCCTTTACGGGATCACCTGCACCAGCTATTTGTCAGCGTGGTAGTGTGTGAGTAGTCAATGGTCTGAAATCCATTGGTTATCTAATTTGCCAAACTTTTCTTCCTTTTTAATAACTGGTTCTCTTGCCTGTAGTAACCTAGTCTCGAGCTATTCTTCCACGAATTCCGATACGTAAGCTTTCAATATACTTGCTTCCTTCCTTCTTTTTTCTTCACAACTTCCAATTATTGATTCTGCTTTCACCATAGAAGGATGCTGGTGTAATTTGACTGCTCCTTTTTACAGGACACTTTCATGTTTAAGAAGAAACCTACCATGTTCTGGAGAATCTAGAAGTGAGTATGATAACTTGCAAAAGTATTTTCGCTTTGTGATAACCTTTGAGCTCATAATTCAGGTTCTGAGAAGATGGCAAAAAAAAAAAGTTTCATGACTTATTGTGTCTGGATTTTATGTCTGTCACAGATTACAACTTGTTTATAAATTGTGGTGGTCCAAAGATGAGAATTGACGACATTGAGTATGAAGGCGACATACTAGATCTGGGTACATCTGAATTTTATGATTCTGAAAGTGGAAAATGGGCCTATAGCTCCACGGGAGACTTTGTTGACAATCAGAATCCAAAATTCATAACTGCAAACACAACGGCACTAGATATCACCAAGCCAGAGTTGTACATGACTGCTAGGCTTAGTCCGCTTTCGCTCAAATATTATGGGCTTTGTTTATACAAAGGAAACTACACAGTAAATCTGCATTTTGCAGAGATTATGTTTACAGATGATGAAACATATAGCAGCAACGGTAGACGCTTGTTTGATGTGTCAATCCAGGTGATTGATTCCCTCATCAAAATCTTTAATCTCGCTGGAATTTTTCTGTTGTTTTATCTGCACTAACAAAATTTAGTGCTGTATTATCTATCATTTGTCTGTGCTAAAACTAGTTGGAATCTAGTATGTTTCATCACTAGGTCATAGTTTTTCCTCTTTGAGCCACATATTTCTTTTTCTCCTTACTTTCAATTAAATTATTGGAATAATAGTTGTCTCATAATGATTTAATATTGCAGGGCCGAAAAGTTCTGAAGGACTTTAATATTGCCAAGGAAGCTAATGGGACTGGTAAGGAAATTATTAAGTCCTTTACCGTCATGGTAGATGGCACTTTGGAAATTCATTTTTATTGGGCTGGGAAAGGCACAAACTCTGTTCCACTGAGAGGTGTATATGGGCCTCTTATATCAGCCATTTCTGTTACACCAAGTGAGCCTATGGAAGCCTGTTCCTATTTTATTGTGCATTAGTTACATGTCAATGCTCTAAATCGTTTGCTTTTGTGTAGATTTCAAGATTGATACAGGTGAAAACAAGCTAACTGTTGGAACTATTTTGGCAATTGTTGCTGCTGCTTGCATTATAGTTCTGCTGATTTTATGCCTTATTTTCCTGTATATCAGAAGGAAAAATTCCAAGAATAATGGTAAGGACATTATTTATGCATTTTCTGCTTTTTGTTCTTCAATCATAATATCATATCAAAAGAGGGGTTTTGTATCAGCAAGAATAATTCTTCTTTTTGTATTAGCAAATTCACTTCGAATGCATATAGAAAACCAAAATGTTTCAAGAACATTTCTACTGTTGCAATCCAAGCAATCACTAACCTATGTGTAGTCTTGTCCAACGATACCCCAATAACATTTCTACTGTTGCAGTCCAAGCAATCACTAGCCTATGTGGAGTTAGTCTTAGCCAACGATACCAAAATGCTTAAACCTAAATTATCAATACTGCTCTAACTCTATACATACAAATCCTTGCTCTTATTATGTCTTGATAATGAGATTACTTGGGTATCAGAATTTCTCTTGCTAAAAAATTTGACATTATAGGGTGTCACATAGTCAGAGTCCTCACTTAAGCAGGGATGAACCAAGCTTACATCGAGAGTGAAGGAGACACAATGCTAGATGTTAATTGAGGAAGCACAAGAACATACCTTATTCATGTATCGTAATACCAACAGTGTATTTACATTATCCGAACAATAGAACATGTAATGAATTTTTTGCTGATGAAAAATGAACATATTGAACATCATGATGAGATAATTATGACAGATTGCTCTTGAAATGAGTTCAAATTACATAATTAACCATTATACTGGTGATGTATCATTAAACTATGTCTCAAGTATAAAAAAGAGATTGGCTTCATTTTAGGTGTGATTTTCTTTGTTACATAGGTGATTGATTTGTGTCTCTAAATGTTAATTGATTTTTTTATATATTAAACTACCTGTTTTTGTTTAGGAACTTGTCATATTATATTTTATCACCTCACATGAAAGTTTTTCTTTTTTTTTGGCATGGAAGATTCATAAAATGGTTTTGTCACCATTTATCATCAGCTAGATGTTCAACAGGCCTCATACTTAGTGGATTGTCCGAAGATGCTTACACCTAAGCCAGTAGTAGAATTGTATTCCATGGTTAATTCCATCTGTTTGTTATATCGTTATGTGTTGATGGTCATGATATATAGTCCAAAGTCATCCTCTAAGGTTCCAAATGTGGGATTAACAGTCTGTAACACCTAGACACCTCAAATACTATGTCTTGTGAATTATCACCTGGTCTCGCCACCCACGCCACTCATCTTTAACATGTCTTGTGAAGTCCTGAACTACTATTTGATTGTTTCTAACAAATAGCTTACAGTATTCTCTCTGCTGTTAGAAGCTTATGTGAAATATGTAAGATTACATTTCATTATATTTTGATTTTTGATTGAATCAGCGAACAGAATCTAGTGATAATTACCAAAATGAAATTCGTATTGAAGATCATTGTCTGCCTTGCATGAAATAATTCGAGGACCAGTCAGTTTAACATTTGTTATTTTCAAATGAAACACTTGCATGCAGAGCTCAGAGGTCTAGAATTGCAAACTGGACAGTTCAGTTTGAGGCATATCAAAGCTGCCACCAAGAACTTTCATCCTGCAAATAAGATAGGGGAAGGTGGATTTGGTCCAGTTTACAAGGTAAGATATGTGTTGAAAAAATTGAACTTAAATTTCTCACCATTGATCGGTTTCACTTGACTTTTCTTAGCATTGGCCTTACTATTGTAATATTTTTTGTTGCTTGACTCAGGGAGTGTTGCCAGATGGTTCCGAAATTGCCGTCAAACAACTCTCTTCAAAGTCTAAGCAAGGGAACCGTGAATTTGTCAATGAGATAGGTGTGATATCTGCTTTGCAGCACCCAAACCTCGTGAAACTTTATGGATGCTGCATTGAGGGAAACCAATTATTGCTTGTTTATGAATATATGGAAAATAATAGTCTTGCTCGTGGCCTACATGGTAGGTGCTTCTCTAATTATGCTAAAATAACTTTCTCATATATCGCGTTTAATCTCTCCTCTACTATCTTCATTTTTTTGCTAATAGTTATTTATACCAAACAAAATTAACAAAAGTTTCAACATCAATAGGTCCTGAGGGATACCGATTGGGATTGGACTGGCAAACCAGGTGGAAGATTTGCCTAGGAATAGCAAGAGGTTTAGCGTATCTCCATGAGGAGTCAAGGTTGAAGATTGTTCATCGAGATATCAAGGCGACAAATATTCTTCTAGACAAGGATCTCAATGCAAAAATATCAGATTTTGGCCTGGCTAAACTTAATGAAGAAGAGAATACCCACATTAGCACTAGAATTGCTGGCACTTTGTGAGTATCTATTAGTTGTTTTGAGAAAGCAATATTTTTCTGTCAATATTCAGAATTCTTTTGCCATGCTGTACATGTGTAATAAACCATTAAAGAATCTGCATAGCGTATCGAAAAGCAATTCCAAAGTATCACATGTGACTTCAATTAAACATACAGACTGCTATTTGCCAAATCAGTTCTGGTGATACTTTAAGAGTGTCTTCATCAATCCTTTTTTATTAACCAAAATGAAACACATTAAAGGTATGAATTATCGTTCTCAATTTCTTGGAAACACCTCCCAATACTAGGAGTTGGATGCTTTTCTAAAGACTGACTGCAGGGCTAGATGCCTTTTGGTAGATAATAGATGCGTATACATGCTTATCTAATCAACATATGTAGATGCACACCAGAGGAATGTAATATCATCATATAGTACAATTCAAAACAGATACATGTCAGGGTATGGACGTCCAGAGAAAGATTGATTTTCTTTTGCAAAAATGCCTGTTAAGAGCTTAGTGTTCAAGACTTGTGATATTGGAAACTAACTTCATATAGATCGCTTCCTTGGCAGTTGAACTTCACAATATGCTCTATTTTTGTGAGGTTGTTGATTATCCGCATTTGCTTCACTAATTAAATTTTATTAATAATCAACAAAAATATCTTATCAATGATCAACGTGTTTGTGGTACTAGAACTATTAATAGAACAAGAATAGATTGATCGTGTAAGTAGCATTTTGTGGCACAGAATTGCAGATCCTAGTTGTTGCTATTCTTAAAGCAAGAGTTTCAATATATGCAGCATATGGAGTTAAACCAAGTACAAGCTAAACATAATTTTGCATTATCTGCTTTGGAAGAACTACAGTAAAGGATATTGCTTTTCTAACAGTGGGTTCTTCCTCAAAGTCAATATCTGGGAAAGAGTGGCTAACAAGATTCTAGTATGATGTATGACAGCCACATAGGTGGCAACAATTTATTAATTACTGGCATGAATATTATTAGTTTTCATTCTTTATAGGACAGTCTTTTGTATTTCACAAAATAGTCTGAGCTTCCTTATAGTAAATGCCTAATGATAATTTCTGATGAATCACAAGTTCAGTGACTCCTAATAATATATGCATTCAGTTGATAATAGACAATCTAGAATAGAAAAATGAAGAAACTTTTTTGCTGGGTTTTTTTAGCATATTTTACCATCTTTATGATCTTTTTGATGATGAATTTGATCATGCAGAGGATATATGGCTCCTGAATATGCAATGAGGGGTTACTTAACCGATAAAGCAGATGTTTACAGCTTTGGAGTTGTCGCATTGGAAATTGTCAGTGGCATGAGCAACACAAAGTATAGGCCAGAGGAAGACTGTGTCTACCTTCTTGATTGGGTGAGTATAAGCACTCTAAACATATGACATAACATTGTCTGATGACAACCAAAAAATAATAATGCAACTACAATGTGATGACCGAACTTATCCGGTTGGCTCTCGGTCACCAATTAAAATAGTAATTTTGCTTCAGGCACTGATCCAGATGTTCATTTTTGTTACATTTTGACCATCTTGTGTTGATAATGTTATATCTAGAGAAGCAGTGGGAGCATTATTTACATAACGATTTTGTTTCAAACGAAGGCTGCTCAACTCGATTCACTTTATTTGCCTTGCACCATTTCAAGAAGCAAAATGATTGTCTCATTCACATTTGCTTGAATCTTAGAGGGTCCTATTACATTCCTTCAAGAAAACCACTGTGCTTATTTTTTATTATAAAATTTTGGTATTAGGAACATATCATATCAGTGCATCAAGTTGATCAAGCAATAGAAGTCTTCCACAACTATCTCATTTAACCAAAGACCTGCTCCCAAGGTTTCTTGGGACCTTCTCGTCAATTGATTGCTTTTGTGAACTGCTTCTAAATGCTTTCAAATTATTGTGGTGTTCTAATGAGCTTGCCGGTTCCTTTCTCTTCTCTAGGCCTATGTTTGTCATGAGAAGGGAAATCTTCTTGAACTGGTCGACCCTGCACTTGGCTCCAGCTTCTCAACAGAAGAAGCCCTGCAAATGTTGAAGTTGGCTCTTCTATGCACCAACATATCTCCGACTCTCAGGCCCAACATGTCGGCCGTGGTCAGCATGCTCGAGGGGAAGACACCCATAGAGCTCCTCTCTGTGCAGAGCTCAATCACCAAAGGTGATGATCTAAGATTCAAGGCTTTTGAGAAGCTATCGCGTGATAGCCAAACAGAGATCAACTCGACAGATTGGCCATGGCCTGATTCGTCGGTGTCTGCCCAGAGTACCAAAGGAGATACCAGTCTGCTTCATTGAGAAGAACTTCGCTGATTATACATGAGAAAGGTCCGCCCGTCCACTGCTCATTTTGATTTCACTGTCAAGATATATAGATGGTGATCTTAGTATATGTACATCATGCAAGTAGAAGATGTAACTTGTTGCTTAATTAAATACGGAACATCAAAATGCAGTCAACAATAAAATATGGAAGCTAAAATTTTCCAGACTGAAATTGTGATGAATAAAACTTCAGCAGTTTTTGTCTCTCTAGATTGTGGTTTTTTTGGGCTGATAAAAAGTTGTAGATATGAATGGCAAGCTGATGAACCAAACGCCATTCATATATCATCATGATCATATTTTTGGTATTTTGGCCTTTGAGGGAGTATGATTAGATCTTTGGTAGGTGATGGATTGAGAAGATCCATTTAAAAAATGGAGAAAATTTTTGAAGAATTTGGTCTCTTTTTGCCTTCAGATATAACTTTGTTGGCTAAATTGCTTAAGAATCCATTTTGCTCGTCTTTTGTTATTCTTGTTTTCACCTCCGGTGAGTTTATCTCACCAGAGGGTGACAAAATGACAAAAAGAATCAAACAGTGCCAAATCGCTGAATACTGTGTTCTTTCTTTTTGCTGAAAATAGACATCTATTACCATTGCAAAATAATTTAGTACACGGAAACTTTCCAAAATAAGACCAACCATTACCCTCTAAATTGTACAACAATATGAGGTGAGTTTATCTCACCAGAGGGTGACAAAATGACAAAAAGAATCAAACAGTGCCAAATCGCTGAATACTGTGTTCTTTCTTTTTGCTGAAAATAGACATCTATTACCATTGCAAAATAATTTAGTACACGGAAACTTTCCAAAATAAGACCAACCATTACCCTCTAAATTGTACAACAATATGAGGTGAGTTTATCTCACCAGAGGGTGACAAAATGACAAAAAGAATCAAACAGTGCCAAAACGCTGAATACTGTGTTCTTTCTTTTTGCTGAAAATAGACATCCATTACCATTGCAAAATAATTTAGTACACGGAAACTTTCCAAAATAAGACCAACCATTACCCTCTAAATTGTACAACAATATGAGGTCGCCCATAAAAAAATACAGTGAACTACAGCCATTCCCTTTACAAAACTATAAGAATTTTAGGGTATGCAATTCGATTTCGGTGTAAGAAACATTGAGCTCCTTAGTCATCCTTAGTCCTGCTTAAACATAAGACCTGTTCCTGCATATACCCATAAAAAGAAATAAAAGATATATCAGTTTCGATAATACACTCAACAGCAGATAAGTGCATCCATTAAAACAATAATTAACACAACATAAAATGATAGCAGATATCCAACTAACTAACTTATGCCATAATGTAAAATGCTAGAATTGTGAGAAGAATTCACATGAAAAATACAGTATGGTATTATTTGATCAATTATTGAGCTTTGTCATGGTTAGCTATACAAATCCATCAATGCTGAAGTTGGCAATATTTACCAGCAACACTACAAGGAAACACTAATAACAACAACAAAACATGAAACTGATACCATTATTTTGTAAATAATGTTTGTTGGATATATGTGAGCATTACAACAGACACAAAGGTGCACAATATAAGCAAAACGTAAACAAGGATAACACATAATAAGATTCAAGGCAGGAAATGGTTGAAGACAGCAACACTGGTTGTCCTGAAAATGTAACCCTGATCATCACATATATGTAAGTCGACATTACCATCCGTAATTACTGTCCACGGTGATGGACTAAGATAGGTGCTGTCAAACCCAATGGATGGTCCACTGGTGATCATGAATAGACAGTAATCAAACACTGTTAGCTGAGGCCCTCAGATCTCATAGCTTTAGAAATTCACTGCAGCTCGAAGAATGGTATTTCTCGATGAGCATTTAACATGCATAAATAATGACGATAAAGTGGTAGCGGTGGTGGTGGTGAAGTAGTGAAGTGGTAGCGGTGGTGGTGATAATGGTGGTGGTTTTGTTTTAAGACATGAAGAAGGCATGCAGTTAATGCTCAAAAGAAATAACCATGGAGCAGCTCAAATCAATGATTTCCATCACTGGGCCTCATCTTAAGTGCAACATAACAATGTAAACACAAGGGGAAAAATCAAGACAAAAAAAAAAAAAACTGTTCATTAAAAGATCGGCAAAGAAATTATGGATCAGCATGCAGGTAACACAAAATGAACAGTAAATCAGCCATCTGATTTAATAAAAAGAAAAAGTAAATTGAATATGTTACTAACATCAAATAAAGTGATACTAACAGTCATAAAATATCATGCCAATGGCTGGCACAGCCTGATGTTTGTTTTTCATAATCATTAATAGAGCAAAATATATAATATTTGTATAGCTTCACACATACCTATAAATGATCATAGTAATTTCTAAACCCAAACAAGTATATTAATGAAGTGTAGAATACCATGCAACTACTCTACATTAATGAACAGTAAAGACTGATATTTGCAAGTTCTACAGACATGAATAGTACAACTAGCCATTTCTACTAAATGCAACTTGAATCAGTACAGTGATTCTGTAACTCAAAAGATGACACAATGTATTACTAATATGCACAAAATGCCATGTCAGTCAGTGGCTGGCAAAGACTTTGATACTGTAATCATAAAAGGGAGAAAGCTTCATATGTTTATACAGACAGACCTATTAAATGCCCACAGTGATTTACTAATCTATGAAACGTACAAGCAAAAAAAGGTTCTTAGCAAACATGACTATGTTTAGAACTTGAAAGTACAATTAAAGATTGACATTGTCTGATACATATGTTCTGTCACAATTTGATCACCTAACTGTTGATCAAGTATTATAACTATAACACCAACAGAATCTATGGAAGCATCACATCTTTACTTCTAATAAAATTATAAATTATTTAAATACTGTTAAATGCAAATAAATTCAATGGAGCATAAAGAACACTGTAAATAGCAAATATCAGTCTTTCTCTTACCACCCCAAATATCAACAATGCCAACAACATAAGAACAGGTGGACAGGTAAAGAGTCATGTTCACAGCACTCTGTTTAACAAAGAAGTCGATTTGGCAAAGCAAGAAATACTATTTCTCCTGTCTTCCTTTATCTATATGATAGACTACTTTGGTTAATGAAGCCCTCAGATCTCATAGCTTTTCGCATTCATCGAGGCTTAGTGAGTGGCTTTACTTATTGAGCACCTTCACATGGCTTCGAAGAAGAAGAAGAAGAAGAAGAAGAAGAGGATAAGTGGAGGTGATGAAGCAGCATGCATCAGTGCTCAATAGAAAACCACATAAGCCCCTAACGAGATTAGATCTTCCATCATCGGGCATCAATCGTAGCAGTAATGTCAACCAAAAGAAGAAGAAAAACAAGTCGCCCCATAAACAGGATTTCAGCAAACTTACTCATCCGAAACCATTAGATAACAGAGCTAATAAATCCCCAAAATGCGTAGACAAATTAAACGTATAAGTCAAACAATAACCAAAAGATCAGATCTTTTTTCTTTTCTTTGGAAATAAAGATAAAAAGTAAATATCAAAATGTTGTTTTCGGAGGATGAGATCAAACCCTTTTCATCTGCAGAAGATTACTGCGAATCAGAAAAGAAGTTGCCGAACTGGAAGAAAGAAACCTGAAGAACCCTAAACACTGATATAAAGGTTTAGATACGGCAATAGACCACAGTTTACCACTATTCACTGAACTGCCATCGGCCGAGCATATATCCATTAAATATTAAGATCCGATCTTGATTACATATATTAACAACTTCTAATTATGAGTAAAATTAACCTATATGACTTAAAAAAGGTATATTTATATATATACACATATATATTATGAGTAAAGATTTTTCATTCCTTTCTTTTATTGTATATTTCAGTTTGGTTTTGTGTTATGAATGCTACTATCAATCATATGTTATCGATCACCTACTTTTGTCAAAGCTAAGACATCGCATGCATCGGGGTAATTACATATTATCTCTTCTAATTAATTATAATTAATATCTTAATTTTTTATATTTTAAAAATAATAATAAAATCTTTATATTTATGAAAATAAAATATTTAACATTAATTATCCTGTTAATTTTATCGACGGAAAAAATTACACGTGTTATCAAGTAAAACAAAAGATATAAATAAAAAAGATAAAAAAAATAATTTTACTATCTTTTAATTATTAATTTTATATAATTTCATATAAACTTCTTACTCATAGTGTAAGTTTTAATAAAAATTACTTTTTTCCCCTCCGGTTCCCTCCCCTTCGATTGCGCTGCAAACGACAAACTAATGATAGCATCGGTAGTGCGTGAGGCCAGTGGTGTTCTTGAGGAGATTCGGGTGCGGCCTTTGACCATGATCAATTTCCTCCTTCCCTCCTCTTTCGCACTAGCATGAAGTCACCGGTCCATGGCAACTAGCCCTCCGACCTCATGATCTCCTCCAAGTTGTAGTTGAGAAACACCGTCCTCGAGTACTCCTTCCATGGCCTCTTGAGGTACGTGCGGTGGATTACAGGCTTCGAGTAGTAAAGCGCGAGGTACTCATTGCTCTCATCGATGGTGCAATGCAAAACATGAAGTCAGTGGAGTGGGTGGGGTTAGTGCGGCCATGCATGGTGACAGTATTGGACTCGTTGTGCTCGAGATTAAGCTAGCGGGGGAGGACGAAGATGAGGCAGTTGCAGAAGAAGGTGGTGAAGTTGCTGGATATGAAGTCGATGGAGCCATAGATGCAGTAGGACTTATAGAATTGATAGAAGGAGTGGAAATAGAGGGTGTCCTGGTAGCCAAATTACTCCACTGACTCAAGCACAAAGAGGTCGCTATCAAAGCGAAAGGCCACAACTTGGTGCTTGTCCAACCTCGTGATGTTGGCAAAGGTTAGGTCCCGGGCCATGGTTAGGTCAGGATTGGACTGAGGATTCATGACAAATTCTTATTGATTGCAAAAAGGAAACTATACATGGTAACTTTGAGAAAAGTTAAGTCTGTACTCATCGACGATGGTCGTGTTATAAGTGGAGACGTCGACCATTTCAACATTATGGGAGCTCGTAATGATCATTTTGCTCATCCTCGTCCCTGAAAAATACCAAGTTCTTCTTCTCAAATAGCACTCAGACCATCTCCTCATACACCCCTTTCTTTATATAGATCATGTATTGATCGACATTGTGCTCCGACGTAGCATTGACCACCACCTGAACTGCTCTGAGCTGGCACCCGCCATCCTTGTAAATCGTTGTGTCTGATAGTGTCCTTGGTTGGGGGAACTCCTTCCAGCCGACCTCTTTGCTTGGTGACACCGAGGTGGTGTTCGGTTAGTACCTGTCACTCTTGGTCTGTGATAGGGCCCAGAGTGAGATGTCAACGTGCTGTGGGGTGGCCACCTGGCGATGGCATCGTCGATGACATTAGTGAGGTCAGCGAGGAAGGCCATGGCATCCACCACCTATTAGTTATCATTGACATATTAGTGGGCAGACCAATAATCGTACTGGTAGAGTTCCACGGCATGTGAGGAGTGTTAGATGTGACTTAAACCAACTTGTGTTTCCAAATTGTTATAATAGAAACACAATAAAAACTTATGCGGAAACGAAATAGCGTACCTCCAGCCATTGTCGTCAAGAATTTCTGTAGAGGTTTCTTCTTGAACTTTGGTACTTCTCGGCTTAGAACTCTCGCTTTAGATGGTGTAGGAAAGCCTTTCGCTTCAAAGAGATGATTGTGCCCAAGGACCAAAATCCTCATATATATAGATGTTCTCCCATCAAGAACATTTATTATCACCAAATCATAACGTTCAAGAATTAATTCAGATTTGTAACGTTTGGACCATAACGAAGAACTTTAATGATATTAAATATTTAATTTAATAATAACGGTTTCATGTTTAAAGAATAAAAAACTGAAATCATTTAAACCATAATTAATGAAGAAATTCATGATAATGAATTATGAATCTTAATGATAACAGTTATATTATTATTAAATTAGATATTTAATAATAACAGTTACATTCTCCCACTTGGTCCATACGTTTATCTTAATAATTTAAATTAATTTTTCTTGAACAACTTTCTTAAGAAATAAATACACGAATCATAGCGATAAGTCCTCTAAGAGCGAGTATTATCATCCATGTATCACGATGTATTTAGTTTCTTAATCTTAATATGGTAATATTACTTAATGAATAAACCTTATGTTTATTCTTGGTCCAGTAACAATAAATTTTCTCAAAATAATGTGCACATGAATGAGAAAATTGCATAATATATAAGAGTTTCAATATCATTACAAAGTGGAACCAAGTCCCATTTTCTCTACATGATCCTTGAATTTCAGAGGTGGCATGCCTTTAGTCAAAGGATCAACAATCATAAATTCAGTGCTAATATGCTCAATGACCACTTTCTTTTCCATTACACGTTCTCTTATGGCTAGATACTTAATGTCGATATGTTTACTTCGACTTCCACTTTTATTGTTTTTAGCCATAAAGACAGCAACTGAATTGTCACAAAAAATTCTTAATGGCTTAGAAATAGAATCCATGATTCTAAGCCCAGAAATGAAACTCTTAAGCCATACACCATGTGAAGTAGCCTCAAAACAGGAGACAAACTCAGCTTTCATGGTAGAAGTAGCAATCAATGTTTGCTTAGCGCTTCTCCAAGAAATAGCTCCACCGGCTATCATAAAAATATATCCTGATGTTGATTTACGATAATCAACACAATCGACGAAATCTGAATCTGAGTAACCAATCACATCCAGATTGTCTGTATGTCTATATATAAGCATATAATCTTTGGTTCCTTGTAGATACCTCATCACTTTCTTTGCAGCTCTCCAGTGGTCCATACCTAGATTACTCTGATATTGACCTAGCATTCTCACAATAAATGCAATATCAGGTCTTGTACAGACCTGAGCATACATAAGGCTTCCTACGATAGAAGCATATGAGATGTTTTTCATTGATTCCCTTTCAAAGTTGTTCTTTGGGCATTGATTCAAATTGAACCTATCACCTTTCACAATGGGAGCAACACTTGGTGAACAATCCTTCATCCGAAATCTTTCTAAAAGTTTATCGATATAGGTTTCTTGTGATAGACCTAAAATGCCTCGAGGTCTATCTCTATGGATCTTAATGCCAATGACATAAGATGCTTCACCCATATCCTTCATGTCAAAATTTTTAGAAAGAAATTGTTTCACCTCATTCAGCAAACCCTTATCGTTGGTTGCAAGCAAAATATCATCTACGTATAAAACAAGGAAACATATTTTACTCCTACTAACCTTCTGGTATATGCATTGATCCATGGGATTTTCAACAAATTCGAATGAAGAAATCACTTCATGAAATTTAAAATACCATTGGCGGGAAGCTTGTTTTAAGCCGTATATAGACTTCCTAAGCTTGCAAACCAAGTGTTCACCAACACTAGAGGAGAAACCTTCAGGTTATTTCATATAAACCTCTTCCTCTAGATCTCCATTAAGAAATATCGTTTTCACATCCATTTGTTGCAATTCAAGGTCAAAATGAGCAACTAATGCCAAAATTATATGTAGAGAATCTTTCTTAGATACAGGAGAAAACGTCTCCGTATAATCGATTCCCTCTTTTTGAGTAAATCCCTTTACAACAAGTCTTGCCTTGTATCTCTCAATGTTGCCTAACGAATCTTTCTTAGTTTTAAGACCCATTTGCAACCAATGGTCTTTGCTTCATTAGGCAACTCTACAAGATCCCAAACTCCATTGCTCATCATGGAATTTATCTCCTCTTTCATGGCATCATACCATAAATTTGATTCTTTGCAACTCATGGCTTGTGAAAATATTTCAGGATCATTTTTGGCTCCAATATTATAATCAGATTCTTGTAGATATACAACATAATCACTAGGAATTGCTGATCTTTTATTTCTAGTAGATCTTCTTAATGTTGTACCAATGGTTCCTTGAGGAACTTGTGGTTCAACTAGTTGTTCAGGAGCTTGTTGTAATTCCTGAACTGCTTGATCTATTAGAATACTATCAACAACTTGTGGAATTTTAATGATTGGTTGTTCAGCACTAGTTTATACTTGAGGAGTGCTATGAACTATAACCAATCTATCATTTAATGTGGAAGGTTGAAATTCTATATGATCATGTGCGGAAACTATGTTTTTGAAATGATCGCTCCCACTAATCACATCATCCTCAAGAAATTTAGCGTTTCTTGATTCCACAATCCTAGTTGTGTGAGATGGACAATAGAACCTGTAACCTTTGGACTTTTCGGCATATCCAATGAAATACCCACTAATAGTCCTCGGGTCCAGTTTCTTCTCTTGTGGATTATATATCCTGACTTTAGACGGACATCCCCAAATGCATATATGTCGCAAACTCGGTTTCCAACCTTTCCATAATTCAAATGGTGTCTTTTGGACAGCCTTAGTTGGAACTCGGTTTAATATATACATAGCCGTCTTTAGTACTTCAGTCCACAAGAACTTAGGAAGACTAGAGTTGCTAAGCATACTCCGCACCATGTCTAATAAGGTTCGGTTTCTTCTTTCTATAACATCATTCTGGTTTGGAGAACCAGGCATAGTGTATTGGGCAATAATCCCATGCTCTTGAAGAAACTTAGCAAAAGGACCATGTGCTTGTCCATTTTCAGTATATCTACCATAATATTCTCCACCCCGATCTGATCTCACAATTTTAATTTGCTTACCACATTTGTTCTCAACTTCAGCCTTAAAGACTTTGAAGGCATCCAATGCTTCATTTTTGTTATGAAGCAAATATATATACATATATCATGAGTAATCATCTATAAAAGAGATGAAGTATTTCTGACCATGTATGTCCATGTCTGGACAACATATATCAGTATGAATTATCTCTAATAAGTCTGAACTCCTATTAGCACCCTTTTTGGACTTATTGGTCTGCTTTCCCTTAATACAGTCCACATAAGTCTTAAAATTAGTAAAATCAAGAGTACTAAGTATCCCATCTTTAACTAATCTTTTAATTCTCTCTATGGAGATATATCCTAATCTCCGATGCCATAATATAGAGGAGTCCTCATTAATATTACACCTCTTAATGCCAGTGTGAACATGCATTGAACTTTGAGTATTATCATTTTGTAATAAAATACGGTAAAGACCATCAGACAAAATACCAATCCCAACACAATCAGATTTATATAATAAACAAAATGATGTGTCTTTAAAATTAAAGGAATACCCAAATGGTACGAGTCTGTAATAGAAATTAAGTTTCGTGAGAAACTTGGTACATAAAAGGTTCTTTTCAATTTTAAAACAAAACCACTACTTAAAGTTAAAATGCATGTTCCAATTGCTTCCACATGTGAGCCCATCTTATTTCCTGATAAGATGCTTTGCTCACTTCCCACTGGCTTCCTTAGGTTTTGCATACCCTGCAAAGAGTTTGCAATATGGATTGTTGATCCAGAGTCAATCCACCAGGTGTTAATATTAACATTGACCATATTAGATTCATAACATACATATGAGGTTGGTTTACTTTTCTTTTCAAGCCATTGTTGGAATTTCGTGCATTCCTTCTTCATGTGTCCCTTTCTTTTACAAAAGAAACACCTTACTTCTTTCTTGATATCAGCTTGGGGTGGTATTTTACCTTTTCCCTGCTGATAAGCTTTCTGATTGGGGTGATATCAGTTTTGTTTTTCCCTCAAGTGGTTACTACCAATGCACTCTCACCTAATTCCATCACTAGCCTCTCTTCTTCTTGAATATACATGGTCATTAATTCATTGATTGACCATTTGTCCTTATGTGTATTGTATGAAATTTTAAAAGGGCTATATTGAGGTGGAAGGGTGTTCAGAATATAGTGCACCAAGAAGGATTCTGACATATTAACCTCAAGTTTCTTAAGTTGAGTCGTAATATCTCGCATATGCATTATGTGCTCACGCACACCCTTTATGTTGGTGAGTCTAAGGGATGAAAATTTCATAATAAGGGTACTTGCTAGTGCCTTATCCGAAGTGACGAATTGTTCATCAATAGCTTTTAGCAAGTCTTGGACATTTTCATGCTGGTCAACAGAACCACGTATGCCAGCAGTCATCTTAGTTTTGATAAACATCACGCTGAGCGATTGGATCGCTCCCATCGCTCATATAACGTGATCTCAATTGGAGTGCTGGTATTAGTGACTATAGGTGGTTCGTCTTTTCTGATAGCATAATCGATATCCATCCACCCTTAATGGAGGAGAACCCTCTCCTTCCATATCTTATAGTTATCACCATTAAGTTCAGGAATATCACAACGAATATCAGAGAAATTAACAGTTTGAGAAACTGCATAAAATCAAACATGCTTATGTCAAAATTTGAAGTTTAATAGATTAAATTAGATGTTTTACCAATGTGAAACATGCCAAAAATATGAATCTCATGACATAAAAATTGCATGTGGGCTAAATTCTTAATTCAAATAGATTCTTATGGTCTTTATGATAAAACTATTAAATTATATTCCAATTCATAATCCCTGTGGGTAAATTATGAAAATAATCTGATATTTTATCCTGATTAATTATATTAAATATAATAAAAGATCCTATGGGATAACAATTATTATACGAAATATAATCAATCACAATATGATGTCTAATTACTTATGTGATCCTTATTTTAACTTTATATATAATTTTAATTAATTAAGGATGTTGTGGCTAATTCTTAATTAATTAAGATTATATGGATCACTAGACATTTTAAACATAAAAAATTTGCTCATAAGCATAATTTAATATAACTAAATATGCATACATAATATGAGCATTTTATCAACTAAAATGTTGAAAATAAAATTTCCTTATGATTTTCAATAAAATATATCAAGAAGTTTCCAAGAAGAAACCAAAATCAGATCATTTCATAGCATAAAAAATGAAAACTCTTTCGTATCAAGGCAGAGGTCAAAAGGCTCTGATACCAAATGTTAGATGTGACTTAAACCAACTTGTGTTTCCAAATAGTTATAATAAAAACACAATAAAAACTTATGCAGAAACGAAATAGTGTACCTCCAGCCATTGTCGTCAAGAATTTCTACAGAGGTTTCTTCTTGAACTTTGGTACTTCTCGACTCAGAACTCTCGCTTTAGATAGTGTAGGAAAGCCTTTCGCTTCAAAGAGATGATTGAGCCCAAGGACAAAAATCCTTATATATATAGATGTTCTCCCATCAAGAACATTTATTATTACCAAATCATAACGTTCAAGAATTAATTCAGATTTGTAACGTTTGGACCATAATGAAGAACTTTAATGATATTAAATATTTAATTTAATAATAACGGTTTCATGTTTAAAGAATAAAAAACTGAAATCATTTAAACCATAATTAATGAAGAAATTCATGATAATGAATTATGAATCTTAATGATAACAGTTATATTATTATTAAATTAGATATTTAATAATAACAGTTACAAGCAGGTGTAGTGGCAATATCTTGTACAGCACTAGGGAATCAATATGCTCTCATGTATAGAACTAGGTGTGATAAACAAGTAGGTGCGATAGGCATTCATCTTCGACGGCCGAGCAAGATCAACAAAGGGGTGATGGGCGAGTAGGTTGGAAAGAGAAGGGGTGGAGGAAATTAGTCACGATCGAAGACGATGCTTGGATCTCCTCTGGAACACCATTGGCCTTGTGCACCATCGACACTGTTGCTGGTCTGTCATCCGCAACACAACCGAAGGGGAGGGAACCAGAGCAAGGGAGAGTGATTTCTTTATTAAAGTTTCTACGCTACAAGTGAGCAGTTTATATGAAATTATTAATTTTAAAAATAAATAAAATTATTTTTTATCCTTTTCATTTAGTTCTTTTTGCACATGACAACACAATTTTTTTCATCAAAATTAACGATTTGAGGAGAATTGAAATTAAATATTTTATTTCGTAAGTACAGAAATCTAAATACAACCTTTTAAAATATAAGGATTGTAATACTAATCCTAATTAACTAAGAGGATAATGTGTAATCCCATCATTCAATGAAGTTTGGCCGATGAGGCATCGCTTACAGTGTAATATTACCGAAGCATCCTTCTACGAGACCAGCATGTCATCATTGTCATATATGCTTGTCCCCCACCTTGTGGGTTGCAGAAGTTTAAGGTTAAGGAAGGCGGAATTGGACAGATCCAACTTCCATTAAAGATGTTGCGGAAAAGGTTACCATCTCACACAGCCGAAGGAACGCGGGTGGGCACTTACCGGATTACAGAGGAATAACGTCGAGCAATGACCGAGTGCTCGATGCGGAGCTGCGGATCCTGCCTTTCCTTCCATTAATAATGTCGCGGAAGAGATCACCATCCCACGCGACCAAAGGGACACGGGTGGCCCCTTACGGACTACGAAGGAATAACGTCGAGCACTTCTCGGGCACGAGAAAACGCCTGTCCACGGATCCCGCATTGCCTTGCACATTGTTCATGTAATCAATAATGGATGTTCCCCGGCCGTACCTCGGCTCGAGTGTCAGCATCGCTTGGCAGAGCCAATCATTCGATCAACTTCAGCCGCCCGATCTGCCGCAGCTGTTGGGGTGGAATGGCGGACAGTCGATCGTGCACTCGAACTCTGTTTTGTCCGATGAGGACATGCTTTTATGTTTCATGCATCGCTTCAACCATTCCATTGCTGAGGGATGATCTCGAGCTTGGGGATGATGGGCATGGCTTCACGATGGCGACTGAAACGACAAGTTGAGCCTCGCGTCGGATGCTGATGGCGCCTCCTTCGGTAGAAACCATCGACGGTGAATCTTATCCAAACTCGTGACTGAGACACGACCGTCTTCGATATACGCACGCAATTAAACCATCCAACTCAAATCATTGCTCCAATTTTGAGAGCGAGTCATGCGTTGACCTGCCATGTTGACTTGACTCGATCCGATATATTAGCTGTGTATGCGTTGAACCCGAATCAAGAACTGTTGACCTTGGATTTGGGTCAGCTCTGTGCACTTGTCTTGTCCGATGTCAATCTCCACGGACCGTTATGTATGCTTCGACAAAGAAATTTTTGATATCATTTTACATATATATTTTAGAAAGTTTAATATACATGCTTAATATTTCATGCAGATGAGAAGATGCTAAGTTATTCATAATAATGGAATTGCTATAACATGGCAGGAAAGGGAGGAGGTGAACTCTATGGGCATGCATGCAACCGGACATGAAGGTGAAGAGTCAAAAAGCGACGGCAAATGTACGTATACCGACGATCGATCGGTGGTGGTTAGGGTGAGGAGGCGAGGAACCGGCGGCGGGCGAAGCTTTGGAGCGTGGTGGTGTCTGCTCTGTAGTGGGTCTGCGTGAACTCCAGCAGCTCCGTCCAAGTGAAGTCGGGGAACGCCCTCGGCACCGCCTCCTCCTCCAGCAGCAGCAGCAGCTCTCTTGGCGGCCGAACCACCCTGTCGCCTCTCGGGCACACGAAGAAGGCCAAAGACAGCCGCTCCCTCTCGCTGTTGACCACCGCCCGGTGGAGGCAGCTCTTGTACCTCCCGTTGGACAATGCCTACAACATAGCATACTTCTCACATGCAGCTCATACTTTTCGAGCTGTAAATAATATTGCCGGAAATAATAAAGATTGTCATTAATCACTGTAATGAAATTATAATCAAGAATGCCACGTGTTATCAGACCACTAAATGCGAGCCGCACCTGAACAGTATCAGGTCGCCACGCCAGAACAAAATGCTACCCTACGAAAACGTACCATGAACGTGTCGCCGATGTTGATGACCAGCGCGCTCCGGACGGGGCGAACGGCCTGCCATTTGCCCTCCGTGAACACCTGCAGGCCGCCCACTTGGTCTTGCAGCAGAATCGTCAGCGCGGTGGGATCGCAGTGAGGCCCCGTCCCCAGCGCCAGCTCTGGTTCTTGGCACGGCGGGTAGCTGTTGCACCTCATGATGGAGCTCCCGTCCTCGAAGAACTGCCTGTAGTACTCCCTTCCCACGCCCAGACTGATCCCCAGCAGCTCCATGATCGACAGCGACAGCTCCTTCATGGCCTCACAGTACCTCCGGTACACCCTCCTGTTTCACGAATCGTTCATGCTCGATCGGTATCCGACTGCGGCATAAAGTTAATAAAACACCGTACCCCATCGGCTCGAATCCTTCCCCGAGCTTCGACGTGAAGTAGTCCACGACACCATCCCCGCGCTCGCCGTAGTCGTAGCCGAACGTGAGTGTCTCCTTCCACGGCAGCTTGGAGGCGAAGCGATCGGCGTGGGCTCCGACGTAGCCCCACGCGCTCCCGGGCTGCCTCCGGGCCCTCAGTTTGGTGCTCAGGGGGAGCTTGAAGAAGTCCCCGGCAGCGTCAAGGGCGTCGCCGGAGACCTTCGCGTCAACCTTATGGTTGATCACTTGGAAGAATCCGTGGCGCACGCATGCGGCCCGGCTGGCCTCGGCCGCGCGGCTGATGGAGGCCTCGTCGCCCTCGAGGAGTCCTCGGAGGTCGACGACGGGCACCTCGAGCTCCTCCAGTGGGTGAGGCCTCTCGTTGCGAGGCCAGACGAATGACTCGGGTATCTTAGCTTGTCTCCGGAGGAAGGAGGTGTCGAAGACGACGGCACCGTTGCTGCAGTGGCCTTCCTCCTTGTTGAGGTCTAAAGTGACAGGAGAGACGGAATCCATGGAAGACAAAGAGATGAGATCGGTGAAAGAAGGTTCGGGTTACTGGTGGGGCTATTTGTAACGACGGGCGGAAGGAGAAGACGACAAAAGGCGAGGAGAGATGGTAAAGAAGAGGGAAACAGGGGTTTAAGACACTTGTGAGTTTGGATAAATTCGATGACGCTAAATGAAGCTAAGAATGAAGGGCGTTAGTGGTGTAGAACTTCCATTGTCGTGGTCCAAGAAAGCTTCTGCATGGGAATCTCTTGTGAAGCTGAAGCCAAAAGTTGGGGCGACTGACGCCTATGATAGCGTCTCCCTCTTGTTGCCTTGCTTTCATCTCTTTGATCCAAGTCTCGTGTCACCTTCCTCAACCCTTTTGATGTGATTTAAGATATCTCTCAAGGATAGGATTAAAGGAAAAGCTTATCTTTGTGTATCTCACTATAAAGGTTGCTTTTTTGTCTTCTTCTTCTTTTGAAGCAGTATAGAAGATGTTGAAGAATTGACTGTATCAGGGAATTAAATTATGTCTTCTTTCTTCTTCTTTTCATCATATAAATTTTAGATATAAATTTATAGACTAAGATTTCTAACCCATGCATCCTCTCTGGCACAGTGCAGGTAAGGCTTAGTAGATCACCTGTCCTGACTCCAATTGCATGTCACACTCTCTAGCTCACCAATTTGGGCAGGCAAACATGCTTGGAATCTTTGCAGTGTCATCCCTTCCCTTTGTGTTGAGCTTGGTTACTAGGATGTGTTAGCTCTTGGGGGCAAATAGATCCTAAATAGGATGTGTCTCAAGGACGCAGATTTACGAGCATGTAGTTGGTCTCAAGATGAATAGGGAAATGGGGCCTGTCACCATGGCATCTTACTACCAAATTGTATAATCTCATCATCAACGAATGATTCTCAGAGCTTCTAATTGTATATGTTATAAGGGGTTTTCTAAGGTTTCTTTTCTATCTCAATCATATCAGGAGTATTCTTGATAAATATTCCTCTAATATTTAAGTTAGTCTAAGATTTGAAGGATTTAGAAAATACTTCAAGGTCGTATGTAAATGTGTAGTGCATTTGGCAAGCCTTTTTATGATGGGTTATTAGGACAACTACTCTTGTAATTAGCATTGGTTACGAGAAGTTGTGTATTTCTATCAAGCTTAACTACTATCATGCCACGTTGAGTTTCATGATACGATAATAGTTTGATCGATTTAATCACGTGACATTGAGATATCGTCCTATACGACGTCAAGGTGTTGGACATATTAGGATCAAGAGCATTAAGAGGGGGGTGAATTAGTGCAGTGAAAAACTTTCGACGATTAAAACTGCGTTCGTACGATGAAATCGTTTCCGACGTAAAATCGTTTTCGGAAACTTAACTTGAAAGCGAGTTCGTAAATGAGTGCAGCAAAAGTAATGAGGAAGTAAAGCACATATAGAGGTTTGCAGTAACGTAAGCAGCAAGAATAAATACAAACAAGAGAACACGAGAGTTTATAGTGGTTCGGTCAATCGTGACCTACTTCCACTCTTCTGATTCCTCTTCCGTCGAGGCCACCGGCATCCACTAACGATCTTCTTTTACTAGGCGAAGATCAACCTCCTTCTTACACCCCTCTTCTCCTTTTACTGGGTTTAGGAGACAACCCTTACAAGCACTCACTCTCCTCTCTTAAATAGAATTCTAACACTTAAGCTAGAGGAGGGAAATTCTAGATATTGCAGTAGCGTTTTTTCTCTTTTAATCTCTCTATGCTTGTATGTTTTACCCGGGGATGAGAGGAGTATTTATAGGCTCTAAACTGATTTAAATTTAGAGCTCAAAAATGTCATCTCCCAGATTTTTGGGGTCCTGGTGGTACCACCTCTTGACTGGGGCGGTACAACTGCCTGGCAGCTCGGAGACTGAGCCTTTGGGCGGTGCCATCGCCCAGTCTTGCTCGAAGACTGAGCCCAGGCGGTGCCACCGCCTGACCTGGGCGGTTGCACCACCCAGCTTTCCTGGGAGACCATCTCCTGGGCTGTGCCACTGCTTGGCAGGAATTCTGGTCCGAATAAGTTGATCCATTCAGCCCAATTTGGGTCTATCAAGGGCCCAATTGCCCCCAGATTAAGTTAATGGGATCACTTCCCATTCCTAACTTAATCTACATGCTAACTACGATATTTCTTAAGACATTTACTGCAACTTGCTCCGGTGCATCAATCGCTTTTTCCAGCGAGCTTTCGACGAACTTCTGACAAACATCCGACGAACCTTCGCCGATGCTCCGACGGACTTTCGGTAAACTCCTGGACTTGCGACGATCCACTTGGTGAGTTCCGACGAGCTTCTTTTGGCAAGCTCCTGGACTTCTCGGATTTGTTCCCATAGAACCTCCGACGGTCGTTCGGACTTTCGTCGAACTCTCGAACTCCTAACGTGATCATAGTCTTGACTTCGGCGCAACTCCTGCTGCATGTCTTACTTCCATCGTAATTAATCCTGCACATGTAAAACAAAACTTCAATCAAGACAATTAATCCTAAGCAATTAACCAAGTTGTCCGGCATGTCATTGGTCCCTCAACGCTTCGTCCGATTATTCGGTGCATCGTCCTCTCCTGCGACCTATTGCCCAATCGATCAGTTGACTCCGCAACTCCGATATCCTTAGCACAATACCCACTCTTCTTGGCCCGATGCCCGAGTCCATGGCCCGAAGCCTTCTATCGATATGTCGACCGATCCACCGATCCGACGTCCAATCTTCTGACATTTTCCTCGGGCACAATATGATTTTTCCTGCTTTAATTGTCTCATCCTGATCGAAGCATCCTGCGTCACTCAAAACGCAGATTAAAACATAAATATATATGAAGTGGTTTCATCATCAAAATATAAGATTCAACAATCTCCCCCTTTTTGATGATGACAACCACTTGATGGCGGAGTTAACCTTAACTCCCGTAGTTTAAACAAACTCCCCCTATCAATATGCCATATTGATAGAAACTCTTGGATTCAAAAATCCAAGCAACATGTCATCATATACTTATGCATAACATGTCAGGTCATCAACATACTTCTCCCCCTTTGTCATCAACAAAAAGGAGAAGTACAACTATTCTTGTGTTTATGATATAAGTTCAACTCATTACATGAAAAACATAGTATCAAATTTTATCATCATGCAATCAAGCAATTAAAGATGTGCAAGTTGAAAATGTTTGCTTTTCATTAGATAGCAAATGTTTGCTTTTCATGAGATAGCAAATGTTTGCTTTTCTTTAGACTACAAGCTAGCAATTTATAGATGTTCAAAAAAGCAACTCTTGCTTCTTGAAATATGCAAGCTTTACATTATACAAGCTATCAATTTTAAAGATATACAAGTTGGCATATTTGCTTTTCTTGAGATAGGCACTATAGCATATTTTTGGGTTTTCTTGAGATTTCAAGCTAGCAATTCTCGGTGATGTTCAAGATAGCAATTTTTTCTTTTTTGAGAAGTATAATTTTTGCTTTCTTCTTGAATTGTACAATTTGCTTCTTTTGAGATAGCAGCTTTTTGCTTCTCTTTAGATCATAAGCTAGCAATTCTAGCAAATTTTACATCATGCAAAGTAGCATAGTTTTTTGATGTTCAAGATGTCAAGTTCTTTTCCTTGCAATATGTAAGCTAGCAAATATTTGCTTCATTTGCAAAGTGCATGTTTCTAAATTTTGCAAGATGAGCTAGCGATATTTCTCCCCCTTTGTCAATGTCAAAAAGAATGGAAGACCCTTTACGTCAATTTCTAAATCATGAAAAAGATAAGTATCAATCTTATCATTATATTTTTAAATTAAAACATGCACATTTTCAAAACAATACATTTTATTTTTCATTCATGATATAAATAAATTAATCATCATTATGAGCATATCATATATGATATTCAAGCATTAAAATTTTTAAGCATTTATCAACATGTTGATCATGATACCAAACATTCATCATTTAAAGCATTCATAATATGCAATAGATCATGTACATCATTATCATAAGTATTGCATGCATCATTTCAAATTCATGAATATTTCATCATTGCATGCATAATATCAAATTCATGAATATTTCATGCATTCATATCATCACATAAAGAATATCAAGAAGAATTAGTTAGGTGATGAGATAAACATTTCATGAATACAAGGAATTGCATAAAGATCATATCATGAAAGATTTAAACATATGAATACCAAAAGACATGATTTCTTTTTTAAAAACCTCATCATAAATAATCGAAAGAAAATCTTAGGAGATCGATTAAACAAAAAATCTTGATTCATAATAAAATTTCATGTATCGAATATCGAGAAATCAAGATGATGATTAAAAAAAAAAAACATATCACAAGTTATATTCAAGAGAAAAATCATCATTCATTTTGTCAAATCAACATTTCTTGGGTATGCATAATAATAATATCAAAACATGGTTTCAAATCTTCAACATATAATATGCATAAATTCAAAAATCGAAAGGAGAAGGGAAGAATTCAAAGGTACAAAGATTTCAACCATCTCATAAACAAATGAAGGATCAAGTCATGAATCGAAAATTCCATGAATCATTTTGACAAATCTCCTTTTAAATAATCGAGATGATCATCAAGGGAAATCTCATGTTATTCTAAGAAATCAAGATCATGATTTTGATAAAACTAATCTCAAATTCAAATCACCAAAATCATTTTTATGGTTCACAAAATTCATAACATAAGTAGATTCATGATTTCATTGATAATATATTTTTCCTTTTTTAAGTATTTCATTTTAAGTAATTGATTTCATGTTAGCATGCTTTTTTATTTATGTTAAATAAAAATATGCATCAACGTTTAGGATCAAAAAATGAATTTCATCATAAAATCATCAAGATCAATAAATCACAAAAATCAAGAGAATCCGAAAATAAAATTTAACACTTTCATGCATTCGGACATGGTTTTGCCATATGTTTTTCAAATACACTCATGAAAATAACACATGCTTATCATCATTGATACCTTAAAATCTTATGCATAAAATTATCAATCATGATTTCAAAATATTTAATATTATATCATTATGCATTTCTTCAAATCAAACATGATTTTATTTAATCAAAATCAAGAAATAACAATGAAAATCAACGTGATACACATTATTACTTCTTAACCACATATAGCATGATTTGATATTTTCAATCAAAATCATTTTATTTGTTTATTATAAAATATGTATTTTTTATGATTATTTTCAAAACTACTAGCATGATCGTAATTTTTATATTTTTTTAAACATATAATTTTCAAGAAAATTAATTCTATACTAAAAAAGAAAATACATTATGAAAAGCATCATGTAATTTTGAAATAAATTAAGGGGGTTTTGATTACCTCATCGTTAAATGTCGTTAAGGCATAGTTTGCCACCTCGCATTTTTTAATTTTCTTCTCATCTTCGGAGGAGCTCGATTCATCCCACTTTATGTTCTTTTTCTTGCGTTCAAAGCAAGTAATTCTGTTCTTTTTGTTCTTAAATTTTTATTTCTTTAATTTTTTAAATTTCTTAGTGAGTAGTTCTTGTTCACCATCACTTGAGCTTATGCTTGAGTGGTTTTCAAATGTTCTATGTCTCAAATCTTTTCTGTTCTTTGGAAGGTGGTTCAAGTGCTCATCGGGTCCAAAATGTTCCAAAAGTGTCATTTCATAGGTCATTAATGACCCGATTACTTCTTCTAATAGAAAATTATTTAAATTTTTTATCTCTTATATTACGGTTATTTTAGGATCCCACCTTTTTAGAAGGGATCTTAAGATCTTGCTTATGAGATCAAAATTCAAAAAAGATTTATCAAGAACTCTTAGTTGTACATGTCGCCTATAGTCTTGCTTTATTGCATTCGAAAAAGCTCAAAATCATGCAATAATAACTTTCAAGTCTTTGACTCTACTAGTTCCCTCGTGCATGATTTCAAGTGTTCGTCAAATATCCAAAGTCGTTTCACACGTATAAATCCGATTGAACTCATTTTTGTCCAAAATGCAAAATAAGGCATTCATAGCCTTTGCGTTTAAAGAAAAATACTTCTTCTCCAAATCCGACCATTCATTCATCGGTTTAGAGGGAAGTTGAAAACCATTTTCAATAATATTCCATAAATCCAAATTCATTGAAATCAAGAAAACTCTCATTTGAGTTTTCCAATAAGTGTAGTCCAATCCGTTAAACAACGGTGAATGAACAACCGATAAGCCCTCTTGAAAGCCATAAAGAGTCATTTGTCTCGGGTGTAAATCCGAAATGAGAAATACCGGGCTCTGATACCAATTGTTAGGATCAAGAGCACTAAGAGGGGGGGGGGAGCGGTGAATTAGTACAACAGAAAACTTTTGACAATTAAAACTGCGTTCGTACGATGAAATCGTTTCCCCGTTTTCGGAAACTTAACTTGAAAGCTTGTTCGTAAATGAGTGCAGCAAAAGTAATGAGGAAGTAAAGCACATATAGAGGTTTGCAATAAGGTAAGCAGCAAGAATAAATGCAAACCAGAGAAGATGAGAGTTAATAGTGGTTCGGTCAATCGTGACCTCCATCCACTCCTCTGATTCCTCTTCCGTCGAGGCCATCGACATCCACTAATGATCTTCCTTTACAAGGCGAAGATCAACCTCCTTCTTACACCCATCTTCTCCTTTTACCGGGTTTAGGAGATAACCTTTATAAGCACTCACTCTCCTCTCTTAAACAGAATTCTAACACTTAAGCCAGAGGAGAGAAATTCTAGAGATTGCAACAGCGTTTTCTCTCTTTTAATCTCTTTGTGCTTGAATGTTTTACCTAGGGATGGGAGGAGTATTTATAGGCTCTAAACTGGTTTGAATTTGGAGCTCAAAAATGTTATCTCCCGGATTTTTGGGGTCCTAACGGTACCACCTCCTGATTGGGGTGGTACAACCGCCTGGTGGCTCAGAGACTGAGCCTCTGGGCGGTGCCACCGCCTGACAGGGGCGGTTGCACCGCTCAGCTTTCCTGGGAGACAATCTCTTGGGCGATGCCATCGCCGACCCTAGCGGTGCCATTGCTTGACAGGAATTCTGGTCCAAATGGGTTGATCCATTCGGCCCAATTTGGGTCTATCAAGGGCCCAATTGTCCCCAGATTAAGTTAATGGGAGTACTTCCCATTCCTAACTTAATCTACATGCTAACTATGATATTTCTTAAGACATTTACTGCAACTTGCTCCGGTGCGTCAATCGCTTCTTCCGGCGAGCTTCCGACGAACTTCCGACGAACATCCGACGAACCTTCGGCGATGCTCCAATGGACTTTCGGCAAACTCCTAGACTTGTGACGATCCACTTGGTGAGTTCCGACGAGCTTCTTTTGGTAAGCTCCTGGACTTCTCGGATTTGTTCCCGTAGAACCTTCGTCAACCATTTGGACTTCCGTCTAACTCTTGAACTTCCAACGTGATCATAGTCTTGACTCCGGCGTAACTCCTATTGCATGTCTTACTTCCATCGTAGTTAATCCTACACATGTAAAACAAAACTTCGATCAAGACAATTAATCCTAAACAATTAACCAAGTTGTTCGGCATGTCATTGGTCCCTCGACGCTTCGTCCGATTCTTCGACGCATCGTCCTCTCCTGCGTCCTATTGCCCAATCGGCCAGTTGACTTCACAATTCTGATATCCTTGGCACAATACCCGCTCTTCTTGGCATGATGCCCAAGTCCACGGTCCGAAGCCTTCTATCGATACATCGATCGATCCACCAGCCCGACGTTCAATCTTCTGATATGTTTCTCCGGCACAACATGATTTTTCCTGCTTTAATTGTCTCATCCTGATCGAAGCATCCTGCGTCACTCAAAACGTAGATTAAAACATAAACATATATCAAGTGGTTTTATTATCAAAATACGAGATTTAACAAGACATATATTAATCATATGGTTCCGAAGTATTAGGTGCATGTCAATTATGTGAGATTGAAGTATCGATCATATTCCTAAGCCCCGTCCTAATTAATTTATTATATTTTAATTATTTTAATCCTAATATTATAAAGAAATAATATTAATTCGAAGATATCATGATCAAACCATACTCATTCTTAAACTTATTTATTAAGAGGAGTATGTAGTTAAAAAAGAAAAAAAAATGTTTCCTTGTCTTTTGACTCGTAGACATAAAATCAGAGATTTGACCTTAAATTGTTTATAATTATTCCAAAATATTGAAATTTATTGAAGTTTAATTGAGAATTTTTCTTTTTTAATCCTTTCTTGGTGTGAAAATACAGTTGCATATTAGGTTTAGGGTAATTTTGGGCTCCATAAATTAGATCAAACATGCAATTGAGCATCATAATATCAATAATTGCTTGAAAATAGACACAAATAATAAACTTCATCTCGGAGAATCCGATGACATATTTACATTAGAGAATAACATGACATGATTAACATATATATATATATATATATATATATATATATATATATATATATATATATATATATATATATATATATATATATATGTCCTTTCTTCGCTATAACCTTAGAAAGAAGATAGGCCTTTTTGTGCTGTACTCACCGAAGGATCGAGCGGCGGTTATGTTGCTCCGCCTTCGTCCGATTGCCGCCACCGCGACCACAGTGGTTCTCTCCCGGCAAAGCTCTCGCCTCTCCCCTTTGTCCTGCACGTCTCGCACGCTTCTCTTCCCGTCTCCGGTTCGCCGCCCTCTCCGAAGGCAGTCTCTCTTGTCAAGAAGATGGAACTCTTCTCATCGCCGAGGGCTTACAACCCTTGCCCAAGGTATACCCGATTCATTTCTTGATTGGTACGAGAGAATTCTATGCACCTGGCTTTCCTGACCGGAGATTTCAGGGTTTGGGGCTGGTTTTTTAGGTCCACAGTTATGAAATTGGGTAATGATCCCTGGCAATTATTCTTTGTTGGTTGTTGGTGGAAAATACTCACTGTTTCTGGTAAGATTCACCATATGAGAGGTTTCATGGATTCGAATGTTCTTCTGTCTTAAATTAGCGGTGGAATTTGGATTATTGATAAAAACCTTACAAGAGGTTGCTTGTACATGTGATTATGGAGAGCCTGGCGAGCACTATATGGAGAGGCTGATAACATGTTTTGGGTTACTGTTTTGAGATGTGAATAAAGCTCTTTGAAGCTTGGCTGTTTGATTTAGGATGGAGACTTCTCTGGCCTTCAAAACCCTCAGGCTATAGACCATGACAACTTTTTCTTGGAGCTTTGTCTTGATAAGTAAATGTCACTTGAAAATTGTACCCCATTAACCTAATATAAGGCCCTATGTGGTATGGGCATTTTCCTTGAAATCCTAGGATTTTAAGCAAGAAAACCCTAGTGTCTCCAGTTGAAACCAGCAGTTTGGCAATTCTGGTCAGTTGCTGGAAGTATGGTGATTTGAATTCCTGGGTTACCTAAGGAACTTGGAAATCCTTGAGATTACGTACCTTGTTAATCCTAGCTAAGCACAATATACACATGAAATTCTCCAACCAAATACAAAAGCATGAAATCCTAGGTTGAATCTAGTCATCTCTACATTTTTGTGGTTCTGATACCATGTATCTGAACATATATTCTAGCTGCAAAATCAATTTAATTGTTTGGAATTGGAATCTTTAACAGATCTGCCTCTAACAAAATGTTTATATTATGAATTTATCATACTCTGGAAATCAGTAGTTTGTATTCCACGGGATGAAGCTCCTTTGTCATAATGTACAGGTGTGAAAGATAATTCCAAAGCAATTGAGGAACAATATGATGTCATAGTAGTAGGAGGAGGGCATGCAGGCTGTGAAGCTGCACTTGCAGCTGCTCGTCTTGGTGCCCGGACTCTTCTTCTCACCCTCAACATTGATCGCATTGCATGGCAGGTTAATTTTGTAATTTTGACATTTATCATTGTTTTTTGTTTATTATTGTTTAAATTTCATGGCATTTCTAGGCACACTAAAAGTTGAAAGTTCATTTTGAGTATTGAGTATGTTGATTGCATAACTGATACAGCTCTTTTTTTTTAATTTTCTTAAATTATGACATAACATATTTGTCTCACTTTATTTTGAATTCTTATTTCTTGGCACACAGCCCTGCAATCCAGCAGTTGGTGGTCCTGCAAAATCTCAATTGGTGCATGAAGTGGATGCCCTTGGTGGTGAAATAGGGAAAATTGCTGATAGGTAGAATTCCCATAATGGTTGACTTTGATATATTACTAGTTTAATTTGTTGTTCAATTAATCACCATATATTTTCTTAAGCAGGTACTTGGATTCTTGAAATTGTTAATTGAATTTCTGTGAGAAATTTGTTTCTGTGGGGATGCTTATTCATGCTTCTTAATTTCTTTTGGTTCATAATTTAGTTGGGACTTCATAAATTGAACTATTTGTTTTTTGGTTTTTTTTTTTTCACTTCTGTGTTTGTTGTAATATGTTAACTAGTGCATCATAAAGTTTATTACAATTTATTACAACATATTACAACATACTACAACAAGACAAGCTTTGTGACATACAAGATCAAGCAGCCAATTTTTTTTTGGTGCAGTATAAGCATCTTACCATTTTCCTCTTTGAATTGATATTTTTTTTGTTAAACTTGCAGATCCAGATTTTGATTTTATTTGTCTTAATTCTTGATAAGTGGAAGCTTTTTATCTGGTAAAAATTGTGCCTCATTTCATGTAATTGCAAGGGTTACCTTTGTGCCACCTGGTCATTATAATTGACCCCATCTCACTGCATTTTACTTGGAAATTTTGTAAGATTTTTCGGTTATCATCTTTTGTCCATAAGAGTTCTGGTCTATCAGAGTACAAGGTTTTGTCACAAATGGGTCTCGTATACCCTTTATGGCACCACACCTATGAACTTGTGCTAGTTGCAATTGTTCCTAGTTAAAAGATCATTTACAATTTTATTTTATTCATACACTTCATTGCAGTTGGGGTTGGGAATTGGGATTACCATCTTTGTTGCTCGCCTTCCTTAACCTGGGTCTGATAATTCTTGCTGATCTCTTACCACACCAGGTGCTACTTGCAAAAACGTGTTCTCAACCGTTCAAAAGGTCCTGCTGTTCGAGCATTGCGTGCTCAGACTGATAAGAGGGAGTATGCCTTGGAAATGAAAAAGGTTGTTGAAAGGTTAGTCTATTTGCACAAAGAATTGATTATTCTCTTTATTCTTCTCGTGCTACCTATACCTAATGTTGGCAGGTCCATGTGGGTAGTTAAGCACCAATATTATGAAGAATGTACTAGTTTATACTTTTTTGAGATAAATGTAGTTTTAACTAGGCTTTGATTATTAATGATGCTAAACCTATGTGTCTAGTTCATGCAAAACTTCAAGTATTGTGCTAATCTATTGTGTCCCCAACTTGACATGCTCTTACAAAGTTTTGCATCATCTGCATAGTGAATCATAGTGTTTGATCGCTAAAGAAAATCTAAGGACAAGAATGAGTAGCCTGTTGTCAGTTTGCTGACTTGAAACTGCTGGTACCCATTGAGATTATTGTTAGGTTGATAGGTACATCAACACAATGCCGTGCTACAGAATGACAATCCTTGTTCTTGTGAACACTTTTTGTTCATAAAAGTGCTCATATTTCTTATGATTTTCGTATATAATGATCATTAATTATCTAAATAGTTTAATGTATAGTAATTATCTAAGTAGCAGTAGCAGCACAACAGATAAATTTTTAGAACACATAGGAAACATACATGTACTGATTTTCCTATGCTCTATGTATGTATCCATGCTTGATTTCCTTCATCAAGAAAATGCTATTCATTTCCATATCAAAGAAGACTAATTAGTTTCTATTTATATTTTATATCAGTATGAGTTTAATATTTACTTTGCCATAATATTGAAATTAGGATTTTTTGCATAAGAACAGGGATTCAGGAATGATTGGACATATTGTTTCAGATTCTTGATTGTTATTCTGCATGTACCATTTTTTGGTTTGAAGTTCATTCATTTTCTCAGGCGTAAAATTTTGAAAAATATCAAATTGTTTTCTGAAATATTTTGATGGGGGCATTTTAGGGGCTTTTATGAATTGGTATTACAGATACTACATGGCTTTCTAACTAGTGCTACTTTTTCAGCACCACAAACCTTTTTATCAGAGAAGCTATGGTGACTAATATCTTGGTAGGCCAGAATGATACTGTGGAAGGAGTGTCCACCTTCTTTGGCATGAACTTCTATGCTCCTTCAGTGGTTCTCACAACAGGCACTTTTATGAGCGGTAAGATCTGGGTTGGTAGAACATCAATGCCTGCAGGACGAGCTGGGGAGTCAGCTTCTCATGGGCTAACTGAGAGCTTGCAACAACTTGGCTTTGAGACTGACCGTTTGAAGACTGGAACCCCTGCACGTGTTGACTACCGTAGTGTTAACTTCTTTGGTTTGGAACCTCAGCATGGAGATGAAGAGGTAGTTACTGTTATAAGCTCATGCAGGATTGTGATAACATCAATAACTATAATTGAGAGTTTCTTATAATTAAATGTATATTATTTTGAACAATAACATTAGTAACATTCTTATAATATGATACATAGACTATAATCTCCCTGCATATATGTTCTTCTCTAACAAGAAACTTTTGTGGTTTTGTAGCTGTGCTACTCCTGGTTGAGACATTTTGAGCAGTTCTAATGTGGTTGGTTTTCTTATATGTCCTGTTAGGCCAAAGCGTGCTTTCATATCATTATCTTGTTAGCATACCTTAATGGCTTTGTCGATGACTCAACATATCTTTTTGGTTGATCATGACACAGTAAAAGGCTTTTGATTGCTCCACAATGAATGAACTTTTCTTTATGCTGTCTTTTTTTAACTAGCACAATCGTTGATTATTAGTATTTTTCAAATTTTGTCATGGAATATAAGTTATCAATTATCTAGTGGAATCATTGCTTAATCTTTAGCAATGTTTGATTTCACTCGAATGAGTAATTTGTGAAGAAATCTTGTCTTTTTATACAGATTGAATAGGTTGCCAATGGATAACTTTTAGATGAAATGTGTTCTATATTCTTTCTCTAGTCTCAGATTTAGTGGGACCTTAGACTTACTTGTCAAGTGTTCACCACTGGTGTTATTCAAGTCTCACATGGTATATTAAAATTGTGCATTGTTGTTACAAACTTCGTGAATAAACTTATGTACACTGTATACAATTACCCTGTCATGGGTGTGTAAAAACAACTCAGCTGATTTTTCCTCAAGTCAACTAAAATATAATATTATAAACTTTGGTTTGTTGATTAAAATGCATTGATCTTCCTGTGTGCAAACATGCACTGTTGAGTTTCTCAATATGTACACCCAGGGGCTCCTATTTAGTGGATCATATGGTCTCCATTTCATAGTCACAAAATGGTTTGGGAACAATATACTATAGTCAATTTTGTTGTAAAAAATGGTTTAGGAGCAATATACTATTGTCAATTTTGTTGTGAAACTGATATGTATAATTGCAATTTTTTATTTACTATTTTAACCCTTTTTTTCTGTAACAGGTTAATTGGTTTAGCTTCGATCCTGATTACCATGTAGAGCGAGAGCAAATGTGCTGTTATTTGACACGCACCACAAAAGACACCCATCAACTTATCAAAGACAACTTACATGAGACACCCACATATGGTGGTTGGGTAGAAGCAAAAGGCCCAAGATACTGTCCATCTATTGAAGATAAGGTAGTACACTAGTATTCAGTTAGAACCTAATGTTATTTGTTATCAAGGAAGAGCAATTATCCTTGTTGCACCCTGTTATTTTTTTATTTCATTCTGAGTCTAGGAGTTAGTTGTTATCAGGGAAGAGCAATTATCTTTTATTGCACCTGTTATTTTTTACTTCATTCTGTCTAGGAGTTAGTTGTAGGTATCATATCTTTTCTCTTAAGTAACCACTAACTTTGTTTTCAGATTGTACGATTCCAAGATAAGGATTCCCATCAAATTTTTCTAGAACCTGAAGGCCGTACTGTTCCTGATCTCTATGTGCAGGTTGTTCTTTTTCTTCTAAATCAATTATAATTTGGAGTGTTTAAGTATGATGATCACTGCAGCATTCAGTGACCTTTAATTCTGTCTTCTGCATTTTGACATACTGTGAATTGTGCAATCAATGTAGAGGATATTGGCTTAGCATGTTCTACCATTTAGTTGATCAGAATACCTGCATGATGTTATAATATTCATTGATTTGTTAAGGATTCCTGATTGGTTCGTGATATCATTATGCTTCAATGTTTTATGTGTAACTCTTCTACATTTTCTTGGATCTCCTCGCATTCTTGTTTTAGGACATGCATATGTAATTTATCATGCTTTCTTTTGTTCCCTTGGTGCTGCTATATGATATATAGTTCATCTTCACTGTTTTATATATTGAATGACAACATTTTTCTGTCTAATAGGGATTTTCTACTGGTTTACCTGAGAGGCTGCAATTGACACTTTTAAGAACATTACCTGGACTTGAAAACTGTTTGATGCTAAGGCCTGCATATGCTGTGGAATACGACTACTTGCCTGCCCATCAGTGCTCTAGATCTCTAATGACGAAGAAGATTGAAGGTTTGTTTTTCTCAGGTCAGATCAACGGAACAACAGGTTATGAAGAAGCTGCAGCTCAGGTTATGCATTGTGTAGTCCTGCCACATTTGATAGATTCATCTGTTTTCTTGCTCTTATCATTTAGGACCTAGATTGTGGTACCTCCGTATAAAAATAGTGGACTTAGTGGAGTATACAACTTTTGAGGTATTTTTTGGTTTCTTTTGTTTGATGTGCAGGGTCTTATTTCTGGGATTAATGCTGCTAGACATTCAGATGGAAAATCTATTATCATTCTTGAGAGAGAAAGCAGCTATATTGGCACTTTGATTGATGATCTTGTAACAAAAGATTTACGAGAGCCTTATCGCATGTTAACGAGGTATTATGTGTTTTTATTTGAAAACTTTTGATGTTTAGCTCCGCTGGAGATGACTATTTAATTGGCGAATGAACTTGTCTAATATAAAGAAACTCTGATAGTTGCAATAAGCAAAGCACTGAACATTTGTTTGAGCTTCATGCATTATGATGCGTATGTTTTGGATGTCATGCACTGATGGCTTGCTTTTGTTCATTGGCAATACACAAGGCCCAAGTAGTTCATGTAGATTTTTAACTTGTGAATTCTCACCGATTCCACTTGTAATGATGTTTTATCTACTTCAGCCGTTCAGAGCATCGATTACTTCTCCGTGCTGACAATGCAGACAGCCGGCTGACTCCTTTGGGGTGGGATATTGGTTTAATAGATGAAAGACGCTGGAACTTATACCAATTAAAGCAAGCTCGAATATTGGAGGAGAAAGAACGTCTGAAGTCTGTACGTATTTCAGGTTAGCTATCTTTCTCATATATTATAAGACAGTTCATACATCAGGACCTTATTTTGGGTTTTATGATCATATATGGGGGACCGCTTGCATCCGTTGGATATTATCTGCCCTTTTTTATAGTTCATCACATGATGTGATGGTTCTGTTCTAATAACAGGGGGTGATTTTGCTGCTGAAGTTAGTCATTTATCTGGGCAACCAGTTAAAGATTCATCTTCGTTGGAAAGCATTCTAAAAAAACCACATGTAGAATACAAGGTCCTTGACAAGCATGGCTATGGTAATGAGCTTTTATCCAGGATTGAGAAAGAATGCGTTGAGATTGATATAAAGTATGCGGGCTTCATTGCACGCCAAAGGAGCCAGCTGCAACAGGTTAATTATTTTATCTGAATTCTGAAATAAGTGGTTTTCTCTGCCTAGGGAAGCTAAATTGGATTTTAAAAATATTCTTCATTTTTTTTCGCTTATGCAGATTCATAATTTGCATCAATAATTCTAAGTGTATATATCATGATCTGCCCTAGAACATAAATCTGAAGTTCAAATGAAATATTTGATTGGCTCCTTGCATCCCATTATCTTCTTGAATTTAGGAGGCTGAAAGAACAAATAATTAACATCGTTACATATTATCAGACCATCCAATTTGTGTTGTTTGTTAAAGCTTGTATCTTTAGCTGGCCTACCACAAGTCATAAAGTTTTCTCGCTTTTCCTAAGCATCAATATAAGATGACTTAGACCCAATTGTTGACTATGTGGAGACAGTTATTTAAATCATTTCCTCCAATATGGATTCAGAGTAACGTTTGCAAATATTGCAATAATCACCATGTGCTTGGTATCTTGCAACTTGTCTATGCCTGCCTCTCTTGTCAGCTCTAGATTGCTTTTTCTCAGTTCACATTCTTTTTATTGTTGAAATAACCCTAAAAAGTTAATGATAAGCCAACATTTTGGATTCTCTTAGATATCTGTATTACATCTTCAAAGGTACCATAATTCACAAATCTGTTATTTTCTCCAGTTTTGTTGGTCAAATTGACATCATTTAGTTTCATAGGTACTGGCAAAGCAGCATCTTGGTTGTTTTTGTTGGATTTTGCAAGTTTATCATCTACATTGTTTGTTTGATCTTCATACTATTTATTGATTCCAACTTGTGGCTATAGGAGAATTTCAATAGGTTAAATGATCGCTAGAAGGGATCCCATCGCTTGATGTGCTATATACCAGATTTTTGGTCTAGTTTTACCCTTTATTATACCAACCATTAGTGGCTTGGTCCCTGATCTGGCTTAGCCTCATACTGATATGTACTGAAAATGCTGGGCAGTATACTGTGGTTGTTTATTCCTTGATATGAGGTAATTTCTATTATTTTTGTTTGGAAACTTCCGAATAAACTAGGAAGTACCTAACTACCTGTTGAAACCGTATGAGACGAATAATCCTATTTTAAAAGTAATTATTGCTGATATATCAGTTCTGTTTAGAAGATAGAGTAAACATATAATAGGAATTATAAGACTGTAGGCTTGCCATACTGTCTTAATTTTTGCTACATTTTTTTTCTTTTTGTCAGATTGTTAATCAACAACATAAAAGACTTCCAGAGGACTTGGATTACTATTCGATGACAACTTTATCTTTGGAAGCACGTGAGAAGCTATCAAAGGTATGTAACCTCGATAAGATTTGCTTTATGAAACTGGTGATCTTGTTGGGTGTTAAAAAGGAAAGCTATGAGAAGTCTAAGAACAACATCTCATCCATATTAAGTGTTTGAAGCAAAGTCCATTATTGTGATGCAACCCATGGAAGAAAGTTTCTCGATCCATTTGATACATTACTAAAAGAGAACCTATTTTATCATAGCTATGTTTCAAGACTTCCTATATGGCTTCTCTGCCATATCATTAGTTAGATCCTCAACCTCAGCTAGGTTGAATATATATATTAAACTGTTGATCAGATTGATACCATGAACATTTCAATAGCCTCAATGACATAATTAGAATGAGAATGAGAGTTTTAAGTTCTTAAGTTATAATCTAAGATGACGGTTAACCTGACTAAAGACCCAATTACAATACTAAAGCGAGCCAAGTTTGATCGAAACTGACACGATTCGGATATGATTGGCCAATCAGATTATTATTGCACCAGGCATGACAAATGTGTTGTTTTGTTTATTATTTTTCATGTTGCCTCGGTGTAGTTTTGATGTTGTTCTCAACAGATCTAGGTGACGGGAAATTTAGCATAGCTGACACCAAGTAGTTGGGTTCTAAAAATTTGTTGCCATCACTAAAGAAGTTTGATCTTGATCCAGCTTAAAACTGTAGTTTATCAACTGCATGAATTTTGTGCAAATGCTAGAAAACTCTATTATGTGGTGCTACGATAAATTTTGGCAGGTCAGGCCACAAACGATTGGTCAAGCAAGTAGAGTTGGTGGTGTGAGCCCTGCTGACATGACAGCTCTCCTCATTTGCCTAGAAGCTAAACGCAGGATGGCCAGTGAAATGAAAAGGCATGGTTTAGTCAGATCAGCTGCAGATGATCTTGATGAAACTGAATCTTGTTTAGCTACTGCACGACGTGCTGCCGATGCCTAATATGAAACAGGAGATGCAATTGTTCCGTGCACCGTTCTAACTGTGATTCTGTTTACAGAGAAGATGCGAGTAAAGTATATCACTGATGTCATTTTAACAAGCAAAATTTTGTTTTCCGTTCTTTTGGATTTGCTAACTCAATCTGTCCCAGCTTCTACTGGGATTTTTTTGAAATTGGCAGGTCTATTTTAAGTCTGAGTTGGCGCATCATGCAGTTTTCAGACAATGTGGCTGATGCTTGGTATTCAGGTTCCATGCGCATATGCAAGTTTGATTTGAAGACAGAACAAAGAGCCAGAATATGAGGTTGCTCAGAATGTGGTTCCCAAGTCATGCTAAGTAATGCGATCAGCTCTTCAGGGCTTGCATGCTTAATTGTGTCTTAATGAAAATTTGTGTAATTTAATTAAGCCTCTGGAAGGAACAAGCCCTGCCCTTTTTTGAAGTCACTGTTCTTTATCTGCCAAATATGTCGGGACTGCTCATGTTTCTATTAGTGGTCCATCGCCTCACATAACATTATTGGAATCCTTTTGTTCAAGTTTTGAAGTAGGTTTTTTTGCTTGTGGATCTTAGGCAACTCAGCTCTATGTATTTAACAAACAACATAGAGAAGAATCAAGTTCTCTCGAGCAATGTAAAGTTCTTTACATATTATTTTGTCACCAGCAAACTCTCAAAGAGGAGAGATGAGATGCTATTCATTTCTATTCTCTACTCAGTTTGACGGCTGTTGTATATATATATATATATATATATATATAGAGAGAGAGAGAGAGAGAGAGAGAGAGAGAGAGATTTATTACTGCAACGCTGTATAACAATCAATCCCTACTTATGAAAAAGCATTGGCGAGTAGAGACCCCTCAGTCAGGTCAATTATCTGTCCAATAAAAATTAAAATTATTAATTCTAACAAAATTTACCAGCCAGTTGAACACTCATTTCCTGCCTATATGTATGTATATACAGTAAAATATGAGAACACGTGCATGACATGCTCTTATTATATCGAGTAAGTTTCAAGATGAATGGATCATTCTCCTAACAAGGACATCTAGATCTTAGTCGAAGAGGGATGGATCATTCTCCTTCCCAAGGACATCCTAGATCTATCTTACATGCACTCTCACAGTCAAAGAGGGTTAAGCCTCAAGGACACACCGTACACCTGAAATATGCATGCCCACCGTCTGTAACGATATTTGTCTTTGAAACATACAAATTCATGGGTGAAAGCATGCCCAGCATCTGTTGGTTACTGAAGCAGAATCACTTGCTGTTGCAAATGACTGAAAACTATATAATCATCATCATCATGTTGAGCATTTACTTGGGGAACAGTTTGCATATGTTTTTGATGGTTCACCTACTTATCAAGTTGATGATGTAATCCTTCTCTTCACACAAACAAAAATGATTTCTAGACCAAGCAGCAATTGCAAACCAAACTTAAAAGACTTTCAACAGGTAATATTCTGGACAACTTAGAAATCCATCTTACTTGTAATTCTCATAAGAATGAAATACAATAAAAACACTACAGAATGTTATTCATAATGCCAAACACATCAAACAAAATTACGTGACGCCCAGATCAGAATCATACTCTTTTCCACCATATCATCTCCTTAACTATCAGTCTTCTCGAGAGCTGTTAGAGGACAAATTAACATACAAGTTAACACGTGTGTCAAGTAAATGAGTCAAATGTAATCCACATGGAAGGTAATGGATTCGAAAGAGCTTACTGTTGTAGTTCAGTAACTTCTCAATAAGGTCAACATGAGTCATAAGCATTCGCCTACAGCAATAGCGGACCAAGCCCAGAGCATCCAAAGCATCCCTATAGATTCATCATTTACCAACCATTATCCGATGAACCACAATGGGCACAAGAATGTGAAATGGACATGTACAACTTGTGGGATCACTTAATATGTAGAGGTGCTATGCAACTCAATGAAGAACACCAACATATGGAAATAGCGAGGTAAACAATACTCACATGCATGTGATTTACTACATGGTCAACATTAATATAAATGTCAGCATATGTCATGTTCGCTTCTGTATGTGCCCTGTAAACCATGTTGGTGGTATTACATGCGGTGGATTCAGATGTGACTGGACAAGTAATAATACCTAACAATTAATTGTGAAAATGCAGTGGCATGATGAACAGGATACATGAAACCAAAATTTAGCAAAATCAAGAAAGCCTGACAGAAATCTCATATGCTGAGTTACGTTGGTTATGGCCACACATCAGAGTTGATGGCCACACAGCATTAAGAAGGTCTGACAGAAAGAAACAGTGCTTGATGGTTCACAAAATTCTCACATTTAATCCATAAAGGTTTATTTGACCCATTAGTGACAGGTAATGTAGAAACGATGTTCTAGATGAATTATTAAAGCTCCAAAATTTCTTTCTCTTGAATCCAAATTCAATAAGATTGAAGTGCACCACTAGATTTAGTAATTTCGTATTAATCTTCCATAATTGATTGCCTTTTGGCTTCACCTTTGAATCAATCTCATTTGTTATTTATGCAATCGAAGCCAAGTGGTCAAAGCCTTCTCAACTCACTCCCAATTGATTTAGGAAATGATAGGGATAATTGAGACACTTTTGCAATTTATACTTGTAGGACTATCTATTATCTTTCGATGTATTTTCCTCATTATTCTTCATAGTTACTCCTATCTTATATCTATATGGAGTACAGAAGTACTAATAGTCTAATATGATTATAGTATAAGTTAGACAAGCAGTTTAATATGAGAAATGGCATTGGAAGTCAACGGACTTTTGGAGAGGGACACAATTATTATAAAAGGAAGATTTTTTCCCACAAGTCCCCTTGGTGTTATATATATATATATATATATATATATATATATATATATATATATATATATATATATATATATATAGTTATTTTTCTAATAGTTTGGAAGGATTTTTCTAATATTCTTGATTAAATGAAGCCCTGATACGAGGATCATATCCCATCACCTTATGAAGCTGTCAAATTGATCCATTAACAACCTTATTGACTACTGTTTCACAGCACAACAGTCTGCAAAAACCTTTGAAGCGCAATAGATCCTGTGTCATACCAATTAATATTGCCCCTCATGGTCCATCCATGATTGACACAACTTGGAATGTGTTGAGCAATGTCGAAAATACAACAATCATTATTCAAACAGTAAAAGCATATCAAATAATTGAAAGAACTCATATCAAACCCCACCAATAAATCCAAGAAAATTTAGATCAAGTGAAAACATTTTAGTAATACTACAGGAAGAACTAAGGATATGGTAAGATAAATGGACAAGAAGTTCCAATAAGGAAAAGTTTTAGTTATCTTGATTCGATTATTCAACAAGATGGAGATTATTGAACCTGCTGGAGAGATTGATGAAGATGTTCATGGAGTAAAACTAAATGATCAAAGTGATGATGGGCGAGTGATCACCCGATCCCTTTAAATAAAAAAAAAGAAAACTATCTTGATAAAAAAAATTAATAAAGCAAAAAAAGCAAACTACCAAAGAAAACATCGATCAGACTATCCTTACCCCTCAGTGTAATCCGCCTGGAGAAGGTCGAGATACGTGTCCCATTTGTTGCCAATGACCTAAACCAAGATCCAAAGAACAGCCCCAAAACATCAAACCTAGCAGGAAAGAACACAAAAAAGGAGGAAACGAAAGAAAAACGCACAGAACAAAAACCCTAGATTGATCGGGCGACGGACGCGAATCGCCAAAGCAATCATAAGAATAGACAACATCAACAAGAGCGTGAAGGGGAGAAGGAAGAAACCTTGCCGCAGGTGAAGCAGCGCACAGGGATGATCATCTCCCTTCGTCTTTCCTTTCTTCGCTCGCCGACTCCGGGACTCGAAGGGAAGGGCGTGTAGACTTAGGAACTGGAGTGGGATCCTCTCCAAGATACGATATGGTGGTTATATTATGCTCATATAATACTCAAAAATCTTGGAGAGGACCCAACTCTCGTCAAAAGACCCTTCTATCCTTCTCTTATTTTTTTCTACGAGCCTCGGATGTACCTTAGGAGGCCCAGCAAGTGGCTCCCACGTGTATTTAATGGTATCTTCCCAACCACCACACGAGTATTAAATTGGGTAATTAATTGACGGGTAGAGAAATCTATTACTCTTCTCTGTAGCCTACGCCAAAGAGCAAACGGTAGGGAAGGCGGCTACGTGGTCGTCTTCCGACGGCCCCCGCTCTTTACGGCTTCGCCTCAATTTCCCCGCCTCCGCCCGAGTTGTTCACGATCACTCGCTCCCTGCCATGGCGATCGCGATGACCATGGCGACCTCTCGCCCTTCGGTTGTTGTAAGCTCCCTGCTCTTTCCCACTTCAGATCATTTGTGTGAATTCTTAGAAATACGAGATTTTGGGAGCGAATTATTCCGTATAAAGGTCTCGATTTTGGAATGTCATCCCTGAAGGTGATCTCACTGCTTCTCGATCGGTGGCGGTAGCCTTGTAGGAGTAGGAAGAATTCGTAGAAAAGATCCGTTCTTCCTACCGCGTCGATTTCCCGGAGGGATTTGAGAAAGAGTGAATCGGAGACGGAATAAGACAATCCTGATAGTAGTATGGGTTGGTTTTAGTCAGTTGTTTGTTGAGATATTAGTGCTTGAGGGTTTTTTGGCTCGGAATGCGCGCTACAGAAAGAACTAAGAGAAAAGGTCCGTTCTTCCTGCTGCGTTGATTTCCCGGAGGGATTTGAGAAAGAGTGAACCGGAGATAGAATAAGACAATTCTGATAGTAATATGAGTTGATTTTAGTCACTTGTTTGTTGAGATATTAGTGCTTGAGGTTTTCTGGCTCGGAATGCGCGCTACAGAAAGAACTAAGAGACAATGGGTTAAAAAGGCCTGCTGGATTTGGCAAGTTCGCTCATGTCGTATCTGAGAATTAGTTTAACTTTTGGTGATCACTTCACGATTATTTTTGCTTTTGTGGAATCTCGTCACGGTGTTGCTTTCAATCTATCCTTTTACCGTTTGAATTTCCTTTTACATCCTCTTTGGCTTCTCTTGTACCATCGAGCTTAGTGTTGCATTCTGTTGTCTCACTCTCTTTTTTCAGGTATGCTACTTCATTTATTAGTTTGAGAAATTTTCCTTTTTTCTGTCATGTAGTCCCTCAAGTTTTCAAAAGAATCCTTCTTCCACTAGACTTGTATTAATCAGGAACACTGCACCTCCTTTTCAGGAGTAATGTCTGGTTAATGGTTATTTTTAGAACTCCTTTAAAAATGTTTTGTGGAGTCTTCTTAATTTTGAATTGTGCTGTATAATCCATACCATTTAAATAAGAAAACTTGTGCCTTGCCACTTAAATTGTGACATTATAATTGTGGCTTGCCACTTAAACACTGGTTTCTGAAAAATCCATGAAGGCAACCTATATTCTAGATTTGCTATATCTATTTATTTGTTGAACTTGGAATATATTAAAGACTTATTCCCGTGAGGTTAGCAGTTTTTTTTTCTTTTTTTGCTTTATTCTATTTCATTTTAGTATTAATCCCATCTTGTTTCTTCTCATCTTGCCTATGTTAATTTTCTCAAGCCCTTTGTAAGAGGGAAAAAGTAACCTTTTATAGTGTTAAGTGAATCTTTGATTTCCTCTAACAGATTTTCTCCTTTGCAAAATTTGCAGCTTGTTGAAAGACTTAGAGAAGTTCTTGGATCCATATCCGAAGGCAGGTCAGCTTATTATCTGTTTAACTTGTTACTTGGTGGTGTCTCTCCAAGGGCAATACTCTCACATCATGATCTCAAGTTAACTTACTGGTTATCCTCTGTTAGGGTCTCGCCTTCACATGTTAACTGTTCAGACAAGGTTGACATGTGGACTATTTTGCAATAGAAGGAGGGGCCTTGTCTTGAAATGCTGCATGCATCAATTGCTGGCTAAAAGCAGTTATTCGACTTATGAATCCACACTGAGGGAACAAAATGGATCGCACTTCAAAAATTTGAACGACAGGAAGATAGTTCCTGATTCCGATCCTCCAAGTGTTAAAGATGTCAACCTTCTGTATCAATTTATTGATAGGAGGTATATTGAACCTTTTAATGTGTTTTTAATGATTGGGAATCAGATTAAAGTTTCAGAACTAGTTTGCTTCAAGGATCTTGTGCCATTAAGTCTACGTTTGTTAATTTGTCTCAGCCGCAAGCTTGTGGTTTTGACTGGAGCAGGAATAAGCACAGAATCGGGGATTCCTGATTACAGAAGGTGCATGTCTCAGATTTCATCTTTCTATTTTCAAGGCTAAATATGACCTCTTTTTTACAAGCTAAAGAATTGTTTTTATGACAGCCCAAATGGAGCTTATAGTACTGGATTTAAGCCAATTACTCATCAGGTGATTCGACTTTGCTATGTTATTCTCTATCTCTAATGTCTCAGGGCGTTACTTTTTGAGTATGAAGATTCGTTGGCTTTTTACAGTTCTATTTTATGGCAACATGTATCCTATCTCTAACTGCATCTGAGTTGTGTAAGCATGTTATTTCCTATCAATGTTAAAGCGATGAAGAACCAATAACCAAGTTTGCAAAGACTTTAGCTTTCATAAAAATCATGTTAATTGATGGAAGACACTGTATTCCTTTTTACTCTACATGGCACCTGCAAAGCACATTTCTTTCGTCATGAAATCTCAGCACCTTGAAGCCAAATTTGCAGAAATAGTTTGTTTCCCTATGATGGTTTTAGATGATAAGATGCGTTAAATGAATAATAGACATGTAATTTAGGGCATTACAATATCTCTTTTTGATGTATTTGATTCTTTTCATTCTACTTCTCTTGAAATGGCTGCAAACATTCTTACATCACAAAGGAAAGATTGATGATGCCATATCCGGGAAATTGCTTTCTCATACATTAATAGTCACATATTTATCAGTCACTAAGGTCCTTGACAAAATCTGTAATATCTGCAACTGGTTCCCTAATTGTGTCAGCTCAAAATTTTGAGACTGCTTTGAAACGTATCTCTATTGTTGACATTAAACTGATGCAAAAGAGTCAGGTTGAGTTGCCTTATGCTTGAATTGCTGCACTTTAAATGATCCTTAAAGCAACGTTCAGCTCAACCCACTCATATTTTTTCATCAGATTTATTATGTAATAGTATGGCTGCTGGGCAGGTCGAGGTGTTTGAGATCCAAGAGGGAAATGCATTTCTATATTTTTTAGGTTTATAGATTAAATGTTTTTCACCCGGACCTGATGAAAAAAATTGGATCACTTATTATGGATTCGTTGAAAATAATTCTGATCGGGTTCATGGTTCATGGCCTATTAGAAGTAGAAGGCACTATGCATATGTTCGGATGTTTATATGCTAATGGGCTAGTATGAATAAAAGGTGTCAAAAGTCATGTGACATGCCATTTAACAAATCGAAGGCTTCAGATGACAGATAAGAAGTTTGACCTGCAAAAGCAAGATTTTGTTTTATCAAGTTATGGAATGTGTTTGTCTTTTTAAAGAACTTGAATGTTTACATACTTAATAACAAGAGGGTTGTCTACAATGAATTATTGTTAATTGCTTGTTGCAAGAAAACTTTATTAGGAAGCAGCATATTTCAAATAAAATCAAAATACATTTGGGTATTGGTGTGCTGAGCTAAGCCTTGTCTAAACCTCAAAAATCTTATTGACATAATGCCTCTTAATCATCATATCCATTATCCAACTGTGCTAAGAGGAACATCTATGTTGTGACAATTCCACCTAGAAGGCAATGGGTTATTACAGCATATCCTTGTACAATGCTTGAGGCTCTAGGCTGAGCAGCAAAAGAATCTTTTAGCTTGTTATATGAGTTTGAGCAATAAATTTAATGAGTTCTTGTCAATAACCAACCTGAAGATAGAATATCAAAACATGTTAACTAGCAGTCAATCAATATTCAGGATATCATATATCATGTACAAACATCTTCTTTCTTACTGTTTGACTAGGTGTTTGTCATCATCTAAGATCATGAATCATGAGGCTCTCCAAGTTTGTATACATATTGCTCCTCTATGGAATTGTAGACTTGTCCTTCCACTACTTGGTTGCCCCTGTTGGAGGAGAAAATGCATAGAAATTTTCGAGAACATTCCAACTATGACACACACTAATATAGTTTTTCAGGATATTTTCCCTTTTGTAGTTTGGGTAATTTGGTGTAGTATCTATGACTACTCATTCCGTTTTGCATTTAGCAAATGTTTAGTTCTGAGGCTCTTATTCTATACAAAATTGAGTGATTGGAATTATTGTCAGTGTACTTGTATTTAGTGTGATGTTATCTTGTTCTCTTCTGAAATTAAAATACAGTGCAATGTGATGCCACTGTGAACTCCTACATTGGCACATGGTGGTGTAAATTCTAAATATTATTATCATTTTAATGTTACACTTTTCTGGACTTCTGGAAATGATTAGTTTTCAAGAAGCTTCCAACAGTACCAGTGATGGTGTTCCTTGTTGCTTTGTGCTTCTCTTATAGATAATGCTAATTTCAGCTGACAGCAGATACCTTTAACTGTATTAGTAGGGTGTAGTAAAGATTACATGAGCCAATACTGTCTTTTTGTTGTCAAGTATTTCTGATTGATTCAATCAACGACTTGTAAGGAGAACTATACCAATGAAGCAGATCCTGACTCCTTGTTGCTGATTTGACAGAACTATACAGAGGAAGCAGATTCCATATCCTTTTGCTTGATAGACCAATTTAAAGATGAGGATGGTCAAATATTTGAATGTCAGATCAATGTTGTACATTGTAGAATTGGACGTTAGAAAAGTGCAAATAGCCTATTTTGAAAACCAATTTTACAATCTAGACATCTTCTATTCTTTAGAACAATTTCAGCAAATAAAACTTTATGAGTAATCGTTTTTGAAGAGTCTCCTTTCAGTGCAAACCCAACTCTTTAAGGTCCCTTTTTCCCATCTCTGGGTGAATAGGATTTTGACCAATTAATATCTTCAATTCACAAGTGACCCATCATTGATTTATCACACTGCTGTCTTATAATGATGAAACATTGTAATTAGGAGTTTGTTCGCTCAAGCCGTGCTCGGAGGAGATACTGGGCCAGGAGCTATGCTGGATGGAGAAGATTCCTTGCTGCACAGCCGAATGCAGCTCATCGTGCTTTAGCATCATTGGAGAAGTTTGGTCGAATTAATTATATGGTCACCCAAAATGTGGATAGGTAGGATGTTTGGCTCCTTTGTTCTGTAAAATATACTATTGTTCTTTTAGGTCAGAATTACTGGTAGTACAATCATATTTTTCAGGTTGCATCATCGTGCCGGTAGTGACCCGCTTGAATTGCATGGAACTGTCTATTCTGTAGTATGCTTAAAGTGTGGCAATTCCATTAACCGAGATTCGTTTCAAGACAGGGTGAAGGCCCTTAATCCAAAGGTGTGTTATTTGCAACTAAATCATATTATTGAAAGAACAAGGGGAACTTGAAATTCTATTTGAAAAGGTTTAGTGTTGCACTGTTAAGTTTACATGTTAGAGTCTCTCTATAGACTACACATACTGAAAAGATCATAGTAGTACATGATAAATTTAATATATGCATATTTTTATCTTTGTGCAGATAAAAATGATCTATAGAATACGTACATATTTCTAAGTACATGACAAAAATGATGACAAAAAAAATATTTTCAATTTGAATAGATCTATCTCCTGATACGAGTAGGGCATGACTTCTCTTTAGGGTTTAGTTTGGACTTGATTTGGATTTTGACTTGAAGATGATGTCTCTTGGGATAAAGAAGTGATTTTCTGATGGATGAGTCAAAGATGTAATCAATTGTTGCCATAAATCCACTTTTTTGCAAAGTTGCCCCTTTTGTTTTTTTCAAGATGGTTTAATTATGATAGTTTAAGACCTAAATGGGTGCAATAAAATTTTGAATGATATGATTTAGATTAGGTTATATTTGCATCATAGTGTTGTACTTATGTCCAAGGATCACAATTGCATATTGGACGCTTGTACAGGTCCATGCCTGACCAATGAACTAATACACCAGTATGGACCGAAAAGAAAAAGGAGAAGACAAAGGAAGAAGAAGAGGCTGTGGAGGAATAGGAGGAAGAAAGAGGAAGAGGAAGGAAGAAGAGATGGTGGAGGAAAAGGAAGAAAAAAGAGGAGGAAGAGGAGGAGGAGAAGAGTTGGAGAATACCCGGTCAGCAGCACATGGTGGGCTGTGGCAAGGTAGATGGTGGTGGACTCCACATGTTAAGGCTCACAAATGGGGATGGACCTCAAGGAGAAGGAGGCATGCAAAATTATTTTTTTTTTCTTTTTAATATGGTGGATGAGACCACCCGAAATGGGTGAGCCTTGCTTAATCCACGTAATGGTTCATGCTCGGACCAGTAAACTGGTCAGTATGGACCGGTCTGGACAAAAAGGAGTTCCTTGCTTAATCCATTGAGTTTGTGAAATGTTTCTGATATTTAGCAACTTGTTTGAATTACAGTTGACACATATTTTGAAGAAAAATATTTTATTTAAAAGATAAAATGGAAAAAAGAAATTTAGGCATTTTTATTCTTGTATGCATCGTTGTATAATGTGCTGGTAATGTATGATTGACTATAATCTGTTACAGTGGGCTGCAGCAATCGAAAGTCTGGAATGTGGAGATCCTGGCTCCGACAAGAGTTTTGGCATGCAGCAACGGCCTGATGCTGACATTGAGATAGATGCCAAGTTCTGGGAGGAGGATTTTGAAATTCCAAACTGCCAGCAATGTGGTGGAATATTAAAACCTGATGTGAGCGTGTTACACAGTATAGGATAACTACCCATTCTACTTTACACATGCTCAATTGCGATCTATTATTGGCCTTGTCCATGTCTGAGCACACTTAGAGAACTAAGCAAACATGACATTTGACCACTCATTTTTGTTCTGATATTTTTTATGTTACTTGTACAGTTTGTGCCTGTTTTAGTCACATTGAGATTGATCATTCCATTGTTAGCTATTATGAAGGTCGAGTAGAAGGAAATGTAGCTAAGATAAACCAATCAATATTTCTTGTTGCTTCAGTCACAATATTTGGCTTTGAATATCAGCATAAAATAATTATTGATGGTAGTTGCAGTTGTTCATAGGCATGGACATGAGAACTTGATATGGAAATGTATCCAAGTGTCCAATTTTGCAAGGAGATAGAGTGGAGATAAAAGAATAAATAGAAGAATAATCTGAGAAAACATGATATGATTATGCTGTAATGTTTGGTAGAATGTGAAATATTGGATGTTAAGTTCACAAGAACTCTTGGATTCACTAAAAGAGCCACTTTTATTGTTGTTATTTTGTTTAATATTCAGTATAGTGAAAGTATTATAAGTGATCAACTTGCGGGCATATGGATATGTATAACTTTAGAATATGGATTCATGAGTTTATACAAAAGGGTGTACCCAGTGCATGAGGCTCCTGATTTTTGGGACATTGGGAATACTAGCACAACATTGACATGTCCTTTAATGTAACATTTCATTGTGTTTGTAATTCATGTGAAAATAAACTGTAGATGCCAAAATATTCTATTGCCTATAATTTTTATGGCAACGTAGGTATTTTCCTTCCGATGTAATTGTTAAAATTTGTATTCTTTCATTCAACTGTTTTGCAACTGTTCTTCCATGGAAGCAAAAGTTTTCTTCGACTGTACTGTGACGTCCTTGAGGATGTGTGCTCGATTCTCTGAAAATCTCTATGTTAAGTCATAATAATGCACCTGTGTATTTTATTGGATAGATTTTATCTTCATAATGCTATTGCATAACTGAATTGCTAAATGTACCATAGTCAGTGCAATATTATTTTTGCCTTTGATTTTTTTTTCTTTTCTTTTGAACTATGAAGGTTGTCTTTTTTGGTGATAATGTTCCCAAAGACAGAGCTGAAAAGGCTAAAGAAACTGCAAGAGAATGTGATGGTTTTTTAGTCATTGGTTCATCAGTGATGACCATGTCTGCTTTCAGGATCGTGAGGTATATGAATAAAGACATCATTGGCTTACTTTCTTGCTCAGTTGTATTCCTTTGTCAGCACCTTGAATTTGTGGATGTATTATATGGATACTTGATTTGCTTTCTTGACTTACTTTAACTGAGGAAGTAAACAGTTCCATATGTAGTGTTTTACATGTAACCCCCATTTTATGGCGTGATTACAAAAATTTTATACCTTATCAACATTTTGCGAATTGACATTGTGCATTTTCATGAAATTTGCAAATAACCCATGTTTCAATTATTATCAAAACTTGGAATATTCCATAAATTTTAATCTTTTCATTATTTTTTTAAGACTATAGGCTACAATGGCATAGTCTCTTCTCTCTCCGTCTTTTTTATTTTTTGGTCTTCTTCATCGTCTCCTGTGGTTGTTGACACAATTTATTGTGGAAATGTAAAAGTTGGCATGGTGATGATTGTGGTAGAGTGAGTGTTTGAGGTAGGTGGACAGAGTATGGGGCATTGCAATATGGTAAGTATTGTGATTGAGACACGGTGGTGGTGGTGGTGGAAAAAGCGACAAGTGGTAATAGGCTTGATGGAGGTGATTATAATGGGAAGTAGGGTGGTGATGGTGTAGAATGAATAGGAGAAAATAGGTAAAGTTGATAATGCAGTGGATTTTTAACAAATGAAGCTTTAGATTATTCATAAAAGGATGAAATGTTCATGGAATATTCAGTCCGCCAATGAAAACTGATGACAGTTTATTTGCAAGTTTTGTTATAATGCATAGTGTTGGATTGATGAAGTAGGTTCCACAGTTTTATGGGAGGACTCAAAAAAGAGGAAGCACTTTTTCTCCAGAGGCTATCGCCTGTAGCATATAAATTACTTGCACTATCCTGGAATTATCTGGATTTACATTGCTTCATTTGAGACATCAGTAACAGGACATGCATATCTGCAATTCCTGTGTTGCTGACAGTGATGCCTATGATGTGTATGCTGCTTGTACTGGCACTAGACACAATTTATCAAGTGTTATCTGGTAAACACATGATAAATTGTTTTATCATCTATTCTATCGAGTGTTATCTGGTAAACATAATTTCTTGAAGCTTTGGGTAGCTGATGAATAGCACCTCCCTCCGTTCGATTAGATTCTGTTGAATCATGTCTTTTCTGGAGCACAAGTTGCTTTTCTCATCTTGTAGAATGTAGAGTGTAATTTGATCACATAAAACATTACAGCAAGAAAGAAGCATTTATTAAGCATCAACTCCAGTGTCTTGAGCTAGACTCTTCCTTAAACTGCATGTAACATGGAATTCACTAAACTCCAGTGTATCACGGACCAAATCTTGTTCTTATGATTGTGATGCCAATGTGAATGTGGCACAATCCCAAAGGCATTTTCTTTGCTACTCATCAGAGGAAATTCAAAGTTTCATACTTGGGAAATTTGCAGATTGTTGAATTGGTGAATGTAGACATAAGTTTGAAACTGAAACTTGAAAGCTACTCTCTTGCAAAGGAGTTTATCTTTCATTTTTTGCCCTCTCTATCATTGCTGAAGATTCTAATTTGATTGGTTTGCTTTCTTTTACTTCACAGAGCTGCTTATGAAGCAAATGCTGCTGTTGCAGTTATCAACATAGGCAAGACAAGGTGTGATGAGTTTGTGTCCTTAAAAATCAACGCGAGATGTGGGGAGGTAGGTTTCTTGTGATTCTGCTTAGAACTTTGCTGCCTCATGGTATGTCTGTTAACTGTTCATCGGCTACTTTTCAGATTCTTCCCAGAGTACTTGAAATGGGTTGCCTTGCTATACCCAGCATCAATTGAAGATGTGAATTCAGTGATTACTAGCTCCTATCAGTATAAGACACTCCAGAGAATCCTTGGATGAGTATGACGGTGAACAAGCATAAGTTGATGCAGCTTTTTCCAATATCCACTGCACCCCAAGACCTGTAATCTTAATTTATATATCTAGTCTCTGAAACAACAGCCTGACAAATTATTTGGTTCTTGAAAAAATGAATCATGGAGATAGAAAGTACTTATAAATAGCCACAACTGTTTTTGTTGGTTTGTTGTACTCCAATTTAATTCCATGTTGATGGAACAACTTTGTCCCTGTTGTTGTTTCCAGGAATATTGTATTACTTAATTCTGATAACCATATATTTAAGTTCAAGCAAATTGATATAAAATCAGTAAGATTTTTGGTTGATATATGTCATTGTTTTTGGTCGAAAAAAATAAACCCTCGATTAAAAAAAAAGAAAGAAAAACTTATTACACTTATTACTTTCTCATCAGTATATCCTCGCTCTCATCTGTATCGTCATATTTGATTATTTTGATATATTTTTTATAATATGATAATGTATTTGTTCCTTTTTAAGTATTTTTTAAAAGGTATCATTCTTTTATTTTATTTTTCAAATAGTATCTTTAATTTAAAAAATACCTAAAATATCTCTTAGAAATTTTCTATCAAATTTTTTCATCTGTTTTTTTTTTAACCAGTGTTAAATTGTTACAGTATTATCATTGGGTTGATTACGTTTATGATGTTTCATTGAGGTACTGAAAATACTATTAAAAAATACTATAAATATTATTAAAAAACATAATATGTGATAATCATATTGTGTCTTTTCGATTGTCATTGCTTACATAGATGATTACAATATCTTATTTTTAAGCTTATAATTAATTTGATTGAGGTTATGAGTTTATTTATATCAAATATATTTTGATTTGGTTTGGTTCATTTATAATATTTGGTATTTTTTTTGTTTTAGTAGCTAAAATATTATAACAGGTGAAAATTTTTTTGAAGAAGGATTCGAGTATTTTTCAAATTAGAGATATTGTTTGAGAAAAATAAAATAAAATCATGATATTTATTTAAAAATACTAAAAAATCAATTTTTCTCTTTATATAATTATATTATGTTATTTAAAAAAAGAAAATTACAATCTCACCATTCGACCCAATGACCAAAATATTGATCGGATGGCTGTCCCATTTGGGTTTGATTGGGTCCTTTACGTCCAACAGTGATCATTTTAAACGTGTCGATTTGTCCCCATATAATTTAGGCACGTTAATTAATGTATCGTTACTCATCCAACGCCACGTCATCTTTTTTTTATTTTATTAAAAAATATTAAATAACTTTTACCCCTTTCCGTTCCAAAAAGACCGAGAGAACGAATATAGTGATTACACGCCTAACGTGGGGACGAATCATTGGCGGCAAACGCTAAGCCCCGGTGGGATCCGCAGTGGGGCCCCTGTTTTTGCTCGAGCAGGTAAGACTCTGGGCGGCGGGAGGAGGTATCGTATTCCCACCTGTTTTTCCTGCTTTTATTCACCAACCGACAGAGAGAAGAAGATGTCTCTTCAACGCCGACGAAGAAGAGATCGTGAGCTCAATCTACTCCTTCTCTCGTCCGCTGCGGGCGTTGAAGCGGCGGCGCTCCGCCGCCATTTTCCTTTCTTGCGTTAATTTTGTTTTTTTCTTGTTTTTTTGGTCTTTTAACGATGATGATTGGATTGCTTTCTGAAGCCTGTCGGGTTGATTGCTGCTGTTGCTACGATTAGGGTTTTTAATTTTCTTGGATTGTTTGGGCGGTTGTTTCGGTTTACGTTTTCGTGGGGTTTTCTTGGATTCGTTTATTTTTGTATGATTTTGATTTTTGCAGAGTTTTTCGGAAAAAGATTTGGTTTTGTGAGATGATGCATTGGCCGTTTTCTTTCTCTTTTTTTTCTTCCCTGTTTCAGGGTGCTGGATTACCTGTCAAGTTATCTGGGTATGGTGTGGGGATGAGGGGGTGCTACGGCGATCCAGATGACATGCATGGACTACCTGGAGGAATTGATGAAGGAATTCTTGTGGTGAGTCGATATGTAATTGTTGATGGTGAGGATGCGTGTTTATAGATGGCAATGCCGGTGCAGGTGGTAAGACTTTGGAAATGGTGAGCGGAGGTTCTTGTTCCTGTGATGTGATAGTAGCTCTTTTTTGGATGTTGGAAACGAGCATGAAGTATTGGTTGGGATTAGGGAAGTGGGGGAAGTCTCTCGAGGGGTCGTTGTAGCTGCCAAAGATAGTCATGATCTTGTCTTAGAACCAAGAGTCTCAGTTGAGAATTCATAGGAAATTGCAGCAGAAAATTCCAGTGTCGAGGGCAGCATGTTAGTAGATGGTGATGCTGATGCTGGTGATCAGGGATTAGAAAATGTTAATAGGGTTTCTTGTCCTTGGGATGACAGCAACTCTTTTTTGGACGTTGATAGTTAGCATGAAGTATTGGTGAAGGAGACAGAGGAAATGGAGGAAGAAAATGGGAACTTTGTTGATGCTGAGAGAGAGAGTAATCATGTTGCCCCGGAACAAAGAATCTGTACTGAGAACTCAAAGGCAGTTGGAGCCGAAGATTCCAGTGTTACTTGCGTGGGTTTTGGGATAATTGAGCAGGTGGCCTTGCCTCTCTGTAAATCGTGTTACCACATTGGTACTTTTGCTGACTCTGGAAATAAAGCTTTCGGATATGAAGGCAGTTGATAAAGGCTGTGACAAGTTTGTGCTTGCTCAGGAAGAGACTGGACATGTTGTCCTACAGAAAGAACCATTTTTTAAGACACCAGATATGGCTGAAGATGAAGTTGCTACGTTTGAGGATGCAGGGACCTGTGCTAGAGAATTTTTGGAGGCAACTTGTTCTCATAATGATGTGATACTTCTAATAACCGGGAGAGGAAGGGGGTTGAGGATGCTGGGTTAGGGGCTAGAGAATTTTTGGAAAAAAACTTGTTTACATCTTGATGGCAATGGTACCTCTTTTAGTGTTGGGGAGAGGGAGGAGGCTGAGGAAATGTGCAAGGGCTCTGTTGGGACCATCGAAAAAAGTTGGCATGTTGGCTTAGAAGACAAACATTTTATCCAGTGTTGCAAGATGGCTGATGAAGAAGAGCAAATGAAATTACATCCCATCACTGTTGTCAACTTTAGGAGATGATTTTGAGAACCACTTGCGGATTCATACTGTTATAGAAGTTAGGGATGCTACTGGACATTTTTATGAATATAAGGTTTGCAACAGATGTGAGAGTGTCCCTCTTGTTTCTTCTGAATTGACTGCCAATTGTCTCTTGATAAGTACTGATGAGAAAACCACCAAAGAAGTGGATGTGTCTTACTCTTCTCTTCCTGGAAAGTCCTTGGGTTCTTCTATGTGTTGTGAAAGAACATTGGTGGAAGAAAATTTTGATAATGCACTCCTCTCAAATTTAGAGAAAATGGATAGTAGTGCTTGCAAAGATAACATCCTTTGCTTAAACAATGACAATCGTGAAAAACATAAGCCATTTGATTCAGAAAATGGTAAGGGGCTAACTCCAAGTTGTATGAGATGTCGGAAAGGTGGTGTTTGTGATCATTCAGAGAAAAATTAACCCTCATGTGAACAGGCTGTTGTTAGAGATGGTTGCCAGATATCATGCATACCAAGAGGGCTAAGTGGAGGTTCACTCAAGGAAGTCATGTCATGCTTCTCAGTGGAAGGATCTTCCTATCTGCAATCATCTTCCTTATTTAGAGCTGAAGTGGATCATGCTTCTGACCCCTTGCTGGCAACAGATTGCGAGAGAAAATTCACAAATATTGTTAGTGCAGTGTCTACTTGCTGTAGCAATGTAAATGATTCTTGTGCTCAGGTGAGTGATGGAGGAATTGCCGATTCAAGTTCTGTTCTTTTGATTGTCTTAAGGCGAACTAATCCAAAGCAAGCTGCTGCCTCAAGGAATAATCAAACTGATACGAGGCCTAATTGCTTAGCCAGAAAAAGGAATAGTGTGAGTAAATATAATAAGGCAGCTGATGTCATTACTTCATTTTCAAACATTACTGATAAGATGAATAAAGTCAGAAGGAAAAGAAGCTGCTTTGACAGAATGACATGGGAATCTGCTTGGGGGGAAACTGGCAGCTTAGTAATGCATGTCAAGGAAAATAATGAGCCTGCAGCATCCGATTTTCATCGTGCTCAGATTCAGAAAATTTTGAAGATTAGTCAGTGTTGTAGAGCTAGAAGGCAAACACAAATGGTTCATGGAGACAGGAATACGAGATCACCAGAAACTCAATGTTCTTTCTCATCTCATTCCATGCACCTAAAGAATCAAATGTCTGCATCCAAAGTTTACTAATGTGGTTGATTCACATCATTCTATAGAACTCGGTAATGATGTCCTGGCCAATTTGAGTTGCCCTGCTGAGTAAGTCTGGTGAAATTGATTGCAAACCATTGACATGTGTGCCCACTTCCAGTGAGAAGTCTCTTCAATGGGATGGACAGAAGGGTGATAAGGATGTGGAAAGTTATTTAACACAAGATGCATCTTCTGCGAACATGCTGGACGAGTACCCTGGGGTCTCATCTTGTGTCAGTTCTAAAACCTTTGTGAAAACAGTCACTGACAGGCGTTCACTTGATCCAGAATCATCACCCGATTCTGATGTATATAATCCAGTTGTTGATGTTGTTGTCAGTCCTGTTGAGGCTGGCAGTTTGACAATCCAGTATTCTGGATTGATTCAGAGTACAACTGTTCCTGAAATGACTGTTTTAGGTGACATATAAGCTAAATTTTCACATTACTCTGAAGCTAATTATAAGTCCCGAATCTGCTTCATCCTTAAATTTACTGCAGCTGCAAACTGATAACAAATAAAATTGGAAGGCCAGCCAAAAAGCATATGCCTCATCAGAACATGTAATGAAGGAAAAGTTGCATGATTCGGAGATTCAGAACACAACTATGGAGCCTTTGAAGTGTGTTAGGCAGAGACATAATGGCTTTAAGGTAAAGAGTCTTGTGTTCAGACTCCCAGAGAAGGTCCAGCAGAAAAGGATATAGAAGTAAGGCCTTTCCTGGCAAGTCTACCATATTTGGAATGGCAGAGTTGGACTCCAGTGAAAATTCTGGGAAAGCAGATCTTGGCCTGGAAACCTGGGCATTGACTGAGCAGGATATAGACAATATACAACCAGAAGAGTGTGGATCATTGACGACTTAAAAAACTAAAGGGCATAAACTTTCTATAAATTTCAAAACAAGGGTTGGTATGGTGGGTAAAGATAAATCAAGTCCAACTGGTTCTGCCAGACACCAGAGACTGAAATCTTGTGGTCAAAAGAACCACACCACACAAAAGTCAGAATAGTGCAGAAAGAAGGAAAAACACAAGTGGCTTCATTCTGGCCAGGAAGCATGTGGAGGTTCTCCAGGGAGGTCTTGTAAGTCAGCATTAACTGAATCAAGTGAACAAAAATGTTATAAAATTCAAGTGATTCTTTTTCTTAGCCTCAAGTACGTGAATATTTGTTTGATATTGTATCACATGCAACTCCCTTATGATCTTAGCCTCTACACATGCAGTAATTGCTGGACAAAACAGTTTTTTCAAGCTTGCTATGGTACCTGTAGGTAATGCGCTGGAACCTAAGGAAAGTCTTTGTGGATTTGGAAGGTCAATCTTTACCACAAAGGTGAGCACGGGTTCTCTGTGATGACTATCATAAGTGGCGTTGCATACCAACTGCATTTGCAGGTATTATTGAGGAAACCAACCGTAGATGATAAAAGATTTCAGACATCATTTTCATATTTGTATTTATATAAAACATAATGTTTTATCCTCTCTAAATTCGTTTAGAAAAGCTTTTGCATGAAATGTCTATGTAATGGATAAGTTGGCAGGTATTTAGATTGTCACAAGGATTAATTACAAGCTTTAATGTTCACTGCATGTGTTTTAGTAACTTAAGGATTGATGGCTAGCGGACAAGCATGTGGTCTCCATGAGTGCTCTCTATTTGTCTTTTTTTTTTTACATGATTTCACTTTACATGGACAAGAACATGGTTCTCTGAGTACATTGCTAATTCATGACTTACTCCATGGTTTATTTGCTTACTGCAACATAAATAAAAAGTGATAGCTTGGAAGCTTACTTTTGTTGTGAACTCTTTGCATTCTTTGATGTGTATTTGGTTCTGATTAGCGTCTTTTGCATCTCCCAAGCATGCCTTTAATCTATTTTTGTTCTGCTCTACTTTAAGGACTTGTAAGGACAATTCAGACAAGGCATTTGGTGACTGCTCAATACCACAAGAGAAGACAAACTCAGAGATCAATGCTGAATTGGAGATCTCAGATGCTTCTTGTGATGATGTACCTAAACCAAATTCTGCCAGACTGCAAATTCGAAATTAGCTGGTAAAGGAGTTCTGAGCCCATTTGCTCTCATATAATGTGAATCACATAATCATGTCCTTGGATTGTACGTAACAATTTTTTGGGTGCATGTCCTTGCTAAATTTGCAGCTGCACAGCCAGCCCCTTGGACACGTATCGAGTCCAACTTGTATCTTAATCGCAATTGGAAAAGTCAGACAATTGATGAGGTTTCAGGTGATATTACCATTTGTTTTCTGTAGAACTATGTTTTTTACTATTCGTTCATTGCTTGCTACCTGTCTGTTGATAAAAAATCATGTTTCAAGGATGCTTCAGTGGAAAAAAGAAAAATTATAGTTCTTTGCATGATAGTTGTGCAACTAGAAACATCATTTTGTGGGATGTTTGAGAGTTTCTTTGCATATTTTATGTCAACACTTAAACCAGAATACCAGACCCTGCTTTTGGCAACGAGCAGGATTTAAATATGTTATCTGTACTTAACCTTGAGCTTTCATAGTAGAATGTCCAAGTGAGATAGAGCTAGAATGGATTACAATGTCAATGAATTCTGCAGTCAACACTATTAATCGTATTCTTTTTATTTTTCTTTTTGAGTTCTTATGCTGTCTAGCTACATCACATGATCCTGGTTCTTCTATTCTTTTAGATGCTCATCCCAGTTTTTCTTGATTCTTTGTCTCTTGACATTAGTTTTCACTTGTTATTTCTGAATAGACAATGGTTTTGCCACCGTAAGCGTCCTTCAGATGCCAGTTTGGGCTGCAGTGATCAGTATTTGAATTGGATGCTTAACGAAGAATGTCTCAGAAGAACCTGCCCATGTGGGGAACTTTGTTCAAACCAACAGGTAAGTCGTTACTCCTTGATTGCTAGCAGATTGCTTTCTGATTTGGACTCCAGTTGCTTCAAGATGTATCTGAGGGGCAGTATCTTATTAACTCCAGTTGCGTGGTTGCAATTAGCATTATTATTCTGCAGCTCTGCTAAATGTATGATCTTTTGCCATGTATTGTATTGGAGATTTGAAGATGTTGTTTCATCCAAGTTACATGCTTTTGATGATTTGGGTTTCCAGTCGATCATCGGATTGTTTCATCCAAGTCTCATAAACAGCAGGAGTTTGAGTTGTGCAATTTAGCACCTCTACATCACACATTCTTTGAAATGTTTGTTCAAGCTGCTACTCTTATTGTAGTTTTGATATAAGCTTTTGTAGTCTGTTCTCTCATTAAATATCTTTTGTATAACCAGGGATCCATCAACGAAACATTCACCCCAGATGAAGGATGAACTGATGCAGTATGTTTAATTCTCTTCTTCAGACACAAATCGTGAGTTCAAAAGAAAGTTCGAAGATTTACAGCAGCAGTAGAAACAGTAAATGCCCCTGTAAGCCCTGAACACTGTGCATGTGTTCCTCATCCTTTGGTTGAGGAAAGCAGCTGGTCCATACAGAACATTACACATGGGAGGAGGAGGGTACGTATATCACCTCTCATCCAATCCCTTTCCCTATAATCCAACAAGAACATCAAATTAGAGGATAGAATGGGATCAATCATCAACCAGCCAATCAATCAAAGCTCGAGGAGCGACTCCATCTCCCCTGTAGATACTCCTCCCAGGACATGTTCGGTCGCTCTGTGCTGCTGATCGACATCGAATCATCGTCTATATCCTGCAGCGCAAGATTAATATGAGACTGGATGTTGCTGTTACTTTGGAACACGGCTGCTTCATCGTCCAATCCCTCCAACTCCTCTGAAGTGCTGACCTGTGATCTCGCCCACCGCAGCACATCATCATTGTCACCTTGCAGCAGCCTCAACACCTGAGTCAAACAGCATTTGAATCCCTGTTGTTGCAACATAAGCACAAGATGTCTCGATCGGTAAAACCGGATCATGAGGTCTTACAAGTGCTATTTGGGGTCGAGAACGAGGGGCTCGTTTGATGCAAAGGGAAGCAGCAAGCATCATCCGCTCCAACTCAGCTTTGTCATAGCAAGTTCCTAAACATGGATCCACAAGCTCCTTGACTTCTCCAGCTTGAAGAATTCGTGTTGCCTGCAATCAAGGTACCATATTCTTGTTTATGTTTCTATAAGGTCTTTATACTTAGAATGGGTGCAACACAAGAACCTTTGAGGGGTCACCCATCCTAGAACTAACGGCATCCAGTCCGTTAGCGCTGGTATGAATGGAGCCATAGGATTTTGTAGAAGATAGAATGTGAGACATCTCCAATTCACTACATTGTAAGATCCTCCTATGGTTCATGTATTGGATGCCACACAACTGGGACAAAGCTAGTTAAATCCATGATCGCTTAAAGATTAGAGGGCATACCCACATAACCAAGCTCTCCGGGCCCTTGGAGCACCCTGTGGTGACAGGCTTCCTTCCCGAAATGAGCTCAAGAAGCACCACCCCAAACGCATAGACATCGATCTTTTCGTTGACTTTTCCATACATGAAGTATTCTGGAGCCAAATACCTGCACACAAACAGTTCCTACTTGTTAGCTGATCAGATGCCTAAAGAAATCTCATGAGAAATCTTCATCCATGACTAACCCAAATGTTCCTGCAACATCATTGCATATCAGTTGTGATGCTGAAGCTGATGCCCATTTCGCCAGGCCGAAATCAGCCAACTGCAGGATGGTGAGACAACAAAACAACACTGAACAATCACCCATACATATCTCAATATGGGATTGAAACATAGAAGAGCAGGATACCTGCGGTTCGAAGTCTTCAGAAAGGAGGATGTTGGAGGACTTCACATCTCGGTGGATCACGGGCTGCATATTGCCGGCACCACCGTGCAGGTAATCCAGTGCCTTGGCAGTGCCCACTGCCACCTTGAACCTCTCAGCCCAACTCGAAGTATGCTTGTTGGAACTCTCACCTGATATCGATCAATGATTCCGAGTTCAAGACACAGTGGCAATACCCTGCAAATTGAACTGGTAATGGATGTAAACCTACCATGAAGGTTGTCCTCTAAGCTGCCTCTTGACAGGAAATCATAGACCAACACAAGGTCTTTGTTCTCGAAGCAGAATCCAAACAGTGAAATGATGTTCTTGTGATGCAAGGCTGTGATGATCTCAATTTCTGATATGAATTCATTCATTACATCTTCAGAGTGCTTCAGAATCTTCACTGCCAATTCCTTGCCATCAGGAAGACAGCCCTTGTAAACACGGCTGCTGCCTCCCTTACCTATCAGTTGCTCTGTAGTGTGTGTTATATCAGCAATCAGGTCAAAGGATGACAACATTAACAGAGAGATGACCAAAGAAGGGTGGAACTGAACCTGGTGAGAAGTCGGACGTCATGCGACAGAGTTCCTTGTAGCTGAACAATCTGCAAATCGATGAGTACTTCTCACGAAGATGTTCCAGTTCCTTTGGAATCTTGTGTTCTTCCTTGTGAAGGAGAGGCGAAGAAGTGTCTTCTGCAGGAACTACTGCGCCGCTTTCTGCGTCGCGTCTGTGATAGGCTCTTGCATCAGAATTCACAGGCCGGTGGTCAGGATGAACTGCGGAAGTCGCTGAGAACCGGCTCGGCAGCCGCATCGCCCACTGAACCACCGACGATCCATCAGCTGAAGCAGTTCGCCTGTTGGATAGCATGGCTTTTCTGAGAAGTGGCCAACCGGGTCTCACTTCCGACGAGTCCGCAGAGAGAAGACAAATGCGACTGGCAGGAGCCTCAGGTTTCTTTGCAGGAACCAAGGCCACGGATTGATTTCTCTGAAGAGAACCCCTGTCTTTCCTGATATGATTGTCGCAATCTGATTTGCTTCTCTTTAGATTAGACAAGCATCGAGGCGACGAACTCGAAGTGTTGGCTGTTGTTCCTGGTCGTTGCCCCTTCGCCACTGCCGACTTCACAGGTCTTCTGTTCAGGAGCTTTGTGTAGCTTCTGGTTAAGGCTTGTTGGCCTGCAGACAACGCAGCCGCCGCATTCTTGGCTCTGTTTTGGGCTGTAATCGATGGAAACGCAATTTGATTTAACTTCATCGGGAGATCAACACAAAATTGAGCACAGGCCACCCGATTGTTTCGAGAATCGAACCAACCTAAGGGCTGAGAAGCCGGCACGGCTTCTCGTTTGAAGAGAGTCTTGCCGTTGCTCACCGCGAACACCGAGCAAGCTCGAGGCAGATTCCTCGCACAGTACTTCGCGATCGAGGTGGATGAGTACCTAACCGAATCGATTGCGTGTGTAAACGAGGATGAAACAAATGGGAGGAGCAGAACAAAGAGGCAGATTACCCGATGCCGTGACTGTTCTTGGCTACGCCCACAACCAGGCTGCTGGCTCCGTAGGCGATGGCTTCGCTGACCAAGACCTTGCGGATGGAGGAGCCTCGGGCTATCTTCATCTTCAAATCAACCTATCTAGCACCGCCACGATGTGATTCATCAGGAAGAAGATGCACCAGAGAAAGGATCGATCGTGAGAAGGAGCAGCAGAAGGCGACCTGTTTCAGGTTGCAGAATCCCTCGTAGACGGCGAGCATGGCTTCGAACGCTTTGACGATGGACAGCAGGGAAGAGCAGCCAAGGGACGCATCCGACGAGTCTACAGCAGTGAGGTGGTCAGAAGGAGCAGGAGAAGCCATGAAGAGAACCAATCGGAGCAGCGAGTGGTACCGGAAGGGGTGGAGGGGAGGACGTGGAGGGCGAAGACGCGATCGCCGGCGTCGGCGATCTTCACGAGGGACCAGGTGAGTAGCTCACGGCTGTCGGCGTCCATCTTGATGCCCACCAACACCGTCTTCCCTCCTCCCTCATCTTCGTTCTCCTTCTTCTTCTCCTGCAACTCTCTTCCTCCTCTTTCCTGCATCGCCGAGGTGTCCCTTCTTCTTCTTCTTCTTCTTCTTCTTCTCTTCCTCCTCGATCTTCACCTCTCTTACCTTGTCATCCTGTTTTCTGATCTGCTTTCCTGATGTCAGCGATTGAGCTCCATCGAGGACTTGCTCTGCTTCGCAAGGTCTGAGAGATCTCGGGTGGGCTCGTACGGCGAGGGGGGAAGGTAGGGACGGGAGGGATGCGCTGCGTGAATAGATATACCATATTTTTTGTTCGATCGCATCCAAGCCTAATTCTAAGTGAAGCATCTGTTCTCTCATCCCGTCCGTTCACTTGTGTGATCATCCCCGATTTAGATGTGATCGCTCTGCAGTAATTGGACAGGACAGGATAGGATTTCGAGTTTAGCAATAAGCTTATTTTCCTGTGCATTTTAATTAAAATAATAAACTCTCTTCGGTCTTCAGGAAGAAGAAAAGAAGAATACAGTCCGTCATTGCTCGAAAGCAGTGCAGTGCGATATGCTTGAAGCAATATATAATACAAATTCATGGTCACATCACTACGTAAACTTGGGGATTCACCGCAACTTGGATCTCGTTTTGATGTTAAGATATTGTGTGGCGTGGCTGCTATGCTGGCTTTCTATTTCATCATAGTTGACCCATCTGGAATCAGACGGCTACGAGCGATTCGGAAAGCGTAAGAGACGGCTCCCTGACATCTGAAAGCTGTCGCCTTTCTTGCAGAGACACAGAGAGAGAGAGAGAGAGAGAGAGAGAGAGAGGAGGGAGAGGAAGAGTGACGCCAAGTGCTTTAAATTTCCACCCCGCGCTTCGATTCAATATTCCTCACAATAATGAAACATGAGATGTGTCAAGTTGTCGTCTTCCATTGGATTGAGTTGCCTCAGGAAGTGCAATGATGAGCGCCGCGGCCGCAAGGAGCAGCCCTTGTTTTCCGCCAAGTCTTCTTCTTCCCTGGCTAGGCCTCGATCTCCGCTCCCGTTGGCTTCTCCGCCGCATCCCACGCCAGTTCACGTGAGAGTCGGGCCTACGCCTTCCTCCAGTCTCCCCTCGACGCCGCTCCATCATGTGACCCCGGTGACATCGACCTCCCGCACCAAAGGCGGGGCAGAAAAGGAACCGAGTGGCGTGGCGGCCACCCATACGTGACAGAGACAGCGAGCAGCAGCACGCCAACTGTTTGTTAATATGCCGTGCCGAAACGAAAGCCTTCGTGAGCATGTGGGCGGTGCCGCAAGCGACCCATGTTACTGGGAACATGCTTTTCCTTGATGTCACCGGGAGGAGAAGTCCATCAAAGATTGAGGCATTGCATGTGCTGCAGAGGATGACATTTGGGGGGCAATTAATTGGATTCTCGGAGTGCATTGAACATAATTAAGTGCTCGGGTTGTCACTTTCTATGGCACGTAAATGGTCGTTTGTCCGCAGTCCGAAGTGACCATATGCGCGCAATGACAGAATGTACATAATTTTATGGGGTCTATTTATTCTTATGTCATTATGATTTCATACTTCGTAATGTATATATATATATAGGCAATTGATAATTATTATACTGAAACTAATACGATGTCTTTATAATTTAATTGTTCACGAAATAATATGTTCAAGAAAAAAATACTTCAAAATAATATATATATATGACATTAATGATTAAGACAAAAGTCCATATTACATACTCTATTAGCATATCATTCTACTGTAAGGTAAAAAAAAAAAAAGGATATTTTTCTGAGCAATGCATGTACATTCAATATTAGTATTTTTTTATATTTATCTTTTTATAAAGAGTAAATGAAAAATACGAGCCTTAGATTGCACAATGATCTGATAAAGCATTTGAGTTTAGCGAGAGATGTCTCCCTACCAAAATCAAAGTCTTATAAATACATTAGTGTGATTGATATTTAGTATTAAAAAATAAATATTAATATTTATTATTATTAATTAGTGCAATAATACACTAATTAATTCAGATATCTCAAGAAAAAAATATTGATATTGATTATTCGATTAGTAAAAAATTATGTTAAATTTTTAATTAATATTATTATGTATATGAGTTTATAGCCCTTATTAATAATTTTATTTTTAGGATTACGGTCCATTTTATCCCATGTGGTTTTTGTTATGGATCACTTAAGTCCTTATGATTTACTCGTGTCTAAAATAACATTTATATTTTCAAAACCGTAGCATATAAGCTACTCCCATTAAGTTTGAGTTAATAGACAGTAGAATCTGTTTACATGATATATTGACTCTTAATAAACTATTAATATAATGACATGTGTAATTTAAGTTTTTTTTAAAAAAATTATTTTAGTATTTGTGATTTTGATCATGAACCACTTAAGCATTTATGGTTTTGCTCAGTGTCTAAAATAACTCTTATATTTTAAAAAACATAACATATAAGCTCCTCATTTAAAAGTTGAATTAATAGATGTTGGAGACTACTTACGTGACATACTGACTCATAATAAAGTTATTAATATAATAACATGTATACTTTAAATTAAAAAAATAAGATAATCATCGAATGGTGAGAGGATGCATCGTTGTAGGAACGACCACCAACAATAGCATTAAGCCGATGTTGCTTAACAAAGCATCATACGTATACAGCCTCTTTCGTACAACAATAAGCTTAAGAGTTTCCGATCCTACCTCGGGTAGATGTACATTGAATAATCTAGTGGTAGGCATGCAATGATCTCTTGATCCTTTTTTCTCCTTTTAAGCATCTTCGTTCTCACCACCTCCCACTTCGTCCTCTCATATACCCCTACTCGTCACGCCTATGACATAGTGGTTCAACTCTTCCTCACCTTCACCTTTGACCTCTCCTACCTCTACCACTTCGTTTTTGTTCATCGCTTCATCTTCCTCAACAAGTTATTATATTAATGATTTATTGTAAGTCAACATGACACATGACACATAAGTAGACTCTAATGTATATTAGACTTGATATGAGAGATTTATATGCTACTTTTTTTTAAAAAAAAAATGAGTTATTTTAGACACAAACAAAAACATAAAGAGCTTAAATGGTTCATAACTAAAATCATATAGGTTAAAATAGATTTTTTTTTTAAATTTAAATTATATATATTATTATATTAAAATAATTTATTATGTATCAGCATATCATGTAAATATATTCTAACGAAACTTATATAATATATTTTTAAAATATATAAATTATTTTAGACATGATTATAAAAACTAAAATAATTTAAAACTACATAAAACGAGAGGGGCTAAAAACCTTAACCCTTAAAACAACTACGAGATGGCAACCAATCATGCTTAAGAGTCATTTGCGGTTGCAAGCAATCAATGCATCGGCTCTTTGTACTCGAGGTCAGAGATGGCTTCTTCTCTTCTCGTACGCATCACGGCAGGATCTGTGTGTTCCGTAGGGGAACCCCACACACCTTTCGTAGTGGTCACAAGGATGAGATGCTTGCGGGTAAGGGGCCCACAAGCTGCCCTACCAGGAGGGCCACCGCCCGCTCGCCACGCGGCTTCTTTTCCGCCTCCCATGTATTAAATTAGAGTCTGATCTCCGCTCCTCTACTGTACTGTATTCAATGCTTTCATAGTCTCCATCCTTCCTTCTCTTTACGATGCATGACAGCCGATCCATCCTCCCTTCTCTTTCATATTCTCTTTATTGTCTTTTATATTTTTAATCTTATTAATACTTTGATATCTATACCTAAAAAAATTATATTTAATCACTATAATTCTAAAAATAAAATGAATAATTTTATTTATCCTAATATCGTTAATTATATTGATAAAAAATATAATAAGTAACATCACAATAAGCATAAAATTTTTTAATATCTTTATTATTTTATTTTTTATCGATAAAATCATTAGAAACGAAAGAGATATTGAAATTATATTTTTGCCCATCATTTTCATATACGATCGAGCACATGGTATTACGTATTATGATAAATAAAATAATTTATTTTATTTTTAGAATTATACGGATCCTAATTTAAATTTTTTTAGTACAGTGATTACGATATTAATAGGGTCCAAACATAAAAGGATAATATATAATTAGCCCTCCTTTAATATGTTTGCATCTTTGTTAATTAATTATTATTTGGTAGACACTAATTATACTTGGTCACATGATTTAGAGAACTCTACAGTAGAAAACGTTCGATGGATCTTCTCATATTACTTCTTGAGATATGTCAATTCGAGTATATATATATATATATATAAAGAGGATAAATATATGAGGAATAAATATGATTATTTTGCATAAATAAAAAAAATCAAAATATCTTTGAAGGATAGACATGCAGCCTAATTAATACATTTTCATGGAATACACTTGGAATATTGTAAAATTTTTTGGACGAATTATTAATAAAATTGTTCTTTTTGGCATTTTTCATTTTCAGAATTTTTTATCGACTACCTTTGTTTTCCCTAATATATAGAATTACCAGCCACCTGCCCCTTTTTTCTTTATTTTCTCATGAATCGATCCATACGAAAAAAAAGGAGAAAAAAATAATAGATGGCTAATATTTCAAGTATTAGATTAAAAAGAAAAATACTGTTAAGGAATTCTAAAAATTCTCGGAAAAAAAATCAAAAAATATATATTTTTTTACAGGGAATTCATCCAAAATTTTCATACAAATAATAAGAATCCAAAGACTTATGCAGAAAATGAAAAAAATGATATTCTTATAATATTTATTTACTTATTTATTAGCCGAGAAGTAACCAACTAAAAGTTAATGAAAATTCGCATTGGTGATGGTGTAATGTTGACTCGGTCATCATTAATAAGAGAAAATTATTTCCTTAATTTCTTTCAATGGACGACAAGGAAACATTCTTCTACGGCCAAAAAATGGGGATTTTGATACATAACACCCTATTTTTGTGATCTTTATTGTGTCGTAGTGAGAAGATTCTGTGAGAGTCTCATCCAATATAGAATCATTTTAACATGTAACGTGTGGGACATGCCATTACTATTTGACGTATAGCATGTCAACTCTCACACTTTCGATGACGATGGCATCATTGGCTGCGTTTCAACTCGAGATGTAGAAGGAAGCATCAACCGATGGTCAATGCCTCGTCGACAGTAGCACCCACATTTCTTCTTCTCACTACGGTCTCTCTTAAGAGATAGAAACATTTCATCTAGTGCCAGTGACCCAGTCGATGACAAAGAGAGAAGTCAGTTCTTCTACTCTCTTTGATTCTTTCCACAGAGAGAGAGAGAGAGAGAGAGAGAGAGAGAGAGAGAGAGAGCTGCAGTGGGTCACTCGAGCTGTTTGACTCATGTGGCAAAACCAGCATAGTTGTAGTTGGACGCAGTCAATAACCAATGTCTCTTGAGAGAGAGTTTTACTTGCATCTTTTCCACACTTGTCGACGAGTAGACGATTCTTGGCGATTTGGAATGGATTTGCTTGAGGATAACTCGAGCAGTCCCATCCCACACTGCCAAGTCTTCCACTGACACTCGGAGTAAACGCCCGCTGAGCTCCAAGAAGAAGAGAGCATCGGTTTCAGTCGATGGGTGGGGTCTTATCCCCACTTCCCATGGAGTGGACCGTGTCATCGCCTGGCCCAAAGAGAGGTGGAAAGTAGCTCTGCTAGTTTCTTCCAGCCTTCCATGATAGCGCCATGAGAGAGGTGTGGGAGTACTGCTCCCACTGTCCCTTCCGATGGGGCAACAACCATTTTCAACCACTGGGGTTGATTGCAACCATTGACACAACGCATACAATATTGATGCTAAAGACTAATTCTCTGGTTGATGGATCAATTAGCCTATCAAACTCGAGCCTTCCATGATAGCGCCATGAGAGAGGTGTGGGAGTACTGCTCCCACTGTCCCTTCCGATGGGGCAACAACCATTTTCAACCACTGGGGTTGATTGCAACCATTGACACAACGCATACAATATTGATGCTAAAGACTAATTCTCTGGTTGATGGATCAATTAGCCTATCAAACTCGATAACATATGATATCGAAATTATATTCAGACATGATGAGAGAATCAAACTCGATAACATATGATATCGAAATTATATTCAGACATGATGAGAGAATCCGAATATGAAAAGACTATTCATGGATGGAGTTAACGGAATTAACGTGAACTATTACTAGCTATGTATCGCACGCATCAGAGTAAGATTTGATTTGAGCTATGTTTGGACCTAGACGTCAAGCCCATAAGTGAAAAAGAAATTGTATCATCTTGATTAGTCCAACATAAAAAAAATGAGCAAAATTAAAACTAACTTACAAGTATATAATATGATGAATATATTATTATTAATTTTAATCTAAACATTTTGACCACTGATTTTAATCAAACAAAATTGATAAGTCAAATAATCCATTAGACCTGACATTTGGTATCATAGATAACTTATAAGATTAACATTCCATTTAGTTTCAAGTCAGCAAGACTAAGATTAACTTAAGGTTTGACGCGCGTCTTATTATCAATTTCAATTGAAGCATTTTATTCGATGATTTATGCTAAACAAAATTGATAGACCAATTAGCCCATATAGTTGATATATGCATCACTGTCTTACCTACAGAATCAATTTTGTATCTTCCTTCCTCCATCACTAATAGAAGAGTAGCAATGTTATAAAATCCTGTAATAAGAAGCTAATGCTTTAGATGAAACAAAGAATTTGCACCTAAGAGAGCTCTTCTTCTTCTTCCCTGGAGAAAAAGAAAAAGGATACTTGTGCAGCCATAAACCTCCAAGCAAACATGTGATGCCTCAATGCAAGATACAGTTGTGAGTTGGATCAACAGACAAGTTTAGATGGCATACAAGAACCCCAATTTAAACATTTTGGGCCATACTGTTAAGTTCAATGAGATACCAATCACTAGTAGTCTGATTGAACTGAAACCTAGACATTGTGCTCAATATAGCTGGGGAGGAAAGGCTTAAACCTGCATGGTGTTGAGAGAACACTGAACAACAAATTGTTGTGTTAGTTTATTAATTGAGAGAATCCAGGTAAAAGAACAGAGACTTACTATCTTCTCTGAACAGAACTCAGTTGTAGTTCCATTTACATTCAGTGGTGGACAACATTGTGTAGTTGTGAACAGAGAGATTAAATATCAATCTGAAGAATTGAAGGAATCTGTTTGGTGATATAAAAAAAAAAAATACCATGAGACACAAAAAGAAGGTTTCATCCTATAATGCTCAATATGTGAAAATAGTATATGCTTTTTTAAAATCTCAATTCAACTTTGTGTGTAAGAAATTTTGGTATATTACAAGAAGGCAGAGAATAATACATGCAACTTCACCTCCACTTTTTGAAATGAAGGAAATGCTAATAAAAATGAAAAGAAAAACATTATTTCACAGAAGAATATCTTTTGCTAATGGCAGATGTAAAAGGAAGAGAGGCTACCAAAGCTACAAGAAGAAGAGCTAGCAACTTCACCCAAGTGTTCACTGACCCTTATAAAAAAAACTTCACTATTTGCTTGTATTTTTCAGAAGATTTTGTATGAAATATGCCGGCAATGATGAAGCAGATCCCAAGTATATCAGTTTTATTTGCATGCTGCACAAACTGATATCTTCAAACTACCTTGGACACCCTCAATTTTCTAGTACTTCCCAAACATGCTTCTGATGCAAAGAAAGCACATTGTTTTAAGAAGTGTTCGATACTTTCTCCATCCACCGAAATACTTCCCAATCACTTTTTTGTAGCTTGGCCTCCGCTTTACCAGGTCATAATAAGCTGTTATTTTGGGCCTGCAACTGATATACTTTTCTTCTAGATCTAGCAGAGTTATTCGTGCCAGAATTGGAACAAACATGGAATCTGCCGTGGTAAAATCTTCACCAACCAAATATGTTGTCGCACTCAGTTGTATTTCTGCATCATCAAGAAGACTAGATAGTTTTTCCTCACTCTGCTGCAAATTCATTGGGCCCTTCAAATTGTCTTCTGTTTCATAGGCTTCTCGAAGCTTTACATGGTAGAGACAAGCTAAATCTGGGGCTTCGACCATCCGACTAATCACTACACGCCGGATAAATTTGGAAACAAACAGCCGATACTTGTCTGGAATATGGGTGAGAGTGAATATTTTAGGATTCCAACTTTCGATTCTCTCCACCCATTCCATGACTTTGCTACTAATGGGGTTCTCCTCCCCATTAAGAGATACTGAGAGCCTCTCTATGTACCTCATTAGAGTCAGATGCAAGATGCCATAAAGTAAATAACCAGATAAAACACCTAAAAGTATATAATCAATAGATAAGAAACTTACTGGATAATATCAATGGCATGGAAAATGATATGAGAACCATTTTGGAAGACTGGAAGCTTTGCAGATGGATTAATGCGGAAGAATGGAACATCCATGTTCTTCCCAGTTAAAGGATTAACATGATACGATGTATAATCAATCCCCTTCTCTTCCAGTGCTATGCGCACTTTCTGGCTGTCCATTGAATAAGGATGATGATACAGCTGCATGACTGCACCAAGAGCTACATATCCAATCAATTTCAACTCCCAAATAGTTTTGATGCCAAAAATAAAATAAGCTTGCATCATATGAATACTTACATAATCATGACATAAATCTCAAACATCTAGCAGGGTCCAAAAACTGCTCATGTTTTATACCAAAGTTGAATGTTGAAATATATACACCGGTGCCAAATCTTGTTTTTCAGTGATGACGCAATATTCCAAAACGTTTTCTAGTGATAGTGTGATTTTTAGTATTGGAGCTAGGCCACCATAAGCAACAATGCAACAATTGACCGATCAGTTTTTATGTTTTAGCAAACAGAGACTCTAATTCATAGATTGATCCTTCCCAAACCCTGTATTAGCAGAAGACTTCTGCAACAAGCTGCTCTTTTAGCAATGCATAATATGCAAGATACTATTCCCTTTCATGAAATGAGAAAAATACCTTGTGATACATAATAATTTCAGTCTTTTCAGACAGGTAAGATACTATGATGACTTAATTACTTGCTTAAAAGTTTTGGACTTCGATGATGATGCTGAGAACAAAATTAACCAGAATAAGCTGTATCAAAAAGGCTGCCAGAATAAACATCAAGAAACCATTGCAAATATGATTACAACATTAAATTTTCACGAGAATTAGTAAATATAACAGTTTGACAGCTTCGATTTCACGATGGTAAAAAACTAAGTTCCATAATCAAGACCATCAAATGCTAATTAGATTTGCTAAGTGATTTCTAGCAACCAAATTCAGAGAGGCTGAAGTTCGATTCTTCTTTGCCATATGAAATCATTAGATAATCAAGTAACAAACGGATTAAAGAAGACAGGATCTGAAATTTTTCGTACCAAATGTGTTAGCCATCACCAAATAGGTAGCACAGATGCATCATCACTAGCAAAATCAACAATGTAATTCACGAGAATGTTCAAAAGTTTGATGATTGCTATGAAACAAATATAGAAAAATTTTAAATTTAGAAGCACTTGATCTATTAAGTGTCAATAATTTCTCAATGCAATAAGTTCCAAAAAGCAAAACTACAGAAGATACAAAAAATATAAATAAAACAATAAAGAGAGAAGGCACTCTAGCAAACAAAAAGAGCAACTAAGATATAAACAACAAATATTACAGAGATATCAAGTAAAAAACCTCAGAGACTGTTCGTTCATAAAACCTTTCGAGATATTTCATGTACAACACTTTGTTTACAGAAACATCCTCAAATTCTATTTATAATGAATGAGAGGTTATTGGCTGTAGTTGATGCATGAAGATACTTTCAACTTGTCATAGTTTTTTATTAAAAGAGGAGCGGACATGTATCCCCCAATTGCTTTTCGAGGAAATATATGAAAATCATCGTAATCGAATGTAATATAGCCATATATATAGAGCTAAAGATTTATTTCTATCACAAAATTAACTTTTTCAATCCCTTACAAATTTAACAGTGGTAAAATTGTACTAGGAGATATGATTGAGGTAAGAAATAGGGACATGTCTATCACCTTGAAGGTGATAATTTTTTTTGCTTATGATGACATACATTATAAAAAAAATATTAAATATCAGTTGGGCCTTATATATGTTAGAAAAACCATAAAGATAAATTATTTGTCACATTCTTTAGAGTATGTTAATTAGAGACAGGAGAGACAGATAGATCCTTAAGCAGTGTAAAGGCATCAAGCAAGCTTGTCCTTGAAGTTAAATTGAAGATGTAACTCTTGTCCCCAATATTGGAGACCAAATGAAGCGTAGGAACCTGAGAAACAAAGCAAGCATATAATAATTGAGTTGAAAAAGTAATGTAATCAAAGGTCCCAAGGAAAAGAAAGGCAGTCACCGATGTTATGCCAAAAAGCACCGAAATATACATTCAGATCAAAATTGCTCTACTCTCCTCACCTCTCAATGTATGGCTACCTTCATTGTAGAACATTCGGCAGTTTCTATTCTATTTTAACTCTCCTTGACAGAGGTCAAATATCAAATATCAAATGGACCTCAGTCAACAAAAAAGGAATATCTGCTTTACATTGATACTCCAGTACATCTCTCAAATTCTAACAGATAACATTGTTAATCCAATAAGTAAACGATTAAATATTGATTCCTTAAAAAAAAAAAACCGAATTCTTTTATGTATGATTCCTAAACTTTTCTTAGAAGGTTTCTGAAACATTACTCGGTAATAAAGTTCACAACTTTTATATATGTCAAATAAATAAACCGGGATTATAAGCAAGAGGTATCCATAATTGTTTAAAGCCTCGATGTAAATCATCGAAAGAATCAGAAAGCAACCACAATTCATATTATCTTATCTTTGTTACCAGAATTACCAACTTAATAGCTTTTACTTACTAAAAAGTAATATCAGCAATTAGACTCTGCAATCAGTATGACCATCTCTGCCGCAATCGACACAGTTCCTTGACTTCCCAAAATTGGCATCCAATACTCGGTTCCTCTGGGGATTAGCTATTCATGGGAGGATAAAGAGAGTATTCCTACGGTAACATATGGTTTATTTCCACATCATATGGTTCTTGCAACTAAAAAAAAAAAGGATCTTTTTTTTTGTGGAAATCGCAGACTCTACAGACCATCGCTTCAAAATTACTAATAGAATAATAGCATTTAAAATGAAAAACAGAAGAAGAAGAGAGAACAGGACGAGGAGGAGAAGAGGGCGCGGGACCTTGAACTCGGCAGAGATCGGAAGAATGACGAGTAGCTTCGCGAGTTCGTGAAGCTTCGTTCGCTTGGTGGCGACGCCCTTTGCCCTGCGGGAATACGAACCTGGAATATATATATTATTTTATGCTCTCCGTGGGTCCCCCCTTTCTCGTTGCCTGCCGCTTCGCGTTCAACATCGTGCTTTTACTCATATACCCCTACGTAATTCGAGTTACATTTTTACCCCTAATGAAATTGAAATCAAATAATATATATATATATATATCCATTTTTATCTTGATTTATTTAATCATCATTTTATCATTCCCAAAGTAAGATATAGTGCTGTAAATTTTGGCTCAGATATTGTGCATTATGATTTCTTATATGTTATAAGCACAGTTCTTTTATATTTTGCCGTATGGGATTTCCTTAGGGGTAAATATGTCATTATATATTGTATACGACCACGACCAAACTACGTCGACGCGAGGCGGTCAATGTCACGACTTAGAGAGAGTGGGGATGGTAATTCTAGCCCCAAAATTCCGAAGAACACGTGGCGTTCCACGATGCGGCTGGATTTGCTGTCCGCTGTTCAAGTAAGCTTGTGATATGTATACGTAATATACTTCCTTTTCTAAGTTACGAAATAACGTATACGCCCTTAATTTCGATTTCGTAATATGTTTCCATTTTCACGAGTAACTGTCGTTAATACTGATTAATTTTTAGTAAAAATACTTAATTACGTAAAATAATTTAATGTCCCTATAATCATTAAAAAATTGAAGTTCATTGTTATCAATAAAGGTCTTAATTAAATGAGATTAACCAAAATGATATATATGAAAGCTTTTATAATTTATAAGAATATATATATGCTCATATATATTCTCCAAATGATATATATGAAAGGTTTTAGAATTTAGAATCGGGTTCTTAACCAACTAAAAATAAATAAAAATCTTAAATGATCAATTATCCTCCAAATGATAAATTGGCACCTTCAAATAGCTTAATAAACAACTAATCAGATGGATATTTAAAAAATAAAAATAAAATCGATGGTTTCGAATCGGTTCCAAATTTTATAAAAATTAAGACAAATCAAAACGAAAAATTAAGTCAACTATCTTTATTTAGCATATCGTTCATTATATTTTAAAAAGTTACATTGACATCTTTATAGTTACGAAAATAAAACATTTGAGTCTATTTATCTTAGCGAAGTTAGTTTTATCAACAGAAACATGAAAATAAAAGGTAAAAAAATAATTTTAATATTTCGATGACGTGATAACGTCGATGGTGACAAACAACGATGTCGTTTGGGGTTATGGGTGACTGTTATGAGTGAAGAGAGCGATGTGAAAGGTGAGAGCTATTAACTATTTTACATATGTTCGGTTGTCTACCACCATTAATTGAAACATTAAAATTATCTTTTTATCCTGTTTCACTTTCATAATTATAAGAATATCAATATATTTTTTTAAAAATTAAGGATCAAAATATTAAAGATAATTAATCATAAGAGGTAATATATAATTAGCCCATATATTTCTGCTAAGTTTACTGGTATCAACTTATTTGATTTTATGAATATCACGTGCATTTATGAAGCAGGTAGAACTGGTTGAATCAAGATCACAAGATACAGCAGACACTTGTGATCTAAAATGCAATAATAGCATCAGTTAGCTCGATATGACGTCCAATATTACAATATATACATGGATAGTATTTGTGGAGCAGCAGATTCACCATGGATAGATAACAAGTAGAACAGCAAATTCCAACAGATGAACCCAACCTACTTCTATTGGTGTCAGGAGGAGAAATCAATGAATCGAAGAAGAAAGCTGGAACGATCACAAGTGATGAGTTGAACCACAGGGTAAAGATTGAGATGAGGCAGATGTGGTGGAAGAGAGAGGAGAATCTAAACGAACAAATGCTGAACGATTGTATGAACAAAGGGTCTATGCTCATGTTCTACAGTTGCCTCCTTTCATGGAGAATTCGAATCAATGGATGGGAGCTGTGAGCAGAGATGAAAGATAACGCAGGAAGGAGTTCAGTTCTTGCAAAAACTGATGCTGATGAACCATGATCAAGACATGGAGAAAGCCAGAGGCACTTCGCTCTCGTGCGAGTTGAGAGACGAACCATCGCTCGACGCGAGTGTGGCATCCGAGTCCTCCTCGGCCTCTTCTCCCGGCGGTGGCCCACTAGCGCCTGCCGGCCCTCCATCCCCGTCGGCGTCGTTCTGTGTGCCCATGACGGTGGCGTTGCCGAACCTCACCCTCCTCGCGTCGCCCGGGGAATTAACAGGTGAGTCGACTGTGGCGGTGGCTGCTGCACCGGTGGCGGCCTCACCGCCGCCAGATGGGGACATCGAAGCAGCTCTGGTCGGCACCGGTCTCGCTCCTCCTTCCTTCCCCGTCGCGACGAACCGGTAGATGCACGTCGTGAACCAGAACATCCACGGAACGGTCACCAGTGTCATCCCGGCGATCGGGAACCAGGCCGTGTCTTTGGTTTCGGGCAAGGTGATGTAGAGCACGAGGAAAGCTCCGCCAGCGAGGAGGACGAGAAAGAAGAGGCAGGAGATAAACCAGATGCACAAGTTACGGCCCCTTCCCTCGCTGGGCGGCATTGGTGCCAAGAAGAGGCTGCCGCCGAGACGATCGTTCCGGTCTGCGGGTGCACTTCGATCACATCTGCGTCGATGCTTCTCTCTGATGTGCTATGTTCTCCAGCTGTTCCCGGGTGGTGGGAGGAGAGAGAAGCCGGTCGCCATTGGAAGGAGGTTGAAACCTTCTACAGAGGCTCACGTAAAACAAGGGCCAGGCTCTGAGAGAGAGAGGAAAGAGCGGGGAAGGGATATATTTAGCCTTCAACAGCATTCTATATAGAGTTGATGCTGTTGTATGAAATGTCCTGACGAAGAGCACTCAGCTGGCTGGCATCATCAATATTTCGACCATCCTTTGAATCATATATATTTGTAGTCATCGGATATATATATATATATATATATATATATATATATATATATATATATATATATATATATATATAAAGCTTACAGCATCGATAGTTCACAGCACACAGAAAAGAAAGGGAAACAAACAATTGCAGGGAGAAGACTAGCTGAAGCTGTAGATTGTGGAACGAGGGTAGAGAGAGATGTTGAGATCAGTGGATTCTGTTTTCCCGGAGAGAAGATCTCCGATCAGTGGAATGACAGGCTTCCTCTTGTGCAATTTGATCCTTCTCCTCCCACCGAAGTCATTTTCCTTCTCGACGTTTCTTGGTCGGTCATCTCGCCATGGCTCGCTCCGAGTTTTATTAGGCAGTTCCATTGACACACTGCTCTCTGCTGCGTTGGCGACTGCGTCGATCTCCGCCGCTTTACACATGCTTTTACGGAACTGGAAATTGAGAGTGGCAATTGTTCTTGCCGTGTCGGATTCTCTCTCCTTCAGGAGCATCAGTTCTCGCTTCATCTTCTCTAGTTCTGCCTCCACGTTTCTCAGAGAGCTGAACACTGAGAGCGCTGCAGAAGAGGTGTAGGAAGGTGGCGAAGTGGAGGCCGAGAAGACTGCCTTTGGCGCTGGATGTGATCTTATTGGTCGTGTGTTGGCCTTCGGAGATCGAGCATGGCCGGAAAGAAAGCGCTCGTCGAGAACTGCGACAGCATCCTTCACCGACCGGAAGGGGCGAGTCGTCTCCACCTCTCCTCGCATAGGAACAGAGGATGCTTGGCCTTCCATGGTTTCTGACATGGGCGACAATGGTGAAGTCCTCAGGCAAAGGAGATAAATGCAAGCATGTTATGTTAGTGTGATGATGAGTTTGATTGCTTTGCTTCTACTTCATTCTCATCACTGCAAAATGCTGCATATGTTTCAAGGAAAATAAGTTGTCCAGCTGAGTGAGGAGAACTCTGCAATCAAGTCTCCACATGTGGTCCTGTCGTTGAAGAAGACAACGCAGGAGAACACGAACTTTTAATTGCTAATATATATATATATATATATATATATATATATATATATGTAATAGTGTTATCTCAATAAAAATATCTTTTGAAGAGTCTGGACATATATAAGTTTAATATCATTATATTTGGTGAGAGGGATAGCGATCCATTATACTTTGACAATATATTTCAAATTGATATATTTATAAAGTTAATAAATCAAGAAAAAAATATCAAATTAATAATTTAAATTGAATTTAAATATTTTGATTGAGTGATTTATATTTATAAAATTAATAAATCAATTGTAATAATTAATTAAACGCATAATAAATTATACCTTCCCCTTCCTAACCCTAGAAAAAAAAAGGGAAAGATATGATAAAGAAAAGAAGTGTTGGAGACGAAAGTATAAAATCTTGTCTTTGAAGAGCGCAGAAAACAGAATGTGATGATGGCTCAGTATCGGCCATCGGGCACGGAGAGGCTCGCCGTTCGTGTCCACAACGACCCCGTCGACCGGATCCCCCAACGCCCCGCCCGGATCCGCCGCCTGGGCAAGGCCCCCCGACGCCCCTCTGCCGCTGTCCTCGCCGTGGCCCTCGCAGTCGTCCTCCTGGTCACCTTTGCCACCTCCGGTCGACTCTCCTCCTCTCGCAAGGGTGCGGCGCTTTCCCCGAATCCTACTCTTCTCACTTTCATTGATCTGGTTGTTGCCTCAGAGTTTTAATCTTCGCAGATGTTCGAAGAGATTTGGCCAAGGATGGCGACGAGAATGACGAATTGGAGTTCCATCCGCGGGTGAATCGGTCGGCGCACTCGACGGAGCTCAAGTTCGGGCGCGGCTCGGGCAAGATCGGCCGCGATTCGAGGTACTGGGATGGGGATGATAGGAGGAGGGACAACGATTTCAACAAGGAGGGTTTGTCGAAGGAGCAACACGGCGTGGAAAAAAAAGGGTTCTCGGAGAGTGGAACGAGCGGAAAAGAGCAGGTGTCCATGAAAGATCGCCTGGATAAAGTTGAGGAGAAGGGAGGTGGGAAGACCGAGGACAAATTGTCCAATGAGGGTGGGCGGGCGGAGCTGTATTCTCATGAAGAGAAAAACGAGGTTTCCGTAGAAGATGATGAGGAGCTGAAGCAGGATACTGAGGTCAAGGAGGATGATCTTGATGACGAGTACAATGATGCCACTGATATGCAGGACACGCATAATGAAATCGATAATGCTGATAGGATACGGGAACTAGGTGAGGGTGACGGAGGCGAAGTCAAGAAAGATGCATCATTGGGTATGCGTGAGAAAGATTCTGGCAAGACACAGGGTGGTGCTGGTGGCAGCTTAAACTCAAAGAAGGGTCAGGCTCGTGTGGGTGGTGAGACAATGAGACATTCCAGCTCAGAGAAGAAGTCAGGCTCAAAAAGAAAACCAAAACACCACAAATTTTCTAGTGAGTTATTGATATTTTATGTATTTCTTCAATTTCATATTTGTCATCGTATCCTTTGGACAGTGGCTGTGCCTAAAGCATAGCAGTACTTACTGCTTTGCTTATTCTTAATGCAGATTCCCCAAGAAGAGAACAAATGAGTATATCTATTGTAATTCTAAACAACCAACAAAATGCCTGCTTGATTCAAACTGTGATTGCAAAAGATATGAAAGAGGAATCATGCCAACTATTTGTTCCTATCTACGTGGATCCTTCCCCACAATTGAGAACACTAGATAATGTAGATGTATACTAAAATATTTCATCCTTCTGTTACTCCAACATAAATTGTCTTAACTGATCGTTTGAATTATGATTGTAATAACTGGATTTAACATGCTGCGTCAATTGATGCAGGTATAGTTTGATTTATAGGTACAGGTATAGTTTGATTTATAGTTTGATTTATAGGTGCAGGTATTGTTTGATTTATACATAAATATGTAACTATCATTATAAAGATGCAGAGAACCAGAAATGCCCTAATTATATGTGTCAAGTTGGCATGGAATGAGATTGTATTGGTAAAGTTACCTGTACAGCAAATTTGTCAGGTTATATTGTCAAAACTGCAAAAGGATATAGTTTCTAATGAGATAAAAAAACAAATTTTGACAAACACTTCTTTGGTTTCTTAATCTTTTTCTATTTTGACGTGAAGAAGAGATAAGTTCTGTCACCAATGAAATTGAATCAATGATACTGTGTATATATTGCACTATGCAACTCTATTCCTTAAATTATTTATTTGCTAATCATTGATCTAAATGTTCTCTGTCGATCAGGTTCATCGTGTGAGATCAAATTCTTGAACTCTACGGCTCAAATCGTAGAGCCTTTACATGGAAAGAAAATTGCAAGTTTCTCTTTGCAGTATACACGTATTGAAAACAGGCCAAATGGATTAGAGAACTGGGAGCCGAGGTTTGCTGGTCATCAGACTTTAGAAGAAAGGGAAGTGTCGTTTATTGCTCAAGACCAAACAATAAACTGTGGATTTGTTAGAGGCCCCACTGGTTCCCCAAGTACTGGATTTGATATTACAGAAGATGATGTTAAATTTATGAGCAGTTGCCATGTAGCTGTATCTTCTTGCATCTTTGGAAACTCAGATCGTCTGAGAACACCTTTTAGCAAAACGGTACTAGCTTTATCTTTCATGTTTATAAAGAGGCATGTACGCATTCAACTGTAACCCAACATATCATATTAATTCATTTGATTCCTGTGATTTGTAATTATTCAGATAGTTCTTGCTCCTATGATCCAAGGACATGCTTTCAGCTGGTTGTGTATATGTTTAGAAAATGACTCCTCTCAATGGCTGTGATTCATTGGCTCTTAGGCATATCTTGGATTTAATATGAACTAGCAGTCTACATAACAAAGTTTGTCACTTGTCCACATTTCATGGAGATATACAAGGTCTAGTGAACTTTAATCAGTTGCACTGTGATTGGTCAATTTTAATCTACACTTGATAAGATAATTCTGTAATTAACTAGTTTATCGTTTATTTCAAACACTGTTCTCCTCCTGTTTTGTTAGGAAGATTATTTCTTTTAGGAGGGTTGACATAAATTTAATAGCCATTTATAAAAATCTATTTAATTTTCCTTAAGAACTTATTGGTGTTGTGTTATATTGCCAATTCCCTATTTTTGGAAAGAGCATGGATGATCATGTCTCCTTTTGGAACCCTAACTATTACACTTTCAGCAATAGTTTGATTGAAAATAATTGTTTATTTTATGCATTCTTCATGTTCTATACATATTTGGGATGTTGCAGCTTTGCGTTGAAGTTTGGCAATGAGGCTAATAATCTAATCTCTACTTTGAATTTATTTATTTTATAAAATAATATATATTGCTAAATTGAAATAATTGCATATTGTAGTTCATTATCCAAGGGTATATCATTTGACATATGTTCTAACGGCTGCAGGATTGTAATTTGAAATGATTTTGCTAATATTTTTTCTGTCGAAACTGAATTATCTGTAGGTCCTCCTGTTGATATACAATATTACCTAAGATAAACCATGAGATAAATATCACGAAAATGTATTCTTGCTAATACTATCATCATGTTACTTTTGACTTGTATGAACTATTTTGTAGCCAATAGCCAGCATCACAGTGGTACTCGAGGGCTGTATCTGCCTTTGATTCCACTGGTTAGAAATAATCATGATATAGTGTAAGAAAACAAATTATAATATCTTCATACTCAACAAAATTAAGTACATTGTAAAGGTGCCTAGTAGACATGTGAATTGATTATTTGAGCCACAAAAAAAATTTGTTTTTAATATCGTTTGGTGTTCAGAGGCTTTCGCTTCTGCCAGTTTTTATATTAGTTGATGATCATAGTGATAACACTTCCTGTCATCAAATACGTTGATGCCAAATCAAGAAATTTTCTTCTGTTCACAGCTCTAAACTTATATTTTGTAACAAGAGATAATAATTTGACATGACATATTCTATTTGGTTCCTGTAACGATACGTGTTTTGACAGTTGTCTAGATTCTAGCTTAGACCGAATTGCAATAGTGCAATGAGTAGTATAACTGCCTATTGTTATACAATCTTTAGCAGAACAATCGTACTTCTGGCAATGATTCAAAAGATGTAATTTAATCCTTGCAGATCACACCTTTGTCAAGGAAAAATGTTTGCTTTGTTATGTTCATGGATGAAATCACGCTTAAGACTTTGTTGTCAGAAGGACAAAAGATGGAAAATGGGGTCATTGGTCTGTGGAAGATAGTGGTGGTCAAGAATTTACCATATACAGACATGCGGAGAGTTGGGAAGATTCCCAAGTTGTTGACACATAGGCTCTTCCCTTCTGCCAGGTCAGAATGCAACTAGCTAAATTGTACTTTGGCTTGGTTAATACTGAGAATAAAATGGTAGTCTTTGTTCTAGGTGACATTTTCTCTCTCTCATCTCGTGAGATGCTTTCTGTTCAATTCTAATGCCCCCTTCACGTAGCTTTTCACATTGGTGATGTGAATCATATGCTTGTCATTCTGTCATTGCTGTGTAACATTGTAATTTGCATGATCAGGTACTCAATTTGGCTTGACAGCAAGTTGCGACTTCAGAGTGATCCTTACCTCATATTAGAATATTTTCTTTGGCGACGAGGTTATGAGTATGCTATTTCTAATCACTATGATCGGCACTGTGTTTGGGAAGAGGTGCTGCAGAACAAAAAACTGAACAAGTATAACCACACCGTCATTGATCAACAATTTGAATTTTACCAGTCTGATGGATTGAAGAGATTTGACCCTTCAGATCCCAACAAGTTGCTTCCTAGCTGTATGGAATATTTTTCTACCTTTCAGTGACTGTCTTTACATGCTGTCTTCAGTTTTATTGTTTTAACTTTTAAAATCTTTTAAACAGATGTCCCAGAAGGCTCTTTTATCGTAAGAGCGCATACTCCGATGTCCAACTTGTTTTCCTGTATATGGTTCAATGAAGTTGACAGATTTACTCCCCGAGATCAGCTGAGTTTTGCATACACATATCTGAAACTTAGAAGGACCAATCCTGCAAAACCTTTTCACTTAAATATGTTCAAGGTACATGCCATCACTACCTTAAACCAAGAAGTATATGAATTAAGCATTTTTCATTAGGCTTTTCTTCTTATATTTCTTTTATTAGATCTGAAAATTCTCGATTGCCAGGATTGTGAGAGGCGTTCTATGGCAAAGCTTTTTCATCACAGAGCGGAAGAGAAGAGGAAAAATCCGACATAATCAGCAAGATAACTGTTTTTCTTGAACAAAGAAGGAAAACAAATTTGAGGTTGCTCATACTGCTTTTATCATCTCATTGGTGCATGACAGATCAGGCAGTGCAGGAAGATGGTGTGATCATGGATATAAATGACTGCTCCACACGAAGTTTATGCTCAAGTTCTCCAAGGTCACAGATGTATCCATTTTTCCTTGTACCATTATGCATCGACGACTTCATTTCTAATTTGCTGGAGAAGATTTGAAGCTCCTAATCATGTGATATGTGTGTTATAATTGTCAGTAATTTTTGGGCCCTAGGGTTTCATGTGGGCCCAAATTTTTGTCTGCACATTGTGGCAGTTTCTGTATGACCACCCAATTAATTTATTTCCGGGTCACACCATGCCGCATTGATGATACTGTTATACATGTACTGCAGGATTTATTTAATTTTTGTTGAGCTGTAAATATTATTTGTATTAAATAATAAGTTATGTATGATGAAAGAATGCCTTACAATTTAGTTTCTGTACCAACACTATAGCTCAGCCAAAAATACTGTAAGACCCTCTTCCTTTTTCCTATTTAGAACTAGTTCTCTCAGCAAAAGTTAAACCAAAAAGTGTGTCCCTTGCATCTGCATCCTTCGTGCCGGGTGGTGATGTCGAGCATGTGATGGTCCATCAGATCCCAACTTCATCTTCAGCAGTGGCAAATAAGGTACTCCATTTGGTTTCAATTTTTACGCTAAACTTCTGTGTCAGGTGAGTACTTAAATAAATTTTAGAATGATTCAGTAGTAACCTGGAGTGTGGAAGCTGTCATCCTTCTCATAACTGCAGAAACAGGATTAAAACAACTTTAACATACACCAATATGATTCTTCTGGTTATGCTTGATTACTTTTTCTTGTTCAACAAACATTGTAAGCTATGAAGATCTGTCTAATTGGACTACCTGGTTGATGTTAGTTCTCTTTGAAATAATATTAGTTTCATTTTGGTCATAATTAATGAAGTCGAAGTCTTTTTGTTGATTTACTTTTATATACTTCTAAAAAAATTTAGATTGCAATTATGGCAAGTTATTCTAATAACTTGCTTTGAAATTGCTTGTTTATGATAATGTATGATATGTTCAGTAGAGTCTTACCATGATGTGTATCAAACATTAACCTGTCTTGCTTTTTTATTTGTCAAATTGTGACCATCATTTTATGGTGAAGCAATCCCTTTGTCTATTGACCACAAATCTGACTGGCCTGATGAGCATCAAAGAAATGAAAATGCAGGAAGATTCATTACATGGGCAGGTAAAGTATTCGTGTCTTGTCTTTTCATTTGGCAGTTTCACATTTATTTGAAATAAAATAAATTGCAATCAAATCATTCAGGTATATGGTGGGTTGGTGGTATTTTTGCTGTATTTCATGATTTCAGAGATAAATTGTTTAAGCCATTTGTTGTTGCTAATCCAAATATTTAGGTAACTAATATGATCTCCTTTTATCAACTACAAGCAGAGAAAACAAATATTGAGCTGTTAGCAACCTAGAGATGTTTTCATAAACAACCAGCTAACATCAAAACACCTTTTCAGGGAAGAAAAGGGAGGTTGTGCTTAGTATAGTACATATATGGTGTATTTATTGCCCTTGATGCACATATTAGCAATAAATTCTTGGAGATGAGATAAATCTGGCTTTCAGCCTCGAATTAGTCAAATAACACTATATGACTACATACATATGTTTGAAATGTTAGGCAAAAGGTGGTGGCCTAGTATACAAGGCTCTTGTCACCAACAAGAAGCTAGGTAATTTTTGAGACTCGAACTTGCCACCCATGTTCTAGGGGCAACCTTACTATGATGCCAAAGTTTTGCCCTTTTAAGTCCAGCTCATAAATCTGGCGAAGCCCAAAGTTTGACCAAATGAGTTGGATCTAGATTAGGCCCAAAAGCAGCAGCCAAGAGTCATTTGATCTTTATCATGCTTTCATAAGTCTCCTAGACAAGAAATTCAGAAATAAATCTTCCTGATTGACCACCTTATGTGATGGATCCTCACTTTTGTATCTAGAATAATTCATGTCGACCTATTAAACCATTGCTGCTTAAACCTATACATACATATATTATATGATACTTATGCTACTCTGCATTTGTTGGTGCTGTTGTGCTTTCTTTTTGTGCTAAATGAACATGGATACATCCAACCATGCCCTTAATAATTTTCCTTGTATGGAAGCCAGTCTTCCTTTGTGTATGGAATCAAGGCTTACTTTGTGTGCTGATTGAAAGACTTCTACTAGATCTGACATTGAATAGTGGTAAAAAAAATGAACTCTAAGAATCTCTTTGTTATCATCCATATGTGGTTATTCATTCATGTTTATATGATTTTGTAGTCTGGAAATTCTTCGTTTTTCACATTTCTATTTTTCTTCTTTTTTTGCCCTTAAATAAAGACAGTGATGTAAAATATCTACAGATATATTTCGTTTATATGTTTAGGAGGAAGATACTGAAATCCTTGAGTTTATTATAATTGCCCATGACAGACTTCGTAGTGTTGTATCTAATGAGATAAAATATATCTGCTGCGGTGACATTGTATTCGCTGTATGTTATTTACTGGTTTCCTGTGATATGAAAAAGAAAAACGAAACTTGTCCTTCAGTTATCTTAACAAAAGATGGGCTTCTGAGGAACATCAAGCATATTCAGTATTATTTTTTTGAAATGCTTGGTTTCTGATCATTGATCTCAAATTTCTTTACTTGGAACATTAATGTTGCCTTACACTTGTAAGCAAATTGTAAAGTTTTATTTTTGGAAGCTTGTATTGCATGTATTTACAACTTGACCTGATTACTTTTCATGTTTATCAAGTAGGTGGTTATTTGTTTTGGGTTGCTATCCTGAACTTTGTATGACAGGTTCAGTGCCATCTTTTAGTTGATCAAGAAATTAACATGGAATGGGAAGCTTTCCATGACTGCTCAGTGAATAACCTGTAATATACTCTACTATTTACTCAAGGTTACTTGTGAATTATCCATGATGTTAAATTTTCATTTTTTTCATTTTCATTATTATGGCCCTTAAGCAATCTGTGTCATACCCAACTTTCATTTGCTTTGGTATCCTTTTGGTATTTATGAGTACCTATAACCTAATTCCTTATGCACCTTAATTTCTTTAATAAAGTTCATCTTGTTATTTCAGAACCTACTTGTGTTGGTTTTTTCAGATTTCATGTAGTTAGGCCTGCAGCTAGAACCTAAGCCCTGAGTTGGATATGTGTTGATCAAGATCTACCCTAATTTGTGTTGTTCATTAAGCTACTTGCAGGCACATCTACTTTGATCTTTTTAGGTCTGGCAAAGATAATTGCATGTTTGTCAATTCCATGCCATACATGTGTTACTTTTTTTACTCTGCACTGTGAACTGAATAAAGACTGATTTAATACTGCTTTGACTGGATGTGGTCCAAACAAATCCTGATCTAGACTTTCATATGTCCTCAGCCGACATTTATTTGTGTGATGTCTGTGACCGGATGCAATATGCTCTGACCAGTATTATGGAGCACTAGATGAAGTGGAAAATTGTCCCCAGTCAAGGGGCTCTACCTTGTACTATCATTTTTTCCTGATGACTGACATCATGGGGCTCAATAAATGACCTTGTGACCCCAGTATCACATACAGCATGTTCCACAGCCATTTTCTGGGTCTCTAGTAGGATCATTTCTTGGGCATCTTTAATCACACTCCTCTTTATGTATCTTAGCCTTCAGTTCTGTTGACTTAGTGTTGGGAGCAGTGACCCCAATATTGGACTTGAGAGTTACCTTTTTGGAACTTATGGTGCAAAGGATAATGAATATTAGGGTGTATATGTATTTTTTGGACAATAAACGATGGTTTGGTTTTCCTTTCGTTTCATCAACATAGACTGTTGAAAGTCTACCTGCTATGGGAGCTTGACACACAAGCTTCCCATCATCTAATTGTTTTGAAGGACAAAGACTGACATAAGAGAGTATTTTTATTATCCAAGTAATTTCTTCTAAGAACTATTTGTGATTATTATAATTTTATTTTCTGTTCCTAGAGTTCTACTAAAACTTATTTTCCCCTTATGTGAAGATGACTGACATTTACATTTTCCATATTTTGTGATTGAAAGGTGCCTTTTAGCATGGTTGTTCAAACACTAGAAGCCTTGTTTATTGAATGTGGCAACTTGGCATCATGGTTGGTGGTTGATAGGTGCCTTTATAACTTGATCTAGGAAAAAAGATATAATGGTCATATTTTCACATCAACCATGCTACGTCTGCATGATTTGAACAAGCATATTAAATAGCATGCCTCTGCATGGTGTCTAATTACATCCCCTGAGTAGGATGTTCTGGATAATGTTTTAGCAAGTGCTTTATCAACAAACACATGACTGACTGGTTCTGTACCCTAGAAAAGTTTGGCTTTTGACATTACTGGAAAAGATGCAACTCATAGCTTGGGTTTGAAAGGTCCATGGCACTAATTGCTTTATGATGTCCTACCTGCTGTGCTCATCAACTGGTCCACACTCTCAGGACTAATTATCTTTGAATGTATATTAGTCTAGAGAAAATATCATTTTGCATGGCTAGTCAAATCATCTGGAAATCTCATGTTCGACTCACGGAAATAGTCAGATCTTCACATTGATATTGAAGTATTTTTTTCTTTTCTTTTGAGACATTACTCCAAATCAGTAAGTATCTGAGTGTTTGCTATAATCATGCAGTTCTAGCTTAATACTTTTTCATAAAGACATTCTCTATTCTCTCAATTCAGTGGAAAGAATGAATTGGTTGGAGCTCCCACCTCAGTGATGGTGCAGTCTAGAAGGGCTAGAAATATTCTTTTCTTGGCTGCTTCACTACTTCAACAGTGTTGTAGCTTCTGGAATGACAAGTTGCTTTAGACATGAAGGCAGTGGAGTGTACCCAAACTTATTCTCCTCACAATCCCATTTTGTCTCAAACCTCTGAATCGTGCCTCTTGGAATCTTCTATCAAGAATTATTCTACTTGAAAGGTGATGATGATGATCTCCACCTTTCCAAATCATATATTTATTTAGCGTGAGTTATCAGACCAGAAAATAAAACTTTATAGGTGATGATGGCTTTGCCTAAAGAGGCCATGCATGCATCAGAGGCTTTTACGTTGATCTTTTGAGCATTCTTATGTTATTCTCTTCTGACATTTGTGAACAGGAAACCAGAAACACTCCTTTATGCACCCCAAAGAAGGTTAATCTAAATGCTTGTGAATGCAGAAGTGGGAGTTGTTAATCTTCTTAGGTTCCAATAGACATGCAATGGCCAAATAACTTGAAGAATGTGCATGGCTTCAGTCGTGCAACAAAGTAAAGCCATCACACAGTGGCTATTTGCATGAGAACAATGACAGGCACAAGAGATTACAACCTCCTGGTTTCTTCAGTCCACAGAGACCTCATTAATTTGAGCAAGTCCCTGGCTTTGGCCTTGGCCATGGAGCTGCACTGGCTCTGGAGCAGCAGCAGCAGCTGCGTCATCACCCCGGCGTCCATCGCCTCCGACCGCGCCTTCTCCGACTCGCAGCACACCGCAAGCAGCGAACCCAGAGCGTGCTCGCTCCCCTCGTGATCGGCCGTCGACATCCTGAACACCATCTTCACCAGGACCTTGATCGCGTCGGAATGTTCGACGAGAGCCTTCTTGCCGGCCTCCAGTGTCAGCAGCAGCTCCAACGTCGCCAGCGCAGGCGCAGCAGTTCTTGAGTTCGGACTCGACAGGTGCGAGACGAGGCCGTCCACCACACCTCCTCTGATCGCATGGCTTCGATTGGGTTCTAACGAGCACATACCTGAGATCGCTCGAACTGCTGCCTCCGATGCTCGGATGCTGGACTTATCATGTAGAAGAGAGACGAGCGCTTGCAAGACCCGCCGCGACTCTCCTACGACGACGCACAGCTCTCGAGTTGCTGAAGAAGCAGCTATGACTTTCAAGAGATGGCATAAGCTCGTCTTCGTCTTCGTGTTGCCTTGGTCTAACAGGAGCTCCAACGAGGTCAGCCTGGCGTGCTCCTTGAGCACGTCGAGAGAATCCAGTTGGGCGGAGGCTAACAAGCTCAGGACGCAGTCGAGCATCGCCTCGGCGAGTGCCGAATCGACCACCACCGAGTATTGGAACAGCAGCTGCAGCAGCAGCGGGAAGAAGCCCAACTCGATCAAACACGCTCGTCCTATGTCAGACTCCACAGACAGAACTCTGACCTTCTCGAGGCAGTCAAGCTTGTCGGCGCGAGAGGTGTTCGAAGACTGAAGTTTCTGTTTGAGTGCGAGGAGCGAGAAGCCAGCGTCGCTGTCGCCGGCAGACCGCACGGGCCTGTGCCGGCAATTCACGCCCGGGTCGGCGAGGAGCCACCGGTGGATAAGGTGGCGAAGGGTGTGGTTGGGGATTAACGTCGTGTCGGTGAGCCTCTGCATTGTTACCGGGCACGTCAAATTGCCATCGGCAAGCCATTTCTCGATGCTCGGCCGGTCATAGGTTTGGCCTGTGCTCAGAGTGACTGGATCAGTGAAGAGATCGAGGCTTATCGGGCATCTGAACAAGTAAGGAATGCTCATTTGCTTCTTCTCTAACACATTCAAGGATCAGAGAAACCAGAATCCCGGCATAAACAAGCAACAGATGGTGAAGTCTATTGCTTTTATGTCTCTGACCTCTTAAAAGCTTCAAAAAAGATGGATAAGGTTACCAAGATTGAGAGGGACAAGGCGCAGCTACTTTGACACTGAAATCAAAGTGCGCGGGGAAGGAGAATTTGGTGTTCAGTGGCACTCACTCGCATGTGGTATAGCAATGGAGGATTGTGGCTCTTCCTCAGGTACAGAATCCAAAGCTCAGACCAACCAGAGAGAGAGAGAGAGAGAGAGAGAGAGAGAGAGAGAAGAGAGAAGTACTGAATCTTGAGAACCACAACGGCAAGGCAATGGCGCAAGTCTGATTGCTTGCATGAAATCCTCTGAGCTGGTACAACAGTCCCAGAGAGATTTGGAGTGCAGCATACAGGGATTGGGGGAAATGGGAATGGAGCTGTCAAAGGAAACAAGAAGCTGAGGTAGGCCTTAAGTGCAGGACACTTTTGGCTGGTTTCCAGTCAGAAAAAAGCAAAGCTTCTGATAGGACCAGAAGCAAAAGAGATTGGTGAAGAGGCAATAGCACTAGTAATAGATATAGATAAGTCTTTATGTCAGAAGTCTAGAAATAATGGAAGATAAACCTTGCATGATAAGATGAAATAGAAGAGGAAATCCATGTTCTTTTACATCAGAGGTGCAAAGATGAGAGAGTCCAAAGTGACCAACTTGGATGCAGTGGATGCCCTTTTCTTGGAATGAAAAAGACATGAGATTATAATTGTGCTGAATAATAAATGGACATTCAAACCTTGCAAAGTTCCACATTAGCTGGTCCAAGTGTCTAACTTGCATAATTAGACTGCTGCAGTAGGCATATGAGATTATAACAGTGCTGAATGACAGGATATATGGATATTCAAATCTGCCAATCTTCCACATTAGCTGGTCCAAGTGTCAAACCCACAGATTTGGACTGCTGCAACAAGGACTTTGATCCCATCAGCCCTGGTCTATTGTTTCTTCTTTCTACATGGTGGTCACAGGGTTCACAAGTGGGACAGTCAATGCCTAGAAGCCAGAAGAACAGACAATTGGAGGTGCACTATCCACTCAGGTATACTATCAGGATGCCTCTCATGAATTCTTAGACATGTTAAGACTACATTTACACCAGTGATTACTAACTTGGAGCCCAAAAACTTAAATATTTTAGATTTAAATCAAAACTTGTGTTGGATGTAAAGGCTGTATAATTCAGAAAAGATAGTAGCAGCTGGTAAAATCCTCTATGGTTTATCATCAATCCTTGGTGTGATGAACTAAGGAACTCTTGCAGATTGAATGTTAGGTTGGACAATTCTAGCATGGGAATATAATATGATAACATAAATTAAATTAACAAAGTGAGGAAGAATGGGCATTTTTGTCAAGAATTATGCATTCTTCTACTGACTTGTTCAGAATCTCATGTCTTCTACACAACCCCTGTCAGCACTATGGTAAGGCAACACATTATCTCTTCTTAATAATTCCATGTCTTAGTCATGAAAATTTTCTTTTCTAATAATCATGCAAGTTTAGTTGACAAGTTGGAAGCTTAGTGATGTCAGAGATTGCTACTGAACATTTTGGTTTTCCCTAATCAGCTGCATTCCCATTTACAAGGTCAAAGATGATAAATGAAATTACACAGCTGTTGTCATGCACTTTTGAAAGTGTTCATTCTTCTATGGAATATATTTTCTTGAGTTGTATGATCAACAAAACCAGAGATTATAATTAATACCTTTCAGTAGGATACAAAAATAGGAGACTCCATTATATTTCCTGAAAACAGTCAACACTGCATGTAGTGGATGTGATCTAGGTATCATCATTCATTGAAGTTGGATGCCCTGCTCCTACTCTGCTGTGGCTGCAACAGAGTTCTTTGGATGACCACATTCCATGGCAGCAAGCAGATCCATAGCATGTCAAGAATTAATGGAATGAAGTGCCTTGATCAATGATAATCGAAGAGCATTAAATTACGTGTGGAAGTCAATACATGGCCTTCAAATTGCAGTGCCGGCGCCGGAGAAGAATGGACTGGTCAACATGGCATCAAATGCTATTGACAGGAGAATTTAGTGTACTCTTTTGACTGGCAATACCATCATCATCCTCTCTAGAACTTGAGTTCCATTAGCAGACAAGGTAGTGTTCAAAGGTTGTCCACAGTCACTGAATCCTTACCCTCATTCTTACCGGTGTCGCAGTTGGAGTTTTCGTCCATTGCATCATGTTCACATCCTTTGGTCATTTGACTGCATGTCTCTCTTTACTGGCCTGGAATTCCTGTGGGTATGAGCACCATTTATGGTCGTCTGCGTTAGATATACTTCAAAGACTGATGTGATGGTAGTTGAATTCCATGTCTTTCTGGATCCCATTTTGTGTGTAGGAGAAAGAGAGAGACAGAGATATTTGATGTAATGAGAACTCTTCTCTTCTAGAAGAGCATCTTTCAAGACCAACATGCAAGCAAACATCATGGTAAACTTGTCTTCGATTGGAATCTGCATCTTCTTCGATTTGTGCTGCGAGTATCAGAACAAAGTTTCTTCTTTCTTCAATATATATCATATTCTCCGCTCATCGGACTATTCGAGCATCATAGTATGGCCAATCTTTTGATTGATCTCTAATGTGTAAATGAAGTGTGTTACATTCAATTATAAAATTAATATAAAAAATATATCGAATTTGATGGTATTATATAAATAAATAAATTATATTATGCCCGATTATATTATTAAGATGAAAATAAATTACATTATATTTTATTTTATAATTCAGTGATGTATTCCAATGGTCTTCATATTTATCGGATTTTTCCGATGTGATCGAATTTCGATTTCATCACACACATATATATATATATATATATATATATATATATATAAAAGAAATCTTTTTAGGGGACGTGTCGGGTAATTAAGAAATGGGAAAACGGTGATCGAACCGAGTGAACCGTTCGATCCAAAACGAGCGCACCTCCGCGCAATTCGGATTCCACCTGGGGAGAATAATCCGCCCGAGCCCCGTCCGCCATCGCCTGCTTTCGGATCCTCCGCATCGCCGCCGCCGCCGCCTCCTGCGCCGGAACTTGCTCATAGATGACAAAACCCTCGCAGTATCCTTCGCCGGTTTCCTTCCCGGTGGCAAGTTCATTGTTATTACCACCACCCACGACGTCGTGGTAAGATCATTATTTTCCCTCCCTTTTCCCCCTTTAATGGACCGATTGAAAGTATGTTCTTTGTCGAGAATCGCCTGGGAATAATGGTTGAATAGCCGGTAGTTTATCCTGTTTGGTTTGACTTATGACTTAGGGTTCTTCAATGTCAAATTTATTGCTTTAAGCAATTGCTTGGATTGGGGTACCGTTGGGTTGATTAGATATGTGATTAAACTGTTCACAACGCTAAAAAACTTTAGAAGCACTCGAATGCAGTTGCTTGATTAATATCTGAAAGATCACTAGTATTTTGTTTGAGGAAGATGAGTTTGCCGTGATTTATAGTTAGTGACAGACCTGAAGGTGGCCTTTGTAGCCGACATTGAGGTTTAGATCCTATAGATGACACTTACGGCTGATTATGATAATTATGACTTGAAATTTTTTGGCCTTTCATCTTTTGTAAAGATTAACTAATAATGACAAAACTTTTAATTAATGTATTAAATAACACTGAATGGATGAGCCTTCGCATAATGGTATAATTTTTACGAGTTAGATTTTAATCCATTATGAAAATATCCACAGCCGTAAGAGATTGCTTGCTTGCAGATCTTGCCTTTCTTTTCCATTTAGGTGAATTGATGCCTCATTGGACTAGTTATCGCCATGTTTGCACATTTGCACATATGTATTGTTGTTTGCTAATATTTAGTCCATCGGTAATAGTTTGCGTTGGCTTATTGGAACCCTGTTCATTGTTGCAGCTAATGATTGTCAGCTTGGAGAAAATTAATTATTCTCGTCTTGATGCAAATCTTTGTGGATACATAATGAATTTGCATATGAAAATTTATTATAGGCTATCTGCCTTTTAACCGCAGCTCCATTAACCATAATTCTGCTTTGACTTCACTAGCTTAATAGTCTGTACATTCATATGGATGAATCACGGCATAGTTTCAAAGAGATCTTTAGATGAATGACAGATTCCACAAACAATGTTGTATAATTGGAGTTATATGATCTTTCCCCTTTTTACCTTTATTGACCTACTGTATTGATATGCAGTTATGCACCATAATAAATGGGCTTTCTTCTCCCATGAATGATTTGTTTCGATGGATTAGTTTTTTAATTCCAGTGTCTCTCTAAACTTAGAACTTTTTTTATCCTCACATAGCTTTCTTAACCTTTATAAGCACTATGCCAACCGGTGACACATCTTGCTCTTGCAGAAACCACCACCAGCCCCATGTGCATCGCTGCCACTGACGCTATTGCTTTCTTCCTCTCCCACATTGAACAGTGCCTTGCCACCAAGAATCTTAAGCTTGGTCATTGCCTGCATGCTTGCCTCACCAAGACTGCCCTCACCCAACACACCCTCATTGCCAACCGCCTCATTGACATCTACTCCAGGTGTGGCTCCCTACCTTGCGCTAAATCAACCTTCAATGACCTTCGATTCAAGAATGACCAATCTCATAACACCATGCTTGCTGCCTATTGTCGCGCTGGCAGTCTTGACGTAGCATACAGATTTTTTAATCAAATCTCTGGCCGAAACCTTGTTAGTTATAACACCATGATCTCAAGTCTCACACATCATGGCCATCATGAGGAAGCACTTGATCTCTTTTCCCAAATGCGAAAGGACATCATCATCATGGATAAATTCACAGTAGTTGGTGTTTCAGTTGCTTGCGCTAGCTTGTTGGCCTTGAGATGTCTTCGTCAGTTACATGCGTCGGTCATTGTTTCTGGACTTGAGCTGAATCTAATAATGTCCAATGTCATGATTGATGCTTACGGGAAGTGTGGTGATGTCGATGCTTCCTGTTGCTTATTTAATAGGATGAAAAGGAGAGATGTTGTTTCTTGGACCTCAATGGTCAGAGCATATGCATCAGCTTGTAGACTTGAAGAAGCTCGAGCGGTGTTTGCTAGCATGCCCGAGCGTAATGTTGTGTCTTGGACAGCATTGATTTCTGGGTATGAGCAGAATGGGGAGGAGGAAGCGGCGCTGGAGCTCTTCACACAGATGATGGCTGAAGGAGTCATTCCAACTCCATTCACATTAGTGTCCATTTTAAGTGCTTGTGCAAGTTTAGGACTAATTGAAAGAGGGAAACAAGTGCACGGATTTACTTTTAGGAGGTTCATTGGTTCGGATTCTTTCAATGTCTTCATTTTTAATGCCTTGATTGACATGTATGCAAAATGTGGCAATATGGTCTCCGCTTCTACAGTGTTCGATAAAATGCCTGAACGGGATCTTGTGTCTTGGAATTCAGTTGTTTCTGGGTTTGCACAGAATGGACATGGAAAGCAATCACTTGATGTCTTTGAAAGGATGGTGAAAGCAGGCGTCAAACCAAATCATGTCACATTCTTAGGGGTGCTTTCTGCCTGCAGCCATGCAGGTCTGGCCTCTGAGGGATGCAGGATGCTTAGTTTGATGGAGAAAGAACATGGAATATGCCCTAGGGCTGAGCATTATGGTGCATTAATTGATACCCTTGGGCGGAAACGTCAGCTTAAAGAAGTCATGCAGTTTATAGAGTGTTTGGCTTCTGGAGGAGATTTGGCTAGCGTAGGGATATGGGGAGCACTCCTTGGTGCATGCCGGGTGCATGGGAACTTAGAGATTGCTAATATAGCTGCTGAGTCCCTGTTTAAATTAGATCCTAAAAATGGGGCGAGATATACTATGTTGTCCAACATTTATGCTGCAGCTGGCTTGTGGGATGATGTTCGACGCGTCAGGTTGCTTATGAAGGAAAAAAGATTGCAGAAGGACCCAGGTTACAGTTGGTTGGAGGTGAGGAGTGCAAAACATATGTTTGTAGCATACGACAAGTCACATTATCAAGCAGAGGAGATCTATAGCTTGCTTGCTACTCTGGTGGATCACATGATTGATGCAAGAGATAGTGTAGAATACAAGCAGTGTCAGGTTAGTGTCCTGGACTGCTAATTATTAAGGAATAGATCATCTTGATGTTTGTGAAAGGAAACTTTGCATTAATTTTTGCAATAGCAATTGGTAGTCACATTTATATCCTGGACTGCTATATGAATTGAGGCCATCTGAAGAGTCATCAGCTTTTGCACTGACACTATCAATCTGGTTTTCCAATCACGTAACTTATTCATTCATCAAAAACTTTCTCAATTGAAAAACTGGAGGTCTTCTTGAGTTGTCAGAAGGTTAAAATGTCAAAGTTAAAGGTTTGACTGGCTAGTCCTGTGAAAACATCAACTGAAGATGGTAAAAAAGATGTTGCTTTCTGTCCAAGAATGGTAAGAAAAATTTATGAGGTTTGATGCTTAGTAAGTCAATGTGACATGTACCTATGCTGCAAGTTCTTAAAGCTCCTCTGATAGCCTCCTCCTAGCAACCTAATAGTTTTTATTTTTATTTTTCCTTGCCATATATGAGGCTTCTTTCTCTTTTTTCCAAATTGCTAAACTATTGTTAACAACAATCAACTTTTTAACTTTTGATTACTTCTTTCGTTCTAGTTGTCCTAGAGTTTTCAGCTATGCCTTTTGCCAAAATCTCCACCAGTTTAACTCACACAGATCAGTTTATCTATCATTGGTTTGTTTGTAAATGGCAAACGACAAAGCAGGAACTTGTTAGGAACTTATCACTAAATAAATATCCTAGTCTGAGATTTCACATATTGATCGGTTTACTTCCATAATGAATTAACTTGATTTATTCTTGGCAAAGAAATTCAATATATTGTGCCCATAAGTGGTTGCAGGATATCACTTTGATACTTTTTTGACAATATTTTGGCATGAGGCGATAAAGTAAATATGATTTATGAGAATATCTCTAGCATTTCTATACCAGGTTGCCTAGTAGTTTGTTCTCTGTAAGGATGAAACGTAAGAATTAAGTTTTCAAGTTTAGGTTTAAATTATTACATCATGAAAGTTGGATTCGTGTATTCCTTGATTGCAGAATTAAACTATAAACTTATTGCTCATGGTGCATTTCTCAAGTAAGATTTGGCTTCTTTGGACGATTCTCTTATTTGTTTTGTCTACTAAAAGATTGGATAGTCCATTTTGTTAGAAACTTATTTATCTTCTTCAAGTTCTCTTCTGTAGTTCTATAACTTTTTCGTCCTCGTATCACTAATCCAAGTTGACTCATCCGTCTAATCAGCATATTTATGGATTCGTATGGATATGTGCAATCCATATACAGTAATTTATTCTTCAGAAGTTACTTCTAATTTATGAGATATTCATGAATATAAATATTCTTTTTAAAAATTTAATGTTATTTTTTTCTATTTTTCTATTAACCTCCTGTGTATATCTTAAATCCTTATTCTAGTGATATTAAACTTTTAAATATATTGTTTTGTGACTGTTAGATACTGTGATCCATAAAGCATGGACCTCATGACTCAAAAGCAACTCGAGTGTTTCTCAAAGCATGTGAGCCAATCTAAGCAACTATGCTATCATATGATTACTGATTATTTGTCACCTCTCAGTAAACTGATTTGTCATATGCTAATTACTTCCCCAGTTATCATGCAATCACTATTATTCACCTCTTCTCTTGATGTGAGCTAATATTGTCTTTGCCAAATGACAGCTTTGGGATACTTAGACCACCGAACAGGAAGTGAAGCAGGTGAAAGAAGAGAGTGACAAGAGTTGCCACCCTTGCATCATCAAGTTCCAAGAGTGCAGCCTCCAACCACGACCACCACCGAGTCCTAATGGCATGGCAGTGCCACCCATTGCTCAACCATTCTAGTTTCCTCACAAGGTCTCAGATGACACGCCAAAAATAGCCTGAACCGGATCAAAGTGAAGGTCTCACAACCCCCCTTTAATTGGTGCAAACATCATGCTCTCCTGCAAGAACCCAACCTCATCTTCCCTCAGAAACCATCGAGCAACCTCGTCCTCTCCATGCTGCAAGACTTGGTCACCTCCCACCATGAGAGGGTTGTTGTTTGCGAGGGGAGGATCACTTTGGGATGGCAACATCCCATCATTACGACGTCACCGGAGGAGGAAGAAGAGCTCTCCCGAGTCTTCTGTGGCCTGAGATTTTGGTGCGAACGTGCAATGGTGTACCAACCAACCACTAAAAGGGTGGTGGACTCGAGCTTTTTATCTTTGATGCCATCCCTTCTTCCGTGGTGGTGATAAAAGAAGCAGCACATTTCCTAATGAGGAGAGCACGGCGTAGAGGAGCACAAAGTATGTAGCCCTGGCAATCATTGCCTGGTTTTGGGACACGAAGCAGAAGCAACAAAGAGGTACACACTATTCTGTAGGGTGTATTATATATATGAATGGACAAAGATGGTGGTTTCTTTTTCAAGTGATGCTCTCAACATTGGTCACCATCTCAGCAATGCTGTTCATGGTGAAAAGAGTGGAAAGTGACGAGGAAAGTAGTGACGTGCTTGTTGGGGTGGCATGACATGGGCATCCTCTTCTGAGTTCTAACCCCAATTTTCTCTTCTTGGTTGACTCTAGGGCTTATCTGCATTTGGTCATACCAGCATATGTTGATGTTAGTAGTTACCGAGTGAGATTTATTTGGAGTTTATAACTTGCTTCTCTCTCTATGTCATTGGATTGAAAGAGAGAGAGAAAAAAGACCTAATCTCTCGAAATTGCATTGGATTGAAAATATTATATTTGTCGGTCGGTTATCGGATGCCGAAACGGGTTCGGTCTGTTCCAGTGTAGTGTGTCGGTATGTCATGTATCATGAGATTAAGGAAGGAGAAAGGAGGAGGAAATTAAGGATGGAATCACAACTATAACTATAATGTGATTTATATGGGACACTAATTATTTGCTATAACAATGGATGTAAGGAGGGGAATGGAAGGATGTGAGTTCCATCCCCATATCTACCCTCCTTTCTCATGTCTCCTTGTTCGTGTGGTAGTAACATCTGGAAGCGACGTCTCACCAGCTTCATGGTGCTCTCGCTCTTGTTCCTTGTTGAGTGCACATCTCACTAGCTTTCATTGGCTTCGAGTGCCGACACTCGTGTATAAAATCTCCGGTGCATCATCGATCACACAGCTGACATTAAAGCTGATATAGAATGGAGTTTGAGAGAGAGAGAGAGATGAACACGACGAACTGTATCCATCCGAAGATAGTGAAGTGCATTGAAGTTTGTTTGTGACTTGTCGTAATGCCATTTGATGGCACATAAATGTGAGACCAATAAATGAATTGTGTTAATTACCTAATCCTCGATTAATAATAACATATATATATATATATATATAAATAATGAAAAAGAAGGTTAGTGGTGAGTAAACATCGGAAAGATTAGGTCATAGAGACCATATTGGCAAGACAAAGTAAGCCGATATATATCTAAATGTCAGTTAATATGAGTAAAATGTCCTTTAGCTTTTATTTGTAAAAATGATTGATTAATTATGAGTATTTTTATGTTTTGAGTGTCTCGAGATTTGGAAATATATTTCATTTATCTTTTGATACTTAATTATTGTACATCCATATTTACAACCTAAAGAAGAAAATTATCCTTATATATATATATATAATATTTTTTGGGTTTCTAATAAGCTTCAACTTTGCAATAAACCATAAAAATGCTTTCCATTGCTGTGATGTGGTCTTCTTCGCTTGCACGTCTCTCTAACGCCATTAGAATCACACCGACTGCCAAACGCCAATTGCTTGATCGCCTATAAATGCTTGCCTCCGCATCTTCTCTTCGTTCTCCTGCTCACTGCTTTTCCTTGCTCTCTCTTGTACCAGACCAGCCATGGGAGAAGGAGCTGCGGATCTCCCGCCTGGTTTCCGTTTCTTCCCCTCCGACGAAGAGCTCGTCGTCCATTTCCTCTACCGCAAGACCGCGCTCCTCCCTTTCCATCCCGACATCATCCCCACTCTCGATCTCCATCGTTGTGATCCATGGAACTTCCATGGTGATCCCCCCACCCCTCTCTCTCTCTCTCTCTCTCTCTCTGATGTACGTGGTGTGTGTCCTGTTAGGTAAAGCGTTTCAAGGAGGTAACAGGTGTTGGTACTTCTTCACGAGCAGAAGCGAAGACAGAGCATCGGTCAGTGGATACTGGAATCCAGTGGGCACCGACGAGGTCGTAATCAGCGGCAATAAGGATGTCGGTGTGAAGACGACGCTCAAATACTACATCGGCCAACCTCCCGACGGCATCAGAACCAACTGGCTCATGCATGAGTACCGTTTGCCGGATGCCACAGTTCATGGTGGGAGCTCAACCTGCAGCAGCACCAGAAGGAAGACAGGACAACCAGTAACCATTTCTTCTTCTTCGTCCTCCTCCCCATCTTCTTCTTCTTCGGCTCTCGTAGCTAACACGAGCTTCTTCCATTACACCACCCAGGAGTTCAACAAATGGGTGATATGCCGCGTACAGGAGTGCTGCTCGCAGGCGAGCGCGCACGACGACGGCGGCGGCGGCACCGAGCTGTCGTGCCTCGACGAGGTGTTCTTATCCCTGGATGATCTCGACGAAGTGAGCTTGCCGAACTGAGATCATGGCAACCCCCAAAGGCCGACCAGAGAGTCCTCGAAACCACGCCAACACACCATGCACGTATATCCCGTACTCACTCTTCTCACATCTGTCGCTTCCAATAACACAGAGCTCGCCCAAGTGATGATGAGGCGCTCTTCCCCCATTTCCTCTAACTCTACTGCACTGTGTATCGATCGTCAATGGTGTTTCCATGGCATTCATGATACGTTTGTAGACTTTAAAGTGTATGATGGCAATCTTGTGCGACAAAAGCAATGGAGTTGGCTTCGCTTATTGTTGTGAGAGGAGGGTGGAGCTCACGCAAGCATGTCGCTGTCTATGTCGTCAATGTGATAAGCTTTGGACTACCAAACTCCTACGTATACATGGATGGAACCAAACACACACACCAGTATGATTGGACTTGAGTTCATCCAATCCAAGTGTTAGATTTCCCAATAATTAGTGTGAGGGAAAGGTTCGCGTTGGATGAGATAAAATAGTATAATTGTTTGTGATGGCACACCAAAAGTAGAAGGCTGACGAGATCATACCTAACATATAGATTTTATATGATTATTGTTTTCGATCAATCGAGACTCGATAGTTTATGGAGTTTGATCTTCACTAAATTACTATATATGCTATTTTAGCTTCCTAAAAATATTTTAGCTTCTTAAACTGCTTATGAACATTTGTCAACTATGTTGACCATCAGCTATTAAACTATTTACTAAGTATTTGTCACCCATATAAAGAAGTCAAAGTTGACATAACCATCAAAGGGGTCTCATTAGATGCATTGTAATATAGTCTTTTTCTAAGGAACAAGGTGGAATGATATATAATTTATGAGATATAAATATTATCTTTCTTAAAATTCTCCTTCTTAGATACGACCTACATGCGAAAAATGGGTCGAGTATGATCAAAGTCATGATTCGGATTGACGACTAAATTGATCATGTTATAATTCAAATCCAACTCTGAGTCTAACCATCTCGTGACCTAACCTAGTCTAATCCTAACGCGACCCAATCGCATAATATGCCGTGTATAATAATTTTCATACCGTAAAATATTTTCTCGGTCTCACTTAAGATCAGAGAATTAGGTTTGGGTTAGACATGGACATGAGAGTTCCGGAGTAGGGTTTGTTGCCGTGATGATTGGCATGGGGCCTTGCTGCTCTCGCTTTAGCTTTCATGAGAGCAATGTGTGTGTTCATGAGAGCAATGTGTGTGTTCATGAAAGCTATGGGCTTGAGATCGACACAAGGAAACTTCTTTTAGGTTGGCATCTAATTATCCTATTAATGATGTGGATTGCGAAAAGTGTGAGTGACGATTAAGTATCTTCTTTGTGTTTAATCATTCTAACAATGTGGATTACAAAGCAAGGAAGGAGAATGACACTTGAGGATCTTCTTTTCGGCTTTGCGACTAATCATTCTAAGATGCGGATTAAGCGAGCAATGAGAGTGATTAGTGGGAGACAACATTCCATCACAGAAAGACAAGCTACGTAACTAATTAGGATTTATGTCCTAAACTCATGTCCAACATGATGTGGATCAGCCAATGCAAAGAGTTAGAAAGGGTCTCCCTCTGAAGAGCAAACATTAGGTTGAAAAGTACTTGAGATGATTTGGGGATTTGGCTTTGCACAACAACTAAAGGTCTAGTTTGTATGATGATGCCATGTAAGATTGGATCAAAGTCAAAATCTAATCTTTATTTGCTAGCTGCATGCATAATTGACATTTAGATTAAACCAGCAACAAAAAGGGATGAAAATACTTGTAATGGTACAATTGGATGATGATAACATGTCCTTACAATTCCAACAACACATCATGGCAGCTTTTGTAGAATCATGTTCAAGGCCTTAAGCATGAATCATTGTTGGCTCTCCTCCCATATATAGTGTTTATTGAAGTACTTAGCCATCCCAATGTTCCATGTTATTTGTTTCTGAAATTTGATCTATGGTAATAGTTCATAAAGAACTTGAAAGTGCTAGAAAAAAATTTAAACAAGGACACAAAGTCGGAGAAAAACGGCAGAGAGAACGGATAGAGATTGATGAGATCCAATAAAAATAAATTGTTCAGAGAGAGTCATTAAGGTACATAGAGCGAGGATTACATGCGCTTTTTCTTCTATTTTGACCATTTCCAGAAGACATTGGATCCACACTTGAACTTGTCCTTGCCTTCACACTCGATCTCCAGATCATCACTGAGAAAGGGCACTTTCTGCATTTCCAAGAACAAGAGGAATAGAATGATAAGAAAAACACAATGTAAAATAGAAGATGTAAAAGAATTTTAGCTTCACAGACTTTCCATGTCGAAAAGAAAATTCATCACCAAGAGTAAAAGAGAATTGGCTTTCATATTCAAGCAATTGCATGATGTCAGGTGGTCTCATCTTGGCACGCGTGAAGCTGCTAATTAAGTCTAAGTGGCACGCCAACAGCTAGAGAACTAAAATTAAGATTTCTAACAAAGAACTGTCCTAGTTAGACAATGATCACTATCTTGCATCAAGAAAAGAGAAATAAAAATATATCTAGCAGATAAAAATAAAAAAGTTTCAGATAGACACACTGTTTTCTTCACCACCTATTGTAGTAAAAGGAGAAATCAAATCAATGAATAAGCTATGATGGAACACAGGGCAGCAGTCTTACGGTAAGTGCCATAAAAGTTCAGGCATAAGCGATCACGTTATACAAACAATGATTCAACTAGTCTATATGTATACTCACGATTCTAAACCAGAATGATATGCAAATAAGTATACCGGAAGTAAGGTAAGACTTGAATAAGTAAAGAAGAAATGGTAAGGTTAACATAGTTGATGATAGAAAATCTGAAAATAATTATTACAACGTCTTAATAACTTGTGCCTGATATAGATAACACATCATAAAAGTTTCTGGGGTAACAAGCCTTACAAATGTCTAAACGTTCCAGATTCTGTCACTGGCAAAATGTTCTACTCGCATGAAAAATTGAATGAAAGTTGCAAATAGGCAAATTGAGAGTGTTAGAAGTGCTCACTACCTTTTGCTTTGCCAAGTCTTGGCAGCCAGTGAAGTTCTCAGGGAACTTGCATGTGCCGAACTCCACTGTGTATGCGCGTGCAAAATTTGCACCGCTAGTAGCCAACCTCTTCTTGTCATTGAGCTCCTGCAGAAGATTTCATCAGTGGCTTCAAGGCAAAACTGAATTTCTAAGAGCATTCCAGGCTCTGTTTAAATGACATGAACGATAAACTTTAAGAGTTAGTAAAATTCAGGCTGATACTCTTTATTAAAGAACCAGCTACCAATTGCAGTTATGACTTTAATGCCGACGATTCCAAGTTTAGTGCAAAAATGTTTTTCTTGATGTCATTCTGATAGTCAACAAGGATGATAATACACAAACATAGTCTTAAGCAACATTTGGTTGCCATGTCACAGAAAAGCTTTCTCTAACAACTCATTCACTTTGAAGACATGGAATGATAATGCAGTATGCCATAAGCATTAAGTTCTATTGCAGAATTCTGCTATAAATCCTTATTCGAATACAAATTACTAAGAATTAAACAACAAATTAATTCATCCATTGATTACAGTTTATAGCGACTACTCCAAACAGACAAAACTTCAGAGTGATCAGTTTCTAGTCTCAATTTCTTTCTCTTTCTGAGAGGGAGAGACAGGATCAAGCCTGTTCAGCATTGAAGATTCCGAACCATCATGCTACTAAAAAGATATCTCATGCATGATTTCCTCTCCGATCCTTTTTAATCCAGAAAGATCCAATTACAACCCCCTAGTTATTTACCCCATCTTAGATGCTACTTCCCAAAGTAGTTCATAAATCTTGCAACTCGCAATGCTTTTACCTCCATCAACAAGTTCGAAGATGTTTCACACAAATGATTTTACTAGGATTAGCATACAAAAGATGTTTCTCTAAAGATCAGTAGATAGATGCACTAGTTGCACTTAGCTGTTGTTAACATTCATTAATCGAAGATCTATTTATGCTTATTGGTGCTAAGAGCAATCAAATTCTGTGCTTCGATATCAACTTTTGATTACCTGAAACTGTAGAACATTAAATGCATGACCAAATCCTATTTCTTTCATCCAAAACACGAAAGAGAGACAGCATAACATAAGCATCAGTAATAAACCTTATTAGCTTTGCTCTTCTCGAGGTACTCCTCGATGATGCCAGCATCGGCCGGTGAGGTGGCAGCCGCCGTAGCGAAGAGGGCAGCAGCGAGGCCAACAAGTGCAGCTCTCCTTCCCTCCCTCGTCGCTTCCTTTCGTTCGCCTGCACGAGCATGCTGGGCTCTGATCACCGGCAACTTGGGGGATGAAGCCGAAGCCTGCGCGCGCGAAGACGGCGCGGAGATGAGCTTCGAGCTCGAAGCAGACGCGCCGGAGAGCGCATGGTTGCACGCCAACACGCTGGAGTTGATGGCTGCCATCTCTGCTCGTCGGGATGCAACTACCGTAGGAGATGGAAGCGGCGGTGGCTTTAAGGGTGTGTGCCCGAGTAGGTGCGGCGGGTGAGCGTAGGAGGAGGAGATGGGAGGGAAGAGGGGATTGTGGTGGGAGTGTGGATAAGGTGAGATTGCCTCGCGCCCTATTGGCACATCTCCTCGCTCTCGGACCCACCAATATGATTGGCTGGTGGAGAGGAGGGATGGTGGGGCCCCTGGAAAATGGTCACACGCTGATGTGGACCTCTGAATCTTCGAAGCATCTCATCCTCACAAACATGGATAGAAAGGCCACAAACTAAATCAATCAGATGCACTGAACTCTGATGAACAATCACCAGAAGAAATTAATCTTTTACTGGATAAGATTTTGTCAGCTGGATATGGTGAGAGAAAAATGACTTCGGTGAGGGAATTAATTAGTGCCTCTGCTTTTGGTCAGGTTTGATTGGTTTCTGATTCTTGCCCCCAATTACTGTGATGCTCAACATATTATTCTCATCATCTTCTTCTTCTTCTGTGGCACCAAATGCTCAGACCTGATACTTTGTCAAGTAATCCACAATAAGGATCAGCTCATCAAGTAAGTAATCCAGGCTGTGTACTGTTACTCCAGAATCTGACATGATTCAGGTTAAGGAAACCAAATAATGATTTCTCATGACACTGGCAATGAAATCAAACATAAGAAGAACCATGCTGCATATGTAGATAGCACAGATGCTGAGATCTATTGCAACTCCTGCTTCTGGCTGATCTCACAGGTGCCTCATATAGATTATCCAACCATATCATTTCTGCAGATTTAGGGGGAAAGAATCATAGCCTGAGTGATCATTGAGTTATTCATAGCAAAACTACAAAAGAGGAATCAACTCATTGGAGATGGAGAGCAATGGCCATCAACTAGTAAAGTAGCAAGCAGACTTTTTAGGAAGAACTGGTTTAATTATTGTCTCATCTTATTAATATTCATTCGATCTTATTGAAAGAGAAAGCTCACAGTAGTAGCTCAAGTCCTCACAAGAATATCAAATCTAGAAGCTAAACAAGAGCACAGACACAATAAACCTACTTAATAGCTATGCTTCATGGAGATGATGCCATCACATCCATCACTGATGAATTCCTTCCAATGTTTAGTTGGAGGGAACTCGAAACTTCTCAAATCGAGCTCCAGTCTCATTGTAAGTCTTCAATCCGATCAAGCTGTTGAACTCCTCAAATGTGGTGAGCTTGTCGAGTTGGCCTCTGCTGGTACCCTCTTCCTTCATTACTTTGAGTACGTCGATCAAGGCACGAGCAGATGCATAGACGGCTGTGGTGGAGTGCACGATGAGATGGAAGCCCAACTCTTTGAGCTCCTGCGGCGTGTGCAGGGGCGTGAACCCGCCTTCGAGCATGTTGGCAGCTCTGAACCCGTTGGTCTTCTTGCAGACTTCTCTCAGCTCGTCGTCACTCCTTGGTGCCTCTACGAAGCAGGCATCTGCTCCTGCCTGCATCAAGTCAAAGAGCCAATGGCTAAGTAGCCGCTTTCTCTACACACACATCAACAGGGTGGACTGTGCACGTATCAAGTACTAGAGATTTCACTCATCTTGTACCTTGCTGCTTGATTCATACACTGATCAAGGCACAGTGTTAACAGTCTCGCTGACTGCTTTAGTCGGTAAGTTCTTAAGATTCTACAACTCATGTTGCTAAGGAAGCATGAGAGTATGAATTTTGATCTTTACAACGTGAAAGATCAAAACATGATAAATGAGAAATTATCAGAAATTAGCTACTGCATCTAAGGTTTTGTTCAGCAAGGTGCAGTGACCCTCCTTTCTGGTCTAATAACATGTTGTGCCTACTAACTTTTGTCCCCAGAAAACAAGGAAAACATTCGAAGCTGCTTCCAAGCCTCAAGGCATGATATAATTCTAAGCCTATTGAGCATACAGAGATGAAACTTCTGTAGGACTATAATGTAACTTCATTCGATTAATATGTGAGGCAAGATCGACGGTGGAAAACAGAGATATTTCTTGTTGCCAAATAGGATTTCATAAACCCAGTAATTTATCGATCTGATACCTCCATGTAGAGGTTAGCCCGAGCGATTGCGTCAGGTAGGCCACCTGCGGTTGCACGAGCATCAGTCCGAGCAATAAGAAAAAAGTCGGCATCGCCAATGGCTTCTCTTGCAGCTGCTATTTTTGCAGCGTGATCCTCAGCTGGTATCACCTAAGACAAGCAACACAAAGCAAGGTTCAGTGCCCATTCATTTCTATTACACGATTAGTGTTGGTGAAAGAAAACAAATATGTATGTTCCAGCTTGTTACCTGTTTACCCTGCATGTGTCCTTGTTGCCGAAGATAAAAAATGAAGAACTCGTCAGAGAGGTTCCATAAGAAACTACTGTGAAAGAGTAACATATAGAAACCAAAGTTGAATACAACTGCAATCTATAAGAAAAGGTTAATGTTCTCTTACCACACTTCTTTGGCCAAACTTGATCCTGGAATCAATGTGGAAGAAGAAAAAGTTAGCTCTCAAAGTTAGGACCAAATCAGAATAGACTGCAATTCCAAGCATGAAGGCAAGTCATCATGGTACCTCAAGAAACAGGCCAGCAGCACCAGTAGCAATTATATCTTTGACGGTCCTTTGGACATTGAGAGCATTGCCACCTCCGGTATCTGTTATATTTCATTAGAAAACAAATTATAAACCAAGTGGCATATACCAAGTAGACATTTTCTGAGCAAAATATATGAAAAAGACAATGACATAGCCGATCTGATTGAAATGTTTCTCAGCAAGTTAGTGTAGGTTAAATTTGGACAGAAGCAGAATGATCGAGCTTTCAAATGGCTAATTACATATACATAATCAGAGGTTGCAGTTGTGATAGATGAAGGATTTCTCAACATGAGGATGACAATCAATTACATGTGTCAGATATGATAAGTTTGCATTCAAATGAGGATAAGAGGCTCATAACAATTTCTTCTTGTGATAAATTGGATTCCACCACAGATAATGGACCATGAATGCCTTATATCCTGAAACACAGCCTTCTTGTCTTCTTCCATTGCACCATAACCCTTTTCCATTCTGACTTTACAGTGAGTATCCATTGCAGGCATAGGTTGCTTGGGAATAGTGGAACCGTACTCTCATCTTTTAAATTCATGCTCTATGCAACATATAGAAATACGGATTAGTAGCTTGAAGTAGCATTGGATCTATCAGATCAGTAGGTCTATTTAAATCCTGACAAGATCTCATCACTCTGGAATTCGAGGAGTGAGAATAAATTGTGGTGGACATTAACTACAAAGTGTAATCCCCAAGATACATTCTGTCCATCTTATTTAATATTTTGCAGCCTCTTGTTGGACCATAATCTGTCACATCCTAGCACTGGTCCCATCTATCTATAAACAATTGAAGAACTAGTTGAAATAGTACTATGGAGATTAATGTGGTCCTCAAGGACATGAATAGCATAATTATGAAGTTAACATTGTTTCCCTATTACCAATGCTAAACTTTCCTTCTCTTGATTCTTCCTTTTTCTCAACTTTTCATATTTTCTTCAACTTTCTAAAAATTTTCAATATGATCCAAACAGAAAACATCAAAACTTGACTCAGAGCCACAAAATGCCAAAAGATTAGCTGCAGTCAATTGACCAACCTAAAGCTGTTCCATGCTAAAGTGGAGCAGTCTTAACACTCTGAAGGATGCATAGAATAGCACATAAAACTTACCATTCGATGCATTTGTCCACAAATTTCTGCTCATATCAAAGCTACCTTTCACGATATCCCCAAACAAGTTTATCATGTCAAAATCATGAATTTTGACATTATGCTGAACTTGTTGATTTAGGAGTTCTCATTGAGCACCATAAATCATGCCCAATCACATCGAATACTTACTGGTCTCTTCAAATCATGGCCAATCGTCTTCAAATTCAAAGACAAAACAACTCCATTTAAGAGTGATTCTGGTCTTCACACCCACAAGCGTTCGATTCTACTCCAACACTAACAGAGCAGACCATGGATTGACAAAAAACTGAAGCAATGCAATCGAAGAAAGCAATTTAACACCCCAGTGGGAAAAGATCGTTACCAGCGTCGACGATGAATGCAACATTAGGAGCAGCAGCACAGATTGCTCGAGCTGCGTCGGCCATCTCCGGCGGCCTAACGTTCCAGAAGAAAAGAGTCATATATGGATGAAAGAAACCAGCCGAGCAAGAGAGAGGCTGGGGAGATGGGGGTAAGAGGGAGATACGTGAGGAGGCCGATGTCTGGCATGCCGAGGCGGGAGGCGGAGACGGCGTAGCCGGAGACGAAACCGGCGCGGAAGCCCAAGCTCTGGAGGACGGCCGCGGAGAGCGCGTCGTAGATCCCCGGCATCAGCACGATGCCCTCCTCCTCGATGAGGCGGTGCATGCGCGTCTTCCTAGGCCCGGCGGCGGCGGTGGGAGGCCTCAGCGTAATGGCGACGGAGGAGTCGGCCATCTCTCTTCTCACGCGCAAATGGGGAGGAGGCTCGGAACTCAGACTTGGAGAAGAGAGAGCGAAGACGGAGAATAGAGGGAGTGGAGAGACGTTATTATATAGCGCGCGCGAGGCTCAGATTAGGTGTGCGTTAGCTCACCGGGGAAGACCGTCAACCTCGTTATGGCCCCACGCCAAGGGCTGAGATCGTTCCATTGTCCAAGAGGATCTAATCGTAGCCGTCCGATGCAGGAGAGAGAGCCCGTAAGGAAGGCATTGGTTAGGTGTATCTCTCCTCTATATAAAATAGGTAATTGACTATTTAACCTATTACAAACATCCCCTCTATCAATATTGATCATATTTAGTTGATTTTACAAAACTTAATCGACCAATTGATCATTTTATTACCTTTTTATGGGACATACACAATACTCTTTTGCTAAAGTTACCGCCGGTGGACGTGAGTTTACCGGCGTAACAAGGCATATTATTAATACGCATAATAAATTCGATAAAAATTTCCTACTCGTTTACGATCCACCAGCTCCGCTACCTACCTTCTGATGAGAGAGAACACCGGAGCCCGGCGGGGCCCCTCGTGAGTGTCAGTCTCAATTCCGTAGCTATGATTGCGCGGTAGACACATGGGGGAGGGGCCCGACACTGATGCACACCCGTCCCAACTTTTCACGACGCCCGTTACGACCACGCACACGATGCCTTCTATGACAAGAGTCGTGCCAGGAATCGTCTCAAATCCGGCAGACACGAACCTCCATTATTGCGCCTCGCCAGCTCGCCAACTCGGGTGGCACACTTGACCGCACCTTATCTTGTCGTCACGTCTCGTCCGTCCAATAAGATAATGCGTGTATCGACGCCGTGGCTGATAAGCGATTGAAACGGTGGACCGGCGAATCGCCGCCACAAGATTCCACGAGCGATCACAATAAAAGATAATTTCCCTCCCTGTCTCTCAAAATCTAAAAATCCCATCGTCGAGTTACTTCGGTCGATAAGGAGGGTATAATTGGAAGGGCTGATTCAGGAGGATGTGATCTGGCCGGCCAGCGTGGACGACGTGTCATCCTTATCTTAATTGAACCCTCTATTGTCGTCAACGCACGTTCCTACGAGTGCTCATAGTGTGGCGACACATGGCGTTTAAGAATTGCGCACGGTGATTAATCCCTGTGGGTGGGTTGGAAGAGCCGTCACGAACTAAATGTCTGTGGCAGGAGATGGCTTTTGATTTGCCTCATTCGTTGGAGATAAGTGGGCTGCGCTCTCAACTCTGCTGCTTCACATGCCACGACGAGCCCCACCTGCGCAGATAAGTCCAACGTCCTATCATTATTGACCGCCTATCACCTTTCACATCGGTCAATTATTGCGGGGAACGAATGACTCATCACATAAATCGGGAGAATATGAATTCTAAAATAGGAAAATAAATTGCGTGGTGTGGCGTTCGGTTATCGAGAAATCGAAGTGGGAAATTTACGATTGCCACTCAAAATTGGGGGCATAATTGCGAAGATGCACACAATGCAATCATTATAATGGACAAAAGACATCATTTCGACGCCATTGTTGTGCCAGCTCACCAAATCAGATAGATCTGTCTCTTGCCACCCTCGTGGAGCACGTGCTTTGTGGGACCGGATCCAATAATTCGCAAGGACGCGACCAGGTACAATGTACCAAATGAATGATGTATAGATCTTGGATTTACTATGGCCCCGAAAGCTTACCTGACAGGTGGGGCCCGGAGGGAGAGGTGAGCCACGTGGGCTGAGAGTACGTCAAACACGACTCTACCGCAAGTGGGTACGAACGGGTGTGAGCTGGTCCGTACGGCCTTTGAGGCGTGGCGTGTCAGGAATGCCACATGGGAGCAGTAGGATCCAACATGGATGCCGATTTTTGGAGAAGAAAAGAATTAATGAAGTATCATTCATATAATTAAATTTTAAAAAGAATTAATTTAATTTAATTAATACCAAAAAATGTAGACAAAATCTTGAAAATCTCATATTTAATTTTTTGCATTGTTTATAAAGTTAAGTTTTAAAAAGAATTCAGTTGAATTTAATTATTACCAAAAAAATGTAGATAAAATCTTGAAAATCTCATATTTAATTTTGAGCCTAATTTGATCTTATCATCATTATACGTTGGCAAATTAGAGAGGTTATATTCTTCATAATGATAACATCAATATATGCTATTTATGAGTCGAATCTCATTAAAGTGAAATATAATATATTGGATGTCAAGTAGATGATAAGTCCATGTCAGGCAGCAGACAACCTGACATCATAATATTAAATTATTCTGATCATCATAATGATCGAGATAACTGTTAGAAAATCTTATGATAAACTATCAAGAACGTGACTAATTCAACCATCATAATATTGAATCGCGATGAATCTTTAGCTGATCCCCATGCCACTCACATGCACGATCTAAGAGATCCCAAGTCCAAATTTGAGATTTTCGATCAATAACTTTTATTAACATGTTCTTAGCATTTTGCCAATACGAAGAATAGAGAAAAAAAAAAAGATGTTAATGGGTGATAGATAATCACATTCAAATCAGATAGTATCACCGTGCGAGTTTAGTAAATACATAATAAAAGAGAAAAAGAAAAACTCATAATAAAATAAAAATAAATTTTCTTTCATATTTTTTCTTTGGATAATTTTTTTTTCTATGAGAGGGGTTGTCGATAGTTATTTAATTTTTATTTGAGTGTCTGTATATATATATATATATATATATATATGTTCATTTCTCAAAAGAATAACTCAGAGAATTTGCTTTCATTTATAATCTTTGATGATAATCTAATTTAAATGCACCATATGACTTGACTTGACTTGGTAATGGTTTTAGTGTCATGGCAGCCACGTTTGGAATAACCTAAGTGGGTTCCAAATATGAGCATCATAAAATGGATGTGATACCCAAGTCGCATTTATTATGAAATGTCAGCAATTTGATTTACTTTGGACAATCATATTTAACTACGTATCCGCTACGCATCTATAAAAGTATTAATACCTTCGCATGCCATGCGCATGAAAGCACGAGGCAGTGGCATATATATATATATATATATATATATATATATATATATATATATATATACTCAAGTATCAAATCTGAACATATATATATATATATATATATATTTAATAACAATAATAATAAAATCGTAGGTCTTAATTACTTAAGATCGATTATATAAATTTTTTTATTATCATTAAGATATGTAAAGAATTAAATTTGAGACAACTAAAAAGGTATTTTATGTCACTTTCAAATGATAATCTAATTTTATATTAAAATTAATTAAAATTTATGATAATGAGTGATATCAAATAAGATTTTTTCATCTGTAAAAGAAAATCTCGTTGATTAATTAAGAAAAATTCTCTTTTTTTATACATTACATTTTACATTCAATTAATTCAAATATGATTTTGCCATTACATTTCACCTTGTCAAATATACATTACATTATATTCAATGAAATCCGATATAATTTTACATTGATTTTTAGAAATATAATATCCTGAATTTGGAATAAGAGGTGATGGTGTTATGCCTATCTTGTGACAAAGTGACATTGGTTTATAAATGCTAGATTTGTTGTATGTGGCATATCTCTCTAAGAGAATCTTATAGAGAGATACATATGATATAATATATACTACAAATAGAAAAGTAATTCTGATGGAATAATTTTACAAACACTATAGATAGAAAAATAGAGAAAATTACTATTAATAGAGGTTAAACATAGAGGAATGAGATTTAATGTGTAGCACTGACAATAATGAGATATTTTTTTATAAAAAAATAGAGGAACAAAAATAATAATAATAAATAAATAGATAAATAACTATCAAACTAGTTCTAATTTAAATAGAATGCTCGAAGGATAAATATATTGTACCTATGTGTATTTAGCACATGAACGATAGGAACATTTAACATGTGATCTCGCACCACTTGAAAAAATAATTCAATTCATTAATTGATATTTTAAATTTCCGTCACAATGTTATTGTGTTTTTTATAGGGTTAGGTATAATAATATATGAGGAAAATGTTATAATCAAATATATGATTTGTTCTTTATATTTGCTTTCTTTTTATTGAATAGATATAGTAATATGGGACGAATTATTATTACTATTTAAATTATTTTAATAATAATATATTCTAAATTAATTAAAATAATTTCATTAATAATCCAACTAAATTATTCTATCGTTTGCACACATTTTATTTATGCACGTGTGAGTTCATGTGATCCTTTATAAATGAATAAGATATATATATATATATATATATATATATATATATATATATATATAATATAATTAATTGGGTTATGATGAAATATATTGACCAATAGAAAAGAAGTCCACTTAAAGTAGAATTCTTTAAGAGACAACCTTGATAGGAGGAACTCTCCTAATTACTTATTTTAGATCATCTGCTCTTACCTATAAATAGGCAAGACCACTAGAGACTGAACATAAAAAATAAGAAAGAAACGAGAGAAATAGAGAGGTTATCTCAGTTAATGGATTAAGAAGGATCTAGTTTCTTTTTGCATATTAACAGCGATCTTAGATTAAAGACGGTATCATTGTAGATCAGACAGAGATATCTTTTCAGATGACATCAAAAGATATGTATCGTTAAATCAGATCTAATTATTTGATTTCAATCTTGACATAAAAGATTGTTTCTATATTTAATAAAGCATATTACAGATTTTATGTTTACAATTAGTATCAGAGCCTAGGTTCTTGAGATCAAATACATTATATATATTATTTTTGTTTACGATGCATAAATGATCCCTATTCTCCTATGATCACGAAGCAACAATGGTCGTCGTCGACCTTGCTGTGTACAACCAGTGATTCAACTGAGCTCGGCAGCGTGTGCACCACAGCGTAGCAGGCAACAACATCGCACCCATGTGGCAACCGCTCGTAGGCAAAACACACATCTATGCAGTGACCGCACGAGGGCAAACAACCGCATCAGGTGGTAGCCGCACAGGCAACAACCACACGCGCGGGTAGGAACCGTCGTAGTGGCTGCGCACAAGCAGAGGTAGCCCTACTGCGACAGCAGCAACGCCGCACGTGAAGGCGACGACGACGACGTGCAGTAAGGTTTTGGGAAAATTATAGTTTTTGCCCTAAGATTTCCCTTTGGTCAAATTAAAACTTTGCCCTTTTATATTTTATTAATATATTTTAATTCTTTTGATAGTTCTATCCTTTATAAATCACATATTTTCAATTTATATCCTATCAAATATTTATATTTTTACCCTTATGAGATTGAGAATTTTTAATTTATATTCTCAATAATAAAATCAATAAATATGATTTATTATAATTATGATTGAATTAATCATGATTATATTTTGATTTTTTGATTCGATTTAATTTTAATAAAAAATCATAAATTACAGTTCACTTTTATAGTTTTCTCATATGAATTATGGATTGTATTTTCACATATAGTAAATAAAATTCAATTATTGTTCTTGGATATTTATTTGGTTATTTACATATATATTTAAAATTATGAAATAATGTTCATCTTTCACATAAAGGCATGATTTATATGTTATCATAATTATCATATAAGTTTTCTTTTGCTAATTAATGTTCAATAATTATTATGGTTGTCATTATATTATTGAACTGCTTAGCATAAATTAAATTAAAAAAATTTGATGAATAATATTTGTAATCCATCTCCCTAAGTTTTATTTGACTTATAACTATCAAAATGACTTGAGATGATAGGCCTTTATGATGTGAATTACAATAAAAGTTTTATTATTTATAGGATATTTTAGATTATTATACTAGTCTTATAGCCACCAAAATGATCTAGACCAATAACTTATAAAATAATATTAACGAATCAATCCTAAATGATATTAATAAAATAATATTCACAATGGCATACATAATTAGGAGATTTATATAATTTCAAAGGATAATCTACTTCAAATAATTATGTAATGGGGTAGGATGATATTATTTTGGATATTCTTGTAGTTTAGGTTTTATACCCAAAGATAACAATACTATTCCATAAGGATGGTATCAGTCGTCCATAGATATCTTGAGTAAACACTAAATATGTCAATATTTCGCCCAAAGGTGTAATATAGATGATATCAATAGTTCATCAAAATTTTGACAAACTCAAAGTATTAATGTTATTTTATATTTTACAGTGGTATTTTCGTCCATACATTCATATGCTTCTAGTGTCCCTGTACTCTTTGAATCAAATTATTCAGAATGGTTAAAGCATATGAAATTTACACTGAGTGTATTAGATCTTGATTTAGCATTGCTTGTTAAAAAGCCTACAGACTTAATTGATGAAAGTACTGTAGAACAAGTTAATAAAATAAAGGCTTGAGAAAGATCTGATAGACTTAGTTTAATGTTCATAAGAATGACGATTGCAAATAACATAAAGACTTCATTACCAATTGTAATTAACGCATATGAATATTTAAAGGTTATTGAAGATAGATTTAAATCTACGGATAAGTTGTTGGTTGACATACTAATGAAAGAACTGACTATAGCTCAATATTATGACACTCAGAAATTCAGGATCACATCCTCAATATGGCTGACAAAGCTACAAAACTTAAAGCATTAGGCATAAATATTGATGAGTCTTTCCTCGTGTAGTTCATTTTCAAGTGTTGGATTGAAACATAGTTTCAATAATGAAAGATCTTCTATATTGTGGCATAGACGATTGAGACATATCTCCAAGGAAAGAATTTAAAGATTAGTGAAAGATAATATTTTAGAATATTTAAACTTCATTGATTTTGATGTTTGTATAGATTGCATTAAGGGAAAGCAAACTAAACATATAAAGAAAAATGCTACAATAAGTAAAGAACTTATTGAGATTATTCATACTGATATTTGCGGATATATTCCTTGTTTTAGTGGAGAAATATATTTCATCACATTTATAGATGACATGTCTAGATATGGCTATGTTTATCTAATACATGAAAAGTCTTAAATCGTTGATACTCTTGAAGTGTACATAAATGAGGTCGAGAGACAGATATAAAAGTTAAAATTATCAGATCTGATAGGGGTGGTGAATTTTATGGTAGATATGATGGATCTAGTCAGAATATTAGTCCTTTTGCTAGATTCCTAGAACAACGGGGTATTTGTGCTCAATATGTATTATCATATGTGCCACAATAGAATGATGTTATTGAAAGACGAAATCGTACTCTCATGAATATAGTTAGGAGCTTGATGAGTTATTCCTCTGTACTTGAGTCGATATGGGGTGAAGCTCTTAAGACAGCTATGTACATCTTGAACAGAGTTCCTAGTAAGTCAGTTTCATCAACCCTATTTGAGTTATGGACTTGTAGGAAGCCCGGTTTAAGACATTTACATATTTGGATGTGTCTTGCAGAGATAAGAGTACCCAATCTATATGAAAAGAAATTGAATCCAAGAACTATTTCAGGATATTTTATTGGTTATCCAAAAAAATCCAAGGGATACAAATTTTATTGCCATAATCATATTATGAGGATAGTAGAGTCTTATAATGCAAAATTCCTAGAAAATGATGAAATCAGTGGGAGTGAAAAATCTCGAATGATCAATTTTAATATTGAGGAGATTCAAATTAATTCTCCCATATCATTTCCTATTCGAGAGATTATTGTTGTTCCTCAAATTAAGGAGAACATTGACGAGGATGAATAACAAAATAACATCAAAGAACTCTCACATGATGTTGATGTCACTGCTGATGATCTTATAGAACAATCACAATCGGCAACTTTAAGAAAATCTCAAAGGAAAAGAAAACATGCTATTTCTGATGATTATGTGATATATCTACAAGAATCAGATTATGATATAAGAATAAAAAAAGACCCCTTATCGTTTTCACAAGCTATAGAAAATAACAATTCTGAAAAAATGTATGATGCAATGAAAGAAGAGTTAAAATTAATTGTCCGGAATGGCGTTTGGAAACTTATTGAATTACCCAATAATTATAAAATAGTTGATTGTAAATGGGTCTTTAAGATAAAACATGACTCAACGGGTAATATCGAACAATATAAAACCAGACTTATGACCAAAGATTTTTCTTATAAAGAAGACATCAATTATAATGAGACATTTTCTCTGGTTTCTAAAAAGGACTCGTTGAGAATCATTATGGCATCAGTAGCTTATTATGATCTTGAGTTATATCAAATGAATGTGAAAACAATATTTCTGAATGGGGATCTGAACGAGGAAATCTATATAGAATAACTTGAAGGATTCATAAAAAAGGGAAAAGAAAGTTGAGCTTGTAAGCTTAAGAAATCTATTTATGGTCTTAAACAAACTTCTAGATAATGTTATATAAAGTTTTATAATACCATTACTTCCTTCGGATTTAAGGAAACCACTATTGATCAAGTGCATATACCTGAAAGTAAGTGGGAGCAAGTTTGATATTTCTCAACAAGAACTTTAAGATGATTGATATGAATGAGGTAGCCTATGTTGTTGCATTGAGATATTCAGGGATATATCTTAAGGATTATTAGGATTGTCTCAGAAATAATATATTAATCGTATCTTGGAGAGATTTAACATGCAGAGTTGCTCAGCCAATGATATACATATTACTAGAGATGAAAAATTCAGTCAAAACCAGTGTCCGAAAAATGACTTAAAAAAGAATCAAATAAAGAATATTCTTTATGGGTGTATAGTTGGAAGTCTATTATATGCTCAAATATGTACAAGACCATATATTAGTTTTCAATTGCAATGCAGGAAAGATATCAAAGCAACCCAGGAATGGAACGTTGAAAAGCTACAAAGAAAGTAATAAGATATCTACAAGGGATGAAATATTATATGCTCATGTATAGGAGAACAAATCAACCTGAAATGATAGGATATTCATATGTTGATTTTACAAATTACCTCGACAGTAAAAAATCCACTTCAGGATTTACATTCATGTTAGTTGGTGGAACAATTTCTTGGAAAAGTGTAAAGATCGCTTATTGCATCATCAACAATGGAAGCTGAATTTGTTGCATACCTTAAGGTCACAAATCAAGCTTTATGGCTATAAAATTTTATTTCAGGAATTGGTGTGATCGACTCAATTGCTAGGCCGCTGAAGATATTTTGTGATAACACCGTAGTAGTTTTTTTCTCTAAAAATGACAAGTACTTTAGTGGTTCCAAGCACATTGAGATAAAGTACTTTGTGGTTAGAGAAAGAGTCCAGAAACAACAAGTATCAATTGAGAACCTAAGTACCACTATGATGATTGCTGATCCATTGACAAAAGTTTTACAGTATAAAATATTTAAAGAACATGTTCTTAGAATATGACTTGTGAGCAAGTCATAAAAGATATGTTGATACATGTTTAGGTGGATGCTATTATTAAGATTTTTTTACTTAATTAAAGTTATTTGTTTCTATTATCCTATTTACATTTATGTTTATACATATTATAGTTAAATATAATAACATGATTGTCTTGACAAGATAAATTACAGAAATTATTATAGACTATATAAGGAAAGACTAACAGTATATAGAAGGGAGTATGACATTGATAATATATAACCGTTCTGACTCGCATTGATAATTTGATTTAATATATTATTATTATTATGTTTATTGGACTTATTAACTTGTTTTAAAATTCATAGCCATATATATAATGCTTTTCAAAAAAAAATTTGGAATCTAGTTAGGTAAAATTATTTTTAAATAATTTTATTATATTTATTTTGATTTTAAATATCTCTTTTATATCTTATCAATTAATGGATTAAGTGAGAAAATGTTAGATTTTGTGACCTTTTATAATTGGATAAGATATATATAATAAAACTAATTGGATTCTGATGAATGACATTTTATATATATATATATATATATATATATATATATATATATATATATATATATATATATATATATATATATATATATATATATATATATAGAGAGAGAGAGAGAGAGAGAGAGCGAGAGAGTGACTGAGTGGCAACTTAATGCGGTTTCTATTCTCCACGAGAAGTCGAAATGAGTAAAAGCATGGAACGTTGTCATCGATACTTTTGATGCGGTGGCATTTTTCCCATCTCATGTCAAGTCAATGACGAACTGCATTCCATGATCCGAGAAGACACGAAGCAAACAATAGAGATCCAAGTTGACTTCCCAAGCTGACAATGTGACTCGAGAAAATATTCCTCTACCCAGAAAGTCAACGGAGGAAACGTCCCTTCTCTTCAAGGATCCATCCATCATCCCCATCCCGCTCATTACTGGGATTCATCGGTATGGTGGTGTCATCTCCAACGATTTCACGTAGTTTTACTGCATCATTTCCACAATCATCTCCCGGAGAGCACGCTTCCATGGATAGCATCCATCCCCACATGCATAGGGACGAAATGACCCGCCATGGTTGATGGAGTTCTCAAAACCCATTTCAGGACTGGACTGTTCTCCTTCACATCTCTATCCACTGAGACAGATGGAAGTATCCTTCTCGTGAATTGCTATTTGCTACACCATAATTCAGCTTCTCATCTGCCTCAAATACCTCCAAAGATTTCCTTGGAACTTCACGATGGGATTCAATCGGAGCTCGTTTTCTGCATCATATCTTTATCTTAGATTTGAAGAACAATCAACTCTGTTTTTGTAACTCTCATTCTGCAATCCTGTAAAATGCACAAAGCTGCAACTCAAGGCAGGCATGAAGTGGTCTGAATTCATTTTTGTATTTCTTTTTTTTCCATATCATTTTTTCTTTTCTGCATGAACACTCTATTAGTTATTCCATGCTATGAACACAAATTTGCTCTATACAACATGTGAGATCTGATTGTACTTTACTGCTACATCTTTATCAACAAAACCAACTACATCAAACAAAACTAACATTCCAGCTTGAAGATCATATTTGAAATCTTCCCATGATACTACCCAAGTGGTCAGCTGAACAAGATGAAGGATGAACATTTTAGTAATAATGTTCCAACCCTTCCACAAGCAGTTGCCCGATCAAAAACTCGTATATTCACAATTTGGCTTCACAAACCCATGTTTGATCTCCGAGGAGAATCGTATGGTGCTTGCGGCTTGAACAGCGCGATATCGAGCCAAGGATCTGGAAGCTTATTGCATGGTCTGGTTGGATAGAGTGCTGATTTGACTGGGCTCTGGTTAGCTGCTCCAGATAAATAATATGAATGAGGAGGAGAAGGCAGGCAACTTCTATTAGTTTGCTTGAATTGCCTTAATGGACTGGAACAGGGTGAGAGAGAACACGGGGAGACAGGTAGAGACATGTTCAATCTCATGTTGGGTAAATCGCTGCAGAAAAAAAGAAAGTGTTAACACCAGTTTAGGAACAAACACGGAGTTATTATGAAATCAAGCTTGAACTCAGACTACCTCGGGTTCTGGCATGCCATAGGAATTGGCAATCGTAATCCAGATCCTCGTCTCATTCCATAATCTCTATCATGTAGTGGAGAAGTACTCCTATTGGAAGAGAACTCCATGGTGCTCTGTTTCTGCATCAGCAGTAACATTAAGGTAGGGATTGTATTGCCGAAATAGACCAAAATAACCGGTGCAAGCTAACTGTGAGAATTAGCATGCATAGAGTTATTAAATTTGAGTCATAATTGCATGTTAATTGAACAAATATGTGCGCAAAACAGACTCAAAGTCCCCCCTTATCTAAACTAGTAAATATCAGAAGTAATATCACGTTGATTGAGCATGTCTGCACACATAGGACAAAATCACGAGACAAGCGATCAATCAAAAACATGCCTCAATTTCATTGAAAAATATTTCAGCCAAATATGATTCATGGGAGGAATTATGAAGCAAATATCAAAATTTTGTCTGAGGATAGATAAACTATCATAAAATTATTATCTTAGAACATTATTTAATAGTTTGGTCTATGAAATATACTGAACAATATAGCTGAGAGAAAAGTTATGGAATTGGCTCCATCTTTAATAGAAATGCCAGTATGAAGAAATAAGGAAGCTAATTTTGATGGAATATCTAAATAACTTGGAAAATATGCACAACAGGAAAAAAATAAATGAGTCGAAAACTCAAGAGAAACATGTCTTTCATTTATTTAGAAAAATAAAGGGAATCAAGTCTACTTCCATATGAAATATATAAAGGGACACCCCAGACAAAAAAAAGACACTTCCAACATATCAACAACATCCTCCATCCTTCACGTAAGGAAAAACTTGAATTTGATCTGTTGCTAGTAATCAGAATAATAAAGCCTGATGTGCATATAATCGAGAAATTATTGACATGCTGGTGCAATTTTCTGTGTAACTGTACCATTGGATGACTTGCATCAGAGGTAGAATAGGCCACATCCTTGATAAGATTCAACTTTGCAGCTTTAATTATTGCTTGGTCTCGAACAAAAGGGTGATCCATCAGCTGCGCTGATGAGGGACGAGCTGATGGGTCACGCTGCAAGCATAGCTTTAAAAACTCCTTTCCTTCAGAAGAAAAATAGTCCGGGAATTCTGGTATATCTTTACTGTTACCAATTTTAAATATCGCAGCAACCTGTTAATTGAAACATAAACCTAAAAATTAGGAACATTAAACATGTACCCATGAAACCTTAGAACACATTCATGCTGGTTTTATCATTGAATAATCAAGTGCCAACATATGGATAATGTACCCCTTCAAACTGGCTCCAGGGAGGCTTTGAAGATGCCATCTCAATAATTGTACATCCTAGGCTCCATATATCTACTGAGAGGTCATAGCCACTGCTATTCATGACAATCTGCATAATGTTAAAATTTCCAGAAAACCAGAGCACTTAGTAGTTTGTACATGAACTTCAAGAAGGCAGCATTGCAAATATCAGGTAAAATCTTACCTCAGGAGCCATCCAGTAAGGGCTTCCCTTGAAAGAACGTATTGAAGTGTAAGAAGATATCTGTTTCAAGATGAACAATGTGAGAAACCGAGTAAAGTTAGCAAAAACAATAACCATTAGTCAGCACAGATAAAATGGAAATCTCGACTAAAGTACAGTAATGCATCTTGCTACATTCATGTCTCAAGTGAAAAATAGACAAGGCTAATTCTTTTTTTGAAGTCACTATAGTATATGATTGTTTCTTCAAAACATTGTTTTATGTTAAAATTAAATATTTGGACTTGGATAGATTAATTTCCTCACTGTAGTATATCCTTGACTTAAAATAGTTTGAACAAGTCAGATGTTTTCACTCATGATGATGTCATACTATCTCCAGTTGCTTTGGTCCTCTGGGTCAATATCCATATGCTTGAACACAAAAATAAATTAAGATAATAATAGTTTCCAAGTTTTATTTTCAAATTAGCACATTTAGATCTCTCTACCAATTCAACTTAGTTGCAAACACTAATAGTCACAGAAGCTATCACCATTAATTGCAAAACATCATATACAATTTTATTTGGTTGCTACTTCATCACTGACCCTGCACTCCTGGAATGATATGCATAACAGGGAGAAGTAGAACTTGTTTTTCCGCTTTTCATTTATGTCCTTCGTTGATGGCATCAGGTACCACATACTGGACATTGATCTCAAAATCTTTTTTCTACTCATCAAAACCATTTCATAGTTCCATAATCCCTTTCTTCTTTTTGCATCGCTATCTTCACTTTTTAGGACATACGATCAATGTTAAAAAGAAAGAACATGAATCACAAAGAGAGGGTATGCTCCAGAAGTTTCCATTGAACCAGAGATATGCTTTTAGTTTTCTGCAGTTTTAGTAATCAAATTGCATTCCAGATTATTCCATTTTGTAGATATGATAGAAATTCAATTACTAAGAACCTTACATGTTTAGCCATGCCAAAATCAGCTAGTTTGATTTCACCATTAGGATCCACCAGTATGTTTGCTCCTTTAATATCCCTGCCAGGTAAGAAACCATCTAATGCCATCAGAGCAGCAACAAAAACAAAAGGTGTTTCCTCCACAAGGATTTGTTGTCATATACCTATGCACAGTATTCCTCCCATGTAAGTAGGCAAGTCCAGAAAGGATTTGAGCAGTGTAGTTGCGGATTAAAGATTCCCCAAAAGGACCATATTCCTGAAGTAACTTGTAAATAGAACCTCCAGAGACATACTCAAGATAAACTGAGAGTGTGTCTTCAGCCTGGACAAGAAATTTTGTAACTGATTCAGGTTACATTTACTCAAGGTATTTAAAAACACATTCTTTGAGTAGATCCTAACAAAAATTCAATAGATAAGTCCAGATCAAATTGGTCCTTACAATATTGCATATTCATTATCTTCTTACAAAAAGTCATAAATACATGAGTCACATATTATTTAAGATGTCTGAAATAGCATTCTTCATTTTTTTTAATTACTCATAAATCCAACTTGATTTTTTTAATGTTGTTCACAGGTTAATTGGTCTATAAGCTGAAGCTTCTTCAAGCTGAATTATAAGGGTTACTGTCCTAAGAATTTCTTGTTTCACTAAATTTTGTTGTCAGATAAAAAGGTTAAGGATGTGGAAGTTAAACACATCTTTGGCTCCATCCATCCATCCATCCATCATCGGTTGCAGGTGAAAGCTCCAACAGCCATCTTGAAGCAAGGCTACAACAAAATTACATAATGTACAAATTTTTATTTCTTGTATCTATAACTGTTTTATAGCAAAATGAGGTGAGAAATGTCACACAGCAGATTGATTGTCACATCAGAGATTTATTCAGATAGGTAGATTTCAGCTCGTTTTTGTATGGTGGACTTATTTAAATCAATCCTGAAATATCTCCAGTTTTTTAAGAGAACCAACAAGTATGATGGCAAATGCTGCAAAAGACATCCTCATGATCTAGAGTGTGGCAACTACGAATTAATTAAATGGCTTTCTAGATAATGAGACATGATATTTAGTGGGTGACTTTTGTTCGTTCCCTTTGTTCACCTTTGTCTCTCCCTTAATTTCTTACCATACTTGCATTCTCATTATGCAACCTAACCCAATGGTCATCACAAAAGAAACTTAAAGCATAAATCACTGGACTAACAAGATCCATTATGTGGAAAACATGGAATATATTTCACAAGGTCCTTAGTTTAAATAACTTAGTAGGTTTAAAGTTACCAGCAAGGTTATCAAACACTTACCAGTTCACTTCCGTAGTACTGCACGATGTTAGGATGTGAGAGCTTACTAAGCAAGGCTATTTCCTGATGGAATGAAAATAAATATCCAATCAGTTCATGATTTCATGACTTGTAGTACTCAAAATGGCAATTTCATGTTAGCTCAAATTCTAAAGAGTCAAAACCAATCTGGAAATGGGAAGGGATGTTATCTGATAGGCGAGACAAGATCAGAAGATTGCCTGGTTTAGCTGGTTGAGACATTCTCTGGAATTTGCATCATCAGAAATTTCTTTGACCTCTTTAATAGCACACATCTGCCCATTTTCACTGGAGCATGGTCACTTGAAGTCAGATCTAGAATAGTCTAATGTTCAGGAAATAAACAGGGAATATGGAATTCTTTATTGTACAAGAATGCAACTCTGGAAAAACATATTCCTAGTTAAAAAACTACGGAGGTTCATGTGTCATGACAACATCAGTCTGCTCTCAATCAATATGAAACCACATTACAAGATCTCAAGTGTATATGCATAATTGTGCACAATAAACCAAGTACCTGTTGAATCCAACATAGACTTGACCAAAGGTCCCCCTGCCCAATAATTTTCCCTTCTTCCACAGCGACTTAGGAGAACGTGAAGAAGACGATGATGGAGAAGCAGAAGAGCAGCTGGGAGAGCTTGGAGGAAGAGGCAATGGATGAGGTGGGCTCCTCAGATTGTCCTGCCAGCAGTTTGGGGATGCTGGACCGATACCGAATGAACTGGGATGCACAGGTGATGTAGGAAAAGTATGCCCTCTCAAGCCAGGTGAAGGACTCGCAGTCCTTCTACTGAATATGGTGTCTGTAAAAGTTCGACCATGAGAATATGCATTTCCACCATTAGGATGCTCCAAAACTGGACTGCATGAAAAGAGTTGCATATCTTCTGCCGTCTGCTCACGCCTTCGGGAATCATGCGTTTCGTTTCTTCCCCTCGGCGTGTTGATCGGGTCGGAATACCTACAAACAATACGAATATGATCTAAATCTCATTTTTGACAAAGATAACAACAAGTCCTTATTTGCAAAGTAAGCAAACATAGCCACCAATGTTAGATAAGTGACTCAAATTAAGGGTCATAGAGGAAACAAGAAAAAGAAACAATGATCCATCATTCCATGCGAAAAGAACAAGAAAACCAAAGGGATATTTCAGCAAGAGGCAATTTTTCAGCCTAATAATTGAAGTAAAATTTAAGAAAGGGGAAAGACAATTCTTAGTTTTACTAACGGAAAAATCTGCCCAAAAATAGCAACAGACCGAATCTGAAAAACAATCAGAAGTAACGATTTCCACTTTATTAAGATCTCTGAGCTCCAATATTACTCATCGCTTTAGACCAATCAAGCCAACCAAAAAATTCAATCTTTACCAAAACCAAAATCAAAGAATGAAAGGCACAACAATTTCATCTGGAACGAGCACAATCCAATCAGGCCTCCGAGAGACAGAAACCACAACGAAAAGAACAAAAAGGAGCCAAGCCCAGTTACCTATAGATCCCAAGATCTGGCGTCTCCTCCGAGGAGCCGGAGGAGCTGATGCTAGACGCCGAGGCCGAGGCCGAGGCCGACCCGGTCGACACGCCGTGCGGCGGGATCGAGGTCGGAAGCGGGAGCGGGTGACCAAACACAAAGCCCGTTTCAGATCCCCTTCCACCGGAGCCGCCGCCGCCAAGAAGAGGAGGGTTTCCGCTCATCCTTGGGCGGAGAGCCTCGTCAAAGCTATGAGCCTTCGCCTTAGTGCCATGTCTACCCACCAGCTCCTCATCCGGCGGCAGCGTCACCGTCGCCCTCGGCGTTCGCGGCGTCTCCAGCTCCTTACTCCGAGGGCTGGGTGTGGACTTCGACTTGGATTTCGACTTCCCCTTCCACCACGCCGGCATCTTCGCGAGAGGGGAAACTTCGACTGCTTCGGCAGCAGATTTCACCGGAATTGAGATAAGATAAGGAAGAAAAAGTTGTGATTTGGGGGAGAGGAGAAAGCAAGAAAAGAGAAGGAACCTTCGATTTGGATTGAGTGAGAGAGAAAGTGAGAGAGAGAGAGAGAGAGAGAGCGCGAGGGAAAAAAAAAACATCAGAAACTTACCCGCCGTCGAGCGGTCAAGGGACGTCCACGTGGGTTCCAACTGTGTCCCACGTAGATTCTCCAATCAGCGAACAGGTAGCTGTGGGAGACGCGTGACGACGGGTGGAAAAAGTGGTCCGGGTGAGAGCCCTGCTTTGGGTGACAGCTCATCACAGCGCCGACCGGCGCTTCTCGCGTATGAGATGACGTGGGCCTCCCTGGAACAGCAAACATCATCTTTTCTTTCTCTGCCCCCACGGTCACTCCGTTCCCTACCAGCGTGAAGCGACCGTTGGGGCCCACGCTTGGGTAGGAAATGGGGGACGGTGGGGTTGGCGCCGAGGTTTAGAATCTACCTCGATTGTGCCTTCGCGGGTGTAGATTTTTTCGGTGCATTTAATGCAAGCGTTGCGTTTCGCCTTCCGCCTTTGCAACGGACAGCCTCATAAATTTAATCTCGTTTATGAAGATACCAAAATCATAATATATATATATAGTGTTTATTGCATGTTTTACGTATTGATCTTATTTTTCTCCCACATACATAATGGCTTAAGCCAAGTTGCATGGTGAACCCCTCATGAATGATAAACATGGGGAAAATATTTAATGTGACAGTTGATTTGTAGTAGGGAAAATATCAAAGTAGCACTATGGGACATCAATCATTTACTAGTAAAATGACATGTTTTCATTGATAATTATTTGCGCATTACATGTAGCAATATTACCAGTCCCATTAATCATAGTAAAATAACCCATTTATAAGTCTTCAGTAACTATCTAAGATTCAGCAGAAGAGGAATTCCACCTGCAACAATCACATCCATGGCTTTTCCTTAGCTAGAAAGCCATTTGGTTTACAAGAACATGAAATGATCAACACTGGTGTAAAAGCCTGGAAGAAGGAAGATTACATCACACACACATTTTCTTGTCGTACCAAACCTACCTACTTTGTGTCTAATATACATAGAGAGAGAGAGAGAGAGAGAGAGAGAGAGCACTGTCGTGGATGCTGTTCACTCTCCACCTACTTATCTGTGTGGATCAAGCAATTAAATTAAGTACCAGAATATGTGAGCATGTCCCTGTCATTTAAGGCCTAACCGAGGAGTAGAATTGAAGCGAGAGAAGCTTTTTCCCATGACATACTTTTATGGTGTTGGTGGGAAGTCGGTAGGTTGGGTTGGGGAGGAGGAAGATGATGATTCCACCGACATGTGTAGTAGCTGGTAATGCGTGCAGGCTTAGGCCGCGGTTTGCAGTGACATTGCCATCCACAAGTACCTTTTACCTATAGCGACAAAATCGATCATCGATCTATGTTACGGTATATCATCACATTTTGAGAATCAGATCCGCAGTCAAAAGTAGATTTCATCCTCCTTTTGATATTACGTTTCGAGAATCAAATCTTTGAGAAGATGGATATTTTTTACAAAGGAATTATCGTTCCTCATATGATTATTTCTAAGCTGCTCAGCATTATGTGATGAGATCTATAGATCGTTATGTTTGTGTAGAAGAATTATGCATCTATCTTTTCACCATTAGATGTTGGTAGATGATGCCAGGTGCACAAGAAGATGCTTGGTTAGCCTTATTGGTGGTGGATAAGCTTCCCATGGACCACCTTTGGTGCAGCTTTCTGGTGCTGGGAATGTGCAGGTGAGATGCATGGAATCTGCCTCTCTCTCTCTCTCTCTCTCTCTCTCTCTCTCTCTCTCTCTCTCTCTCTCTCAGCCCAAGTCTTTTACTGTGTATATGTGGAAGAGAGAGAGAAGAGAAAGACTTCTCATTCTCTTTATTGATGATAGTACTGCTACAACAGCAAAGATTACCCCCCTCTTTAGCTTGTGGCTTTCGAGGTGGCGTTCAGATCTCTCTCTCTCTCGGGGAAGCTTCCAACTATGATGGGGGAGTACAAGTCCAGGTTCAGAGCTCCACTTGCCAGTGACAGGCTGAGCCACCACCACCACCACCACGTTTCACCTTGGGACTGGAAGAGATGAAGCAATCCACCATGTGAAGCACACCGTCTTCCCAGACGCAGTGTGAGGAAGTGCAAGTGACGTCGGTCATGTCTCGTGGAGATGATGAGGTGTGGCTCGAGTCATGGCTGTGCTGGGCCACCACCTGAGCTGTCCAACACTGCATTGGATTAGGTCAAGTCCCTCTCACATGACATCTCCTTCCACCTCATCTTGGTGGGTGTTGCATAGCTTAGGTAGGTCAGATCACAACACCCTTAAAGAGTCCTGTGTGAGGTTGGGAGGGCTATAAACAACAAGTCATGTTGTTATTGTTGTTGTTGTTGTTGTTATTGATCCATCTTCACCATAACTATTATTATTATTACTATTAAATGGAGGAGTAGATTGGATTGAGCTTTTACAGATAATTGGAATAAAAATCCCTATTTGATTTGATCCAGTTCAACACTGGCTTGCTCATCAATTGAGATGAATGAGTCTTATGTCCTACTTATGGCTGGATGAATTATATTTTGTTTGAAACCTCTACTTGTGGTGATTTGTAATTTAGGATAATTCATTTGAGATTTGTAGCTTATTTTGGAAGGCTTATTAATTAATATATATTCTAAAACAAAAGCATTTTTATTTCTTACATGCATCCTTATTCATCCAAATCTAATTATATCAAACCATATTTTTTAGAACAAAATGGTAGGAGTTCATATGATCTCATATATATAAAAAAAAAAGTTTTTTGAATTGTTAATACATATAGTGAATCCTTTTCTAATGACTTCAGTTTTTCAAAATTTTTATTCGTCTATTTATAAATATTGAAGCAAAAAAAAAACTTAAAATAGACACATATTATTGAAATAGTAAAAAAAAAAAAAACCCACATCTACACATGAAAGAATCCATTGAAAAATATTGATAAGGTTCTTATCACAATGAAAATTAACAATGGACATAAAAGTTTGCAGCTTGTTTCATTGTGGCTGCATAGGTCACACAGGATGATGTGGGTGACTTCATGTGGTGTGTCTCTTGAGAAAGATATGGCTCAAACTTAATCTCTCCTAACCATATCCAACACTAGATTACAAGTTGTCTCAACAAAAGAGAATATTTGGCACAAGAGTGTCCAATGTAGAATAGAGATGCTTAGATTCTTTACAAGCTTGTCCCTGATGGACAGATTAGGCATCACATCATCATGAAAGCTAGTTGGACACAGCCCCATGATTGATCAAAAGAAGATCCCCAGATAATATTGCTTGCCAACATTTGTACTACAAATAGTTGTATGACAGAAGTATCTACTTTTTTCCTTCTCTATTATTTTTTATATTAGATCAGATTTGATATTGTGATAATGCTTGAATCACTGGATCAAAGTATTAAACTCAATTTTATGATGTTTATAGGTTTAAATAAGTCTTTCTTTTATTTTGATATGCTCTTTTATGTGTAAATATAATTTACTGTTGGATCAAATAAAGCTCCCTATCACTATTCTATGACACAAGAACAATGAAATCATGTCCTTGCATTGCATCATTTCCATGAAGGCCAACAATGTAAGCTCCAAGAACAAGAAAATGGTCATAATCTTTCTTTTTCTTTGGTTTAACTTAAGAGGTGAACCATTTGCTAATTTAGCCCCCACATCAGGCACTTTTTGGTACCAATTTCTTTTTGATTTGGGGCCAATCATTGAGATTCTTATATTGTCTTCCTCACTGTTACAATTATAAATCCAAAGTGTAGTCCACTAATTGAAGAATTATTGTTTGTAATTATGCAGTTCATCGCCTTAACAAACCAAATTTAAACATTTTTTGTACATTAATATGATGATTGATCACACATCTTCCTTTCTACAAACTAATTGATGTTATGTTTCGACTAATAGTGTTTAATGGTGCATGAAAGAAGATTATAGTGTCTTTATGTATATAATTTCTTGAAATTTGGATTTATTATTATTTTTAAGTAGCTATATAACTGACTTCGAAATCTATTTTACTTGTCTAATTTCTAGCGGATCAAGAAATCCATTCTTCGCGTAAACAACCCGTGCGAGATTATACATTTATTGTCATTTGATTCTAAATTCTTATCAAGATTAGAGATAAATGATGGAAAGGATTCTAACTCTAAGAATTATCAGCTACTTTGTTTTATGGTTTTAATTTGAGTTGCAAGAGTATGCATTTGGCCTCACAAATATAGTGTAATCTTCAACCACAGGATCTTCCAGCAAAAAAGCCAAATTAGAAAGACCAGTTAGGTTGCTGGCTGTGATTTAGGATTTGTTTGTTTCCTTGATCGAATCAAGTCATAGAATAATACTAATGAGATGTTCTATCTTGATGCATTAATCTGTTCTAGATTGTTTATGTTCTATGCTACTCTAAATTAAAATAACTATGAGGCAAAGAACAATTGTTTCTTGGATTTCAAATTGGGGCAAAGTGTTAAGAGTTCTAAATCACTCAACTCTTCTAATTTCTCTTTTCTTGAACAGAATTATAAGATGAGAAAGAATTGTGTGTCTAATTACTAAAAGGAAAGAAACAAAGTTACAACTTTACCATGTATTTAAATGTAGATCTAGAAAAATTGTAACTACAAACTATAGGAAAAAATTGAATCCTTGTTGTTCATGTTGTGTATTTGGTGTTTGTATGATGAGATCAAGAAAAGTGTAGTCTTTGATCACATTTTATGAGTAATTTTCAGATCATTGGAGATCCAATATTCATCCATCATATGTAATTTAAACAAAATATATTTTTTTTTTCTGGTTCTAATTAAAGCGACTAATAATAATTAAGGTGAATAGAATAATTATAACTCAAACAATACTGATTGAATATTAAGGCGAAATTCTCGATTAATCCTTACACCTATTATATGTCTTCAGATTTTTTAATAAATTATATTGTACTTATTTATTTTAGATTATGATTAAGAATCTAATAAAGAATTAGTCCTATTGAAACTTAATTATTCATTCTTCTTCCTTGTATTTATTGGTTTAATTTGGAGAAAAACATATATAGTTCCAAAAGATTCTACAAAAATATCTTCATACAAATTTTATATATAACTTTGAATATATATATATATATATATATAGTGAATTCTCAGAAAAAACTCTCTTTTTTAATTTTTCCCTCAATAAATAGTACCTTATATTTTCATAATTTCTTATCATTTTTACTTAATACTTGAAATACCCTGATTGGACAATCAATCGTCTATTTTTTTTTAGTAGATCCGTAAGGTGAATCGTTATAATATTTTTATATTATATTATAATTTTTTTAATAATAATTAAAAATATTATTACATAATACAAAAATATTATAATATTTTTATAATGTTTTCAACAATATGAATGTTTTTGCAAAAAAAGACTACAATATTTTTATTAAATTAAATTATTATTATTATTATTTTGGTGCCTATAATGAGTCGAGACAATACGTGGTTCCAACTGCCTACGAGTCAACCATCTGTACCTCCGTCCATCTACATCTATCTATGTAAGGCGACGACCGGTTCAAATCTCCCTGGGTTTCCGCCACCCCTACTCCTATCTCGGGGACTCTCTCTCACCCTCGTCTCTATTGACGCCCAATCTTTCCTCTTCCTTTCCCCGTTCTCCTCTCCTCGTCTTCTGCATCCATTTGTCTTCCATCGAATAGTATGCTTGGATATTAACCGCACCTGCTGCGATTATTCATGGAGAGAAGCCAAACCGTTACTCAGAAATTTAGCAGCTTCTCCTCCTCCTCCTCCTCCTCCACCTCCGGCCGCGACGACAAACCCCGGGAGATCGACCGCAGCCGCTCCTTAGGCCCCGTCAAGCTGGAAAAGAGCTACGGGAAGAAGGAGAGGGACACCGAGACGGTGACAATCGAGGAGGATGAAGAAGAAGGACAGGAAGAGGAGGAGGTGGAGGTTGTTGTGGTCGTCAACAAGGAGGAGGAAGCAAGCAGCGCTCCCGAAGAGCCACCGGAAGCCAGCTTTGGCTCCATTTCGGAGGAAGTCGATGGTTTCCTCTCCTTTCTTCTCAGCATTGACGATGGGCGGGATCAGTGGCCTGAGCCGCCGTCAATGCCGGAACCCACCATCAAGAAGTTTCTTGATTTCGTGGAGGAGGAGCTGGTCAAGTATGAATCCGGCAAGGATGGAGCGTCTCCTCCTGCCAACGACGAGCTCGTCCTTTTCGACGCCATTGATCGGGTGGCCAAGCTGACTTCCGCGTTGTCGATCTTCTCGTCGGATACCAAGTATAACAAGGCGATGACTCGCGCCAGCAGCATCCTCCGCTACGCGATGTGTTTCCTCGAGGACGAGTTCCATTCCCTTCTCGAGGACTCTAAACCGAAGAAGGATACCGGCACTGCCAGGCCGAAGACTAAGCGGCGGCCGTCGATCGGACACCTTCACGATGCCATCGATCGCTGCGTTCCGCCGCCGTCGGAACCCGATCTTGCCGAATTTCCTTCGACTTATACGCCGGAGATCATCGAGAGGCTGAGTGGGATCGCCGGCGCCGTGGTCTCCGCCGGGTACGCGACGGAGTGCTGCCAGGTGTTCACCATCTCCCGCCGCAATGCGTTCGACGTCGCCCTGTCGAACCTCGGGTACGAGAAGCTCGGCGTCGACGACGTGCAGAAGATGCCGTGGGATTCGCTGGAGGCCAAGATCGCGACGTGGAACAAGGTCTTCCGGCAGACCGTGGAGGTCGCCTTTCCCCGGGAGCACGACCTCTGCGAGGCCGTCTTCGCCGGCCACAGCGCCATCGCCTACAGCATCTTCCACAACTTCGCCCGTGGCGTCACCGTCCTGCTCCTGGGTTTCGCGGAGGCCGTCGCCACGACAAAGCGCTCCGCGGAGAAGCTCTTCAAGGTGCTCGACATGTACGAGACGTTGCGCGACATGGTGCCGAGGATCGATGCCCTCTTGCGCACCACCGAATCGGAACCGGATGACTCCTCTGCCGCTCACGATCTCACGACAGAGGTGGCGCTGGTTCGCTCGCGCCTCGGGGAGGCCGTCGTCGCGATCTTCTGCGATCTGGAGACCTCCATCAAGACCGACATGGGGAAGAACGCCGTGCCGGGTGGCGCCGTCCATCCGCTCACCCGCTACGTGATGAACTACCTCAAGTACGCGTGCGAGTACAAGAACACGATGGAGCAGGTGTTCAGAGACCACAAGAACTCGGAGAACCCATCGTCGCAAGTGGAGGACGCCGCAAAAGGCGGCAGCGACGACAACCATAACCCGTTCGCGATTCAGCTAATGGAGGCGATGGAATTGCTGCACACCAATTTGGAGTCCAAGTCCAAGCTCTACAGGGATCCCGCACTCTGCAGCATCTTCTTGATGAACAACGGGAGGTACGTCATGCAAAAGATCAAGGGGTCGACGGAGATCCATCAGCTGCTAGGGGACACCTGGAGCCGGAAGCGGTCATCGGATCTGCGGCAGTACCACAAGAACTACCAGCGGGAGACGTGGTCCAAGGTGCTGGCGTGCTTCAAGGACGACGGGCTCCAGGCGAGGGGGCACGTCGCCAAGCCGGTGCTCAAGGAGCGGCTCAAGAGCTTCAACTCCATGTTCGAGGAGATCCACAAGGCGCAGAGCTCGTGGGTGGTGAGCGACGAGCAGCTGCAGTCGGAGCTGAGGGTGTCGGTGTCGGCGGTGATCGTGCCGGCTTACCGGTCATTCCTAGGGAGGTTCTCGCAGTACCTGGATCCCGGGAAGAAATCAGGGAAGTACATCAAGTTCGGGCCGGAGGAGCTCGAGAACTACATCGATGAGCTCTTCTCCGGCAACCCGTCATCCATGGTTAGTCGGAAGAGGACATGAGTGCCGAGAGCTTCTTCTGGATTCCCTCACAGTCTTCTGTGTCCTCCTCCTATTCATGTACGTCACCAACGCCCAACAAAACTTTGTTGTATTCCTCCAAACAGAGATAGATATTATTGTGCGTGTAAACAACGGTAACATAATCAAAATTTTTATCATCATATCAAATAGGGATTTATGGATTCATATTTCAAGAAATTATTGAACTGACTTCTTTGGGACCTCAAAATATATCTATCTATCAGATTTCTTTGACTTAAATATAAATATCTAAAATTTATGTCAAATTAATTTATATTTTTTTAATATTGTATTTCATATTTATATTTAACAATTTTAAATATACATAATTAAAATTTATTTTAATAAATTTAAATTTTTTTGAGCCAAAATAAATCAAGAAAAAGATAAATAAATAAAAATATCATTCACCTTTAAGAGATTAAAATCGAAAACGAAGAACTCTATAAGAAAAGAAAATTAAAACCTGCAACTTTTCTTAGGAATTTTTCCTTTTTCTCAATATTTATTTACAGGACTATTTTTAGTTCTTGTCCGAACTCCACTACAGATGAGAGCCTATATTTGAGATCGACTTCGGCATGGCTTGCTAAGATTAAGAACGATTGCATCTGTCGATCGTATGAGTTCTGTCAGAAATCTACGCGGCTAAAAAAAGATTTGCACCTGATGGAGTCAGAAATCACGAATCCACACATGATTATTAGAACATCGGCTGAAAAAGACAGCGAAGCGAAGGAGGAAGAAGATCAAGAACAGTGCTCAAAGCCATGAAGCAAGCAAACTACTGGGGACAGACACACATGGTCGTACGACAACCAGGAGAGATGAGTCCTTTATTCTACCAAGTAATCTTTCTCGGAAGAGTCGGGTGGATCATCTGTCTACTCGCAGGCGTGCTTCTTCGCTTCCTTCTTCTCATGGTGCTCATGGAATGCGAACCCAGCGCTGCCCACCGCAACAGTGGCAGCGATCTCCTCGGCAACCTTGTGCTTGTGTGCGTTCTCGGGATCCTTCTTCGCCTGGTGCTTCTCGTGCTGCGCCAATGGAACAACCAGATGACCACCAACGATCGCAAGTCGACATCAGATAACGACAATCGATGTCGAGATCGGGGAAATAGAGTTTCGGTGACTTACCAGGGCATAAGCACCGGCAGCAAGGGCACCCAGCTCACCTAGGTGTTCCTTGTGCTTGTGGTGCTTCTCCTCCTTCTTGGGGTCAACCTCGGAGGGGCTCTCCTCATCCCTGTGGTGGTGGAAGAAGTGGTGATGGTGCTTCTGCTCCTCCTCTGCCATGGGGCAAATTATTGACGGACTGTCAGAGGAGAAGAGATAAGGGTGTGGTCATGGCTTGATCATCATATGGAAATTTATAGGAGGAAATTGGGGTTGGAGATTACAGAAATGCCCACAATAATCTTATAAAATAAGGACAATGCTCACAATTAATGGACCAAAATATAAAAGGATTTTGTTGCTGTGTGTGACCACTAGCCATGAGGTGGGTGGCATAATCAAATGGGATGGGATGGATTATGCATACAGCTGTGGCATTTGGGTTGACATTTCAACATGAATTGGCCTCATCTAAAATGTATGGCTTGACAATAACCAACAAGAAAGTGTGAACCCACTCATCATTTCTTTCCACTCCCATGTGTTAATCAAACCATCTCAATTGTTTAGAAAGGTAATGTTGACCTAAATGAGTTATGAAACCAATAAATTCATTTTTATCTTGGGGAGGTGGTTTCCTCCACCAGTCATGACTTGCTTGCTCAGGAAGGAGGGAGGAGAAGTATGATTGAAAAGGATCATGCCTTCCTCATGAAGGAAAAGAAGATGGGAATTCACAAGTGGTCATGCTTTTATTTCAGATTGATTTAAGAGAAGTGGTGTGTTGTTGGCATCTCAAAAGATCATCCACCCTTTGTTGGCCAGATTTGCATTTGGATATTATCATAAAGATCAAGTACCTGTTTCAGGCTTCCTTTAAAATTAGCAATCATTGTCAATGTGATTGGGTTCACAACAATTGGGGTAGAACAAGTGGTTTTTTTTTTTTACTTCTTCTTCAGATAATGTCAATTGATGTTAGTAACTTGTAAGAAAATTAAAATTCTTAATATCTAGAAGCTTTTGACCAAGGTAAAAGATATTTACTATCAGTGATATTTTATCGGACTAGACTTAATTTTGAATCACATGTATAAGAATATAAAAATGATGTGTTTGGTTTATATGAATACCAAAGTCAAGTAAAACGTTTGATCTGATCTTTTCGACGATCAAGTTAGGACTAAGGTAACAAATGAAGTCATGAACTTGATAATAATAAATTCATGAATTTTATATAAAATTAGATCGTAAAAAAATATTTCGTAATAATAAATTCATGAATTGCATGGAGGGTGAGTTTCTATATCACCAAGTAAACAAGTTTATAAATTCATCATGAGATCTTACAATCAAAGATTTATTGGTATGTATTAGTCAAATTTTCAATGCAGATTTGAGAGAATTTTATGTGATCCTGATTTTGAATCTTATCACATCATAAAGATCACCCCAACATGTCAAATTTCAAGGAGATATGACTGATGATAGAAGAAACTTTATATCCAATCAAGCATTTTGTGATAGATACATCACATGGGGTCCCTTTGATGGCCAAATTAAGAAGTAGAGAGAGATGAGAGAAAATTAGTTTAGGAGTATTTATTATATATCATAAGTTGCCACATGAAATATCTACTCAAAGAGGATAAAAATGAAATAAATATAAAAGATCAAATTCAATCTAAATTGAAGACCTTAAATATTATTTTTATAAAGATGAAATTTTATCAATAAAAAATCATAAAAAAATAAAAAAAATTATTCATCAAATAAAATCAATAATATTATCTTCTAAATCACATATATTTAATTTGATATAATTATAATTATAATTATAATTTTCTTTCTACTTATATTCAGATTAGAACATTATAATGTATCATAGAACATATTATGTTCTTTCCTCACATTATGTTTAGAGACCATATTTATTTAATTTCTTGATGGTTATCATCAGCCAATTAATTATATTATTTTTTCATATTACATGTGACTGATATATTCTTTCACTTATTTTCCTCTATTATTAAAATAAATCTTGATCATTCGATTGTTGTGTTAGTGTAAACAACCTTGAGTCGTGGCCTTGGGACAGACGCGGTTTGGTTCGGATCCGGATGATGGGGGTTCTTCCTGGGAGGACTCTTGAGTCCGCTGAGATGGCCAGCCACGATGGTCCGATCGGAAATGGGTCGTCGTTTCCTTCGGGAGGGGGCTCCTCGCTTGGGCGTTTAGTGGGAGGCCACCATCTTCGCACCTGCACACAGGTCAGGTCGGGAAGCTCGACCCGACTCCTCTAACGATCAAGTTAGCAGATAGTGACGGGGGAATTCTTTGGCTAAGTTGTCTCTTCTTCTCCTCCCCCTTCTCCTGATGAATGAGAGGATATTTATAGGGAATGTTACCGTTGTTTAATGTGCCTACTGGCAGGGAGTAGGATCGTACTCTTGGTAGTGACATCGACGTTAACATGGCGTGAGAGATCGAGCCTGAGCAGGGTGTTAATGTACCTCGATCGGCGTTCCGATCTGCGTTGATCAAGTGTTGTCAGGCATCATTTAGGCAAACTTGCGTCACCCGAATTTTATCGTAATTATTATCTTCGTCGAGTTGCATATGGAAACTAAAATGTCCCATCACAAAAACACATTACAGCCTTTAACAGATATCAAGAGAAGATTCAAGTCAACTATCATATTTTATCCAGAAAAAATTATATGCACTTCTTTTTCATTAATAGTAGAGAGAGAAATCAACTGCAAGTCGCACCCCACACTCATACATATTACATCACACAGTAACATATGCACCAAACCAGCACTTATTTGGATGCATTAGAGTGTCAAATCCATGAACGTAAACACTCCACCTCAGTATATATATATATAACATGATATAAGTGTTTACATAGATGCGCCCTTAGAAGAGGTGGTGGTGGTGCTTCCCGCTGGCCTCCTCGGCTTCCTCCTTGGCTTCCTTCTTCTCGTGGTGCTCATGGAAGGCATATCCTCCGCTGCCCACCGCCACCGCCGCGGCAATCTCCTCCTCTATCTTGTGCCTGTGGCCATGCTCCGCGTCCTTCTTGGCCTCGTGTTTCTCGTACTGCACTCGGCACAGAAGATACGAGAAGAACACAAAATCTATTGAGGTCGAATTGCGTTCGATATAGAGAAGAAAAACAGAGTGCAAAATATACGATCAAAGAGAGCTACCAGAGCAAAAGCACCGGCGGCGACGGCGCCCATCTTTCCGAGATGTTCCTTGTGCTTGTGTTGCTTCTCTTCCTCCTTGTACTTCTCGTAGTCGTCGGAGGCCGACTCGGCCACGACAACCGTCTCGGTGTACCCGGAGGCGTAGGCGTCACCGCCACCGGAGTAAGCAGTCTCCGAGTACACCGCCTCCTCGGTGAGCTGCTCCTCGGCGGGCTGCTCTTCCTCCTTGTGGTGGTGGAAGAAGTGGTGGTGATGCTTCTCCTCGGCCATCCGCGTTTCGACGACGCTTCACGTTGTTCGGGGACTGGTCGCTGTGGCACTCGACATGGGTGGCTGCGGTATTTATAGTGGCTCCGAAGCTGAAAGAACGGTCCGATTCGATCAAGCGGACGGTCGGTGATCTGATTCGACCTCGCGATTACCGATGAGTGACTTGAAGATGGATTCGGACCGTTCGATGTCGATCGGACGCCCGAAGTGCCGCACGCGTCACCGACAAAGTCGGAGGGCGACGTGGTGGGCCCCATCGCACGTCCTTCTCATTCGGCTCCTTTACGTAGACATCAGCGAGGTACACCTTTCGCCGGGGCCCACTCGAGTGTGCGGTTGAGAAGAAGACGCGTGGGTTTGCTTCGTCGCGAATCCTCTCGATAGGTCCGCGAGTTGTGGGGCCCGACAACGCGCTGTGTCGGCAAGAAGCAAATCCGGGAATCCAATCGGGTCTTGTGGTCCGGGTACGGATCCACCTCTCATCATCAGATATCATTCCAGCCGTCCATTATCTTTAGGTGTACGGTGTGATCTAAAGATGCAGAAATCAGTCAAAATAATAATAACAAAGGGCAAATAAGTAGAGGAAAATTATCGATGGTGCTTCACATCTTCTTCGAATTGCAAGTGTCATTGACATGGGAAAAGGATTGATACAGCAGCAACCTACCAAACAAGACTTGTAGGTTGGCACACGGCATCATATTCCTTCATGGGAAGGGAGATTATAATTATGATCACTCATGACTTGTGTGTGATCGTATCAATTCCAATACAGATATGATATGGGTGTCATTATCATTATAATATGTGTGTACATAGCAACTGGCAAAAAGATAGGAGGGATGTATAGTATACTTGTCGACAACTCTTTCGCAAGATGTGTCCAAATGTTGCAGTCCTCTTTTAGATGCCTAATTAATTGTACATATATTTCCACTGAACAAACTGTAGGTGACTTGTGAAACCAAATGTTGAATTGGATCCAACTATTTTGGCTACATACAATTTGTAAGATAAATCGAAGCAAGTATGGTTGGTGTTGCTTCCAAAAGAATTTCTTTGAGAATCTAATAAGATTAATTTATTCTTTTTTCTATGATAGATAGATAGTCAAAATTTCATCTTAAGGTCTACTAGAGATCAAAATTATTATTTAAAAAAATATATATGTTTCTTTTGTCCCTTTCAATCCATCAAAAAAAGTAAAAAAGAAAAAAACCGATGGATATTATTTAAGACAATTATGTTCTTACAAAATACATAGCAAGTGAATAAAAAATATATGGGTTTTGGGTATTGACATTAATCTATATGTATTGCAAGAATCAAAATAAATGGAAGGAGAGACATCAGATGTTGCAAGAATCAAAATAAACTTCTCTTTCCCTACAAAAGTATAACTATCTACCTATATATCAACCAAATGTATATTTTTGTATTGTGATACCGGTATGTTTTAGTCAAGTACTTAATAATACAAGGGACTTATCTCTTGGAAGAACCATAGTTATACAATATGAGAGAAGAATCCACCTGTGGAAGGCTAACATACTAGTGAAATAAATAAATAAATAAATAAATAAATAAATCTCAGACCAGGAACAACTTGGAAAGTTTGAATCACCTGTTTAGCATCTAATCTGATTCACTTAAACATCATTAACAATTAAGAGAGTCATGTAAGTTGTGTGTGTGGAAGAGTATGCTCTCATTTTCGGTAAGATAACTCACTTATGGTATTTAACCATGCAGTTCTTGTATCAAGAGTAATGGAAACCACAAGGCAAAGCCATCAGACACAACACTGCAAACCCATGGTTGTATATTATACAAAGAAATTGTATATGATTTCCCGTTGGTTTCACTTATGGAAACATAAAAAAGTACATCACACATAGAAGGAACAGAAGACATTAATAATACAAGAGTAGAACTTTCAAATCTAGTTAGGGAGTTACATGCAACAGAGCCACAAATTGATCAGTGGATGCTGTTACTTGTGAGGTCCCTTTTTGTCACATGAAACTTCACCACCGCAGTGACTCCAACTGACATCTTGAATTCTGTGGGTATGCAAACATTACACAAAGCCATCCGATTCAGACCTGCTTAACGCTATACGAAGCAAACATCATAGAGTATATGCAATATAACCTAATAGAATTAACGATGAATGAGAATGCTGAGAAGTTACATAAGGGGGAAAAAAAGTCTAACAGGAACAAGTGGTATCAATTGGTGGTCAATATGATTAAATGGTTAAAAATTTACCTTATCAGTTACTGTTTGACTTTAAAAGCATCCTCAATGCGTTGGATAAGCTGATGGGCAGGCATGGCTCCTTCCTGAATATTGACCAAAATGTTGTTGCCACAACAAGATGCATACTCAGTGTCAGTGCATGTGCATTTCAGGATGAGATAATGGTATAACAGTTTTAGCTAGAAGAAAAATAGGGAACAAAATAAACAGAGCAATGTGCTTTTTCAATCTTACGAAGCGATCCAAGGGTTTTCCATCCTTGAAAATGATGAATGTAGGCAATGCCTTGACTTGGTACCGATCAGCGATGCTAGTGTATTTTTCTGTATCAATTTTGACCACTTGGATTTTATCTTTCATTTTTTCACTCACTTCTTCAAGAACAGAAACCATGAATTGACAAGGACCACACCTACCGGATAAAAGAAAAAAGAGTCATTTCAGATTCAGAACAGCATAAGTATTATATGCATCTGAGGCACCATTACAAAATATAAACGCTGCACAAACACTACCTCCTGATTCACAAAAATCCAAAATTCCAAGAGAAAAACTTTCACATACACATGATAAAAATGATGTGCATGATTTGCTCCCATTAGAAGAGAGGCAGCCTTCAAGTGGTGGTCAAATCAGTGAACCTAGCATCATATGGTGCCCAAAGTTGAGAAAGGCTTGGCCCAAAAAGAGGATTTCTCACTATCAATCAGTAGTCTTTTGCCGTTTGAGATGATAAAATGCTAAAAACTCGTCTGTTTTAAATGATAAAGGTCTCAGCCTGTTCGATATTACACATCAGTGTGTGGGCAATCAGCTCAATGATTTACAAAACATTTGAACTTCTAAAAGAATCAACTTCAAAGCTTTTCAAAATTGAGCTAAAAAAAGTTTAAACATCGACAATACAAAAAACAACAATCATCTTAAAGCAAAATAATAGCTTAACATCTAGCATCATAAGCTAAGACAATGACCACCAGACAAAAAAATTAAATAAATTACCTAGAAAGTGAAACAAGGACTTACCAAGTTGCATAAAAGTCAACCAACAGAGGCTTATCACATTTTTCCAACAATTCATCAAAAGAAGAGAAGGCTTGCTTCTTTGCTTCTATCTGTAAAACCAAACAAAGAAATACTGTTGTTAAATTCAACTTCGTACAACCTCTAATTACATCTGGATAATAAATGAAACAAGAAAAATGCATAAAATGGGCATTTATAGAAAGGAGTGCCAAGCCCAATTCCTTAATCTTTCCTACTACACTTTCTTTGTCAGGTAAAGGGATGCTCATCGCTCATTTAAACAACAATAAACTAGAGCGCATAACAGGATCTGGCTAAACCAAATTTTAGCTTCTGAATAAAAAAAATCAAAAATCCTTCGACATACGAAGAAAGATTATTGTTAAATTCAACTTCGTACACCTTCTAATTACATCTGGATAATAAATGAAACAAGAAAAATGCATAAAATGGGCATGTATAAAAAAAGTGCCAAGCCCAATTCCTTAATCTATCCTGCTACACATTCTTTGTCAGGTAAAAGGATGCTCATCGCTCATTTAAACAACAATAAACTAGAGCGCATAACAGGATCTGGCTAAACCTATTCGTGAGAGAGGTGAAATTTTAGTTTCTGAATAAAAAAAATCAAAAATCCTTCTACATACACACACAAAAAAAAAGAAACACCTTTTTGACTGTCAAGATATGTTACGTACCACTCCAGTTTATGCTTCATAGGCAGCTAAAGGAATGCATACAAGCAGTGAAAATTCATTAAAAAAAAACTATTCTCAGGTGGGCACGGGAAAATTTTCATCATTCCGTGACAACATGTCGAATTAGAAAAAGCTATGCAATGCAGCAGGCAATTCTGAATTATGCCTTCCAAGTACTTCACTCCAACTGCCAAAGAACATTCGATATTAGAATAGCTAATGTAAATACTCAGATTCCGGAAAAATACAGTTCTATTATAATATATAAGCATTTAACCGAAATATCACACTGACTGAATTCTCTATATCAGACGCCTTCCAATTGAATTATCGTCTAACACTTAAAAGGCATCATCTCAGCTTTTAGTTTCTCATCGGCTACAACCATTCAAACCAAGCTCGAATAACCACAAACAGAGACGCTAACATCATCCAAAGGCCATAAATAATTGACCCATAGAAGCAATAATCGGGTCAATTTCGAGACCGTGCGAATTCTAAAAGAAATCAGACATAACTTAGCATCGAATCACCACGTCACAACATATCACTCATACAAGGATCTGTAATATCCAAGAATCAAGCGCAAAGAAGAGACAAATAGCGGTAGCACTTCAAATTTCCAAATATTAGAGTTCTTCGAGTAAAAGAAAAATCAAGATTCCAAATCCAAACTAATCATCATCGAAACAAATCGAACGAAAGAAAGGGTTGGGAAAGGGGGAAGGACGAATCACCCGCGGAAGAACTCGGCGTTGCGGGAGGGCGCTAAGCCGGCGGGTCCCGGTCGCGAGGCGGCAAAGCCGCGCGACGCGCTGCGACCCGAAGGCGGAGAGCTTCGAGGAGCGGAGGGAGACGGAACTGCGGCGGAGGTCGCAGGTCGGCAGGACCGCCGCAGCAGAGGAGCAGGCCGCCATTGCTTTCTTGCTTAGGATGGGATGGAATGGAATGTCCTCAACCCCCAAACTCGGCGGAAGACGGAGATTTTTAGGAGGGCTTAAATAGAACGCGACGGGGGAGCGATGAGACCGTCGCGTGTTGCGGGTTTTAGGGTTCCTTTGCGTGTCGGGCACGCCCGACCCGTTTGCGGAAGACGCATCTTTCGGCATCAATTATTATTATTATTATTATTATTATTATTATTATTATTATTATTATTATTATTATTATTATTATTATTATTATTATTATTATTATTATTAATATTCTTATTTCTTATATCACATCAATAGGTTTGGATTAATTGTTGTTTTTACTTGGCAAGTTTACTTGCAAGTGAAAAATAACGCAATCCAAAAATAACACATAATCCAAACCTATTGATGTGATATAAGAAATAATAATAATATCAAACTTTTAATATTATATAAATTTGAAGAATAATATCAAAATTATTATATAATAATATTATTATTATATAATATTATAATATATAATAATATAAAAAAAATTGAAGAATCATATTCTCCATGAAATTGAAAATGAACACTACCATTCTATATTTTACAGGATTTACAATATCATATATATAATTTTGATCAAATGCATACAACTCTTATGAAAACTAAAAAATGTTCACGAAATTTTTTATCTCGAAAATTGATCTTACAATTTGTAATGGAAACTCCTTCATTTGATTTCGCTTGTGAAAGAACAACACTAAAAAGTCTGATATACTTCATACTGAATATAGAATAATCATTCCTAAAACATATAAAATTTATTAATTGATTAATTAATCGATGATAGACTATTTATGCTATTTGTTATATTTTTTCTATGACCATCCTTTGATGTTTACTTACAATGTTAGAAATAAGCTTCATTAAATTTATTTATCAAAATAAAAGATTTAAAAGGAATCCAATGAACACTTACTATTTTATATTCAGCTTATTGAGGTTTTAATTATTCTTCTCTAACATCTTCTTCTGTACATATTCTAGGTTGAGTTGCTTATGGTAGAATGAAAAATAAATTTTTTATCTAGTTATCTAAAAAATATATATATATATATTTGATATGACTCATGAAGGCCTCAGTGGTATGTGATTGCTCAATCATGGCTCCTCAGCTAATTCATTTATCTCCTCAACTATTGGTATATAAGAATGTAATCATGCTTTATATAGCAAATTATTTAACTCTTTAATGATCTATAAATAATAGAAATAATTATTAGAATAATTTTTCAAAAGTAACTACAATAATAAATAAATAAATCTGAATTTAATTCCAAAACAAGATACTTACTTTTGATTGTCTATATATTTTAATTGACAAAAATCATCCTTATCAAATATAAATTAGGATTATATATATATATATATAATCTTAATGTAGAGTAAGATTAAAAGATTTAATTAATCAGATTAAGGTAAGGCAACCAAAAGATCGACTTCATAGCTTCAATTCCAATTTATTGACACCGATAGACTTGTCGCAGTAACATGCACTTGCATTTGCATGGATACATGTTTATATAGTGTGTGATACGTATAAGTGTAAGACTACGTGATGACCAATACTCGTGTAATAAGTAGGACTGCAGCATTAGAGGCTTAGACCGTTGGGTCTTCATCGAAGGCGAGTTCCGTGTCGGCCTTCGAAGCAGTGGGTGCAGTGGTGGGAGGCGGCGGGAGCTCAGGGGCGGGGGGAGGGGCGGTGGCCTCGAAGTCGCAGTAGCCGCGGAGGATGTCGCTCTCCTGGGTGGTGAAGCCGAGGGTGGTGAGCATGGAGGTCCAGCAGTGGCGGGTGATGACGCGGATGGCGCGGCAGCAGTCGAGGCCCAGGTAGGACTCGCCGTTGATGAAGAAGAGGACGATCTCGTTGGTGCAGGAGCGCAGCTCCAGCAGCGCGTTCCAGCAGTCGACCAGCCCGCCGCCGCCGCCTCCGGTGAGCCCCGCTATGAGACGTGCCTCGAGGGCGGCAACGCGGAGTTGTTCCGCGGCCGCCGACTCCTCCTCCTGGGGCGGAAGCTCCCCGGCGGCGCCGAAACCGACGAGGGAAGCGACGATGAGTGCCACGGTCAGCTTCTGAAGGGAAGACATGTTGACTGTGTAAGCAGCTACTAAAGTCGAAGAGAACACATGAATTTATAGTCGGAGGTGGCGCCGTGCCGGGAGGCGAAGAGGGAGGGGGAAGACGAGCAGTAGTTGTACGGGTTTGAGAGTTACGAAAGGAGAAAGACACACACAAGTGCAGTCATTGTCACATTTGCAGCCATGGCTGCTGCCGCTGCTTCTTCTTCTTCTTCCACATTAATTAGCATTCATCAGTGCAATCAACGGACCTTTTTATTATGGTATGGCTTTTATCTTCTTTATTCTTTGAGTACTTCGTAGTGCCATCGATAATACTAAGATTAGAAGAATAAAAGCAGTAGTAGCCAACGAGAGGGTCATACCGAAACGTTTAACCATCCAAAGATGCTAACCTGCTACTGCCTTAATGACTTTGCTTCTGTGGTGAAAAGCCGAGCACATTAGAAAACAAAACCTATGCAAATTACATCAAAGTGGAAAAATGGGTTGCAATGGTGTTAACATAACAATATGTCTCATAAAAATAATCAACCACAAAAATGACCCATCACGACATGAGACTGTAATGATCTTACTGGCCACAAATGCAAGCTAGACAAACCAGCATCAACCTAATTGTCTGCTGAAACAAACACCAGTCTGAGTTCCACTCAACATCACACCGTAGGACATGATTAATTCTCCCACCTGAACATTGCATATATGTTTGACAATTCACGAAAGCCCAATTTCTAATCCTCGTCAAAACCTCCACCATCATCATCCATACCATAATCCTGCATATCCCCCGCATTTTCTTCAGGATTATTCAAAATGGTGTTTTCCATTTTTTCCATTTCACCATGCACAGCATTTATCGTTTGAGCCTTCTTCAGATCCCTCTTCTGTTGTGCAAGATCAACTTGCATTTTCTGCAAGCTATCGTCGCTAAAGAATGCAGCATAGGGCTTCGTTACCTGCAGTGAGATATTCATTAAATATGGTCCAACGATCATGCAGGCAGGCCTAAAGGATAAAACCCAAGGAAACAAACCTTGGCATAGCAATTTCTATCTTTTGCACTCGTCACAAGATTACTCCAATGATTGTCTTGCATCAAGGTTGAAGCAGATCCCACCACCTGAAGCATCACTTATATGATATCCAGGAAGCTAAAATCATATTGCACATGAGAAACAAAAAAAAGGGGCAGCAAGAATCGTGGCTCTAAAATAAGGCTTTTACCAGCACGGAAGACTTGGCTCTGGTTAAGCCAACATTCATTCTTCGAAAATCAGAAACAAACCCGATCCCTTTACCAGTATTTGCTCGAACACAAGAAAATATGGCAATATCTTTTTCTCGTCCCTGTTCAAACAAGAGGGTAAATACGGTTCAACATATGCAGCAAGAAACCAAATAAGGTTGACATCTATTAGCTACATCACCTGGAACCCATCAACAGTATTTATATCTACAATTTGATCAGATTGCTCTCCAAAAGTGGCACGAAAGTGTTCCCGCAAAAGCTTAACTTGATAGCTGTACGGAGAAATGACTGCCACCTGAGGACTGGCTCTCAGCTCTGGGTAATAAGTAGCCAGTTTATGATACATAAGAACTATAAACTCAATCTCTTCTTCATTCACCCAAGAACCACTTCCTGATGGCTGAGTTTCAGCTCCATCTATATCAAAAAAATAAAATGGTCCAAAGCAGCGGTGCAAATGCCAAGGACGCACTCTTTTGACTGTTTCTCCATCTTCTAAAGAACCACCATAAAATTCTTTCGAGGGAAAGATGCTAATCTATGTTACCAAAAAAAAGGATAAATTTCAGAAAAATGAACTAGCACCTTTGTCATGAAAAATAAAACCTCTAACCTCTGGATGCATGCGATATTGGGTTTTGAGCATATGTACAGGAAATCCAGCCTCCTGAAATCTCTTAAACAGACTCGTACCATATCTAACAGAATCAAGGACATGATTTCAACTATATTTCATAGAAAACAAAGGCACAGTCTTAAAATGATGTAATAGTTTACCCAAAGTGCTCAGCAGTCGTAGAAATTACAGTAGCCGGCAGCTGAATGGGATCACCAACCTAAAGGAAACATATCATGACCACCCAAAAAATTGAGATATTTAAGACATTTCATTGATTAAAAAACAATTAGCAGTTTAACACCTTAGAACAATTAATCAACAGTGTGATCATGTGGCAATAATAAGTTGCATGGGGCTGACATGCAAACACTCACATAGACAAAATGGAGGCTTGAACATGATCCTGTATGTTCAAGGATAGATCAGAAATATCACAACCACTAAAATTTGGTGTTGAGATGTTTAGAATGGTGAAATCAAATAAATGAACAGGACATTCTGTCTTATATGCTTCAAAACTTTTCTTGGTCTGCTCAGATATTTCAAATTGATGATTTGGATTCCACCTAGCATATGATTAAGGAGCTTCCTGCAACAAAGGAAGTTGATCTATAAACAATTTATAGGATGTGCATCATGTTGAAAACCTTGAATAATCAATTTTAATCACCAAGTATTGGATGACTTTAAAAACTGAGTATTGAGTCATCTCAAATCCTCAACTATATGGATCTGCAACCTAGATACACTTGCTAGAGCTAGCAAGAGAAAATTGAGCTAAGATACTTTACTAATACTTTCATATTACACTCAAAATCAATTATGGAAAACCTGAAGGAAAATCAAAGTGTCAAGTGCATAAGACGTAGACCATGGGCCATAGTTGAATGCCCACGTTGTTGATCTTACTCTAAATACCTGCAATTTTAACATATTTGATTCATGTTACTCCCAAGTGATCAGTTGCCTAATTTTAATATTAGAACTTCAACCTCCATTCAAGGGCTGAGATCAAGGGCTGAAATTCAACCTAGGCAATGAGAGTTCCAGTAATGAAATAGCTTCTCCAATTGTGGGGATAAGACTGCATATATTGACTCTCTCCAAATCCTGAAATGGTGTGGGATCCTTGTACAGTAGGCAGCCCTCTATATCAACCTGAATACCAATTTCAACTTACCAGCCTATGACTTCAGTTGTGAGTTCAAGATGATGTGAATGGCTCATTAACATATGTGATAAATGTCTAAAAAATAGTACAACACTAATCATAAAACCCAAAAAGAGCATAAGCAAATGAACTTGTCCAAGGAGAGAAGTATGCCTCATCTCAGACAAGAATTTATCTTGCGAGTGCTTGAATATTGTACATATACATTACTTCTGAAACAGTAACAAGTTCTTCCTGCCAGTGGGTAGACCTTGAGTTGACTGTGTGCTGAACTTATAAGCCTCATTTACAGAAATTATGCCTATTATTACATGGAAGTGCACTTTCAGTGAAGAAATTACTAGGCTCAAATTAATGAAGTAAAATGCTAATGCTTATTTTTTATAAGAGGCACTTGTGTCATGTAAGGTAATGATACTACTGCCACAACACAACCAACAAAAGGATGGCTTTCACATAAACCGCTAAGAAAGGAACATACAAGAAAAACTTGTCTGCATCCATGCACCAGAGGAACAAGAGTTGCTGGTTCTACCTGAGGAAACAGAAACAAAAACTGAACATTGTAGCTAGGTTGGTAAAACTTTACTTTGAATTTTTGGCAATTTGTTACACATCAAGAGAGCAAAAGCAAATAGCAGCAGACTATGCAAGTAAACAAAGGTATCAATTAAAAACTAAACAAAATGAGAAGACAAAAACAATAGGTTATAAATTCTTAATTCAATATTTTCCAGGAAGCAGCTGAAAGGAGAGAACCAACATGGCAACCACAACCCATAAGGTTACTATTTGTGGTTTTCTGGATGGATCTTTTCTTAACATTAATCTTAGTTAAAGGCCATATTACCAGACAAATTAAAGCCCTATAAACTGTTTATAATAAAGCTTTCTTAAATCTACCTCTAACTCTAGTCACACGATTACTGCTAATTCAAACCCACTTTAAAAAAGCAACATTTGTTACGAAACTATGTTTAAGACATCAAGCAAACCTGCCATCTCAATACAAAATACCAGGAGTCCACATTTTCTATTTTCGTGTGTGGCAAAGTGCAGGCTTGTGCCTAACAAGCCCCTGGATCTTTTTCCAAGAATTTATAAAGATGTGAAAAGCCTCATGACAGCTGCCTAGATAATCACTTAGAACCCGGACAATCCATAGCATCTTGCAGTCCATATAGAACCAAATCAGAAGCCTATGATGACCAGTGCAAGCACACACGAACCATGATTAGCTGTGAAACCTGCAGTTTGGATGAGGCCAGAATCTGACAAGTATTTCCTAGAAGCCAAATTGATGCCAAGAATTACTCTTTGCTCCATCTTATTTATTAAATTTACACTATGGATTTTTTTTTTCCAAGATCACCACAAAATAATTCAAATCTTTAATAAACACAAACAACAGCGTGATTTTCTTGAAGCCTCAGTTAATCTTATTGGCTTGCTTTCGTAAGTCGATAGTAAATCTAAATTGTTTTTCTATGCCTTGAAAATGTTACATCAGAACATGATAGTTCTATGCTATCCTCGGCTTAAGACAAACTGCTAGGGCTTGAGAGTTCTAACATCATAATAATTATCACGAGAAATTCAAACAAAAGCACTGGCACCACCATAAGATTGCCCCCTCTGCAACCTCGGTGACTGGCATTCAAACCATGGCAATAGCCACTCTTCCGGGAGACCTCGTGCATTTTGCCACCCTTTTCTTTAAAATTCCAGGAACAGTATCAGTTACCCAACTTAGGTTTTTTTTTTCCCCTTGACAAAAGCTAAGCTTTACAACTTCAATTTTTGGTCCAGTTAGATTGGCTACCTTGCAAATACCAAGATCTGACTTGCCTTCTGATTCCAAGCCTAGCAACCACAAGATAAAGCCTCTCCTATCCTGTCATATCACACTCACCTATGTCTATCCTGTCCAATATGTCAGGAAAACAATATAACCCAGCAAAAAAGAAAACTTAGAATCTCCAAATCATGATCAAAATTATATGACATCAAGCGAAAGGAAATGATACTTACAGCTTGTGCAGCTTCATCAATTATAACAACATCAAACACACGATTCATCCTACTGAAATGAGCTGATCCGCTAAAACTAAGAGTAGAAAAAACCTGCAAGATAGAATGAATATCAGGATAAAATGACAAATAACAGTTGATGCCAATTCTTTTTAATAACAGCTAGCATACAATTGCTGCTTCATCAAGAATTGAAGCACGAATACGATCCCGATCAGCTGCCCCTCCAGATCCATGTTTCCCCACACCAGTGCGATCTACACCAGCACGCTTTTGTTCTACCTGCATAAAGAAATATCAGGCACCACTGGTTTGACTAAGATTTTAAAATGTAAATCCCAACTGAGTAATACATACAAGGTAATCCATTGATACTGCTTGCACAGAATGATGTGCTTTCAGACCAATTCGGACAATTTTGGGATTATATATATGGCCATTCTCATCATGGATACCTGAAAAACATATACACTTAAATTTGTCTGGATAGAACTACTACAACCAAATTACATATGGTAACAAAGGATCTATCAAAACATCTAATGCTTGGCCACAAGGACAAGCATATTGCATTAAATATTATCACCAACAACGGCATGAAAATCCTACTTGAATTTCAGAAACTAATGACTATATAAACAATCTAATAATCATCCAAACCCAAAGAAAATCAACAGATAACTACTACAACTGTTAGATAAATCATATATCTGGTCACACTACTACAACTGTTAGTTAATATTATATGGCAAAATGCCTTCAACCAAAATAACTAACATCCAACATTAAAAATGTAGGTCGAAATTAGGTATATGGTGTATCATGAATTTCATTATAATACAATTTGTATAGATCAAGCTCATTCATCCCCAAAAGTATCACAAACTTCACAATCTGTATCACACATGCTTCTTTGCTTATGAATTCTACTAGAGAATATAGTGCCATGCAAACTAGTATGAATCTTGAAATGATTTGTATGAAATTCCCAGCAGAGTCCACCAATCACTTGCATTCATACAATTATATAGTATAATCTTGAAATGATTAACAACAAATGAACCATGTGAGTATGTAAAATTTCTCACCTGTATGTAAAAGGCGCAATACTATCTCATCAAGTGCTGAGTTCGATGGAGCACAAACCAGGACATGTACCCGATATTTGCGGTTAGAATTGACAATCTCGGGTTTCTATGCAGAATATGAAGAAATTGTATTGATCTAATCAAAACAAAGTGATCCAATTAAAACAAATCATAAAACAGAATATGATGTTTCTGAAGAATACCAATTCATTTCCTGTAGGATAAAAACCATCATCACCATCTACAGGCATGATTAGATCTCTTGGATTAGCACCAGACAACCAGGGAGATGCTTTCTTCCAGTGACAACACCTGTGAATCTAAAAACATTATATGACCCAAAACCTTTAAGGTCATAAAATAATGCTCCATCTACAAAACTTAATTGCTTAATGGTTACTTTAGCTAAATATTTATATCAATTAGTTAAAAAGAAAAACAAATGAGAAAAGAGACCTATACACAAAGGGTTGAATCTCATAAATAAACATGAAACCAAATTAAAATATCACATGATATCACAATCGCAAATAAAGCAACGCCTCCACCATTTATCTTTCTGCAGATGTATTGCACAACAATATGCCTTCTAACTATATGATTGGGCATGCGTATAAACTGAAGATGTCATGAATAAGTTCTCATACAGCTACTTCTCATATCACTACTCAAGATAAAAAATGTTTCAGTCTACTCGTAAAAGTACATGATTAAGGACATGGAGCATTTGTACCATACTTTTCCTCAATTTGCAGTTCAGGCATGTGTTTTACAGCAGACAAACCCCCCCTGTGGATAAAAAGTATTCAATTCATTACTTTCAGGCATTATTTAGCAATAAACAAAAACCACCTTCTCAGTTCTGATAAGTAGACAGACATATGTAAGTAAAGGAAGATGCTGCAATTATTTTAATATTCTCTTCGGCAACACATAACAGAAAGGGAAACAATTACTTTGATCGCACTCTTCCAGGAGATGAATGAAGAACAGCACTGAGAAGTCCAAGAATTGTCTGTGTTTTTCCAGTTCCTGGTGGACCCTAGGAAAGAACATGCCATGAGAACCTGGATAAATGACTTCCATTCATACCAAAAAAAATAGTGTCAACAAATTCCTCTACCCAAAGGAAAGAGATACCACTATATATGTTTTCATCTATTGATTGCAGGAATTACTACAAGACTGTGAAAATACTCAGCATAAAAAATTTGAACTAGCTATTTCAGTTATTAACAAGAATTAGAAATCCACATTATCAATTTAACTTCTCATGCTCTTGCTGTCTTCCTATATATAATGCTGATTGATGATTTAACTTAATAGAAACTTTATAATGGAACATTCATTAAGATTGGAAGGAGATTGATAAACCACCTCAAGTGGATATAAAGATATGTTATAGTTGATTCTCAATAATCATGCCTAAAGTTTTGGAAGATAACTCATTATAAATAGGAAGCATGTCAAATACTTGGGTAATCACTGAAAGCTACTTGAAATGATTTATACATGCAGAACAGATATGGTTGTATAATCTCAAAGTTCTTATCTAATTTTTTTCCTTTATTTTAACATCATCCTGCTGTACAACTATTGCTACTACAACAACAAACCCAACTATTTGGGCTCAGTTATCTATTACTGCTTCCAAATCCCATTTTTAACCTAAAATATGGATATACATCAGAAAATTTACAAAATGTAAGGAGATCCAAACATCCAATTATATATATACATGGAAGCCTTAACATAAAACTTTATTCGAACAAAAACAAATAGTCCAGACAATAGCAATGTTATAACAGTACCTGTATTAGAACAAAAGTTCTACGTGAAAGTCCTGCCTGCAAAAAGAGAGAAATTATATGATCAAAACCATGCATGTACAGATAAACAAAAGTACATTTCCATAGCAGGATTGCCTTTATATGTTGGTAGTTTGTGGAAAGGGCTTACATGTATGGCTTCTACTTGTGACTGATTGAGATTGTTTTTGAGGTTGTCCATAAGTGGTCTAGGAACATTCCAAGACCGATCTTCATCATTGTCTGGCTTTTCACTAGCTGACAATATCAATCCCCTGAAGGGAAGAGAAGAAATAGAATGCAGCGCCACATATTCACGAATGATTGTTGATAAACTGCATATCTGATAAAACAAATCTTGTCATAATGAGTATTCGATCTCTTTAAAAATAAATTAACATATCATACTCTACAATTGCTTAAAAAATGTCCACACTCAAATAATTCTTCTCCTAGGAATGCCACAAAGAAGTAAACCAATGGGCAACAATGACTACTACACTGTAAAACTGATCCACTGTAAAGTTTGAAATGTCAGGACACATTTAGGAAAATATAATAAGCGCATATTATTACTGTGCCTGCTCGTACCACAGACATGGCACTCGACAAAATATCATATTTCCTCAACAGTGTAGTGGCATGTAAATAGCACACTCCATTTAAAGGACCGTACTGTGTCAGAAAATAGCAGGTACTGGCGCAAGCATGACAATCTTTTGCTTGATTTACAATTCAGGGAAGTTTAAAACACCGTTGAGAATCAAAATCTGCTGTAAGGTGCGATAAGAAATGGAAATAAGTTAGGATTCTGATGCACGTTGGGGAAATACTGAACATAATCTTCAATGAAACTTTACATTGAAAGGAAATTAGCATGAATCTCATATTTGACTTTCTTTGCATTTTTTTAACAAAATTCTGACTTAGATATATTTTGAACATGGAAATTAAGTTCGAAATTCTCAAGTATGCATAGAAGAATGCAAACTTACTTTTAAAATCCATAAGAAACTCTCAGTAGCTTTAAAAATAGCAAACATCTTCAACAGCCTTTGGCTAGGTTCAGGTTCAGCTGTATCCAAACGCTTGACCTCTCCAGCAACGAAGGTTCGGACTGCAAGAGTTTCTCTTCCTCCGCGATGTTCCACCAAGGCAAATGCATAAGCATCCGGTGCTATTCCCTCTTGGAACTGCAAGACGCAAGACAACTCCCACCAATTGAGCAAACATCACGCCCAAGATTAAGGTAAAGCATAAATGAACAAGCAAAAACCTTGCTCTTCGAAAGGAGCAAGAGATCATTCTCCGACACTTCTCCTCGGAAATCATCGAGAACTGCCAACGAAACCCTATGAAATCCATCGGTCTCATTGCAAGAAGCGATGGCGCCCTTCTGCCAGTCCGATTTATCTGGCACCAGAAAAAGGAATTACGGTGAAATCGGATACTCTTCCAAAACAATGATGCCTCGAAAAGAAGATTCACCTTCGTCATCGTTGCCTTGGACGATCTGAGCCTTGACCTCTTCGAAGAGAAGGGGCTCGAAGATGCCGAGGTACTCCTCGACGTCCTTGAATGTGTTCTTGACGCGCTTCAGCCTCGAAGTGGATTCATTCCGGTCTTTCCTGTTCTTCTTCTGGCCATCGACCCAAAATCCATCAGAAACCAGTGAAAGAACATATCGAAAACCCTAAAGAAAGAGGAGAGAAAAAATTGAGATAGAGAGAGTGGAGTACGCCGGATTCTCTGACGAGGCGGAGGTAGTCCCAACCGAGGACGACCCTCTGGAAGCGGTAGACAGGAGAAGGGGAGGAGGAGGAGGGAGCGGAAACGGCCTTGTCGACGGCCATTTGCCGGCCGCTTCCCCAGTAAAACCTTCGCGCGAGGGTTTATGGAGACGACGCCAACAGAAGCGGTCGCGTTAACGTCAGTCGAAAATAGACTTGGGAGACAGATATAAATATATCTTCGAAATTTAGAATATCAAAAAAAAAAAACAAAAACCATTTAAAAATACAAGTGTTATTTAGATTTAGACGAATTTTCGAAAAAATTCATATTTTGACTTTGTCTGATAAAGCATCCTTAGTTTGAAAAATGCTCAAATAATATTCTTGATAAGTTATTTAACCTATTAATCATGAACAGTTAAGCCTATAAAGCTTTTTCACAAGTTTGGGTTGAAATGGTTCATGCTAGTTTAATATTTTTTTTATTAAAAAATATACAAAGTGCTATTGTAAAGGTAAAAAATTTCTCTTTTGTTAATTTTCATTTCTTTCTTGTTTATACAAAGTGACTACTACATGATTGTTACTGTTCTTTGTCTTCTCTTTGTTCTTTATGTTTTATTTTTCTTTTTTAATCAAAAAATTCAAAAAAATCATGTAAATATATTATTATTTTTGTTACTGTTCAGTCATTAAATAGTTATTTAGATAAGATTATATATATATATATATATATATATATATATATATATATATATATAGTTTTCATGAATAATGTGATATTTAAAGCATCTTGTTTGATATTTATTGTTAAATATGTTGTTTATCAAGAATCATGGCATGTATTAAGAGTTTTCATATTGTATTTTCATATAAGCCAAAAATAGTAAACTTGTTTAAAAAATATTAGATATCATAAGGAAGATATTATCGACTAATTATTATCCAACATACATTCTTCAAGTGACATCTAGGCTAAAAGAAGGAGACAAAAGATGTCCCTTACCGATCTGTCCACGTGGACATCGATCTAAGACATATGGTTATGAGTTACTTCTGTTATTGTTGCCTATATGGACAAAAGGTAAAATTGAGGTTGTTAGAGGCAATTAAACTCATGGAATATTTCACATAATATATCATTCATTTGCTTCGATGTATAAAAGCTTACTTTTAATATAGTCAAGAGGTCATTTTTTTACCATTGATGATTGTACTCACTCACCTCGAGTTAGTAACTTGAGACTAACTTAGAAAATCTCTCTCAACCTCAATGTGCAAGTAGCACCTTAGACAACCTCCTTGAGAACTCGACATTTTCACCTTTAAGGCATCTCTGATAATCCTATGTAGATAAGCCTGAATTATATTGGGTTAATTTGACATCAACGACATCTTCCAGTAATATTTTGTATGCTAAAAGGATGACTTGATGTCATAGGAAAGCTTGGTCATTGATCCTCTTAATGAACGCTTAAGCTAAGAGGCTTTGCCCTTTGACCCATAGTACTTTCACCCAATGAGGGTAGCAGCCACCCTTTTTTTACACATTAGTACATTTATCTCAACGTAGATTCAAATGCAATACTGGTGCATATTCATTGACTAGTGTCTCTAACCCCTAAGGATAACCTCGAGTCACCTTCTCGTCCCTACTGAAGTGTTTCTAAACCTTATTCAACAAGTATAAATGCTAATAGGTACGATATAAGTTGTCACTTTGCTTTTGCCCTCACTTGTCTAATAGACGATGCCCCCAACTCAACAGTAATACCCAGCTCCACTACCATCGACACTCGTTAACATTCTTTGACTCGACATGATGCTAATATCTTAAGAGTACTTAAGACCTATTGAATTGTCGATCGAGGGGCACTTTGGTCTCCAACTATGAAATTCAATGGATTATACCACCCTCACTCTGTCCCACCTCAATCTGAGTCCTAATCAATGGATTCAATGAAGGATTTCCTTTAGATCCAACTGTGATAAATAAATCGATATTTTAAGAAAATAAGATGAGAGTTCCAATAATAAAAAAAGGAAGCACTAGTTAAGCCCACCTTGGGTCGATCGTCGTTCACTCAGAAATTTTAAGAGGAACCAATTCCAGTGAACCTTTGTCTCTCATCCTTGGTAGCGCTAACTCGATAGAGCATATTATAGTGCTCTCCACCCAAATATCATTATATGACACCTCGAATTCCCTAATGTGTCATGTCTTCTCAATCATATTAAGAGGACTCATGCGAGAATAGTATGCTCGTTTGAAGCCACTTTCTATCTGTTTTTTCACTTAATTAGTGAGAGAGATTGAACTTTACTTTCCCATGAACATATGCTCTCGGCCTTCGGTAGCAACACTTATACTCAGGTAAGGGGAGGAAGAAATGCTTACAGACTTCATTGCTCAATTCATAAATAATATCCAAGATATATTAGATGCTCATCCATCCCTCATAATATATACCTTTATGATGGGGCTCACGTCCATTCATCTTTTTTTGGTCATAGATAGAGAGATTACTAATGATTATACTCAGAGTATCTCAAATGATCAATCAATATATTATCACCAAGGCAATGGTCTTAGACAAGCGTGAGTCACTCATAGGCTAAAACAAGAGTGACCTCAATCAGCCTCGACCCAAAGGTCACTACTTTAAGGAAAAAATAAACGACTTGAGTTACCTTACCCAAGGCCCAAGCTGACTCCTATAAACATGAATAAAACTAAAGTCTTCTTATAGATAAAGGAGAATGAGCTCATAAGAGACCTTCACTCAATGAAATGAAAAGAGACAAATCCAAGTACTGCTAATTCCATTAAAATTATGGTCATGAATCCAAAAAATATCCTGAGGAAATTGAAGAGATCAAACGATGAGGTCCAATCAGACATTTTATCCAAAAGCACCAAGAACCCTCACCCTGACTTTAGGGGATTGGTGGAGAAGCACCTCAACTTCAAGGGTTGATGGAGAAGCAAATTGATATCATCATGGTGGACCTACCGAGAGGAGAGGGGGTGGGGGGGGACAACTCTTCGGGTCATAAAGTTTATCGTTGAATTACTATTAAAAAGCGCTCAAGGATGAAGGGCAAATCTCAACCCAAATCATGAGGATACCATGGTAGTCTTTGTGATGATGATTAATGCTCAAGTGAAGAGGGTTATGATCGATATTGGTAGTTCTTCCAACATCCGATAGGAAATTATAATTTTTTTTTAATTCAAGCTTTATCTCCATAAATACAGCAACCTTCATCCCCTTCGAATTATCCATAACTACCCATCCTCATCCTAACGTACTTAATTTTTTAATTTATTATTTGGTTATAATCTTCTAAGCTATGTGGATGGCTCTCTTCATTGTCTATTAACAATGCTTAATATCCTAAGTATATTCAGTCCAGTACCAAATCCGAACCATAAACTATGGTTATGTCAAAATCATCTCATCCTTCAAACAATTCAAGTTTCGGTCGTTGGATTCCTTGCCCCACTCATTTCTTCATGTGACATTGCTTTCAAAGCTTTGTATAAGTTGTAAACCACCCTGGTCAATCATTCCCGCACTCACATGCTTAGTCTCTTATCTAGTCATTTATGCAGCAACCCCCTGGCCATGTTTGCAAATTAACAATGTCTTTTTACCTCTAATTGAAGATATCTTTATATAGTACCCCTTGGTCATGTTTGTAAATTATAAAAAGTCATTTATGAAATCCGTCAAGCTTCAAGAGCTTAGTATACTGAACTTGGATCGTTTCTGACTTCATTAACTCGTCTGATTCCTCTTTATTCCTACGATAATAATATGAAAATATAATATATCTTTTAGTATATGTAGATGATATTATTGTCATAAGCAATGATCCCTTAGAGGAAATTTTTTTGTTATTAGAATAAATCACTTTGTTATCATGCCCCCGTAAGATCGAGCTTCTATCAAATATATCGATCATAGACTGATGTAATAAAAATAGTTTGCGGGCTAGAAGCTTCGTGAGTGAGTCTGCTAGTTGATCAGTCGTATGGACATGAGAGACACGAAGTTGATGTTTGACAACTTGATCTCGCACGAAGTGAAAATCGATGGTAATATGTTTCATGCGTGAATGGAATACTGGATTGATATATAAGTAGGGAGATTCGATATTCAGCTTCTAGTACCTCAATATCTAGTACCTTTGCATCTGGTACCTAATATCTAGTGCGTAACTTTATCTTATATGATAAAAAATTTAATTCTTTAATAATCTATAAATAATAAAAAATTATATCTGAATTTGATCCAAAACAAGATACTTATTATATCAGATGATATTATTGATATCATTCTATTAATTATTTTATAATACAATATGGGAATAGACCATTTCTACCTTCATTTCACAATATAATATGGATAGGTATCATTTCAAATAATCGACAGTTAAACCTTATTTCTTCTTAACCTCTACATTCTTTCTCCTGTTATTATAATCCTCTTAGAAATAAATGAATGGACTACTGCTGACCAATTATACTTATTCAAAAATTTCAAATCATCATACTAAGGACTATTGTAATCTGTAGATAAAACCATATAATATATATATTCGATAAAAGTTAATTATTAATTTTAGAGTAAGGACTTCTCTAGTAATATACGTTGGTCCTTCAGAATAAAAAGTGCTTCTGTGTAATATACCCTTTAGAGTAAAGACTTGTGTAGTATTGGGCAAATTAAGTAGGAGAATATATATATATATATATATATATATATATATATATATATATATATATATATATATATATATATATATATATATATAGGAGAGAGAGAGAGAGAGAGAGAGAGAAAGAAAGATAGTTCCACTTTATAATTATCGATATTAATCTGCGAGATATGAAAATTTTATAAATATTTAGGAAACGATCAAATATAATATTCCTTATAATATCCAAGTGACATTACCTTAGTGATAATGAGATCAACTTTACTACTCATGTACACTTAGTAGGTGTCATAAGTGATAAAAATGATCCACAAAGTTTTACCCCAAAACTATCCAACCAAAATGATAGTTCGATCCCTTTTCATCATCGGAATGTTCTAATCCATGGATACCAATAAATAGAACTATGAAATTTAAATTTTACAATGATAATTAAATAAGAATTTATATATACAAAAATATACATATGCCTAAATCGAGTTGGCTTTAGACATTCTACGCTTATAATAAGTGTTTAAAACTAAAATAAATTAGAGTTAATGATTCAATGAAAATTTATCTAACTAGAAAAACAAGGAGAAAATAAAAAAATAACACATTATTTAGATGCTCAAAAATATATAAAAATATATAAAAAAAATCTGAAATGGAAAACCAATGACATAAGTCCAAGTGTCCTATTCAAAACTTTCTTAAAAATTTTAGATCATTTTGAGCACTATGTTTTATTTTTCCTCAAAAACAATGCATCACTTATTAGAAATTGTTTTTCTAGACCAAATTTTATAATATATTATTGACTTATTTAAATATTCAAATGTGAAAAAATATTGCATAGATGTATTATAATTTGTTAGAAATACAACGAATAAGGAGAAAATAAAAAATGATACATTGTTCAAATGATCAAAAATCTAAAAAAAACCCAAAAAGATCTCTAAAATGACAAACCAATGGCATATGTCCATAAGTGTTCTATTCAAAGTTTTTCTAAAAATTTAAGATCATTTTAAACAGTGCTTTTATGTGATGTACTATATTTTATTTTTCCTCAAAAATAGTGAATTGCCTATCAAAAAAAAAATTTTAGACCAAATTTTAAGCTCAAATGTGAAAACATATTACATAGATGCATTATAATTTATTATAAATAGAAAACAAGTAGAAAATAGAAAAACAATATATTATTTAGATGCTAAAAAATCCATAAAAATATCAAAAGAACTTTTTAAATTAAAAACCAATGACATGCCCTATTCAAAGCTTTTCTAAAAATTTGATATCATTTTAAACAATACATTTTTACAATGTACTATTTTTTAATTTTTCTCAATAACAGTGCATCATCTGTTAGAAAAAATTTGTTTGGACCAAATTTTCTACATATATTATTGATTTGTTGATAAATTAACATGTGAAAAAATATTGCATTCATGCGATGCACTATTTTTGAATTTTCCTCAATAATAGTGCATCATCTATTGGGAAAATTTTTCGTGGGCTAAATTTTCTATATATATATACATATATATATGTATATATATATATGTATATGTATATATATATATGTATATGTATATATATATATGTATATATATATATATATGTATATATATGTATATATATATATATATGTATATATGTATATATAGGGCTTTTTTAGAGACTCAAATGTGAAAAAACATTACATGCATGAATTATAATTTATTTAAATAAAATAAATAAGGTAAAAAATAATGCATTGTTATGGATAAAGACTTTATTTTTATAAAAAATACTCAAAATATTGATAGTAAAACAACAATCTTTTATAGCATTGTTAGAATAGTAGACATCAATGTAACCCTATAACCCTAGCTACATAATAAACTAAAAATTTGAGTTTTTTAGTAATTTTTCTTTAATAGAAATGGAAACATATCTTAAAGAATCCTCGAAGCTCGAGGAAATAATATCACAAACAATGTAACGACGATGAAATAAAAAGCTCAAAAGAGTCAGTGTTGTCGTCGGTAAAACTCGATGCTCGTAAACGAAAAAACTTGACCCTAAACATAATAACGTACAAAGTTGATAATACTCGGAGGTTGTTTAATATAATACAACAACGACAATGAAATAGAGAGCTATCAATTGGTAAATATGAAGCATGGATATATAGTATACGATAAAACCATATGTTCAAGTTAAATTAGTATTTTATATGATTTAATTTTATATAAACTCATTTAATTTGTTAAGGTTAATATTATCTTTTCAAAATGTAGGAGCATTATTTGGATACTTTTCAAAATAGGAACTTGCAGTGACTTTTGTATTCATGGCTATAAATTTCTCAAATATAAAATCTCTATGATATGCAACTTAGTCAATTTTCGTTGGTTCTTTAAAAGTTCAATCAACATCAACTTCTATCAAATTGGTTATCTCCTCTGCTGTTAGTGATGTAATTTCTATCAATTTCTTTTTTACATTTATTACAGTGCATAAAATATGCAATTAAAATAAAACAATCGGTAAGAATAATAAGGATATTTATATTATTTTGAGGAACTAAATATTTTTTTTTGTGATAAATAAATACGCTATTCCTACGTTAAAACCTTTGATGGCCTCTAATTTGACGTACCTAAGATGATTGATTTGGGTCCAATTTGCTACTGCATCATAGCAAATCCGACGGACCGAATCCACCCGTCGCTTAGCCATTCTACAAAACCTGTTGTCGCCGTGGAGGAACTCCGCTTGCTCCCGACCTCGTTGTTCCCTGGCGAACTCCTCTTGCCCCCCGACCTCCTCCTCCTCCTCCTCCGCCGCCGCCGCCGCTGCCGTTGATCCATCATTCATCGATTCGGTTACTACGGCGGAGGCAGCGATCTGGTCCTCCACATGACAAAAAGGTAATAAGGAAAAGAAACCCCTTATTCTTCCCAGATCCACGGCGTCCACGCACCAATTCCACCTCCGAATCGATCCCTTCTCGTCTGCTCACCTACGAATCTTAGTCTGACGTCCATTCTGGGGATGATCCCTAAAATTAGGCGTCACGTGCCCTCCTGTCTCGCATTGGGAGGGCGGATTTTGTTTGAGGTCCCTCCCTCTGGTAGGATCGGAGACCTCCGATCAGCGATTTTGTTCTTCGGCGAAGCTTGTATATACCTGTGTTAGCCATTTGAGAGACTGATTCCATGATTTACTGTTGTTTAGATCCGCATGTTATTGTTAGTGATGTGTTTTCCTGTCTGCTGCTTGTACATGTAGGATCGTATCGGGTTGATGCATCACTTGGGAGAAGCTGATCTTGGTCCAAAGAGTGCACTGAGATGACTCCCGCTCGAGATCCTTTTTACATTGTTAAGGAGGAAATTCAGGGCTCGGTATGTTTAACTGATTTGATTGCTTAATACATTAATGTTTATGTCCGAAAGGGAGTGTTGAATGCCTGATTCGTCTAGTGATGTACACTTTAGTTTTGGTTTCTTGTGAAAGGTTAAAAATATTAATTTGGTATCTCTTATAAACCTATATAATTAATTAACCTTGTGGATTGTCAGAACTAGGAGAGAAGGCAAGCGTAGAGGCACTTTGAGTAGTGAGACATGTGATGGGGATAAGGATGATGATATGTATTTTGTGATAAATATATGAAGTTTATAGTAAGTGATATTGGATAACCTTTTGTTGCAAGAGGATTCGTGCTGTTATTGTTTATAAGGAATGCATTAGCATTGTCAATATTATTCTGATTTTCTTTTGGTCCTCGATCTGAACTCAGCATGTTGTATATTAAGTATTAACATATGCTTACAAAGTTATCTAGTTCTAATAAAGTATATTGACATATTTCTTTTTTATTTTCACATTTTCCTTAGTTTATGGTTTCTTTTCTTTTTTTTCAAATCTGAATTTACTTCTTGGGGAAATTACAATCTTGTCAATCTCATCCAGTTGATACGGCATATCACCACTGACCAATCATGTTCACGATTTTGACTTTGCGGCATATCCTTGTTCGATTTTCTATTTTTGAACTAAATTTTAACATACTACGTACTATGAGGACAAGAATTTAGATTAAAAACTAATGTGGGAATGCATTAAAATTGAAAGCCAAAGAACTAAGTTTTGCTTGTGATTTGTAACTTCAGATTACTTAGGAACAATGACCATAGCCTTCTACAGCTTTGATTTGGATATACTATGATTTACGAAAAGATTAAGAGTTTATTTCTCCATGTAAGATATTTAAGAATGCATGCCAAATTTCAGATTTGGGTTGATTGTTAACAATGAATCAAACAACTTGTGAAAATAGGAACTTGCAGAAATCTGAATGTTAAATTAAGTTAGAATTTTTTTTTTCAATGTTCAAATGTTTGTAATTTAGGTTTCGAATTAAATAGATTTTATATAGACAGAAAACTAAAGCTGAATGCTACAAATTCATGTGACTGATCATCTTTCATTATTAATACACTATGGCTAGCTGACCAATGCTTTGTTTTACTCTCATTTTTTAACAGTGCATCCACTAAGTGACCAGCAGCCTCTTCTCTGTTCTTCAGCTTATGTTGAAATATTCTGATTCAAATCTCGGGAGAGTTAACAGCGTGTGTTGCATACTTGCATATTATGGTGCTGAGTCAGAAATTTGCTTAGCAGTATTGTCTTAGTTGGAAATAATTCTATAAGTTTAATTTTGGTTAATTGAGGATGAAGAACAAAAAAGTTATCAAACACACATTGGACGAGGTGTAGGTCCTACTTTTCGAGAAATGCATGGCCCTCTTGGATTGAAGTTGATGGTTTGGAACTGTATATTACCTAAAAAGGCTTTGCATATACACTAAAGATGCTCAGAAATTATCTTATAGATATGTTTGCACCTAAGGCACTAATCCTCTTTGTTTGTGACCGAAGCTACCTTTGTTGTTTGACATCCTTGTGATCACATCAAAAGCTATATTTTCATACACCCTTGAACCCCTCCCCTGAACAAAAAATGGAGGCCTATATTTATGAATAAGAATTTATCTTCCAGAAAATATGTTCACCTCATGTTGCAGCTTTAATCTGCAAGATAGAGTAGTTCTTACAAACTGTTCTGTTCATCATTTCTTCTTGAATTTTTTCCTGGATGCAGATTGATAAATTGCAAGCTAGTTTTCACCAATGGGAACAGACATCTTTAGATATCGGAGAGCGTGTACGTCTAACCAAAGAGCTCCTAGCCAGCTGTGAAAGCCTTGATTGGCAGGTATCAGTGTGATGGAAACAAAGTATTTGTTTTTCATTTCTGCAACCTTTTGTTTAGGAGTCCTCCATTTTATGAACATACTTGTATGTCAATTGTCTATCATGATAAAAGCATGTTTATAGCAAAGAGCAAGTTCAGCAATGGAAGGATTTATTGCAATACTTTCTGATTCATATTATGGCAATTTTTTGTTGAATGTGTTTTTTATGTTAATGGCAAAGGTTGATGAGTTAGACAAGGCAATTGCCGTTGCTGCAAAGGATCCAGCTCGATATAGTCTTGATGAAACTGAACTTGGAAAACGTAGGAAATGGACTAGCATTGCTCGTAAGCAGGCATGTATATGTTTTTTTGTGCTTTTTCTATGGTGGTTACAGGTGACTATCACTTCATTCCTTTCTTATTTTTATATGGGCAAGGCTTTCTCTGTGTTTTTGCCTTGAATTGGAGATACTATATTCAGCAGCATCTTAAATGTGTACTCTTTGTTTGTCACCATTTCTATTTTAATTCCTGAACTTGAAATTGTATTTGTATGGCATAATGGTTATGTAGGTGGGTACCATCAGAAGAACTTTAGAAGAATCTGGAGTTAAGGGCAGTTCAGTCACTCCTAGTCTAAATGGTGTTCGCCAAGAGCTCATGAGGCTTCCAAATGATTATGCGTCCAAGGCAGGGAGATCGGGTTACAACACATCACAAGATGATGATGATTTCATCTCTTCAGAATCAGATAGGCAGCTACTTCTTATAAAGTAATTTATTTTTTGTTCCCAAATGTTATCTTTTGTTACTATTTTGGATATGGTTTAGAAGTAGATGATAAATAGACCAGATGTCGTAGGTTTTAGATTTTACTCGTTCAATAAAGACACTAGCAGTCTGTTGGCATAGCGCTGTTTTACAAGTTTACATATAACTTAATTGTGTATTTTATTATCTCAATCTTGTCTAACTAGATAAGAAATGCTGCATTTTATAAGGTCTGTTTGTTGGTTAGACACTTGAGAGAAGATGGCCAAATAAATATTGATGAAAAGGGCTACAACATATGTATGTATGTATGTATGTATGTATGTATGTATGTATGTATGTATGTGTGTGTGTTTGTGTGTGTGTGTGTGTGTGTGTGTGTGTGCGCATCACAGATTATTGAGGGAATCAATTTTATTTGTTGATCAAGGACCTTAACCACCTTTTTTTGTATTCTTATTTTGACTTGTTCAGTGTTCTGTTAAAGCTGTCAAGAAAATAATTTTATTTTTTGGCATTATGAGTGACTGTCATTTGTACTTCAGGCAACAGGATGAGGAGCTGGATGAGCTTAGTGCTAGTGTTGAGAGAATAGGTGGCATAGGGCTTACTATACATGATGAATTAGTTGGGCAGGTAACGTTGAAAATATTACTTTGCTTCTTTATATCATTTATATAAAACTGATCATGGAAAAATGGTTAAACCAAACCTGAGAAGCTGATTGGTTAGACCTTAATATGATTCTTCTTCAAAATGGTGTAACTTAAATATTATTCTCTTTGAATGATAAACCCGCTTTATAAAAAAATGTCCAGCAATTCTTGTGTATCATTACAAATCCTCTAACTTTATTTATTGCATAATTTTTTAGTGATTTGGTATAAATTTCTTTCATTAGCTTTCATCTCATGATAATGTCTGGCACATAAATACCTCTAGTGCCTGTATTTCTTGGAAAAGTTGTGGATGTTCTAACTTAAAAGTTCTGCCGTCCTCTTAGGTAATATGATGTTGCATGTCTATGTCATAGTATGATTTTGCAGCATGCTGTAGGAATGAATGTATTTTCTGCTAGTTGCTAGATTGCTGCTACCTGATAGAATTTACAAACCATTTCATTCGAAAGGCTGGTTTTATTCTTGATTGTTCCATAGTCGATCATGGGAGTTCCAAATTGAATGACTTTATTTTTAATCTGCATAATTCATTGTGTGATATAGGAAAGGATTCTGGGTGACTTAAGTTTGGAGATGGATACTACTTCAAACCGGCTGGATTTTGTTCAGGTTAGCATTTAACGGCTTCTTGATGCACAGTAATTTGCAAATTACTATCCATATTCAGTAAAATTTATCCGAAAGCTAACCTGATTAGGGTTCTAAATTTACGATTGCATACTTGTTTTGCAGTTTTGCACAAATCTCTAACTAGATTTAAGATTGGAAATTGGTGGAAATCGATTTCCCTCGACCTTTATATAATTCTGTTATGACTGATTTGTTGTTGAAAGGAAAATTTTGTTTTTACTTTTTTGTTTTTTATGTGGTACTAATAATGTAGGAAATAACATTTTTTTTGTGCAGAAAAAGGTCGCTGTGGTGATGAAGAAGGCCGGCGCAAAGGGCCAAATCATGATGATAGGGTTCTTGATCGTGCTCTTCATAATTCTTTTTGTCTTGGTTTTCTTCACATAAGAAACAAAAGAAAGTTGCAGAGTCATATCCTTCGATTTCCATGGGGTGCACAAAAATGGGATTAGCTGATGACCGATGCAGTCATATATTTGTTATCGTGCTAGAAAATATAAATCACTGCCGAGTTGCTGAGGTTATATTTCCGGAAGAACTATGGCTGTATTCTGTTAAGAATGGTGGTTGTATTTTATGGACATTGCTAGCTCCAATTTTTGTATCAACCTTATGATCTTAAAAAACAGCTGTTAACGTTTAGATTTCCTTTTGTAATCCAATCATGACCTGATCATATGTGCTGATGTTACAACTCAAGGATTCATATATAGCCTTTTCTGGTTCTACTGAATTTGAAAATAGAACCATACAAATATTTCAGATAATTTTAATACCGATTCAGAAATCGATGATTTTGATTTCGATGAAATCGAAATCACCTATTTTAATTTTAATTTTTTTTTCTAAAACATCTCTCTAATTAGTCATATATTAAGTTATTGGAATAAATAATAATAATCATTTGGAGGGATATTTGTTCATCTGAGTTTTTATTTCGATTTATTTGTAATCAAATCGATTTTGATTTCGGTCTAGATTCTATGAATCGGAATTACAATTCGGTTTAATTACAATTCGGTTTCGATTCTAGAAGGGTATCTGCGAGTTCCATTTTTGGGTTGAGCATCCATAAGATTCTGGATGGACATGTATTGACTTCGTGAAGCCTCCATGTTTGGTCCCTCGGCGTGGACCAAAGAGTCCAAGTTCAAACATTGGAACTCGTCACTCGTCGCATACTCGTCGTCCAGAATCCCAAATGGATTAACAATAAGACCAAGGTTGTTGTGAGAGTCAAAACTCGAAGGTCAAACCAGTTCAAAGCTACAAATGAATGCTTCCCATACAAGTAAGTCATTGATGACGAAGAGGAGAATCTTCAAAAGATTATAAAAAGACAATATTTAGCTTTTAGTTGGGTTAGCAAAGTGCATCTCTTTGGGTTGACTTCCACATGTTATATAGATCACAATTGTTTTGTCTTGGATGGAAGAGAAATTTCATTTTGTGTCTTTTATAATATATATATATATACATATATACCACTCATGCTTTTCTTCCTTCTAAGCCACCATCGTGTGTGGAAGACCGTATCGAATTCGTCTTTGATGTAACCAAATCAGTATTTTAATTATTTACGCAAATAAAAGCAACAAATTTATATACTAATTATTATATTGTTATTTTTAATTAAAAAGAAACAGATGTATGATTTTAACTCATAAAATATTTCAATATCATGATAAATTTATTTATGAGATTATTAATAATTCGACGAAGACCCATTAGATTCGTAAGTTGAATACGTAGCGATGACGAACTCAGCAAAGGCGGCGTTGGTGAAGTCTTGACGTGCATATGCGAAGAGTATCTATATATACATAGCCATTCATGTCATGTTGTTCTTGGGCTTTGCCTGAATTGGTTCGAGGTGGCGGCGAGACTCCGACGCCGGACCCGGCGATTCCATGCAGCCGATTCCTGCGAGAGATGCTGCGGTGGCGCAGGCGGATCCGTTTTCGGAGCATGGACGGGCGCGAGAGATGGCGGCGATCGTGTCGGCGCTGAGGCGAGTCGTTGCAGGAGACACTGCCGTGGATGCTCCATCGTTCTCGCCATCGCGGGGTGGTGGTCGTGGCGGCGTCATCGGGTATAAGAGGGAGCCGGACGAGTTGATGGGAGAGAGGGCATACAAGCATCATCGAGCTCCAGCTCCGGTGGCAGAAGCCACCCCTTCCGCCACTCCATTGGCGGAGGAAGGAGAAAGTAGGAAGTACAGAGGCGTTCGACAGCGGCCGTGGGGCAAATGGGCGTCGGAGATCAGGGATCCCCACAAGGCGGCCCGCGTCTGGCTCGGCACCTTCACGACCGCCGAGGCCGCCGCCCGGGCGTACGACGAAGCCGCCCTCCGCTTCCGGGGCAGCAGAGCGAAGCTCAACTTTCCCGAGGACGCCCGTCTCGGGCCCCCGCAGCCTGGCGTGGCGGCGGCAAGGTGGCCAGAATCCCAGCCTTGGAGGGGCTCTTGGGAGCACGCAAGGCTGCCCGGAGAAGCAGAGCATCGTCCAGTTACGGATTCCAAGTCCTCCATGGCTTCTAACCGTGCCGGTTCTTCTTCTTCCACAGATCAACACATGGGTTATCTTCCACAGGCATCATGGATAGAGTCCAACCAACACAGACCATCTTCGTCCCCAGAATAGTGTTCCATCTCTCATCTCTCTTTCTCCTTTTCTCCTTGCATGCGTCCTGTCCTGTACTCCAAGTTTAACGGTTGTGTTCGTTCAATGGCTTGTACTCTTGCATGGTTTAACCATGCTTAACCTGAAGAGCTTTGGCAAAAGGATCATCGAAGAAGGGAAAAGAGAAACTTTGCTTGTCATCGTTGCAGGGACAGATACTTTGTATCCATAGTTGGAGTTCAAATTGGCTTCTCTCGTGGTGGACTGTGCATGGCTGAACGTCGACTGTGCTGTGGTGGGAAGTCGTTTTTGGACATGAGATGGGTGGAGGAAAGAGGCGGTGACCACATTGGGATCGATTCAGCGGCATTGACCACGGAAAAGCTGAGCCAAATTGACCTGACCTCGTCGTGGCCCACTCGACGAGTGGACCCCGCGGCCTGTGTTGCCCAATCAAATTGACCGAGGCCTCTAATTCATATTTATTCCGTTTTAAAATATAGGAAGATGATAAAACAATTAGGTCATCACTATGCTTTTTTTTTTCAAAAAAAAAAATCAACATTTCCTTCGTGTTATTATTATTATTATTATTATTATTATTATTATTATTATTATTATTATTATTATTATTATTATTATTATTATTATTATTAAAAATAATTGATATTATTATTATTATTATCTTTTTTAGAGATAATTTTTTTAAAAAAAAATAACATGAGATATAATATATAATTCACTGGGGAAATAACACGTGTACAACCCGAAGACACATCATCTTGTGGGTCTGATATCAAATGATCACTAATAATATTGTATCCCTCGATATTAACGTAATCCATTGTACTATAATTAGATATGTCATCATGACTCAATGATGATCGAATAATTTATATAATCATCTCATGAATTAACTATCTAATTCAATTTTAACGATTATCCAAGTTTTCTAGAAAAAGAATAATAGATAGCATCTACTAACCAATCTAAAAAAATCATATAATTTTATTCTCAAATTCTCTGAATTCTTATTAATTTAAAATTGAATGAACATTTATTGAACGATCCACACGAGACTAGTGGCAAGCTCGAACATACGACATAAGTTACTTGGAACCCCAAACATGTTAGATTATGAAAATACGAAGCAATCCTAATTAAAAAGTTATAATCCGTGGTTATCTAATTAAAACAGATTTCTTTTCACCAAAACATATCCACCCTCCCATTCTCTTAATCATGGCAGATAATGCCTAATTGGAATCTAAGGTCTCCTTCTAGCAATTAAGTACTATCCTAAATTACCTGCACAAGAATAAACACAACAAAGATGACATTGGTTTACTCAAGCCTGGCTTTCTTGATATCCAAGTAATCCAAAACATTTCTCATGCATGAACAGCAACATTGATCTCTAGTGCCAAGGAGAGTTGTTCCAGTTCATAAGATGAACAGCCCAGCTCAATCAGAAGGATCAGAAGAGGCCTGAGACAGCCTAAAACATCATGAAACAGGCTGAAACATAACCCAACATACTCAAATCTTCTGAGAAATAAATCCTTGGTTGTAGCAGTCCATGTATGGATCAAACACATTCAGCTAGGTTTTCTGACAATAGTTTAGTCATGCATATCTTATAGACATCAGTTGGTCCATAAAGCAATTCATCTGCTACCTGTTTCAGGTGCACTTGCTCAGAGAGAAGAAGAACATGAGAAACTAAGGTGCAGGTGTTAGCTCAAGACCTGACACGGTGGGCGCTTAAATCCCAGAAACATCGAAATCAGTCTCTTAAATCAATGACATGAACCAGTGATCAGCCATGACCAATCAACTTACTCCACAGTAGACCTGAATCATGTCAATTCATCACATTTAATTAGCATTCTGTGGTGTAGCTCAAGAACCACTACTTGAATGAACTTGAAAAAGATGGTCACCGACGTATAATTATGAAGGCGGCAAAGAAGCAGTGACAAGCTATCTCAACTTTTTTCTGCTCATCATCACAGCTTTTGACAAAGCAACCAAATTAGATAGACTGCTAAATCCTGAAGAATCTAGCTTTTCACTATTTGAAAGACTACTTTTTGGGACATGAACAAGGAGGTGACATCAAGATCTTCGCTCAATCCTAGTCTTTGCTCCATCAGATTTAGTTCCATTGTCAAGTCAGAGAAAGAGAAGTTCCTGATATTTTCATCCTGGAACAAAGTAGATTTGGACATGTTCTTCCACCTTAGGACCACAGACAAATGGATCCATGGACAAAAGGGCTCCTCTTCCATTTCATGTGACGGACAGACACTCGAGATGGAGTGATGAATGAGGCAGCCATGTGACCCCATCGAAGAAATCCATCATCTTCTTCTTTCATGTGATGACCACCACAGCCAAGCTTTTGGGTCACAAGACTCCAGCAAACCCTTCCTTTTATTTTGTGGTGTGTTATGCCTCCCCCCTTCCTTTTTCCTGCTGTTGCCATCTTCTGTGGACTTTGGCTTCATGCCTGAGACAATTTTGAGTTCAAGGACGGTGAGGAAAGACAAGGGAAGGAACCATCCACATGATGCCATTCCCCCTGTGTGCAGTCTTCTTATGTTCAGAGAGTCATTTTGACTTGATTTCCTTACAAATATTACTGATTATTATTATTATTATTATTATTATTATTATATGTATATATATACATATATATATACAAGTACTTAAAACATTCAGGAAGAATAATAATAATAATATACCAATAAAATGAAAATATCATGAAGAGCAGCAGCAGTAGAGCATTCACAATTTTTTGGAAAAGAAAAGTGCAATTATATTATATGTCCATTCATTTCAATCCAATAACAATAGTTACAGTCATCCAAGGAACAATCCACATTTCACATTCCTCAACACTCCCATCTCACACACTGATAAAGAGAGAATCCTGCATTGTATTGGAATTTTCTTTTGGGAAAAAGGAAAAAAAAGAACGAAAGTGAAGATGAGGAAATTAATAATCTTTTTGTTTTGATTTTTTTTTTTTTTTGGGGGGGAGGGGGGTAGTGATTCCTACTGGAAGAGAAGTTTGGGTTAGAGAGAGATGGAGAGAGTATTTAGAATGGCCGGAGGAAGTCGTCGGAGTTGGCGATGGAGTCGTAATGAGGCCAGGCAGAGCGGAGGAGCTTGAGGAGGAGCTGTGCCTTCCTCTTGGCCCTGTCGGAACACCCGCCTTGCACCAACATCAGAAGATGGCCCACTACGCCAGCCGCCACCGCCACCATCTGTAGTGCCTCCGACGGGCCGAGCACTGCCAGGAGCGCCCCTGCCGCGTGCTCCGCCGCCCTCCAAGACGCCTTCCCGGCCATCGCCCTCACTAGCGCCACCACCGCCGCCTCGCCGCCGCCCCACCCCGCCACCACCGCCTCCCTGCCCCCCTCCACCCGGCACAGTAGCTCTACCGTCGCCAGCGCCCGCTCCGCGTCGCTCGACGCCAGCTCGCCCAGCCTGCCCACCACCGCTGCGGCCGCCCCAGCCGCCACTGCCCGCCCTCGGTTCTCCTTCGCCAGGCAAAGAGCGAAGAGCCCACGAATCCCTACCCGCACCGCCCGTGGGTTCCCTCGCTGCTCCGCCAGCGCCACCAGACCCACCACCACCCCGTTCGTCCCGCCGACCGAGGCCCTGGTCTCGGCCGACCGCGCCCCCACCGCGACCGCCTCGATAACCGCCGCGGCGGTGATCCGTGCCTCCATTGACGTGTGCCTTCTCACCATTTCCCCCAGTCGGCACAACCGTTCAGGCCGCGATGCCACCGCCACGCTCTCGGTCTCCGTCAACGGCAGCATGGCTAGCACTGCCATGGCCTCCAATGCCGGCTGGTCCGCTTCCGGTAACTCTAGTTGTTCCCCACCCTCGAACGCGATCTCCACGAGGGCCGAGCGGGTCTCATGGGTGGAGATCACTGCGCGGTTCTTGTCGGACTCCCGCGCCAGGGAGCGGAGCCGGCGAAGCGCGGCGACCCGAGAGGCGTTGAAGGATGAGGCGGCAGCAGAGTCGAGTAGGGAGCGGACGAGAGAAGGGTCGGCCGGCTGCTTCGGAGTGGGGATGCGCTCGACTCCGAGCGAGCGGTGGGCGACGCACCAGTCCTGGATGAGGCGGCGGAGGTTGTGGTTGGGGATGAGGGTGAAGTCGGTGAGCGGGGCGCGGGTGACGGGGCAGGTGGTGTTCCCGGTCGCCATCCAGGACTCGATGCTCGCCCGGTCGTACGTCTGCCCCGTGCACATCGTCACCGGATCCCGCATCAGCTCCAGCGAGATCGGGCACCGGAAGTGGTGCGGTATCGTCACCCCCGCCAGATCCAAAGGCGCTACGCTCCCCGGCATCACCAATCTCGATCCTCGCCTCCTCGTTCCCTGTATCTCCGCGTAACGAGTCGAGCCAACGCTCAAAGCTTTGCTCTTGTTGGTTTGGCGGAGGAGGAGGCGTGAGTCGAGCGCCTCTTATGCTTTTGCCCTCTACACGTGCGGCTCCTTATCACAAACGGCTGCCAGGCTTTCATGTGACACGCGCGCGTTATACGTGTTTGCATGATGTGCACCCATCGAACGGTCGTCATTTCCCGAGGAGGGGCGCGGTCTCCGAGCCGTAACACCAAATCGGGTTCCTGCGCGCCTTTCGGTTGGGTGGGGTTGGACTGACTTGAAATGTCGGCAGTTCAAGCACATCAGAGCCGTCAATCGATGAATGCGGAACTGGCACTTCAATAGATTGGACGGCTGCGATGATATGGGTCAAACCAAAGAGTGTCAGTCAAACATCCGGGGCATCGGAGCTCGTGGCCAGTGAAAAGGCTACGCGTTGAGCGATGGAATACAGGGTACAGCATCCTTAGCCAGTCCAAACAGTACGCGCGGTGTACAAAATGGAGTCCGCAATGCTGGGCCGGATGCACGAACAAAATGGGTGACGTGTCGCGCGATGCTCGGGCGGAGCAGGCGTGCGCGTGCGAACGGGGGAGTCACCGGATACCGGGGCCGGGGTTTGTCCCCGGTCAACCGGGCAGGATTACCTCGGGAACCGGGTTCGAGCCTTCGTCCACACGTGCCGGAACCTGGCCGCACGTGTTGACAGCTGTCGCGCTCCGGCCCATTTTGACCGGTCTCGGGTCAGGAAATTTCCTTTAGTAAAATGACTTCGGCGCCCCCGTGCCCGCGAAGTCTTCGATGTGGGTTTCGAAGCGCTTTTCGCCGTCTGATGATACATCGGTCGATCCAACGGCTTGGATCTGCTGCTTTCTTCCTTTCTTTTTCTTCTCAGTTTCTCCCCAAAAAAAAAGGGGTAAAACATTTTCCTGCATGCAGAAGATGATACAATAAGGTTGATCGTGTGATATTAGTCCAGCACACCTTTTAATGCACTCAAATTGGCTCACTTAATTAAGAAAGAGACGTGCATCATCATCTTCTTTCATCGATGATTAATTACATATGGAACATGTGTAAGAGAAAGGCAAAAATTCATTTCCCTTTTCTAATTAATGTAAGAGAACAAACTGATGTAAGCATAGAGGTAATAGTGGATCCCAACCCAAGCAGTTAATATTTAATTTAATATTTCAATATTTACGAGCCGTGATAAGTTAATTAAGAAAATTTATAAAAATATTCAAATCATATCTTTATTTTAGGTATTTCTTTATCTTCATTTTAGTCTTTTCCAAATCATATCTATAATTCAAACAATATCCAAATTATACTTCTTTTTTTATCTTACTTATATCGTCTCCTTCTTTGTTGTCAATAGTTTTACCAGATTCACTATTGCTTCCTGCTTTATCATCATCTGACACTTTACACTGTCTCTGTTCTTTGGGTCAAAGAAAGAGTGAGATTTTAAATAAAAAACATATTTTATTATTTTTAATGGTTGTCAAAAGCAAGACGTTTTATTATTTTATTATTCACGGAGATCAAATTATATTTTATTATTTTTAATGGTTTGCTAAAAGCAAGAAGTTGTCGATAACAAACGATTATTAGCAACCCCTTTTTGTTATTAGTAACCCTTTGCTATTGGCAACCATATTAAAAATATATATATAATTTTATCAAATACAGTCGCTCAATCATCAATTATTTCGTGGGCAGAAACAATTTCTGTGCCAAACACAATGCCTTCAAATTCACACGCATCCAAAACCAGACTATCTAATGCTGATGCAGATCGACATGATCACTGCCAACCACAAGTATCGGAGTTGATGTGCAAGAAGCAACGCGATCGACGAGCCGGAAGAGTTCCCATTCACGCCGGACGAGTCGGTCGTCGGCGCCGGCGGAGGTGGAACTTCGCAGACCCCAAACGAGGCATTTACCTGTGACAAAGAACCGCCATGTGATCCATAAAATTTTAGTGCTTTGATCACCGTGTCATACGATCTCCGACGTACCTTGCAGTAGGCAATGTTGTCGCATCCACAAACCAAGTGCCCGTTGGCTACGTCCGTGGCTTCCGGTGCTCCACCTCCATTACTTCTCTGCAGCGGAGATCACGAGGACGTCATCCCTAACCTCTACAAGAATTTCCATAAGGAACGCATCACTGACCTTGTAGAAGTCGACGGCTATAAAGTTGGGCCAGCGATTCGCCGACAAGTTATGGCAGGTGTTCAGCATGCTCAGAAGCGGGGCGGAGTTGTGCTTGCAGGCCGTCGCTAGGTTTGGAATGGTGGGGAAGTAGTTCATCAGCACCAGCGACCTCGACGTGGTGTTCATGGGCGACGACTCCGCTCGGTTCGGGCACGCGCCTGCCTCCATGCCTCCGTCTCCATCTGCAACAACATCAAACAGGTTGAGGGTTCAGCTGGTGAGCCGTAGGCAACGCCTTCTCCTCACATTGATTCTCCACGATGTACGTCCACTCGTAGGCGATGCCCTCGGATGCTTCTTTGGCGGACTTGGAGGTGAACACCAGCAGGCGCTGGTTTCGGCTGATCATGTCGCTGAGCAGCGGCCAGTCCCCGCCATTCTTGGGCATTCTTGAGACCGGGAACCAATACTTGAGCAGTCCGGAAGCGTTGAAGACTTTGGTGAGGCCCATGGGGGAGGTGACGTAGTCCTCGATAATTATCGTGACGACCTCCGAAGGGTTTGCTTCAAGGAAAACCTGGATTTCCTTGAGCACATCGATCGCCGGTTGCTGAAGAACCAGGAAATGGAGTGATTTGACGAAGAAGAAGAAGACCCGACTGATGCGTGAAGGTAATGCAACAGTAGCGGCGCTTACAAAGGCAGTGAAGTTGTAGCATTTGCCACCGGTGGAGTGGCACAACCAGATGTCTTCCAGGAAGTCGTACATGTCCAACATCAACCCCCTTACGCCGTTCTACACTCATTGCAGCAAATGGACAAGCAGGTGACGGGTCAGACATGAATGTCTAAGAATCAATCTCATTTACACTATTTTATGCATCTTGGACTTATTTACTTGTTGGTTGGATAAGAAGACCATGTGGACACTCTCATTCCAACCACCAAATGATCATAAAAGACAACTCAAATAAATACTGGTTGGAATTTGTTTACGATTATAACATGGTCAATATGATGTAGTCAACTTGATATCTGTTCCTTCACAAAGCCCATTTCAGCTCATTATCTCAATCACCAAACACATGAGAATGTAACAGATAAATATGCTTTCATATAGTTAGCATAATATGCTCGAATTTTATAGTGGATTTCTCTCTCAAGGTGGGTTCTAAAGACAGCTTGGTTGGTGTCACACCAACTCCCTGTCATTGTTTTCTGTACAGCTAAGCTACTCATTGGCAAAAAATATCAACGAATAATTGAAGTAAGTTTTTGGTCCAAACGGAATTTATTTTAATTGAGATAATTAAAATTCTGGCTGCCAGCTTCGTGATTCGTGCGCGGTGCTTCAGCGGTGGCCCGTGATAGGTCGACTCAGCGCTTCGCGTGCGACGAACTCGGTGGTTAAGGCGGGTCAACGATGACCCATCTTCGACGATCCTCCGCCGAGTTAAGTAGACAGAATGGTAGAGAAGGAGTAAGAAGATTTAAGTGCGTACGTTGAGTTGATCGGTGATGGAGTCCTGCTGGTTCTCCAGGGTGATCACGGGCGTTCCGGTGCGCGATTTCTGACCGAGTTTCGCGAACGAGTTGTGAGTCGTCAACCACGAGTACCTATTAAACGGCAAACCGGTCCCCTGTTGCCGAGGGACGATAAGCAGCGAGGGAAGACGCGAGGGAGTTGGAGAGGGAAAGAGAGGAGATCAAGACCTTCGATTTGGGATCGGAGGGCTGAATTCGCGTGCACCTGAACAACCCGTTGCCGCTGGCGACGCATGTCTCGCAATGTAGCCCGGCGTCGCAGTTTCCATTCGACACGCAGATGTCGCCAAGCTTAATTTGATGCGCAAAGAAAAGAAGAAATGATACTTATACCTACTGAAGAAACACACGCAATCCGAGATAAGGGAGATCGAGATGAGCAAGCGAAAGAAGAACCTGCGCAGCAGTAGCAGGAGAAGGAAGCACCGATAGCCGAAGCAGCAGCAGTAGCAGCTGCAGCTGAAGCAGCAAGCGAAGTCCCTGTGGATTGACGACTCTTAAGCACACAGTACAAGGCACAGAGAACAGAAGAGCCTCATCAAACACATGCCTGCATATCTGCGTCTGTTCGCTGTTAAGACCTTCTCCTCCACCTCTCTTTGCTTGGATGGTCAGGAATACCAGTAGGTCACAATGGCAATAAAGAACAAGAAGCCATGCTGTCTCCGTCGGTTTAATGGACGATGACGTCGGGGAGAGATGACGAAAGTTACATGTCCGCAACCCCGTTGTCGTACCAAGCGGCGCCACCACGGTGTCGATAGACACATGCCCTCAAATAACATGTGGCTCTGCACTGACCGTCCCCAGTCTATTAGCAAGATGTCTGATTAGATTAGTGAGTTAATTAAGTCCCCCGTCAACTACTCGCATAAAGATACCAAACGCATCATTAGATGTTGAGGATGGATTAGAAAATGAACCCCACATGACGATACACGGTAACGAATAATTGTGAAATATAACTGGTCAAAAATTGAAGTAAAATCTATAAATTAAGCTCATACAAGCAAATAAGTCATGTAGGAAGAAGACCTAACTTATATTCAATTTTGACTAGTCTCAATCAATTTTGACCCTTAACGGGTTGGACTTCTGTAAACGGTTTGGATCCTACTTGAACTTGAGGCCTGACTAAAGCCCGTTATCAAACTTGATTGCAGCGCACGGCGGAATCAATGTTGATGAGGTCACGACAAACTCGTGCGTCCCACCTTTTTGAATTTACCAAGCTTGTCGTGGGACAGAATGTGGGCCCCACTTTGAACGGGCAGTGATAGGTAACGCGTACGCGGGGGACGTGGAGTATCGTTCGTGATAATACCTCTCCTCGCAGTAGCACGAGATGCTTCGTTTTCGCTTCAGCATGCATGTACGTACAATATTAATCAAATGAATCCAAACATAGGTGATAAATATCTATTATTATTATTTTCACTTTAAGATTATTTCTTATAATAATAAATATTTTATATATTTTTAATTTTAATATTAAAATAAATTTTATTATTAATAATATAAGTTGAAACATAATAATTAATTCGCCACGTTAGAAAAGGGCTTATGTAACGTTTAATTCGAAACATACAAATATCATATTTATACTTTTTTTTTAATTTAAAATCTTATAGTCTTCCTTCATATCACATTTTACTATAGAATTTTTTTTTATGAGTTTATATAGTATTTATAAACTCAAAAGATTTATGTTTTTTTATTATTATCTACTCTTTGAGTAATACCTAAAATATTATAAGTCTTTCATATTTTAATTTAAATAATTCCTAAATACGTATAATATTTAACTTATTTAAGTTATATTTATTTTTAATTTTATTATAGTAAATTTTAAATGAGTCAAACTAAAAAGAATAAAATTAAGAATAAATTGTAAAAAAATAACACTCAACTACATTCGTCCTCAATTTTTCAGCTTTGTTAGCTATATAGAAGATATAATTTTAATTTTTTAAATATATTATATTGAATTTTAATCAATTCTTTTATTAATATGTTAACTAATAATTTATTAATAAATTTAAATTAATCTTTAAATATTCTAATGTGTTAGTTGTAAACTATAATGAAATTTAAATATTATTAACAATTATAATAAAATTAAGTTTTTTAGACCATTCTTAAATCATTTATCATAATTATTTGTTTCATAAAGTTTTTAATAATTATAACTGTGATTCTTTCAACTAGTCGGATCAAGACTTAACACATCTAGTGTAAATTAATGATAAGGACACTACAAATATAAGAGTATATAGAAGGAAATATCATTATAAAATATGAAATAATATTAATATTTCAAAATTTTTAAAATATGATGAATGATCGACATCATCAATATTTCACTTTAAGAAAAAAAATTAAAAATATCCAATATTTACTCAAAATTATTTATGAGGGATTAATACCATCATTTGTTGAATAGTATGCTATCTTTGAGTATATAATCCTAAACTATAAGGATATCAAAAATAATATTATCTTACCCTACTATATAATTATTCGAAATAGATTCTCATATACAATTATCCAAATATCTTAATTATGTATGTTATTATGAATAATATTTTCATTAATATTATCTAGAACTAATTCTTTCAATGTAATCTTATAAGTTATCGTTGAAATCACTTTGATTATTATAGAACCGATACAATAATATAAAATATAGCTTAAAAATACCTTATAAATTAGAAAATATTTATTGCAATTCACATCCCATAAGTCTACCATCATATGTCACTTTGGCAAAATAGTTCAATAGTAAAATTCATTGATTTTTAAATCTAATTTATGCATAAATAGTTTAATAATAATAAAATAATAACTATAATAATTATAAAGCATTAATCGAGTTAAAAGAAAACTTATATGATAGCCTTAATCATGATAAAATATAAATAAAATATTTATGTGACAAATAGGTATTATTTCATAATTTTAAAATATATGTAGGTAAATAACTAAACAAATATCTAAAATAGTAATTAAAATTTAATTATTACAAGTAAAATTTTATGAATATGCCATATGAAAAAACTATAGAAAAATTATAATTTATAAATTTTTAAAATTTAGTATGTAACTCTAAATTAGACCAATCAATCTTGTTTAATTGGGTAGGCCAAGAATTGGACAACTGATAGATTTGAGATAGACATTAGCCTAATTAGGTCAATTAAAATAAAAATTGATTAAAGTAAAAAATTAGTTGAAATTTGACATTTCTCAAATTTAGTTAAAATGAGATTAATTGAATCTAAATCCAATCAAACAATTAAAAATCAAGTCCCATCAAAATAGTAGGTCAAATTGATCAATTTCATGGTTGAGGACCCAAGTAAAAAAATAATAATTTTCTAAGGGTAAAACTATAATTTTGTTGGGATACATATTGAAAATATCTATTTTTTAAAGGGTGGAATTGTTAAGAGGACATCAACTAAAATTTAAACAGTTTAGAAGGGCAAAATAGTCCTTTAAATAGGTCAAAAAGCCCTAATCCCTTCTCAGCCTACGCGTAGTATGCGGTCGACACCGTGCGTGACTATCTATTGCCTATGCGCCAACTATTCGAACTCCCTTTGTGGCCAATTAATCTTTATGGCATTTCCACCATGTCAAAACGTACGACTATCATAGTTATGCAAGTCTTATCGGCCACATATCTCATATACTATTGACCGACGAGCCCTACGGCCATTGCTTAGCTCTCGACCATCGCGCAACCATTGGGTGACCCGCACTGGGCAGAAACAATTTCTGTGCCAAACACAATGCCTTCGAATCCACACACATCCAAAACCAGACTATCTAATGCTGACGGAGATCGAGATGATCACTGCCAACCACAAGTATCGGAGTTGATGTGCAAGAAGCAAAGCGATCGACGAGCCGGAAGAGTCGCCCGTCGGCGCCGGCGGAGGTGGAACTTCGCAGACCCCAAACGAGGCATTTACCTGTGACAAAGAACCGCCATGTGATCCATGAAATTTTAGTGCTTTGATCACCGTGTCATACGATCTCCGACGTACCTTGCAGTAGGCAATGTTGTCGCATCCACAAACCAAGTGCCCGTTGGCTACGTCCGTGGCTTCCGGTGCTCCACCTCCATTACTTCTCTGCAGCGGAGATCACGAGGACGTCATCCCTAACCTCTACAAGAATTTCCAGAAGGAACGCATCACTGACCTTGTAGAAGTCGACGGCTATAAAGTTGGGCCAGCGATTCGCCGACAAGTTATGGCAGGTGTTCAGCATGCTCAGAAGCGGGGCGGAGTTGTGCTTGCAGGCCGTCACAGGGTTTGGAATGGTGGGGAAGTAGTTCATCAGCACCAGCGACCTCGACGTGGTGTTCATGGGCGACGACTCCCCTCGGTTCGGGCACGCGCCTGCCTCCATGCCTCCGTCTCCATCTGCAATAACATCAAACAGGTTGAGGTTTCAGCTGGTGAGCCGTAGGCAACGCCTTCTCCTCACATTGATTCTCCACGATGTACTTCCACTCGTAGGCGATGCCCTCGGATGCTTCTTTGGCGGACTTGGAGGTGAACACCAGCAGGCGCTGGTTTCGGCTGATCATGTCGCTGAGCAGCGGCCAGTCCCCGCCATTCTTGGGCATTCTTGAGACCGGGAACCAGTATTTGAACAGTCCGGAAGCGTTGAAGACTTTGGTGAGGCCCATGGGGGACGTGACGTAGTCCTCGATAATTATCGTGACGACCTCCGAAGGGTTTGCTTCAAGGAAAACCTGGATTTCCTTGAGCACATCGATCGCCGGTTGCTGAAGAACCAGGAAATGGAGTGATTTAACGAAGAAGAAGAAGAAGAAGACCCGAATGATGCATGCAGGTAATGTAACAGTAGCGGGGCTTACGAAGGCAGTGAACTCGTGGCATTTGCCACCGAAGGAGTGGCACAACCAGATGTCATCCAGGAAGTCGTACATGTCCAACATCAACCCCCTTACGCCATTCTACACTCATTGCAGCAAATGGACAATCAGGTGATGTGTCTAATAATCAATCTCATTTACACTATTTTATATCATTGTTTTCTATATAGCTAAGCTACTCATTGCCAAAAAATATCGACGAATAATTGAAGTAAGTTTTTGGTCCAAATCGGATTTTATTTTAATTGAGATAATTAAAATTCTACCACACGTGTAACACATGGCTGCCAGATTCGTGCACGGTGCGTGAGCGGTGGGCCGAGATAGCTCGACTCAGCGCTTCCCGTGCGACGACTCGGTGGGTAAGGCGGGTCGACGGTGACCCATCTTCGACGGTCCTCCGCCGAGTTAAGCAGACAGAATGGTAGAGAAGGAGTAAGAAGAAGATGGTGTCAGTGTTTAAGTGCGTACGTTGAGTTGATCAGTAATGGAGTCCTGCTGGTTCTCCAGGGTGACCACGGGTATTCCGGTGCGCGATTCTGGACAGAGTTTCGCGAACGAGTTGTGAGTCGTCAACCACGAGTACCTATTAAACGGCAAACCGGTCTCCTGTTGCCGAGGGACGGTAAGCAGTGAGGGAAGACGAGAGGGAGAGAGAGAGAGAGAGAAAGAGATAGAGAGGAGATCAAGACCTTCGATTTGGGATCGGAGGGCTGAATTCGCGTGCACCTGAACAATCCGTCGCCGCTGGCGATGCATGCCTCGCAATGCAGCCCGGCGTCGCAGTTTCGATTCGACATGCACATGTGTCCAAGCTTAATTTGATGAACAAAGAAAAGAAGAAATGATACCTATACCTACTGAAACACAAACAATCCATGATAAGGGAGATCGAAATGAGCAAGTGAAAGAACCTTCCCAGCAGCAGCAGGAGAAGTAAGCACTGATAGCTGAAGCAGTAACAGCAGCTGAAGCAGCAAGCAAACTCCCTGTGGCTTAATAACTCTCAAAAACATGTATGCAGCAATGCGTCTGTTCATTGTGACCTTCTCCGCCACCTGTCTTGTATCGTTAGGAATACGGGGGACATAATGATGCTTATAAATATAAAAATTGTAATCAATTTTTTATTATGTAAATTTTTTTAATATAATAATCGAAATCAAACAATGATAGATTAAGATCAAGATTGTTTATAATTTAATATTATTTAAAAATTCTTTATATGATCTAGAAACATACCATGGTCCGATCCGAAGTAAACAATGATAACAACCTACAAGCAAAGAGAACCATACTTGTGTTCTTTTTTTTTCCTATCTAACCACTATAAGTGTTGAAACAAGGACCGATGAAAAATAAAAGAATATCTATGATATGTTAATAACATGTCTTGAGTCATTTGGAGGTCCTGATAAGAGTAAAGGGTTCAGGATAAATAATTAGGAGTCCCTCCGATCATAGTAATCTCCTAAGGAATCATACTAATTCAACTTTCTTTCTATTAGTCGATAATTATAACGAGAATCCAATCCAATCTATAATATATCTTACCAAAATAATCTAACAATCTTTAATTTAGTCTATTAATTGGTAAAATATAAAAGAATTCATAATAAAAATAAAAAAAATAAAAAGATTATTTGAGAATAATTTTACTTAATTAGATTATGAAGCTTAAAAAAAAAAAAGCATGCATACATATGCATGAATTTTATAAAACATGCTAATAAGTTAAATAAATATAATAATAACACATTAAGTGTGACTATCAATGCAGGTCATAGTGACTATATGTTATCAATGTCATATATTTTTTTTATGTATCATAATATTATTAGTCCTTCGTAGTTCAAAATGACCCTTATAATTTATTATATTAATATCATATTATTATTATATTTAATCATAATATGTATATACATAAATATGAACAGGATAGTAGAAACAAATAACTTTAATTATGTAAGTAAAAATATCATTTATAATATCTTTCATAGGTTGTTCAAAAACTTAATTATAAGAATATGTTCTTTTAAACACTTTACGTAAGACCTTAGTGAATAAATTAATAATCAATACAATGTAACTCAAGTTCTTAATTAATAATAATAATTATTATTTATGGACTCTTTCTTTGACCATCAAGTACTTTTATATTATAATGTATCGAATTACTAGAGTACTTGTCATTCTTAAAGAAAAAAACTATCACGATATGTTATAAAGTATTTTCAGTGACTTAGTAATTAAGTCTAATCATATTGAGTCATAAGATAAAATTTTGATGTCATAAAGCTTCATTAGTGGTATCAAAGTATACCACAAATTCAACTTCTATTATTGATAATGTAATAATATATTACTTTATATTTTATTTCTATAAATTGTATATATTCAAGCCATTTAAAATCAATTAATCCAGAAACTATAAAGATACTAGAAGTATAAGAGTACAGGGAAGGAAGTACCATTATAAAATATAAAATAATATTAATATATTAAAATTTTAAAATATGATGAATTATTTGATATCGTCAATATGGTGAAATATTGACATATTAAGCATACACTCAAAATTATTTATGAAGGATTAATATTATGCTTGTAGAATAATATTAATATATTTAGGTATACAACCTTCAAAATAATATCATCCTACTCCATCACATGATCATTTAAAATAAATTCTAATTTAGAATTAAATCTTCTATATGTATCAATATAAATATTATTTTTGTTAATATTATTTAAGACTAAAATCTTTGATATAAATTTAAAAGTTATTAGTCTAAACCACTTTGATGGATACAAAATCAATACAATAATATAAATATAGTTTAAAAATATCATGATAAAATTTTTATTATAATTCACATCCTATAAATCTACTATCTTAAGCCACTTTAGTAGAATTAGTTTAATAATAATAAAAATAATAATTATAATAATTATAATAATTATTGAACATTAATCAACTTAAAATAAAACTCATATGATAATTATAATTATGATAAAACATAAATCAACGCATGCATTTATGTGAAAATAAATATTATTTTATAATTTTAAAATATATACAAGTGAATAACTAAACAGATATCCAAAATAATAAATAAAATTTAATTATCATTAGCAAAATTTTATGAACATGCCATTAAGAAAATTATAAAAGAAAGCTATAATTTATATTTTTTTTCTTAATTTTGTATGAAATCCTAAATCAGATTAGTTAACTTTATTTAATTGGGCAAGCCTAAGATTAGACTAAGCTAATAGATTTGGGTAAACATTGACCTAATTTGGTCAATCAAAATTAAAATTGATCAAAGTAAAAAATTGGTCAAAATATAATTTTTATCAAATTTAGTCAAAATGAGATTGATCGAATCTAAATCTAATGAAGCAATCAATATACAATCAGAATCAAGTCCGATCAAAGTAATATGTCAAAAATGGTCAATTTTATAATTGGGGACATAAGTCAAAAATATTTGATTTCCTAAGGATAAAACTATAATTTTGTTATGATATATATACTATAAATATCTATTTTTTAAAAGGTAAAACTATCAAGAGGACTTAGACTAAAATTTAAAAAAATTAGAAGGACAAAGTATTCCTTTAATATGTAAAAACACTAATCCCTTCTCAACCTACGTGTAGTATACGATCGTTATGGGGCACGACTGTCCGTTGCTTGTGCGTCACTTAGTTGGACCATTTTTGCAGTTGATTAGTCTTTATGACATTCTATCATGTCTACGTGTGCAACTATCATGGTTATGCGAGTCTCATCAATCACACATCTTCTTCGCGGTCAATCGACGAGCCCTACGACGTGACCTGCACTCTGGTAGTGTATGTGTATGTGATCGATTGATTGCTGTGATGACATCTTTATCACCGTTCCATCGCACATGTTGCCTATCCTCTAACGATAACATGAAGAACCCTCTCAATGTGACCCAAGCTCATTCTACCACTATCAGTGTCGTGCAGCGCCGCATGTGACCAATTTCTACTACCATAGATAATAGTGATGCCAGCCAAAGTCACTGCATATGTTGCATTAACGATCACAATAGGCTTTTGTGATGCTTCGGTGGGGTTGTAGCACATAGGCTATAGCGACGTGAAACTTAAGCTACTGCACACTAGCAACAACGATGAAATGATGACCGTCATATACACAATCATTACCCATGACTTGGTCGACAATTGTCATATGCACAATCATTGCCATGGTTCCACCATATTATAATGCTTGCAAGTAGGCAAGGAGCATAAATGAATAAATTTAGATACCGTACAAAATAAACAAGATGGGAAAGTAGATTGACAATACATATGGATTGTTCAAGCATAGTACAATCATAGTTGGATAATATCTTTTCACAAGCGAAAGGTATAAATAAATAGATTTAAATAGAAAATAGATATGATATACTTTTATAATCTAAGGTATTTGATTTTAAAACATAGTATTGATATTAATTATAAGCATGAAAACTATAATCATGCTTTTATTATGTGAAAAAATATTAACTCCAAAATCAAAATCAAATAACGATAGATTAAGATTAGGATTATATACTTTTTGATGCTATTCGAAAAACCTTTATTTGATTTGCAAGTGTACTATCGTTGGATCAACAATATCAATCTATATGGAGAACTAGAGTCATCTTGTTCTCTCTTCCTATCCTCCATAAGATCACTATAAACGATGAAATAAAGATTAAGGAGAGATAAGAAAATATATATAATTTCTAAATAATATTAAGTTTTTAGTCCTATGAGACATTATCTATTTATAAGGAGAGTAGATGGTCTAGAATAATTAATCAGAAAAGTCTTTCTCGTTAAGATCATCTCCTAAGGAATTATATCATAATTAAATTTTTTTCTATATAAATTAGTGTAATCCAACGTACTTTTGACATATCTACCATACTTTATTCACTTCATTTTTTATACTTCTATTGAATTTAGAAATAGATCTTTTTGAAAGAGAAATTAGGTTTTCTTAGATAATACAGATGGAAATAATTATTTCTTAGACCCAAACCTCCTACTAATAAAAATGTTATTCCTTTTGATAGTGTTAAAGTTTAACACTATCAAAATTATTATTCTTTCTGGAAGGAATAATACTTATCTGATAAAAAGAATGATCGATAAAATAATATCCAATACAACGACAAAGAAGATTCGAGGATAATCATAATCAAAATTTAATTAAATATATAATATAATTTATTCAATTAAATAAAATCATCTAAACTAACAATGCTATCTCGGACGATGACGTGGGGGAGAGAGATGACGAAAGTTACTGTAGCACCGGGGATGTACCAGGTGGCGCCACCTCGGTGTTGATAGATGCAACACAGGTGGGATGACACACGATGCCCTAAAATAGCATGTGACTCTACACTGCCTGTCCCCAATTATGCTTCGCTTAAATGATAGGAACGATAAGTTAATATCTGTGCTGTGCAGTATGTGTATGCATGAGTGACAATAAGTCTATTTGCCAAATGTATGATTAGATTAGTGTGTTAGTTAAGTCCCCCTTCAATAATCGCATGTATGATGACAACATTTGGGCTCACACATTTATTATATATATATATATATATATATATGTTAATTTCGTTGGCTTCCATCCAATACAGTCCATTATCAATGGATTTTAAAAAAATTAAATTTTAAATACCAAAAAAAATCGCCAATCGACATTTACCATCATTATATCGACTATCAATTAACAGAGTATATATACACACTAAAAGTCTTTGGGTCTATTTTGACCCGTATGACGAGTCTCAGTCAATTTTGACCCTTAACGGGCTGCACTTCTGTAAACGGCTTGGATCGTACTTTAACTTGAGGCCTGACTTAAAGCCCGTTATCAAACTTGATTGCAGCGCACGGCGGAATCATTGTCGACGAGCTCACGCTTAACTCTTGCGTCGCACCTTTCAAATTTACCTAGTTTTTCATTGGACAGAATGTCGGTCCCACTTCGGGCGGGCAGTGATAGGTAAGGCGTAGGCGGGGACGCAACAACGTATTGCTCGCGATAATACCTCTCCTCCCGACGCACGACATGCTTGGGGCCCCACGCCCGCGGTTCCGCTGGCCCCACCAGACGGGACCACCGCACGTGCCGTGGCTGTCGCGTCCGGTTCCGCTCACCCTCGGCACCATTTAAGGCACCCCCACTCGTCGCCACCTCCGCCGCGCTCCCTCCCTTGTCGCGCTTTACGGACCGAGACGAGGCGAAGATTCGAAAGGAGGACTTTGGTGGAGTTGTTAAATTAGGAGAGCAAGGAGGCAGGAAGTGTGGTTCTCGCTACCCACTGCTCTCTCCCACTCTCTCTCGCTTGCCCTGTTCGCCTTTCTTGCTTTCCTTGGCTGGTCTCCGATGCGGCCGTACCTCTTGCTATCCTCCTTCCTGGTAGCGCTAGTGTTTGCGGGGCCCAGCTTCTTGCCGGCGACCGCAGGAGGTTCTTTTCCTTTGCTCTCGTCGATGGATCCATGTCGAAGTTCCGTTTATTGCCGGCTGTCGTTGTTTCTGACGATTTGTGGGTTCTGGCTTTGGTTCTTTGCGGTTCTCATGGCTATCTTTATGATCTTTTGTTTCTTTCTCATCTTTTCGGTGCGAGCTCATTTTGTTATGTAGGGGTTTGTTGTGAGAATGGTCCAAGGTCATTTGTTGTTTTCCGAGATAGGCTTCGGTTCGCTCAGCATTTGCTCCTCAAAATGGTTCCTTTTGGTGGGCAAGCTTTTCCTTACTTCCAGATTAGGGCATCACATGGATTTTCAAACGTTAGCATCACGGCTTGATGTCGATGTTCATTGTGAGAATGACTTATAGCTGCTGCATTTTTCTTGGCAGCATACTTGGTCTCATGTTCTTGAGTCTTTTGAACAAACGACTCATGACTCGACGCTAATTCTAAAAGGTGTCGTTTTCGCCGAGTTCCTTCCTTTTTATTTGCCTAACAAGGTAATTGCTGCATGGCAAAGTAGATGGAACACGGTTAAGTGGAGTAATGAAACCATATTTTGGAGTAATACGGATTGACCAAGGAGAAATTACTAGGTTTCGTCTAGTCATTGATCTTTTACTATTGTTATCGTTCTAGTCTGCCATGCGTTTCTGCATAGCCTGGAGCCTGAGCTGTCCAGAACTCGTTCATGCCAGTTGTTTCAGACACACAGTCACCAAGCATTAATCATCACTTGTCTTTTTCTTCTGTTCACCTGGTTGGCAAGCGAAACTGAAGGGCCCAGTTTTGTTCCTAGTTTGTTCTTTTTTCCTTGAATATTTGTTGTCCTTCCTCGTTCAATTAACTTAAGAGGCCTTGCCCAGCCGTTCCTATGTATCATACAAGTATACAACTAGTATTTTTTTTTTGTATAATTTCTCTGACAGCTTGTGAATCCCTTTTTGGTATTGGCCTTGGTGTAAATGCTATTGTATGGCTTAGCTGAATAGATTTACTTCCATTAATTGTTTAACGATTGATACATTTTTGTTCTCATTATTTTACGTGAGAGTTATCAAACCTTTCGGAGGTTAGTGTTACTCCCACTTTTAAAAGTAAGCACTTTCTCTTTGATCCATAACAATATTGTGATCGCTCTGCAATTAGAAGATTTCTGTTATAAAGAGCATACTTTCTTTTGAGCCCGAAGACTTCAATTGCTTTTGAGGATTTGCTATGTTGCAGCATTTGCTAATTTTCACTTTGTTTCTGGTGCAAAAGTTTCTGCATCTTATCCATAACATAAACTACGGAGCATAGTTTTATGTCTGGCTGAACAACTTGAGCAAGCCTTGCTTGGGTCACTCGATCGTTGGTTGGACCGGTGGCTTAAGCAATCAGGCTGTTAATTCGATATAAAATATCTAAAAATAAATATATGTATCTATTATATATTTGAGAGATAAATATTTTTTGGTATTAAAAATATATTAAGATATATAATGAAAATATACTTATGAAATTTTATTTTGTTAGAGAATGAGTTGATAAAATTTGATGATCAACAAATCAAAATCTAAACTCTAATGAATTAGCTGACAGGAAAAAGAGGTCAGCAAATGACACGTCATGATAAGAAAAAAAATGTTTGTGAAAGAAGGCAAGAAAGACAATGGTTAAAAAAAAAGAAAGAGAATATATTTCAAAAAGAATAAGGGAGGATGACAAGAAAAGAATTACCGATGATAGTGATGATAGATTTCAAGAAGGATAGACGAGAGAGATAGAGGGGGCAACTAGAAAGAGAAGTGGATAATGTGTGCTTTGAGAAATTATATACTCTTTTTTTTTTTTGCAAAAAGGACTAAAATACCATCAATAAGTAAATATGTGTACTTATTTAAGGGTATTATTGTCAATATTGATAAAAACTGTCGAATTAGTGAACCACATTGGCCAAGGGTCCAGTTCAGGTTTTCCCTGTTGGCCGGCTGGTCTGGTCCAGAATCACATTACATTGGTTTCCTCTTTGTGGTTAAAATGTTGCTTCACTGAAATCTTTGGTAACCTGTGTCATTGAAGAATAGTATATAGTTTATATAGCACCTTGCTTTCAAGAACTTCTTATCAATGTCATCAGTCTGATGAAACGATATCATATGTTTCCTACAATCAAGTTGCTGTTGGAAGCTTTATATCTTCTTGAAGCTACAGATATAATAGCATATAATCTAGAATATTAAAATAATAAGTCCATTGAAAACCACTATTGGAGTGTCAGGATTATTGCTGCTTAAGAAAAGATGGGAATTAGAGACTTTCTGTGCTACATACAGAATTTCAAATTATGCTTTGCATTGGCAGTTCTCTCTCAGTATTGGCACATATAAGAAAATGTGATGTTAACCATGGTTGGGATTTTTTTGTAGTAATGATTTAGTTAGTCTTTTTCATGCATACCATTAGCACTACATGAATGATGCACCTCGATGAAAATATGTTGGTATTTCTGATAACAACCGTATTTTCTTACGTAGATTGTCCCCTGGATATGAGTTGGTGGAATTTAACGGCAGCAGCTTCTGTATGCTCAGATCAAAATGGACGAGCTAAGTGTTGCCGCTATATCAATGCCTTCATTGCAGTTTCTGTTGCTTATTATGCAAATGCAACAGGAGAGCTGGGGGTTCCATCAGCATTTTCTGATGACTGCTATAATTCTATTTCTGACACCTTGAAATTAAGTGGAATACCTTCTAATGCAACTATGTTCTGTGGATTGGGACTTAAAATTCATATTTCCTATCAATGTGAGGGGAGAGTAACTATCTCAGATATGCTGCATTCTCCAAATTTTTATGATGTCATCAGAAACTGCAAGCTGCCACTATCACTGGATAATAGTTGCAAGAGATGCTTAAACTCTGGTTTGTCATACCTTCGCCATCTTGTAGGAGACCAAGATAACGTTACCTTGAATACCTGCCGTGATGCAGCTTTTGTTGCACTTGCAAACCAGGGGGAGAACTCATCAATAATTGATATTGCAACTTGCTTCTTCAGTGTTAAAGGGCTCAGCATTCATCAAGGTGTGTCCATTTTAGATTTTTTGTCATATAAAAAAAAGAATTTATGCTTAAAGAGCTTATTTATTTTCCCTTTCAGACTTCGTAGGGCTGGCACTTTATGGCACATTATATTCATGGAGGAAGCTAGTAGCCTAAGATGAAGTCAAAAGTGATATTCAAAGCCTCTGACGCATGAAATACTAATTTTGTATAAAATCATAAAGCTGAAAATCAAGCAAATATATCAAAAATGGTATCTTGTATTTTGTTCATTAGACTTCTTACTCTGTCATGAAGTAGATTTTAAAATTTTGAAATGTAACTGAAAAACAAGGCAAACAAAGAAATTAAGGTGTGTATGATATTTTATTGTTGAATCTAGCAAAAAGTTTAGTCCAATCAATGCATATATGACAAACATCAACATAATACATGCTTTGATTAGTGGTGTCTTGACAATAATCAATATCAATATGACCTGTATTTCTTGGTATCACCAGAAAATATTAAAAAAGTCAAATGTCAACTAGCACCAGATCATATGGTCCAATATTGGTCCTTTGCTCAGACAGAACCTCATGCAGTGTGCTGGCATAATCATACCCATGTCAATTGGGCCAATTGTTATTTTCTGAATGAGAGCAACATTTTCTGTAGTGATTCATTAATGCAACTGACTATAGAAGTGAGCCTGCATAGGCGTAGGTTGCTTCATGCACTGGGTTCGTGGTTTTTAATTCATTGATGCAATTAAACCTTTGATTTAATCTATTGGAGTCAATTGTAACTTTTAATTGTGATGCTCAATTTCTTCGTATAAGAAAACATTGCTCGTGTTTTGTACTATGTTCATGCTTCAACTAAGTTTTATGTTTTGGCTTATGTTAAAGTATGAACATTGCTCGACTGAGTTATCAGTGGTGGTGTTATTTTAGTTCACACCGATTATTTTTTTTTGTGTCAACATAGTTTGTATCCCTATATAGGATGCTTAATACATTGATGAGGTCTACTTAATCTGTATGAACTAGCTATGAATGATAACCATCAGGTATATATCCTTTTATGCTTTTAAAGCTGTTCTGGTTTTATGTTCAAGCAGTCTATTCTCTTTAACCATTTTATTTTGGTGACCTAGGGAAATGTTGAACACTCTAGTTATCTTTTTCTTGAATATATGGAGTGGGCTTTAACCGCTTTTACTTATATTGTTTTTTGTTTGTCATGACAATTTTCTGTGAACTGAAATTCTATTGCAGGGAATTCTTCAGAGCCATTTTTTTCACCTGTTGCCCCAGCAACTTCTCCAGCTTCTGCACCAATTCGTGCGCATGATCTTTTTGTTAAACCATTTAGAGAACATCACCATCCATTCCAGCTCACTTTAATACCAGGAATTGGTATTATGATTACTGGATCAGCAATTCTATTACTAATTATCCTGATACTTCTCATTCATAAGAAAAATAGAGAATTAAGAAGTGCCAGCAATCCAACAAGGAGCACATCGGATGCCTCCTCTTTCCCACATGTCTGGAAGAATAAGAAAGGTATGCCAATTCTAAAATGTGGTTGCTAATGGTGCAATCTAACTAATGGTCATTAGAAGTAGATCACTAAGTCCTCTTGATAAGGTTTCGTAGATAGGAAAATACACAAGATGAAAGAGAATATTGAGAAAATTATATTCTAAGGGAAGATGTTAAAATTTTATTGGTTAAATTACTACTTAGCATGATATTTACAAATAAAGAAACATATATATGGTAGATGAGGCGGATTAGGTCAACGTTTGGTGACTTTCATTTCCTTTTTCTTTTCATGAACAATTTTAGGTCTTGACTTGGACTACTGGATGTGAACTTCTATTCAGATCAATGATATCTTTAGGCCATTTTAAACTAACAATTAGTTATGAATTTGAGAATATTGCTGACCATATGGTCTGTTGGATTTTTGGCATATCAAAGTGATTCCCTTATATTTGTTCGAGTCACTTTTTTTTATTTGGCTTATTTGTTAGGAATGGAGTAAGCTAATTAGCAACGGTGCATTAAAGAAATGAATAATCAGTCTTACCTTGACCTTTTACAGGTGCTTCCACCATGTTTCATAGGTACAGTTACAAGGAAATAAAGAAGGCGTCAGGCAATTTTAGCAAAATTTTAGGAAAAAGTGAATTTGGAATCCTGTACAAAGCTCAATTTGATGATGGGTTCGTTGCTGCTGTGAAACAGATTAAGAACATGTCAGTACTTAGTGAGGAAGATTTTTGTCGAGAAATGGAAATTCTTGGCAGACTGCATCATCGTCATCTTGTTACTCTCAGAGGCTTCTGTTCTTCTAGACAGGATAGGTAGTTACCTCATTATGTGATCATATAGTAGTTCAAACTTCAAAGTGCTTTTGAGATACAGATTACTGTAGTTTCTTTTTTATTTTCAGGTTTATGATATATGAATTCATGGAAAATGGAAGCCTAAAAGATCAACTCTATTGTAATCTCTGCTCTATCTTCTCTTCATGGCCAATGTTTGGTGTTACAATTCAAGTTAGGCAAATTCTGTTCTTTTATCTTTGCAGCATCTGGACGAACTCCATTACCATGGAAGACCAGGATCCAAATAGCCATTGATGTTGCTAATGCTCTGGTAACTCATTGCAAAACTTGCTACTGCCATAATAATTAAAGTGCATCAAACTCATTTATCAGAAAGCTTTTTAAGTAAACTTTGTATTAGTTTCATGTAAAGGAAACCTCTTTGAGCAGGGAGGTATATTTGTTATTATGAAATTACTTCTACCATCCTGGTCTAAAAAGTTAACTTTATGTTTTCTAACAGTTAACAACTTCAATCTGTTAAACAGTGGACATGCCAAACTATCTCAAATGTTTACCTCCAAATTCGTGCAGTTTAGTTTCTTTAATTATTATGCATGTCCACCTAGCTGCATGTTCAGGAGCAGTCTTATGTCTGCTGTTCATGTGCTTATCCAGTGCGTATTTATTTTTGTATGCAAAAAATTAATCAATTTTAATCAATCTATGTTACTCCATAAAAGCTTTTGATGATTATTAAATAGCTGGTATCTAGGTCTTTTCACCAAACTAACTTAAGTCTTGATCTGGCATCCAGCAATCTTTCTCATCTATTCTTGAACTATCTAGGGAAAAGTATGCATGTTTTTGGATTCTAGATGCATTTTCACATCTCAAGTCCATGTTGTCACATGTATTACATTACTTGAATTTTGGACTGTTTTAGGCCTCAAATAACCTCTTACAGTTGGTTTGCATCATGAGGTCTAGTTGGAAGTAAGAAGATACGTTGCAGTTGCATCCATATTATATATTTTACTGATGGTTTCAAACACCTATAATCCGCATAGAATGAAAGCTCTGTAATATGCAGATTATTTCTTCAGATTGACCAACTGTGTCCATATGATGACAAAGCTCTAAATTTTATGAAATCGAGCAACTTATTTCAATTAGATTGTCCAAATGTCTAGCATAGGGTTATGAAGCTCTTTAATTTATTAAATTGAGCATGCAGGAGTACCTCCATTATTATTGTGATAACACTCTTTGTCATGGGGACCTAAGGTCAAGCAATGTCCTTTTCGATAAGAATTTCTTAGCAAAGGTACTTTACATGAGCAAAAATGAATACATTCCTTATTGCTCTCTATTCGTGCAAAGAGCTAACAAATACTGACTTTTAATAGGTTGCTTATTTTGGTTTGGAGCATTCTACGAGATGCGCAAGTAGACATGTACCGCATAATGGTAATGCATTGGGAACTTCAGGTTAGAGTCCTCTTAGATTCTGTGCATGATTTCTGTGTTGGTAATTGGCACCATATTAAAATACTATTATCATTTCTTGAAATTTCCAATGGCTTTAACAACGGTTTCCATTTCATGACACTGGGATAGCTATATGTTGCACTGACTGGCACATCCCTGTACCAGTTAGCATAGGCCAATATTGGTTAAATCATATGTCAGCGCCTTCAGCGGAGGCAAGCATGGCCCATGCTGATACTTTTCATACAGAATACTAGTTGACCTTTGTTGAGTGACAGTTGTTAATTTATAGACATGTGGCCTATATTACAGTGAAAAGTCAGATAACATGGATGAGGAAACTGTAATATATGAGATTTCATAGCACCTTAGAAATATTATCAAGTGCATGCTAACAGTAAGCTAATTCATGCAATGAAATAATTATGATCCCTTTGTGATTAGAGGATGTCACAAGACTGAATGACATCAGTGGCTTGTTGTACAGGTTATCTGGATCCTGAGTATATGGTCACCAAGATGATGACTGATAAGAGTGATGTCTACAGCTACGGGGTACTGCTGCTAGAGCTTGTGGTTGGAAAGCAGGCAAGCCTTAGTCACAGAAATCTGCTTCAATGGTCTCAGGAACTAGCAGACAGTTTTAGGCTCTCAGAATTGGTTGACCCAGCTATTGCAGACGCAGTCGATTTAGAGCAGCTCCATGTGGTGGTGGGGATAGCAAAGTTGTGCACTCAGAGGGAAGTGAAGGAAAGACCATCAATCAAACAAATTCTCAGAATGCTACGTGAGAGATTGGATCCTTCATACACTGGCTTTGCTAAGGCTGTACAAGGTGAAGGCTGTCATGATGATGGGAGGTTATTCACCGAGAAGCAACAAGAAAATGAGGTTATCACGTTGAGTGGAGATGCGAGATGTCTTCAGTCTTCTTCAAGCACTTCGAGATCCTACTGCAGTCGAAGCATTTTGCTCGAGTGCAACTCGCCACAGTCCCCTCATGGCATTTAGTCTGTTTAAGATTGTTTCAGCCACATGAACTTGTTTATGCTGCCTTCGGTTTCAGGCACCAGAGAGAACGACAAATCCAAGTGACTGTGATGAATCAGAGTGGGTGGGTCTAATGCCATTGACAGGAGCTCTATTCACCATTGCTTCTACAATGTTCTTTTGTTTCCTCACCCTTGTGCAAAATTCCGAAGTTGAGGCAGATTGTTCCTAGTAATGTGTTCAAACCTTGGTTCTTGTTGTACGAATTTTGTTACACAATGCTATTGAACATCCAGTGTTTCATCATCATTGAGCAGAGATGTCCTTTTCCATTACTTGTCTGGATGACTTATGTGGACCTTGTCAAAGAAGCTGCAAAAATTGATAGGTGATTGATTCTTTACAGATGTACTGTGTTATCATCCTGTTGAAAACTTCAGCTGATGCATACCCAAAGTTAAACTTTGCTCATCCAAGTTGTATATGGTTACTTCTTCTTTTAGCTCCTGAATATTCTAACTCAAGGTTTTTTGTTAAAATATGAGCATCAAAATCAAGACTTCTGGTTTACAAGAACATGGAACCATTAAGTTGTGTTGATATCAGAAACATCGGGATTACAGTGATGTTAGGAAAGCTTTAGATTGCACATGTACCTACAAGAAACAACAGTTATACAGCTGAAAGTTATATAAATACATACCGGTTGCTAATAATTTTTTACATTGATTTAATTCTTAGATTCAACAATTGAGGCATTAATCTTTTGATCCTTCCTGCTGCTCTGCTAAAGAGACATTAGCCTCGTGTTTATGAAGTGCAAGCACCAGTTTAGGAAGTGGCATCACATATGGCATCATCAATATGAAAAAAAAAACCTTATATTTTAGATGCATTTTCTACTTTCTTGTGTGCTCCTGGATTGAAATGAGAATTTATAGTGAACATCAACTTCTTTCTTATCTGAATTATGCATACAACTGGGATTTCTTTCTGGCTTTCTTTTGTCCTGGCTTTAGTTGGAATCACATATCATCAGGACCTTGCTCTACAGCAAATCAGATCTATCCAGCAGCAGAAGCCACACCACATCCAGTCTCTGCCAGCTCAAAAGTTGAATCTGTAGATTGAGTGATGAAGACCCCTAAAAAAACTTGATCTGAAGATCCAAAGGCTGTGTAATTTTGGCTAACTGTTCTCCTTTGGACTCTTTCCCTGTGCTGCATCCCCCGTCATTCACAATCATGTTCATGGAGGACAAACTAATATGGACATCAGTATGTGGTTGATTTTTGTCACTTCTAATTTGCAGGTATCACAATGAATCATGCTAGTAGAAAACACCCAAAGGATTCTCTTTTGTCTTTCGAGTTTGAGGTTTTCTTGATATGTACATGATCATCTTCTGATCTCACCCCTCTAATGACCATGGGAACTCATTTTTTAATAGGAGAAATTAGCTAACATGCTGAATTTTACATGTTTTCTTGGTGCTCATTTGAATGTAAATTTGTTCATATTTGTCTTTCATAGCATTTCCATGTAGAAAATCTTATATTATCATCTGAGCTGCAAAATAGCTTGAATCTTGTCTTGGAAATCATCCATTGTTTGTCAGTCTCAACACCTGATTATATAGCTGGATTCATAACATACTTACTGTTTGCATTCAGTACTCTTGAGTTAGAGGTACATGCAATCTGAATCAACACATTGCCAATTGCATCCAACTTGTTTAGTCTGTGTTGTCTGTGAATATTTTCTGTTCTGTAAGGTTGAGTATACCCTAAGGAAGTAAATTAGACTTCATAGTAATAATTGTATAAATCCTTGTACCATTCATTGCTTTGTTTTCTTTTCTTCTTGTTATGTAGTGTCTTTTTGAGTTTCCAGTTAACTGAAACTTTGCCTTTGAAGCCATGCTATCGATTATGTGTAACCAAGAGGACTCTAAATGGAGCCAGATCAACCAGGTATGATTTTTTGATACCTGAATCTTTTCTCATACGAGTTCCAGAAACTGTGATAGAACTAATCACTAAATCCAGCACAAGTATGAAATTGATTTCCTTGATTTGATAAGTAGTAAGACAGTGAGATATGAACTAAGTGTTTTTTTTCCAGAGATTTAATTTCCTTTTGGCAATGTTTCATAATAATGTTATTTTCTGTTTTGGCATGATTTTTCCTGATAGATTCTTTCTTTCTTTCTTTCACTTCATCCGAGCTCATTGATCATGACAACCAGGTTCCACATAGAAGACATTGCAGCCTCTATGATGCTTTCTATATCAGAGCTCCATCCTTATCCCATATGATGGATTGAGTATTACCAGTGCCAATAAAGATGTAGGATTCCAAGTGGGGACACAAAGTGAAAAGAACAAAGTGGAATGACATGCCTCAAACCTGGAAGAGGGACTCCATGTGTTCACACACTCCTTGGATGAATCACTGATGAGAAGATAAGCTGCTTCTTTTGCAGGCATGTCAAGCACCATGCTACATTCCAACCATTGCCTTCAGCTGCCCTCACCCTTCCAATTCTTACTGTCTGAGTAGATGCTGATCATGTGATGCAGGGCAAGAACACAACCAGAGCTGGCAACAGTGCAGATAGAACATCTGGATTTGGATGAGAAGAGAAGGTTGATTCCTGGAATTTTGGCTCTTCTCTTCAAGCAGGTACTTGCTTGTCATGTTCCTCCCATTTCAATTCTGTGATAAGATTGGAGAAACCTGTGCCAGCTTTGTGACTCCGACTCCACAACAGTGAGCCATGAGTGGCTTAGCAGACAGTACATTTGCCCTCTTACAGTATGGATGATTCAGCATATCAGTGGACTAGAAGTAGATTTATTTGGATTATATACCATCATCACCTTCCTTTCATTTCTAACTGTATCCAATATGACACAACACTGGTAGTACTTGAAGTCCATCATCAACTTGGAACAACCGCTATGATCCGATGTGATTCGGATTATTGCATGAGTAGTTGGCTGATTGATGTGGCACCGACAACCTCACATGAATAGCTTTGCGACTTCTAAATCGTCCTTTGCTGAGAAAGATGAGGTTTTCTTTGAGCAGTACATGTCTTCGAGATCACAAGTACTCAAGTGGTAGGTGGTGCGGAAACATGATCTCTCTCTCTCTCTCTCTCTCTCTCTCTCTCTCTCTTTGTGTGGAGGTCTCCTAAGGGGGAAAGTGGCTTTTGGTAAAAGGGGACACCGAGATGAGACCTCATTTCCGAGGCTCCACCTTCCTTTACAACGATCACATGAGATGGCAACTCGAGAGCAAGTAGATTTGGCATCAACTCCTTGGGGCTTTTCTCTTTCTTGGCCTTGTGCCCGTCATAGTCCATCTTCTTCCACCCTTTTCTTCTTGTGATATGGGTCTTCAGTGTCTGCACAGGCAGCATGTCACAGCCTCTGGTCCAATGGGAAGGAAAGTCTCATTGCCCCCACGCAGTTTAATGCAGGCAGCATTATTATCTTCTTTTAGCATTCATACATTTTCATGCTCAATCAAATCAAGTGCAGAGAATCAACCGATTGAAGTGCAGTGAATGTGAACAACATCTTGCCCAACTTATTTCAACTTGTGATCATGTACAGATGTAGTGATAAACCATTGGAGGAGCATTTCGAGGCTTTTAGTTGTTTCAGCATTAGAAGATGGGAGTTTTGCTCCAATCTTTCCAGAATCGAAGAACAGAGAGAGAGAGAGAGAGAGAGAACTGCAATTTAGACTCTTAACTCTGGATGAAGAGAATGTAGAAGAAAGCTTTTGGCTTCCAGTACAACTTAATGCTCACCATCTCTCTTTCTTGAAACATAAGCATGCTCAACTTTATCCAACTTTTTCCTATGAAACTACAAAGAGATTTTGATTCCTTCATGTAAAAGCCCCAATATAATATTAGTAGTAGTAGTAGTATTAGCAGTAACAGTACCCCCGTTGGAATGATGCTACGACAAACACATGGTTTTTCCAGGTCAATTGCACCTCATTAAGCATACATACAATCTAAGCAGCCAAATCCTTCCACACTCACACACATACGTAATCCACTTCTCTTTGCTTCCCCCTCGACTCATTAGTGCCTTGGAGGGCATTGGTAGCACTTGGTGAAGAGGCCGAATGTATCCACCTGATGTACGAAGTTGAGCATGCTCGCCCACCCCCCAAATCCAAAGCCGACCACCAACACCCACACCACCACAAACGCGTTCATGCAGTAATGGCCAACCCAGCCTCCTAGAAACGATGCAGGCCTCTCCACAGCATTCTGCAGCGATCGACTGATCTTAGGAGTATGTACTTGATGAGATCACAGAAAAGTCGATGGTGGTGTGGCTTCCGAGAACGCTTACCTCTCTGGCAGAAGCGGGAGCGAAGGTCATCATGTGCGCCATGGCTGGAATGATGTACACCGTGAAGCTAACGAGAAGGGAGCCGACGGTGGAGTTGATGGGACCAAAGAAGGGGAATATTATTGCTAGGAACCATATCGGGATCACTACGGGCAGCCTCGCCAGTGCCCTCTTGCAGACGCTCTTCGTCTTGTGCATGCCGATCGCCTTCTCCCACACGAAGTACAGAGGCGTACACGCGAATCCAAAGGTTATGAACTGTGCGCAGCATCGATCAGTTCGTGAATGCATCAGCACAAGATGAACAGAGACGCATCGAGCAGAGCACTGGCGTTGGTACCTGATGGATGAGCATGACGACGACTGCAGCATTCCTGAATCCAGACCTCGGGAGCAAAGAGAAGGCATTGGAATGATCGAGCAGCATGTCGCCGAAGGCCCAATACATTGCAGCTGCCGACGGAAGGGTGAGAGTCAGCACATAGAGCGTGGCAAACAGGTACACGAGCTTGAACTTCTGCGGCTTCCACATGGCGTGCATGATCTCTCTGCAACAAAAGTTCTCTTGTCAGAGGAAGCTAAGCATATAGAATCCGTAGACCATATAGATCGTAGGGTGGCTGTCTCACACTGTGACAGCATGGCCTCCAAAAGTGTAGAGGATGTTGGTAGCGCCTGTGAAGTACAGTACCAACTTGGATGGGCCTGAATGGGTGACACCTTCCACCTTGAAACAGATTACAAGTCTCATCAAGAACATGAGAAACAAAGGGACGAAGAAGCATATTGGTGGGACTTCGGATCATTACCTGCCCATGGAGCAAGGCAGCTGCTGTTAGATACCACGCAGTATACGTAGTCATCAGGAGGCCTAGGAAGGACCAGATCCTATAATTGTGGAAGGAAGGGATGAAGACTGTTGTAGCACAACATGCCCCAAAGATGTAGGTCCAGGTTCTCTTGTCGAGGTTATCATTGATGTAGTAAATGTTGCTGCAAGAAAGAAGAACAAGTGGGAAAAATGTCTTCGTAGAAGGATGAATCAGAAATAAGATCGTGGAAAGGTATTCATCATCACCTTGCACATGCTATTAGCTGAATCACTGAGCCGAAAAGAAGGAATGTGCAGTTGAAGAACAGACCTGCATTCCTCCAGTGCTTTCCCAATAGCCCATCGAGGACTTCAAACCACTGAAGAGAAGTGAACAACTTAGATGATGTTTACTCTCCTCTCACCTTAAACTACCCGAAGATCTATATCTGATGAATTCTGCTAATTTTGCAGAGAAGCTGATAATGATCTATACCTGAATGACATGGTTCCTGAAGTCCACTTTCTCCCTCTCCTTCCGAGTCCTGTACTCCACGTAGAGCGCACTGATAAGGTACGCAGTCCAGCTTCCCATCAGCCCGTAGAACAGCTGGAAGAGGATGCCTGACAACATCCCGAGCTGGGAGAATGAGTATGGCAGTGTGAGCAGCACTTGAGCCACCTGAACTCACACCCACAGACACCCCTCATGTTAAGCCAATGCAAACAGGGCATGCATGTGACTGCAGCGATAGCATTTGGAGCCATGACCAGCACCTGGTTGGAAGCACAGCTGAACCAAGCATCATACACGGAGCCGCCATGCCAGAAGTACCGTGAGAGCTTGCTCTTCGAGGCCTTCACCTCGCCTTCCCTCTCCATCTCGACATAGTTCCCCGCGACGATGGTCTCCACCTTCTCGGAAGCCATCTCTCTCTCTTCTCTTCTCTCTTTCGCCTACGTGCTGGCTGCGAGTTGGAGGGACTAAAGAGGAGCCTTCAGTGATTATAAAGAATCTTCTCCTCCGGCCTTTTCTTCTCCTCGGCTTCTTTCCTCCCTCCACCTTTCTTTCCGAAGTGGAGACTGGGGCCGAGCCGTCGAGGCAGCACACGAGCGGACTGGCCCACCAAAGCCATGGAGTGAAGCGATGGTTGATTTAGCCTCCCGGATGTGCATATATCCGCGGACTGTAGGAAGAATGCATGCTCATTCGCATGGTTCTAATGGGTGAATTCTCCAGCATTCAGCACCGGATCATTGGCCAGCAGCTGGAAACACTCATGGAGGTTGGCCAACAGTCACTGAAAAGGTTGGTTCTCGGAGATGGGCTGAATCATTGCGTTGTGGAGATGGAGAGCGAGAGTGGTGCTTCACATGATTAGTGCACAGGTTGTACAAGTGGGAGGCTCCATTAGATTAAGCTGTGAGGAACAGTAAGGGAGGTGCTTATATCCATGTTGATTTGGGGATTGTACAGGGTATCTGCAGGGAGCTCAACCAGGACGCAACCATCCTTTTCTTTATATATCTCCTAGGGATCCAAGCTTCACTTTGTACTGTATGCTTTACTATCAACATTATTCTTATGACTTGCATCTCAATCGGTGGGTTGGTGAGACTATCATGAGCCAGCAACTCTCTCTCTCTCTCTCTTTCACTCACACAAACATCAGTACTACCTCTTCATCAAAGAGCATTCTTAAGAAAAGGAAAGAATGAGTGAACCCGTAACCCTACAACATCATGACCTTAACATGATGATCACCATTGTTCTTAGTCACATGCGCCTACCTCCCTCAACTTCCACTCGAAATCGATTCACAAGGCAAAACATATGCAAGTTTTCGATCGATTCTTCGAACTCTCAGAACATAAAGGAACAGCAGTACTGTATTCTTGTCTTCGTGGAAAGTCTACATGATATATATATATAAATCAGAATTAATGTTGTTGTGCGGAAGAACAAATGATTACATGTTTTCGGCCAGTGCTGCTTTCTTCCTTTATCTCTTTCAGCTTTTGCTTTTGTGAAGCAACACACGCGGTTTGATATCTGTTTGGGACCAGGGTTTGGTGTTGAGAACTATCTGTTAGGTGAAGCTTTTTTCCTTGTGCAAGACCACGCACAAAGATGAGATGTAGCTCTTGGAGAGCTGGCCTGCGGCACCTTTACTGCTATGTGCATGCTTTAGTCGTAGAACACTTTTCCTTGGTTAAATGAATCCTCCTCCTCCTCATCATCATCATAGCTTTATGGGTTTTCGTCAAGGCAGTTCGCATCTCAACATCACTCGTTTCGGTAAGCTCAGTTCTCGTTTGCTTTGATTTTTTCGGCAGGAAAACATGCTCAGTTCCACTGGTCTCTGAGCTCACTCCATGAACGCTCGGGGCGTGTGGGCCACAGAGCCACTGGGTAGAACATGGGCATGCTGATTAAAGATGAGCTTAGAATCATGGTGTGCACCCTTAGATTGTTCCACCACAGTTGGCGGTCTTGGATTGGAGAAGCTCGTCAAGGGGTCATGCGGGACCCATGTACGTCACCCCTGAAAATTCTCAGGGGTGATTCAGTCCACCTGACAATATACAATCCATATGTAGAATGAGCTTCCCACTGTAAAGGGCACAGTCTCTACTTCCAGTGAAGTCTATTGCATCTAAAAGTATACCTCTCTCTCATTCAGAGACAACAGGAATAAGTCTGAAACCTGCAGCATGTGTGGGAAAAATACAAGATAATATTCTTCTTTTTCTGTAATCAATAAAGTTACTGCAAGTATTTTTTTTTCCTTTTTTTTCTAAAATATGTACTTAATGTCATCTTTTGTTAGCTATCTAATGGATTTATCCCCTTCTTGTGTCTTTCTGTGCCTTCTACAATGCTCTAATGGATCATACTTTTTACAATTTATGTTGTTTAAAGAGAAATTGGAGATACATAATAATCAGTCATAAATGGTTTAAGAATCTAGTGATTTGTTGGCCTATTTTGCAAGAATATTCTGAGCTATATGACAGAAAGAAAGGAACGTTGTACAGTCTATGCTGTCTATGCTGTATAAACAAAAACATATTTATTTTTTTGCCATAGTATGAAACTAAGGTACCAAAAAAATAAATTTTCTTGTAGAGGCTCTCATGATTAATGTATTTTTTTAATATAACAATACCCAAAATTGTGTTAAAATTTTAATTATGTGAGTTTGATTAATAGTAACGTAAATGAGATTGGACATTAATTTAAGCTAAATTTATGTCTTATGGCACATTTGATTTCTTAATTTCTATTTCAATTTTCATCATTGATTCTCCTTTACATGAGGTTATCCATCATTTTAGAGCTATGTAAATGAGGATTCAATTTGATCAAAGTTAATATTATGGATGAAATAAGAAGCATAGGCATCCGTTCATGTACAACCTAGTGACATGACATATAAGGTCAATAATTTAGTCAAGCATAAGCTACCTCAAACTCGATCAAAATGTAATAAACCTTTTGGATGATATCTAGGTTGGAGGCTAACAAAATTGAGTCCGAATTGAAAGACTTTGCTTATAGGTGATGGAGCCACACCACTCGATGGATTCGTTTTCAAAGGGGCATCCTCCATTAGCGTGGATGACTCGACTCCTTCTGAGGATAAAACTTTTGTCACTGACAGAAAGGGTGGTAACAAAATTGATGACTTATTCAAGTCTATAGAACTAGAGGAGAAAGTTAAGGAGGATAATATTACAAATCTTTTGCATTCGGAAGTCGAAAGCCAAATGTCTTGACTAAGGAGGTCTGAATCGCAGATAGTTATGGGGAGCGAGTATCGATCAACCCACTATTTATAGGAGCCAAGGGCAATGCTTCCTTAGTTGCCCGCTCAACTCTCGAACACATTGAAAAAGGAAGACAAAGTGGTTTGATCGAGGTCACAAAGGGGCACATGGCATAATCTAAATGACCAAGAGGTTATTCAGGTCGCCATCATTATAATATCATCAAATCTATCATGATCTACATAATCACCATATGACGACTTTGGATTCTGCCATATCAATTTAATCGTAGGCTATTATGATTCGTGATTAGGCATTAGAACATGCTAGGATTTGTGCAGCTATCAAGGGAGGGAACACCCACATCATGTGACTATGCAATCGCGTACGGTCTTGTTGGCCCATCGAGCTCCATCGCCCATGGCCTTATATGCCCATCGAGTGCACCATGCATGACCTTATCAACCCATCGAGCTCCACTGCATGTGGCCTTGGTGGCCTATCAAGCATCGCCTCATATAGCATAGCCCCTATTGACTATAGAAATTCCTTTAGGCCTTGACGTAATAGCCACCCAAGCAACACTTCACGATCAGATTCCACTTTGCTCCACAACTTTGTAAGTGGGAGATGCATGTGTTATGAGTAAAATAATGTAGCTAATATATCGACTTCATATGATCGACGTATCAAGTCTACATTATTGACACACCAAGACCAAATAGCCAATGCCTTGATTCGTCGTGCCTAACATTCGCTACCATGTGGTCGACACGTCATCACCACTTAGCCAACGCATTGACACCATATGATAGACACCTCGGCTCTAGGCGATTGATACCTTGGCTCCATGCATCTGACATAGTATTGTCATGTGGTTGACATGCCAAAGCCATACATCAACATTACCACAATGCCATGTGGTCAAAGCTCAAGTCTTGTGTGGATGGCACCCCAACGCCAAATGACCACATGTGGTAGGCATACTAACATCTCATAGCACCACCCTCTCTAGCTAACTAGTTGCCCTATTGTTCGATTTACGTCACGTGACAGAACATAATACCCTGGATGGTGCGGGCTAGCAGTAGTTATGCTCAAGAACAATGCCACAATTCCCATGAGTAACATACCATACGAAGGTAATAGTTTTGAGAACTCACTATAAAAAAGATTCTACATATATATCCCAACACACATAAGCTCAGATTATATTTGACCTGTTCGATTTGCTTATTGACTTAAGTATATTATCGGGAGCACCCAACATAAATTTTTAGGATTTTGATAATTAAAGAAGTTTGACTTGAATTCGAGTAAAAAAAAAGATCAAGTTGGATCTTAATGTACTTTGACTTGTAATCTGATTTAATAATTATAAATAATTTATATCTTTTTCTTTGTTAAAGATAAATATTTAAATCTTAATAAAATTATCCCGATCTCAAATCTAATACGTTATCATATATTTAATTTAGTTAGAAACTAAGATAAGAAAGCAACCGGTTCTTTCAGTATCTTATCACAGAGTCCTATAGATTTAAGTACGAATTTTTCCTCCGAACATTGGATTCACTAACAAAATCCTCACTCGTATTTCATCAAAAATTAAAATTATGATAATTTGAATCGTTAAAGTTTATTGAGAAATGTTAAAGAACTCGTAAAGGTCATTTTAATATGAGGTTCGAACATTATAATTTTCTCGGAGGTTTAGGGGAAAAGATTTAAGACGAATAATTTTTACCATTTTGTGTTTCTTACAATTTAATCCAACATGATGGATTATTGAAATCAATGGGAAAGAGAATGGGAGAGGATTATTCATTTTTCTTTTATTAACTTGATGATTAATGATTTAACCTACCATAGCATGCAAGAGTTAAATAAGGGTTTGAATTATTCTCGTCAAAATAGTTTAATTTGGTTGACTTAAGAACACCAACATAAAATCCACTATATACTTGAATGATCCTTCTAACGACTGATGACGTCCATCCGTCCGTCCATCACTATCGATCGTCTCGGATCGTCCCTCGATCGCTGGTTGCACTCATCTCAATGATCAATTTCCTCATCTTAGCTCCGTCCATCACGCCTCGCTCCTCTCACCTACAAGTGGATGGCTCAGATTTAAGATGAAGGAAAGGAGACGGACGGATGAGATGATATAGTTACATCGTTATATATGACACAGCAAGCAAGCAAGCCTATGCAATCCCAACTTATCGCGCAGGGTGAGGATGAGATGCGAGCGTTGCACTCCGGGCGGAGGGAAGCCGTCGTTCCAAGAAATCCTGATCTCCGATTCAATTACACCACGAAAACATGTAAGCCTTCATCAATCCGTTGGTTTAGGGTTTTTCAAGGTTGATTCCTTCGAATCTCGTCGTCTCGGAGGCGGCGCCTTTTGGTTGCGGTGGTAAATTTGGTCTCCGACCTTTTTGGGTTGAATCTGCTCTTCTACATTTACGCATTAATTAGATTTTATTTAGAATGATCATTACTTCGTGCTGCAAATGATTCCCCTGATTAAACTGGTGCTGCTGGTTGCAGAGAAGCGGCTGATGATGCAGGTTGAGGACCCTATTGATTAATAAGTATCTATGTGATTGAGAAGCCATGGTCAATCTTGTTGAAAATGTACTTTAATTTAAACTTCATGGTTTTAGGACTTACATATTTAACTCTTGTGCGGCCTTTATTTTTCTTTCTGTTTCTATTCTTTTCTTGGAAAAAAATATGAAGCCAACTTGCAGGTCAAAGTCATCTAATTTAGATGGTGAACTTTGGATGATTGTTGGCAAAAATAAGGATGCAGTTCTCTATGCCTCTTAAAGCTCTTTTGTTTGGATAGGCTTTGAGTAAGCTGCTACATTCTACTCCATGTTAGATTTGTTAGAGTGATTGGTGTGGGTACCATTTTGGAGGTTTCTTCATATTTTATTTTTGTTTATATCCTTCGTTTTGAAAGTTAAGCTAATTTGCGGGTCAAAGTCATCTAATTTTGACGGTGAACTTTGGATGACTGTTGGCAAAAACAATAATGCAGTTCTCTGTGCCTCTTAAAACTCTTTTGTTTGGATAGGCTTTGAGTAAGCTGTGACATTCTACTCCATGTTAGATTTGTTAGAGTAATTGGTGTAGGTACCACTGTGGAGGTTTCTGCATATGATCTTTTTGTTTCTATGCTTTGTTTTGAAAGTCAAGAAGCCAACTTGCAGGTCAAATACATCTGATTCAAATGGTGAACTTTGGATGATTGTTGGCCATTTCGGATACCAGGTCCATCTTGGAGATTTGTCGACATGATACATATTGGTCTGTACCAGTGTACTGACATATGGTATGCTGTGGCATGCCGAAGGGGACTCGGGTGAGCTGTCTCGATGGCGACTCGGACTGATATGTACCATCCGTACCATATTGACTCGGGCGGTACAGCAAACCTGCTGCAAAAATAAGAATGTAGTTCTCTAAGCCTCTTGAACTCTGTTGTTTGGATAGGCTTTGATTGAGCGGCAACATTCTGGACCATGTTATATTTTTTAGTCTAATTGGTGTAGTTACTCTTTTAGTCACAAGTGCTGTTCATCCTGGAGATGTCTTCCTATGCCATCTATTGCTTCTGCCTTTTTTTCTAGTTTATTTTTCATAATTCTTGCTCACACAGTGCTTACATCATGAGCATCCTTGTAATGATTATCCAACTCATTATCCATCAGAAAGTGGTGGCTATCAGTGACCTAGGTTCAAAGTAATAGACAGAACTTACTATTTTGACCCTTTTTCCACAAATATCTGATGTGTCCATCAAACTTAGTTCTTAACATCTCCCTTCTGAGTTTTTACATCCTTTTTGAGGATATAGTGGCGGACAATGCCATTTCCTCATACTTAGTAATTCCAGTGAACACTAAAATCATTCTATATTCATTGGAAAAATAGGAATTTGCAATACCTCTGAATCTCACGTGATTAGTCTGGTTCTGATATCTTTGTAATGACTTTGGGCCTCACTTGAAACCTGTAATTGGAAGTTATTTTTTTGCCTATATTTATGGTGACTTTTTGTTATGTGCAGATGTGGAAATAAACAATAGGCTTGATGGCTAAAGGAGACCGCCCAAAATTGAGAAGGTTCAAATGGAAGATTTGATGAGATTTCACTATCAACTGCCACCTGAACAATAGCTTGCTAATGATGAGTACCAAGTTCTTAGAGATGCAAAAAATTAGGGAGGAGGAGAACTTTCTTGAGAGACTACATAAACTTCAGCTAGGTACAAATCTTCATCTCTTGGATTTAGTTTGAATTCATGCAATTATAAAGCAACCTTCCAAGATAAACTTGTACATGGGAAGAGTTTAGACAAGGGGCAGATTACAAGATCTATTGCAGAAATGAGGTTCTCCTCTTGGTTGTATAAATAACCCATAATGAGAATGGAACAAATCCTCCAAAAGTCCTGATCATACAAGGCATGTTAGTAACAAATAGCGTTGATTCAGATTATTTGCTTATATTAAATTTATTTTAATATTATAATCTTCCTCGATGCTGTAGGTGTCGAGATGTAAAATTGATTTCATTTGGAATGTGGTCACTGAAACTTGGTTCAATTCCAGATTTTAGTTGTAATAATAAAAGAATTACTATTGAGGTGGAAACTAATTTGGTGCATTATATCTCTTAGTTTGTATTAAGTTAACTAACAAGAAGTTTAATACCATTGGGGTAACCATCTAACTAGAACGTTTGATTTCTCAAGGTAGCTGTTGGATTAAATTGCAAGATTTAAACTGTATGTGTTTGATGCATATTGTAAAGTTCCCTTGTATACAGTGTTCTTAGACCTTCATAAGAAGCAGATCCTACAATATCAAAGTAACATGCAAATTTTTTTTTTTACATCATATTTATTTTGAAAATTAGAGATAAAGTGAAGCAATGCAAGAGAAACTTTTCATTATAGTATAACTTGAATTACTAGCAAGAGAGGAACTTATGAAAATGGGTAATCATATGGGCTGCTCTTCTTTGGAAGAGCTAAGATCAACCAATGAGTTCTAGAGCATGAGCATCTACCAATTGGATATTGCATCAGATGTTCAACAGTGAACTCAAAAAGCATCGTTAACCATGCTAATAATCATTGAATGTTGGAGCTTTAACTCTGATCTTTAAAGATCACAATATCTTAAAACATGCTCATTTTGGCTCTTCACTTCTAGTGTGATTTGAGCTTAGATCTCTTTACCACCGATACATGAATAGTTCCAGCAGAAAAATGCTGGGTCCATCATCTGGCAATGGTTTATGACTTTTTTGTCTGTGTATGAAGCTATACTAGTAATCAGCAGCATGTTAAAACATGGAGTTTGGTCAATTGTGTTATCATGCCTACATCTTTTCTTTTCCTTTTATTTTTCTGGATCAACTTAAATATTAGATGAATTCTTTTTTCCTTTTTGTAAAAATGTGGAGACAATTTGCTCCTTTGTCTTTAGTAACAGCTCCGGTAATTTCTGTCTTTGATGCACCCATAATTCTACAGTTTTGGCTCAAAATTAATGCATCCCGTAGGACAATTAAGATCTTGAAAGAGATGCTAAGCATGGACTCTGTGGAACTATCCATGTCCACTGCTACCGGAACATTTTGTTAGCCACTATTATTCCTACGTTTCTTCTGACTCCAGAACATTGTTGGATGGACGAGTTCTCTTCTGATTTATCTGCAAAGTCTTGCATTAGACAATCCTGCTTTGTGAGATGTTGAACTACACAACCCGAGATGCATCGAATCTGTTTATTATTAATGTGTTCTGAGGTGCAGCGTTAGGTCTTGAAGAGTGGTAAACTGAATTGGTGCTTGCTCATAACTGCCTCACAACTCACCTTCATCCTTACCTGTGTTGACTCCAGCAGGGAAATTGGTGATGGTTTGCAGGCATATTGAGGAGGTCTATTCTGCTACCGTCTGCAAATTACGAAGAGAATTTGCATGCAAGCAAAGCAAACTTCGGTCTCTACTGCTATCACATTAACGCTCGTCCTCCTCGAATTTTTATGACATTTCAACTCCAAAAAAAACAAAAATTTGATATCTCTACCCAATCTCAGTTTCCAAAATATGATCTCTACATTTTTAATATTTTTCGAAAGTATTAAAAGAAGGTTTTTCAATTGATTCTGCAGTTTGGGCTCCGAACTCAACGCAACAAACAAGAAAAGATTGGACTACCGGATTCTGACCCAAACGCCGTTGCTCGGCACCCCGGCATGCACCACGAACCAGAGGTAGTACCCGGGCGGCGCCACGTTCGGCGAAGGCGGCGCCACCACCTCGGCCACGTACCCGAAGTTCCCCCACGCCCAGACCGCCCGCGATGCCTCCAGCACCACCGCTCGCTGGTTCATCCCCACTGCGTGCGTCGCAAACGCCGGCGCCACCGCTACCACCTCTACCACCAACTCCTCCCACGCTCCGTAGTGCCCCGCCGCCTCGAACCTCAGCGCTACCCTCTCGCCGTAGCCCACTTCCCGCGGCGCAGCCGCCACGCGCGGACGAGTCCGGGCCGCCAGGTACGGTGGGTGGAATGCCTCAAGGCTCAGCTCTGTCGGGTACATCACGTTGGCGAAGGCGTAGTGCGCCTGCGGGTTGCTCCCCCCGACGAGCACCCGCCCGTACGTGTCCAGGATCGCCGTCGAGTGGTACATCCGCGGGATCCGCGAACGTTTCAGTACCGCGAATCGTCTCCCTGCAGGTCGGTCCGGGTGGTAGAGGACCGGTCTTGTCACGGGGTTGCGCGCTAGCTCCCACCCGGCGGTGCCGGCGGCGGCGCCGTTGACGATGAGGACGTCGCAGGTGGGGAGGAGGAGCATGTCGCCCATGACGCGCGGGAGGGGCATATCCTCTAAGGACCAGGCGGGGTCCGAGTCGGCCGGCTTGATACGGGCGCACGTGCGGAGTGCCGGAAGGAAGGTGCCGTTGAGCGCGGCCCGGTAGGATCCCCACGGTGTGCCACCGCAGACGAGGACCTCGGGGGCGGCGCCGGGGCGGAGGGGCAGGAGGACGGAGGAGCCAGAGCTTGGGTAGCTGCGTGGGCCGCCAGGGACGGGCGGTAGGCGTCGAAGAACGCGATGGCGGATTGCGTCAAGGACGACGGCACGGTCGTTGGCGAAAACGAAGAGGGTCCCGTCCGGGAGGAGGTGGAGGAACGGGTACAGGTTGTTCTCGGTCTCGCGGTTCCAAGTGTCCAACAAGAACGGGAACTGAAAGACTGTTCTGCTGCCGGCTAACTCGCGGGGGAAGAACTCGTAGGAGAACTGGCGGCGGCCGCCGAGGATGATGACGCGGCCGTCTGGTAGGAGCTGGTTGGACGCGTACCATCTGCGGACACTGAGATAGAAGGGCCGTTCCACCCAGTCGGAGCGGCCGCCACGCGACGGGGAGAAAAGGCGGATGACACGGTCGCCGTCGTTGAAGCCGCCAGTCTGGAGGAGGGAGCCATTGGGAAGGAGGGCGCCAGAGGAGCACCAGGTGTCGGTGAGGAGACTGAGGGGGCGGACGGCTGCGGAGGGGAGGAGGAGGAGGACAGAGTGGGCGGTGCAGTCAGTGGTAAGGGCGAGGTCGTAAGAGTCGAAGCGGCATCTGCCGCCGGGAAGGGAGATGTTGGAGCGGCCAAAATCGGTGCGGTCAAAGATCACCACCGTGTCGTCGGGGAGGAGCTGCATGTGCATCGCGGAGATGCCGATGCTCGCGCGGAGAAGTCGCCATTCCCCTCTGCCTTTAACAGGTGCCGCAGTTCTCACCGTCGAAAGCCCGACAAGAACGAGAAGCAAAGGTAGAACAAAGGAGGAGGAGGAGGCGATGGTGGTGTTTCTTGTTCTTGTTGTTCTTGCACTCGGGGTCATCACGGTGGACTCGGTTTCTTGGGTTTCTCTACGGGCTTATGGTTTTGACATCGTAACGAAGAAGAAGATCTCTTTTAGATTGGTGTTGCTGTCCAATTACCCCAACGATAAAAACATCACAAGGGATCCGTTTGGATTGCGGATTCGAGGATTTGGATCCGGTAACGGATTCAATCCGATCCGTTATATCGCCTAAGGGGATGTCACGCTAGGGATGTTGGGGCAGGGCGGGGCCGGGCGTGACGGCGAGTGCTTTCGGGTGTCAGCCGATCTCAGTCTAAGTTGAATCTAATCTGTTGTCTTTTCACCCATAATCGTACGGATGACAAAAGTTTCCTCAAGTCCCATTTATGTCTTATACTTGACCCATTAGTGACCGTTCCAGCGGGGATAATTAGGCCTTCGCGGTAGTCGAAGTCGTCCCAGCGCAGCGAGAAAGAGAAGGAAGAGCCTATGGAGAGGGGGAAGCAATTGTCCGCTTGGGGAGCGGCCGTCCTGATCTTCGTCGTGTTGATGGTCGTCACCCCGGCGATCCCGCAATCGGAGGAGTACCACAATTTCGCCGACCAACGCGAGTTGTTCCTCGGTGAACGCCGTATCCGTCTTAGGGTTTCCATTCCTGTTTGATTCGATGTTTTTGTCGCAATTCAGGAGGGTTTCGTGCTCTTCTGCATATTGAAATCTTTTCTAGCACTGGGATTTCCAACTACTAGTATTCTTGTTTTCATTTGTTCACTAGATGAATTCTTATCTTGTTACCGAGGAAGCAATTTTTACGATAAAATGTTGCATCTGACTGCTTTATTTCGATTATTTTGGCTCATGAGTGTTTCATATATAATTGCTTTAAGCACGGCGTCTGGATTTACAGGTGGTCTAGATAACGTTTAGGCAACGCAAGTCAAATTTTGATGGGTATTATTTGGTTGATAAGGACAAATTGATTCAACCTATGTCTTATTCGGATGAGATCTATCTTGTTATTCAAGTTTAAGTGTGTAGGAGAGTAAAATTTGCTATAATGTAGATAAATAGCAACTTAGGCTAATAAGAAAGGGCCCAATATATTTATTAAGTCTAATGTTCCCTCTCACGTGTAAGCTTGACACATGAACAATACCTAAGTACATTGTGCAAGCCAAATAGGGGGAAGGACATTGCACAAATACTGATTTGATTAACCATCAGATGAATTAGAGGAGCATATACATGTTTTGTACTCTTGTGCCCTGCTTTGATACTATGATAAGTATTTTTATGCCTAAGCTTTTAGGGAAGGGCTGAATTTATATTAGGTTCTAACAACTTTTAGTATGTTCGTCTAGTAGGATTTGCTATTTCCTTTTAATTGACACATTGTACATCAACTTTAGCTGAGCATGAAGAGAAGTTCTATATGAAAGAGTCAATTTTGAAAGATTGTACAAAAAAGGAATAAAGATTAATGAGGGGAAACCAAGTAGGGCTAGTTTTACATGCATACTTTACTTTTTATTGCTCGATAATTACTTCCAAATCTCACTTGTAATACTCACAAATTTAACAAAGAATTATTTGATAACATCACAGACACAGCCATGATTGGTCGATGATGTTTGGAATGTCTTTTGATCACATAAAAAGGATGGGATGCTTGTTCAGAAGGAAATTTGACTGCACTGTATGGATTACGTGTTTCAGCCAGGTGTTTGACAAGGAGTGTAAAAAACATTTCTCTAATTGCTTTAGACATTTTAGTGATTTAGAACTCATTGAGCTGCATATTAAAGTTGGTTTTTGTTTATCTTATCATACTGTCCCTGTGGTTCCAGTTTTATATGTAATCTTTACTTTTGTAGTGTGATTATAAAGTTTGTAAACTTTTTCTCCATGTTTCATTGGATAATTTATACTTAACTATAGCTGTATGGATTGGTGTCTGAGCCAGGTGTTTGATGATGAGTGTAAAAAACATTTCTCATATTGCTTTCGTAAATCTTAGTGATTTAGAACTCATTGAGTTGTATATTGAAATCAGTGTTTGTTTATCTTATCATATTGTCCCATGCTTCCAGTTTGGTATGTAATCTTCACTTTTGTAGTGTGATTGTAAAGTTTGTAACCTTTATTTCCATGTTTCATTGGAGAATTTATGCTTAATATTGCATATATTCTTTTGCAGGTATACCTAATACACTAAATGTGATTTCAAATATTCCTTTTCTCTTCGTTGGCATTGTCGGGCTTACACTCTGCTTCTATAGAAACTATTTTAGGTTAAGGTGATGTTGTGATGCTTGATCTGTGAACAGTTGTGTAGAAATGGATTGCTTTTCAATGAACATCATCCTTTTTTCTTCATACAGATTGCAAGGTGAAATTTGGGGTTGGTCAATTTTCTTTCTTGGTGTGACTGCTGTTGCATTTGGTTCTTCCTATTACCACCTCAAGCCAAACGATGCTCGGCTTGTTTGGGATCGGCTACCTGTTGGTTATTTCTATCTGTTCGTTTTTATGTATTTTTTTATTGTTTGCTCATATAAGCTAGTGCAATATTCTAGTATAAACAATCTCAATTAATTGCTTGTTCTTCCCATGGATGAGTCTCACTCGTTGTTGAAATTGATGAGGTTAAGCCTTTTCTTTTGGAAGATCAACTATCTGTATTTGATATGCAATCTAGCTAGAGTTAGCTTTATAAGTTTCTTAGCTCACTTACCTTCCATCAAGGACTGAAACCTGTGTGAACACATAATTTTTCAAAAATTTGTCAGATTTGTCTTATTTAGTCTTCTTTTTTATCGGCACATCTGTTTGATATTATTGTTATGCTTTTTAGAATGTCATATTGGTAGTCATATTTTTATTGCAAAAATATCATGTTTTGTAAGCTTACTGTATGCAATTGGTTCCTCTTGTGTTTTGCGTAGTCTACACTTCGATGTTTTGAGCTAGTCATTACTATTAAAAGTCACATCTTTTCATTTGCTCAGATGACTGTAGCATTTACATCTATTATGGCAATCTTCATCATTGAGAGGGTTGATGAAAAGACTGGAACAACATCAATTGCACCCCTTGTTATTGCGGGTATACTTACCATCTTGTATTGGAGGCAAGCATGCGATTTTTCTTGTTTCTTTCCTTTGTTCTCTTTTGTTTCTGTGCTTTGTGCAATAGTTAGTTCACAACAATATCATCCATCTTCATTAAACTTTGTTTGATAAATGCAGATTTTTCGATGATTTACGCCCTTATGCACTCATCCAGTTCCTTCCTTGCATCATTATACCTTTAATGGCTATACTAATTCCACCAATGTATACACATTCTTCGTACTGGCTATGGGCAGCAGGTCAGTGTTTAGCTTTACACCTAGTCACAATATGATTTTTCCTTTTTTCTCTATATATTCACATGATGGTTCAAGTGAGCTGTTTTAGTTTTTTTTACCTTTGTTTGGTTACTTTACAGGATACATCTTTTATATTTTGGTGTACCAGCTGCTTTAAAGGTTCTTATGTCATAAACAAAATTCACGAGACACATTAACAACCTTTCTGAAACCTATCTATCCTATATAATTAGATAGTCATAGTTATTCTTGATTTTTTTTTAAATTTAGTTATAAGATGTTACTTGCTGGTGCTCAAAACAAAATACAGCTGATTTTGGCCGTGAGAATGAAAGGCTTTCTTGTTTCTTTTTTAACCATTTATTTTCTCTGTTTTTGTGCCTCTCTCTCTCTCTCTCTCTCTCTGTAGATACACACACACACACACACACACACACTTTTGTTCCTCTCAATTCTTCCATTTTATCCATTATATCCTGATTTCTGTTCTCTAATTTATGCCATTAACTGCCACTATGCTAGTTCCAAAAGTTAACTTAAGCAGATCTCTATGGAATCTCCTGACATAAGCTGAAATCTGATATAAGTTCTAATTCATGCATGTCATCACTTCTAAATGCATAACTTTTGTTTTAAGTGAGTCGAGTAGAGTCTCTTCTTTCTAAAAGATAGTGTTACTTTTTTTACTTGCACCACTTTTTATCTGTCTGGCAAGCATTGTTATCTGTAGATTAGTTACTGTTTGCTGTCCTCACAAGAGTTCAATGGTCAAATCATATCTATTGTAATGTGGATCGTTTTAGACCATGGTACAGGTGTGGATATCTGTGATGCACCATCTGGTTATGTTCCTGAATGATAGGTTTTGGATTAGTTGGCTTACCTTTTAGGTTGTGGGACATTTTGTATTAGATTAGTCGGCTTACTTTATGGGTTGTGGGAGATTTTGGATCATGTAAGTTCTCTACTACATTCGTAACATAATGTAGTCTTGCAAATTAACTATTCATCTTATTAGGTCAATAGTAATGGTTGTGAAGTCCAAAAGCTATACACTCGTTGATTTTTTTCTTCTTGTTTAGTGCTTCTGTAGCTCTGAGCTCAAGTAAAAAATGTATAATTATGTTTATTGATTTTGTATGCAAAACTGAATGATGTAAATGAGAATGAACTCCAAAACCGAATGATCTTAATGAGATCCAACTCTCAATTTTGGCATTCTGTATCTCAACCACAGATGGTTAAGATGCAAAAATACACTGAATTAAGAGAATGAGACAGATTGCAATTCCAAGAAGGGATAGTAAGATCCTGATGATTAATCTCTAGATACCCTTAGTCCGTGTTTCACCTTTACTTTCAGCTTGCATCTATTTGAATTTGATCACATGTCAAGATCCAATTCTTTCTTTGTAGTATTTGGCTCTGTATCTTCTATGATGATACCGATTATGCTTTTCTATGATTCGATCCTATCGGTTGAGAATCTATTTGATCTATTAAAATAGAAGAAAGAATTTCATGGGGAAATTACCTTTTTTATGGTCTTGGGTTCATCATTTGTTATTTACAATATGATAAAATGTCAGTATTGCAGGGCTTTGCTCCTGTCTTCATCCCATTTGATGAATCAGTAATTTGACATGAAAAATAAATTTTACAATCGTTCTTTGTAGAACATCTAAGTTGACTTATTCATCTCATTCTTCTAACTTTTGGCAAGTTTTGGAATTATTTTGATTGCAAAGCACAGAAGCCTCCAAATAAATTTTCATGAGTTAGCACTAAATTTATAAACACATATTTTGAATGGAGGTTCTTTTTCTTAATGGATTGTTGGTTTAAAATCATAAAGATGAGATTTGCAGAGCAAGCAGCTAATTATAATTACCAATCATATCTTGGCAATATGATCTTTTACTCTGAAAAAGAACAATATTGACTGTTAGAAATGCAGGATTTTATCTCTTGGCTAAAGTAGAAGAAGCTGAAGATAAACAGATTTACAAATGGACAAATCACATTGTCAGTGGGCATACTCTTAAGCATCTTTTTGCGGCAATGGTTCCAGTTTTCTTGACACTCATGCTTGCAAAAAGAGACATTGAGCCTGAGAGGTACAAATTTTCTGCCAATCATTGTAGTTGTGATGATCATACTGAAAAGTCTAATACTGTTTATTTTCTGAAGTGCCCATTGTTATTGATTGCTTCATTCAGTGTTTGTCATTACCGAGAGTTTAGGTTATTCAGAATACTTATGTGAAACATGCATGAAGTTGCACTGATTTGGCTGAACATTACTTAGTACTGACATGAGATATGATGTATAAGGCATATCTTTTTTTCTATTTTTATTATAAAGCATACTGCAATATTTTTTTATGGAAATAAGGAATGCTCGGAACCAAACATTTGTTCTGAACTTGTGATACAAGATTAAGCCTACAATATTTCTAGTTTTATTATAAATTTGATTTGACAAATAAATGGTACTAGAACATTTTTATTATTGTTTGGAAGTGGAATATTTTCTTGCATTGGACTACTAGTATCAATTTCTGTCTTTGTTACCTTTTTGCTTCTTGTTTTGTGCCATCATTCCTTTCCAGTCTGGTAAAGTTCAATATTATTGCATTCTTTCCTCTACTCTGCCATACTCAATGTTGTGGGTCAAATATTCCTAATGGTCACACCATTCCATCTTTTCACTGAGATCCAACAGGAATGACAAATGGGCTGTTATATAGATGAAACAAATGGGCTTATGTAAGACTGACTTAGAATATAGGCTGACAATTTAATAAAGCATGCATTATCAAATTCTGGATAGGCAAAGTACTTTTCTGAAGCACATTCTAGAGTGCAAATTGGAATGATCATTACGATCACATTTGGACATGAAGACCAGACTTCCTGAATGCAACTTATATAACCCGAGAAACATGTATTGTTTGCAGTTCTGCACTGTGTATTGATCTCATGTACCTGAAAAAGAAGGAAATACACATGAATATTGAGTGATGAACCTGCTGTTCTTTCTTTGGACTTTAAAAATAGATAGTTGATTTCTTTTTTATTTCTTTTTGTCATCTCATGCTTTTTATATGATGCAGGAGGAGTTTGCTTCAGAAATGGAAGATCTATTGGATCAGAATAAAAGAAAGTGGGTTAAAGGCTGAAAGATTGGAATGCGAGTACTCTGAAGTTTCAACGACGGTCTAATGGTAAAAATATGTTTAGTCATTGACAGTCATAGACAAAGTGGTTTCCTTTGTTATGTGAAATCCCCCATTGAGCGTAGTCATATGTATCCTCAAATAGTTGGGACAACATTGTGTTGTATTTGTTGTAATGTACTCAATATGTATACAGTACAGAAAGCTGGTTTATACATGTTATGCCCCTGGAACATGTATTATTATGTCACCCAAAATAACTTGCCACAAGCTTCTGTGTCACCAGTCACTGACATAGTTGATCTTGTACAGTTGTTTACCCTATTGTACAACAGTTCCTAATGTCAGAATATTGTAACGTTGATCAATGTTAAAGTTCAAACTATTCAGACATTTTTACCATGGTTGATAGAGTTTTGTCTAATAGGTCTCCAGATTAAGCTTGCCCAAATTCCTTGTTTGGATTTTTTTTTCTTTTTTCGGAATGGGGCAGAAATATATGACTCAACTGACCTTCTGCTCATGCATCTTGGATACCACATGGTGATTGTGTTAAGCTGCTTCATTTGCAATTCAGACCACAAGAAAAGCAGGTTCTCTGGAATATCAAATTTGCTTTTATGCATGCAGAATACAAGCTCTGAAAGCTTCTCAAGAAAAAGTCAACTAGATTGATACTCTTTATCTGCTATTTTCTGAACAGTTTATTCTTTTGACAGTTTTCCTGCAAACAAAATGAGGCTTAAGAACCAATAGCAACTTGTTGATTCCCGAGGCTTTCTGTTTTCCAGTGTGAGCATTCCTGCTTGCTGATCCTGTGGCAGGTTAAAACTTCTTGCGACCTGTTAGTCCTCTGTTTTCATGAATCCAAGGGTTATAAATCAGAAATTTTTGACCTCTGATATCTACACACCATAACAGGTTTTTGAAATTCAAAAATAATAATAATTACTATTACTATTATTCTGTTTCACATACAAGAGCTCAGTAAAGCTCAAAAAAAAAAAAAAAAGAGGAGGAAAAAAAATGATGCAGCAGCAAAAGTAGAATTGGCTCTGTACATGGAAATCAATACAGCAAGAGAAGGTATGTTAGATTCTTCTGGCTATTGCACAATTTAGTGTCACAAGAAATGATCCTCCTTTCGTCCTTACCTTGCCTTCACTAGTGAAATCTTCAATTCATGGTTAATTTTTGCAACAGTAGGAGCTCAGCAGATCACTGGATTCCATCGCCATCTGCTTATCCCCCAAAGAATAATGACACATGAGCTGAAAGGTGACTTGTGCTGCTTGCAGAGTAGCATCTAATTGTCTTGCTTGGTAAATGGAAAATGATCAACTCCTCTCTCAAGTGCATCTCTCCATAATCTGTATCTTATACCAAGCTTGTCGTACGAGACCGGTGAGTTCCAAACATTTGCTCCATTGATCATGCGATCTTGCTGGCCAACCACCAGCCTTAGGTCCTCATTCAACACCTGTTGGCAAAACTCCCATCAGCACATTTAGAAGAAAGAGCACAGTAGAAGCTTACTGTATTGGGTAAGATACTAGCCTGCTATTACAGTTTTGAAGGGTTTCTTATTTCAACCTGCTTATGATATGTTTATTTCTGTTGATTTAAGCGATTAATCGATATATATAACTTAAGCAATTAAGAAACTAATGTGGAGCTTCTATTTCATCAGGTAAATATACCATGACATAAAATGCTGATTAACTTAAGATCACACCCTTTAGAATACTAGGAGTTGTATCATATATAACCTTTCAGTGAAACAGAACCAAGGATGACAAAATGAGACGAGTTGTAGGTCTAAAATATGATACTGATGATCGATAAAATCTACATAAAGATGAATGCTAAGAGTATGAATTTGTAGATTGACCTTTATATAAGACTAGATAACAGCTCCACTTTCCTAAACATTCATGTCTTTAGTTTGCACTGCTGAAACAGAAGAAAAGCCTTCATGGCTTCATGTTTATTCTTACTAGCAATGAAAATGTCATCTACACTCGTTAAATTTGGTGCATTCTCTGAACATTCTAAGTAACTATCCACAATAATTAGTAAAAATTATATGCAACTCTTGCTGCGGCTACGACACTATCTTATGTTCGTGAAGATAATGAAAATTCAGCAAATTAAAAGGAATCAGAGGTTTTTATTAGGTTATAAGATTCACCTTTTCTGCAAAGTGTCTCCACAAGATATGCATGAAAGGTATGTGCTTAAGCAACGGAGCAAAATCCAATGACATTCTGTATAATAATCTTGTTTTCTGTCTGGAGGATGGTAAGCATACGTGAAGCTGGTGTAGATGTGTTGAGCACTGCCTGGTGCTCCTTCCTTCCAGTTTTCCAGGTTTAGATATCCCGATAGTTGAGAGGACAATGCAGGGCGGCCGGAATTCCATGTCAATTGGGTAAGGATCCCAGTATCCTTTAAGGCCTGATGCAGGTGTGAGAAACTTCACCAAGCTGAAAAGAAAAGCAACAAAAGAAATTTCACACGCAATATTAGCACTATATGCGAAAACCAGGGAGTAGGCTTTTAAGTATCCTTCCATGAAGAGGATAGGTCATCCATTAGGAAAAATGATACACGTGGCCTTTGATAATGCCTAGGGTTTTCAAGAAAACATTTGTACAATTGAATGCATCTGCTTTTTAACAATTGGTATACTTCTATTTCTTTAATAAATTCGAACAGCTTTATTATTGTCACAAAGCAACATGTATCCTTTTTGTCACCTTCCACATATCACACTCCATTGGTGTATCTTTGATGTATTGATAAGGCATGGTTTAGCTCTGTTAAGATGGAATTCCAGGATCAGACGTAAGTTCAGTTGCCCCCATCTTTTACAAAATTTGGAGTTTTTTTGGACAAACTTGGTACGAGAAGCCGTCACGCTAGGATGATATAACAGGGATTATCTGTAGAAACTTGATTATGTTTTATACTTTCATTATTTTCTACCTATGTTACATGATATTATCATATTATTTGTTCGTCAGTGTGCAGATAGAGAAACTAGCAAATCGAATGCAGTATTTGTCTTGGTACAAACCTTGGAACATTCCATCCCTTCGCAAAAGTGGTGGTGTGAGTAAAAGGAGCATGGGCAAGGTCTAAAAGATTGTCCAGCAGTAGGCCATGCTCCACAGGCAGCTCCATGACAATCTGTCCACATGGAAAACATGAGCAGACCCGAATGTTAGATGATCGTTTTGCAGTAAAATTTCTGCAATTCAAGTATCCATTTGGTATTTTATCATTCGTCTTATGCCACTGATGTTTAGTATTACCTCTGCGTGAATCATAAATCCTGTAGGAGGTTGCAAAGATGGAAGTGTATCTGTTGGAGGCGCACTGCCAGGCCAGATCCAGATCATCCCTTCATGCTCAAAACATGGCAATGACCGAATTCGGACATTAAGCATGCGGGTCGATGGCATTTTCTCACATTTACCATCAGTTGAGTATTCCCACCCTGAAAATGTCACAACATCTAAGTCATTGTTACGTATTTTTATGTATTTTCTCTTGAAACAACATGCATGCTAATTTGCAGATGCTATGGTGGTCAGAAGTAAAATGAAAATATAGATTAAGCTTTTAAAAGAGAACGTGTAGCAGAATCTAATAATGAGAAAGGCATTCTATCAAACAAAAGCACTTCAAAAGGAACTATCCATATCAACCGAAAGTTTCAACCATTTATGCTTGATAGTTATTCCCAATATGTCTACCTAATGCTGAAATTTAATTTCTTCTCTTTGCTAGTTATATGAAAATCTCAATACTTCTAGGAGACATGGTCTGACAGATAATCAAAGGATAATCTACAACAAATGATTGATAATGTTGATGCTCTCATTAAGTTTAAGCTCATGCGAATTTGGAGTTTTTTCTCGTCGAATAAGCCACAATGTTTTTGGATAAGTTAACGCAACTTGTCTTGCCTCTTTGTATTCTCTTATATTACAAAGTAGAGAGTCTTCATAAGCCAAACAAAATCAAAGATTATCATGTAGAACAAAAAAGGTTTGAGTAAGCATGTAATTTTCGCTTTCTGTATACTTTCTGTATATCAAACATTTGTAAAATTCACTCTGTTGGTAAACAATATTATGTTGTATCATTATTCTCTTCTTGTGTGTGTTTGACTTCCCAATGGAATTATCTCAATGACACTGCAATTCCTTTACTTCTTTGTTTTTGACTGGAAAGATCAACAAGTACATTTAATATGCAAGCCTTCATAGACTTTTGACTATCCAACATGAATAATTTGGTAGTGCAAGTGAAGGGAGCCAAAATTGTAATTAATAATTATCGCTAGAGAGTAATCACCTAAGCAGCATTTTTCACATTACTGCTTCCGAATCTTGCCTTTATCTGACATGGTTTTATTTTTCCTAGAAATCAACTCATTTCAGAAAAGGATTTGGTACTTACTATTAGAAATATTTTGCACTTACCATGATAAGGGCACTGGATTCGGCCCTCATTAACAGATCCAAGATGTAGAGGGCATGCCCTATGAGCACATGTGTTCCGAACGCAGCCTGGATTACCATCTTTTCCTCGAAAAATCACCCAAGGTTCTTCGAAACAATCGATGGGAATCTGAATTCAGGAGAACAGATTATGAAGTCGAACAAATCTACAGCATACTAAAATCTACAGAATTTATAATTTTTGAGATAGAAAAGGGCATCCATACCATAGTATCATCTTTGAGGTCTTTTGAGAAAGCTACTGGGTACCAGAAGTTCTTCAAGCTGGAATGGTATGGTTGAACAGGACCAGAAACATTTAGACTTCTTCTACTTGACTTACTTTTGACAGGATCTTTAGATGCTGAGGAAGTGCTCGGAGTAAGTGTGATGCACTCGATACTGGAATCACATGAGCTCTTTTCTTGCAAGAGTCTGTTACTCACCAGTGATTCCATGTATGCAAGCTTGTCCAGAGCAGCAGCTACCCTTGCTTCTGATACATGGACCTATACCAAAGTCCAAAGCTTGTCATGTCGGTTTTCGTATAAGTGTGATCGAATAAAAACTGAAGCAAGAAATTTCAGTGACCTCTTTCACCTAAAAGATTACCTGTCTATGGGCCTGTTCTAGATCTTCTTGCAACTCTGCCAACTCTTTCTTCATGGTTCCGATCGACTTAAAATCACGCGCTAATGGATTAAGAACCTCTACCACCTGAAACAGAAAGAGGAAAAAGCATCTTAGCAAATAGCTTTAGAAATTACTGATCATGCATGAAATATTTGATACAACTCAGAGTTAGCCAGCCAAAATTCTTCATCATATCGTAATTGGAGGGCTAAATCCCAAAGTTCATCTCTCTAATTGTCCTCCGCTCAATTCTCTTCGATCAAACATCACATCTTTGTAGATTTATCAAGACACTTTTCACTTGGAAGTTACAAGAAGATGATCTTGGGATGAAAAACATCCAAAAGTTCATCATAGTCAGACCTTAAACCGAAAATAAACACAATCTAGTTTCTACATCTATAACAACAACATGAAAAATAATTTTGATGGATATGTCATTCATTCAAGTAGCCTCAACTAGTATGAGAATGATCTTTCCCTAGAAAAGCATTCTTTCTGCATACAACAAGGGTTGGACATGGTTGTTACCACAGTACCTTCTCATGAAGCAGCATGATGCTAAGCACGTCCTGCCGCGCCCTCCAGTCACAATACTGAATGTCCATCCTGGCCACCTCCAAAGCTTGGTTTACATCCAAGAATTTGCCCTTCGATGGCTGCACCCTGGGGCGAGGAACCTCCACATCAAAAATTTCTCCCCATGTGTTCTTCTTGTCCGTCGCACCGCCCTCTCCATCCCCAAACACGGCCAACACTCTGAATCCACCTCGACCACCAACACTCTGCAATTCGATGGATCATTAGCAAAACATCACACACGAAGAGAACCGGAAAAGTCGGTGTCTCCTAACTCAACATTGCTGATGAATTAAGCAGAACAGGACGGTGAAAATTCGGAAATTAAGCTCATTTAGCATATCTTTGAAGCATAGAATAGCACGAAATTGCGAGATTTTTTTGGGATCCTTAACTATCCATTTAATTGACCTAAGCTTATGAAACTCTCGATTAACTTGGAGAAATGGATCGTTCAGGGATAATTTAACTGCTTAAATCACCTTCTTGGCAACTGGAACCAAACCTCAAAGCTCAACCTTTTGATCAAGAAGCTCTCCTAATCGTGAAACCGTGATTTCTAAATCAGATAAAAAAAAGCTCCTTTTTTTAACCAGAGACTGAGATATCAAAGGATCATCCATCAAACTAGGACCAGAACCAAAAGAAAAATCGCACCTTTTGCGTGCAGAATCTGGAGGACGGTCGGAAGTGCGAGATCGGAAGCGGAGACAGAGCTGCCACCATGGTCATAGAGATCCAAAGGATCGGCGGCGGAGGAGGAGGAAAAGCAATTGAAAGCAAAAGACAAACGAGGATGACCACCAGAATTTAAGCGGGGAAATTGGAAACTGACGCGAAAATATATAATATCTGTTGGCTCTCGATGGCTTTGCCGATAAGAGGCGGGCGTCGCCCGCGATCTCCCCGGTCCTCCCCCTCCCCGCCACGTGACGTCCGGAGGCCGGGCTCGCCGTTCCACGTGGCGACGCTCGCCGCCCACGGACCATTAATCCATCTCCACGTGGGCAATCGATATCTCAGCCAACTTCGTTTCGGATCACGCCCGAGTTGCGGAAGTAAACAAAAGACTCCATTTCGACACCCAAATCTACACCCGCTCTTCTATTGGTGATCTAATCAGCGCGTTAAGGTATTTATTTGGGTTTCGTCGGAAAGAGTGTGATAAATTTTCCTACGTATGCTTCTTCCTTTTGTGGGTGGGAAAGATATTGGCCACAAGTCCACTTGGATCTGTACTTATCATGCTTTCATAAGAATATGCTCTTGGAAGAGTCTATATATAGGTGGTTCATAAGAATATGCTTTCATAAGAATATATATATATATATAGGTGGTTCTCTGATTTTATTATATGTATATGTTTTAAAAAAATAATTTAAAGCAGAAAAAATTCAAATTGAAACTGTTACTTACGATTCAATTCTAGTTCTATATAGTTAGAATCGAAACCAAATCACCCAAGCTCGAAGTAGTGAACAGTCAGATTTGATTCCATTAATTGATTGACAAAAATAAAGTAATTATGGTCTTGGAGATGTTGTGAACTGTGTCTCAAACAATAGTTCTTGAAGCCATAATAATTCCATCTTTAAATCAAATAATGTGAATTTCTTCATATTCCCTTCTGATAGAAATCAAGAATCTAACAACAATGCAAAGGAACAAATATGTAGTCGACTTGAAAGTAGTCTTAAAGCAATGATTTCATGAACCATTCGAAAGAGAGACATTCATTAGTTGTGTAATACACCAATAATACACAAGTAGATCTCGAATCACCGCAAACTAATTAACTTGCATTCCGAATAAAAAGGAAGAACCATCAACTTCTGATTGCATCCTAAAAAACCAGTAACCACCAGCTCTTTGATGTACATTTGCTATATATTGAACAGCAAAGTTGTTTAAACTTGTAAATTTTCATCTCCTATTCGACCTAAAGAGTGGTGCTTCTGCTACAAGACAATGTTCTCATAAACTCGGACAGATTTGAGGATGAAGGAGAAAGCAAAGAGTGTGGAGAAGATTGAGGTGAGCTCCTTTCTCTGCCATTGGAAATAGTAAAACTGTCAATTACCTCTGAAGAATCGATGTGATAGAGATCATCGGCTTCGGTACCACTAAGATTTGCCAAGCCAATGTTATGTTCGGGCTGCACAGCCTCAAACATTAAGTCATCCAAAGTTGTCAATGATTTTAACTGTTGATTCAGAGAGGCTATTGTCTTCTGGCATTCTTCCAATTTACCAGCAGCCAGAGCGAGTTCTTTCTCCTGCAACACAGACAACACATTAGAATCATAGAACTTTGACCTGTGCATAACAAGTGACAGACAAGGATAAGCGAAACAGTGATATGGAGCACAAAGGAGACAGAAATGACAGATTAACTGTGAGTACAAGGTAAAGAAAAACCAAATATATGAGAAGGTTCACCTGTTTTATCTTCCGTTCTCGGTTGGAGTTTGTAACGCTCCAAAGATCAGCTTCTCTTTTAATCCTCAACAAATCATCCTCCAATTTATGACACTTGGACGCAAATTCTGCAGACATTGCTCTTTCCTCATCAATTTGCCTTTCTAACAAGACTACCTTTTTACTCAGCTTCACAACTTCTATATGTGCGGATTCAAGTTGAGTTTCCAGTGCCTTTTTTGCTGTCTCCGCAGCCTCTACTTCGGTGGCAAATTCGTGTGCTGACTTGAGATCAAGCTCCAATTTCTTTCTTGTTGCCTCAGTGGCTTCTAGTTTAATTGCAAATTCAGCAGATAATATCATCTCCTCCTCAGCTTTTAGTTCCCAGAAACTAGCCTTTTCCTGTAGCATCCGGACTTCTGAATTTGCATGCTCAAGCTGAGATTCCAATGCCTTTCTTGTTGCCTCCAAAGCCTCTTCTTTTGCTGCTAATTCTGAAGACAATGCCCTTCCCTCCTTAACCTGGCATTCTAATAGTCCTACTTTCTCATTTAGACTTCTGGCTTCCAGATGTGCTGACTTGAGCTGAGAGTCCAGTGCCTGTCTAGCATCCTCAGAAATCTTTATCGTAGATTTAAGTTCATCAGACAATGCTCTCTCAGCCTCAAAACTTTCTTCCAACAAAGATACCCTCGCATAGAGCTTTACATTTTCCGAGGAGGCTGACTCTAGCTGAGTCTCCAATTCTTTCCACCTTCCCTCCAAATTCATAGCTTCACTTCTGACCATTTCTTTTGATTCATCTGCCAAATCTATCTCTCTCTGCAGTTCAACTATCTTATCCTCAGCTGCTGTCAGAAGATTGCAAGACATATCCAGCCGATTGTGTGAGTCAGCCAAAGTTATCTCTAATTCCGCTTTTTCATGTTCCAGTCTCTCGATTTTCTCTTCTAACTCAATCAATCTATGATGCAGAATTTCATTTTCAACCCTCGGAGGGCTGTCTCTCCTGACAACTGGGAAGGAATCAGCTTCTGCTCCAAAGCCAGAGCTTCCATGATCAATCTCAGGCAAAGCAACAAGTCTTTCCATCTCAAGGAAATCATCCATAAGCTCAATCTCTACAGACGTGGTGAGGTTTCTTGAACTACCCTTCTCATTCTTGAACTGATCAAGCTCAGCAATTAAAGCAGATGCCCATAAGTCTGAGCAGCCATGTTCACTATCCATACCAATCAACCGCTCACTGCTATCTGATTGACTATCAGTCAGAGATTTGACACAAACTGAGCTAGCAATTGGCTTGTGATTGCTTACAGATGATAACCTACGGTTTATACTCCGTAATTGATGGCATTCAGCTTCAAGCTTACCAACCTTCTTTATACTCTCCAAGTGTTGCTTGCTTGCAGTCTCTGCTGCTTTATTGCTTAGCTCTCTCTCTAGCAATAAAACCTGAAGATCTTCAGATCGAGAGTGGAGCTCGGTCTTCAGAGCCATATTCTCTTTCTCAACAGCTTCAAGTCTTGCCTGAAATTCATGATCAAGTGTCGCAGCTTCAGTCTTTGCATCTTCAAGCTGTGTTTTAAGTTCCACGAGTTGTTTCTCAAACTCCTGCTTCTCGGAGTCCCATTCATGTGTCTTCTTAGTGATGGAATCACAAACTTTCTCTTCTTGCTCTTCTCTTAATTGACGGAGCTGCCTGACACATTCCTTTAGGGCCCCATCAAGTTGGCTAATATTATCTTCAAGGGCGGAGTTCTTCTGGACTGCAGTTTCAAGCTGCTGCTTTAGGGCTGCAACCTCAGCTTCTGCCTGCTCCCAGCCTATCAAATTCCAGATTTTTAGGCTTTAGACTACAAATCAACATGAGGATTTAGTAAATGGGCCCTGGTAATTGAACAATTGGAAAATTCCAAATCTATTGGAATTTTATCTGTGAAGTGGGTAAGAGAGTTCAGATACCAAATAGATCAAAAGAGCATTAAATGTTCATTCCATGTTACATCCCTAAATGTACCCTCTGAAGTCCTAAATGTGCATATTTAATAGATCATTATTCCGATACAGCTTACTGCATCAAGCCATGAGTCTTTGCCTGCACAGAGCAAGTGCAGCTGCATGATAGTAAGATAATTGTTGTTCTGACAACAACACTTTATACCTGTGTCTCCATGGAGACTGTACATGGATGGAAAGATAGGAGAGAGGATAGTACAAGGTTATATTATGACAAATATTTATAGTTCGTAGTAAAAAGAGAATTCTTCCACATTTTTGAACTATAATGTATACTTCAATGAAGGTCATCTTTTTTTTTGGTTGTAGAAGTCATGTTACTAGAGGTATCATTCTCGCCAGTTGTGAAGAAAGCGGCAAAGTTATGTTTATATGGAGATGTCATGCAAGTTGCAGCACAATTTATTTATGAGCCCCAATCTAATAAAAGCATGATAACTTGGTGGAATCATAGAAAACAGATACCGTTATTTTAATGAGACACAGATCAAATAAGATATTCTCATACCATCATTCAAATATAGAAGATTGATATAGATTATTTTTTCGGAAGAAAAATCAAATAGCCATGTGAAGAAAGAAATCAAACTCTGTTAGCCTAGATGTCAAAGAAAGCCTTCTCCACTATTATTAATCATTAGGTAGCAACAGTTTATCTGTTGAAGAGTTACAGTAATGTACAAAGAAAAGCTGACATCATAAGATCCTGAAATATGTAAAATATTTATTTCCTTATTAAAACTGAAAGTAAAAGACAATAAATCTTAAAAGCACAATTATTGAAAGAAACTAACTTATCTGCATAAGCTAGAGAATTTAATTTTCTAAAACTGAAATGAGAGGGAGTGCCTACTTAAGAAGAGTAAGTGACAAAGAAAAATAAAATGTCTAGTCTATACCTGTTTGATCTTCATAACTTGTATATAATTAATATAGTGTTAAGAAAGAAGCCAAATAAAATACTAAATATATCCAAACAAGAGGCATATTTGATTTCTCGGTCACATGGTATCTGCTGAAGGAGGCATTCTACATGTATGTGGGTTATGACATTTCTCTCTACCACTCGGAAAACATAGCACTCTCTACAAACGACATATAGGGCCAATTACCTGAAACAGCTTCTTCTGTGACTTTAGCATGCTGCTTGACGAGATCCTCTTTGGCGCTGATGTTCAGAAGAGCAGCTGACAGTTTCTCGGTCAATCTCTTCACACTTTCATGAATTTCACCATCACAGTTATTGGATGAAATTTCTGGCGAATCAGCATGGATTGAAGTATCATTTGGAGAAGCCCTTAAGCCTTCCTGCTTAACAAAGAACAGGCCTAGTTATTGTCTTGAAGCTTATCTATTATATAACCAAGTATACTAAATTATAATTATCTCCAAGTACATCATTCAATTCTCTAGAAACACATATCAAAACATCTGGTCAGTGGAAATTTACTTATATTTATGTAGGGAACATGAAGATAAAAACTCAACTTTTCATCCTATGTTGACAAGGATACCTTGTCCTAGAGTAGAAAAAGGTTTAAGATCTCTACTGTATTGACCTGTACAGATCGGTATTTAACAGTTCGACTAAGCTCCAGTATCAAAATATATAGCTCTATATGAGATACAATACCATTTGGTACACCAAAATTGTAATGGTCCGGTAGGTCACTAGAATTAATATCGGACCAAAATTTAAATCACTGGAATAGCATACCGTTGGAAATGTGAATCTGTCATAATGGGCATCAGCCTAGGATAATCATCACAATTTGATCATGATCTGCATGTCTGAAAAAGAATGATAGAGGAAAGGATCACTGAAAACTAGAAGCCAGAACAACATCACACATGACAAAGATATGCCAGAAGAATAAAAGGATAGGCATCAGTATCTGATAAACTCTGGCTTGGTGCTTTGAATATGATTTGGCAACCAAAACAAATCATTAAGGCTAGTGAAGTTACCGTCCACCACCAACTAGTAGTAAGCTTGTTATCTTTTCTCACCTCCCTGTTTCAACAGTTCTATAGTTCTTTCCTTGGGTTTAGAAAACAATAGAATGCACAAAGGAAATTGATTTTACTCATGGATGATGGAGTGATTGAGAAAAAAAGAAAACAAAGTGTTCAAGCTCTCTCAAATCAATCACCCAACATTCTACATATAGAAGGTGAAGAAGTACCAAGACAATAAGCAAGAAATCCTATCCAGATAAAATGTTGTCTCATTTTCAGGTGTATCCAACATTACCCACTCAAACTGATAGGATTGATCATATTTCTTTCAGAAAAATCTAAAAGCTAAGTTGAATCTCCACCTGATCGACATGAAGCTTTTCTCTCTACTGCTTCGTACCAAAACTATGGATCACACTCGAGCCAAAGTGTTCAACCCAAATTTGCAATTATCAACATACATGCACAAGTCTAGTTGCCACATAAAACATTTTACAGTATTTAACTTTCTATTTATATATGTTCTGTAACATTGGCAAATCATAACCTGAAAAGGAACCAAAACAAGTCTATGTGCAGAGTAACAAGCATAATCAGTGGCTCAACACATTGCCTACTGATGTCCTAAATAAAATAAAATAATCAATTTCCAAAATACACTTGCCTGGCTAGATTGCAAAAGAGCCATTGGTGCTTAAATCAAGATAGCACCACTGATTATTTGCTCTTAGCAAATGGTAGCAAATAACACGGGTCAAGGGTCACCTATGGGATCAGCCAAATCACATAATTCTGATGTAGGGTATCACACTACTATAGATGAGCGGGATTTCAAACAATTTCATATGATGTAACATGAATATATTTGAAAGCTCTTAAATAATATTATTTTGATACAGCACAGAATATAGTAAAAGAAGGCAACGATCAAGATTCACAATTGTGAAAAAACAGCATAGTTCAAACATACCAACAAGATACTAATACTGACCAATCTAACCCTGCAAGGATGCATCAAAAGAGACACTGAAGTTCGTCCGTTAATCTAACCACTTGTGGCGAATCATGTTAATTCTGAAGAATCTCTTCTTTCTCACAGAGCACATTATCCCAGACCGAAGAGACCAAGACTACCTAAGGATCATGTCTCGTAGAGAAAATAAGGATGATCATTGACCATATACCCTCTGTGCCCATGGATGGCTCCATCATCATCTTTCCAAAGGTGTCCGATTGCAGTACATCATATGATAGCCAGTTCTTGGCTTGTCCAATTATCTCACAGTTTTAAAGGACATCACATGAAAAACACCAAGCAACAGTATGACAGGTGCCAAAAATGTAACTAATGCAATCACCAAATGTGTACACAAATCTGCTGTAATGCAACTCCATCATAATATATATACACAGTTACTCGGACCATTATAGGTTGCAAGACATAATAATAATCCAATAATAAAAAACTATATCATCCTACTATCTACACTATCATATACTAGTACTGATATTTGCATGATCAAAAGCTCTAAATTCACTCTCACGACTAACAACAATCACAATGCCACTCCCATTTACATAAAAAATGATGGGATTGCTTCAATTGTCATCGAAAACCATGGAATATTCTAACCAACAAGGTATAAAAGCTTACAAAATTTTAGGTGTCAAATCTACCCTAAAGTAAACACAACAAATTTGTGTAAACATACATGAAACAAGGAGGGTAAAATGCTAGTCTATACTAGCCGACACGAAATCAAGTAAGAGATTACAAATCTCAATAACTAAAGCAATTAATGCAATAATTCTAGGTTCGTGAGACTATTTGATATTACGTACAAATCCTGAACTGCCATGGCTGAGTATAATGAAGGCCAGTTTTTAATTTATCCTAGTCCTCCACCTCTTCTCCTTCTCTGCCTCCTTATACTCTTCTTTCTCCTCCTCCTTTTCTTCTCTACTACCACTGCGGTTGCCGCTTCCTCATATTCTGAATCAGATATGATGATGATGAACAATAGGGAATAGGCTTCCTTGCTAAAGACACCTAACTGACTTTATTTTTCAACATGAAACCATCAGTCACATTCAGGTAAGAGTTAACAATATTTTCTTACTACTGCATGAGCGCTCACGTAAGCACTTGGCCAACAGAAAACTAGCTAGACTAGATTCTAGATTGTGATATTTAGGACACTAGCTAGATTTTATATGAAAAGAAATAAAATTTCATGCTATAAATCAAGAGAAAACATATTACAAAATGAACGAGGTAATTTCACTAACCAAACTGTAATGGTTCCTGCCTGACTCACAATTCAGAGTTCTGCAGTGCAGGGAGAAAAAAGGTATGCTCCAAGGTCGATTGACTCAAACCAACCATATCCTCAAGAAAAATTAGACAAATGAATACAAGTTCAAGCTCTGGATTAGACTCTTAGGATAACATGATAACCAAGGAATTCCTTTTTCCAACAAGTAATTAGCAATTACATATGCTTCATTTGGTCTCTTTCCGAAGCTTTGAGTTGATTGATATTTAAGAATCCAAAGCAGCATAATTCTGATAATAGTACAAATAAGTGCATTTTAAATGACAAGCAGTGAAAATTATTAAAGTGGGCCAAAGACTAACCTGGTCATCCGAGTACCTCTCAGAATGAGAGGATACTGATCCCGAACTCTCGGTCTCACCAGGGCTCTTCTCTGGTGATTTGCGCTTCCACAGCCAACTCCGAGGATCCATTCTACAATGTCAAGCATCAAATGAATCAACAGCACCTTGCTTGCATAGTTCACCACCACCTCCCCAATTCCAGAGTAGCTCAAGATCCCAAAAATTTACGCCTCGCAGAACACACAATTCCTACAAACACACAGAAGCAGTGATCCAGGATCGGACAGCCGTTACTCCACCGACCATAATTAAACCTAAATTGAACGGAAAACACAATAAATAGCAAAATGCAGCTAGAAAGACACAAATATAATCCATCCCTTACTAAAACACAGCAAAAGTAAATATTTCTTGTTAACCATGGCCATTAACTTCAACATAAAACAGTCAGAATCATCCAAGATTCGATCTTTCCAAGACAGCAGAACAGAATGATAACAAAATGACAAACAATTAGAAACCAGAAAACCCCAACACAGAAAACGTAGAAGAAAAAGTTCTGCGGCAAAGCCAAAAGAAACTACCCATCATCCCAAAATTTCATCGCTTACAACCAACTACATCACATCGATGAAAAACGAGAGAGAACATAGTCACACAAGGAAAAGGAGAGAGAAACAGACAGAGAAGGAAAACACAACTCAACCCGAGTTCTGCTTGGAGTCATAAAGAGGGTCACGAAGTCGTCATTCATACCGGATGAAAGGAATGTCAGAAGACACGAAATCGGCGTGGGTTGTTCTTTCTCGCTCCATTTTTTCCTTCAATTTCCTATCTTTTATACATGCTGGGGCTACAAAACTGTTCATTGCCCTTCAGTCGAGCTCCAAAACCCACCTCTCTCTCTCTCTGAGGCAGCACATGTGAATGGGAGAAGAAAGTCGCCTTCTTGGGGACACTTTTTCTGCTTTATTTTTTTACTTTGCTTCCGAGGGGGGCTCCATTTTCTTAACGCTTTCAAAACAGCGCCGGCATCATTCCCGCCCTCGGGCGCTGCAGCTGCGCACTCTGCGCTGTTCTCCTCTGCATGCTTTCTCCTTCTGCCATTACTACTAATTATTAGCTTCGCAGGAGAGACACTGTCAGCCTCAACACTCTTCCTTTTCTCGTTCCGTTCTACTGCTCTCTCTCTCTCTCTCTCTATGTATATTCTCATATTTATTTCTCAAAATTCGAGTTAAATATCCATCATTCCAAAATTCTAGTTTACATTTACGATGCATAACACCTTTAAATACTTCGATTTATACTATATTAACATTACAATATGAAACATTCTACTTTTTTTCTAATCTTTGCAAGCATATAAACGTAATCTTCCTTACAGACAGACCATCTGCTGCAATGTTCTGACTACATAGCTACATAAGACATATATGAAAGAATTTTAGAAGGGGCCAAATAGTAAATTGCCTGATACTGATCAGTTCTGCATCGATCTGTGTCTCACAGTCAAGATTGACTGACTGACTGACTGACTATGTTAGATCACGTAATATTTTCTTGTACTGTTTCTTCTCAACCTTTTCGATGTTCCCTTTTATCGTGGATGACTGCAGCAGTACCGCTCATATGGCTGGCTGTTGTAGGTAATGATGCCTCAACTCATCTGTTCCTTTTGGATGTGATTTCAAGGGAATCAATCCCATCTCTATTAACTAAAATGTCTTTTCAGAAACATTTTTTGGTACCAATAGGAGGTGTCTTGAGCATGATTCTCAAACAGCTCTTTGCAAGGGAAAGGATCAATGAGTCATGTATCCTCATTAAAATAATAATAATAATAATAATAATAATATAGAGATAAAAAAATTTAGACTAAATACGTCGATCCAATGCGATTGGGTTTGATCGATTTTGAATTCCTAAAGTTTAACAAGAACCGATGTTTTTGTCCTAAATCATGCATCGTCTTATCTCTCGTCCTCCGATACTTAAAAATAATAATAACCAATATAACTTGATAAAGATTTTAATTGGGTTATCAAAAATTTAAAATTATTAAGAAAGACTCGATATATTTATAAATCTTAATAAGCTTACGCAAGCCGGTTTTAGACATATAAACTTTTAGAACAAGTAAATGTATGTCATTGATATTACATATATTCTTAACATTTGGGATAAGATAAGAAAAACTGATCACCATGACAAAGAAAATAAATCAGAATTAGATGAAGGGAAAGTATTTGGATCTAATGAACATCCAAACTACAAATCTTCTGTGCTTTTGCCATCATCACATTTCTGATGACAAGATTTCAGAAAGATGCCAGAAAGAGGGAGCAGTACATGTCAGGTTTGGCTGTTCTTCAAGTCTTTACTTGTATGATAGATCTCAAGGTCTTGGTGCTTGGATCATTCTAAAACAGTTCAATGCCAAGTTGAGTGCACCAATGGAAGTTGGATGTTTATAAGCTTCTTCTTCATCCCTAAATTTTACTTGTAGGCATAATAAAAAAAATTGGATCATCACCATTTTAATCTTATAAAAGATCATACTATTTACAACTCTTTATTTTATCATCATAAAGATGAAAGAAAAGAGAACTCTATTATATTCATTGCTCTCTAATCTCCTTAATGTTGTCTAGGATCTATGATCAGATTTTGATACCTATGCTTTTAAGCATCACATAATTGTGATGCCACTTTGAACACAGACCACAAACAACACAACCATGTCATATTAGGGTTCTTTAATTTGTTACAGACTGGGGTACCTTGCAGATCTGACAAATCACCTCTTCTATTGCCTAGATTTGTCATTCCACCAAGCTCATCATGTTCTTGGCACACTACTCGAGTCAAGTGGATGTGGTTCTGCACTATTCTCCCTGGTATTTTTTTGGTGCATCTTTTGGAATGTATCTCTTTGGTGCTTCAGGCATCTCTTTTTCCATCTTCCACCTGCCAATCACTTGCATAAGGGTAAACCCTAAGCTAAGAAATGCAAATGGTCCTCTTCTTCCTCGTGGAATCATTCTACCTACTGCAGCTTTAAGATGGCGTGCATGTGGTGCAGGCATCTCTGCTGATTGTGCTTTGTGGAGCCAACCCTGCAGTTGGCAGCACTGTTGCAAACCACTGGTACAATTTTCCATTTTCTTACTTCTCCTAGCTTAATTTACTGTTAATGCTCATCAAATCTCTACATTTAGAAGTTTCTTATTGATAATGATGAACATCTGCACGATATGTTGATTAGAGTTGAAGGTGTTGTTATAAATGAGGTGGAGACAATGGAAGTTTGGGTAAAGAATGCAGCAGACTCTGGAAATGCAACTTTTCCAAGCTTATATAATGTTGTTCATCGATACAGTACACTTGCAAGCTAAAATTAAGAATATAATCTGGGTAGCTCAAGAATTAACTTTAACATCATCAGTAACACAATGATTTCTCAGACACTAGAAAACAATTCAAGCAAGGGGAGGATCTCTTTGGTCAGACCTTAAGCAACCAGAATGATCCAACACCACAGCATTGTATCTTGTAACAATTTAATGCAGTTATGATTGATTTCTCAGCTTCCAACAACATGATATGTTCATGATCAGGATCAATAATACATGATGAGTTTTTGCTGCATTGAGGACAGCACAGAAACAATAGAACTCTGCCCCTTTTTTTTTCCAGAAAAGCTAAATGGTCATGGGCAGAGTGACCTCGAGAGTCATCTACGGCCATCAGTACCAAGAGGAAGAAGGAACAACAACCATGACAGCAACAGCACGCAGTCCCGTGAATGATTTCCCACACAACAAAGTTGGCGCCAGTGGACAACCAAGCCAGAGAAGAGAGACACCAGGAAAGGACTGAGACATTGATCTTTCAGCAGTTTGTGCTTTCTCTGTTCTGTGGTCGCCATGGCATCTTCATCCTAGTTAGGTGTTACAGACAAGGAAATGACGCTTGGCTTTATATCCTTGCAGTAGACATGTAAGCCACTCACCCAACATGAAGAATTCGATGTGGAGAAGGGTTGACAAGCAGAGAAGACATGTCACCAAGCTGGGCCATGAACGGGGTAGCAGATCACTGATTCAACATAAAAAAAATCTGTCAAAAACAAGTACTGACAAAGTACTATAATAGATGTAGCATGAAAGGGACTCATAATAATAGGAAGCTCGAACAAAACAAGCAAATGAACAGTGATATAACATCATTTGGAACATCAAAGTATTCATGTACCATGACTGCCAATTTGGAATGTAGCTTAACAGTATGACATGAATCTCTCAGCTACTGAAGTATAGACCGAGGCTCCGATGTAGAAGATGAAAAAAAAAGATACATGAAGCTTTTTTTTAGCATGCTTGATATAGGAAAGAAGATAAAAATTGCAGGCAACTGAAAAGATTTCTTGCAGAAAACATGTTCTTACTTCACACAGTCAACCTAAATCATCACCGAGTCTTCTACTTAGCCCTTGCAAGATGACTGAGTGGGTACAACATACTATGTGATAACTGCAAGATTGCATGGAACTGTGTTTTTAGGTTCATGCAACCCTATGATCATGCTCAAGTTCTTGTAACATTCTAGCTGTACTGTTCATTTCTGGGTTTATGGAGCTTGTTCTTCATAAACACTTCTCTTCTTATCAACTTGAATTGAGACACACTGGATTGTTTCAAGTTTACCATAATTCCAGTGCTAGCCGGTGCCACTGTAGCTGCCAAAATCCCAGACTGGCAAGATGTTACACCACTCCTAGGACTTTTGTGAGGTTTGATGATCCTGTAGCTTCCCTCTTGGTTTGCGGCTCCTGACTCAGTATGCAGCATTAGAGCCTGAAATAAGAAAACAATAGATCAGGGGCCAGCTATACATTCAACAAAAATATCATGTCCAAGTGACAAGAAACGGTACTGTTATTGTGACACTACTTGTACATGAGGACAAAGATGTACATCTGCATCAATCTCATCACACCTTGCCACTAGCAGTAGGTATGGTCAGGAAAGTGGTCAAGTAAAATGAAGTTTAACGTTTATCACAGGGATAAAAAGATGAATATTTCTTTCTAGAACTTCAATAATTTATAGCACATCTTTATGGTGATATGGCCTCATATAAAAATCACTCTCATCCCTGCTGCTGAAACAAAGTAATCTTCTAATGCAAGTATATGTATATAACAAAGATAACTATATCCCATAGTATTAATGCAAAACCACATCACTTAAAGTGTATGGAGAGCTTGAGAGAAACTTAAGCACTCTGTAGCACCAATTCACCCTTCATTTTTATGTACTCGAGAGCATGATGAATATGCTGTCAAGTTAAATAATCCGTTAAATAACTCATCTGCAATCTGCATTAGTTCATTCTAAATCTAGTTCTTGTTTTAATGCTGCAATATTTAGAAGCCTACCAATCAAGAGACGAATGTGTAAATAACAATTTACTGACAATTGAACAGACCACATTTCAATATTCTCAATGATGAAAATTTACCAAACCGAAAACGAAGATGCTATTGGAAAGCCACAAGCATCAGGTTCAGTTTATGTACAAAAACCAGATTGAACAGGCTGATCCAGTCGATTTTTTGATGAACTTGTGAACCAGCCAAGTGAAGTAAACCACTCTGTCTTTGTCACCCATGCACAATTGACTAAATTGTTACTGAGGGGATTTCATTCCTTCTCTGGTAATACCAAGGGAAAAATTGTTGCTACACAGTCTTCTCATGTTTGAGCCCAAACATTCTCCCTCTCCATCGTCGCTGCCTTCTCTCCATCTCTCACCATAGACCTCCATGTCCTGCTGCCTCACATGTTGCCACCCTATATCCCTCTCTAGCCACTGCCATCTCTCACTCTTTTGTTGTCTCTCACTGTACATGAGAAGGAAGAAGGGGAAATAAGAGGGAGGAAGATAGGGGTTGGCCTGGTTGCTTGGGCTGAGGTGAGAATAGCTGACATTTACTACATCTCCTCGTGTATTTACGTGCCTCTGTCATCGTATACGGCCAGTAAGATCCCGCAGACAAGGCTTTACGGGCCAAAAAACCGAAATAGTTTCCACAAATCCCTTCATGTCTTTCTGAGAGTATTGCACGGCCCTCATCTGGGCTCAGGCATTTAAGATATCGCTCCGCGATGATAGAAAACAAAAGAGGAAGGAAAAATCTGCTGGTGAAGCAGAGATGAAAGGAAAAGAAACAGAAAAAAAGGAAAAGAAAAAGGAGGAAAAAAAGAGAGAAATTTATTTCATAAATATTATTTTTATAATTTTGATTAGCACTTCAATCAATTGACCCATGTCTGACCAATAACCCACTAACCTGAGGGTAAATGATCAGTGCAGTTCTAATATCTGCGGTTACGAGTTATTTTGAGACTCAACTCTATTAAAATTGCCCATTCTTTTTAGTGGTTATTCTAATGACAACTAGGCGTTTTGACCGCAAACTACATCCTTCCCTCACTTCCAAACTTCCCTTCATGTAAAAAGTCACTGCAGCTTAATGGAAGTTTCATGAATCTAGATCTGATTTTTTTAATTTGCTAAGGTAACAGGTCTGTTTATACTGGTCTGACTGCAACACAAAAGTCAAAAATGCATTCACACTTAATAATATACCAAAAGTTGTCATACTAAACAGCAGATTGGCAAAGTCCACAACGAAATAAAAAGGTGTAAAAGCACATTGAAATGGAAGAAAAGCAAGCTCTGCTCATAATTATAATGGCTTAAGTAGACAGATGAAGGCACACCCTACAATTGTTCCGCGAGGTTTTCATGGTGACCAACTATATGCACATAACTCTTGCTGACATGAAAAAAACAGTTAATACATGACAAAAAGACCCAACTCAATTCCAAGTCAAGATAACAAGCTATGAATGCATAACTTGAAATCTCTTCAACATAGGAGCAAATATGTGATTGAAGTTGAACTTATGAAAGCCAGAACAATGAGAAACACTAGCAACAACGATGGCATGTAACCGCAGATCCCAAATGTTTAGGGTCAACAACAGTTAATTCTCTCCCGCCATTGAGCTCTATTAGTGCAATATCATTAGCCAAACTAAGTGCCAGAAAAATCTCTTAGTATCAAACTATATTGTCACAAACATTAGCAGAAACAGAAAATTAGTGCAGTCTTCAAATGATACTTGCAAATTTCCTTGTTGCTTATAGCAGACACTGAATGAGATCTTGCTAAAGATACATCCAATATGTTCAATGACTAATCTGCCTAGCAATATCAACCACTATTACTCCTGGCTGTAGCATAGAGAACCAAAGCATTAATTAACAATACCTATAAATGCAGTTGACACTAGAAACTTTCTTAAGGATGTCTGCCCACAGAATTTACAGTATTTATTAATGACGCTAGCCAATGTTAATTTGTGGACTGTGAATCTTAATATGATGAATGCTTAGTAAATTATCATAGAAGTCCAGCATAATAGCTCATTTGATAAACAGACAAGTAAACTCTCCCCAGGTGTATTAGATTAAGAAGAACATCACATTATAAAGAAAAGATCTATTTCAATAACTAAAGTCCCCTTCACCCAAATCACAAAGGATGTGTCCTACTGTGGTGTCAACTTTCAAGGCTTTAAATGTCAATATTTCCTAATATAACTATCTTTTGTCAAGAAATCAGATAACAACCTTTTTAAAGCACCGCAGAATAATATTCACTTTATGATTATGTTACAAAACAAGGTAAGATAAGAATCATGGAGAGAGAGGGACAGGGGGAGGGGGAGGAGGGAATGTCAGAATTGTGATCCAAAGATACTCATACAAGCAGTGTTGTTGCAGAAAGGCAAGCAATGCATGAATTATTGGGAGGAATATAAACCATATTAGGACCACTAAATTCAGGAGAAATGAACATTTTCACAGAAAAAAATAAAATTTAATCATGGCATCCTTCTACAACAAACTTTTAGAAGATCCCTAATCGTTGTAGAACCCAGTATTTAATTCTATAAATTCATAATTCCTTCTGGAATACTTTTAAAAGATGCATTAAACTTAAGTAAATAAGACGACGGTCAAGAAGTTCTGCATTTTTCACTGCACAGAAGAAGCAAAAAAAATATGTCAGTATAAACCCACAAATTCACCATCAACACCACCACCAGAACAGGGAACCCTGTAGCAATGTTCTTGTCATCCAAACACCAGCAACCCCAAACACGAACAAACTATTGTCATAATCAAAGCACACAATACTATCAAGGTAAGTCAAAATCCACCTTTCGATATACCTTATCCGTGACGAATGACAATCTCGGCGGAGGGAGTCCATCTTGCGGCGCGGCCTTCGTCAACCTCCGGGATAGTCAAAGCTGTCCACAGCCTCAGCTTCTTCCCCGTCATCTCCCCACTATTCCAATCCCCTAAATAACAGACACACAAGTTCCTAATCGATAAATCTGACGAGGCTTGGTTAGACGAAGTTGGGATGGTGGTGGGGGCAACGGAAGCGGGCGACGGTGGTGGTGTCGCCATTCTCCGAGGGGACTGGCATTTTGACCGCGGCGGCCGGCGAGGCTGTTCCGACTAGGGTTTCAAAACCCCGGCGAAAGATTTTGCAGAGTAATTCACTAAATTCTTACCATTAAACCAATCGGTCAATTCATCATCAGTTCTTCCACCAACACAAATCCAAAGTCGCAGAATAAATGAGGAAATATTATGTAACAATCTTACCCTAAAAATCATTTTCATTTCAACTCTCCTATTTCACATTACAGCTGAATGATACAAACATCAAGTTGTCTTCCCGTAAATGACATTACGTACTTCCCCGTCAATCTTCGAATCACTACGCGACTGCACTCCACCTGATCACATGCCACGATATGTCTTGATTACGTTGCTATATGATATGATCACATCGTACGTTACTGTAGCTTAAAATATGGGCGTCAAATCTTCCACAGTGGTAGTAAATAGAATATCGCAAATATATATATATATATATAGGTACTTAAATAGATGTTTTATGAAATGATGACCTATTATTATTCTATTAGTTTGTGAGTATTTATGTGAAATTGACGGGAGTAATTATTAGAGTCAATGGAACAGCCGTCACAATGTCACTGGATATAGACATGAGTGAGCCGGGAGACCACCGTGTCAATTACACCATCAGATAAAGGGGTCCTCTAATCTAACCGTCCACTTCATAGATCATTTGGTTCCAGGAAATCGCACCGTTGATTTATATTATGAACGATCGTGATTCGACTAATTAATTGCTTTGTTGCTCTCAGTGGAAGCATTGGTTTATGTTATCTGGTTCTTCTGTTCCGGCTTCCCGAGAAGCGGCGACTGAGGCTGAGAGATTGGGGTGAGGGAGAGAGAGCAATATTATACGATTAGCAGGAAGAGGAGGCGGAGGAGATCCGATCTGACGCGGGGCAGTTCTTCCGTCACGTCACGTGATTCCGGCTATTAAAATTGGGGATTTCTTCTGCTTTTTTATTGAGAAGAGCGGTCCAAAGGTTCGTTGCCTCATTTTGATTCTTTTCTTTGGTTTGGGTCCTTCATCAGCTCGGAAGCTTCGAAAGAGCTTTTGCTTGCGGCTGCTGCTTGATCTTCTGTTGGAAAAAAGGAGGTTTTTGTCGTTGGAGTTCTTGTGATTTGGGACCGATTTGCGAGGAAGAAGATGGACAAGTACGAGATGGTGAAAGATCTGGGGTCGGGGAACTTTGGGGTTGCGAGATTGCTGCGGAACAAGGAGACAAAGGAGCTCGTAGCTATCAAGTACATCCCCAGAGGCCAAAAGGTTCGATCTTTTTCCTCTTTTTGCTGTATTTCGATCCAATTGCGTTCGATTTGCAGCGTAATTTTGTTGTTTCTGTTTGGTTACTTTTTGCTGTGTATGTAGATCGATGAGAATGTGGCGAGAGAGATTATTAACCACCGGTCGCTTCGCCATCCCAATATTATTCGATTCAAAGAGGCAAGAAAGACTCTTGTCGCCGCTTTCCTTTTAGGTTCCCGAAAGAACATGTTTTTCCTCGGATGAGAGCTAAGAGCACTTGTCTTGCTTCGTTACATATAGGTTGTTCTAACACCGACGCATCTTGGCATCGTCATGGAGTACGCCGCCGGCGGAGAACTCTTCGACCGGATCTGCACCGCCGGAAGATTTAGCGAGGACGAGGTTAATCTCGCACATTTAAACAAAAAATCCCCTTTCGTTTCCGTTAATATAATATTTGTCTGAATTCAAATCATCACTTCTCCAGGCCAGATATTTCTTCCAGCAGCTCATCTGCGGCGTCAGCTACTGCCACTACATGGTAAAATTCCCCTCTTGCTTTCCCCCAAAATACTAAAAATCCAATCTTTAATAGCTAACAAGCATTCCTATCTCCAAATTCTTAACCCACATGATTGCAGCAAATCTGTCACCGAGATCTGAAGCTGGAAAACACCCTGTTGGACGGGAGCCCTGCGCCTCGCCTCAAGATCTGCGATTTCGGTTACTCCAAGGTCAGTCATCCCGCGATACTCGCCTCCAATCAATTCCAAGAAATTTTTAGCTCAAAATCTCCAAAACAAGTACTAATTCTTTTATTATTTCCTTTCTTTATTGTGTCGGTGTGAGCAGTCATCTTTACTTCATTCGCGGCCCAAATCCACCGTGGGAACGCCGGCATATATCGCCCCCGAAGTGCTCTCCCGACGGGAGTACGACGGCAAGGTCAGTTCCGTAATCTCCGGTTCCCTCTCCGTATCCACTCTGCAAGCCGGAAGCCGGGTGCGTGCAATGACTCGCTACGTCCTGAGTACGTGCACAGCTTCTGTCCCGCGTGGCTGGCACGTGTTAATATAAGCCGATCCTATGAAGCCACGTATGCTTTAAACGTGAGCGGCTACGATTTCTTATAGAACCCATTGGGCAATTTGTGGGACCATCTTTTTAATCATTGCGCTTATAAGGGTTGTGTTGTTTCCGAGCGACGACAATGTTGGTGGGTGCGTCCTTGTCACTGCTTTCGGTGGGCGCTGCCACCGAGCAAGCAAAGTTGGACTGCTTTGAGGTTGATGACAAGAGGGTTCGTTTTCCCGCGTCGCTTTCACCTATGTCGCTTGCGTTGGTGGAATTCCCCGTATTCATGCTTGTGATGCTCCTATATATATATATATATATATATATATATATATATATATATATATATATATATATATATCGGTTCCTTTTCTTTTTGCACCATTCCTTTTGGCACGTCTTTTTGCACCATTCCAATAATGTTATCCTGCATAGGGTGTTTGAGAGGTTGATGTTTGCCTTGATCATCTGGGGATATAAGTGGAAGGGAGAGAGAGAGAGAGAGAGGGGGAGAGATTTGGCCATAGAAGGAAAACGAGGACAGTTTGGGAAAATTCAGTTTTCTTTTCAATGTTTGTCTACTTTCTGACCTTGATGAGATCTGAACCATCTATTTTGTGATGCTTAAACTCTGAACACCTGAATTAGATATAATCTTGATGTGTTTTTTAACCCTCAAGTGTATTGGTGGACCAATGAGTAGTACCAGGGACAATTGTTAGCTTGCTCTGTGCAATCAAAGTGCTATATCCATGGACAGTATCTTGTCACACTCTCTGAGTAATGAATTTTTGTATCATATTAAGCACAGTTTTTCTCATGAGAATGGATTATTGCGGTTGGCTTTTTAATGAGTTATACAATTTGATGCTTGGAAATTAACATTGGATTTTTCTTATATAACTTACTCTGATACTGAGGAGTTATGCAATTCAATTAGCTATATTGGACAAAAAGACAATTTATGTTGTAATCTTCAGTTGCATGCCTCGAGGGTATTTCCAATATTGACTAGACTGCACTTACTCATTAATATGTTCTTTTTTTCAGATTAAACTTTCATCCTAATTGATATCTTGGTTAAAAATAATGAAATAACTTCATGGTCTTCTCTTTCTTATTTCTGTATCTTGGTTGAAATAACATGGCATATTATGACTTTCCTAGATAAATACTAGATCATTTTTTGCTGAATGCATTGCAGTCATGTATCTGTTCTTATTTGGTCATTTGACATGCGCATAACTATCATACATAGAATTGTCAAGGTGATTTATTTAATGTTGCAGACGGCTGATGTGTGGTCATGTGGGGTAACATTGTATGTGATGCTGGTGGGAGCCTACCCTTTTGAGGATCCAGCTGACCCCAAGAACTTTAGGAAGACTATTGGGGTAAAAGCCTCTTGTATGCCATAACCTATCGAGTCACCCATCTCTCTTACTACTCTATCGCATGACAACCTCCTTTGTCTTCCTCAAGTAGGAAGCAGGAAATCATCTTGTTTATTATTTAGATTTTATCACTTAGGTATCTTGTTTGAATTACAGAGAATAGTGTCAGTACAGTACAAGATACCCGAATATGTTCATATTTCTCAAGATTGCAGGCAACTCATATCAAGGATCTTCGTTGCTAACCCAGCAAGGGTAATTTCTTTACACCTGAACTTGCGTAAACTGAAAACCTTCTCAGAATTGCATATGCATATCTAACGACAGCATATAATATTGCTGGACGTTTTAAAAGATAAAAAGAAAATTTAATGTTTGTATTATAGTTATTTTGGTTGTTGACTTTGCTTATCTGCAGAGGATTACTATAAGGGAAATAAGGAACCACCCCTGGTTCTTGAAGAACTTGCCTAGGGAGCTAACTGAAGCACAACAAGCGCAGTACTATAAGAGAGATACCCCTACCTACTCCCTGCAGAGTGTTGAGGAGATAATGAGGATTGTGGGTGAAGCACGCACTCCTCCACCGTCGACAACACCAGTGGCAGGCTTTGGTTGGACCGAAGAGGAGGACGAGGAGGAAGGCAAGCAAGACAAACAGGAGAACAATGAGGAGGAGGAGGAAGAAGAAGAAGAAGATGAGTACGATAAGAGAGTCAAGGAAGTCCGTGCTAGTGGGGAATATCCATTAGTTGATTAAATAAGTTCAGAGCCAAAACATTGAAAACTAGAAAATGAGAAAGACTGCATTCTTCCATGTATTGATAATTATGGACCTCTGTAGAATTCTTTTTCTGTGCTTCAATTCTGTGCATGCTGTGTATCTTTTCTTGGACTGCTGGTGTGCGTAGCAAAAGTGTCAGATATCTTACAAGTAGTTAAAGAGGGTTTACAACCAAGTAGTTTCTGATTGTTACAGAGTGAAACATTGGTCTACTTTGTAGTTCCTTTCTTTCTTTAGTTGAAACTTAAGAATCCTTGATGGACTCACTTTGCTTACTCTTGCATTTTACAATTAGGAAAACATATTTTGTAAATTGAGATGAAGACAGCGATTGTTTAGTGATGTGGAGTAGATAATGAATCTTAACATTGTCTTTTGCCTGCCACTATGATTAAATTGGATGTCTCTTCTGAAAGAAAAAATATTTATCTCATCCATTTGAGTTTCTTCTTTGCGGCAAATTTGCATAACACCCTGAAATTTATTAAGTTAAAGTTTTTCATTTTAAATATTTCAACAGTTCTAAAATCTTAAATTGTTTTTATTTGGCAGCCTTACATTTCATAAAAATAACAGGAGACAATTTGGACCTAAGAATCACAAATGATGAACTCTTCAGTAGTGAGTTTAAAAACATGCAAACAAAGCTGGCTTGCTCTTCATCACATGATTGCATGCAAATAAAACCTCAGATTAAGTACTTGAAAGAAAGAGAATCCAAGAAATGCAAATGATAACTCTTTCTGCAAAAAGCTTACTCAAGACATCATCAACAAAATGTTCATAGATGATCCTTGAAAGGAGTTTCTAAATCCATAAGACATGGAAACAAATCTTTTCAAGAAATCCCTCATAAAGTTCATCATCACATGATTGCACGACTTCTCACGACTCATTTTGTTTGCTCTCATCATAACATCTAGTTCTACAATCTTTCCAAAAACTGCAGTTCCTTCAGATGCCTCTTATTAATAGCTTTGCATTAGTGTTCTTCTGTCCCGAGGGCATCGGCCAAATTAAAGTTTATGTTGTTCCTCATGGTCCTCCTTCCCACTCCGCCGTTGCCTTTTCTCATCATAGCTGCAAATTCGCTGTAATCTATTTGCCCATCCTGCATATACAAAACAGACTGAAAATAATCAGCTTATAGAATTAGAAAAAAGTCAATTACAGTTCCAAGAAAAAAATAAAAAAGTAAATAAGAAAAGAAGAAAAAGATAACACCCACATTATCTTGATCAACTTCTTTAATCATCTCATCAAGGCGAACATCATCAAGACCAAATTCTCTACAAGCTTGTGAAAGTTCATCAATAGTTATGTAACCACTTCCATCTTTATCAAAGTATGAAAATGCTGATGCTAAATTTTCTTCTCGCTCTAACTTATTCATGTGCACTGTTGCTGCAAGAAATTCACCATAATCAATTGTTCCATTTTTGTCAACATCAGCCTGCAGCCATTTCAAGCAATCTAAATTAGAGATCCAGTGCAAATATAATCCAAAGTAATGAACAAGAAGAGTTGCTTGAGAATATTTAATGATGCAGAATAATTTAGTAGAATGCACCCGATGTCGGTCATTCATACCGCATCCATAAGCGTTTGAATTTCAGATTCCATCAGTTCAGACCCCACTTTTCTCAAGCCATCTTTCAGTTCATCGAATGTTATGGTCCCGCTGTTGTCTGTATCAATCATTTTGAACAACTCTTTTAGACCACCAATCTCTTCCTCTGAGAGGCTTTCAGCAATAACCTGCAAAATAAAGAAGAGCATGCTCTTACAAACATGCAATTTTCAGGGGAGCACATATGAGGTGCGCATTTTCAACCATGATGACAAAGGTTCATTCTGCTCTCATGATTTGTGTTTGATTATTTGGACTCTCGCAGCATATACTAGAATATCAAGACTGCATGATATAAGATGTAATGCATCATTCACTATCAAAGTTCCAGGGTTCCTAGTCTTGCCATGCAAAACAGCATAACATCTTTCTTGTGTAGTATAGAAGACATGCCACCTATATGATATCCATAAAGCACAATTTGGTGAAACTTCAGTGATTAAATGCATTTCCACCAGAAACATAAAAAGGGAAGAAGAAAGATTTAAGCTTGTTGAATTCAGAACAACTAAAAGGATGAAATGAAAAAAAAAGAGAAGATTTTCTAGCTTTCACAGTAAAACTCAACTGATTAAATGCATTTCCACCACAACACATATAAGAGAAGACTTGAGCTTGTAGCATGGAAATTTCCAAACAGGATGTTTGAGAAATTTTAATTTTCTAAGGCTGATACTTTGATTTGCCAACCATCACCACAACTCTGTGATCAAACTACCCATGGTTGGAAACTATGAATTATACACCATACTGTTAATTATACATCTAAGTATGAGTTACCACCATTATTCACTTAATTAGATTTCAGTTAATTACTTATTGGTTTTTGCAACTGACCTAAGTGAATGTCTCATGCCATGACATACAACAAAGTGGCATACCTTGTCCCTGCACCCATAACATAACCAAGAATCTCCCACTTCTAAGTAGCATAACATATAGGTCGTGATAAGTTCAGTCAAAACTTCTAATTAGTTGAGAAATTTAACGCAGGAAAAAAAAATGGCAAAGCTATGGAATTGATCAAAATATCAGATTCTTTATATGGATGAGGTATAAAAACAGGACTTGAGTTTAATCTGGACTCTGGAGTATGCTCAAATGCCAAGATGAAAAATCTCACATCTACCGATCATTGTAAAAGAAGATTACCCGTAAAGCCATCTTCTTGAGCTTGTTCATTGCAGAGAATTGCTTAAGACGTGATAGCACTGCAGAGTCCAGGGGTCTATCAGGTGCAACATTGTCATCAAGAATCCATGGGTGACCTGGTAGAGAAAACCTCATGTCAATAGAGAATCTGAACTTTTTCAGAGAACTTTGATTTCTGAAAGCAAAGGTCTTGACCAATATGCTTACAGAGAACTTGATGTGCTGTATATCTCTTCCTTGGATCTCTACAAAGCATATTTCGTATCAGATCCTTAGCACTATCAGAAATGCCAGGCCATGGTTGAGACTCAAAATCTAGACGACCTTGTAGGATCCGTCTGAAGATCCCTGCTTCAGTTTCTGAGAGAGAGTGAGAGAGAAGTACGACAGCAAAATCACATACCACAAATAATAATAAGAAAAGAAAAGCAGACTCAGTGATCCGTTATTAGCTTGCAAAACTAAAAAATTAACAGCAATATACCTGCCCAGAAAGGTGGCACGCCACTTAACAAAATATACAAGATGACTCCGGCACTCCATACATCAGATTCTGGTCCATAAAGTTTACACAATACCTCAGGTGCCACATAATATGGACTTCCAACTACCTCAGATAATGTTTCACCTGCAAAGTTCAAGTATGATGGCTTCCAATTAACAATAGAGGTACCAAAGTTTCCTATAAACTCTAGAGTTGGACTCATTTTGTGACATCAAGTTTTTCTCTCCAAAACAACAGTTGTACAACCCACTAAACCAAAATTGACAAGCTTCAGATACCTTTTCGGCGAATTTATGTAAATTCTATCGTTCTCCGAAAAAACTCATGCAAGATATGAAGGGTATTATTCTTCGCAAAATCATAGTGCAATCAGAAGTATTCTGTGTGTGTCTTTCTTCTGGTATGTACTTGAGTCTTTGACAATTTATTTGCAAGAAAAAACCAGCAAAAAAGTGGATAATGGATCTCTAATGAATTGTAGAATCAACTGAAATAAATGGTAAGTCAAAATCATGACATTAGCATAATCTGAATAGAATTTTCCCATAAGATTACATATGCTTTGATCTCCACTTTGATTTCTACCCTTCATAGATGTTCAAATAATTATGTATTCTTTCACCAATTAATACTGGTTCCTGTACCTAATTAAATAATAAAAGAATAGAAAACCTACTGCCTAACCCCCTTCCATAGCCCAAAAGGATATCATCTCTTACCCTTGTCAAGCCTCTTCAGCTTTACCATGAACTATCTCATCGAACAGAAATTTCTTAATTCATCATATAGATATTCTTGGAACATACAAGATCTGAAACCTCTTTCTTGTAACTAGCATATCAGGCTCTTAGTCACTTCATTTGTATCATACATCCATGCAGTTAAGCTCTGTTATACTATTATTTTCTGAATCCAGTCCAGGAATCTTGGTTTGTGTTAAAAGATGATGAGTGTTCACTCCATAATGATGGATGCAGAAGAAATGTGAAACATAAGAAGGTTATGGTGTTCCTTAAGACTAAATGAACAAAGAAAAGGTCAAAACATGTGAATCTTGCTGATAGTAATTATCAAAATACCTACCAAGAAAGCATGAAAACAAAATAGAACTATATGATACATCACCAAAATATTAGAGATAGCCAACATGATCATGGATGATATATGATGATAACCATACAAGTCCTACAATTTGACATGTACAAAGAACTTCAAAAAGAAAAAAAAATAATGAAAAAAATAATGTAAAATGGACTGGTAAAACAACAATAATGCAGAAATAAACCTGCAATCACCTGAACATTTTATTTTATGAAATATCATCAAGGGCATATAATAGCATATGCTTTTTAAGAATTCCAAACCAATGAGCTTGTAACGTTTGAGAAACAAGAAAAAGAATACCTAACAAGATTCCACTACTGAATGAGCAACATGAACAATATGAGTACCACAATCTTAACAAGACTAAAAAAGGAGCTAGAGCCACTTACTTACTATTCACAACCCCTTAAAAAATTAATAAAATAATATTTTATTATTTGCAACCCCTCTAATTTCATTTTTACTCTCATTTTTTTCTTTTTTTTCTTTCCTCACAGCCCTTGTTTATGCACTCTACTGTCACCGGTTCTCCCCACCACTTGTGTGCACTATTAAGCAGTTTGTAAGGCTCAGAACATGATATCTTTTGGACTATTATAGAATATACATTATCCTGAAAGGGTTGACTCATTGCAACAAATGTCAAAAACAATTTCTCACTTTCTCTTTAATCTTCAGTTTGTCTCATTTCATCAACTCTTTTTTTTTTTGTCATTTTATTGGAATTAAATTATAAATTGAGAACATATATATCTATTTACAAAGGGATAACTTAAGAATATTCAAAGTTCTTAACGAGGCTATAAAAAAAAGATTGTAAATAGTAATCTACTTAAAGAAAGAAATATTAGGTAAAGAGTGAAAAGATTTTATTGAAATTAAGGTATAAATTAAGAGCATATTTAGAAAGGAATAACTTGAGGAATATTCAAAGTTCTCAATGGGTTGTAAATAATAAAAAATGTTTGCAAATAGTAATCTACTTAAAAGAAATATTTCTTTAATGTACATAAAACAAGGTTAAAGAAGAAAAACCCTTTCTCTTCTCAGTAATGGGGCTATCAAGAAGAACCTGGCTTATAGAAGACAGAGAGTCCAAAATCCGTCGCTTTGAGCGCGGCGTCCTCATCGGCGCTGGCGAACAAGAAGTTCTCCGGCTTGAGATCCCGATGCATTACGCCGAGCGAGTGGCATGCTTCCACGACTCCGACGATGGTCTTGATTAGCTGCGCCGCCTTCCTCTCGCTGTAGTGCCCCTTCTGGATGATCCTGTCGAAGAGCTCCCCGCCCGCGCACAGCTCCATCACCAGGTGCACGAACAGCGCGTCCTCGAAGGTCCCCCTGATCCTGACGACATTGGGGTGCTCCGAGAGGTGGTGCATGATCTGGATCTCGCGCCACACGTCCTCGTAGTCATCGCGGCAGAAGAGCTTGACCTTGGGGATGGACTTGCACGCGTACTCCTTCCCGTCGTTCTTGTCGACGCAGAGGTACGTGGTGCCGAACTCCCCCTGCCCCAGCTTCTTCCCAATGCTGTAATGGTCCCGCAGGTTTGGGGTCTTGTGAGGGAGGACCGACGAGTGCCTGGAGGGGCGATGGGGAGGACGGTTGATCGAGGACTCGCTCATGGGTGCTAAATGGCGCAAAGACGAGATCTTGGGCTCTGAAATCGAACAAAATCGGACTTTTATGGGCACGTCACAACAAAGATTGCATCTTTTCGATCTTCTCGACGTGTTCTTCGGACTGTGAGCTCCTCCGTTGATAGAAGAGGGAAAGGACAAATGGAGGGAGTCGAGGAAGGAGGGAAGTCAAGGAAAGAAGAACAGGAATGAGGTCATCATTCCTGCACAGACCATTAAAGGGTCGTCTTTCCTTTTGCTTCAGTCGAGAGGGGAAAAGGAGTGGGATCGATCTTTCTTCGTATCATTTTCCTTTTCCTCTTACCTTTTCTTTTTTTGGCTCAAACCATCAGCCAAACAGATGGAGCAAAACGAATCAACAACTCGTTGGGTGTCTTCTCCAAGTTCTTCAACATCAAGGATGATGATATCTCTGCTGCGGCACACAGATCCCACGCACAACAGCCCAAAATACATGCATCAATGTACGGGTGGGCGGATGAATGCTTTGACGTATTCATCTCCTCCATGCAACCAAATATATCATTGGGAGTCTTCGTCGTTATGTTTGAAATGTCAATTAGCCTAATTGTCTCGTATCGATTGAATTCATGCTCTTATCGAACACACCATTGCCTTCTTTTCCCCTTTAATACATACATATAGGCTTTCTTTGAGGATATTATTTTCAAAAATATTTTATATTATGTTTTATATCTTACATAATGAATTTTTTAACAGTTAACATAAATGAATGAAAGAAAAAAAAAAAAACCATTTTTATGTACTTTTTTATTTGTCAAAGATAATGTTAGGGATCATCAGATTTTGCATATGCATAATCATTTTTGAGATTTTGTTTTGACTTGGTAACATATTTTAGATTTATAATATTTCAAATATTTTTATAGTAATAATCTCAGGCCTTGTTTATTTTAAATATATTTTTTCATCAATTTCATGAAATCAAATTTAAATATATAAAATATAAATTATTTTTATTTTCTATGATATAAGATAGAAAGAAATTGATGAAAAAAATTGTTATTAGTATGTACTTACCGTCATGCAATAATGTGTTAATGTTTTATTATGTTTCTGATTGTTAATTAGTAAAAATGCAAGTAATTGTTCGAAGATATTTTTATGCGTACATAATTACATCATATTAATGTATCCCCAAAATAATCTTTTACTGCTCTACCCGATACCCTAACTATACCTGATTGGTGATTCGAGATAGTGGACCCCACTCGTCGGATCAGACAAGTATGAAAGGAATACCCTAATGACACGCGTTCTCTCTCTCTCTCTCTCTCTCGGCGGCGACGGAAGCGGTGGTGCGACGGAGGGAGCGGCGGCATGGTAAGCATAATCTCCTCCTCCTGGTGTCCTCTTCCTCTTCTATCTCTCAGACGACGCGGGATGATGTGGAGGACCTGTCCCGTGCTCAATCGACCCGCGTCGACGCCTTTACAGCCAGTAGCGGTGAGGAAAAGGATAAAAATTTAGCAGCCCCATCTCTTCACCTCATTCGGTGTCGACTACTGGCGCTCTGGTCGGCGTCGGGATCAGTTGATGTTTGAATCTGGGGCGTAAGGAACCAACTACATGGAAAGAAAAAGTAAGAGAGGGAAACGGGAGAAAATAGTGAGGGTTATAGGTAAACAGCGAGAAGATTATTAGATGCGCGCACATGAAATTATGCATGATCTTTAGATAGGTATGAATCTTATTAATGGGCATGGGAGAAAGCAAAAGATTACGCTTTTCTTGGTAATCTTTTCTTGGGTTTTCTGATTCAGATATATGCTTTTACTATGTATGATATCGTTTGCTTTGATTCAATGATTGAGACTCAACCGTGTTTTAGAATGGTCGGGTAGAATGTGCCTAAATCTTAGACTTAATTACAGTATCGATTTTGTGAATTGTCTCGGTGGAAGAACTAGTTATTGGTAGGAAGCACTAGTATGTTGCAAATCATTGCGCTGCATGATTCCAACTTGAGGGCACTCAATCATCATCACGTAGTTTAAGGAATTTCTTCTACCATGGAATCATATATTGTTGTATAGCCATGAATATTAATAGAAAATTAAATGGTTCCCCTTTTGTATTTAACAATTTGTTTTTTATTTGGGGAAATCATGCTGATATTACTTCAATATTTTAAAAGACTACGATTTATGGGGCACCTCCGACACTATAAAATCAGTCTGCTAAGAAATTTGATCTTTATAGATCCGTTCTAGTGTATTTTAATGAATTATTTATTCTTCGACAATGCAGGCTGCAAGAATACTTGCTAACTTGCTTGTTATGGGTTCTGGGATATTAGGAAGGGCTGTTTTACAAGCATATCGTAAAGCACTTGAAAGTAAGTTTGCTGAGATATATGATTTATCAAATTATAGATGTTGATTTGCAATGCTAAATTTCTTTTAGTTTTGAGAAAAAATTTGTAGATTCTGTCATGTTCTCATTTTCTGTTTGAATTTTAGATGGTTCTACTCCATTCAAAAAACAAGTATCTGAGTCATTAGTGATAAAGTTACAATTGTTATAGTCACTTAGTACCTGAAAGTCACAATCAATGGATGACAAAACATGTGAATTCCATACATAACAAGTGCAGAGGATTTTGAAGTTCTGAAAGACATGATGTTGAGTTCAGCACCAGTAGGACTGGTGCCTTATCTATTTGTATCAGCTCTAAAGAGAAAATTTTAAGATTTTTTTTCAGGCATGAAATGTTCATTGATCGCAATCATGGTTTTCAATACTGGGTCCAATATCAGTTTCACTAAACTATTCATCTAGTATGGTACCGGCATCGGTCCGTACACTGATATCTGTTGTCTGGTAAAATAATTAAAAATAATGAATTGTATATAGATTATGCTTGAACCATGATTGTTGTTTACCAACTTAGATCAATAAACGACTAATTGGTTGTACTTGGGGATGGTTTCTAATCTTGGAATTTTAAGATTTCTGGTGATTGTTCTCTGTCATTCAGTGTTTAAGAGCAATAAGCCACTGGTTTTAAAGGTTTTGAAACTTGGAAGCATCAGCATGTCTGGTGATTTTTCTTCTCTTATGACGACAATTTTTGAAGCACTTTACTCCTTTCCTACCAGGATTTTATACTATGTTTAAGATATATGATCTTGTTCATCATATTGAACAGTCTGTTTAAACAAAAAGGCTTCAGTGATGAAAATAATAAAAGGAAAAATATTATTTATTTAAATGGAAATGTTGTTTGACCCTGACATACAATTGACCTAGAGTTACATTTTCCTAGAAATCATTGTTATGTGAAATTTTTAATTATTTAAATTCTAGATATTTATAGTCTAGCTACTCATTTGATCCAATCTTTCACTTAGGTGGAATATGTTTTTGAAATATTTAGACTTTTTTTGTTAAAGAAACTTGAAGCCGAGGACCTGCTTTAGTTGATCCATTTATAAAATACCAATCTTGTCAAGTACGATAAATAGTTAGATTCTACTATTATTGGTTAATTTTTTGCTTCTACATATTGTGCTTTTTTATTTGCATTGTCTTTCATTTTGCCAAAAATTCTTCATTTACCCATGAAGAATTTTGGTGAAGGTTTAAAATTATATGTCGCAAGTTTAATAGATAAGTCCTTCAAGCTTGGGCTAGTTTTCGTTGGCATTCTGGATTCAGTCATAGATATTTAACCCTTCAACTTGAGAAATGTTTGAAATCGAATTAGAAAATGAAAAATAAATCATGTTTTCCTTTTTAAATAATTTTTTTTCATTTTTTCTTGGGTAAGAATCCTTGTCTCATGTTCACTCCAAAAAATTGCAATTATTGTGTATGGCCTTGTAAACATGATAAACTTCATTAATTTGCATCAGACAGTCAACTGTTCTTCAGTCCCAACTATCAGGTAACTTGCCTTTTTTACTTTTTAACCTTCTTTTTTTTCTTTCTTACTATTATTAGCTCTCTTGCCCCTTTTGTTGCCTAAACTACGTGATTAAGGCTTGAGATCAGCCAACTGGAGCATGAACCAGGAAGCTTAAGAATAAAGAGGAGCATTGAACGAGCACCCAAGCAATTATGGTGCAGAAGGATGTGGATGGAGGGTGGAGGGGTGAGGATGGGTATGAAGATAGGGATGAATTTTAATTTTGGGTATCAGAGATCTAATGTATGCCAACTTATGATTTAGTTATGACTTACTAGATAGCTATAGGCATGTCTTTGTTATCTTGAGTTTGACATTTACATATGGTATTGACTTTGTAAATATGAACCACTTAATGATAATACATATGCAATTGCCCTATTAAAAGAATGTGTTCTATGAATGAGACCTGATGCTTGTGCTTACAGACTATTGTAACAATAAATGACCATCTCTAGAATTTATTTTGGTAAAAGATTTTCAAAGTCTTAAGTTTGATGTGGTAAGTTTCAAATTGCTTAAGATTCGAGAGTTTCTTGTGCTGCACTAAATTCAGTTACTGTAAAATTTCTTCAGATTAAAATGAGATCATTTTTCTACATTGAAAGACTAGCCAATTTTCTTTTCTGAGAATTGGTACCTATTGTGCTTGATGTCATTGTCTTGTAATCAAAATTATTTTATAAATTTACGACACAAGCCTATGGTTTTCTGATTTGTCAGCAGCTGATTATATATCCATACGGGTCTTCTTTATGGATATCTTAAAGTGGGCATACTGCATCCATAGTAGTTTTAAGGATCACTGCTCATTCCCACCTACCCCCTCCTCTCTCCTTCATTTTCACTTTTTCATTCTTCTCCTCGTAATTATGGCATAGTTTTTTTACTTTGATTTTTTTTTTTCATTCACAGATATGTCCTTCCTTGCTACTGGCATATAAGAGCACATATATGAATAACTCTTAACTTATTTCTTGAATTGTTTTCTGCAGATGCAAATAAAACCGGTGTTGCAAATGAAACTATACAGAATATACGGAGAGCTAGTAAGGCTATGACCGAACAAGAAGCTAGGCAGATATTGGGAATCAATGAACAGTCAACTTGGGAGGAGATCCTGAAGGTTCAGTATCCTAGTTTCTGCATTTTATGATTGTTATCATGGGAGGTTATGCTGTTCTCTCCGTAATGATGGCATAAAGCTTTCTAATTTATTCTTAGGGTACTTGTAGCAAATTATATGTGAAGAATTTTTCTTATTTAACACAAATAACATTGTTTGTTACCGATAATTCACTCAGAAAATTAACCTTTGTAGTCTACCTACTCCAACTCAATTATACATAGTTGATCCCAGAAAAAGTTCTGTTGTTGATGTAGATAGTTGTTCTTTTATGGTCCCGAGCTTTTTTAAATTTTTTATAAAAATATTTATATTTGTCGAGTCTGAATTTTCATTATTCTGACTACACAGAAGTACGATGTCTTATTTGAGAGAAATGCTAAACATGGAAGCTTCTATCTCCAGTCTAAGGTTCACAGGGCTAAAGAGTGTCTGGAAGCAGCCTACCAAGGGAAGGGGTGAATGATATGTTGGAGTCTGCAAACTTATTCACAGCTATAAATGCTTTCTATAGCAATATTGCATGCGTTAAGCAAACTAAATGCCTATGCGTCTCTTTCGACACAAATTTGCCTTGGAGGTTACCTTGCACTTGGAACGCTGTGTTTTGGCACTGAACACTTCTAGCTGATCCAAATGCTTGTTTTAGGACACCTCTCTTCTCTGTTCTAGATCGTGTTGTTTGAATGCTAAGCATCTGCTTGTTTTCCTGAAGAGTAAATGTTTTTCAGTTATTTCTTCTTGGCTAAAGTATTATGTTATTTTTGTATCATCATTGTGGTTGCCATTGAGATGTTTGTTGCGCCTCAATCAGATATGTTGTGTACTTATGCGTCAGACTGTATAATGATTTATATTTTTTCACGTTATTGAATAATACAATAAGAAATCAAAATGAATATGCTGATATTGAGCTATAAAAATGTCGATATTATCGATCGATCCGTATTCAAAACCTTTGGGTGCTTATTTGAAGAGTAGAGGCAGTCACATGTTATCATTACTTGGATGTTTCATGTATAGAATTTGCATCAGGCATAGATCTAATCAATTGTTGGATTATTGATCATTGGTTGATTAGTAGATTTAACAGTATTTTGTCATCTTTAATATTTGAGAAAGACAAAAACATTTTTGAAATAAAAAATTGAATATATTTGATAAAAAAACACAAGTTAAGAATACTTAAGTTCTTTTACGATTAAAGCCGTCTAATCGGTGAATCGAGCCAATCAAAGATTTGAGTTGGCGATCATTACCGAAGAACTCTGCTGCTTTGATCGTTCTGTAGTAGAAAGAACTATAGCTGTTCGCTGACCATTACGAGAACGTATTGGAAAGAACTATAGCTGTTCGCTGACCATTACGAGAACGTATTGGCTCTTTGTGATGCAGTGCGTATTGATCCTTTCAAACTTGGGCAAATTTTCAGAAAAAAAAACTTCTTTTTGGATTTTTTTTTTTCTCGAGTAGCTCCTCATTTTTAGAATTTCCAAACAGTATCTTCTTTTTGCCTAATATATTTTTCTTTATTTTTATTCTTTTTCCTATCAAGTGATCCATAAGGTGAACAATCTCAGTTATAGTATTTTTACACTGCATTACAGTGTTTCTAGTAATATAAAAAAAAAATCCTATAACATAGTACAAAAATATCATGTTACGATATTTCTATACTGCATTACAATATTTTTCTAATATTGTTAAAAATAAAAGCACTACATTACAGTGTTTTTGTAATGTGTTATGATATTTTTCTAGTATTATTAAAAACATTATAGCACAGTATAAAAACACTATAAATATAATATTTTTTATAAAATTTAGATAAAAATATTATTTTATTGGTATTGATGAAAATGCTATCACAGTATAAAATATAATAATAATATAATATTATTTTTATTAGATAAGAAATACTGTTCGAAAATTCTAAAAATGAGGAGGCTTCTTGGGAAAAATAGAGAAAGACTTTTTGCCAAAAGTTTGCGGGTCAAACTTATGCGTCCATCATTTTCTCCTTCAGATCGATCGATCGATCGATCGATCAGTCAAACTCACACTATCTATCACAAGTGGAGGATACAATGACATTTAGAGCATACCGAGCTATTGCAACGATTTCGTATCTCACGTTGCAGCTTCGATGTGATGGAAAGCAGATTGGAAAGTGTAATATATGCGTATCTATCTATCCACAGGAAGCTAGTAATCAGTAAACAATTTGGTTTAGTACCTTAGTTGGTGTTTGATTCTCTTAGTCTCAATGTGTTCTGGAAATTGGAATGAGTAGGTCTCCTTTTTATATGTTTAGTTTATGCAACTCCAACATCTGAATCAAAATCAAAGATGGTTAGGTAGCTAATATAATTTTATCAACTTAAAACATTTTACTTGTCCATGTGATATTTTGTTTTATATCATTTGATTATATACTATTTTATATTTCTAAGTTTTCTATTAAGTTTCCTTTTCTTTCATTATTACTATTATTTTGTATTTGTATTATGTTGTACTCTCATTTTCCATTTTTATATGCTACCTTACCTATATATTTTATATTTTTGGTATTTTACTTCGGATGATTTTTTTTTTAAAAAAATCTATTTTGGCTTTTCTCGAAATATATCTCAATTCTTAATTTTTTTTTCATTTGGTGTTCTTTTTTCTTTAGCACCCCTAAATGTTCTTAATCATCAACACCTCCTTCTTTATATGGGAATTATTGGTCATCGTCTTTGCTCCATCTTGACTTGTTCCTATTTATGTCTTCATTACCATCGGAAAGGACTCTTGAGAGCGAACAGTTCGAGACCTTCCTTCATATTATTGATGGCCTATAAGGTTGTCACTGTGCCAACCTCTTTCTAAATTCACTTTCAAAAGATGATATGAAAGATCTATCGGGACCTTACCGAGAAGAAACATGTGACAAGGTCAAGTAGAAAGGTAAAGGCAACTATAGTGGAATGAAAGTGATGAATGACAATGATTTTGGAGAAGGTGGTGGTGGCGACGATGGACATTTAGGGTCTTATAGGAAAAAAATATCAAATAAAAAAATTAAAAATTAGGCACATTCTAAAAAAAAAAGTTTCATGTGAGAAAATTAACTTATCTTTCTTTATCTAAAATATTTAAATCTAAGTTAACGATAATACATCCATAAGAGAATCTATTCAATAGGACTAACTTGGGTGTCACCATGTTTGACCTAATCTTATACACTGACTTAGCCGAATTGCTAAATCATCATGTATTTTATTCATGTTCATTTAATATAATAAGATAAAGTCAAGTATAGGGTTAAAAATAAATACAAAGATCAAGTTTCAAAATTCTCACATCAAGAAATGTTGCTCATTTATTTCACATGAGAACATTATAGCAATGGAGTGTCCACCAATTCAAACATTGGCTTACTATATTGTTGAACGATACTCTTCTCTATGCCTTGTGTATAAATTAACTGTTTTTACTTAAAAAATTATATCTTTGTGCTAGGACAAAAAAATCATTAATATCTTAGTTAGCCTAATGTAGTTTAGACCCATATACATAGGATTATTCGAGGTGCATTCGAGGTGGAAACATGGAGCTTCCGAGATGTCACCTACGCAAAGACCGAAGACGAAAGATTTTTTGATCTGATCCCTTCGATGTCCAAATTAGTAACCCGAGGTACGTGAATATGAATGTGAGTAGTCAAGCAAGGTTCCTTTTTATCATATTCAAGATGAGTATTCGTACTTGGTCAAAAAGGGCAAGAAGAAAGCTTGCGATTACCTTTCTAGTCATAAAGGGCAAGAAGAAATCTTATGATTACCTATTTTGAATCTTTGTCCATATGGGCAGACGGGTGGAGGGGTGACCTTCGTCTCCTCCTCCCTTTATAGATATCATATGATGGTTACATATCGGATAAAGGTTAACTAATAATGTATTCTTTATCATTCGTACTCCCCCCGAATGCATACTTTGGGGCTCTTATAAGTGCGACTTAAAGTATGATATTTAGTTCATATGACATAAGAGTGTTCGAGATCTCCTTTCATAGGTCGGGTTTTCCTGACTCATGTATCTCGGGCACATTTTATCCTATGCTTTCAGTGTGGTGGATCTCCTCACAAGAGTTAGATTTTTTCACTCACATGCCTTAGGCATACTTTACCTTGTGTCTCCGCCATGGTAGATTTTTCTTCACGTGGATCAGGTTTTTTTTATTTATGTACCTCAGACAAATTTTACTTTGTGCCTCCATCTCATAGCGGATTTTTCTTTATATGGATTGGGTTTTTTCGACTCATATGTCTCAAGCATATTTGGTCTTGTGCCTCTATCGAGGCTAATTTCTCTTCACGTAGGTTGAGTTTTCTTAATTTACATACCTCAAGCATATTTGACCTTGTACCTCTACCATGGTGGATTTCTCATGGGTTATGTTTTCTTGACTCATACACCTTAGATATATTTAGTCTTGTGTCTCCATCATAACGAATTTTTTTTCATGTGGGTCAAGTTTTCTCGACTCACATGCCTCAAATACATTTGGCCATGTACCTCCATCATGACAGATTTCTCATTACATAGGTCAGGTATTTCCAACTCATGTGTCTTGAGCACATTTGACATTATGCCTCCGTTATGACTGATTTCTCTTTATATGGATTGGATTTTTCTAACTCATATATCTTGGGTACATTTGACTTTATGCCTATATTGTGACAATTTTTTTTCATACAAGTCAAGTTTTCTTGACTTACACACCTCGAGCACATTTGTTCTTATACCTCTATCATAACGGATTTCTCTTTATGCGAGTTGAGATTTCCTGACTCATATACCTCGAACATATTAGCTTTGTACCTCCACCGTAGTAGATTTTTTTATTACATAAGTCGAGTTTTTCCAACTCATGCATCTCATGTACATTTGGCCTTGCACCTCCGTCATAGTGGATTTTGATATTTTTTTAATCTTTTATTAGATGCTTCTTGAGTCCATTATTCAATAATGTCCCTTTGGAATGTTGAATCTCGGATTTTGATGATGAAGTCAATTGTCATTTGTTATCTAATCTATATGTTGAGATAAGTGTGCAGGATTAACTACGATGAAAGTAAGATATGCAGCAGGAGTTGCGCCGGAATCAAGACAATGATCACGTTGGGAGTTCGAGAGTTCGACGGAAGTTCGGACAGTCGTCGGAGGTTCTGCGGGAACAAATCCGAGAAGTCCATGAGCTTACCAAAGAAGCTCGTCGGAACTCGCCAAGTGGATCGTCGCAAGTCCAGGAGTTTGCCAGAAGTCTACAGGAGCATCACCGAGGGTTCATCGGATGATCGACGGAAGTTCGCCGGAAGCTCGCCGGAAGAAGCGATTGACGCACCGGAGTAAGTTGCAGTAAATGTCTTAGGAAATATCGTAGTTAGCACAATGATTAAGTTAGAAATGGGAGGTGATCCCATTAACTTAATCTTGGGGCAATTGGGCCCTTGAAAAACCCAAATTAGGCTGAATGGATCAACCCATTTGGACCCTGATTTCTGCCAGGCGGTTGAACCGCCCCAGCGAGGAGGTGGCACCGCATGAGCTCGGTCTTCGAGCTCTGGCAGGAGGTGTAACCGCCTCAGTCAGACGGTGGCACCGCTTGAGCTCAGTCTTCGAGCTCTGGCAGGAGGTGCAACTGCCCCTGACAGGAGGTGGCACCGCCCAGAGGCTCAATCTTCGAGCTCTGCCAGGCGGTGCAACCGCCAGATCCCAGAATTCCGGGAATTGACAGTTTTGAGCTCGAAATTCAAACTGGGTTGGGGCCTATAAATACCCCACCCTTTTAGCACTGAAAGAGTACCAAAAACACACCAAAATCCTGATCTTATTATGTGATTTTTAGAGCTCAAAATTGTTGTAAAGGCCAAAAGTTCTTCTCCCTCTTTTCTTCCAAGTTCTAATCTTTAAAGAGAGGAGAGAAAATTCTGTAAGGGTTGTCTCCTAAGCCCGTCAAAAGGAGTGAAACTGTAAAAGGGTGGTTGGCCTTCGCCTATTGAAGGAAGGCCTCTAGTAGACGTCGATGACCTCGTCGGTGGAGGAAGCCAAAAGTGGACGTAGGTCAAGATTGACCGAACCACTCTAAATCTCAGTTTGCATTTACTTTGAGCATCTTATCCTTACTGCAAACCTCCTCAATAGCTTACTGCCTTCTGCACATTTACGATCGTGTTTTAAAGTTCAGTATTTTCCGAATCGGCGTTTAGACGTAAATCAATTTTATCGTACGAACATTATATTTCAGTTTGCGCTTACATTTTAACTTTCATCATAACTGCAAACTGCCTTCATAGATTTTCTTTAACTACATCTCGCTTGATTACAAGTTAAAGAGATTTACGAATTGACTTTTCTACCGAAATCGCTTTTATCGTACGAACACCTTTTTAATCGTCGAAAGTTTTCCGCTGCACTAATTCACCCTCCCCCCCTCTTAGTGCTCTTGATCCTAACAATTGGTATCAGAGCGGGGTTAACTCTCAAACGGATTAAAACCCAAGAGAGATGGCATACGTCGAAAACCAAGAGGGTCATTCTATTACACGTCCACCCATGTTCAATGGGACGGACTACACCTATTGGAAGACCCGAATGAGGATCTTTCTTATTTCTATGGATTTTGAACTTTGGAATCTTGTCGAAAATGGATTTTCAAAGTCTTCTCTTCCAATGATCGATTGGAATGAATTGGAGAAGAAGGCTTTCGCTCTTAATGCAAAGGCTATGAATGCCTTATTTTGTGCGCTTGATAAAAACGAGTTCAATCGTGTTTCGGTTTGTGAAACCGTATTTGATATTTGGCACACACTCGAAGTGACTCACGAAGGCACAAGTAGAGTGAAAGAGTCAAAAATCAATCTTTTGATACATTCTTTCAAACTTTTCCGGATGAAACCGAGTGAGACTATTGGCGACATGTTTACCCGTTTCACGGATATCGTCAACGGTCTAAAAGGACTCGGAAAAAGTTTTTCGGATTTTGAGCTCGTAAATAAGATTCTAAGATCCCTTCCTAAGAGTTGGGATCCTAAAGTCACTGCTATTCAAGAGGCAAAAGATCTAAACAACTTCCCTCTTGAAGAACTAATCGGGTCGTTAATGACCTACGAGATGATTTGCAAGGCTCGTGAAGAGCAAGAAGACATCCTTCCAAAGAATAGGAAGGATATGACACTTAGAACTTCAGAATACTACTTGAGAGAAAACTCAAGTGATGAGGACTGTGACGATGACTTGGCACTTCTAACAAGAAAATTTTAAAAAATTATTAAAAGAAACAAGTTTAAGAATGAAACAAAAAATAAATTTGAACCCAAGAAGGACCAAGTTATTTACTATGAGTGCAAAAAGTCGGGACACTACAAGAGTGATTGTCCTCAAGTCAAAGATAGAACATCAAAGAAGAAGGCGCTCAAAGCAACGTGGGATGACTCGAGCACGTCCGAATAAGAGGAGTCCAACACCGAGCAAGTTGCTCATTACGCCTTAATGGCCATCGGGGAGGAGGTAACAAATTTAATAGATGCAGATTTATCATTTGATGAATTATTAAATACCTTCCATGACTTATTTGATGAATGCAAGATTATTAGTAGAAAATATAAATTGTTAAAAAAGGAGCATGATAGTCTTACTTGTAATTTTGATAAGTTAAAAACTGAATATCATGATAGTTTAGGTTCATGCATAAAATGCCATGATCTAGAAACTCTCCAAAAGAAAATTTTGCTACTTAAAGACACCTTGAAGAAATTCGAGGTTGGTAGCAAGTCTTTGAACATGATCCTTGCAAACAAGGGTCACGTTCCCAAAAGAAGTGGAATCGGATTTGTGAGAAGTCCTCACCAAAATCCAACCACCTTCATAAAAGGCCCCATCTTACATGTTCGACACCAAAGCAAATGCAACTTTTGTTGCAAACTTGGACACAAAACGCATTATTGTCTATTCAAGAAAATTAGTCCGAACAAATTAATTTGGGTTCCTAAAGGAACCATGATAAATTCTATGCAACATGATAAACAATGTAGATCTATTTTTGAGGCACCCAAAAGCAAATGGGTACCTAAAGATCATCCTTTCTTGTAGAAACCTATACCATCGCAAGCTAGGAGCAAGAGATGGTACCTTGATAGTGGATGCTCAAGGCATATGACCGGAGATCCATCTCAATTCTCTAAGCTCACTAGCATAGACGAAGGCTATGTCACCTTCGGAGACAACAACAAGGGTAAAATCATTAGCAAAGGAACCATAGGTAACAAATCCAACTTCTTTATTGAAGATGTTTTGTTAGTTGATGGTTTAAAACATAACCTCTTGAGCATTAGTCAATTATGTGATAAAAGATATATTGTCAGATTCGAATCTAATGCTTGCATCATTGAAAAACCACACAAAAATACATCTATGATTGCATTAAAACAAAATAATGTATACACTATTGACATCAATGATTTGTGTAATGAAATGTGTTTTTCGGTTTTGAATGAGGATGCTTGGCTATGACATAGAAGATTAGGTCATGCTAGCATGAAACTAATCACTCAAATATCATCTTAAGAACTTGTAAGAGGAATTCCTCATATCAAGTTTATCAAAGATTATGTATGTGATGCTTGCCAATTAGGTAAACAAATTAAGGGTAGTTTCAAATCTAAGAATCAAATAAGCACCTCTAGGCCCTTACAATTGATCCATATGGACTTGTTCGGACCAATCTCTACATCAAGCCTAGGAGGTAGCAAATACACCTTTGTCATTGTGGATGACTATAGCAGATACACATGGACTTACTTCTTAAAACAGAAAAATGAATGCTTTAGATATTTTACCAAGTTTTGTAAACTTGTTCAAAATAAGAAGGGTTCTATGATTTCGTCAATTAGAAGTGATCACGGCGGTGAATTTCAAAACCATGATTTCCAAGAATTTTGTGAACTCAATGGATACAACCATAATTTCTCTACTCCTAGAAATCCTCAACAAAATGGAGTTGTAGAAAGAAAAAATCTAAATTTACAAGAAATGGCAAGAACCATGTTGAATGAACATAGTCTACCCAAATATTTTTGGGCCGAAGCCGTAAACACTGTATGCTATATTTTGAATAGAGTTCTAGTAAGACCCTTACTCACCAAAACTCCCTGTGAGTTATAGAACAATAAAAAACCCAATGTTTCATATTTTTAAAGTCTTTGGGTGTAAGTGTTTTATCTTGAATGAAAAAGATAACTTAGGAAAATTTGATGCTAAATCCGATGAAGGAATCTTTCTTGGTTATTCTTCGATTTCTAAAGCTTTTCGTATCTTCAATAAAAGAACTTTAATTATTGAAGAATCCATTCATGTTGTTTTGAATGAGATTTCCGAAATCAGGAAAAATGATTTTGATGATGATGTTAATTTTAATTCCTTGAATTTAAATGAAACCCCGTCTCCAACTAGCAACTTGGATGCATCCACTTCCGAAACATCCTTACCCAAGGATTGGAAGTATGTAGATGCTCATCCTAAGGAGCTAATCTTATGAGACACATCAAAGGGGGTTCAAACACGTTCTTCTCTTAAAAATTTTAGTGCCAACGCCGCTTTTCTCTCCCAAATTGAATCTAATGTGTTGACGAAGCCATGAAAGATGATTCATGGATTATCGCAATGCAAGATGAATTAAATCAATTTGAGAGAAATGAGGTGTGGAAGCTTGTTCCTAGGTCAACTGACCATTTAGTTATTGGTACTAAATGGGTTTTTAGAAACAAGCAAGATGAATATGGTATCGTGGTTAGAAACAAGGCTAGATTAGTGGCCAAAGGTTTCAACCAAGAAGAATGTATCGATTACGAAGAAACCTTCACTCTTGTGGCTCGATTAGAAGCCATAAGGATGCTCCTTGCCTACGCTAGTAGTAATAATTTTAAGTTATTTCAAATGGATGTTAAAAGCGCTTTTCTTAATGGCTTTATTTCCGAAGAAGTTTATGTTGAACAACCTCCTAGATTTGAAAATAATAGCCTCCCTAATCATGTGTTTAGATTAACTAAAGCTCTCTACGGTTTAAAACAAGCTCCGAGGGCTTGGTATGAGAGACTTAGTTCTTTTCTTATTGAAAATAATTTCACAAAAGGCAAGGTTGATACTACATTGTTCATCAAGAATTTTGAAAATAATTTTCTCATTGTTCAGATTTATGTTGATGATATTATCTTTGGTTCTACGAATGAATCTCTTTGTGAATCTTTTGCTAAAATTATAAGTCTTAAATTCGAAATGAGTTTAATGGGAGGATTAACATTCTTCTTAGGCTTACAAATCAAACAACTAAGCAATGGCATCTTTATTAGTCAAACTAAATATGCTATGAATTTGCTAAAAAGGTTTAATATGAATAGCTCAAAAGCTATATGAGCACCTCCACTAAGTTAGAAATTGATGAAAGTGGAGAAAGCTTCGATCAAAAAACTTATAGGGGCATGATAGGAAGTTTACTTTACCTCACTGCAAGTAGACCAGATATCATGTTCAGTGTAGGACTTTGTACTAGATTTCAATCAAACCCTAAGATATCTCATTTCAAAGTAGTTAAAAGAATACTTAGATATCTTAATGGTACCATAAATCTAGGATTATGGTACCCAAAATCAAAGAATCTTGAGTTAATTGCTTATGCTGATGCAGACTTTGCTGGCTGTAGACTAGATAGAAAAAGCACATCAGGAACATGTCAATTTTTAGGACATGCCCTTGTTTCTTGGTCATCTAAGAAACAAAACTCGGTTGCACTATCAACAACCGAAACTGAATATATTGTAGCAAGTGCATGCTGTGCACAAGTTATATGGATGAAAAACACCTTAGAAGATTATAAAGTTCATCTTAAAAATATTCCCATTAAATGTGATAACACAAGTGCAATATGCTTAACAAAGAATCCTATACAACACACAAGAACAAAACATATTGATATTAGACATCACTTTATACGAGATCATGTTACTAATCATGATGTAATCATAGAGTTCATTGATACTAAACATCAACTAGCTGATATTTTTACAAAACCTCTAAGTGAAGAACAATTTGATTTCATAAGAAGAGAATTATGAATGTTGATGTGTCCGAATACATAAACTAGTTAAAATTATTTTTTGAACTTTATTGAATGATCAAATCACTTGATTGTCATTACATGCCTAAATAACATGTTGGAAATTATGTGTTGAATACAAAAATTTCCATAACAATAAGCATGTTTTGTCTTCATGATTGTATTTGAAAATCCATAGCATAGTCTTGTCCGACTGCATGAAAGTGTTAATTTCATTTTCGGATTCGCTTAACAATTGGTATCCTAACAATCGGATTTTCTCATACACTTATTATATGAAAATTATTTTTCTGAAATGGATTTGATAAAATGATTCCTGCTTATAAATTCTATCTTGAAATATGGATGATAGTGTTTTTACTTGCAAAGATTTGTTTCACATACATATCTTGATCCTTGTAAAAATGAAGCATGATTTAATCTCTCATCGATTTTAACTTCACTCAAAGTAAACTCACAAATAGCCTTCCTCCTTCATGCAAAAAGATTATAACAAATAAAAAGGAAGAAGTACTCAAAGCGATCTACATATCATGCTTTCCTTTATATGCTTGTATAATTGATTTCCTATCACTCACTATTGGAAAATAACATGAACCTAGTAAAGGCATGAACAATTATCACACTTATGCTCAAAATTTACTTATATTATTCTCCTGGTATCACAATTACCACACTTTTTATTGATGACAAAGGGGGAGAAATATATGGGTATTAATGCTATGCTATGCCTTGTTTGTATCGTGTCAAGATATCAAACAAAAAACTTACATCATAATGTGATGAAATGCAATAATTGCTAAAACATTTGAAATGTGTGCATCATGTAATGATATCAAAATCTTACTTCGCAGTTTTACATGTTGACATCTTACAATATGATGAATTGCTACTATTACCATCATTCAAACTTGTAATGTAAAATTTGAAAATGAATGTCAAGCCTTGACATCATCTTCAAAGGGAAACATCATGATGGGAATCATGATGGGAGTATTGATAAGTTTAAATGATTTTAACTTATCAATATATCTCTTGAATTCAAAGGTTTTGAATTCAAGAATGACTTATCTCAAGTATGGCATATAGACAGGGGGAGTTAAGGTTAACTCCATTATCAATTGATTGTCATCATAAAAAAGGGGGAGATTGTTGAATCTCGGAATTTGATGATGAAGTCAATTGTCATTTGTTATCTAATCTATATGTTGAGATAAGTGTGCAGGATTAACTACGATGAAAGTAAGATATGCAGCAGGAGTTGCGCCGGAATCAAGACAATGATCACGTTGGGAGTTCGAGAGTTCGACGGAAGTTCGGACAGTCGTCGGAGGTTCTACGGGAACAAATCCGAGAAGTCCATGAGCTTGCCAAATAAGCTCGTCGGAACTCACCAAGTGGATCGTCGCAAGTCCAGGAGTTTGCCAGAAGTCCGCAGGAGCATCACCAAGGGTTCATCGGATGATCGACAGAAGTTCGCCGGAAGAAGCGATTGACGCACCGGAGCAAGTTGTAGTAAATGTCTTAGGAAATATCGTAGTTAGCACAATGATTAAGTTGGAAATGAGAGGTGATCCCATTAACTTAATCTTGGGGCAATTGGGCTGAAAAATCCAAATTGGGCCGAATGGATCAACCCATTCGGACCCTGATTTCTGCCAAGCGATTGAACCGCCCCAGCCAGGAGGTGGCACTGCCTGAGCTCGGTCTTCGAGCTTTGGCAGGAGGTGCAACCGCCCCTGATAGGAGGTGGCACCGCCTAGAGGCTCAATCTTCGAGCTTTGCCAAGCGGTGCAACTGCCTCAGTCAGGAGGTGCAACCGCCAGGTCCCGGAATTCCAGGAATTGACAGTTTTGAGCTCGAAATTCAAACTGGGTTGGGGCCTATAAATACCCCACCCTTTCAGCACTGAAAGAGCACCAAAAACACACCGAAATCTTGATCTTATTCTGTGATTTTTAGAGCTCAAAATTGTTGTAAAGGCCAAAAGTTCTTCTCCCTCTTTTCTTCCAAGTTCTGATCTTTAAAGAGAGGAGAGAAAATTCTGTAAGGGTTATCTCCTAAGCCCGTCAAAAGGAGTGAAACTGTAAAAGGGTGGTTGGCCTTCGCCTATTGAAGGAAGGCCTCTAGTAGACGTCGGTGACCTCGTCGGTGGAGGAAGCCAAAAGTGGATGTAGGTCAAGATTGACCGAACCACTCTAAATCTCAGTTTGCATTTACTTTGAGCACCTTATCCTTACTGCAAACCTCCTCAATAGCTTACTACCTTCTGCACATTTACGATCGTGTTTTAAAGTTCAATATTTTCCGAATCGACGTTTAGACGTAAATCAATTTTATCGTACGAACATCATATTTCAATTTGCGCTTACATTTTAACTTTCATCATAACTGCAAACTGCCTTCATAGATTTCCTTTAACTACATCTCGCTTGATTACAAGTTAAAGAGATTTACGAATCGGCTTTTCTACCGAAATCGCTTTTATCGTACGAACACCTTTTTAATCGTCGAAAGTTTTCTGCTGCACTAATTCACCCCCCCCCCCCCCCCCCCCCCCTCTTAGTGCTCTTGATCCTAACATGGAATTGTCCTGAAGGAACACTTGTTTTAACTGTGTGAGAAGAGAGATTAGCTCCCTTCCTATAAATCTCATCTCACCATATGGGTGAGGTTCATTCCTCTATTTGAACTTCTAGAGCCTCCTTAGAAGTCTTCTATATTTCGTTTTGAGTCCTAGAAGGATGAGTCGATCCTTGAGTCTTTCATAGTCTTGACGTCGATTATGTAATAAATCGATCTTCTACCATTTTGGTCTTCTGCCTCCTTAGGTTGGGATATCTTTTTTTTCTTATACAAGTTCCTCCCAATCTACTAATGGTTAAAAGGTCAAGATCCGTGCTCCGTCTTTTGACAATCCAAGGGCGGTGGAGGTCCGGACCTCTCTTATGCTAGGGAAGATAGTTTTTGTGAACTTAAAGGTTCTTTGGCACTTAGAGTACATGAAAAGTCTATATGACTATGATTTAGTGGTGAATGCACCACTTATAGATTACTTACGAGTTAAGTATTCCATCCCAACTGAGTTCGACTTGCAAGTTCCCTGACTCGATTAACGTCCAATCGACCCCACGCCCAGGTCTCTTTGTTTATCCTACAATGCTCTCTATGTGGGACTTCATCTTCCCCACCATCCGTTGATATTATCTTTTCTATAATAGTGGAAGATATCGTCCTCATTGGAGAATGCTGGCGTGCCGACATTACTCTCACCCATAAACTTTTTGTAGCTTGTTTTCAATTGTGTAAGAGGAGAGGTGTCTATTACTTAGTCACTCGAGGGGGCCTTAAACTTAATGGAGCCTAGGGTTGGAATAGGTTAATGGAGCCTAGGGTAGGAATAGGCTCCATTAAACTTTTTGTAGAATACTGGCGTGCAATAGTGGAAGATATTGCCCTTATCGAAGAATGCTGGCATGCTGACATTACTCCCACCTATAAACTTTTTGCAGGTTATTTTCAACTGTACAAGAGGAGAAGTGTCTATTACTTAGTCACTCAAGAGGAGCTTTAAACTTAATGGAGCCTATTCTAACCTTAAGGGTTGGAAGAAGCATTTCTTCCTCGTAGGTTCGATCGAGATCAGTGGTTCGATCTTGCCTGGTCAACACATTATATATATAACACTTGCCCTTCTTATCGAATAAGGGGGCAGGTCAATATTGAGAAATCTGTGGCAATATCACATATGTAGCAGAAGAACAGAAATAAAAATCCAAGATTTTCATAAGAAAAATTAGTCTCTTGTCGTCATGCAAAGATTGGTGCATAAATACCTGTGAAACAAAAATTATGTATGTAAAATTATTATGTTACATAGGGAGATCGTATATCCCTAAATTTATATAGATTTATGGAAGATGATGAAGGAAATCAAATGTTCTCCTCTCTAGCGGTGATTTACATGATAGGGGCTACGAAAATGCTCCTCAAATCGCTACTCAAATCTGTTTGCTGTGTGCCCCACACAATTTAGAAAGAGCTGGCCCTTCTGCTATAGGTTGAGGAGGAGAGGAGAGAGAGGAGAATAGGAGGTGGTAGCTAAAAGAGGTATAGCCTATAGCCCTTTGGTTCTCTCCAATTTATAGAGGCGCCTTATCAACTTAACCATAATGGATCCTACCTTATTGGGTACTAGATCTTTATCTAACTATCCAAGCCTCTTAGATTAATGGGTATCTACCTAATAATCTCTCATTGGCTCGTATTATATATCATTCATATGATACAATAATTTATGGGTTTATTGGATATCCAATAAGATATAGGCTCCAATAGATATCTCATATCTGAATCTCTACACGTTCCAATAGCTACCATATGTATGTGACCCTCTAAGCCCAATATCGAGCTGGTCATGAGTCATATCTGTTAGACTGTGGACGTATTAGGCTACTACGTCGTAGTTCCTAGACGATACAGGAGAATATAATCAATTAAACATATCTATTCTTAATTATCATATATTTATAGCCTCTCATTCATCTAATATCCAAAAGACCGTATACCCGACATGATGTTGTTAGGCCCATACGGTTTTTACTTGAGTCTCATTCTAATCAGATTATCTCAGAGAACTCTTTCTCTCTTAATCCGAATAACTCTAGCTAGGAATTTGCTTAGGTAATAACATAAGAGATATTCATCTCATTGCACCGAGAGAGGATGATCATCTATCGATACTCAATAGCTCTCACAAGATTGGTTATCACTCTCGATGGCTGGTTTTATTAGATCTTGAACTTCTAGGTTTATAAGTCCAATATTAGAAAGTAAGTACTCATACATGACATTCTTAATGTCTCAAGTCTAAGGATCAGATATACCATTGGGACGGCGAAATTACTATCTGACAATGAGGTATCATTAATCATCCAACATTTCGTGAGTTGATCAATCAGTGAACTCATTCTTTAATGAACACATGTGCGATATCCCAAATATCCCCACACAAACAGCAATCGCCTCTATCATATGGATGGATATACAACATATCGATCTATTCGGTCATCTCAATATCTCTCTCGAGTGACCTATGGCCGGGATTATTTATAGTATGTATTTAATGGCAAATATGTATAATTATCATAAACTTATCATAATTCGATTATCATTGCATAGATCGATAGACATCATAATATATGCAATAGGCAAGATAAAATGATAAAATATCAAATAATATAATAAGCAAACTATGTGTATATCATGTCACATGTGTCATTACTCACGTGATTGGCTTGTAAGGCACTTGTCACACATGTCAAGTGTTTCGACTGATGAACATATTCTCTTCCTCTAAAACCATCCAAAAGATGAATGAGAACTATTGATCGATGTAGGTCTCAACCCGACTCCTTAGGGTATGACCCAAACCATCACTCTTCGAGACAATTTTTTTATCCTCTATAGTGTTGTTATTTTGATCCTCTATAGACATGAATCTACATTCTTTGAGGTGAAAATTGCTTGGCTCCTCTTTGGGCATGATAGTAGTCTCTTTGATTTCGACCATCATACTAGCACCAATAAGCCATGGAAAAAGCAAAAGGTCATCGTGAGGAAGGTGTTTCACTCCTAAAGGGGTGAGAAACCCAATGAGTCAATTCTAAAGAAGGAACCTTTCTCCGCAGCGTTCACCTTAAGAGGATCCTCGAAGTTCTCAATCTTATTTGGGGAAAAGAGAAGATAGCCTGAGGTTGATGTTCAAGTTATGTAAGGGAAGCTTTTTCCCTTCACGACTTTACAAATAACCGACCTTCCAAATCTGACCTCGAGTGCACCATTGTAACAAGAGTGGCAAAGCAAATCTATCATTCCCCTCCAAAGGTTTTAATCAATACTTTCTTCCATAATGAAGTGCTAGCAAATTAGATCATGGCTAGCCCCTTTCAGATTCACATTGATAATTTATTTGTCTTTAGTTTATAGCATAACTACTATGTAATGACTCTTATCAATCGTATATGGGACACTAGCTCTATCATCCATCAATAAACCTTCATGGCAAGCTCTACCATTCATCAACAAACCCTCATAATTGTCGAGGTAGAGGCTCGAGGGTTCGAGTTGGCACAACAACTCAAGGAAGCCAAGCTATGCCTCACTGACTTTCCCAAGTAGCTAAAGGAAGTTTGGAGCAATAGCTAGACCATAGAGGATGACTTGTTGTAGCTTACTCGAGAGTTGGACTCGATGAAAGCGCATAACTCAAAGCTCATTGAGCTAGTTGTTACAGCTAATAAATAGACTCAAGATCTAAGGGAAATGCCGAAGGTCGAGCGACATATGATACCAAAGTATCGGAAGGAGACAATCATCGATTACAAGACATCCATTGGGTTTAGGAAGGGTTTGGAGAGATCGAGGGTCATTTCATACCAATTCATATACTATATCATCTTAGCCCATTTCAGGGCAAGGTAGCCCAAGCTGGAGATCGAAGAAGATTCATTTATTGATTACCCCGAGGATCAAAATGTCTCAATGGTGACCGAGGTGTCCTTTGACAATAGTCTCAACTCATCATCTTATGCTAATGCCTAGGCTACCATCTCCTATTGCATTGGTCTCTCTTTTTTTGTTATCAGGTTAATCTACCTGACTCCCTACTTGTGTCGGGCGTGTCCGCCCCATTAACACTTTATTTTGATAAGTTGGGATCTCGTTTTAGAAGTAGAGGCTCGACCTAGCTGATGTAATCTTTTTTAAAATAATAAAGTTTCTTTTTCTAAATTTGCAAGGCTAGCATCTTGAAGATACACTTAACAATTAATGCCCTAGGCTTCATATACCAACATCTAATGTTCACGACGTAGTCTTCCCTGACCTGATCCCAATGGAGGCCATAAGGGTAAAACTTCTTTAAGTTTGCAATGTGTCATATTCTCGACAATAATACACCTGTTATGCTGAGGTGATATGTTTTGTCTCAAATGACCTCAATGACACGATATGACCCTTACCAATTTAGCGCTAGCTTCTCTAAAGACTTAATCACATTATTAACTTTAACTTTGCAGAGCTTCAGGTCCGTTAGTCTAACTCCTCGAAGGCAAACACCTTAGTCATATAGCTTAGCCACCTCCTTTTTATATTATAATGCCCGTAGGTGTGCTTCTACATTGACTTTGTTAATTAGGTTAAGTCTGACTCGAAGTCTTTCTTCAAAGGTTTCCTCATCGAAGCTTTTAACCAAAGGTGTTAGGAAAACTATATTGGGAGGTAGGACAACCTCGATCCCAAAGACTAAGCTAAATGATTATTTTGTCGACCTAGTCTTAGGTGTCGTTTAGAAAGCTTATAGGATGCTCAATAGCTCATCCACCCAGGTATCCTTAGCCCCAATGATCCATTTCTTTAGCCTTTCGAGAATGACTCAATTAGTGGCCTTAGTAAGACCATTGGTTTGAGAATAAGCCATCGAGTTAAATATCATACAATCAACAAAACTCCTTAAACCTCGCATTATTGAATTATATCATATTGTTGGTGACGAGGGCTCTTGTGATTCCGAAGCGAGTGATGACATTTTTTATGTGAATCCCTCAACTTGCTTCTTAGTGATCAACACTAATGGCTCAACCTCTACCTACTTTGTGAATTAGTACTCTCACAATCAGGAACCTCCATTAGCCCAAGGTTGGCGACAAGGGTCTGAGGAGATCTATCCCCCACCAAGTAAATGGTTATCCGCAATCAATCAGACTTAGAGGGACTATCGGTTGACATTATATCTAAGTAAACTTTGGGCACCTATGGCATATTTAGGCATAGGTTCTTGCATTCTTTTGCAACATCGATCAATGAAATATCTGTTGAAGCATTTTGAAAGTGAGGGTTTGTCCACCAATGTGTCCCCCATAAATACTTTCATGCACCTCAGTGAGAACCCTCTCGGCCTCTTAGGGTGTCAGGCAATTGAGGGTGATTGGCTGAATGATCGGTAATATAAGTAGTTAATTATGCAATAACATGCTTAATAATACTTGACTCTTCGGGTTACTATGAGATCCATCAAGAGCATCCCATCTCTTTTATAGTATAGGATATCGTCTATCTAGATTGGTTCCTCCCCAACCATAGATACACCATGCATCTCAATGGTTTAGATTGATAGTATCTCAACTAATAACTAGCCCTCCCTTGGAGCTCGAGTATATGCTAACCTAGCGAGCGCATTAGCTTAGGTGTTTTCTTCATGGGGGACCCGTAGCATATTGAATTAAGAGAAACAATGGGCTAATATCCATTTGGCTGAGGTACTATGTCATGGTCGCATCTCAAGCCTCGTAGCTCCCTTCCACTTGGCTCATGACTAATTGCGAGTCATTTAACACTACCAAAGTCATAAACTTGAAGCTCCTAGGTGAGTTGAAGCCCCGAGAGGATGCTTCATATTCTACTTCATTGTTATATATCTTAAATTCAAACTAATGGGCTTATTCATACATTTGTTTGTTCTGGCCATTCAAAATAACTTTGGCATTGCAGCTTTCTGAGGTGGCAGAACCTTCTACGAATAATGTTCATGCTAATGGGGTGTGATTGTCGACCTCTGGTGAGGGAGTTAACTTCGAGAAAAAATCAGCCAATGCTTGAGCTTTTATGGCAATCCTTGGCATATATCGAATGTTGAACTCATCCAGCTCTATTAACCATCTTAATAGTCACCCTAAGACATTGAACCAAGAAAGGACCTGCCTAAGTGGTTGATCGGTGATCACTTGTATCAGTGTAAATACAAACCTCTCAATATGGGGGTATCATTTCTTGAGCCTACTTAGAACATAATTGATATAGTAGATAGGCTTCGAAACTCTTGAGTCATCTTGAACTAGCACCGAGCTGATAGCTAAGTCGATAGCAACAACTAATGTTGTGTTATGTCTGGGTCGATTCTCGTCATATCTCTTGGTGACCACATGAATATCTCGGTGTTTTCCCTAAGAAACTTGATGAGTTGCACTTGTTTATCCTTGTGAAGTATCACCTCGACCTTAACAACTTGATCAAGATGAGCTTTGTCCAAGGGTATCTCAATCTATAATTCCACTGCTCTATATGCAGGAGGAGCTTGGAGAAATTTTATAAGTCCATAAGTGATGCCTCAGATCATGCTTTCTTCGATAGGGAGACGCCATAAGGTAGCACTAGTATAACTCCCTCGTGTTGCTTCTTAGCTCTCTAATGCCAATTTTCATTGAGAACTTCATCACCATATGATAAGTTGACACTACCACCTTTAATTTAGTCAGTGTAGGCCTACCTCTTATGGCGTTGTATGCCAAGGGGATATCGATCGCCAAAAATCTAGGCATCATCATTTTGAAGTATAATTTATTGCCAAACATGATATTCAGATTAACAGTCCCGAGAGAAAAGTAAGAGTAATATGTAAACCCCATTAGTGAAGAAGTCATAGGGGTGAGATCATCAGTCGAGAGCTCGAGTTTTTGTAAAGCATCAAAATATAGGATATTAGTAGAGTTACCTCGGATCATGCCTTCTTCAGTAGGGAGACTGCCATAAGATAGCACTAGTACGACTTTCTCGGATTACTTCTTGTTCTTCAATGCTAGCCCTTATCAAAAGTTTCATTACCATATTGACACGGACTTAGCTGGTTTTGCCTAAGTCGTGCGGCACCCTCGCGCGTCCATCCGCAAAGGTCAGCCTCCCCGAAGCCTCCCATTATCCCTTAGGACCAACAAAAGAGAGAACGGGTTAAAGAAAACGCCTCAATCGGGATCCACAAGCAAACATGTCCGAAAAACACTTCATAGACAATGCAAAATACAAACAGACTTTACAAGCTCTAAACAGTGGCACAACAAAGGGTAAAATGGTCCATTACAGACCGAAAAGCTCTCTCACGTGTCCACATGACACTACCTTTATTTACAAGCCTAAAGAGGCCACCAACCCGAAGGCTGCCCCTCTACACGTTGTACAAGGCATGAACATGCCAACAGACACGGACAGATATAAGCATTACATCAAACATCCTGTTTCAAAGTTTGTCCGTGACATTCTCCCCCACTTATCCCTTCGACGTCCTCGTCGAAGCCTTTGTGAACACTGCAACTCTACGCCTTTGCTGAGTCTTCAATCTTCCGCTCCAGCTGCAATGCGCCTCCTAGCTCCCAGCTGCTCTCCGCTGCTGTTTTTGAGTAGTCGAACCTTTGATCCGCCATGCTGCTTCAACTCGCCAATGACTCTGACTCTGGTGTGGGGTTGGCTGAGTTGTGTTGATCCTCGTTGATTCCTGCGGATCCACCAAATGAAGGAAAAGACCATTCTTACTGCGCCAGTTTCTCAAAATTTCCACATGCTGCTTGAACTGGGTGGATGCTTGTTGGAGCTTTAACGAGCATCGCCTCGCAAACTTCTGAAGTTTTGGGTCCTTCCTCCACAAAATCTGCTCATTGACTCTTCTTTCAGTTAGTTGTCACATCCAAGTAGGTTCGCATCACTTCCGCTTTCGATTGGCATTTCGTTGGGAAATGAAGCGGACAATCTACTCTCAGTAGCACTGATCACCATTGGTGAGGATTTGACAACTATTGTCTTCCATTATCTTCGAAGGGTCTTTGAACTTGTGCAGAGCTCCTCTGCTGGATAGATAAGAGAACTGGGGTACTCGGTTTCGCCCATTCTCTTAAGAGTTGAGAAGGCAAAGGTTACTTGACTTCGCCCGCCTCCTCGAGGTTGTACTTCATGCATCGAGCTGGTTACTGGCCTTCGCCTGCTCTTTGCTCACACTTCTGAAGCACTTGAAGTGTTTGCACTCCTTGCGTTGAGTTAGCTACTGTGATTCACCTTCTCAATGCCATTGAACTTCTGGAATGCAGGAAGTTTTCACCCCAACTTGGAGTAATTCTCTGATAGATGAGGTCGCCTCTGGGATTGTACCGTCTTCTCCATCAACCCTGCCGCTTACTCCACTGAGTAGCAAAGGTACAGCACCACGTATTGCCTACTTCGTTCCTTGGTCGTGCACTCTTGCATGACCCGAAGTCCTTCACTTACGGCTATCTTGATGAGAAACTTGTTGACACCGGTCTTACGAAGTTTCTTGGCCTCTGCCCTTTAGCCTTGTCTCAGTACTTGGAGATTGCCTCTGCATGCTCCACCTCCTCGGCCCCTTTCACGACCAAGCGCTCTCCCTCCATGAGAGCAAGGGATCAATGACTTTCACGGAAGTCCCGCCTCTGCGGTACCATGGCGCTGCCATGCCCATGGCACTACTATCCGTCGCCTCGCATCTACATCCCTTTTCTTCACAATCAGTAGATATGCCTCCGTGACACTCCTCCGAGTCCACCTCCATTCTAACTGATTGCTTGATTTTGGGTAGCTAAGTCCCTCTGGACTCGTCGTCGCTTCCTCGCCCCTTTCGACCTCCTGCTTCAACACCTCTGTGTTCTCCAAGCAGTCTGTTTGGTCGATGGAAAGACAGACTGCAACTCCCATGCATGGCCTCTGCCATCATATTGTAGGGTTTGCACCGATTCTGTTCTCCTTAGCTTCCTTGGTAGCAACGTTCACTTACTCGGTCTTGTCCTCTGACTTGCCGGGCTCCCTTAAGCGAATATGAGCTCTGGAGCAGTCCAACTCTCCAACTGCTTCGATCATACCTCTGCATGATCAAGTTCCTCCCATGGAACTCACTGGTACTTGCATTCGAACTTTTCCATTGGTGGAACCCAGCCCCCATATGCTGATGACCAAGGTTTTCATCCGATGCAAAATTCGGTGCACGCCCGGAAGACCCGCCTCTACGGTACCATGGCCTTCACTTCTTGAATCCATAGCCCTTCTTGCCGTCGTGTTGTTCACCAAAGTGGAGCTTCCAGTAGCTCTCGATCATACCTCCATATGATCTCATCCCTCACGGGACAAGGTTGTGTGTATCGCATTGCCACGAACTGTTCCACCACGATCCGCTGCACCATGTCGCCTCCTGGTGACATCTCCATTGCATTCTGATCCTTGTGGAATAAACTCGAATTGTGAACCCTCCATGTGTGGCCTCTGCCAATACATCGCAGGGTCTCCTCCACCTTCGATTTTGTTCGCTCCTTTGGCAATCGACCTTCATCCACCCACTCTTGGGTCACACCTAGATGAAGCACCGCTCTAGGACAGTCCGTCGCCTAGTAGCTCCCGAAGTCCTCCGACTTCACTGTAATTTGTGCACCATTGTCTGGATCCTAGGCCTCTGCCCCTACCAGCACAATCTCCGCTGCGCACCGCTTCCTTCATAGCAACTCGAATGGCAACACTGTGGCATATTCTTTAAGAGTACCCACCTCTGTGTCCTCTTGCCCCGTGCTAAGGCCTTCTGAACCCAACTTCGCCTCCGCAAATTGAGTCGCCTTAGTTCCTCCATCAAATGCTTCTCCGAGATAAGGTGCATGTGCCCCGAAGCTCCCTTCGTCTTTGGCACCATGCAAGATGAGTCCGCTCCATCAGAATGAAGGACCCATGGAACAACATGATCCTACTATTGCCTCTGCAAGAGTTCATGTCCTTGACCTCTGTCTAAGGAAAGCACTGTGCCTCTGCTCCACATTCCAACTTCTATGCTGGCTCCCTTCATGCGGCTTAGGTACTTCGCCAAGTTACACCCAAGTTGCTCCGCTCCTCGTTTTTGCATTGAGTCGATGGTGGCCCTCGTGCCTACCATTCCACGGGTCAGCCCTCCCTTGAGTTCAATCTCCACATCAACTCCAAGTGTGCCTTTATTTAAGTTGCTTTAGGTCGCTCCCCCACTTGATCTCGCAATGCATCCACCAATGCAGTCTCTCGAGCGAGATCATGCGACAACTCCTCGCCGCTTGCTCAGTCCATCGAGCTTCGTGGAGTTGTTGTTTGTTGAGGTACTCCTCCTCAACATGTGAGGTCCGTCTCACATGATTCTCCCTCTGGAGAGCCGGGACTTATCCCCCCTGGATAACTATCCCGTTGGAGCAACATCTCTCTTCATTTCGGAGACCACCATCCCCTTGGACTACTCCGATCTGCTGAACAAACTGTGCCATGTTCTGCCTCCTGCAAACGCACTTGCTAGATTGCGATTCCACGTCAATACAGACCCCGCTGCGCCCCTCAAGGCCTAGCAACATGCTGAACTCGTTGCACACTTTAGCCTCCGACGGACGTATCCTTCACATGCCGAAGAGAAAGTTTCAATGCTCCATGGCGCCGAGTTTCGGTCGCCTTGGGTTGGCCACGAACATTCCGTCGTCCGCATACAAGCCCATGCATGAGTACCAAATTCTTCGAGTTAACAATTCCCCTCACCTCTGTGAGCTTTGCATAACTCTTTTGGTCGTTGAGCAACTCATTCCACCTTACATGGTCTCATTCTTGCCAAGCGCCTCGCTTGCCTAGAGCACCATCAAGTATAGTTGTCAACGTTGAGCCGTAGCTCAAACTCAGCCATCCCAACCTTTGTGCGCTCCAAATTCTTCCAAGCCTGTTCTAGTGGTGCCTCTTGCGCGAAGAGTTGGCCATTCCTCTGAATGCCAAGATCAGATGCCCGCTCCTCTGAGCGACTCTTTTCCCTACATCTCCATGCCCGTTTTCCCTCAAACGGTCGCGCGTGTGCTGACTGCCCTCAACGCAGCCCCGCTAGGTCCCCCACATTTGCATGTCAAGTGTTTCTATGAGTGCTTGTCCCGCTCTGATACCATATGACACGGACTTAGCTGGTTTTGCCTAAGTCGTGCGGCACCCTCGCGCGTCCGTTCGCAAAGGTCAGCCTCCCCGAAGCCTCCCATTGTCCCTTAGGACCAACAAAAGAGAGAACGGGTTAAAGAAAACGCCTCAATCGGGATCCACAAGCAAACATGTCCGAAAAACACTTCATAGACAATGCAAAATACAAACAGACTTTACAAGCTCTGAACAGTGGCACAACAAAGGGTAAAATGATCCATTACAGACCGAAAAGCTCTCTCACGTGTCCACATGACACTACTTTATTTACAAGCCTAAAGAGGCCACCAACCCAACTAAAATGGGACTTATAAGCCTTCGGCTGCCCCTCTACACGTTGTACAAGGCATGAACATGCCAACAGACACGGACAGATATAAGCATTACATCAAACATCCTGTTTCAAAGTTTGTCCGTGACAATATGGTAGATTGACACCACCACCTTCAACTTATTTGGGTGGTAGATATTAGTAGAGCTACCTATATTAATCATGACTCTTTTCACTCGAGCATTGATTATCCTTACAAAGACTACCAATGCATCATTATAGTTTAATTCAAGATACTCTGTTTCTTCTATTTTGAAGATAATTTTCAGGCCATTCCTCATCTATGGGTGCTTTTCAATAATAGTTCAAGCGTAAATTTTTTGACCTGATGAGTTGTTTCCTCCTAAGACGAGTCTACTAATGATAACATTAATCTTTCTATAGGCCCTCGAGGTTAGGGTGAACCGTATAAGATGTCTTCGACAAATGAGTTCTTTAATTTGTTCTTTCAAGTTACAACAATCTTCCGTGTCGTGACCATAATCTTGATAGAAGCGATAGCATTTAGATTTATCTCTCTTTACTAATGGAGTCTTCATTGATTGAGGATCTTTTAAGAATTTCTTATTTTTTATTTATAAGAAGATTTCAATTTTAGTCATATTCAGAAGAGTCAACTCGGACCTTAAGCTAGGCAACTTGGGTCATTCGTTTTGTGTAATCAAATACCCAAATTAGGCTTTTTTTCTTACTAATAAAATTTAGAAAATAACTATTTAACATTTAAGTAGGCTAATATCATTTTTATTAGTAAATTAAATAAAAATAAATATTAAATTAATATATAAATAAAAAATTATTTGGCTCACCAGCTCGTATTTAAAAGGAGGGATTCCTCTCCATTATTTCTCACCAATCCAAGCTTAACAACGAAAAGAACAATGAGTTGCATCTTATTAAAAAGAGATAAGTTTTCATGTCTTTCTTAAAAATTAATTTTTTTATTTCTTTAAATGTTTAGAATTTTATTTTTGATTAAAATATATTATATATAGTTCTAAAATATTCTTTATTCCTTTAAATGTCAAAAAAATATTTTTAGATTAAAACATATTATATGAAGTTTCTAAAATTTTTATTCATGTCATATATATTTCTATAATTTTTATCTTAAATGCATGACATCTGATTTTTATTAAGAATGTTATTTTCTATTTATTTATATAGATTATATTTTTAATCTATTATTATTTATTATATTTTAGTGGCTTGTTGCTAATGAATAGATGTTGGATTATAATTTGATAATCTTACAATTTAAAATTAAGGTGATTAGTTAGGATTTGAATTAAAATAAGCTAGTATGCTAGCTTAGCCCAGCACAATATAAGCAGTCATATGTGGTGCACAATATAATCATGTATAGTACATATGACCACCTAGCTTAGTATTATACAATTTAGCTCATTGCCCTTATTTTATTTGATCTAAAGCCAAACAGAATAGTTTAGATCGATTCAAAATTAGTTTGAGTTATTCAAGTTTGTTTAACCTAAATTAAATCAAATCTGGTACAAGTTATATCGATTTAAGGTGGTTCCAAACTAGTTAAATTAGGATTAAAGATCGGTTCAACTATATTCTAATTAAATCGATTTTAATTGGATCGATTGAACTAGGATCCAAGTCAATTAATGGTTAATTGATATTATTTGACAGTAATGATATTTAAAAGAAATATTTTAACATATTATTTCATCTTGATATAGATATAATCAATACGAGATGATGTTATTTCTTTGTCGAATGTAAGTAGATTCCTTTTGGGGATTAGTGAGCCATCAGATGTGACAACTGGATATTTCATCTATCTATTATTGAGAGGAACATATTTGACCATGACTGCCATAAGATAGCACTGGCACGACTTCTTTAGGTTGCTTCTTTGCTCTTCAATACCAGCCCTCATCGAAAATTTCATTACCATATGGTAGATTGACACCACCACCTTTAGCTTATTCAGGTGGTGGATATTAGCAGAGCTACTTGTATCAATCATGACTCTTTTCACTCGTATAGAGATATGCCTATGAGTGTTACCTAACTATTATTAAAAGGATGTTAAGAGTATCCCCATTGTACAAAGCCAATATTCAAGAATCTAAAAAGCCAATATTCAAGAATATCCCCATTGTACAAGATTTTTCAAATGTTTTTTTCTGAAGATATACTTGGACTCAAGAAAAGATTAATTTATAATTGATCTTCTACCTCACACTACACCTATTTCTAAACTCCCTTAAAGAATAGCATCAATTAAGTTGAAGGAGTTAAAGAAATAGATCCAAGAGTTAAATGAGAATTAGATATCAATTTAGTTAGATTCTAGTTAAATCGAGTTTAATTGGATTGATTAAACTAGGTTAAACTCAATTAAGGGCTAATTAATATTATTTGATATTAATGATATTTGAAAGAAATATTTTAATATATTATTTCATCCTGATATAGATATGCCTAGTATAAGATGATGTTGTTTTCCTACCAAGGGTAGGTTGAGCGATTTCCTTCAAGGATTAGCAGGCCATCAAATATGGCGGGTGGATAATTCCTCCATCCATTGTTCGGATAAATGTATTTTCACTTTAGCGGGTGAGGAACACCACTACATTCATTGTTAGGAGTGCGATTTGGGTTTATTTCCATTCGTTGTTGGGTAAGCACAAACTAATTTCAAGATAAAGTTTCTTTATCCATTGTTGAGGGAGTGTTCCTTCATATATTTGATATACATCAGTGGGTTGATTGACTTTTGGTCATGTTTTCATTTTACAATTGACTTATAAAGGATCCTACTCAACGTTGTTATAATTTCTTTATTTTTTATTTTCAGAGCAGTCTCTTAGAAGTACTAGATCAAATCCCAATAAAGCTTATGATCTTCATTTACCGAAAAGTTAAGTCAATTGGATTTATTTTCGAGTTAACACTATTATGTTTCTCAATAAAGTTTATGACTATTTTTGACCAATAATTTGATGAATAAATAAATTATAATAAATATTTAAATATTATTTATATTAATAAAGTGATATTCATTTATTTGGCTCTGAATATACTTGTGGAAAGATGTTATGATCCCGTAAAAAGAAAAAAATTCAAGATCTGATAGTCTGTCTTCGTTGTAATAACCTTAGGGTCGAGGCAGATTATCGCTGCTTTTGTTTTGGCTGTCTGTATGTTTTCTTATGTTTGCCTGAAACTATTACCTCAGCGATGATATATTGATTGGCCTTCTAGAGTGCCTCGGGTACCGTCACTGGTGGCCTATTTACCAATGACCAGAAAAGCGAGAGGATTTGAGTCTCATCATGAATGTTTGTATTACATGCAACGAATGAGAATCTTACACACCTCGAATTTCATTGGTAAGTGTTTCCTCCTCCGTTTACTTAAGTTCAAGAAGCATTATCATCGATCGCTTCAGGCGTATACTCATGAGAAAGTAAAGCTTGAATTCCCTGGTGAGCTAAGCAATTGAACTAATAGGGAGTGGCTTCAAACACATCAGGACATTCGAAGTATTATACAATAACATTTGGGCACGGAAAGCAACAGATATGCTATAGCAGGTCAATGCCACCATCAAAAGCTTCCAATGATAAGAGGTAGAAGTTAGCCAAGATCAGCTCCTCTTGGATGTCCTCGATGAATAACGACCAACCTAAGATGGTGTTGGCTAGCCCTTCTCCTTTGAAGTATTAGAATTCTCATTGCATGTCCTACAAATTTTGGTCCATTTGCTATAGTTGAATCCTCAAGAAATCATCCATCAAATATATCGACTAGGTTTAAGATTCAGGTGGAGCATAATGGTGATATAGTGGTCCACTGAAATCCTTGGTTAAGGACTAGAGTGCTCCCTCGACCAATAATTCAATGGGCCTTAAGCGCTCTTGAGATGTTGATATTGCATCGGGTGCTAGTGGTTGTTAAGCTACTAATCATGTCACTTGTTGGGCTAGCTGGGATAAGAGTGAAGCAATAGCTTGCATCATATTCATTAGCAATGCACCTATTAGGTGAGGTTTATGAACGCCACAATGGGGACAAGTAGGTGACTTAGGGTCGCCCCTTGATCATTGAACGAATGATAGTATCATATCGGTGTTTACGTTAAGGTGGATGCATCTACGTGTAGAGAGATTGGTTGGTGCCCTCTTTGAATGAAAGTACTATAGATCAAGGGTAGGGCCTCCTTGCTTGAGCATTCATTTGGAGGGTTGGTAGGCGGATGTTCTTGCAACATTGGGCCCTCCTTCTAGCATAAAAATGTTAAGGGAAAAAGTCATTGATGTCTTAGTCAACCCAATATGGTCTAGACTCATATACATGAGATTGTCCGAGATGCCTCTGAGGTGAAAATATTGAGTTCTCGAGGTTTCATTTGTACGAAGATCGAGGTTGAAAGAGATTTCTTAACCCGATCACTCCAACATCCAAGTTAATAACTTGAGGTATGTGAATACAAGCATGAGTGGTCAAGCAAAGTCCCCTTTTATCATAATCAAGATGACTATTCATAACCGGTTATAAAGGATACGAAAGATTACTTTTTTAATCATAGAAGGCATGAAGAAAGTCTGTAATTATCTTTTTGGTCATAAAGGATAAAAAAGAAGTTTGAAATTATCTGCACTAAATCTTTGTCCACGTGGGTAGATAGATAGAGGAGTGGCCTTCATCTTCTCCTCCTTCTCTATATACCATGTGATGGGTATGTGTCGAATGATGATTAACCGGTAATGTATTCATTATCATTTTATATAGCAAATTCAAATAAGAGCGACATTTGGAACTCTTTAGTTTTTCTTATGTTTGACTCAATTAATTATAAACAATACTTCTTTATGTTTATTAATTAAACTTATAAAATAGTTTTTTAGCTTTTAGTTACTATCACTATTATATGGATAAGATTAGCATCATATTTTTTTTGATGATCTACTTTGTATTTATATTTTGTTTTCTTTTATTTGTTTTTATTAACTCAATATCGATAATATTAGCTTGATATTTTTTTTTGGTGATTTACTTTTTTTATTTTCTTCTTTGTTTATACATATATATATATATATATATATATATATATATATATATATATATATATATATATATATATATATATATATATATATAAACATTGAGAGTTGGAAGTAAAAGTCTGATTCAAAAAAATTTTCTTTATATTAAAGAAAAAGGATGGGATTCTTTTTGATAAATTAAAAAAAAGTAAAACAATGAGCTTGGCATTGCAAAACCGCTGTCTTTTTTGAATGGTTAAACGAGCTTAACCAATGAATAACCAATTACAAGGTTGCGTTATTTGACTATGACTTGAACCTATACAAACTCAGCTAAAATTAATGTTAGTCTTACACAAGCCTTTGGTCAACACAAATGGCCATGTTCTATTTGATAAGCTTATGTCAGCCTAAGACCTTTCCAAGGTGTTATAACTCTATAAATTGACCATCTTACTTGTGCTAGACACACACATTTACTTTTGTTAATGATCAGAAACCACTACTACAAGGTGTTATTATTTGACATGTCTACTGAATAAATCATGTGATATGATGCTAATTATAATACTTGATGGTTCATCCATTCTTGTCAAAGTAACACTCATTTACTCTTGTTAATGATAAAAAAACCTACTACAAAGGGCTTAAGGACACTACTTGATGAGGGTAATAATTACGATAAGACTTGCGTGACACCCGCTGACGCCCCGCGCCCCTGTTAGGCTGACACCGCGTGACTGACACGGGTCGTAACGCCAACCGAGGCCCATTAACGACCGCTCAGGTTTGACTCCGCACGCTACGCCAATAGCGATGTCAGACGTCATCAGAAGGTACGATCCTACCCCCTACGGGCAGGCATATCAGGTAACACCGAACTCCCCTATAAATACCCTTGCATTCTAAACGGGAAAGGGGGGGGGGGGGGGGGAGGACACCAACATAGATAACAACCCCCCTACGATTATTCATTGACTGGATCGTTGGAGGGGTCGGGTCGAGCTTTATCGTCCCGACCTATGTGCAGGGACGAAGGCGAGGTGCTTCTCTCCGGGCGCGTTGGCAAGGAACCCCCTCCCGAAGGAATTGGCGACCCGTCATCCGGACCCGAATCAACCGCGTCGGCCCCGAGGCCACGGCTAAAAAGTTGTTTACACCAACATAATGGCGCTAGAAGGAGGGCCGATGTCAAGGGATCGCCAGGCCAACTCGACCGAAACCGCAGTCGAGGGGGCGCATCCGGTCGGGGTTCCAAGGGAACATCCCCCGCGAACAGGTCTCTGTAGCGAACACCCCGCTGCAACTCCAGAGTGCTATTGGCGAATCTTCAACGACCAGGGCTTGTTACCGCCCGACGCCCTCTCCACCGAACCATCGCCCGTCTCGTCCAAAGCCTTTCTCGACCTCACCTATCAGGTCCAAGTTCTAACCGGTATGACACAGTCCATTATTCCACTCGTCTTCGGAACGCTGCACCCCCCGGCCGCCGAACCGGTGCGACAGCAAGAGCCGCCTACTCAAGCTCAGGCGCAGCCCTTGGAGCTTCCCACTTCGCCTCGGATCCCGTCGTCCCCGCTCACGGATCGAGTCACGACGGACCGGAGGGGCCACACCCAACCCGAGGCCTTTCCTTCGGCCTCAACGAACTCCCTGCGAGCCCAGTTGCTCCTCGTCAGTCAATGGCTTGACGAGGTACAGAAAAAGGTCCGTAGGTCGAGAGGAGAGCTCGGGGAGGACATACATCAGGGATCCCCATTCGTCCCCGAAATACAAGATCAGACGGTCCCACAGAACTTTCGTCTCCCCTCTCTCGACACGTACGACGGCTCCACCGACCCAGCGGACCACGTAGCCGCCTTCCGCACCCAAATGGCATTGTATGGAACTTCTGACGCTCTGATGTGCAGGGCGTTCCCCACAACACTAAGGGGACCCGCCCGCACGTGGTACGGCGGCCTGAGGACCAGGACCGTCGCCTCATTCGACCAGCTCGCTAAAGACTTCGAGCTCAACTTCCTAGCTAGCGCACGACCGAAATCATCCGTTGCCTTGCTTCTCGGACTACACCAGAGGGAGGACGAGTCCCTCTCCCACTTTGTAAACCATTTTTCCACGCAGATTCGGGGATTATCCGACGCTCACCCCTCTCTGTTGATGCAGGCGTTCATGACAAGACTACGACCTTCCCGATTCTTCTGGTCCCTCGTTGAGAGACCCCCCTCCGCGGTACCGGAGATGCTTTAGCGGGCGAACCAGTTCATCACGGCTGAGGCTTGGATGGCCGGAAAGCAGGAAAAGCACACGAGGGTTAGACCGGAGCTGGCTTGCGGGCAACAGCCTACCATGACTAAGCGCAGGCTGGACCAATCCGACCTACCCGCTCCGAGGCCTCCTCTGCCCCCCCTAGGCGCATCTCGAACGAAGATATTTCTCCAAATAAAGGAGAGAGGGTTACTCAGGGCTCCCGTTTCGATGAAAAACCCGCGAGAGCTCGCCGACCAGTCCAAGCATTATCGCTTTCACAGGCAAAACGGGCACGACACCGAAGACTGCCGCGAACTGAAACGGCAAATCAAGGAGTTCGTCCGCGAGGGACACCTCAGTCAGTACATCCGACATAACGGGGAGCCCTCGCCTCTCCCGGAGGGCCCCGTGGAGCACCACATTGATGTCATCACCGGAGGACCGACGGCTGGGGGAACCAATATGTCGGGAAGAAAGGCATACGCCCGTTCCGCCAGGATTGACGCTCCCCAACGTGGTCCTGACCCCAAGGTCTCATTCCCTCCTGAGGACGTCAAGCCACAGGAGCACGACGATGCGCCTGTGATAATGGCTTGAATCGCTAACGCCAGGGTGAGGAGAATCATGATCGACACCGGGAGCTCAACCGACATGCTCTATCTGGACGCCTTCCAGAAGTTGGGGCTAACTAAAGAATCCCTAAAGCCTATCTGCTCGGCGCTCATGGGGTTCACCGGCGATTCTGTCTCGCCATTGGGGACTGTTACCTTGCCCCTCACCTTGGGAGCGCCGCCCCGAACAAAGACGGTGATGTCCACCTTCTTGGTGGTAGATCTTCCTGCTGCCTACAATGCCATCCTCGGCCATCCGCACCTCCCGCAACACAGTGTAACAGATCCAATCGAAGTAGCTCCTCGGCAGTAGCCGCCTGTGTCGTGCTCTTCGTCCTTGTGTCGCCCGGAACCACGCCTACGTGGCTTGTTCGCCCGAGTTCAGCTCCTCGGCAGCAGCCACTTGTGTTGTGCTCTTCGGCCTCATGACGCCCGAAACCACGCCCGCACAGCCAGTTTGCCCGAGTTCAGCTCCTCGGCAACAGCCACCTATGTCGTGCTCTTCGGCCTCATGATGCCCGAAACCATGCCTGCGTGGCCTATTCGCCCGAGTTCAGCTCCTCAGCAGCGGCCACCTGTGTCGTGCTCTTCGGCCTCATGACGCCCGAAACCACGCCCGCACGGCCCGTTCGCCCGAGTTCAGCTCCTCGACAGCAGCCGCCTGTGTCGTGCTCTTCGGCCTGATGACGTCCGAAACCGCGCCCGCACAACCTACTCACCCGAGGGGGCTACCGCCCCTACGGCCGAACCCAATCCGACCTGCGAGTCGTTCTTCGAGGTTCCTCGGCCATTCACTACCCAGCACCGTAACGGCTCACCCGACCTTCCTCGATTGCCAAGCACCACGAGTTTCACGCCCAGGGCGACGTACCGGCCTTCGACCAACGAAGAAAGTTCTTTAAAACTAAAGCCATGCCTCAGACCCCCCCTTTACGGCAACTGACGCATAGCTTCCTTTGGGGGGTGGAGTATGATGAGGGTAATAATTACGATAAGACTTACGTGACACCCGCTGACGCCCCGCGCCCCTGTTAGGCTGACACCGCGTGATTGACACGGGTCGTAACGCCAACCGAGGCCCATTAACGACCGCTCAGGTTCGACTCCGCACGCTACGCCAATAGCGATGTCAGACATCATCAAAAGGTACGATCCTACCCCCTGCGGGCAAGCACATCAGGTAACACCGAACCCCCCTATAAATACCCTTGCATTCTAAACAGGAAAGGGGGGGAGGACACCAATATAAATAATAACCCCCCTACGATTATTCACTGACTGGATCGTCGGAGGGGTCGGGTCGAGCTCTCCCGTCCCGACCTATGTGCAGGGACGAAGGCGAGACGCTTCTCTCCGGACGCGTTGGCAAGGAACCCCCTCCCGAAGGAATCGATGACCCATCATCCGGACCTGAACCAAGCCGCGTCGGCCCCGAGGCCACGGCTAAAAAGTTGTTTACACCAACACTACTACTTCAAAGAAGAGAGAGAATACTTTGCTCTAAGCTCTTCGAATTTGAATATAATCTCGACAATTTTGGAACCAGTAGTGCAATTGATTGTACCGTTGGATCCCACTAGTGGGTCCCCTTTTTGTCACTTCCATTTCCAATACTAAGGCTGGTGACTCGGCGGGGAAGTCGAGGATTTGCGATTAGAGTTCTCTTTCTCGCTATAAGAACTTCGTGGACTACGTCCGGTCTTCTCCACTTCGGCTCTACTCTTGGCTTCTCTCTCCGCGCGATGCCGCCACTAAACAACCGCGCCGCCCTCACCCGCTTCGTCCCCTCGTCCATCCTCCTCCTCCTCGTCCTCCTCCTCGCCAGCTACCTCGACTTCTCCTCCCCCTTCCGCTCCTCCTCCTCCTCCTCCTCCGCTGCCGCCTCTTTCGCCGCCGCCGCCAGGCCTATCCCCGACACCCCGGAGGCGCCAACCGCCAACCTCTCCTCCGCCGCCGCCAACGACAAACCCCCTGAGCCCTTCACCGACCTCGCCGCTGCCTTCGCGAGATGGGACGAGGAGGTCGGCTGCGACCGGTTCCGGGAGAAGCACCGCAACTGGACGGCCGACGCTTCGGCGATCCAGGACGCCGAGGCCGGCGACTGCTCGACGCTCGGGGCCAGGCACGTCAGCGTTCTGGTGAAGAGAGGGGGTTGGATTCCGGACGAGATGGATAACCTGTACTCCTGCCGCTGCGGGCTGACCTGCCTCTGGACCAAATCCGATACCCTCGCCGACAAGCCCGACGCCGAGCTCTTCGAGGGATGGATGCGACCTCCGCAGACGGTAAGCCATCAAACGTAGACTCTAAGTGAACTCGTTTCTTTCTCCTTACACATTGAAATCTGTTCTTCGTGATATCTTCATCTGTTACTCTCCGATCTAGAGAAGAAAAGGAGAACCCCTTCGCGCTTATCTCGACATCGAGGCCAGCAGGCAAAGAACAGGATTCGAAGACATATTTGTGGGGTATCATTCCAAGGATGATGTCCAGTGCACATATCCAGCGTCCATGTTTCGCAAATTCCGGAGCTACCGTGTCTCCCCTGTGAAAAGAAATGTAATCCATCTCTTCCGGCTTCCTTTGATTGCGATGCTTCAAACGTGTTCGACGGATTGAGATGATTAAGATCCTTTGTGAATCTCGTTAGGACACCCTCGTCTACTGGTCTTCCTCAAGGTGCTTCCAGTTTCGGAACGAACTCGCCGCCAAATTCTTCGCCAACATCTCCCACCACTCCTTCGGAGGGTGCTTGAACAGCGTAGGGGGAACTGATGCTGCGCTCGCCTTCTACCCCGAGTGCAAGACGGAGATGATGGCGGAGCCACACTGGTGGGATCATCTGCACTGTGCCATGTCGCACTACAAGTTCGTCCTGGCCATTGAGAACACCAAGACGGACAGCTACATCACCGAGAAGCTCTACTACGCACTCGACGCCGGCGCGGTGCCCATCTACTTTGGGGCGCCGGACGTGGACAGCTTCGTCCCGCCGCATTCCATCATCGATGGATCCAAGTTTGCGTCAATGGAGGAGCTGGCTTCGTACGTGAAGGCCGTGGGAGATGACCCCGTTGCCTACGCGGAGTACCATGCTTGGAGGAGGTGCGGCGTGATGGGGTACTACGGGAAGAACCGCGCCACCAACCTGGATGCGCTGCCGTGCCGGCTGTGCGAGCATGTGAGCAGGAAAGGTGGAAGAGAGGCTGCATGATGGCAGAGTGAGTTCTTCGGAGCCATGTCCTGCTCAGAGTTTGGAAGAAAGGTGTCGATCATGTTGGATTTCTGGCTGTTTACCGTTTTGTTCAATTGTGATGGGACGATCTGCTGTGATCGAATTCTGAAGCTATTTGTTGATTGGAATAAAAATAATAATCATAAGATGATGTTCATCATACGAAACTTCAAATCTCTGACTCGCTTACAAAATCTATGGGCTCTTCTTTCCAGTAACATTAAATGGTCGATGAGAGAAACTGTACCAATCCCTAGATTTTGCACGTGATGAGGCGTTTGGAAAAACCATTAAATTAAGATAAATAAATACTTGTATTGTTTCGAGTCAGTTTGGCACGTGCTGAGATTTACGTACGTATAATTAATATCGAGCCATATATAATGCTACTGAATCCACCATTTCACGTTACCCGTGTTACGCTACCTTGAAACCTACCTGCTATTTGACTTGAGGACATATAGATTGTTTTCCTGCGGGACCCAACGTTCTACCAATCATACAGAGGGTAGGTGTACGAAGACTAGTGCCTAAAAAACAGATGAGTTGTCCGTAGACTAATAATAATACTGGGGAATATGGGTCAAACTCTTCGCGGTGTCTGCTCACCCCATTCCATGTCGCCGCTACGCCACCACGCGCTCGCCCGCTTCCTCCCCTCTTCCTCCCTCCTCCTCCTCCTCTTCCTCTTCGTCACCAGCTACCTCGACTTCTCATCCCTCTCCTCCACCTCCTCCTCCTCCGCAATGGCCGTAGCCAGGCCAGTCGGCGATCCCGCCCTCCAGAGGCGGGCCGAGCCCCGCACCGACCTCGCGGCCGCCTTCGCGAGATGGGACGAGGAGGTTGGCTGCGATCGGTTCCGCGACAAGCACCGCAACTGGACAGCCGACCCGTCGGCGATCCAGGACGCCGAGGCAGGCGACTGCTCGACGCTCGGCGCCTCCCACATCAGCGTTCTGGTGAAGGGGTGGACTTGGATTCCCGACGAGACGGACAACCTGTACTCCTGCCGCTGCGGCATGACTTGTCTCTGGACCAAATCCGCCGCCCTAGCCGACAAGCCCGACGCCGTGTTCTTCGAGTGGAAAACGCCTCCTAAGACGGTAAGAAGAGACTTATATACATAGCAGAATGGAATCAGACTAGCTCTCACCTCTGTCGTCTACCCTGTTCTTAATACAGAGGCGAAAGGGTGAACCACTTCGTGTTTACATGGATCTCGAAGCCAGCAGGCAACCAACAGGATCGGAAGACATATTTGTTGGATTCCATGCCAAGGATGATGTTCAATGCACATATGCTGGATCCATGTTCCGTAAATTCCGGAGTTACTATGTCTCCTCCAAGAAAAGAAACGTAAGTCATCGCTTCCAACTCCACTGTCAGAGCTTTGACGCATATCCCCTCACCTTCATGATGAATCTTCTCAGGATGTTCTTGTTTACTGGTCTTCGTCGAAGTGCTACCAACACCGAACTGAGCTTGCAGAAAAGTTCTTTGCTCACATCTCGCATCACTCCTTCGGAAGCTGCTTGAACAACGTAGGGGGCAGAGACGCCGCCATTTCCTTGTACCCCGAGTGCAGGTTGGAGCCGACTGCCGAGCCACATTGGTGGGATCATCTGCACTGTGCCATGTCGCAGTACAAGTTCGTCCTCGCCATCGAGAACACCATGGCGGAGAGCTACGTCACCGAGAAGCTCTACTATGCTCTGGATGCTGGTTCGGTGCCGATCTACTTTGGGGCGCCGGACGTGCAAATCTTCGTCCCTCCGCATTCCATCATAGATGGATCCAAGTTTAGGTCCATGGAAGAGCTGGCGACGTACGTGAAGGCTGTGGCAGAAGACCCGGTGGCTTACTCGGAGTACCATGCTTGGAGGAGGTGTGGTGTGATGGGCTACTACGGGAGGAACCGTGCCGCGTCTCTTGATACGCTGCCGTGCCGGTTATGTGAGTACGTGAGCAGGAAAGGTGGAAGAGGTGCTGAATGATAGGATGCCCCGATGAATCCTGTAGCAGATGGTAAAGATAGATGATAGAAACAGAGATCACAAGTCAATCTTACGATTAGTATCTTATTTCATGTCTCAATTTTAATGATTCAGCTTAAACACCAATGCAGCTGCTGCTTAGAAGCTAGGAAGGTAAGGGTGAGATTTTAGTGACATAAATATAGATAGGCTAATGATACGAGAAGTGTTGTTCTTCAACTGGTGGGGAGAGTTAGCAGGCTATGAAGGTTACATACTTGAATCACAGGAGGCAATGCAAGGAGGACAAATAGCTCAATTGAAAGTGTTTTCACGTCACATTTACCATACCAACGCTAAACACATTAAAAATTAATAATTTAATACAGGAGTTATATTATATATATTATCCAAATCAGAACTGATCCAGAAAATATATATATGATCTAAGATTTGAGGCTTGATATTAGTTTATCCTTATGCAATAACATAATATTTGCACTTGCATATTGACAGTAAGATTTTTCGGATTGATATTTTTATCTAGATGTGATAATTGTTGAAAATGGATTAGCTCCGATAAATGATTAATTTCAATAACAATAGTTTGCTCATTAGAAGAAAATTTTTTTTTCTTTCACAAATAAAACAAAAGGAAAGTTTATTTATGTCGGTCATCTTCATTTTTCATAATCGAAAATTGTGACTCTATAAGTGTAATTTGAACATAAAACCTAAAAATAGTGATTCAGAGTTTTGTTTTTTTGGCTGAATTACTCGTAACATTTATAATCATATTTTCACGATAGAGATATTTGATGAATATATATATATACGTCTTTTGATAGTATTAAGTTGATCAAATCATCAAGATCCATAATTTTTATTTTTTTTTACTATTATCTTAATGAATGATCTGTACATTACGAGATTCAAAGATGTCAATATTATGTCATATATGTTAAACTTGAGTGACAAATACAAGCATCATTGACCTTAGAGGATACATATGTAATTTTGTTTTATCCGACATAGAGGGAATAGTCTATTAGATATGTGCTCTATTAAAAATATCGAGACATGATCTCATAGTGGGGAGATAAAATACAGCTTGTGGATGCTCCCAAGGTGCCTTTGAGTGAATCTAACAAAACCTAATCTCTCATCAAATTGTTGGCACATGCCTTGTTTGGGAGGATTTGCATTGACCAGCTTTAGCTTGCCACTAAATCCGATGCTCATGAATGGTATAGAAAAGAAGAAGAAGAAGAAGAAGAAGAAGAAGAAGAAGAAGAAGGTTGGTGATTAAGAAAAAGAAAAAGGAAAAAAATGTCTTTGCAAGTTCATACGTAGTTAATTCTAAATCCTATCTTGTACGATTCAAGTGTAGAATATGTTTCTTGACTTTGATGTGAGGTAATTACTGATAAGGGTAAAAATGACGATGTGACATGCCATGACGTCAGTCACGCTAGATGGACGCACTGCCGGAAGAAGCAAGCATTAATGCCGACCTGATGGGCGCCAACGTCATCAGCTCTCAGCTAACAACCTCAGCTTTGACTCCGTGCGCTCGGCCGAGGCAGAGCATGTCGACCGAGACGCGCCCATACCCTACGGTAGCCCGGTTCTCCACGCAACCCCAGTGGCAATGTCAGACGCCACGAGAGGTAATGTCCTGCCCCTGCAGGCAACCACATCAGGTAACATCAAACTCATCTATAAATACCCCCGAGTTCTAAACGAGGGGGGACGAACACAAGCGCAACACACTTGGAGGACACTTCTTCACTATAAAAACTCTCTTCCTCCCAAAACTGCCTCCACGTCTTCTAACTTGATCGTCGGAGGGGTCGGGCCGAGCTCCCGGCCCGACCTGTGTGCAGGTGCCTGAGCGATGTCGCCTCCTCCCGGCGCTGCAACGGAGCTTCCTCCCGACCCGAACCATCATCCCTCGAACCCCAGGGAGGCCCCGAGGGATGTCTGCCCGAGACCCTCGGCATTCGGACCCCTGAACGAGCCGCGTCGGCCCCGAGGCCACGGCTAAAAAAGTTATTTACCATAACAAATTGGCGCTAGAAGGAGGGCCCGAATGTCGAGGGATCCTCAGACTGATCCCGACGAACTCCCTGCCAAGGGATCGTTCTTAGTAGGAGCGCAGGCCGTGCGTCCCTTGCGTGACGAGCCGTGGGCTGACGACCTCCCCGCGACCTCTGAACGCCGCTGGCGTTCATTCGACAATCCGGATCTGCTTTCGCCCGAGGGTGCTCCGAGCGTCCCCTCGCCGGTATTATCCGAGGCCTTTCACAACCTCGCTCATCAAGTCCGAGCTCTAACGGATATGGTGCGAACCATCATCCCGCTCGTCTCCCAACTGACACCCCCACTTATGACTCAGCCGCTACGACAACAAGAGCCGCCCGCTCGGGCCCACATGACTCAGCCCGAGGTATCATCTCCGGAATCAACGGACTCCCTACGAGCCCAGCTATGCTTTCTTAGTCAGCGGCTCGACAAACTAGAGAAGGAGCTTCGCAACTCAAAGGGAGAGCTCGGGGTGGACACAAACCGAGGATCTCCGTTCGCACCAGAGATACGAGATCACGCGGTTCCCCCGAACTTCCAGCTCCCTTCTCTGGACGCATACGATGGCGCCACTGACCCAGCGGACCATGTCGCCGCTTTCCGTGTCCAGCTGGCGCTGTATGGAACGTCTGACGCTTTAATGTGCAGGGCGTTTCCCACAACCCTGAGAGGTCCGGCCCGCACATGGTATAGCGGCCTGAAGATCGGAACGATCACTTCCTTCAGGCAACTCACCAAGGACTTCGAGCTCCACTTCGCAGCCCATGCCCGGCCGAAGCCCTCCACGGCACTGCTCCTTGGACTCAAACAAAGAGAGGACGAGCCCCTCTCACATTTCGTGGATCGCTTTGCCACGCAAATCCAGAGCTTACCGGACACTCACCCCTCTCTGTTAATGCAGGCATTCATGGTAGGCTTGCGACCTTCCAGATTCTACTGGTCCCTCGTAGAGTGATCCCCCACCACAGTAACAGATATGCTCCAGCGAGCCAACCGGTACATCCGACGGAAGCTTGGGCGACCGCAAGGAAGAGTGACACTGGGCGACGGGCCCCGTAGCAGCAGTCAAGCGCCCGCGGTCGCTATTCGGTGTAATCCTCATGCAAGGAATCTAGCCCCTTCCTCAGTCTCTTCCAAGCGAAGGCTCCATGCTTACCTGACCGCCTCTTGGCTCACGGTTATCTTCAGTCTAACCCCCCTCTTTTCTGCATTCACACGGCTCGGTCACAGTCTGCCCGAGTTCACCTCAGCGCGGCCTGCCCGCCTGAGTTGTCTCTCGGCCCGAGCCTACCTCCTCAGCCGCATAATGCCCGAGGCGCACTTGCGCGGTATGTCCGTCTGCGTCATGCTACTCGGCCACATGGCCCTCACGACCACACCTGCGCGGTCGGCCCGCCTGCGTCGTGCTACTCGGCCGCATGGCCCTCGCGACCACGCTTGTGCGGTCTGCCCGTCTGTGTCGTGCTCCTTGGCTCTTCGGCTTTACGCCGCCTGAGACCACACCTGCTCGACCAGCCCGCCTGCGCCTTGTTCCTTGGCCCCATGTTCCCGAGACACACCGGCGCGGTCGGCCCTCCTGCGCCGAGCCCCTCGGCCACACGCTGCCGAGCTCCCCTCATAGCGGCCTGCCCGCTTGAGCGGTGTCACTCGGCCGCAACCTGCCAGCGCCGAGCTTCTCGGCCATTCACTGTCGAGTTCATCTCAGCGTGGCCTGCCCGCCTGAGTTGTCTCTTGGCCCGAGCCTACCTCCTCAACCGCATAATGCCCGAGGCGCACTTGCGCGGTCTGTCCGTCTGCGTCGTGCTACTCGGCCACATGGCCCTCGCGATCACACCTGCGCGGTCGGCCCGCCTGCGTCGTGCTACTCGACCGCATGGCCCTCGCGACCACACCTGCGCGGTCTGCCCGTCTGCGTCGTGCTCCTCGGCTCTTCGGCTTTACGCCACCCGAGACCACACCTGCTCGGCCAACCCACCTACGCCGTGCTCCTTGGCCCCATGTTCCCGAGACAGACCCACGCGGCCTCCCCGCCTGCATCGTGCTCCTTGGCCCCATGTTCCCGAGACACACCGGCGCGATCGGCCCTCCTACGCCGAGCCCCTTTGCCACACGCTGCCGAGCTCCCCTTAGAGCGGTCTGCCCGTCTGAGCGGTGTCACTCGGCCGCAGCCTGCCTGCGCCGAGCTTCTCGGCCATTCACTGTCGAGTTCACCTCAGCGCGGCCTGCCCGCCTGAGTTGTCTCTCGACCTGAGCCCATCTCCTCGGCTCTTCGGCTTTACGCCACCCAAGACCACACCTGCTTGGCCAGCCCGCTTGCGCCGTGTTCCTTGGCCCCATGCTCCCGAGATACACCTGCGCGGCCAGCCCGCCTGCGTCGTGCTCCTCGGCTCTTCGGCTTTATGCCACCCGAGACACACCTGCGCGACCAGCCCGCCTGCGTCGTGCTCCTAGGCTCTTCGGCTTTACGCCACCCGAGACCACGCCTACGCGGCCAGCTCGCCTGCATCGTGCTCCTCAGCTCTTCGGCTTTACGCCACCCGAGACCACGCCTGCGCAGCTAGCCCGCTTGCGTCGTGCTCCTCGGCTTTCTGGCTTTACGCCACCCGAGACCACGCCTGCGCGGCCAGCCCGCCTGCGTCGTGCTCCTCGGCTTTCCGGCTTTACGCCACCCGAGACCACGCCTGCGCGGCCAGCCTGCCTGCGTCGTGCTCCTCGGCTCTTCGGCTTTACGCCACCTAGGACACACCTGCACGGCTAGCCCGCCTGCGTCGTGCTCCTCGGCCCCTCTGCTCCGTTCTCCCTGAAACTGCGTCCGCACGGCCAGCCCACCTGAAGACAGAAGCCATGCATCGGACTCCACTTGCGTGACAACCGATGCATAGCTCCTTTCGGGGGAGGAATATGATAAGGGAAAAAATGGCGATGTGACATGCCATGACGTCAGCCATGCTAGATGGACGCATTGTCCGAAGAAGTAAGCATTAATGCCGACCTGATGGGCGCCAACGTCACCATCTCTCAGCCAACAACCTCAGCTTTGACTCCGTGTGCTCGGCCGAGGCAGAGCACGTCGATCGAGGCACACCCATACCCTGCGGTTGCCCGATTCTCCACGCAACCCCAGTGGCGATGTCAGATGCCACGAGAGGTAATGTCCTGCCCCTACAGGCAGCCACATCAGGTAACATCAAACTCATCTATAAATACCCCCCAGTTCTAAACGAGGGGGGACGAACACAAGCGCAACACACTTGGAGGACACTTCTTCGCTATAAAAACTCTCTTCCTCCCAAAACCCCCTCCACGTCTTCTAACTTGATCGTCGGAGGGGTCGGGCCGAGCTCCCGGCTCAACCTGTGTGCAGGTGCCTGAGCGGTGTCGCCTCCTCCCGGCGCTGCAGCGGAGCTTCCTCCCAACCCGAACCATCGTCCCTCGAACCCCATGGAGGCCCTGGGGGACGTCTACCCGAGACCCCGGACATTCGGACCCCTAAACGAGCCGCGTCGGCCCGAGGCCACGGCTAAAAAAGTTATTTACCATAACACTTACTTTCTTTCACTTTGAATATGACAAGTTACCAAAGCATATTGACACAAAATATTAACGTGTCACCCAAATATAATCACATGACCACACCATAAGCTTCGGTAGACTTTTTAGTACATGCATTTATGTGCAACATTTGAGTAGATTATAAGTTTCGATTGCGTAGTTCGTGGCTCCCAACTCACATGTTGAGTGGCCCCGCACCCATCTCGTCTCCCACGCCATGCTCGCTTCTCTCAATATAATTATAATTATAATTATATATATCCGTATAAGTTAATTTTATATCAATAACTTTAAGTTAATTGGTAGTTGGATTTCTAACTTATAATATATATATATATATATATATATATTATATCACGAACTTAAAATAAAATAACGAGGCAAAATGAAGTATAACAGCAAACAACGGCCACTCTCCCTCCACTCTTCTCTCTTGGCCCGATGCCGCCGGTAAACAACCACGCCCTCCTTCGCTTCCTCCCCTCCTCCGTTCTCGTCCTCCTTGTCCTCCTCCTCACCACCTACGTTGACTTCTCCTCCCTCTCATCTCACTTCCGCTTCTCTTCCTCCTCCTTCGCTGCCGCCGCCAGGACCATCGCCGACCCCGGCCCTGCCCCCGCCCCAGCCCTCGCCGACAACGTTGGGAGGCTCGCGGAGCCGCTCCCCGACACCGCCCCTACCCCTGACCATCCGCCCGAGACCTTCACTGACCTCGCCGCCGCGTTCGCGAGATGGGACGAGGAGGTGGGCTGCGATCGGTTCCGGGAGAAGCACGGTTACAGTAACTGGACCGCGGACCCGTCGGCGATCCAGGACGCGGAGGCCGGCGACTGCTCGAGCCTCGGCGCCAGGCACGTCAGCATTCTGGTGAAGGGGTGGAGTTGGATCCCGGACGAGATGGATGATCTGTACTCGTGCCGGTGCGGGATGACCTGCCTCTGGACCAAATCCGAAGCCCTAGCCGACAAGCCCGACGCCGTGTTCTTCGAGTGGGATTCGCCTCCGAAGACGGTAAGACGTTTAAGGCGAACCACTTGTGTATCCCCAATTGTCTACTACATCTTTGTTCTAATAACTCTCTTTTTGTTGCCGACAGAGGCAAAAGGGTGAACCGCTTCGAGTGTATATGGATATCGAACCCACTAGGAAACGATCAGGATATGAAGACATATTTGTTGGTTATCATGCCAAGGATGATGTGCAGTGCACATACCCTGCTTCCCTTATTCATAAATCCCGGAATTACCATGTCTCCTCTAAGAAACGAAGCGTAAGCTATCACTTCTCTTTTCCTGGAGTCACAAGTGGATATATTTGGATACTTAATGTGGTGTCTTTTGATATTATTGCTTTTTTCCAAATTGCATGAGTTATAATATGTGTGAACTTTATTGTTCATCTCCTTATAAGCTTGCTTGCTCTCTATTTACAAGAAGAAAATATTACTATTTCATATTCTCATTTTAGACATGGTTCAAATTAAAATGTTTTACCAAACTAAAATTTAGCTTTTTTTTTCTACAAGGACAAGTAGTACAAATGAAATTTGATCTCAAGATCTTACCATTATCACTCAAAATCTTGTTGCCAAATAAGCTAGTCATTATTTCGAATCTGATGGTGGTGTACAAGTTCCAAATCTTATACTTAAAATATTGATTGATGGTGAGCTTCAAAATCACATCAAACAAATTTAAGCATTTTACTTCTATGTTTGAAAGAAACTTGGAAAATTCTTCTACAATTTAAAATCCTGATTACTGAATGATAGAAATGACTACAAATATGCCTGAAATTAAGAACTTAGAGTTTTGATAATATCCCATTGACCATGTCAATCAAATGCAGTAATTGTCATGACTACAGTAGCGTGTGGTTTTATATAGATTGCTTTCTGAAAAATAGCAAAATGACTATATGTTATCTTTACTCTTTTCTTACCTTCCAAATCTTCTCAGGACATCCTTGTCTACTGGTCTTCTTCGCGGTGTTTCCAGTTCCGAAACGAACTTGCCGAGAAGTTTTTTGCCCACATCACCCATCATTCTTTTGGAGGTTGCGTGAACAATGTAGGGGGTAGTGATGCAGCACTTTCCTTCTACCCCGAGTGCAAAATGGAGCTGGTCGCCAAACAACACTGGTGGGGGCACGTACACTGTGCCATGTCACATTACAAGTTTGTCCTCGCCATTGAAAACACCAAGACGGACAGCTACATCACCGAGAAGCTCTACTATGCTCTTGATGCTGGTGCAGTGCCCATCTACTTTGGGGCACCGGATGTCGAAAGCTTCGTCCCTCCGCATTCTATCATTGATGGATCCAAGTTTGACTCCATGGAAGCGCTGGCTTCGTATGTGAAGGCTGTGGCAGATGACCCCATTGCCTATGCAGAGTACCATGCTTGGAGGAGGTGCGGTGTGATGGGTTACTACAGGAAGAACCGTGCCACCAGCCTCGATGCGCTGCCGTGCCGGCTGTGCGAGTATGTGAGCAGGAAAGGCGGAAGAGATGCTGCGTGATGGCAAAGCAGGAACTTGTAAACATCAAATGATCAAGTCAATTTAGCTGTAAGGAAGTTTGGATGTTATGGCAATCTTTACATGAATTCTATTCTTGAAATGTCAGCGTAATAATTGCAGTAGGAATTGAACCTGGTTATTCTTGAACTCAGAACTATTCCCTTCAATGATAAAACAATGAGATTGTCAAAACTATTCTGGATTTTAGATCTGTCTCAGACTACCATTTACCAAAACATCCTACACTGAATTTTCCAACAAATTCCCCAAAAATGACTAAATTAAACAAACACCAGATCAACACAAGCTACAGGTCTAAGCATCTAAACCTAAGAATATAAAGAAGTCCACCATGAAAGCATAACATCTTTTGCAACGACTACTACCACCACCAACACCGCTGAACTAAGATTTCAACTAGTCTAACTATATATGTAATAAGATTTAAAAAAATCACAATAATAATTAATCTATAAGCAATTGCATTGAAAACATCATAGCGTTACCATTCATAAAAGTACAGATCATTTTGCACATACCAAGCAGAACATAATGCACCAACAGGCTATGAACACTATGCAATGGCATGTGTAAGACCCATGTCCAAAAATATATGGGAATGTGGCACGGGACTCATGCAGATGGGTGATTGGAATACTTGATACCTCCATGCCAACAACAAACCATAATGTCTGAACTATTTGGGGTGGAGCAAAACCGCTAGTCAAATTAAGAGTAATCTTTTTTTTTTTGGTTTTCAACAAAGTTTTCTAGGTTCTCTCCTCGTACTACTAATTGTAATTTATTCAACTCATCTAACTGGTGCATCTAAAGATCTTCTTTGGACATGTCCTGATGCAGTGCAGGTTGTTCTCATGATAAATAAGATTTCATGGAAGGATTGAACAAGATTTTAGGGCATCTAGTTAGGATAATATTACTACTAGTTGGAACTGTCTCCTCAATTTTGCATTAATTTATATCAGATTAGATGCTACCATAGCAAGCATGTAATTAGGCCTCTTGACAAAAAAATAAAATTCTTGTTGCATGGTTCACTATGAAAGTCATGGTTGATCATCTCCTACCAGTGTTCTATCCAATTCACGGAGGAGACAATGCCTCCTAACATGTATCAACAAACAAGAGACTAATTAAACTAATATAGTGTTCAAGTTAAAGTGTAATTTTGTCTAAATTCAAAGTTCTGGTGAAATACTAGTTCATTAAGGAGAGAAGGGGATGATAGACACCAAAGAGATCATGCAAGACAAATCTGGAATTCTCCCTAAGGTTTATTTGAGACCACTTAGCAGTCTAGCAACGCCGACAACCATCCAAATACCTATCAAGGATCCAGCTAAATTTACGAAAACATTTGGTGAAGGATCAGCTAATCCTCACAATGTAGTGTCAGCATCATAATGAGGCGAAAAGTAATGAAGATCGGTGATTGCCTAACAACATCGCAGAATAGCCATATAAATGAATCGAAAAGACATTAAAATTCCGAAACAAGCAATCCTATATTGACGAATGCAGATTACCTTCATGTCAGATACGGGTACAAGAAGGGTCGAAGTCATCAGGCGCCACTCCACCGATCGGCGGCGGAAGGCCGCCTGGGGAGGCTGGGGGGAGAGGATAGGGTCGGGAGGTGGCGGCTGTTTGGGCGTCGCCGCGGCTGCCGTCGTCATCGGGTACTCCGCCAGCCATCTCAGGGAATAAGGAACGAGACGGAGATCGATTAACCGTTTTGGCGAAGCTTGTAACTTTTAAGGTTCGAAGAAAACTGGCGTTATATTCAATCATAACGCTACTGTAAACCGTTACGGAGATCATATCATTTAATATAATCCGAAAGCTGTTACAACAGCTGTTATATTTACTAGAACATAATCTAACATCATGGAGTTTGCACGACCTGTTGACGATTGATCGAACGATACATAAGACCTGATATGAACATCTCACATCACTTGCTTGTACACTTCAACAAATTGATTTGGAGCCTCGAGTTGAGATGAATCCAACAAAAGTAAACTTCATTATATTTCAATCGAGTGGATCACAGTTCATCGCGACATTGAGATCAGGTTAATGTTCTAATACACTCGAAGCTACCAAAGTTGGGACGGCGGACACAGGAACGATGACTTTCCAACAAAGAATGGTGTGAGAGAAGGTTGACATTTACGCAGTCCATGAAGCCGGCCTCTTCATGGGAGGCGCCTTCACCTTGTCCTCCTCCAGAGATATCATCCCAAGATGAGAAGGGTCCTCGAGCAGCATTTTAGCCACCAAATAAGCGGCGATTGACCACGTCTGAAACTTCCTGGCTTGCTTTCCGACGTACCTCCCAAGCTTCCCATCATAGTACTCCGGCCATCCATCCTTCGACAGCCTGTTCTCGGCAAGCTCGATCGCTCTTCTAGCAATCTGCGGCCTGCCTGTCTTGACGCAGGCTGCAGTGAGCAGCCATAGAAGCACTACAGTCAACAGCATCGCATGAAGAAGAGAATACAAACTCAGAGTTAGCTGCGGGTTTGATGATACAGCGTAAAAGAACCGAGAGAGAAAGAGAGAACTGCCACTAATTACCTGGCCAAGAACCTCCGTTGTGGTAGCTCCATCTGGTGTTTTTGGGATCACAACCTGTCACGATCCTCCATTCATGGCCTTCTAAAGCAGGATAAGATATCTTCAATGGCATTTCACCCACCAGTTCCTCCCACCTCTCTTCGATTAGGTCCATTATTGCGTCTGACTGCTCTGGTGTAGCAAGCGAAGACAGTATGGCAATGCAATTACCAAGAGCAAACCATCGGAAGTCCATTCTTGCAGGGCTCACATTGCCGACGAAGTAGCCACCACGGCAAGGCATGAAGTCAAATATCCAGTCCGGGATCGAATCAGGAATGACATTGAACTTGTTTACTGCTGTGTGGGAGTATTCTTCGGTCTTGTAGCGATATATATCGTTCAACTGTTGGAAGTCAAGCCAAAAGTAACGTCGCATGTGGTAACCTAAGGCATGCAAGCGCTTCATTATTCTCTCCATGAACTCCTTGCCTTTTGCATCAGATTTAAGCATCGCTAGAGCACATCTCAGTGCCATGAAGAACAGAGCTTGGATTTCGATGGGGTAGCCATAAACACCCTGTAAATTTTGTTTGCACCACACACACAATCATTATACGAGGAAGAGAACTGCAAACTAAGAACAACATGTCGACAAACTTACCATTCTACGATCAATCATTGAGCATCCATCGGCACAAAGCAAGGTGGGAAATGTGTCGAACCCCTCGGAAAGGCATAACGATAAGATAAGCCTCATCCCATTTTGGCATTCAGGGGTTTCTGACAAGGATAGATCACCAGTAGATTTTGTGTAGGCACGGAGAAGAATGATCCACCAAAAACCAGAGTCCACGGGTGCAACCCTCCCTATCGCACTCTCACCAAAATCCGCCATTAGAGTTTCAGTTTTCCTGGTTGGATTATTGTTCACCTTGAAGCTCGCTGGCATCACCCCTTCCCCGAGCTTGAATTGATCTATCTTCTTTTCCAAACTTTGAAGGTGAATTGTCTTCAAGAGAAAGTTCTTAACGATCTCATGCTCACCGGTCATTAGAAAAGCCAGAGCACTTGGCACAAAGTCACGGACAAACACCTGATCCAAGGGCCGAAACCACATATCTAAAGGCTCAACTATTACAGAGGTATTGGGTCGAACAGGCGTGTCTTCATTGGGTGTACCTGGTCGTAGTTAAGGACTTCCCCCGAGGCGTGATCGACGGCGGCTACTGTCCCCACCGGCTGCCCCCGGAAGAAGACGACGGACTTCCTGAGGGCATCCCATGCCTCATCGACCATCGGAGGCAGCTCGAACGGGCTCCAATCCGGCGAGGTCGGCGTGGGCACCGCGCCAAAGGAGTGCATGCTGCCGTAGCTGTCGACCTGCCTGAGATTACCGGTGATGGAGAGATCGCTGAGCGACCGTTCCTCGAACGACAGCCTCCGCTCGATCTTAAACCTCGGCCGATCGAGCTGCCTCGACGAGCGGTCGAAGTCGTCGGCCTCCGCCACGGAGGAGTGCGGCTCCACCTTCCAGACAACCGCCTCGTGCGCCCCGTCCACTGCTTCAGCCATTCTCGAGGCAAATCCTTATCAACTGAATCAGCAATCAACATTCAGACTCAAAAGGAGCTACATTTAATGGAACGGAAGCGAAATAATCGATCTAAAACCAACAAAATAACCAAGATTAAGCACCATAATAGTATAAAATGAAGGGAATGAGGTCAGAAACCAAACAAGCTAAAATAAATGTGGGAAAAAGAGAAAATATTACATGAGTTCGAGGATGAGGGGGAGCACGAACGCTGGAGATCGAAGAGAGAATGAGATTAGGGCGGGCGGACGGTGTCACTTATATGGTCGATGGCCGGAGGGAGACCGAAATGGCAAGTCTGTGTCCGTTGCGCTCCCTCTTCTTCGTACTCGAGAAGGCCACCGGCTGCAGCCGGTGACTCCACGTAGTCCGCTGTTGGATTATCCGGTGCCACCGGCTTTGTACATCTCGGAGAACTAAAAACCAAAACCATCTGCGGGCTCCACGCGAGACCCATGCCTTCCGTCCAACTACCAGCAAGGTACGCGATGGGTCGTGATTCGGTTGGAAGTGAAGACAATCGTTGACCGGGACCCACATCTCATGAAAAGGTCACACGCTGACATGGAAGAAGTGAGTCAATGGCACCCAGCGCTGTTAATCTCGCGTCAGGTTAATCGAACGGCCACGGTTCGCTTCGGGTGTGGCAGCACGAACGCCGAGGCGTCGGGAGGCGGAAGTCACGCGACAAGAGGAACACGTGGTGAATACGGTGAAGGGTGAAACCCTTATCCGAGAGTGGTGCTTCGAATTTGGCAGATTATAACGGTGTGTTATAAGATTGCAATGCTCGAATTCAATGAATCTTATGTTACATATGAGATAGGCTTCCAATGGGCGATGAATTATAGTAGCTCGATCCTACTCTGTGAATGGGATGTGTATCTCAAGTGATATCAGACGTCAAAAATATGGTAGTCAGTAAAACTCTGATGATATCAGAGAGAGAGAGACAAGGTTTGATGAGTCATAGTGTCTATCTATTCCGTAATATCGATTAAGGATTTAGGTTATTCGATTAGTGTGGAATACTTTTTGAGTAGATATGATAATGGATATAAGATCTTATCCATCCTCACATGTTATTGTGCTAATAATAGTAACATCGAACAGTTCAGCTCATGTTTTCACAACTAAATAATGATAGAATAATGTCATAAATTAATTCTCTATTTTAATCGAAAATTTATCTAAGCTTATCATAAAAGGATCTAATACACATTATTAAATGGGTTTTTGTCTAATAAGTCTTGATGCAGTTTTTGCTTAATCATTTATTGAATCCCCTTGATTTCTTTACATTAGACTTGTCAATCGTTATTGTGTTGTATAATTGAAATATGAAGTACTAAAACCTTTTTTTTTTGTTCTGACAACTTAAACACTTTGAATTAATCCTTAAGATTGATGCTTGCATCTCATCTCAGTTGCTTACTGTGTGATAAGTAAATATTTTAAATAAATAAGATTATAATAATCCAAAATTGTTAATCTTATTTTGCTTCTGAGTTTTATTGAATTATGACTTACCTTTTATTTGCAAATTCTCCTCCTTCAAGTTGATAAGGGAAATATGACACATCGTTAATTATCATCTTCATCTGATCGACATGTTATTTTAATTTATAATAAATAAAAAAAATATTATGTAAAAATTTAATACCAAAACTAAAATTAAATATTGTAAATAAAGATGAAAGATAATATACCTCTGAACACGATAATAAATAGAGTACCATAAATATTATGAAGCAACGCACCATGATAATATGCATGTGTTATTAATTTGCATAAGAAATAACTAAACTCTCTTCCTCTTTTCTTATTTTAGGACCATTATAATTAATGAAGTAAAAATCATGTGTGATGATACGATACTTCAAAAAGTTTCTCCATTAAAATCATCTTCTAATATATAATCAATTAATTAGGTTCATGTGTGATGATATGATAAAAGAAATAATGTGTGATGATATGATACTTCAAAAAGTTTCTCCATTAAAATCATCTTCTAATATATAATGACATACATAGATTTTCTTTCTATTGGTCCATAACATTAATTAGAATCTTAATATATTTTAATCAATTAATTAGGTTCATAAAATATAATATTTTTTCACTTGACCCATTAATTGATAAGATACAAAATAGTTTATAATCAAAATAATAAAATTAAATTTATTTAAAATTTTTTTTACTTAATTGGATTCTAAAATTTGGAAAAGCTTTTATACACACGAATTTAAAAATAGGTCAATAGGTATAATAAATATAATAATACCCATTAAGTTTGACTGGCAATGCAAAGTTATAGTAGTTGTGTATTATCAATATTATACTTTCTTCTATATAGTATAACATTGTTAGTTCTTTTTAATGAAGTTCATAATGACCCATATAATTTATCTTATCAAGATAAATTATTTTATCATATTCAGTTGTATATATATAAATATGAATAAGATAATACAAATAAATAATTTTAAATATATAAATAAAAATATTAATTATGATGCCCATCAAGTATACATCATCGTATCTTTCATGGTTATTTATAAACTCAATCATAAGAACATATTCTCTTAAACATTTTAGATTTAAATTGTAAGGCGTTATTAAATGTATCAATAATCAATACAGTAGAATTCAAGTTCTTAACTAACATTAGTTGTTCTGGACTTTTTCTTTAGCGATAAAGTAATTTATGTCAATATAGTTAAAACCACTATAATACTTACTATTCTTACAAAAGAAAGTTACTATAGTATATCATAAAATATTTTTCAATATTTTGACAATTAAGCACTATACTAAATCTTAAGATGACATTTTATAGTAATAATGCTTGATTAATGGTTTTAAAGTATACCATGAAATCAACTTCTACTATTAATAATACAACTTATATTATTTTATTCTTATAAATTGTCACTATAGTTAATATAAACATAAATCATAAAATAAACTTCTTACTATCAAAGTAATTTATAAAATAAATATATAAAAATATTATTATTTTAATATATTCTGATTTCTTATATCTGAGCATATAGTCTCGTTGCTCATGGATATCTTACTTTTATTCTTTTATAGCTTTTCAATATTTTATTCTTGATTAATTCTAGTATATACCCAATATTATAATTATAAAATTGATATCTGATTTAGTATAGGTAAGACCATATAATAAAGTTTCAATTGTGTAATATAAGAAATAATTTCTTTCATTTATTCTTTTAGTTGACTCTTTTCTAAGTCAATTTTAAACAATATTGATTTTTATTGAATCTTAAAAATTATCTCATAATAATTAATCTTTTTTATATAAAAAATGTTATCATAATTTTGACTGTGTATATCGTTCAGCATTATTCTTACCTTTAGTTTTAAAAACTCTTTTATAATTATTAGGTAAGTCAACGAGTTTTCATACATCATTTTGGTCCATTATTTCAACTCTTTTTTTATTTTATCATATTATGTTCTCAAAATCATCACTTTTCAAAACTTATGAAAAAAATGAAGAATTATTTTTTATTCCTATATCATAATCTAATTTTTATCGATATATCACATTAAAAAAAATGATACATCTCTTTTCCATTTAAAAGTTTCTCAAATTTATAAATTGTAGTTGTTATATAAGTAATCAGCAATAATATTAACATTATGCGAGAGTTTATTAATGTTATTTTGTTATTCTTTTTATCAAGTTGTTTAGTGATTTGAAGAATAACTTCTTAAATATAAAATGATAAAAGAATATCAACCTATATCTCCTCCATATTAAGATTAAATTTAAGATCACTTCTACTAATTTATTTTTTTTAATAATCTTATATTACTAGATTCAATTATCCTCGTACTATGATTAAGATAATAAAATATATATCTTTTTTTTTTTTGATAAATAATAAAATATTTAAAATAATAATTGAATCTAATTTCTTTTCATGTGAATTAAAAACTCTTATTTTTGTAAGACAAATCTCAAATATGTAAATATCTTAGTTGGATTTTCTACTGGTCCATAACTCAAAAGGAATTGATGAAACTAACTTACTAGGAATCATATTCAAGATATACTTCATCTTAATTCAAGTATAAAAAATAACTATCTTGCTTCTTATTATATTTATAATAGTACGATTTTATCTTTTAATAATTTTTTCTATTGTGCCGAACTTGATAAAGCATATTGAATATCCTACTTTCCTAAATATATAGCAAAAGAATCAAAATTCTGATTGAGCTCATAAAATTTATCTATCATAAAATTTATCACCCATATCGAATTTGATAATCTTAATATTTATATTTAGATTTATGTAATGTCAAGCTTGAGACATTACATGAATCTCATATATATATATATATATATATATATATATATATATTCTAATTTTAATGGATCAATTATAAAAGTAGTAAAATATCTCTCGATAAAATAGGAAATATAGAGTAGGCCATATGTAAGTATAAGGAGTTTATGAAACTATATGTCATGCCAATATTTAATTACAGAATTGTTTGAAGCTTAAGATTAATTATGTACAAACGATCATTTAGATTTTCATAATCAACTTTAACTGAATCATAAATATATTGAACTTACCACCACCAAAAGAAAATATTATCTTAATAATTTCATAACTAACTTTAAATGAATTATAAATATATTAAGTTTATTATCACCAAAGAAAAATAATATTTTAATAATTATAAATAAAAAATTAAAATTCTAGAATTATAGGAATATAATATACATCATCAAGATACATCAAATAAGCTATCTCTAAGCATAAGCAATAAATACTAAATACTATCATTTTCACATTAAGATGATTCTCTATAACGATAAATCTATCTTTTTTTTTTATCTTCATGTTAAAATTAATTATTATAAATTATTTATAATACAAGTTGAAGCACTAAAGACATTCGTCCAAATAATAAATGAAACTTCTGTAACATTTGATTCAAAACACGATGTTTATATCTTTTCTTTCGTATCAAAGCTTATAGTTATTCTTCACGTAACTTTTTTTTATCAAAATATTTTGTTAAGAAAACTTTTAGTCTATAAGTTTGTATAGCATTTCCGTGCGTCGATGTTCGCCGCTCGCATGCGTGAGGACACAACACTCAACCACGACCAACTCCTACGATAGGCCACCCTCACCAAGGGAGTTGCACCCCCGCAGCTACCCCGTAACACCGTTGTCCAACCATCTGACGATCGCCATGCATGGCCGAAGAACCCAGTGTCGGCCACTCTATTGTGTGCACCAAAGGCCGCCGCAGCACCTCGACAGCAGTTGCACAGAGTGACATTGTCGCCTCACGCAGTCGTCGCTACCTTTGGCAAGGTCGATGACCACAATAGGCCACCACCACTATTGGACTGCTGCACACAACAGTCATCGCTGCACGCAACAACAATGCCACCGGTGTAGCTTAGACCACCACCCTTCACAGTGTTGTTACGACGGTCAGTTGCCTACGATAGCCCACCGATGAAAACGAGTAGCACACCATCCAATGTAGTGCCACCCACGTTGTAAGGCCTGCAAGCAAGCGAACAAACAGATTGCAAGACTCGAGCATACTTAAATGATGCATATGAAGCTTTGAGCCTAGCGATCGACGTGGATCACATGGTGCAAGTGCTGGTTGGAATAAAAATAATAATTAGATATAATTAAAATAGATCTAATGCATAAATAGATAAAAAAAAATAGATCTACGTTAATTTAAATTTCAATGACACAACTTTGATATCAATTATAAAAAAAATAAAATTATTTATGTAAATTTAATATTAGGATTGAAATGAAATATTCTAGATAAAAATGGATGGTGCATACTTTTGAACACAACAAGGTATCTCCGATGTTATGAAGTAACACATCATATGATTTTCCTAAGTTGGTAATCTGCATAAGGGAAAATTAGACTCTCTTTCTCCTCTTTTCTTATTTTTATGACTTATGAGAAGACGAGAAAAAAAATCTCTATAAATTAAACTTTTTTTTTTTCTATTTTCATGATTCTGAGAAGTTCCTCCCATCAAGATCATCTCTTAAGATATCCTAACATATCATACTTCCTTTCTATTAGTCAATAGCGTTAATTATAATCCAATTAGGATCTCAATACATCTTAACCAATTAATTATAGTCATAAAATATAACACAACTTGGTCGGACCTACAAGGCTAACACAATTAATTATAATGCATGATTTCATGATCCATTAATAAATTACTGAATGATGCACATAATCATTCTTAATAATTAGCAAAAACTTAATTTTACAGTTATCTACCACACTCTAAAAAGATCCCGATTGTATTCTTATCAACAAATACTCTATGACTAAATACATTGATCGAATTATTTAAATCCTTATTAACTTAAATATCGAAGGGGTCTTATTAAGTATGCCCCTGATATAGTTTTCAAATCTAGGCCACTACGAGCTGCAAGATTTTGTGATATAAGATAAATGTCTAAAAATAATATATCACAACCCAATTTGATGAGACAACAAACTATTAATTTGGTTGAGGTTGAAGTACTAACCTAAAATAGTTAAGCTTAGATTCTACCATTATAAATTAGTCTAAGTTTTAGTTCACCGATGTGTAACACATTAAAAGTAATATTTAGAAATATCAGATATCAGAAATTAAACTCAAACCAACAGATGTCGATAGATCAGGTTTTCAATGCTCTAAAAGTGATATAATGAATTTTCTTTCCATTAGCTTAGTTGACAAGAAAAATCTCTCCGGACACGTTCTTGAGATCATGAACTATTTTCACAATAAAGTGAATAAAGTCACTTTTTTTTGGCTTCGTATTACTCCTTATGAGAATAATTTATATTTGGATGAATTTTCAATCAAAATAAGCCTCTACTTTTTAAATTTTCTGATTCTATCTTGAAAATTTTTGAAACAACACTCCGGATTATATAAAAAAATAATTTTATCATTTTTTTCATTAGATCTATTGTCGTTTCTATCATCTCGTCATTGCCCCCATTCGTCATGCGGGATAGTTTTCCTATGCCTACAACCCTCGTGCAAAGGTTAGTCATCGTCTTTTGTTGCATCTGCGACTGTCCCGTATGCAACCCTTGTGTGAGGGTTGGTCATCTTCTTCTATCATGCGTAAGGTTATATTCTGCGAGGATTGATTGTCTTCCTTTCTTGTGCTTGAGATTATTTCCCACTAACTCCGAGTGAGTATTATTATCACATACCGTTGGATGATAATAAAGACATTGGCCGGTAGATTGAGTTGGATAGATAAAATATTTATTTAAAAAATATATATATATATATATATATATTTTTATTTTTTAAAAAAATAGGATAATCGACTAATTTCGGGTATTCGCCCTTTATATTTTCTAATTAATTCTTAATATACTTCTGAAAAATAATAAAGAGCTCGGACACGACAGAGCACGATTCAAAGCGGTGAGTCGTTAAGGTCTATCTTGCGAGTCTTCCCTCGGAAGAAGCCTCTCTCGTTCACCGCTTCCGTTTGCGGCTTATAAGAGGCGGCCGTTTGGTCTCCATCCGATAATCCAACAATGGAGCCGGCCGAATCTTCTCGCAGCAAAGAAGACTCCGACGTCTGGGCCAAACTAGGTATTCCTTCCCTCTCTCCATCTGCAACAATGCTTTAGGGTTTACCGCATGTTTCATCTTCTTGCAAGAAGATCTGTCATTGGTTTCTTGTGCTTGTGGTGGTTCGACCTCCGATGGGTGTTGATTCTTTGCTGCGGTGCAGTGCCCACTGATTCCACGTATCCCCCGATAGAGATAAGATCGCGGGAGGCCGTCATATGTTCGGAGATTACGAGCTCGTCGATTGAGAAGCATCCATGGTGCGAGATAAAGTGGAATCCGGACAAAGATTCGGCGATGATTAGAAACTTGAGGTTTGTAATTCGATGTCTGAAATCTTGCACTTTCGGCAGTGGTTTGTTGATGCTCGGGTTGTAAGACGTCTTTCCTTGTTTAACATTTTGTTTTAAACCGGTGATGAGGTGTGTCAAACCACACTCCGAGTAAGGAGTGTCTTCCTTGGCAAGAGCATTTCTGGATTTGTAGGAGTTCTCCTGGCTAAGGATCAAATTTGGATAATTATTATAGGTGGAAGTATTGGCTTTTCCTTCTGAAAGAAATAGGCCTTGTTCCCAGCTCTACACATTTTCTTAACTTTATCTTTCCTGGCTATGGTTTTTGGCGATCCAAACAATTTTATTCGATGATTCAAGGGTACCAAATGACTTCTATATTAGTTTGTTACACTGAAACCACAGCAACATCAAATTAGTTTACAATTATATATCCTTGTTTGAGCCACATCATAGAAAATGCTCTTTTTGCCATCGTAGAATGATATTTGGAGTTGAAATCCATGTTAAACACTATGTCAGTGCTATTTGTTGAGTTGTAACAGATAGGGTTACATCAAAGATCAAATTTAAGTCATTTCTTTTTTTAATGAATGAACTTATCAACCATATACAAAAATGGAGCATGGTTAATTTTTTTTGTTGATGACATTGTACAATTTGATAAAAGTTCAGTTGAGATTAATTTAGATTTTGAGTTGTGGAGGCAAACCGTAGATATGAAAGGTTTTATAATGAGTAGGACTAAGATTGAATGTGCCAAGGCCAATTTTTGGCAATATTCAAAGAAAAGCTTAAAATGTAGTTACAATCGATTGATAAGTTTCTTCAAGTAAAAGTTTCGAGTATCTCAAATCTATCAAATATGTAGGAGAAGTTGACAAAGGTATTGTTCATGGAGAAGAGTGACTTTTGATTATTGTATGCCTGTTAGATGAAAAGGAACATTTATGTGACAATTGGAAGGCCAAACATGCTTTATATATGAAGTGTTGGGCAGTTAAAAAGCATCTACAAAAACTCATTGTGGTTGAGATTAGAATGTCAAGATAGATGTGTGGGTTGTTATTACAAAATATAGAATAAGAATTATTTCATTTGTGAATAATTAGGTGTAGCCTCAGTAACTGATAAAATGTTGCGAATTCATCCAAGATGTTATTAACATGTTTGTAGGTGACTATAGATGCCTTGGTTGAATGAGATGAGTTTATCATGCTTAATGGTGTTAGAAAACACAAGGGAGAGAAACTTTATGAGAATCAATAAGAAAGATTATAATGCTTTTGATTTAAATAGGGATATTGTCTTCTACAAAGCTTAATGGCAGTCAAAGATTCATGTAGCCAAATGTAACTAACCATAAGTAGATGGGACGCTGAGCTGCTTGTTGTAGTTATTCATAACCCTTTTTTATAAGAAATTTCACCAACACTGAGCTGCTTTGATAAGAAAATCTCACCCTTATATAAGCAATGTTTATGTAGTGTCTTGTATGATAATTTAGCACTGGTTGCTTCTTATCTGTAAAGCCTACATCTCTTTAGCTAAAGTTGTTATTCTTTTGCCTTTTCGCTACCTTTTTGGATCAAGTTCAAATGTCATCATCATTGATGGGAAAGTTGTTGGAGAAGAAACAGTGAACATTATAAGTGGCAGTGAAATCACTTCAGGACCTGATAGAGAAGGTTAGATTTTTTTGCCTTGACTATTATGTTCTTCTTTTACTCAATGCCTGTTCGTTTAACTCCACACTTCATTACTCTTACGTGTTGAGTTTGTCACGTCTTAAAATTGTCTATTTGTTTATGATGTCATGGTTTCTCAATTTTAAATGTCCTTTTTAATTGTGGTCTCAAAGAAATAGGTGTCTAAATTAGACAGTCTTTTTGGCTTGTGCAGACTATCTGAAAAAAAAAGGAAAATATAAATTAAGGCTCTTGTAACTTGAACACAATTAGTTATTTTCTTGGTATTGCATTTTAAGCTAACTTTCTTTTTTTCTTGTGCTGGTTCTACTGATCAGTATTCTTGACCTATATTTTTGAGGCAATGCCTTCTCACAGAAACAATGAAAAAATAATAGAGGTCTCTTCTTTTTACCTTGTGCCATTTAATTTATATTATGTTCTTTGTTTTCTTTATACTGGTTGATATTGCTAGTTTTCTATATGCTAGATATCATTAGATGTCGAGCATGCAAAATGCAGCATATGCTTAAACATATGGCATGATGTTGTGACAGTTGCTCCTTGTCTCCATAACTTCTGGTAATGTTTTTGTCATACATGCCTTTCTTATATGAGCATGCTTTTGGATTCTTCATTTAGAACTTCCCTTCCTTCATACAGTAATGGGTGCTTCTCAGAATGGTTAAGAAGGTCATCTACCAAGTTCAACAATAGAGCACAAAGTGTTGTATGTCCACAATGCAGAGCAGTTGTATTTTCAGTTGGAAGAAATCATTTTTTGCATAATATTGAAGAGGTTGCTGTTTCCACCATTTTTTTCACTTTTATTTCTATTCTCCTCAGTCATTAGCTATCTGTTCCTTTTTTCATTGTTAAATTAACAATGAAATGAATGCACATCACAATAGCTTGTGGCATGTTCATATTAAGTGATATATTCTTTCTTTGTGAGCCAGAATATGCTCCAGAAATTTGCAAGATATTTCTGGTCTACTTGCGAGGGCTAGGTTGAATCCCAGTTCAAAAAATAATGTCTCTGTTGCAGATGCATGCTCGTGTTACGACATGCCTCTATCATCTAAGATAAAAAATAAAATGAATTTGCACCTGCATGCAACAAGATCTACCTACTAGTTCAAAGTTGAGGTATGTCCTATCACGTGTTATGAAATACTTAAGCATAAGTTATTAATAGTTGGCTGTTGAGTTGCATATTCTAATCGAATCCTTATTTTCAAGTCTATAACTATTTAAGTGTCATTATTTCCCCTAGTCATGTCTCTACATAAAGTCCAGATAGTCATGGCTTTCACTATGATTAATCTAGGAACACTGCCATTTTGCATGAACATACCATTTTGGTGCATGATAGCCCACACAGATGGTCCCTTGTAGGTACCATTTTGGTGCATGATACCGTATTTTAGTGTCTTTTATGCATGTCAGTTTCCTTTTGTTGACTTCTTTAGATGGATTTTTAAGTTGATCTGGGAGTATATGGGTAAACAGTTGGTTCGTTGAAACATTCGTACCCTAAAGGCCACTTTATTGTATTGTTGCATTTGGAAAATGATTGTGTCCTTGAATATCTGTTCCATTTCTTATAAAAAGAATCAGAGGCCATTTGTGGTTTTAGCTCTTAATGGTGTTGAAGGCATCAAAGCCTTTAAAGAATGGCTTTTTTCACGTGGGTGTGAACTTAATGTTGTGATTGTGGCTGCTAGTCTTGTTCCAAAGAACAGGAAATAATTTGGCAGCAACTAACTACTACTGCGATGGCTACAAGTGTTCTCCAAATGAAAAGACATAGCTCTTAGTCTCTATGAATCTATTCATTCTTATTGTCTCCAACCTTTTGGATTTCGCTTCATTTAACAGATGAGAGTCAGATAGGATCACATGTAGTGCTAGATGGGAGTTGGAAAGAGGGTGAAAGATGTCTTTCTGGAGTTAACAATGAAGTAACTCTAAACCTTTTCTTGCATCTATTTTGTTTTCTTTCTTACTTCGTATTTTTTACTTTACCATGTGCCATCATGGGGTACAACTTGCAGCAATTTCTTGTCCACAACTTCTGCTGTTCATGTAATTTCATCTTCTTCCAAGGTTTCCCAAGTGAGAAAGGGAGGACCTGTATCCCACTCACAGGGACTTCAATCTTTTATGATTCTAAATTTTCAACTTTTATTTTGAAAAGATATCCCGTCTTTGCAACCAACAGTGTGATTTACTTTATTGGGACATGAGTATCAAGATAAAATGTCTATATTTACTGAATTGTACTTTTTTCTATTAAAGATCTATTTTGGATGAATTTACTATCTGACATTTTTTTATGTGTGTATCAAGATAAAATGAACAAGGTCATATGTATTTCTCAAAGATGTCATCAGATAGCTCTTTGGGTTTGTTGCTTCATGTTGTTCTGCTTGTTTCTATTTTCCCTCTACATTTTTTTGCTTTGAAGTTCTGATTGTTCTTTTTGTAGTGACTAAGCTGATTTTTAATCTCTTTTTGTAGGCTATCTTGCAAACATTTTCGTCTCTAAAGCGTTCCGATGAAGAAATTGCTTTATTGAATACTTATGCTTCAATTAAGTCTAATATTGTAAGTCCTCTATTCTTTAGTTTTTATTTGTAAGGTAATATTTGCTTATAAAAATTATAGAATGTTTAGTGATACTTTCTTTCTGAGTTCTGATTCATATTGCTCAAGAGTGTATAATTTCCTAATTATTGGACAAGCTAGACTACCAGCTAACTCTTTTCTTTTTTCATTCTGCAAAATTGTTATGGTGGAGACAGAGAAACTTTTTGTATATATAATTACATCAAAAGACTCTATTTTCACTGAGGAAAGATCATTTAAGAATATTATGCCGAGTGAAAATTATTCCATATATTGAAGTTATTATTTGTTGCTTAGCTATAGTTTCTTGTTGAAATGCATCTGTTTCAAGCTATTGTATCCTTTAAATATAAATAGAAATTTTAGTCTTGGCATCATTGTACTTGTTTTTTTTTTTTTTTTTTTTTTTGAAAAAGAAGAGATATCCAATATGAGATGAATTGTATTTCCAAACATTTGGTGATAATGCAGCTAGTGACTCAAATATATGTGTACAAGACATGACTCATAAAAGACATAAAAATGATCAGTCAAAATCATAGAAACATGATACCGGTTAGTTTGCACCTTCCAGAATTAATATTTGATATTTGTTAAGCTTCCTGTGCATTTACATCAAGAAGAGGAAATAGTTTCTTTGACACCTAATTGCCAGCATTCTTATTGTCGGTGCAGATTACCTATGAAACATACTCTTTAATCATTATGATTCACAACTTCTTAGGCCTTTGAGCTTCTTCATGTATATGCTTCCTGCAAGGTTTGAAATATCGTATCGTACCGGCGTTTCGACATTCGCTCGGTACGGTACGATACAGTATACCGAGCGGTATACCGTTCGGTATATATATATATATATATACACCGTCCGGTAACGGACGGTCCGTGTATCGGTCAGCTGACGGATCGGTACATACCGTCCGGTACAGGCGGTATTATTCGAAACTGCATATCTTGGCTTCCTTTGCCAAAATGCTGAGTTGATTGCAACATTGTGCATGAGTTCTATAGCTAAAATGTTGAGATCATGAAACTGTTGTTTATTTGACTGGTATCTGATGCCTCAGTGCATTACTTGCTGCAGGTTGTGGGCATGCACACATCTAGAAAGAGGCCACACTCACTTTCTAATGATGACAGCAACGAAATTGCGCTTCCATGTCCTCAATGTGGTAATTTACCAACTTATCTACTCTAATGAAGCGTTTGTGTGGCTTATTGTTATAGGTTATACCTGGTATTTTCTCTATATAATTTAGTGGTTCTTAATTTGATTTTCTTGTGAGAAACAGATATCATGTTTAAGAAAATTTTATACAAAATAACTACTAAACCTCACAGGCCTGGTATTTAATATTTTGAAATTTCTGATTGTATCAAAAAAGATCTGAAAAATCTATTAATATTAAGTGACAAGTTGTGAGATACTTACTAAAATTATTGGGAAATTAAATTAATTTTTCTTGCACTGATGCATTTAAATTAGGTCTTTGAAAAACTTTTCTATGGCCTGCACCCTGTTGTGCAAACTTGGATCATTCACTTTTTTTTTCCATCTTAAATTTGAAAGTAGCTGCTGATTATTGATTCTTTTCTCATGAGGGCGCGCCATATTGTTGATTTAAAACTTTGAACAGGAAATGAACTTGGTGGATTTAGATGCAACAGAACTACCACTCACTTGCACTGTCAAGGATGTGGTGGAATGATGCCTTTTAGATCTGATTCTGTTGTACCACAAAAGTGTAAGTGCAACAATCATCTTATTTCTTTGTATTTTAGCATGGATCAAAAGAGAAGTTTCAGTATATTTTGGTATACAATTTATCGACTTTTTGTTCTATTTTCTATTTCTGCAAAACTGATGTACATGCATAATCACGCTGCCTGAAATCGCAGGACTGATTCCTATTATATGCAATGCATCAGCTACCGGCCTATATATTTCTCAATATTAAAAGAGAGGCATAATTCATTCACCTATTTATTATTAAAAATATAATTTCTTGATTTTGTTTACATTTATATTACTCGTTCGACTGATGTTAAATACTGAATTACTGATATTACACGAAATGAGTAATATGTTAAGTTTCTAACTATTACAAAATTTTCCTGCTCTCATTTCTTTCATTCTCCATCATTGTTTCAATTTCATTCTTCGGTTTAAATAAATATTTTCAGTTAATTTCTGTGTATTTTATATCAAGATTTACATATAGAGTATGCTAAGTGTTCATTGAGACGATCATGCTGATTCATCTTTAATTTGAATTCATATGATGTACTTGGAAATCTTAAAAGTAAATCAACTAATGATTTGTTTATAGGCATATAAATTAAGCTAGTTATATGAGTCAAATATCTCATGCTTCCATGTCGTTGTCTGACTTTGTTCCTTAAATCATTTAATCTCTGGCTGTTCGTTGCTTCAGTTCATGTAATTAAACCACACTTGTCAATAAGCTTCTTATTTTGATACTTACAGTATATGCTATGCTTAATTTTAGGGAAACGAACAATTATATCCATGTCCAGTTTGATATCATGCAATTCTTCCATAATATGTTAATAATAATGGCCACTATGTTTTTTTATCATCTTTTTCATATTTTTCCTTGACTATCTTGACCACATTTTCAGTGTGCATTTTGTTAGTGTTAAACCAACTTTGTTGCAGGCTTAGGATGCGATAGAGCATTCTGTGGGGCTTACTGGGCTGCTCAAGGTGTAGATGCAAGGGAATTCAACATGATTTGCCATCACGAAACATTCAAACCTGTATTAATGCTTCCATGATTTCTCTGTTTGTTTCTTTCCTATTCATAGTTCTCTCGTTGTTATCTCTCCTTGTATGACTGTGTCTTTGTTGCATTTGCATCATATTATGCAATTTTAATTTGAGTTTATTCAGTATCTTTTCTATCTGAAATAGGCAAATATCGAGATTTATTTATGTGATACATTACTACCATCTGGAAATTTATATTTTTGACGCCCTTTGTTTATAAATTTTGGACAACTTACCGCTTAAGCAATTATTTTGATTTTTGATATTCATCAACCTTTTGAGGCTTGAGAATAATCCATACCTAGTGTGTTAATTTTTTTTTCTACTTAAGTCAGATCGTGTTCTATTTATATTGCTATACACTAATTATTATTTGGTTGACATGTGATTCTTGTAGCTCTTTGGTTTTCTTGGTAGGTTGTCTTATTTTGCTACATGATCAACTTTCTATGAAGAGACACCAAGAAAAATTGTAACTAAAGCTTGTAGAATGGTGCACATAACACCCCTATTTTCTGTTCCAATGTTATTGCCATTTGAGTTCTTGCCAGTCACTATGAGCTGACATAACTCAACATGTAAGGTATATGGCCTAGTCTCCTGCCTTGCTGATATCTTTATACGGTTTGTATTGGGTGATACCGCCCATTTAAGTTCCTGTGATTCTTTATATTAAGCTATATTATGCTGACCAATTTCACTGATTAGGACAGCTAGTAAACATACAGTAAACAATATCTAGTTCCCCAGCAAGAAATCTTAGGAGCGGGTGGACTGTTAAGTTACTGACAGTTGCAAAATCTTCTAGCTTTGTGTACAACGCTAACATTAATGGTACCCTGTTTTCCTTTTGTAATGGCATTGCTTATCTCAGACATCTTAAATACTGTACAAATTTGCTTCTGCTTCTATGCTAAATTTCTAATGACTTTCTGTCTCTGTTTTCGTTTAGTGGTTTTATGTTGCGCTTCATTTTGGGAATTGGCTCATAAGATTTTTATAGAATAGAAAGATGAGATAGACAAGTTTGTTAAATATTATGAGCATAGAAAAATCTTTTAGGTCATATGAAATGGTTAGGTTCTCATTGATTCAAAATTCTTTTGATAAACAACACCATTGACAATCTGATTGGAACTTGTTTCACCATAAGGAGTAATGATTCTACTTATTAAAAATATATTTAGTTTCCATTTTGTCTTGGTGATAAGTTGGTTGTTTTTAGCTCTTTATGAGGAGTTTGGATGATATTATCATTCTTATGAAGGGTGGCACATTTTCCTGATTTGTGCATCCAGTTATTGACTTAGTTCTCTGAAACTCTATCCACCTAAATAGTTGGTGACGACACCAACAAGTGTAGATTATTTGCAGAAGATTTTTTTTGGCATTTTTTTGCAGCTTGGTCTAGTTCCAAATTCTTTGTCCCTATGCTGATCTTTTCTAAGTGTTTTTCTCTGCAGGTCTCAGAGCGTACAATTTCAAGAATTCCTGAGTTGGTTCACCAGAATAATCAATTTGAAAGAGATGTATGAAGACATTCTAATGCCATCTTTATTTGCAGTATTCATACTACTATGCTTATAGTAACTCCGCTCTTATTATGTGAAAAATTGTTATTTAAGATCACAGAAAGGTGTATACAGCGAACAGGGAAGACACTGCAGGCTGTCATCTCAGATTGGATCATAAAGTTTGACAATAAAGAACTTGGTAATGTTCCATTTGCATGGTAAATGGGCATTACATGTTTGTCTTTTTCTTTGTTCTACTCATTTTTTTATATGTAAGGAAGGAGCGATGCATGTCTGGACCCGTAAATACTGGCTGGTATGAGCCAGTCTAGGCGAAATGACAACCTTTGGTCCATAGAACTATGAAATAATAGCTGTAGCTTATAAAGCATACAATAGCTTTCAAGTAGCTTACTCATTTTTGGGGAGTCAGAGTATCATTGCATCCAATCTCCTATTAAAATTTCTTTCCTATGTCGCTAGTTATAAATTTTCTTTATGTGGTCTTGGGCAGTGGAGAGGGGCTTCTTTAGATTCTTCAGTTGTTCATTGCTTTCTTTTAACTTGGCATCACTGCATCAACATCAGATGTATTAACCACATTGGTTAGAATTTTGGGTGGTGGCCTCCAATGTAAAACTTCAAATAGAAGTTTTTTTATTTTAGTGTAGTATGTGATGTTGTAGGCCGATTTTGTCCATGGTAATAAGATCCAAATGTTTGGTTCCTCTCCTACATAACACATTACCTATGATTGTTTATAGGTTTTCCTTATAACTTCTAGTATACACGTTTTCACTACTGGGCATTGTCATCATTCAAGTAATTCTAGTGTGATAAATTTTTAAAAGAAACAAGGTTTTTTATAAATCCTGACATAACTGTTTCAAATAGTTCTTTTAGTTTCATGGTTATTACTTCTATAAACTACCATCTATATGAGTTTCTTCTTGTGCAGATAGAACAAACCTGCAATTGAATCATGTGGAGATGATCACTCCCATGACACACCTTTGCAAGTAAGTTTCACATGGTGTGATACATAAAGCATTACATAGTTTCAATATTTTACCCCTTTTTATAGCGTTTTATTGATTTGGAAGATTTAAACACCATCTCTTTTGATTCTTTGAATTCCTAGAGTGAAAATTTATTCTTGATTATGCATTTTAAAGATATAAACTTGGCTAAATGCAGCAGTATTAGGTACTTGAACTGGTAGATGTGTTTTCAAACTGTGCTGTCAGAATTTGTTTGTTTCTTTACCAGATTTTTTACTATTGTACATGAGCATCCTGGGTAAGGACTAAATAGGCAGGTGCAAATTTGCCAGCTCTCTTTTTTTGTCCCCCTTGGTAGATCTTGCATGAGAAATTGCATATGTAATTCCCCACTCTGGAATAACTGCATTATCAAAACATGTTCCTATTCACATTACCTCTGACAATGCCTATTATGTTCTTTGCATGTGCTGAGTCTTATATCTTATGTGTACTATATTCTGTAGGTCAAGAAATCTCAGTGGAGCCAGTGACCATTGTATCTGCTTTCAAGATAGAAGCATAGCTTAGTTGTGGATAATCCATGCATATTAGACACACAGAGAGAGTGTATCAGATTCTGAATTCTGAAGTCCTGCCTATCTTGATAGATTGTATATTGGTCACAATCTTTCTGCATGTACACAGATCCTGCCAATCAGGGATTGATGGTGTAGGGTAGTTAAGAATCTAACCTTTAGTAAAAATTTCATTTGAATTCTTGTCGGCTGGCGGGAAGATTTATCATGCTTGATTATCTTTTACAATGCAATCATACAATATCATTTTTGTGTTTACTAAGAATTGGCCAGTGTGAGTGGATAATTCTCTTTCCACTTGACAAAAGAGGAGCCGGAAGTGGGGAACTGTATTGCCTGAATCTTGATCAAAGGAATCTTAAGAGAGGTGATTGGTGGTGAACAGTGGTCAGTAGAGGGATTTGAATAAAAGTCAAAAAATGAAAGGCCCAGCTGCGTAACATCAAAGCATTTTTTAGTACTTGCAGACTTACACCACATGGGACTCATTTTTTTCGAACCTTGGCTGTACTTTGGCAATAAAGCAAGTAGCTTGTTTGACTAACAAGTGATATTAAGAGATGTCTTTTTTATTAGATCACACATTTATTGACGATTGATGGCTCTAGTAGGACCGTAAGTTAGTGATATCAAGAGATGTCATTTTTTATGAGATCACAGATTTATTGAAGATTGACGGCTCTAATAGGACCTTCTTCCAATTCGTTTATCGCCTGATGAAATGCATTGCCCCAAACTTTTAGTCATGCTGCTTAATAAATATAATGCTACTTAATCAATATAATACACTTTTAAACAATCTAAATATAGTTTTTTTTGTTTTGTTTATGTTACTATATGGAAACAGTTGTCAGTTTTATGTTAAACCTGGATGAAGCTGTTAAATGTGTTACATATGAGCTCAGTCTATGTTTTCAGCTCTTCATTCTCTGCTCAAACTGAATTCTGTTTGAGAAAATAGTTCAATTGATTATTGGCATACTTATGTTCTGGTTTGGCACAAACTTGTTTCAAGGGTCTTTTTCATTAGCAAGGGATTTGAAGGGAAAGGGAACATGTTCGAGGGGTATTTATAGTTTGTTGACATTTAAGGGTGAGATGATGAGGTTACTTGTGGGCTACTTCTAAAATTTTCCATGACCCTCAAATTACTTTACAGATGAAAAAGGTTGCGCCACATTGAAAATCAAGAAGTTCAGAATCTAAAAAAATAGAAATTCAGAATCTCAATATCAAATCGCTCATAGTGGTCAATTGACTGAAGAAGTGAACTATTTAGGCTTTATACATTAGGACGAGAAAGGAGATCTTCAGAGATGTGCGGCATGGTTAATAGCAACTGAGTTGCAGGCCTTTGGTGGCATCTTAGTCAAGGACAATGGCTAGGTAGTGATGCTGCATACAGGTGTGCAGGACAAGTTGGCAGCAGCATACATTAGATTGAGAATACTAGGCACAACTATATAATAATAAAATAATATTTTATGATGCCCTAAGCATTTTGTTGTCAATTTTCTGTTAGGCCTGATTCTTACAATCTGAGCTTGGGATGAACCTGAGGTAATCTAATTCTTCTGAAGGAAACTTGCTGGCATGATCATATGCATCCCTACATTAAACATTTCTTTGTTTGCAGGCCTCGTCATTTTTACATACTTTCTGCTATTGTAATATGATTAAGAATGCCCATTCTCTCAAAGAATACAACTGTTTATCCCATGGCAGTAGGTGTGTTTATTTTGGGTCTATAGGTGACATAGTGAACTAAGATTGTTTTTGTTAGTAACTAGAGGTGAGCTTTTCATTATCTTTTGTAACTCTGTAAGTTGTCATTTGTTAAACAGTTGATTGCCATCAGGTTGTATGTGTGACTTTTAAATCATCTTTTTGGGTTAAAATTGTGTCAGTGTTCATCTTTATCAAAATGATTTGTTAATTATTCGTTTCAAATGGATGCAGTGATTGTTATAACAAATTGGTTGATTATCTGTTATACTGGTTTCGCGTGTCATTGCCTAGTCATGTAAGTGCTTTTTCACAAATTCTGTTAGACTTTTATGGCACTTCGAAGTGTTAGGCATTCACCTATAGCTTGTAGATCTGTGCTTATTGGCATGGATTTTATGTATGTGCTGCTGAATTTATATTTGCACGCTTCTGCAGTGACAAGAAGTTAAAAGGGCCAGTTCAAAATAAGATTACATTAATAGTTACTTGCAAGATAAAGAGTCTTCACCATCCTTTCTAAGTTCTTGTTTGCATTAGAAAGCAACCAAAGAAACATGAATTCTCCAAAACACATGCCTACTCAGAATCAGATGCTGATATTTAAACACATACCTATAAATATGTTTGTGCAAGATATTAATACTGCAAAGATTCATGCAATTCTGTTGAAAGCTCTTGATCCAAAATCCCCTTTGAAATCAATATTCACTAATTTTTTTGGCATAAGTATTTCAATATGGCTGCAATTTGGTGGGTTTGATCAGTTATATGCAATTTCATCATTCTTAAATCTCATCAAAAGGTTTATATTCTTGATCCATTCATAATTGTCTTTGATCAGAGTAATTAAGGTATGCCATTTTCATGTTTACATTAAATTAAAAATGGACTCATCAAATTTATGAAAAAGTTTCTAGTATTTACCTTTTTTTCTAAGAAATAGAATTGTTCATGTTGGGATCAGAATTTATTCCACTAGAAAAAGGTATAATGTTTTAAATGTATAGGATGTTACAATGCACTTGCAACCCTTGTCTTATGATAAAAATAATGGTAGATACAATGGCCTGGAAGATATTTTATTTTGATAATCTGTGACGAGTGCCAGATACCTATTGTTTACGGAAGTGTTTATGTGCAGCATCTTAATTGCCATTAGAGTTTGGAAAACACTATCCAGGTGGAGTGAATCACCAATGAGAAATTTCAGAAGTGATTCAGTCCACTCAATGTTTGATGAAACATTTCTTGTTTAATTCTATTATTGGATGTTATCCGCTCTCAGATGAATAATAGATAATGAAGTTGATGAATACTAACATTGTCTGGTGCTCATCTTTGATGGTCCACTGTTCAGCTTCTCCCGTCTGATGCATCGAACAGGGATAACTGCTGGTATGGTCATCTCTGTCGTACCCAACAACACAATGAAGAACATGCCAGGAAGAGAAACCATGTTTGTCGCCCAACTAGGGGGAACATAAATATGTAACATCTTCTATATTTATATAATTATTCTCAAGGCAATCTACCAAAAATTGTGCAGGTACTGTGAAGTCTTTTCCTTTGTTGTATCTATTGTTAGTTTTGATGTATTTTGCTTAACTGATATACTATTAGTTATCTATCCATGAGATGTTTATACAAGTAATCTGGTCTCGGATGGTTTTGTTCGTCTATTCCTCAATAACGTCGATTGTTCTTACAGCTTATTTTCTCTAGATGTATTTTGCTTAATCCATCATTAAAGCGTTTTGAGTTCCATATTGTATCATATCACATCAAATTTCTTTTCGGTTGCAATCTTATTTCTTAAGATCATACATTAGGTTATTGCATGCTGCCATTAACGGACCAGATTGAAGGATACTAAACCTGATTTAGAATGTTCGGAAAAAATCCATCCTATTATCATTCCTTATATTATAATTGATAATGATTAGGGTATTCACTATTTTAATTTTAGGTATTAGAATATAACTTGGATTTTTTATTATAAAATATATTAAATGTATCCACATCTGATTTAAACCGATTTGGGTCGAGTCTAATACCAAACAAATATATATTATCGATTCCAAGAACATAACACCGAGATTGGGTACTGTCTTTATTTCCTCGCGGCCCGATTTGTGATTGCTTTGCTTAGTGGTTAATTTGTGATCGCGTTCTTTTTTCCCTCTCTCTTCACTCTGTTCGTCCCTCCCCTCCTTTATTTAGGGTTTGAAGTATTTCGTGGAGAATTTTTTCTGTATCTCAAACCTATTCCCCGTCTTTTTCTTCTTCTCCCCACTCCTTTTGAAGATTTCAAGTGAAGCGGAAAAGATGGAGCAGAGATTAGCAAATACTTGGCGGATGACCAATAACGAGAAGAAGTTCATAGCGAGCGTGCTCGCTTCCGACCTCCGAGTTGACGGCCGCCGCCCCTTCGATTACCGTGATTTGACCATTAAGTTCGGGAGGCATGTGTTTCTTTCGCCACCCTACCCTGCTCTAATTCTTGTTCCTTTTTCTTGGAGATTCATACATAGCTCCTCGGTTTTGCCAGTTTTAAGAAGGTAAAGATCCATATGTGGTTTGGTCACAATAATGGAAACGGAGTCTCCAAAGTATTAATGTTATTATAAGGGAGAATCTCCCCGTTTCTTCGTCGCCTATCTTTGGTTCTTTTTACGTTCGTGTCAGATTCACCGATTAAGATATGGTTCGTCCTAAGTCCTGAGGAACTTTATAAAACTGTGTCTATTCTTCATTTGAAGTGCCTAAGAATTAATAGATACTAAATCTTGTGTGATCACATCTTTGTTCAAAAGGAACTATTTTACAATTAGAATACCATTGAAATAGTATGAGACTTACTATGCCCGTGCTTAGCTTAGTTTCCTGCGATGATTGTGCAACTCTTCTTGGTTGCCTCCAAGTATTTTACCTGCCGGAGAGAAAGCATGTTTATAATTGTAGGTGAGGTGAGAACCAAATTGGAATACTGTCCTTGTTGATTTGGTTACATTTAGTGGATTGGGGATGCCAAAGTAACCCTCCCTCCCGTTCCTCAAAATGGAAAAAAAGTTGTAACTGAAAATGATTTGGTGTATCTTACAAGAACAAGTGAGAAAGGAAATTTTTCACTTGCTTTCTTCCTTTTAGTGTTTTTCTCTTTTTAAGTTTTTGGTTGGAATTTACTAATAGCAAGTAGAAATGCATCTTCTGGAGATATATACATGGTTTTTTCATTCTTAATTTTCTTAGTTGTCTTGCTACACCTTTTTCTTGTCACTTTTACATATTCTTGATCTATGTTATCTACAGCTTCTGGTTTCTGATGTGTTCATACTACATTTATGTACACTTGTATATCAGTGTTTAACTGACACATTATCTGTTATTCCAATGGTAGCTTCTACTGTCATTTGTACCTGCCTACTGTAAGTTCCCATGTAAGAGATATGAGCTTTGTGTCCTTGTATTCACTTTGAACACTGTATGTGCATCATTAAATGACTAGCTTTCAAAAGTCATTAGTCAGGACTTAATTTTACCTGCAGAGAACAGGGTTTATCAGAAGTGCAACTAGGTCAGACACGTGTGATGAGCTACGTGACTTCTCAGCTGGTGCAACCTTATCGAGATAGGCCAAATGAAGGGACTCTCTCAATTTTTACTGAATTTTCACCAATGGCTGATCCATCTTTTGAGGCAGGACGTCCTGGAGAATTTGCTGTTGAACTTGGCCGTGTTATAGATCGTGGACTTCGGTGAGTTTTGTTGTAATGTACTGGTGCATATTGATACTCCAACATGCTAAAGATCTTACATACATGATTTCACATTAGCGGGCTTGATATTGGGCATAAAAATAATGGAATCATTTTCAATTCAAATTATGGACAAACTACAATCTACTTAAAATAAAGTTATATTACAGGGAAAGCAGCGCTATGGATATGGAATCGTTATGTGTTGTTGTAGGGAAATCAGTATGGTCCATACGTGTGGATCTTCACATTGTTGATAATGGAGGGTATGGAAAGGAGTTGTAGTTTCTAAATAATATCCTTTTAAGCAATATTCTTCTTTCAAATGCTGATTGTCTGTTTCTAATAATTAGAAATCTCATTGATGCTGCTAATATCGCCGCTTTGGTTGCCCTCTTGACGTTTCGGAGGCCTGATTGTACATTAGGAGGTGATGATGGTCAGGAGCTCATAATGCATGATGCTGAGGTTAAGTCAAATCTTATCACCTCAATGTAAAATTCAAAAGTTCTTTGCCATATTTGGCTACCATAAGCTGTATGTCTAAATTATCTTAAAATTTCTTGTTTAGCTTTATTTCACTAGCTAAACTTCAAAACCAGAATGCCTATTTTAGCAAACATGCAAATATATCATTATTTATCTCATATTTTTTCAGGTTAGGGAACCATTGCCTCTAATAATCCATCATCTTCCTATTGCAGTAACTTTTGCAGTTTTTGGTGAGGGTAACATCATGGTATGATGAAGAGTACGTTCAAAATCAAGTTCTTAAAATTTTTGCTAGAGGTAATGAACTAGTTTTTTCTAGTTCATGCCAACTGATCTGGAATATTATGTTCTCTAGGTGATTGATCCAACACATAAGGAAGAGATGGTGATGGGCGGCAGGATGACTTTTACAATGAACTCGAATGGTGACATTTGTGCTGTTCAGAAGGCTGGAGGAGTGGGTGTCATGTCAAGCTTAATAATGCAGTGTTTACAAATTGCTTCTGCGAAAGCTGCTGATATTACAAGTAAAATAAAGCATGCAGTGAGTCTGACAAGATCCTCTCTTTTGTGTTTGCTTGTTTGTTTAGATGTGATAGAATTTTGTACATATGGTAGGTTTTTATCTGTAAGAGCATGACAAATGTGGTTGGCTAAAACAGTAGGATGTTTAGTTGTTTTCATGGTTGCATGGCTCAGAATTGCATATGGCATATCCTTCCTTGTGGAGTAGTTTTAGTCAGTATGTGCATATGGGCTTGTATTTCTAATTTTAGCTCTTGTATCATCATAATATTTCTATGCCTATATGATAACTAAAAAATGGTTATTGGATTTAATAGCATATCTAGGTTCTTTCTGATATTATGATTGAATGAACTATGATTTGCATATGAGATGTTCCTTCTTTTTTGGGTTGATTGTACTGCTAAGTTCTATGTATAGCAGGGTGTTTTGTTCATGTAATGATCCTCTTCTAACATATATCAATTACTGGTGCTCTTTTTGATTATCTACTTCATGGGAGAGAGTTATACCCAAAGCTATTAAGTATGGATTAAACCAATGCTAAACAAAGATAACTAAAGTAAAGATTAGTTTTGAAGTAAGATAATGATTCACAATGCTCAACAAGGATAAGTAACGATTAATTTTTTAAATAAGATAATGATTTATCAATATGCCTCTTGGACTTGCATGCTCTCTTATTTATAATTGTCAGAGTGAAGTATTCTTGTTAAAACTCGAACTTTCAAAAATGCAATCCTGCTAGAAAAAAAAATTTGCATAACCAAAGGGGCCACCATGTGAGGGGGTTCAAGTACATAATACAACTATTTTTCTTATATGGAGCATTGGATAGCTAGCTATAAATTAATAAAGGAATTTTTTGCTGATTATCTTATTATCTAACAGTAGACCTGTGACTATCAATTAAAAAAATTATTGTGCAACAACAATAGCAAAATTTATTATCCCAACCAAATGAACCCAATGGTGGAGCCTTTTTTTGTTGCCCGAGTATAATTCTTGGATTAATTGTCCACAATAACTTCCCTTAAAGGATGTTTTGGAGTATTTGATATATATTTCTGTGAGACCATACGACACATATGACCTAGTAACTTGTCATTGATCTCGGAGAACTTTTTTATTTTATGTTAGCCAACTCTCTGGCAGTTGTATAAAATTGTTCTACTGGATTTTCAGGTAGAGATATACAACACTGAGAGAGCATCACAGAAGGCTAACCATTATTTATTAGAAGTGGCAAACCAAGTTAGTCTTTCTGATGTCATCATGAAGGAGAAACAAGTTGAGAACTTAATAGAACAGCTAGCATATATGCCATTGGATGAACTAGAGAACTCTAATCAAGGTGATGCGTTGGCAGTTGACACAAGAACAAGGCACGAGAGCATTAGCCAAGGAAGATATACTCGTGCATTTGTTCGTGGTCCTGCAAATTGGTAACTTTTCTGTATAATTGTGTTGCTTTTGTTATATTACTATATATTCCAGTGTTGAATCTTAAACTTTATTTTAGTTGTATTAATCATGTGAAGAATTATCTATTCCAATTTTAGGGATCCATACTCAAGGGGGATTTCTTCACGTTTGGCTACAAGCTTTCCAACTTTACCTGGTATAACTTGATCTTTTAGGACATGCTTGTCCTCTGCATCATTTTGTTGCCCCTGGTTGAATTTATATCCAGCTATTTTTTCTGCCAATTATGTGAGTCCAAAGATGGTTCTAGTCAGTTAGCCATTAAATAGTGCACAACACTCCAAGCATCAGAGATATTTGCCCCTTACGATTAGTAAATTTTAGTTAGCAATGTATTTACCTTTTCAGGAACAAGGTTTAAACTTTTGAATCACATTTGTCAATATTTTTTTCTTATCCATGCATTCAATCTAGTCTTGTTTGTGAATGCTTAAAAAGTTGAAAACAGGATCAAGAGTAGATTTTTGAAGAATTGTATGAAGATCCAGAGTAGGTGATATGGATTACTGAGATTTCAGTTTGGTGAGATTTATAATATGTATTAGAAATTCAATAAAATTAAAAATGTAAAAATGAGAAAAATAATAATATAAGAATAACTAAAAATCTGTAATATTCAGGAACTCATGAAACATTCTAATCTAGTATAAAGACAGAGAAAAACTATGAAATATGTATTGTGAATTGTTGTATGCCTCTTGGGATGTATGATTCGTTAATTCTAAATTTGAAGCTAAACATTTTGAACTTTATGATCAATAATTTGAGTCCCAGAAGACATGATTTATTGATCATATAATTGAATCTTTTAGATACTTTTATATTTGTGTCTCAGGTAGTCGAACATAATATGCTATTACATGAAGGTAGGGATCCTCTTGGTGGTTACATCACTTGACTACATATGGTTAGTGATCCTCTTAGGAATACATGCAATTTATTTTGTAGGGATGCTATCAACTGTTACCTTGCTCTCTGACTACAAAAAGGTGGGAATACCCTCAGAATACAAAATTATAAATATTGTGTATGTAATTTAACAGAATTTTGTCACTCATAAACATCCTAGCTGATTCTTACTTATCTGAAGTCTGTGATAGTAGGCAGTTATTGTTATGATTGTTTTGGTGTTTTCTTGAGTTGAATGTGATCTTGATTAAGATGAGCTGAATTTTAAGAGTGTGAGATTTGGCTAGAAATAAGGTTCTGTGACACAGATGCTCAGGTCAACTCGTTCAATCAGTTGGTCCAGTTCTAGAAGACTGGTGGGAAAAGGGAGATTTGAAGCTGAAGGAAAACCCAAGAGGGGGAAAACCAAGATAACAAGATGCTTTGGGCTTCAAGAAAACATTCTTTAAGAAAAATCCATAATAAAGATTTGCAGTTGTTCACTGACGCAAAACAATAGTCTTTTGAATATATTATATGACCCAGTTGGCAACCATCACAAAAAGTTTACAGGAGAGCAAAATTGCATCCATTTCTTTTTCTAGCAGTATTTGAATACTTTTCCCCCTATTGTCCTACCTCTTGAGATGGATTTTATGATTTTTTTTTGTGGTCTCATTAAGGCATCAGGCAAGTAATATACCTTGATGACTGGTAAAATCACAACCTTTTATTCCCATATTTTTATCTGAACCCCAAGATATCTATACGTTAAATTTTTTGGGCATGTATACCCTTAAAAGTTTGCCAGATTGTGTTTATGCTCTAAATATCCATATAACATAATCACTCTTGTAAACCAACAAATACCTAGTTGTCACAAACCATCCATAAGCATCAAAGTTATTCCAGTTAAATGAGTTATTGTGAAATCAAGTTGCTGCTTGCTACGTTCGCTCCTCCATTGTGCCTTTATGCAATGATGAAAATTTGATTTAGCATGTTTCCTGAAAATTTTGTTTCCCCTGATTAAGTTTTTGTTTCAGCTATGTGAAACCAAGATACAGCTTGCTATGTCTGTTCTGCCATTGTGCATCGATGCAACGATGAAAATTTGATTTAGCATTGTTTCTGAAAAATGTTTTTTGCCCTGATTAAGTTTTTGTTTCAGCTAAGTGATAGATTTTTATTAGGATACTAATGCACAGTAGTAATTGTTACGGTAAGTAACCTTTTAGCCGTGACCTGGGGGCCAACGCGGCTGGTTCGGGGCTCCAAACGACTGGATCGGGTGAGGATCCCCTTGGGATGTTGTGGTGGCTGATGGAAGGAATCTGACTGGGAATCCCCGTGGCGCCGAGTGGGTCCGGGAACGGGTCGGGTACCTGCACGAAGGTCGGGGCGGTCGCTCGGCCCGACCCCTCCGATGATCAAGTTAGTGATGGCGGAGAGGAGTCTGTTTTCTCGCCTCCCCTTTTTCCGTTGGGAACCGGGGGGTATTTATAAGTGGGTTGGATGTTACCTGATGTGCCATCTCGCCGGGGCAGGGTCGTACCTCTGACGGCGTCTGTCGTCGTGGGCGTTGCGTGGAGGGCCGAGCTGCCGCAGGGTATGGGGGGTGTCAATCGGTGCCTTCGCCTGCCTCGGCCGGCCCCAAGGGGTCAGCCGAGGGGGTTGTTCGGGTACGGTGGGTGCGGGCGAGTGTCGCGTCGTCGTTAATGCTCGTTCTAGGGCGGCGTGCTGCGCTGGGCGTCCGACGTGGGGGGACGTTTCGTGTCTAATCCGGGGTATTACGTCACGTCAGCGTTTTACCCTATCATATCCCCCCCCCCCCCCCCCCCCCCCCCAAGAGGAGCCATGCGTCAGTTCGGCATGTGGGAAGTTCGGCGCATGGCTTCCTGCTTCAAGTGCGTCCCTTAGCCAGGCCCGAGCGGCGTGCCGTGGACGGGTCGGTCGCGTGAATGCTCCCCGAGCGGCGCCAGGTCGAGACACGCCGTTTGAACGGGAGGCCGAGCAGGGCTGGAGTTGAGGGCAATGGGGCCGATGAGGACCGAGGGGCGTGGTGCAGGCGGGATGACTGCTCGGGTGCGGTCTTGGGAGGTGATGGAAGCGAGAGCCGAGGAGCACCATGCAGGCGGGGTGACCGCGCAGAGGCGATCTCGGGAAGGCGTAGAGCCGGGGGCCGAGGAGCGCCATGCAGGCGGGGTGACCGTGCAAGAGCGATCTCGGGAAGGCGTGGAGCCGGGGGCCGAGGAGCGCCATGCAGACGGGGTGACCGTGCAAGAGCGATCTCGGGAAGGCGTGGAGCCGGGGGCCGAGGAGCGCCATGCAGGCGGGGTGACCGTGCAAGAGCGATCTCGGGAAGGCGTAGAGCCGGGGGCCGAGGAGTGCCATGCAGGCGGGGTGACCGTGCAAGAGCGATCTCGGGAAGGCGTGGAGCCGGGGGCCGAGGCGCGCCATGCAAGCGGGGTGACCGTGCAAGAGCGATCTCGGGAAGGCGTAGAGCCGGGGGCCGAGGAGCGCCATGCAGACGGGGTGACCGTGCAAGAGCGATCTCGGGAAGGCGTGGAGCCGGGGGCCGAGGAGCGCCATGCAGGCGGGGTGACCGTGCAAGAGCGATCTCGGGAAGGCGTAGAGCCGGGGGCCGAGGAGTGCCATGCAGGCGGGGTGACCGTGCAAGAGCGATCTCGGGAAGGCGTGGAGCCGGGGGCCGAGGAGCGCCATGCAAGCGGGGTCACCGTGCAAGAGCGATCTCGGGAAGGCGTAGAGCCGGGGGCCGAGGAGCGCCATGCAGGCGGGGTGACCGTGCAAGAGCGATCTCGGGAAAGCGTAGAGCCGGGGGCCGAGGAGCGCCATGCAGGCGGGGTGACCATGCAAGGGCGATCTCGGGAAGGCGTAGAGCCGGGGGCCGAGGAGTGCCATGCAGGTGGGGTGACCGTGCAAGAGCGATCTCGGGAAGGCGTGGAGCCGGGGGCCGAGAAGCGCCATGCAAGCGGGGTGACCGTGCAAGAGCGATCTCGGGAAGGCGTAGAGCCGGGGGCCGAGGAGCGCCATGCAGGCGGGGTGATCGTGCAAGAGCGATCTCGGGAAAGCGTAGAGCCGGGGGCCGAGGAGCGCCATGCAGGCGGGGTGACCGTGCAAGGGCGATCTCGGGAAGGCGTAGAGCCGGGGGCCGAGGGCTCTGATTTTGATTTTGGCGGCAGCGGGGGTCGAAATAGTTACCGCACTTTGACTTTGTCCTCCGAAAGGGGGAGCTGGCCGCACGTCTTCGGGCGTTGGAGTCGAGGCGTCCGGCTGCTGCCGCTTCCGCGGGGTTGCCACGTCGAGGCCTCATTAAGGCAGGCCGTCGTTGGGTGTCTTCCGATGCGACGCGACGGCCATGCGCGTGCGCTGGTGAGCTGTTGCCCACCCTCGGGAGGCGGAAGGGCCTTGATCCTGGTGAGGCATCGCCTTTAAGTAGCAGTCGTTAGAGTTTACCTCTGTCTTCTTGCTGCAGCGTTCCTCCCTTCGGGTGCCGTTGTCGCTCCCTCAGTCCCTTTCCCGGCCCCCTGCATCATCCTTTCCTCTTCCTAAGGTCAGTGGAGATGTCGCCTTCTTCCTCTTCTTTCTCTTCCTCTCCCACTCCGTCCTCTTCTTCTTCTTCCATCGTCGGAGCCGGGGAGGGGGACCCTCCCTCGTCCCCCGCTGAATCTTCCGATGCGGAAGCGGCACGGGCTCTCGAAGCCTTAATGTGGCCGCACGACCTGGACTCCGTTGTGAGCGGGTCTGCGCTGGGGGGACTCCGGGAGTATTACAGTATCCCGGAGGACCACCTTCTCAGCGCCCCCGAGCCGGGGCAGCGGGCGTATGACCCGGTCCCTAAGGGCTTTGCCCTGTCCCTTGATGCCCTGGAGGCGGGCTTGCGCTTTCCTCTTCACCCTCTCATCGTTTCTTGCCTGTCCCTTTGGCGGATATCGCCATCCCAGATGGCACCTAACTCTTGGCGTTACCTAGTGGCATTCCTGGGGGAATGTCACTACGCCGACATTACCCCTAGCCTCGACCTTTTCCTCTCTTGTTATCGTCTTTGCAAGGGTTCGGGGGGCTATTTCCTGTCGGCCCGGACGGGTTTTCGTGTCGGGGGGGCCCCTTCCAGCAACAAGGGGTGGAAGGGGAGGTTTTTCTACATCAGCCGCTCTCAAGACTGGGGTTTCGGGGTTCGATGGTCCGCGAGGGCGGTCGACAACACCGCCCCCTGTTTGGGCGACGCAGAGCGGCAAGCCCTGGGGAGGCTCCGAGAGATCCTCCCTAGGTCACAGGCCATTCGGACTATGACCGAGCAGTGGCTGGTCGAGGCGGGCCTTAGCCCGATGCCTCAGGGTATGTTTTGACGGCATTTGGTTTGGGTTTTGGCGTGGCTGGCTTTTCGGGACTAACCCGTTTTGTTTCCTGCAGAAATGGTGAACCTCCACTCGCTTCTGGGGGCCGAGACGCCTGAGCCCCCTCTTCCTGCTCCGTCGGTCGACCCGGAACCCTCTCTCCCCGCCCCGCCGGCTGGCCCGCAGCCTGGCTCAGAGGCGGCTCCGCTGGAGGTCGAGGCTGAGCGCCCTTCGAAGAAGGCGAAGACGACCCCGTCGAGGGTCCCTGAGGCGGGCCCGCGTCATGGCGGGGCCGGACCTAGCCGACGGGCAACCGGGAAACGTCCCCGCCCGGTCTCCGTGTGTGACCTGTGTCGACTCCCAGCCGGCGATGGGGAACCGTTCCAGACGCGGCTGGCGAGCGAGGTCCCACCCGGGGAGTCCAGCGAGCCTCTGGTGGCGCGTTGGGAAGGCTTGACCCGGGGGGATAGGGTGTGGGCTGGAGGGGATCCCTCCGCCACGTTCCTCCGAGGGGCGCTCCATCCCGACATGGCTCGGGACTTGTACATTCTTCCGTCGGACGAGTTGCTTAATAAGTCCGCCCAGTCGCTGACCTGGGTACGTACGTTTCTGTTTTTATGTTCACCCGTCCGACGCCGGTCTTCCTGAACTGTTCCTCTTAATGCAGGGTCTCCACCACGCTGTGACCCTGATGGACAGGGTGCGCGACGCCGGCCGCGTTATTGGTGGCCTCGTCAACCGCAATGCCAAGTTGCATCGGCAGATCGAGGAGGTTCGGGCCGGGGCTGGCCCGGAGGCTGTGGCGGCTGCCGAGCAGCGGGCATCGGACCTGGAGGCAGAAGCGGCATGCCTCCGGTTGGAGCTCGGGGCCTCTAAGAAGGCCAACGAAGGCCTTCAAAAGACAATAAGGGTGGAGCGGACTGAGCTCCGCCTTGTGAAGTCGGAGGCAAGCTCCCTCAGTAAGCAGCTGGAGGAGGCGAAGGCCGAGGCGAAGGCGGCCTCGGACGCACTGGCAGAGGAGGTCCGGCTTTGCCCTGTGAAGGACAAGGAGGCCCTCGAGGCGTACAAGAAGTCGAGGGGGTTTGAGCTCGGGCTGACGCGGACGGGGCGCGTATCTTTTGAATATGGGTACCGGGTTGCCACGTCCCGCTTCCGCGTTCGCCACCCTGGTCTCGAGGTGGAGGAGAACCCTTTCGCTCGTCATCCCGAGGATCTGGGGGTGGACATGCCCGAGGAGGTCCCTTTCGACGATCACCTGGAGGAGCCTCAGCAATAAAGACAGGGGTCCTATGCTTTTGTTTTTGCTAGTTGGTCGGTCTTTTGTAAGTCGGGTCTTGTATGACGTTTTTTGTTATCTTCAATAGAAAAACTTTTTTCTCCCTTGGTCTTTATCGTTTTCTTCTCTGGAAAAGCTTCCTTGTTTCATACGAAGAACTTCTTAAGGTTCTCGGTGTTCCAGGTTCTTGGTAAAGGGCGACCGTTTGCCGTCGTGAGTCGGTAAGTGCCTGGTCGGACTACCTCGACGACCCGATAAGGTCCTTCCCATTTGGGGGCCAGCTTTCCCCTGGCTCGGGTCGGGTCGCTGACTTCGGTCTTTCGGAGGACCAGGTCGCCTAACTTTATCGGCCGAGGGCGTACTTTCCTGTTGTAGACCCTGGCGATTGCTCTCTGATAAGAGAGGACCTTCAAGTGCGCATCGGCGCGTCGCTCCTCGAGCGCGTCGAGGTTTGCGCGAAGTCCCTCGTTGGAGACTTCCTTGTCGTAGCCCTTCGTCCGGAGGGTGGAGATAGCTATCTCGGGTGGCAAGACGGCTTCGGTCCCGAACGTCAAGCTATACGGGGACTCCCCGGTTGCCGCCTTGGGGGTGGTGCGCAGCGACCACAGGACGTTGGGGAGCTCGTCTGTCCAGGCCGATTGGGCCGAGGACACTCTTCTTTTGAGTCCCTCCAAGAGGGATCGGTTGGTTACCTCGGCTAGCCCGTTGGTCTGAGGGTGGGCAACCGAGCTGAACCTCAGCTGGATGCCCTGATCGGCACAGAACTTCCGGAACCTTCCGCCGGCGAACTGCGGCCCGTTGTCCGTGATAATGGCCTTGGGTAACCCGAACCAGGTTACAAGGTTCTTCCACACGAACTTCTCCACTTGGTGTTCCGTGATCGACGCCAGCGGTTCGGCCTCGACCCACTTTGTGAAATAGTCCACCCCTACAATTATGTACTTCCTTTGTCCGGAGGCTGGTGGGAAGGGTCCAAGCAGGTCCAAGCCCCACTGAGCAAACGGCCACGCGCAGTCGATGGGACTGAGCGGGACTGCGGGCTGTCGGGGCGCGCGGGCATGCTGCTGGCACGACCCGCACCGCTGAACGTAGGCTTTGGCATCTCGGCGCATGGTTGGCCAGTAATAGCCCTGACGGAGTATCTTGTGCGCCAGGGTTCGTCCGCCGATATGCCCGCCGCATACCCCCTCGTGGGTTTCGGTTAGAACCATCTGGGCTTCGTCAGGCTCTAAACACCGCAGGAGGGGATAGGTAAAGGATCGCTTGTAAAGGCGGCCGCACTCCACGGTGTACCACACGTGCGTACGACGCAGGCGCCAAGCTGCACCCTCATCAGTGGGGAGGGTTCCGTCCTGCTTGAAGCGCAGCAGCTCCTGTACCCACGTGGCTGGAGTGCCGCTGGGGGCTGTGGTTGCAATTTCGACTGCCCGGGCAGGGAGCTCCTCCACTTCCGGCCACGCTTCGGGGGTTGGCTTCGACGCCAGCTTAGCTAGCGCGTCGGCTCATCCGTTCTCTTCCCTTGGAACGTTAGATAATGTAAAATAGCGGAACTTGGTGGTCAGGTCCCTTACCCGCGCCAGGTATTTCGCCATGGTTGCGTCCCGAGCCTCGTATCCGCCGTTGAGCTGCTCGGCCACGAGTTGGGAGTCGGTGAGGACATGTATCGCGGTCACCTGCATTTCGAGGGCTAGCCTTAGCCCCGCTAAGAGCGCCTCGTACTCGGCCTCGTTGTTGGTGGCTCTGAACCTGAAGCGAAGGGATCGTTCGAACGAGCGTCCATCGGGGGCGAGGAGGACTAGTCCTGCCCCAGCGCCCTTCAAGTTGGCCGAGCCGTCGACGTGTAGGGTCCAGGCTTCGGGAACCCTCTCCAGATCCGTGTCCTCTGGCTGCATCAGCTCCGTGATGAAGTCGGCTACCGCCTGTGCCTTGATGGCGGTCTGGGGCGCGTACCTTATGTCATGCTCGCCGAGCTCTACCGCCCATTTGAGGAGCCGTCCTGCAACATCAAATTTCGTTAAGACCTGCCGAAGAGGTTGGTCGGTGATGATCTCCACCGGATGTGCCTGGAAGTAGGGGCGCAACTTCCGGGCCGAGAGCACTAGGGCGAGCGCGAGTTTCTCCATCGGCGGGTAACGCTCCTCGGGTCCACTTAGGACGTGGCTGACGTAGTAGATCGGGAGTTGTTGGTCGGAGCTCTCCTTGACCAGGACCGAGCTGACTGCGTGCTGGGAGGCCGCCAAGTAGAGGCCCAGCTTCTCGCCCGTGGAGACGGAGGCGAGCCGGGGGAGGTCAGCCAGGTGCTGTTTTATTTGTTTGAAAGCCTCCTCGCACTCTGACGTCCACTGGAAGTTCTTCGGGTTTTTGAGCGCCTTGAAGAATGGGAGACAACGATCGCCCGATCGGGAGAGGAAGCGAGACAGGGCGACAAGTCTTCCGTTGAGTTGCTGTAGGTCTTTGACCGTCCGGGGAGACTTCATATTGATTATTGCTTGAACCTTCTCTGGGTTGGCGTCGATCCCTCTCTGGTGCACAATGAATCCCAGGAACTTCCCGGAGGTGACGCCGAAAGCGCATTTTGCGGGGTTGAGCCGCATGCCGAACTTGCGCAGCGTGGTGAAGGCTTCGGCCAGGTCGGCAAGGTGTGTTCCGGCTTCTCGGCTCTTCACGATCATGTCGTCCACGTAAACCTCCATGTTCCTCCCGATTTGATGTGCGAACATCTTATTTACCGTTCTCTGGTAGGTGGCTCCAGCGTTCTTTAGTCCGAACGACATGACTTTGTAGAAGTACACACCTTGATCGGTGAGGAAGGCCGTATGTTCTCTGTCGTCGGGCGCCATCCTGATCTGGTTATACCCTGAGTAGGCATCCATGAAAGAGAGTCGTGAGTGACCGGCTGTTGTGTCGACTAGCTGGTCGATCTTTGGGAGGGGGTAGCAGTCTTTGGGGCATGCATCGTTGAGACTGGTGTAGTCAACACACATCCTCCAGCTTCCATTGTGTTTCTTTACGAGGACTACATTGGACAGCCACTGGGGATACTTGGCTTCTTCTATGAAGCCCGCGGCTAGGAGTCGGTCTACCTCCTCTCGTATCGCACGTTGTCGGTCAGGGGCCTGGCGCCGGGCCTTTTGCTTTACCGGGCGGGCGTCAGGTGGGATATTGAGGTGGTGCTCGGCGACCTTTGGGTCGACGCCTGTCATGTCCGATGGGGTCCAGGCGAAGACGTCGGTATTCTCCCGCAGGAGACCGACGAGCTGCCCCCGTTCGCGCTCTGGCAGTTCCGATCCGATCCTTATGGTTTGGTCCGGTCGGGCTTCCCGTAAAGGAATGTCAATGGTGGTCCCTTTCGACTCGGGATGAGAAGTCGATTTCTTTGCTTCTCGCGGATCTTCCAGAGGTGACTCGGTCCTGGCCCTCCTGCCCAATGATACGGCGGTAAGGTAGCATCGCCTGGACTCTCGGGGGCTCCCCGTGGCTTCCCCGATTCCCGCGTGAGTTGGGAATTTAATGATCTGGTAATAGGTCGAGACGACCGCTCTGACCTTGTTGAGGGTGGGCCGGCCGAGTATGGCGTTATAGGCGGTAGGAAGGTCGACCACCAGGAAGGTGGTCATCACTGTCTTTGATTTCGACGGGGTCCCTAGAGTCAGGGGCAAAGTAACGGCCCCCAGGGGTGATATCGAGTCCCCCGTGAAACCGGTGAGCGCTGAGCACATCGGGCTTAGATTCTCCTTGACCAAGCCCAGCTTCTGAAAGGCGTTGAGGTAGAGTATGTCAGCCGAGCTTCCCGTGTCGACCATTATTCTCCTCATCTGTGCGTTGGCTACCCTGGCTGATATTACCAGGGCGTCGTCGTGGTCCGGCCGCTCGGAAGCTCCGGTTGGGAAGGTGATCTCGGGTTCCGGCTCGTGCCCCGAGGCTTTGTCGGGAGCAGCTCGGGCGTACGCCTTCCTACCTGCCATGGAACCTCCCCCTGACGCGGGGCCCTCGGCTATCACATCGATGTGCCGCTCAACAGGACCCTCGGGGTGAGGCGACTGTTCCTTGTTTGGCCGGAGGTATCGGCCAAGGTGCCCTCTGAGAATAAGTTCCTCGATTTGCTTCTTCAGCTCATAGCATTTCTCGGTGTCGTGCCCGTGCTGTCGATGGAACCGGCAATATCTTGAGCGGTCTGCGAGTTCCCGGGGGTTCCTCATCGGACGAGGGTCCTTGAGCAGCCCCTTTCCCTTCTCATGTAGGAATATTTCGGTCCGGGATGCATTCAAGGCGGGAAGGGGGGCCCTCGGGTCGGGTCGGTCCAATTTTCGCCGGGAGACGGCGGGTTGTTGCTGCCGGGGCGGTTCTGACTTGACCTTTTTGTGTTCTTCCCGCCTTCCAGCCATCCAGGTCTCCGCGGCGACGAACTGGCTGGCTCGCTGGAGCATTTCGGGGACTGTGACGGGGGGTCGCTCCACGAGCGACCAGAAGAACCTGGACGGTCGCAGGCCTGTCATGAACGCCTGCATCAAGAAAGAAGGGTGAGCATCCGACAATCCGCGGATCTGGGTTGCGAATTGGCTCACAAAATGGGAGAGGGGCTCGTCCTCTTTTTGGTTGAGTCCGAGAAGCAACGCCATGGACGGCTTAGGTCGGGCGTTCGCCAGGAAGTTGAGCTCGAAATCCTTGGCGAGCTGGTCGAAGGAGGTGACGGTTCCGGGCTTCAGACCGCTGTACCATGTGCGGGCCGGTCCCCGCAGTGTCGTTGGGAATGCCCTGCACATCAGGGCGTCGGAAGTCCCGAACAGCGCCATCTGGGCGCGGAAAGCGGCCACGTGGTCTGCCGGGTCGGTGGCACCGTCATACGCATCGAGAGACGGGAGGCGGAAGTGGGGCGGGATCGCCTGATCTTGTATCTCGGGGGTAAACGGGGATCCCAGGCGTCCGTCCGTCCCGAGCTCTCCTTTTGACTTGCGGACTTCCTGTTGTACCTCGTCGAGCCTTTGGCTGACAAGGCGCAGCTGAGCCCGTAGGGCGTTAGTCGAGTCGGCGGTCGGAGCCGCAGGCTCAGGTCGGCTCGCCGTGTCTTCCGCTGCGGGGTTCTGGGGTGAGACGGGGCGCTCGGGAAGTTGTGCATGAGTCTGAGCGGGGGCCTCTTGCTGTGGCACGTGCGGCGGGGTCCGCTGGGAGATGATCAGGATGATGGTCTGGACCATGCTTGTCAGGGTCCGGACCTGGTGGGCGAGGTCGTGGAAAGCCTCGGGTGTTACCGGCAACGGGTCGGCGGGCGCGCCGTCGGCAGGTGGCAAGCCTGGGTCGTTGAACAGCCGCCAGTAGCGTTCTGATACTGCTGCGGGGCGGTCGTCGTGAGTTTCGTTGTGCAGGGGATGCTCCCCCAAAGCGGGGAGCTCAGCGGCCGAAGATCCGGCGAGGTGGGATCGCTGATCGCCTGACATTTGGAGGCCCTCCTTCTAGCGCCAATCTGTTACGGTAAGTAACCTTTTAGCCGTGACCTGGGGGCCAACGCGGCTGGTTCGGGGCTCCAAACGACTGGATCGGGTGAGGATCCCCTTGGGATGTTGTGGTGGCTGATGGAAGGAATCTAACTGGGAATCCCCGTGGCGCCGAGTGGGTCCGGGAACGGGTCGGGTACCTGCACGAAGGTCGGGGCGGTCGCTCGGCCCGACCCCTCCGATGATCAAGTTAGTGATGGCGGAGAGGAGTCTGTTTTCTCGCCTCCCCCTTTTCCGTTGGGAACCGGGGGATATTTATAAGTGGGTTGGATGTTACCTGATGTGCCATCTCGCCGGGGCAGGGTCGTACCTCTGACGGCGTCTGTCGTCGTGGGCGTTGCGTGGAGGGCCGAGCTGCCGCAGGGTATGGGGGGTGTCAATCGGTGCCTTCGCCTGCCTCGGCCGGCCCCAAGGGGTCAGCCGAGGGGGTTGTTCGGGTACGATGGGTGCGGGCGAGTGTCGCGTCGTCGTTAATGCTCGTTCTAGGGCGGCGTGCTGCGCTGGGCGTCCGACGTGGGGGGGCGTTTCGTGTCTAATCCGGGGTATTACGTCACGTCAGCGTTTTACCCTATCATATGTTGTCTGACATGATAATATACACTTTTTGGTATTAAAATGTTTTTAGCAGTGAGGACACTTGCAAAGCACTGGTGAGAATTCAGTGCTGCAGATTTTAGCCAATAGGATATAGACACATGCATAGCATGTGACAGTTTGTGGCAACGTCTAGTAAAGAAGAGCTGAACAAGACCAATCAACCTAGGCATTTGACTTTTTGGAAGAGATTTAATCTTGCGTTCCCCCTGCTTTTGATTGTTTTCTTCTGAAGATGTCTATCATGTTTTCATTCTGAATAATATTATTGTTGCGGAAGTTCTTCTGCTACTTGTAACAGATCACCATTGATGGATGTACAGGTCCTTCAACTAAAGTTAAGGAACACAATGTTGTTACAAGCAATGAGATGACAGTTGAATATAGTGTTGAGCATACGACAGGTGCTTCTAGTTCTAGCACTAGAGTCTTAGGTGCTCCAGCCGTGAGACAGCACAGTAAAGGCCCAAAGAGTTTAAAAGATGCTGTGAAATTAAGAACTAGAAGGAAGAGTGGCAATTGAACTAGATTTACAAAAAATTACCTCTTGAAGGTAAGCTAATCTTATGTCTACATAAATGTTGCTTCTAAGCTTCTGCTTCGTGAACTGCAGTTAATTTATTATTTTAAAATGTGTGATCCATCTGCCTTCTTCCGACTCTAGAAGCTTTGAATTATTTAACATATTCTCAACATTTCTATTATAAAGAATGTAGATACTCAACTTATGTAATGAACTTTCAACCTGCACCTTAATTCTTATATGTTTTCACTAGCATTTTTTGTCCATGTTATTTTGGATTTGCTCTTTTATGAGAAATTGATAATTTCCTAGTTGAGAGTAGGACTAAAACTGAATATATGAGATGCATTCTTAGTAATTCTATGAATAGATAAGAGAATATGGTTAAGTTCGATGGAGAAGAAGTTCTTTTAAATAAGAGTCTTAAGTATCTTGGATCAATTATTCAACAAGATGGAGAAATTGATAAAGATATTTTGTATAGATTATAGGGTAAAAATAGAATGATTAAAATAACAAGGGGTGCCCGGAGTTATGTGTAATCATTGGATACCTTTGAGATTAAAGGAAAGATTTTATAAGATAGTTGTAAGACCAACAGTACTTTAAGGATCTGAGTGTTGGGCAATTAAGAAACAACGTATACAAAAAGTTTGTGTTGTTAAGATGAAAATATTAAGATGGATCCATGGAGTTGCTAGGAAAGATAAGAAAAGAAATACTTTTATTTGTGAACAACCAGATATCACTTCGATAAAGGATAAGATAAGAGAAAATCATTTAAGATGGTACGGGTATGTACCTAGGAGACCTTTAGATGCGGTTAGTTAGAAGAGGTGAATTGATTAATGTTAGTGGTACGAGAAAGGGTATTGGAAGATCTATAAAGGCTTTAATAGAAACTATAAATAAAAACTTAAGTACTTTGAATTTAACTAGGCATATGACACTTTACAGTTATCAACGACGACAAAAGATCTATGTAACTGACTTTAAATAGTTGAGACTTACAGTTTTGTTGTTGTTGTTATCGTTGTTGAACAGTTGCTCATCATTAGATGATTAGATTTTTTTTCATTATTTCTCCCCTTAATAAAACATTAATCCATGCAATCCTCTTCTTAGCTAGCTGAACAGCCTGAACTGAACAACCTTCAACACAAGCTGTTATGTATGCTTGATCTTAGATTGCCATTTGATTTTGCATGTACCATCTATTTGAAAGAAGAGCTGCATTAGCATCCTACTTTGGAAGACTTCAGCTGGGTTTTTCGGCGTTTGAAACACCACCATCATTAATCAGTATATTTTAATTACATTTGAGCATACATACTCTATTAGCTATGTTTGACCAAACCATCTAGTGTGATTAGGCGATCACATCAGATGTATCAAGTAGCTGAACTGGGTTATCAGAGATTTCCGAGTGTTGTAAGGGGATATTTGGGTCCTTATAGGAATCTGTTGATTGTGTATTAAAGATGATTATTGTAATTTGAGATCTTAACTTCCTTTTCCTTTTCCTTCCTATGGTGATTTCTCTCCTTTAAGAAATTTAGTTGGCATTTTTCCTGAAGCTTCATTTCTTTGCTAACTTAGATATATGTGTTATGGCCAGGCTTTTGGTGCATTTTGTTAGGACCGAAGACGTTTTTACTGGAGACCGAAGAAACAACTCTCTTGCACGCTGAAAACTCTCTTGGATGACAATATGTTTTGCTTAGTTTCTAGAATCCATAAAAAATCATAGTTCAGTTTGCTGTATTTGTTGCAGCTGTTCATAAAAAGCCATATATTGTTTACTCAAGCGGTCACATAAAAAAATCGTGTCAAAATCAAATTAGTTCAGTTTGGTTGGCTTGAGATTATACCAAGTCATGTCTGTTATTCTATTGTACATTAGAATCAAGGAAAGGTCTAGATGTTAAGATCTCAATCAACTTACAAATGCTTTCTGATGTTTCATGGACACTGGGTTTCAAGTGGTAAACTAGAATTAGCTGTGGAGATTTAAATTGTAGTAGTAGTAGTATTGCAACTCACTAATCCGTCCTAAAGAGTTATCATTTATTCTTTGAAGTTTTCCTGACTCTCTCCAAGAGAAAAAAAGGTCCATTTCTTTTTTTTACATCCTTCAGCAGTTAATAAGTTATACTCATTCCCATTGCTGGTTTCTGACCTGACATATATCCAAAACCCATTGACATCCTGCTTTAGAAATAAGAGGCTCAGCAGATGGTGTCCAAGAAAATGACTACCACAATTCATATGCCTACCTTTCCATTCTTGTCATATGGTGACATAAATGGCTCAATATCAAGCAATCCTTTTCTTCCAACCATTCTTTTCTATCGATGTCATGCGAATAAAGGAGAAACCACCGGTGCTGTCTAACCCTTTTAAACAGTCACTGATCATGCAATCTGCGGAAGACAATTTGGTGGAATAAAGGGTGTGTTCTCTTAGCATTGTGAATAACTTACTGTTTGCTGATGCAAAACATGAGATGAGCAGACATTATTCCTCACGTTATCTTCTTTTCTGGATGCAATGTTCTCTGCAATAGGAGACTTGCCGACATGCATATGCTCTCATTGTACGCTTCACACAAATAATAATAATACTGCATCACTTTGTTCTTCAAATAGCAAGGATCCATGCAGCTGACTTGCCAAGGAATAAAGGCTTCTCTTCTGCATCCATCTGCACCCTTTTTGTTCTTCTGCCTTCCCTTTCACCGATGGATGCAATTAAAAGCTCTCATAAAGCTTAGTCTCAAACATTAATGTTCATGATAAGATGATGACTGTAAGATCAGATATGATACTTGAAACGAATAGTTTCCTTGATAGTTGATTCCAACCAAGAAAAGCAACGATATCAAACAAGAACAATCATTTTATTTGGTTCATCATGTTGGTGTTCATCCTCGTGACACGAAGGAGAAGCACCTTTCTGCTTCCTTACAGTGCACAAGCACCACAGACTGCATTCCTATTCACCAAGCATTTGAATCGATCTCTGCTTCTTGTTAGCTTCCTACGCACTCCCAGTTTCCACGACAACTATACACTTGGTTCACTCCCCACGACTTTTGCTTCTGTGTTCCGTCATCCGGACTTCTTCGTCTTCTTTATTGTAGTAGGTAAGCCTCAGACACACCATCATCACTGCTCTGCTCATGCCTTGGTGCGCCTGAGAGCCATGTACGCCAAGACCCTGTACCCTACGAACATGGCGAGCAGCGCTGCGATGCACACCGACGTGCTGACTTGCGCCACCAGCTCGCCGTCCGCGTCCCTTTTGTTCCTGTGATGCGACGAAGCGAGCAGGTAATCCATTTGGCCGCCGCCGTACTGAATGACGATGAGAAGCCTGTAGCAGTAGAAGGTGAAGGAGATGTACTTCAACCACGCCAGGCAGCTCGGTATGTTCTGCACGTAAAATCCCCCGGTGAGCAGGAAGGCGAGCATGGTGACGGTGGCGATGGTGGAAGCCTGCTTCGCGTCCATGATTGCGGCGCCGAGAACCAGCCCAAGGCCCTGCGCCACCAGCACGTACCCGAGGAGCACCGCGAGCGTGAGCAGGAACGCCCCTGGCTCTCTTCTCAGCCCAGCCATCCAGTACAGTATCAGGGTGAATACGGTGGGGAGGATGAGTTCCATCGGCAGGTCGCCCGCCATTCTCGCCACGAAGTAGGACGATAAGCTGTACATGCCGGACGACCGCTCCTTGATGAAGATGGCTCGCTCCTGCGGGAACGTGAACACGGCGTTGAAGGAGGCGAAGACGCCCCAGAAGATGGTGATGAAGAAGAGGAGGCCGAGCCGGTCTTGGACGTCACGGATGCTGGAGTGCCACCACATGGACCCCGAGAGTACTGCGGCCGCCATGACCTGGAAGACTCGGAGGGAGTTGAAGGACTCGTGCCGCCTCTCCTTGAGGCTTCTCTGGAGGAGGATGGAGAACTGGCTGCACCAGCTGATGCTCCTCTGCTCCTTCCTCCCTCTCTCGACACAGACATCCTTCCCTGCTTCATCAAGAGAGCCCAAAACTCCGTCACATCACAACCTCTTCTCGATCAACTACACACTATGATGCAACATTCGATTCAAGCATCAAACAATTCCTACCTGTGTGAGTGGCATTTCTGGGGACAGCAGCAGTCAGCCCCGCCCTCACCTTTGGCGCCAACACTCTGTTGTAAGACGAGACCAGAGACTGCTTCACAGCTGACTTCTCTGCATCACCCTGGTAATCTGTTTGAGTGACCCCTGAAACAACAAGGACCACCACCACATCCAGTGAGGGTTTAAGATGTAAACTCTGATCTTACATGATTCTTCATCAAGTTCAAGCTAAGGAAACTTGGGAATCATCAAGGTCCAAATCAAAAGAACACACATGGAAAAGTAGAACTGGTTGGCCTAGGTTGTTTCCTGGTGATAGTGCTGTGGGTGGTCCAGGTGGTCCATCACACTTTCAGGGATGCAGCCAGCACACAACTTGATTTCTGGTTTCCAACCCCACTTTTCTTGACTCCTCTTTCTATATGCCAAAGAATGATCAAGTGAACAATCATGCAGAAGATTTGTGGAACACCAACAACAGATTAGGATGTCTGAAACCTTACTGTGTTCTCCACACATTGGGTATTAAATGATCATTGTGGTAATGCCATTGAGTTAAATAAGCATGCAGTCACTTTCAGGCTTGCTCTCTTCCTTCACAAGAGAAAGCTCAAAGCTTCAAGTGGGGGCTCAGTCAACAGAACATCTAATTAAAGCTGGTCCCTAAACCTGCATGGTTTTCAACAGAAGCTAAAACTTTATTCTTATAACTTTTCTCTCTTGATTTTTCTCAATATTTTAAATAATTACTTTCAAAGATTGCTTCTTTACTACCCAATAATTAAAGATGGGTCAGACAAATAGTGTCTCAGCTTGCAAGGATAAGAACACATTTATTATTAATCCTTTTCACAAGGGTACATCTCACATCCAGTTTTTAGATGGAGAAGGAGGGGCCAAAAAAAGTTGGGTCAATTCCTTGCAAAAGGAAAGCCAAAAAAGAGATAAAGTAGACCCAAAAACACTATCATCTGCCTCAACCAGACAAAGTGTACTACTACTACTTATTGATATCATCCATTTATTCCCCCACTACCTCCACCAGGTGTCCTCTGAGTGGTCATGAAGAACAGCCATCCAACCAAAGCATTCGAAGATTATAGCTTTCGGATAAGTAAAACACATCACACTCCCCCTAATTAGATTTAGCATCGCGGAGAGAACTGTGTGACCCAAGGAAACAATGCTCTTCTCTAGTTTATTGGGTGCCCAAAGTGAGGCAATGGAGGAGAAGAGCAGCACAAGGAGGACACAGGCTTTATACCTCTGATCCTAAACAATCTCATCACAGCATCTCACCCAACGATTCCTCTTGTTTACCTTAGCTTGTTTATGCACCAAGACACTGCAGCAAGGTCTCTGTATCAGCCATTGGCATTGCCCATGCCACACTCTACATGAGGTAGCTACCAAAAGCAGCAAATACCGAACCAAATCTAGCACCCACAAAGAGGGTATCATTGCTCTTTGACTCACTACTCGTGCACATACCTCTCATAACAAAGTCTAAAGAGTAAAGAGAGAAGAATAAGAACCACATCTTTTGGAATTGTAGATGCCAAGCACAAAGCATGTGCAGATGGATTTGCATGTAATAATACACCTATTATTCTGATTTCCTTCACTAATATAATTCCCACCTTTCTCTACTCCAAATGGCAAAACTCATCAAAGTTGGAAATTTTAAGGGATTTTGACTTGCGTGTTGCATGGTTTTGAGATTTTTCTCTTCTTGTTTTGTGTTTATTTAGCTAAAAAAGTTTATGTAGACAGGAATCTGCCAGAAATAATCTAACACCTAAACACCTTTTTATATTACTTACTGTTTGATCTTTGTTTTCTGCAAGAACACAGGATGTTGATTTAGTTTCATTTAACATCTCTTGGAAATTCATCTATTAAGAGGTATGAGATCTTCCAAAAAAATATATACATATGCATATGTATATATATATATATATACTAAAGATTGATGCATAAGCATAAAAACATGAAGGGAATTGGAGTAGATATACTGACCATTGGCCAAATCCAGCATGAAGTCAGCGGGGTTGACATGGAACTTTGGAGCAAAGCCAACAGAGCCAAAATACTCCATGGCGTCCCTGGCCTTGCCGAAGTACAAGCAGCTGCCCTCCGAGAGCAGCAGCACCGAATCGAACATCTGGTACACCCGGCTCGCCGGCTGGTGCACCGACGTCACCACCGTCCTGCCTTGCCTCGCGAACCCGCCCAGCGTCGCCACCAGCCGGCTCGCCGCCGTCGAGTCCAGCCCCGACGTCGGCTCGTCGAGCAGCAACAGGCTCGGGTTCACCAGCATCTCGTGCCCGATGCACACCCGCTTCCGCTCCCCGCCGGAGATCCCCCGCACGAACGGCCCGCCCACCGAGGTGTCAGCACACTTGGACAGCCCCAGCTCCGCTATGACCGCCTCGGCAGACGCCACCTTATCCGCCTTCTCCACCGTCCTCGGCAGCCGGAGCATGGCGCAGAACACCAGCGTCTCTCGCACGGTCAAATGCGGGTAGAGCACGTCGTCCTGCGTCACGAAGCCGGTCCGTCGCAGGACGGACTTCGTGAGCCGGTGGCCGTTGGCGAGCACGGTGCCGGTGTGTTTTCCTTGCAGTCGGCCCGCGAGGATGCTAAGCAGAGTGGACTTCCCGCTGCCGGAGGGGCCGAGGATGGCGAGCATCTCACCGGGCGACACCATGCCGCTGATGCCATTGAGGATAACTCTCTCTTCAGGAGCTGCAGAGGAACTGCCAGCGGAGTGGAGGATGCGCCTGATTCCATTACCTCCGGAACCCGACATCGGATCGAGCTTGAGGCGGTAGGAAACATCCATAAACTACACACATGATAAAAGAAGATCAGGTATCGACTTCTCCGTTAGCGGATCACGTCGGAACGCGTACAAGTGAGGAAAGATGAATGACAGAGAAGTAGTACTTTGAGAGTGAATGGGAAGCAAGAAGCAGAGGAGGTGATGGAGTTCACTCTTGCGGTGGCAACTCCTCCATTGATATCATCATGACTACCAGCCTCTAGGTCACGATCGGAAGGCATCTCGTTCCCGTAGCCTCGCACACTGTTGCGAGAGAGCGAGCGAGAGAGAGAGGACACGGGTCGCGAAGAAGCAGGGAGTGGGGGTGGGAGGAGCAGTGACGAGTCCACGGAGCTGCGGGTTGGGCGAGACGGGGAGGTATATAAGTAGGTAAGTGGTGGGTGGTGGAGTCCACGTCGTCAAAGGGCGATCACCACAGGTGAGCGGTACGTGGCGAGCTGTGAGAGAATCACGGCGGCCAGCTGGCCCCCATCAACAAGAAAAACGAAAGAAAATGGTGTATTTCCATAAAAGCCCCTACCTCGGATGTTTATATCCACTTAAGGCCCTTACGAGCCATCATTAACCCGCTGAACCGGTTCCTGACGCCCTACTCCGGCCCAACCGGAATTGGCCGGTTCAAATTCAAAACAGATGATATCATTGCTAACGTTGTCCGACCACGATTGATATCCGCGACCAAATTTTTGCACTTCAAATCACATAAAATTGACATTATAGTAATATATCGCATTTCAATTATTTCTATCTCCAGATCATACATAATCACATAAATTAGCTTAAACGGGTTAGTGAATTTTGGAGGTATTTTGGTCAATAAGAGATTTTGAGGGGTCTTAAATGAAAAAAAATATGAAATGTAACTCGAAGAGTCGCTTCAAGAAAAAGATGCTGTCCGGAGAAGGAAGACAGCTATTATGACACCTCTCTCTCGCTCTCTCTTCCTTTCCTCTGTGCTCTCAGCATCTGCGAAGGAGTAATGGAGGCCTGGTGCATGCATTTGGATGCTAAGTGTCATTGTTTGGATCATGAGGCCGGTTTGAGCTCTCAAGTGGTCTCCAAAAGAGCCATCTGGTTGTCCCATGTCCTCTCTCTTCGTCTTGGAGGATCTACGTTTGCTCCACCTGAGATCTGTGCCATGTTAAGGCGGTATCTAAAGGAGGGGAGAAAAGCCACAGACTTGCCTAAAGGCACAGCAAGCTGTTGGAAAGGAGAGAAAGGTTGGGTGACGGATGGGTTGAAGCCGGACAGTTGCCAATTCCATGGCCGAGAGCTGGAGATATGCCATTGGACGTAGTTACTGTGGAGGCGAAGGTGTCAGTGTGTCTTCGATGGCATCGATGCTTGCTTGCTCTTAGGGCGCTCCTACAGGAATATCCAAAAAGTGGTGCATTCTTTTGGCTCAGCCACTACATCACATCTTTCAGACAGACATATCTGTGCAGCAAACAAGCCTGAGAAGCAGAGGAGGCACAAGATACCATTACCAAACCGGTTAAATTGTCCCACCGGTGCCTCTTTGGACTCCAATACCTTCTCTAATAATTGCAACTTTTTTGCTGAGCCTTAGCACATTATTATCTTCCTTCTCTAATAATTGTTCCACTGTAACAGTGTTTTCAGCATCTGCACGAAAGAAGAAGAGAGTATAATGTTCTTCGAGGATGATCATATTATAACCCAGCTGGAACATCTTTGTGGGATGCTGAAACAGTAATTGGAAATCCTTAATCCTAAACTTGAACGACTCTCCCACCTTCACGTCTAATCTCACGAGAAGGGCCACAACACATTCACGGCAGCTTCTCATTAGGCCACGTCAGAAAAAGGTGCTGACGGATGAGATGCCACCCACCCACCCCACTTGCGTAGAATATTTGCATGAGAAGCGGCATTAGCATTGCTCCGTAAGAACCCTAAATTTTCCTTCCTAAAACAGCAAGGAATATGGAACAAGAGCGTTGGGATGTGTTGGTTCCCAACACACAATCTACCGCTGAAACCCTTGTCTTCTCCTCCTCCTCCTCCTCCCTGGAAAACATCGACCTCATATCAATTGAATACGGTTGGATCCTGCGAGAAAGAGAGCCAATTCCAATGTATGTTCGGATACCTAGGCGAGGCATGAGCATTTGTGCTATCTTCGATCGTCATGTAGATATAATGACAACGTCACCATGACCATGATGGAGAAAGATTTTTATGGCTGTCTAGCGTAGGACAAGCTTGCAATAACTGTGTGCTTCGGAAGTGAGGAATTACTTCGGTAGACGTGCAGTGAAGGTCAACGATCCGCAACGCCAAATTCTGTCACTACTGCTATCTCACGGAGGTCGAACTACACAAGAAACGAATACCCACAGCGATTTCTCGTGTAAAAACCATGGGATCGAAGGAAGCATGAGAGGAAGAAGAGAGCATCATCCCCATTCCTGCATGATGAATGAAAAGCAACCATCATTTTAGGAGAAATGGAGAAGCAGCCAACACTGACTTTTTAAACATCTGCGTGGCACCATGCTTACCGCAGGTTGATAGCCATTGCCATCGCATGATTAGCTCCGATGGGACAACCCAACTTTCCTTAAAGAAAAAGAATTTGGATTGATCATAACCACCCCTGTACACCATATAGTCAAAGGTGTCACCTCAGGCTGCAAGTCTCGGTAGGGCAATCCTGCAGAAAAAGATGATACTCGGAAGTGATTTGTGATGCCTCTACTCTGTAATCAAACACATCTCATTTATTGCTCCAGTGTTGCTACGTTTGACTGAGAATGAATGGCCCTGCAAGAAAACTAACCAGATGAGAGTTATCGGATGAAGTTGGAAGCTAAGCTTCACACGACTCCTCCATGTGTATGGCATTGCATAGCTCACGGCCAACTCTCGTTGTCCAGTCAAAAACCCTACAGTAAAACAAATAAGACGCAAAGAACCAAACAAGACATATCAGATCAGGTGTTGCAAGCGCTTCGAGAGCACGAGAAAACGAGATTAGTCTTTTCGTCAAGAGTATTTGTGTTAGCCTCTACCTAACCAGATTAATACGATTGGATGGGTCGTACAACGTAAAAGGATTAAATAGTTGCCATGGGGACAACAAAGAATATGGTGATGATGTGACGGCCACATGCGAGTCATGTAACGATGACACATAGCCATGTAGTGATTAAGATGGTCATATATCACATAGTGACCAAACTGTGACTACCAACAAGAGTAGTTGTCAGACCATTGATATGCCAAAATTGTGTAGTTATAATATTGGTACCATGTCATGTCAATTCCTTGGAAATCCATGTCAATAGTAACTGACTTTGACTTAGTCATCCACACTTTACTATAATACTTCAAGCAGAGGACAAAACAATAATTTCATGATGTATTATACTACATATTTAATAGTATGTTCAAACAAAAAAAAGAAAAGTTGACCTTCTTTACTTTAAGAAGCGATATGTATTTATAGATATATGATATAGTAATGTTGACCGTCATTCATTATCATATCTAACATTAGGTAATATGCTCATTTTGACAATCTAATCATCTACTTTTATTCATATCATTGTTGATTTGCTTTAATCAATAAACATATCACATTTAAGAAAGATAATTTATAAGTCATCATATATAGTATGTTACATATACTATATGCAGTTTAGATGAACCATTTGAGAAATAATTTCATAGGAACAACATGATAAATGTCTCCAATTTTGACTGTTTGGCCTCTCTTGTGCTCCCATCCTTTGTCAAAATCTGCAGCACTCAATTCCTAAAGAAACATGTAGCACTCGCACATCATAATTCAATGCAAGCATTCATCTGCCGAAACATCAACTCTATAAAAATGTCATCAATGATGTTAACCCCCACGCATCGTCCTCCTTCCCAATTAGCATTTTCCTTTGCAAAAGAGTGCATGTACCTCTCATCTTCTTGGCCACTGACACGAGAATCGCTTTAGTTTGATGCTTATAGTTTTCGTGTTGTTGAGGTGCTAAGTATGTTCTTGTCCGTGAACTTATGATGACGCGTAAACAGGGATGAGATGTTTGATGAGCCTTGAAAGCTGAGATGATAAGCCTTTAGGTGTTGTTTGATGGCCGATGACCATTCCTCGTGCTCCACGAGTGAGAAAACGGTGGCGTTTGGGTGCACTAAATCGATCAGGCACCGCCCCACCTCGAGCAGATCTCTCGACCAGGGAACAGGTTTCGGGTCCCTACTTGTCGCCTTTACGTGAGTGCTCCTTGTAGGTCATGCATGCTAGCTCAAAGACGTCACGATGATATATGATGATGAATCAAATGTAGGCTTGCCAATCTAAAAGTACGTATACTATAATCCTGCGTACGTGCATGGCGCATGCAACGTAGTTAATATATCCTGCGTTCTTCATCGGAGAGTGATTCCTTCCTCGAACATGAGGCTCGCGATACGCGATACATCTACCCTTGCATTGAGCGCTAAAATACTTGGTGACTTGATATCTTCGTGCCGGTCCAATTCCCTGCCGAAAAATAATAATACCAAGCCGTAGTTGACCACTACAGCTCATGGAGATGTATCGAGAGGACCAGCTTAGCTGCGACCGGTCAACAAGCAGTATGCAATGAATGATGAATGGTCAATGAATGTAGAGGACCTGCAGAGACTTATCAGGTATCTCATGGTGACACTCATTGAAGTCCTGACATTTCTTGGCCGAGAAAGGCACGGGCATGTGGGTCTTGATAGTGCCAGTGCACTCTCCATGGCTAAGACTCTCCCCGCCATCATCATGTCCTGCCTTGAAAACCTTGTCGACTCCTGCACTTGAAAGAAACGTATGCATAACATATATGTCATACTCCTAGAATTTCTCTAACCTTACATGTCCATTTCAGACCTCTCTAGCTAGAGATTGTAGATGTCAGCAACCCTCTAGAAGTCTCGAGTAAAAAATAAACTTGTTGGGATAGACCACAGTGAATGGTTGACTTGGAGTGGCTACTCTACTTTTTGGGCTTCCACAAAATCAATTATTAAAGATAAGTAGAGTCCACAAGCAGTACTAATGTGTCCACTTAGATTATAGGAGAAATGTTCACTAGATATGAAATGCAATAGAATGTTGTTGATCTCCCCATGAGAAAAGAGGGGGACAAAACATTAGTGGCTTAAACAAAAGGACCGGAGAAAAGGAGAGTTCTCTACATGATCCATGGAGAGGTACTATTGGGAAGAAAAGATCCCGATACCAAAAGAATAATCAAGAAAATAAATTATAAATATAGATACAAAAATAATGAACTTTAAAAGACTTAAATTCTTCATTACATGGAAAAAAATAGTATACAAGGAAGAGAATAATTTTGAGTTAATTCAAACATCAGCCTTAAGCCTCTTGTATACTCTAGAATTTTTCGTCGAACTCTCTTGATCTATTAGAAGAAAATCTTAGGAGCATTCGAAGTATTTATAGAGCAACAGACCCTTAATTTTTAAGGTAATATTTTTCAAGCAAAGGTCTTTCCAAACTTGAATTTCTTATCCCCGAATTTATTTGTTATCAATTAAAGGATATAAAATTACTTGCTCAAAGTTTAGGAGGAATAGTGCTTCTAACAAATGCATCAGATATGTGATTCAATAACCATCACAGGAACACTTTTGCAAATAATCTAAATATCATAGGTAAATGTCTAGAATTTCCTTGCAACATTCGAGCAATATTGTGCCTGTGTCGTCTCTCTTGGAAATGGCTACTTTCCCGACTTGACTGTGTTGCTTCCAAGAAAGAGAAGAGTTAAGGAAGAGAGTTAGCAGCCAAGGATGAGGAGAGCATTGGAAGCTGCAAAGAGGCAAACAAAAAACAACTTCTCATCCAACATTATTATGCCAAAGAACAGTGGAATCAATGGAGTTTGACGAAGACATTGGTAGTCATATCTTTCTAAATCATGGTTTCAATAATTTGATTTTTGATACCTTTATTGGAAAATAAACTTAACATCTCATATATTATAATGATATAATATAAGCCTTAGATTAGTCCTACAACACTTGTAATCAAAAGAGGAAATGAGCGTGGAAGACGACAGCATTACAAGTTGAATTATCAAATTTATTATTTTGTATTTTCTCTATTTCTTCGTTTAATTCTAATCTCTTTCTTCTCTATTCTCCCGTAGAACTGTCATTCTTATCAAGGAAAGAAAGTAAACGTGAGATCTAAGAAGACATTATCTAAAAAAGAAGATGCCTATAAATTCCCCTGAATCCAAACATTTTCATCTTTATTTTTCTGGAGATAATTTTGAAAAGCTTAGTCGCATGTTGCTATAAATACCATACTACAAATGTTGGAATTGACCATTTATAAATTGTACTACTATCCAATATTGACCATATATATATATTTATATTGCAGTCTTCTTTTGCCGGCGCACTGGGCATAGAATATGAGACTTCCTAATTAGATGGACTGCAACAGGACACCTTATAGTTTAGTGCAGAAAGAAAGAAAGAAGAGAACGGCTTCTGGTAGTGGATGAAGAAAAGCCACTCCTTCCTCTAATGGCCAACTAACCCTCAGTGAAGGAGCATGGTCGCTTCAGGCCTCCATGCAATCATCTCGCATGGTGGGCATGACGTGCCTCATCGGAAGCCCTCGGAAGAAGGGGGAAAAGATGGCACGACTTCAGGGTGTGGGAACGAGATGAGGAGGAAGGAGGGACGTGTGTCAGAGGATGGTCTCCATTTGCCCACTCACCGTGGAAAAGGAAACAATTAATATAAGCTGGTCAAGATCTCCTCAAATGGGTTGTCAAGCTAATGGATGTTGCATCAGATTTGACCTAAAAAGAAAGAACCTCAAAGGTATCAAATGGCTGCTGGTGTCACGGAGCGCAGTGTGAGCCTCCACGTGTGGCATGCACGCCATGTATAGTTTCGCCCCACGGCGACGAAGTTGAGATGGAACCAACTCACTCACCCATCATGCCCACTAACTCGTGATGAGATGATGGATGCCCTAGGAAACTGCAAGCGAGCCTCACCACGAGGAGGACTCGTCACATCTTACCCAACAACTCCCACACTCCACACTCTCGTCTTGCCAGGATGAACACTCGTACATGTCCGTCTTTTGAGACCAAGAAGAGCCGTGGAAGGAAGCCGGTGGTGGATCCAGTGACAGTGGAGCGGAAAAGGATGGCAGGCACGCATGCATGTCGTCCGAGGTAAAGAGAGTTGTCGAAGCAATGTCGCCGTGTCTGGACGAGAGAAGAGTGGGGCGGGGAGGGCGGCATACTTGTCGTTTCATCGAGTTTAGGTCCCCATTGAAGTCCATCGCCGTGCTTGCTGCCATTGCAAGACAAGGTTGCTTGTGCAGTGAAAACTGCACTAGGTAGAAACGTTGCCAGGAATTGTGTGCGTGTTGATTGAAGTCACTCAAGCATGGAATTGGAGGAAGTAATCTACCTCTCTTTGACAAGTCGCTTATGTCTCTGCCATTTTCATGTTCCACCTTTATTCATATGGCCCCATATAAGCCAACACAAACCACAATCCCATGGAGATTAGCCAAACTCTCTCTCTCTCTCTCTCTCTCTCTCTGTATATATATATATATATATATATATATATATATTCATGATTAGACGCAATAGTAGACAGTACTTTGAGCAAGAATTTTTAAGATGGCATGCAAAACTAACACAAAAAGAAAGAAATGAGAGGCTTTAAGAAGGATCACAAACTTGGACAAACATAAGATTAAGCACCACGATCTAAAAGGAGAACAATATGTGGTTTCTTTCAACCATGAGATAGATAGATATCATCTACAAGATGCTTTCAGATCACCCACTCGATGATGCCTAGTACAATAATGGTTGTCATATCATCTTTATCATCCTTTTGAGTTTGCACCAACATTACATTGTGGCTACAAGAACCCTACAAGTTACCTTAATTGCCTTATTTATTCTAAGAAAATGAAATGCCGGTTTAGCTAAGCATCTAATGCATGTTGCTTGCAACCATGTAATATAATGGCAGCATCTTACAGCATTCCTTTACATGTGTGAGTTGCTCGATGACCTGATGAGCCAGCATACAATGTATCCATTTTGATGTTGTTTCTTAGATATTTAGGTTCTCTTCTTCATTTTAATTGTCACAGGTATGTCATTGAAGCTTGTTTCGGGTGCGAAGATCACCGATTTTTTTTCTTCTTTTTTAAGGGAAAAAGATCACATATTTATCCAAAAGATATCGTTCATACATGAGATCACAAAATGCCAGCCATGATCCATTTATTGAGTGGACATCACTCATGGCAATACTTTGGATGCTCCTCACTCAAAAATGGGGAGCAAAGCATCACAAAGCAGTGATGCTCTTTGCCTATACAATGACATGATGCCTTCAACATGCAATGTGCACTAAAGCTTCAGCAGGCAAGCATGGGCTGCCTTATTGTTTCCCAGCCTTTAACCAGCAACATGAAAGCATGCAACGTGACTCATATTTCCAGGGTCCCTTCGAGTGCATCATTTTTGACATGAATGCTTATCTTTTAGATTGAAGGAAGTGGCATATATATATAATTGAAGCTTCCTCAGATATAAAGTCAGATTTTGACAGTATGAGATCAAATACTTTCTGTCTGTGTTCATTAACTCTCAAATTAGAAATTAACAAGGGCAAGTAGTGAATGGGAGATTTAATTGAAAGATACTTGTTATTGTAGTATTCAACTTCAACTTATAAGAAGAAAAGAAGATGAATTGACACAAAAAAATAACACTCTTCACCTCTTTTGTAAGAAGGAAGATTTTTTGACCTTGACTTTGAGAAAATTATTGGCTAATTTATTTTCTAATGATTAAAGTTAATGATTTTTGGCCATCAATGTTCAATAAATCTGTAAACTTAGCTCCACAAACTCAGTTACATTAGAGAATCATATTAAGGCCGAACATAGCACAATGTATGAAATAAAAGACATGAAACTAATGCATAATGTAGCTCAACGAGATAATTAAGAAGCTAAAACACAAACCTCTAACATCTAATTCGGATCGTAATGACTGAGATTAATATACAAGGAAAAAGGGAATTTTAAGTTACAATTCAACTTGCCTATGTGGAATTCAGGAGTTAAGTAACCCACAGATAACATACTTGGTAAAGAACAAAGAGGAATCTGATCTAAAAAGAAATGTTGAATTTTATTTTTACCTTTTATTATAAAATATGAGTCGCAATTTTGCGATCCATGTTGTTTTCTCTTTCCTTGATGGAGTGAAAAGATAGAAAGGGTAAGTATCGAAGACTATATTAGCTACCAAATCAAAGTGTTAATCGTCTCAGCTATCTAACATCTTATTATATGAGATCTCAAATTTTTAGTCGTTCTAAGTAGATCAGATATATCAACACCGGACCAATGTTTTATACGAAATTTATTGGACACGATTTAGTAAGTGGATAACGTACATCATCATTAGATTAATATTTTATATATAAAATTTATTGTTCGAGATTTTGAATTATCAAGTATTGATAATGGGTCCAGTACACTATCATCGTATTAATATTTTAGACATTTATTTTTTTATTTATAATTATAACAAAATGATTGTAAGTAGGATATTCAATAAGGACTCGAACATTCATAGTACGTTCTAAAGTTGTTATCTCAATAGAATTATTATACATTATTAATTGCTTAACTTGATCCTTTATTCTTTTATATTAGAATAAAGGCTTGGGACTTTGATCCTGGCTTTTTTTCTTGTTAAAGGAATAAAAAAGATCATGAAAACTTTTGCTTTTTTGTGATTGATAATGAAAACCAAACCCTTATAAGTGAGATATTTACCATAGAATGACTTGAAAGCAATCCACTTAGGGGCAATTAGATGCTCCTCGTACATTCTAGCCTTCCGATCTCAATGGATACATTGAACTTTCTTAGTTGCATAATTTGATTCTTTCCTTTCTTTTCTTTAGGAGACAAAAGATCATGAAAACTTTTGCTTTTTCTCAGTTCACAATGTTCAAGATATGAAAAAGGTTGTCCCACACATTTGCTCAAGGATCTAATGTGTGTACCACTTGATATCTAGAAAGATTTTGTGAGTACCTATGTATGTGATTGCATGTGGATACTTTTTCTTTTTACATATAATTAAAACATTTTATGAATGAGATTGTCTTGTTGCAAGGAAAATAATGGGAGAACTGCTTTCAAGGAAAAAAAAAATCTTTAACAACAAAAAATAAGTTAAAAGAAATAAAAATTTTCTACTACTTATAATTGCTTACTATTTAGTCTTCTTATTGTTGCTTTATTTATTTATTTTAGAAAAGTGTGATTGAGATACTTTTGGGATAAGATCACATTCTACCTTTCTAATGCATAAATCTTCACAGTATTGAATACAAATATTAGATATGCTCACAACATACATATATCCAACTAAAACAATAAAATGGCACTACAATAGAGAGTAGGTTCCACTTTTGGAGCATGTTACATATCTAAGATTTGAATCATATCTTACAATATCCAAATTTAAGTGTCGAGTGATATCTCCTATTAAGTCATCCAATTAACAAAACATCAACTTACTGATTATCAACCTATTATCCTTTAAAATATTATTTATAAAATTCTCACAATGATTCTTTCTTTAAGAGTTAATCATATTATTAGTCAGAATGAATTTGCTTTCATCTAAAGTCATAAAATTCATGATAACATTATCATTATTAACGAGCTTACGTATTTCACAATAAAAACTCTCTCGTTATTCTTAAACTTGATCTTTCGTGATGTTTTTTTTAGAGATTTTCAAACTTATGAACTTTCCACCTCTATTTAGAGGTTGGATTAAGGCTTATTTATTCTCATCCTCCTCTTGGTTTAATGGGAATATAGGTATCGAATAACATGACCCGATTTCTCTGTATATATTTATCACCATTCAACAAGTCTTCATCTCTATTTTTTATTCTCAAAAATAAAATTACTTCATTTAATATTAAAGATGTTTAAGTATCCCATTTTGTTGTGTTTGGTGATGATGCTATCATTGCTATCAAAAGTAGGCACTTGCTTCCGACACGAGATCTTTTCTCTTTAATTTCTAACCTTAGTGTTAATAGATCTAAGATTAAAAGTGTTAATATATTCAAACTAGTCGCTACAATAATCATTATGGATAAGAACGGACTCCTTACAAGCTATCAAGCTATCGAGACTTTCAACAAATGTGAAGAGGCACCTTTGCACATTCGATGTCTCTAAAATGATTGTTTATTGCATGCTAATAATATAAATGTTATGAAGTAGGGATTTCTGTATAGAAACCAAAATAAGAATGCTCATACCTTTGCTCAATATGCAAGGATTAATAGAGTTTCTAATTCTTTTATATTAGTAATTAACCTTGTTACATATCACCCTCTCAATCAAAGATTTGATATCAAAATATGAACCCATCCAAGCCAATCCCATCTCAATCTCGATCAACTTCTTCATCGTTGATTGTGAAGTCATATAGACACTAAGGCAACCAAAAAAAAAGAAAACCTTCTTATTGGCACAAATATACATAAATTTGAACAGCTAAGAAAAAAAAAAAGCAAACTATCAAAATGAACTTCCAAATTATTATTGTTTGACCAATTTACATGTTATTGTTTGCAACTGCATTTTCCACTTTATTTTGAGTTCTAGCAACCACATTGTTCTACTCTTTAATTAAATTTGAAGAACTCATTTATCCATCAAATCATCCTTTTAAGAAACTCTACTTGATTTTTGTTTGATAGACTTTGTGACTTATTCTTAAATCCAAGTAATTTCTTTTATTCCTAAATAATTACTAAAGGAAGGCCCGATTTAGAAACCCTCTATGGGCTCATATTTGAATTACTCGATGAAATCATTTTTATTGATATTACGATAACTCTATTTATTTTTAGATATAATTTTGTTTCTTGTGATGCATCTTATTTTTTATGAGATTTTTTTTTAAAGTCTTTATGGTACTATTTATATTTAAGGCTTGAACTCAATTCAAACTCAACCCAAACCACATCTAGTAAATCATCTAATTGCAGTCGATCGTCTCTACGAAGCACCTAAGTAATTGAAATGCATGTCTATCGATCGTCTCTACGAAGCACCTCAGTAATTAAAATGTATAGACATGCATGTATTCTCTCACTCTCTCAATCTGTGTTTCTTTTTGTTTTATTCTATTTAAACTTAAAAAGGTTCGAAACCTAAAAAACCAAAAGGAAAAAAAAAATCTTTTAGTCTCCGATGAGATGGATAAACGAGTAGAGAAAAATTGCTTTTATCTCCATTTACTCACACGTGTGAATCACGTGACCTTTGATGGAGCACACAAAGGACTATGATGCTTGCGGACACGTGATATTTGCTTAGTCACGTGAGATTTGGGTATCGACTCGAATTCAAATAGAATGCTGACACGAGTTTCGTCTCTGAGTGAGCCGACCATGAACATGGTTTGGTTCGACCATGTTCCGAAGGATTCAATTAAATCCGACCGTTGATTTAGATCCAATTGTTGATTCGTTTGCAGTTAACCGTTCGATTTGGACGTAACAAGTGCGTTTGGGTAAGTTGGGGTCGAAACATTTGAACGCAGCAGCTAAAAATTGAAACCCTAAATCTTCTTACCCGGCTTTGGCCGATTCCCTCGCACCATTCTCATATCGTCGTTCTCCGGGCTCTCCTCTGCTGCGAGTCGACCTCCGCGGCTCGACTCCGCCATTGCTCCACCCCCATCTTCCTCCACATTCGCTGCCTGCTCGTCTGCCCTTTTGCCGCTGCTGTTCCACGTTTGCTGTCCCTGGCGAGCGACGAAAGAGTGCCACTGGATTCCACGACAATGCGTTGCGGTTTAAGGGCTCGACGAGCATCTAACGAGCCGAACACGAGCTGTTCGAGCTAGGAATTATCTGGATTCTGTGCCTTTTTCGTTTGTTCTGAGTCCGACTAAAGTTTTGATCGTTTGAGGCCAGTTCTCTCCATTCGACTTCGACCATGTCGACCCTGGAAATCGAAGCGCGGGAGTAAGTTCTCCTCTTTTCTTCTTTTATGAATTTTAACAGACTCCGCTCCGCTCTCAGTTGCTAATGATTGTTTTATTCGGTATGTATTAGAACCACTGATTTTGACCATGCTTCAGTGTGTAAAGAGTTAGGGAAAGTTGTAGTTGGTTAAAAAGGATTTATCTATTTATTTTTCGCCACGGACATAGAATTTGGAGAAAACCTAGAATTTGCAACCTAAGTAATCAGGATTCCTTCTCTGCTAGTAGGGGTATGACTGCATACATTGACCCTCCCATTCTTTGTGCTGCTGGCAGCCTCCTGCACTGTGCTGCTATAGGAAAGTGAAAAATATGACCTTAGTTTATGTTTTGTGTGCAAGATAGCACCTCTGTCACTCTTACCATCACGGAAGTTGGTGAACTATGATGGTAGGAGAGGTCTGCAAGGGGGTGGGGGGTGGGTATGTGGTTTTATTTGAGACGGAGAATGAATTTATCATACTGCTCGGATGAACTTATGAGTAGACTAATCTAGAATTCATATTAAACAAGCTTGCTGAGAGCCCCTTGAGGATATTGAGATGGTTCAGAAAAACAAATCATGTTAGCATACAATGATAACCTAAGACGGAAACTTGTTCTCAGAACTTCTTTGAGTAAACTGCAGTGTGATTTAATCTTTGGGTAATGGATATCGATGAAGCTTAGAAGAGAATACATCATTCATAACAGTGCTTTGGTGCTGTGCTCTTTTACTAAAGTTAGAGGATTGCTACCAAATGACTTATTTCCCTCGTGTTCCTGTTTCAACTTTTGCAGAAAGAAGAAAGTTGTTCGGTTGATCTCATGACAATTGCTGTTTACATGAATTTTCATTCTTGATGTATCTGTCCTTGTTAAATAATTGGAGTGTCTGAATTTACAATCAGTTAACTTTTGCTTTTGCAGTGTAATCAAAATAGTTCTACAGTTTTGCAAAGAAAATTCATTACACCAAACCTTCCAGACATTGCAGAGTGAGTGCCAAGTCTCATTAAATACAGTGGACAGCCTTGAAACATTTGTTGCAGATATTAATAGTGGAAGGTGGGATGCAATTTTACCTCAAGTGGCACAGCTTAAGCTTCCTAGAAAGAAATTGGAGGACCTCTATGAACAGGTTTGTATCTTCAAATCTATATGTATATGTGTTTCTTTCTTACTGATTTTTCTATTTTTTTTTTCTTTCTGTCCTCTTTTTGACATAATTTCTTTCAATATTAAATAAATCATCATTTCTTAGCTTTTGTCATTGACTTGTAAACAGAGTAGCAGTGAGATTGTTTTAAACAGGGTTTTTAATTTTGTACTGTACCATCTGGTACGGACGGTACATATCGGTCCGCTAGTAGACCGACATGTGGACCGCCCGCTACCGGGCGGTATCAGGTTTTTGGTCCCGTATCGGGCGATACAGGGCTGTACCAGGTGTTAATGATTGAAATTTCAATCGTTATCGACCTGTATCGGGCGTTACGTAGCAATTGCCGTCCAGCCAAGCGAACACGCCGTTCCCCTTTGGCACGACATTCTCCCAATGGTCGTTGTAGTGGTTGCCTTTAGCCCAGATGAGCACCCCATGGTCGGATATTACGTCGTTCCGTCACTCACCGACAATACTAGTTCTCACTCCGCCACATGTATCGGTCGCAGCCCTCCTGTAGGATGCGCCACTAGCCACCCTCGTGATAGTCGCCATTGGAATACCACTTGCATTCGAACCTGTGCTCTCGGTCGGCGACACAGGAGCCGGGGTAGGTGTTGCCCTCCGACTCGGTGAAGGTCCCAAGCCTTCCATCTGGCCGGAACGGAGCTCGCCCATGAAAGTTGCGTTGGAGGACCACGAGAACTTTCCCGTTCCGGAAGCCTTCCCCCTCTTCCACTCCACCTCATGCATGCACCAGTTGGCCCCAAGGCACTTCGCTCGTCGGTGGGGGGAGTTCTTCTCCTCCATGTCCACGATCAGGTACAAAAACCCTAAGTTGCTTCGTGTTCTCAGCTCAGTATGCCTTGACGTACCGCTCAGTATGCCGGTACGTACCGTATCAAGCAAGGCTCAGTTCGTCGGTACGATACGAGATTAAAAACCTTGGTTTTAAACATTATTTTTTTTCTCTTGATCAAATATCTGCATGATTATACACCAAAAGTTTATTTTTTGTTTGATTTGGCGAACTTTGATGGGATTATTATTCGTGGACTTCCTCAAAATTTCTTGTTTACTTCCTCAAATTCGTCACATTTGTTTTCCATTGATTCATTTTTATTTTATTTGTTTGTTTGCACATTGAAGTCTCAAGCTGATTATATCATCCATTTTTATTTATCAGTTTGGAATTCTTTATGCATGCAATAATCTTCTAATTTTTGAAATAGTTGATTTTGTTTGTGAGAGTGGCTCTTACATTTAGTCATCTTCTGTGGTAGATTGTTCTGGAAATGATTGAGCTTCGGGAGTTGGACACTGCACGTGCCATTCTTAGACAAACTCAGGTTATGGGAGTAATGAAACAAGAGCAACCTGAGAGATACTTACGTCTTGAGCATCTCTTAGTCCGAACATACTTTGATCCCAATGAGGTTTGCATACATTATCTATTTATGATTTGCAATGATTTCTATCATTTGTTTCATTGATGAGCATCTTATGTGTGGGAACCCTTTAAAATGCGATTGTGTATTATCTTTTGGTTCTTAAGCTACTTTCTTGTGTGCATATTAAGTTTTTACTTCTGCAAAAAGAAAACAAAGGCGAGGAAAGTATCCAGGAAATTTATTATAATTATTTTCTTACCTGGTAAACTGATTGGAGCTTATGGAAAAGTTATAAATCACATCCTGAACAAGCTTATAACAGTGGACCATGGAGGTTCTTTTTGGTTAATAAAGGGGATGGTGGTAAGTATGCAACCAATTTTATAGTAGAAAATAAGAGAATTTTCCAAGTTTTATATATCTTTCGTAATACTAGACAATGATAAAGGTATTCTCTAGAATGTTTTAACTTGGTGCGTGCATCGACTGGTCCTAAGAGTTCCTATTTTGCATGTAGTAGCAGATTATATAATTCTGAATAAGGGAGTATAGGCACTCTCTCTTTTAAAGTAGCTGATGCTCCTTTTTTCATATTTTGGTTTTCAACATGTTGCTGGTAAAATATGGTATGAAAATTTGAGGTCCATGATAGATTCCTGATTTGGTACTGTAACAAGTGTCATCAAGAAATTAGCACATGCTTAGTATGCTGAAGGAAATGTCCTAAGTGCATCAATCAATGGATCAATATAGATGTCATGGGAATGTGCCAGAAGGATACAATGGGACCTTGCAACTTGTAAGCTGCCAGGGTGCAAATTCCTTTCCAGGGTTCCCACAAACAAAAGAAGAGCAAAATGTCTTTCTCTATCAGAATTTAGTGCTGTTAATAGAGCCAAATTGTACAGCCAGATGTTTGCATTAGAGTGTTCATCATCAATCTCCCTGAGCTAGCAGTGCATCCCATTTGCACTGAGATAACCCACCTGTGCTCATGTCACTAGAATCACTTAAAGCCCACATGAGACAGTGAAACTGCCAGTGGAGCATGAGAAACAAAAAAAGAAAAAGAAAATTTTAACTGGTATAATTTTGCACAGATTCATGCGGACAATCAAATTGCCAACCACAAGAGTAAAGCCATTGTGGCAACTTGTTGAAGTTGCTTGGAAGATTGTATTGGCAAAGAGTTGAAGGTTTATCCATGAATGGATGAATTAATTGTGTATTTAATGAAACCAAGCTGAGTTGGCATGGTGGTTCTAGTGCTATAGTTAAATTTTCCTGCCCAAGAATCAATGAATTTCAAATCCCATATCCTATTTAAAATCTTCTGTAATTCTCTTGAGCTTCCTCTATAACAATATCCTCTTAGATTTTGTCTTGATGGTTATTCTTTTACGATATAAATATTCATTTACTTTATTACTCATTTTGTTTGGCAGAAATTGATATCCTATAAAGTATAAACTCCACTTGGCTATTCTATTTTTAATTATGCACTCTTTCTGCCTTTTGACAGGCATATCAAGAGTCGACCAAGGAGAAGCGCCGTGCACAAATTGCTCAAGGTTTCATTTTAAGTTCTTAGCTACCTGTCCTATATATTTTGGTGTTATTTTCTTATGGATTAATTTTCTACTATCTGTTCTGTTAGAACCACTTTGTTAGGTTTTTTGTTTATAATTTATCTCCTAGGTTGGCTTTTGTTTAGATTTGTTATGACAGTTCTCACCATCTATGATGTAGGTGGTTATATATCCTATGAATTCTTGGATCATGTACACTAAATTTCTCTCTTTTGGAATTTACCTTTCAGCTCTTGCTGCTGAAGTTTCTGTTGTACCGCCATCACGATTGATGGCATTGATTGGTCAGGCTCTAAAGTGGCAGCAACACCAAGGTGCTACTTTGAATTTTACTTGAAATAGTCTAAACCTTATTGGCATTTGGTAATTTGACTCCCATGGCTGAAGCATATGTTTTCCTTTTATATTTCTCAGGATTGTTGCCACAAGGCACTCAATTTGACTTGTTCCGAGGAACTGCTGCAATGAAGCAAGATGAAGATGACATGTATCCGACGACCCTGGCACACCCAATAAAGGTATACTTTGAAGTTTGAACCATTTCATTGGTAAAGATCTGATCAAATGCTTCATGCGGCATACTTGACTGATATTTTTTTATTTATACAGAACAGTTTTTGTAAAGCCATTTTTTGGTGTGTTGCAATTACTTGATCCACTTAGCATGTTTTTGTTACCATTTTTTAACTTTTAACTATATAGATATGGACGTATGTAAAGAAATACGGATTGGTGAAAGCAAAGGTAGAAAAACCTTCTACTGCTGGGGCAATAATTACTCATACTTTTTATTTCAAGTTCATTTTGAAGAAAAGCATCTTGCCTTTTTAACTCGTCCATTCAATTTATGTCTCTCTATATATAGGGAGAGATCAAAACATATATCTATCATGAGATATTGGTATATGTTATTCAGACACACATGCTTGTTGGTAATAAGGAAACTCTAGTCACCTAGGTACACATTTCAACAAGGTGCATCCTTTGTCAAAATCCTGAGGGCTCTTTTTATAGACAACCATTCAAAGTTAGTTATTCTAGTTAGCAGCTCCTGGTCACTAGGATGGGATAGATTTGACATGGATCTTATTGAGGATAATAAACCCTACATGTATTTCTTCTATGTATATTTTGTGTTCATCTATATATGTATATATATAAAATAACATTTATAAGAATCATTCAACAATAGCAGATATGTTGCACATAATCTTGTTCCCATTTGATTCTATTGCTTTGATTCTATGATTGAAATCGACCTTATCTTGTCTAGTATGTGCATGAATTTGTTTCATATGCCATGCTCTTTTTTTTTTCACTGGGACCAATGTGATGGTTCTTGCCTGGTCACCCCTTACCTTTCACTGTAAATTTTTAATAGAGATTATCTATATTTTCATGGCAAGGCTATATGCAGACTTTCCTTTTTGAATGTTTAAGAAATTCTTCTGGATAGGTACCAAATAATTAACTGGTTCATTGCAGTTCGGAAAGAAAAGTCACCCAGAATGTGCTCGATTTTCACCTGATGGTCAATTCTTAGTTTCATGCTCGGTTGATGGCTTTATTGAGGTAGGCGTCTGCTAGATTTGTCAGTTTCTGTTGCTATGGCATTGTGGACAACTGAATCTTTTTGTTATGCATTTTGTTTAGGTTTGGGATTATATTAGTGGGAAGCTCAAGAAGGATCTGCAGTATCAGGCTGATGTGAGTAAGCTGTTGCTGAATTGTCACAGCTAGGAAAATTATTCCTCTTTTTTTCAGAAGAGAGAAGGAAGATTATAATGAACAGATTTTGTTTCCTCCTTTTTCTTTTTCCCAACCATGATCTTTATATTTGGCCATGTTGAAGCTGATTTGATCTGTGGTTGTCATATCTCTCCTGTTTAATTTAGTTCTTGTTTTGGAATTATAATTAGCTGATTACATACTAAAATTTGTATTCCCAATATCTTACCAGAAAAAACCTAAAAATATGGTTCTAATTGTAGCCTAACTAAAAGATACTTGTTACTTATCTGGCAATCCCTTAAAAAAAGTACTAATAAAATTAATAATGAAAATTTTAGAAAAATATGGAGTAGAACTCATGATGATTGACTAGACCCAACCGTAATATTAACTCAACTGGGGCCCATCTTAATCAATAGACTTAATCTATCTTTTATTAAACCCAATCTTTATTCACTTCTTTTACATGGATACCATCTCAGTATTAGTTCTTTGTTGCAAAGTCTTCTTTGAGTTGGCTAGATTGGTAGATTAGGTATTGATCTTTATGGTAGTAGGTATTAATCATTATGGTAGACCATGATGACATTCTGCTCTTGTATCACCCCAATGCAATAAATGTCATTAAGATGAGGGACGCAGAAGATGTGGTAGTGGGCAATAGGGCATTATAAGCTGAAATAATTTCACAAAAGTTATGGGAAGAGAAGAGCGATGGCTATTATGATTTTATATAAATTTTCTAGAAGATGAAAAAAAAGAAATCGAAGATTACAATCAATCGATTTTTTATTTCTTTTTTTCTTTTCCCAACTATAATGTTCATTATTCAGTGTATCAAATGATTAGTTGTTTAATTATCACAAAATCTGTCTTGTTCAATTCTTATGTGTATTTTGGGACATCAATTAATTACATACAAAAAATTGATTCAACTGGTCGCACCAGTAAAGACCAGTTGGTATGTACCAGTCATACTTGTATTTGATTCTGACAAAGGAAACAAAATGCACGGCCAATAGGAAGCACATGCAGAGGTCTTGCTTGAATTTACTAGTAATTTTAAAATGTCATTGTCATCCATAGCTTATGAGTGCTTTTTCCGTAATAAATTGATAACTGAAGTTTACCATTCTTGTAAGTATCTTAGTGCTACACCATTTTGGTGCGTGTATGACGTAGTGACATACAGTTACATCTTTGATATGGTGATGAGTTGGTTTATAAATTTGAATCACATAGATACCAAGTTAGTTTATTGTTAAGTCTGAATCAGATTAATTGCATCTTACCCTGTATGCTTATTTAAGATTCATGATACATAAATCAACATCATGTTTCTGAAATAATTGACATTTTGTTAATACATAAATCAGATTAATTGCATCTTACCCTGAATGCTTATTTAATGCCCAATGAATCACTGGTTTCTCTTTTTTTGACATTATGTTACATTAGTGTTCATAAACAATTTATCTTTTGTATGACATGATATTAAAATTTAGGTTGTGCCGCTATGTATCTGCTGACTGCTGCCTTACTGAACCTGCTGCAGGATGCTTTTATGATGCACGATGATGCTGTACTTTGTGTTGATTTTAGCCGAGATTCAGAAATGCTGGCTTCTGGATCACAGGATGGAAAAATTAAGGTATAGTATATCAACCATGTATGTGCCTTCTGTATGCTTGTTACGTAAAATTTTGTTAATATTGTTGTTGGTAAACTACCCCGATGACTCTAATCTAACTATTGAACTACTTTTTGCGTGAAATAGATTATCTTTCCCCCTTTTGGTTTTTCATCTTCTTTATAATTTTTTTTGTATAAACAGTCATTGTCTCTATTGGACTTATTGTGGAACATTTTATATGTTTGGTTTAGTTTTTGATGATTTTTACCCACAAGTGAACTTTTTTATAATGGACGCTTACATGTGAATGTTATGGCTTTTGTTTGGAACCATAGTATTTGTTTCAGCAAAGCTTCTCTTTTGCTTAAGGCTATTAACCCGTAACATATTTTCTGTATCAATGACCAACTCGAACCATACTCAGTCCTGCAAAAGATGGATGAGGCCCCTGGTTTAGATCTTATAATTGAACAGAACACCATTTTTAAAACCTTTATTTGACTTTTGGCAGCACTACAATATTTTAATGTAAAATATTGTTACATACCGCTTAAAAATTGAAAATAATGTATATCCCTTGAAAAGGTTAAAATTATTTATTTTAACCAAATAAACATATAACATAAATTTTTTTAAGACATACAAAAAAGAAACCCTTAGTTTACAGAATGTACTACTATAAAAAAATTACATTGCTCAAATAAAATATTCTAAGTTCAAATTCTCTGAATTCGATTATGCTTTGAAATATGTTGCAGCTTGGGTTCTATACTCCAATTAATCAGAAAAGCAATTATCTCCAGTATATGTGACTCTCTTCTGTAAAGGGCAAGTGCCAAACAGGGACCATGTTGTCATGATGTTGTGAATGTGCACTCTTTCCCTTCTCTCCTTATTTTAGTATATCAAATAGGTTGGAATTGATCAAATCTAGCAGCTTCAGTTGAGCTGAATGGTTTATGGCAGTAAGACTGAAAAACCAGCAAAAATTAGATCAACCTTGCATGAAAGATGGGGCACATTTGTATGGCCAACATCACAAATTATGATTGTAGTAGTGGTAGTAAAGAAATTGAGTTACTTGGACAAAGCTGCTGCAAAAATGAACTTCTACATTGCATTGTCCGACTTATTTGCATGTTTTCATTTTCTTTCTCAAATTTTGATTGTCTGTTCAGCGACTTCATTTATTTTCCTAATTGCAACATGCCTTCTATTAACTTATGGACTTCATCGTTTTTCTTCAGTTGGTTCTTGAAATGGTCAACCATATGTTTAATTGTGGTTGATGTATGATTTCTTTTTGTTGCTGTTGATAATTTTGATGATTTCTTTTTCTCAGGTTTGGCGTATTAGAACAGGTCAGTGCTTGCGACGCCTTGAGCGTGCACATTCGCAAGGTGTAACCAGTCTTGTGTTTTCTCGCGACAGTAGCCAGCTACTAAGCACATCCTTTGACACGACAGCAAGGTGTTCTTAAATCCAGAACAGCTTTTATCAGCTTATGTTTTGTCAGAATGTATATTTAATTCTTTGTTATGGCTATTATGCATTCTGGCTAGTTCATATCTTCAAGATATCATGTAGTAATTTGAATCATTTCCCTAACAGTTCTCCAAGTTATTTTTCCCTTTCATCTGTGGACAAGTAGCAATTGGCTGAAGCAAATTTGCTCTAGCAAAAGAAGTCGACCATATGTGATTTTTTGTTCAACTGCTTGTTGGAGTGTTCCTTGAAATGGCAAGGATTTTAAGAAATGGCTAGAAATTTATGAGTTGCCTTCAGGAAGGGAATCTCGAGTGTATTTGCTTAGAGCCACAATACCAAGGTTCAATTTATGGTACTTGAGTCAAGCAAAAAACAACAGTTTGCAATGTGCACATCAAATTTCTTCCAAGTTTGTAATAAATTCATTTTGATAATTATTTTGAGACCCTAAGCTTTTTAGTTGGTGCAACATCCATAGATAATACTTTTTTATTGTATATGTTATGTTGTGTTGACATTTGAAGTCTAGGGTATAGTGAGTTCTTGGATTCTTAATTGCATGAGCCTATATTCCTTATGGAAATGGAAGTTATCCTTCCTGCTATTTCATCTTTTAGGGGTTGCTGCAAGCCTGCAAGTGCTTCCCTTGCTTAGTATATTTGCTATAAAGTCAGCATATAGGAAATTGATTGGTGGTCAAGAGCTATTTGTAAAAGATTCAGACTGTTGATCATATCTGATGTTTCTTATAAGTAGATCTATTTTGATGCTATGGTTTGGAAGCTATGTTGTTGTAGGAGGGGAAAGAGAAACACAATATGACATTCAGGGTGCTCGTGAAGAAGTATAGAAACTGGAGATAGTGAATGTATAACCGTTAATAGGTTGACTTTATGTAAAAGTTGCAGCCTTTTTCTCTCTAAATATTTCTGATGGTCAGTAGAGTCTCTTTTTATTTTCTCCTCTTTACAATCAATGTCAATTACGAATGTGGGATTGCAAAAAATAACTTGTCAATTCCAATCCTTTGGTTAATATTATTGAATCCTATGATAGAAACCTTAAAAAATAACTTGTCATTTTCAGTCCTTTGGTTAATATTATTGAATCCTATGATAGAAACTAAGGTTAAATATGATGGTTTTTGTGATTTAAGCAGTGATTTAAAAAGCGCTAGGCGCCAAAAGGCGCCAAGGTCCACAAACGCCCGAGGCACTAGGCGCTCGTCCAGGCGAAGCGAGGCGCTAAATTATAAAAATATATAATATAGTTATAAAAATATATAATATAATTATTTATAATTATCTAAATTATAAAAATATATAATATAATTATAACAATAATTTCAAATAAATAAAAATTAACAACATTAAAATCAAAATAATGTATTATTAATCTATTAACAGAAAATTAATCATTTCAAAATTCAAATAAACTTAATATTAAGAGTATACTGAGCCTGATGGAGAAACGAGGAAGCAGCGGCGAGCGGCGGCAGCGGCAGCGGGAAAGGGAAAGGGAAAGGGAAAGGGAGCGGAAGGCGCGAGCAGCGGGAGGACTCGAGGGAGGCGCGAGCAGCGGGAGGGCTCGCGGGAGGCGTGAGCAGCGGGAGGGCTCGAGGGAGGCGCGAGCAGTGGGAAGGCTCGCGGGAGGGCTCGCAGGAGATGCGAGCAGCGAGAGGGCTCGCGGGAGGCGTGAGCAGCGGGAGGGCTCGCAGGAGGCGCGAGCAGCGAGAGGGCTCGCGGGAGGCGCGAGCAGCGACAGCGGCAGCGGGGGCAGCGGCAGCGAGTGACGAGATCGCGATCGGGATTGGGATCGAGAGCGGCAGCGGCAGCAGGTTAGTGTTGGGTTAGGGTTAGGGTTGGGGTTATATCGGTTTAGTTGGTTCGATTGAACCAACTAACAACCGAACCAGGACCGAACTAGACCTAAAATTCTGGTTCGGTCGCCTTGGTTTACCCAGGCGCTCGCCCGAAGCGCCCAGCGCCTGGGCTCGGGCGAGCGCCTGTTTGAAGCGCGCCGCCTGGGACATTAGCGAGGCGCTCGGGCCTCGCCTCGCCTCGCCCGAGCGCCTAGGCGAGCGCCCGAGCGCCTTTTGCAATCACTGGATTTAAGGTATTTATGATTGAATTACTACTGGTATCAAGATATTAGAAAGTGACATATTTCCAACTGTGTTCCACCAAATATTGAATTTACATGTATTTTTTTTTCAATTATGATGGATGAAGTTTCTATGCCTAGTCTTATTAATGTTCCTGAATCTAATTGCATGTTTACAATAACTTAACCAGGATTGAGGGCTTTGTTTGAGGGGTTTACTCTCCAAGCTTTCCATGATTTTTGCTGTGTTGCATCACATAGCCACATCTGTGTAAAGCTGCTAAATCCTTTGAAGAGCCACACAGATTAATATATAACAAAGTCTTCCATTGCGATTCTATTAATAGAGCTAAACTAGTCAGATGTCAGGCTAACATTTGTGCATAGACTCAGTATTTTTTATTCAACTAAGGTTCGTGAGATTATGTTAATCAGTCATTGTCTCAGCTGCAACATGGGTTTATTGTTCAATGTGAATGAGACAAATTCTATGTTTTGTCCAATCTCGCATAATAAGTTATACTTTTATTTCTTATATTTTTTATCTGGGGTCTTCTATAATCAGAGCTTCTTTTATTCCTTCAAAGGAAGAAATTTCTTACATTTCTTATCCATTATTAAAATTTGTAAATTTGTTTCTGGACAATGGTAGAATCCATGGCCTGAAGTCTGGGAAGCTGTTAAAAGAATTCAGAGGCCACACATCTTATGTAAATGATGCAATTTTCTCAAACGATGGCAGCCGTGTTATTACAGCCTCCAGTGATTGTACTGTAAAGGTACAAAAAGTATTATTTTTCAACTCTTGGATGCACATATTTTTTTACTTTTTGCAATCTCATCTAGTATTTCATCAATTTTCTTTTGGCTAGGTGTGGGATGTGAAGAGTACAGATTGTTTACATACCTTCAAGCCACCACCTCCATTAAGGGTATTCTTAGATCTGCCTTTCTTCCTGTATTTAATTTTCAGCCAAAAATTTAATTGATCATAATTTGTAATATGTTCATCTGCACTTTCAGGGGGGTGATGCATCTGTGAACTCTGTTCATTTGTTTCCAAAAAATCCTGAGCACATTATAGTTTGCAATAAGACATCATCAGTATATATAATGACTCTTCAAGGACAGGTACATGTGCTCTTTGGCAAACCCTACTAGTTGGTAATGAAATTCCAAATATCTTTCTTTCATATCAGAGACAAATTTCTTAAGATCTTTTGTAAATTAATTGTTCATTTATGTTGCTATGTGATACGAGTAAATTTAGGAATGTTGTATGCATATTGAACTGGATAAGTTGTGTCAAAAATTTTGAAAGAAATATGTGACAATCTTTTTTTGCTTTCTTTAATGAAGAAATATGTGACAAAGAATTTGAAAGCATGAGTTTTCATGCCCTATGCAAACTTTGGCAAAGTGCTAAAAATGGAAATTTGGTAAAAGTTTTGTTTGAACTCTTATGATTCTATATAAAATGAGCAGTATAAACACATGCCTTATTAATTGTACTTATAAATTACAAATGTAAGATATGATCATATACAATATGAAAATTGTAGACACACAAAGCACATTAAAGAGTTTACAAGTTATTTCTCATAGAAGTTTACTAAACAATTAAGATATACAACACCGAGCACTTGATATAAGGGCCCTGACTCCAAAAGTTTTGACTGAAGACAATCAGGTCTTTAATAAAAGCAACTGTCCCATAATTTATAGAACCAAGCTTTCTGGTCACGAAGTGTCTATTTGCATCCACTTTTTCAAAATTTGAATGCCTATGGTGAGAATTCAAGCAAATAAATTGACATTCAAGAAAATGGTGATTCTGAGATGTCAAAATAGAATATTACTTGCAATTCCACATTGGTTGTTATAAGAACACTTAAGGGTGCCCTAATTTTTTTGATGATCCTTTTTAGAAACATTAATACCACTGAAGTGTTTTGGTAGTGCAAACCCGTGTTCTAATTTTACAACCTGCAAGAGCACCATCCTCCCCGACATTGCAGCTAATTTCATTATTTTTCATTGTCATGTTACAAATATGACAACTGACCAAATATGCTGTTATATACTGACCCAAATGCTGGGAACTGCAACACATTGAAGCATTTGCAATAAAGCATGCATATCAGACATATGTAGTTGTTGGTCTACAATATTCTATATTTCTTACAATTTTCATTGGCTCGGTCTTTTTGAATGTTAACTTGTAATATATCTAAAGAAGAGTTTATTATCCTGACCCAAATGCTGGGAACTGCAACACATTGAAGCATTTGCAATAAAGCATGCATATCAGGCATATGTAGTTGTTGGTCTACAATATTCTATATTTCTTACAATGTTCATTGGCTCGGTCTTTTTGAATGTTAACTTGTAATATATCTAAAGAAGAGTTTATTGGTTCTCTTGCAGGTAGTAAAAAGCTTCTCTTCTGGGAAGAGAGAAGGTGGAGATTTTGTTGCAGCTTGTGTTTCCCCAAAAGGAGAATGGATCTACTGTGTTGGTGAAGACATGTATGGGAAACTTTTCTTTTGTAGCTTTCTATTCTTTCTTGTTTGTACTTTGTCATTTGCTTTTCTCAGTAATAGATCTAGTTGCCTTTTTGTTACCTAAATTGAACTATTCCACTGCCTAATCTGATGTACCAGTAGAGTAGTTGAGAATACATGTGGATATGTACCTAGGGCCTGACCATCCATGCACAGTGTTTAATTTTAGATGCATTACATGTTGATATGCTATGCACTAATGCGTATGAATTAGATGATATCATGATATAATGAATTTATATAGGCATGTCTCTGTGTATGTTATTTTTCATCGGTCCATGGCTAAATTTGTAAATGAGGTATTTGGATTAAAAAATTTGAAAAGCTTTCTTTCTCTCTCTCTCTCTCTCTCTGTATATATATATATATATATATATATATATATATATATATATATTAGTCACAATGTGCTTGATGTGCGTATAGATGCACAAGCATACACTACCAATATATGCTATTTTTCATCGGTACACGACCAAATTTGTAAATGAGGTATTTGAATTAAAAATTTTGAAAAGCTTTGGCTATATATATATATATATATGTATATATATATATACATACACATATATATATAGTCACAATGTGCTTGATGTGCATATAGATGCTCAAGCATACATTACCAATATATATATTTTATGTAAAGACTTGCACTTTTGTACATACCTGCAACTGTGCCACCTGTAAGATTCGATGCAGCAAATGGCCTGGTTGCAAGTCTTTGGTCGTGTTGAAGTACACTTATACATGGGAGTACATTTACAACTAATGCACTACCCTTTGCAAGTACACTAGTGATTTATTTGCCTACAAGTAAAGCAGGAAGTAGTGTAGTAGTTTGCAAATGTATGTTCAGGTAACAGGATGCTTTACAAGAAACCAAGCACTTGCAATAGAGACACTTGAGACACATGCAATCTACTGGAAATTGTAATAGTAGCCAACCAAACAGCTGTAATTACAATCATTATTACAACATTTGCAGTTGCATTGCAATTGTGTTTTGCAGGCATTGTAGGCATGGCAATCATATAGTGTACATAATATCCTTAAGTCCCTTTAGCTACATATACATTCATCAAAGAGATGTGCATGGATGAAGATGTTTTAGTGTTCTAGATTTGTGTGGATAATATGAGTGCTATCTCCACATATGCAAACAAATAAACCATGAAAGATCTTGCGCAACCTGTAACCATCTTAATTGTTGGTTTTTCTATTTTTGCTGCTTAATGTTGTATGGTTATCTTAAAACTTATTTGAGACAGCAAGTAGTGGCCTTTGTTTGCCTTTTCTTTCAGATCAACTCATCTAATGATGTATGAAAATTCTGCATACTGCATTATCCCTTGCCATTTGGCATTGTTGAATGCTTTTAAGTAATATTTCATTCACTTTTTGTTACTTGGCTCTTATATGGTTAAGTCCATAGAATATTTGAAATTAATTTGGTATTTGATGTCTTGGTTTGTTTTAATAATCTGCAGGAATATGTATTGTTTCAGCCACCAGTCCGGTAAGCTGGAACACTTGATGAAGGTTAGTGATGTTGGTCTATGCTGTTTAGTAGGTTTAGCAGTCATGTTGTGCACAATTTTCTTCTTTTTGTTATGCAAAAGATCAGTCAAGTATCATTTGCAACATTCAAGCTAGAAAATAAGCTCTGATTGGTTTCCAGATCATGAGAAAATGATGGTATCTCATCTCTGTTCGTATCTGTAGACTGGAAGTTATGGAAAGGTTAATAAGGAGATTTTAGAAGATTATTATGGTCAAGTCAGTTTGTTCCATAAATACCAAGAAACTTCCAATTACTAGAGCAAATCCAGGTAGCCCGTAATCTTGGTCTGACTCACTATGCTAGGTCCCCTCTTTCTACCTACTACCCTAGTAATATCTCTCCACTACCCCTGCACTTCTCCACCCTAGATTCATTATCCTTGGCTTCATTTCCCCCGCCTTTGATCTCCTCTCTTGTGACCATTGATCCAATATCTGGTCATATTCTTGTGCCATACTAAGATTTGAGCCTGTCTCAGCAACTCTAGCTCTGAAATTCTGGTTCCTTTGTCCCTACCTCTGCCTATATGTAGCTTTTGCATTATAATTCGATTATGGTTTAACTTATTGGCAAACCTTATTATTATAACTTATCCTAGCTAATATAAAATGGAAGGAAGCTAATTTCATGACAATATATTTTAAGCACATGAAAAAAGAAAAGCATTTAAATGAGTTAAAACTTAAAAGGTATCATTAGAATCAGTTGCTCAAGCTCCAGTTCTCCATGCAATAAGACAAATTCCTTCCAGTAACTATACAATATGTGCAGTCAAGTGCCATGTTATATCTCCCTTTCCTAGGAGTTAAGAACTACATAAAACCATACCATGAAAGCATCTGATATGTATTAGATTATCTGCAGACTTTCTGCGTTTGATAAAAGTATCATACATGGATATTATATTGCATGTGTTAGAAGCTTACACATCTCTTAAATTTTGAGACATTTGAAACAAGATTAAAACATTGGAGAAAGAACAATCCTTGGTCTTCTACTCTTCTTAAGAAAGTTGAATCAGAATAATTCTGCTTTACTTTATCATCTTTTAGTAAAAAGTTCTGCCATATTTGTTGGCAGAAAATGAGCTTCGTCACTAGAATTTGGTGATATGCTCAGAAAGAAGTTATTTTCTGCCACTTTTCCCGAGAAAGAAAAGTATGTTGCGTTTTCAAACTGTAAGTGAAATAATAGTATACTGACCCCTTGCCAGACCCTGTTTGGCATGTCTGGGGTTTGCCCTTTATATTAAAAATTGTTGACCCTACTCTGTTTGGTCAACAAAGTCTACATAAGATGAAAATACAGTAGAAAAATGAGAGGATTAAAGTGGATTTCCTTGTGATCTTTCTCATGACTATTCTTAGTATGATTTGTTTCACCAACTCTAATTATCGCCATCCTGAAAATCCATCTTTAACTTCAATTGTTTGTCTGTAACTTCTGTCAATTCAATAACCAATTATGGTACACCGTGATTTCCTTGTGATATTCTTACCTTTAGTTCCTCTTTCTGTTCTTTCCCGTTTGTGTGTCTTTCACTTGTTAATTGGATGAGTTTCCTTCAGGAATTATTAAATATCATGCAGTTACAGGAATCATTTTGAACTTTTTACTCGACCCCAGATCATTCACAACTTTTCTGGAACTTGGAATTTAACCTGACATGTCATGTTTTAAAATGCATATCTAACGGTCAAAATTTCTAATTCCAGTTGATGAGGATGATCAAATTAATCATAGATTTGTGGACTCTTTCCTATGTCTTTGCTCGCAGGTTCATGACAAAGATGTGATTGGCGTAACTCATCACCCTCACAGAAATTTGGTCGTCACGTATGGTGAAGATTGTACATTGAAAATATGGAAACCTTGACACCCACTGTTTGTATGTTCATTCGGATGCTATTCTTAGCTTATGTATTTTCCATCATTGAGCAAAATCTTTGTAATCATCTTTTTGGTGACATCCGCAGTCTGTAGCATATTTTGAGTGATCTGCTCAATGAATAGAAAATTTATGAGATGTTCATCTCAATGGGTGTCAGAAGAAAATAGATTACACTTCCCAATGTTTACTTGCATGTTTTATTTTATGTGCAATATGTTCCAATGTCAAATTATTAATTAGCTGTCTAATTTTCCATGAATATTCACAAAATAACTGATGGATGTCTATTATATTTAATTATTGTGAAGTTCACTTAATATCTCATTAATCTTAGTACCCTTTTTTTTTTTCGTTTGTCATGTTATTATTGTCGTGTATCCAATTAAGCGAGAATCACTCAAGTATTTTTTTGCCTTCATAGCGACAGTGAAGAACAAAAAACCATATATTTGAGACATAAATTTGCTAGTTGTATATCTGACGAGTTTGAATTCTTCAAAATTATGAAACTGTATCCTGTTTTCTTTTACCCCCTTCTCCTTGCAAGAAATATCTAAATTAAGTTTGAATTCTATTAGTTAGTCAATTTAAGAACATGTAGGTAAAATTTGTCAATAAGCCACAGAAAGAATTCTTAGATGACAACAAATGGATTTTACTTGAATCGAATCAGGGGGTCATTTATATCAATCAAGTTTGAGGTGGAAATGGTTGAGAGATGAGTTTAAGGTAGTCAAAATTCACTTATCATGGGCATATTTATGTGATGTGGTCACATTAGCACATAACTTACCAATCAACTTACTTGGGATCACTGGATATGGGATTCTCAAGTAATTAAGTCTAATCTCAATTATTAGTGCGTTTATGTGGTCAACCCTAAATCTTTGCTGATGATAATTTGCACTTAGTTGTGACCAAAGATATCAATCATCTGTGGTTTCATATCATGCAACCGACATCCACAGTACCCCTAAGGCTTGCATTGAATACACACCTGTTTTGAACATGAGCAGCCTTCAATTGGTTCACTCATGTATTGCAGCTTCTCCAAAGAAGATCCCTGTTATCTCAGCTATATTCTGGTCATGCACATTAGTTTCATGTATGCTGGTATATAATTCCAGCAGGAAACTCTCAAGATATCTCCATCTTCTTAACTGAAAACTTGCCAAGGAAACTACCACACTATATTTTATGATTCAATTACCACATTCTTGATCCATGCATTTCTTTTCTGCAACAATAATGCCTATGCATAAAGTATGTCATGGCAATATAACCAGCTCAAGTTTAAAGGGCTCCATTCTTAGGGACAAACCACTAAGTGCACTGGAGGTGATTACTGGTGTCAAGGCAAAATCATCAGAACCAATGTACTCGGGGAAGCATCCTGTGGAAACTGGCCGACCGAACTACTGTCGAAGCTTCAGCTTGTTTAACACTTTAAACTCCACATCTACAATCACAAATGCTTCGAATCAAGTGTTTTTAGCTTCATACATATTCAAATTCTATACCATGCTTTGTTGTGGCATCTGCATTACCATTCCTGGCTGTTTCCGTCCTTCATCATTCCCTGCATGCCGCTAGAACTCGGCCTGGTTGGGACTTCATCATTGGTAGCTGGAAGAGATAAAAGAGTCAGAATCAGAATATATTACAGAAGAGTCTTAGAAACTCAACTTTGTTGGAGAATTTTAAATTCGACCTGTAGATTCTTTCATTTCTAGGATTACCTTGTCGGTTATGTTTAGCAGTCATGAAATGAGTTTTACAAGGTTATATATTTCTAAAATGAACAGTTAGCATTTCTTCTAATGGAACAATCATGTTTGCTTTCGGTTTAGATGTATCATGAGCACTTAGAGTGCAGGTTTTCATCACAAGTGCCAAAATTTTGAGATTGATCTTTGCTTGAATAAAATTCATGTTTTGGTCCTGTGGTAGCCTATGTGAAGTTTTTGGACATTAGAACGTAAAGTCGTAAACCATTTGCTAATAGTTATTATTATGTATGAGACAGGGCCAACATGGCCACAGCAATATAACTTGCCAGTTCAATCACTTGGGAAACACATTCCACAAGATTTGAACCTGAAAGCTGATGGCAGAAAGACAGCAACTGACCAATGAATAACTAGAAACAGGAGAAAAAATAATGTCAAAACACAGATCAAGCGGGGAAAAGGACCTGATGTTTTAGTTGTTGCATCATATAAGCTCTTTTTCAGCAACACAGTCCCTGGAAATGACATGAGATCGATGTTTTGTAGCCATTTCTCAGTATCTTCAAGTTGCTTGAACCCAAAAACTGTTGTCCAGGTTTCAACTAAAGTAGGAATTGCGGATAAAACCAGCATTTCAACCTTCAAAGATTTCAACATCTGTCTCGAAGAAAGTCGAGAGTTAAAAAATTGCATAAAAATCAACTAAAACCAAGCAGAAGAAATAAAAACCAAAATAGAAACTATTTAAATAGTATAACATTAAGCCAAAGAAAAGATCAGAATTACAGAAGAACAAGAATGTAACTGATTCATATGTGCAGGTAGTATGCATATGGTTCATTTTAGTAGTGCTGCTTACAAGTTTCACAGAAACAGACCCTTGTGCAGCTTATGTTAGTTCTGAGTCTTCTGACCACATTGGCTGACCTATCATTTTGCTAATTAAAGACGAGCAAACGTGTACCAGGAAAATTTTAATAGAGAATTTGGAGAACTTTTCATTTGTGCTACTAGAGGGATAAAAAAAAATCCATGAAGAAAATCTAGCACTCTTTTCCATGCACAATGCAGAACATTATGAAAAGCATGTGAACAAGGTACCAAAAGAGAAACTAAACAAAGCATAGCTAAGCCATGGAGAAAAGCAACCCTGTAGACCTTAGGAAGAAAGCCTAAAGACTCTTGGTACCAAACCTTAAAAATAAGTTACGGAATTGTTCTAGGACATAGTCTTTGAACACAAGCCAATCCAGAAAGAGTCACGTACCACAGATATGAATGTGCCTCATAGAGGCATTGAACAGTCCTCAAGCAAAAACCACAGCAGATAATTATGAAAAATGATACAAACCGGTATGCTCTCTCTTTTAGTATTATCAATATGCACTAGTTCAGATCTAAATAATTTAGATCAATTTAGATATAAAAATGAATACCTCTTCAATTGCTGCCAAAAGGCGCCTGCACATTCCTCGGCGACGATGCTCAGATCGAGTTGCTATAAGAGGCATTTCTGCGACCTTAACACTGTGAATCCTACAGAGAGTAATAGGTTTCTTTTAATTCTTCGTATTTAGAAATCTTCAGCAATAAAATATGTAACATCTAATATTTATGAGTAGAAAATATCCAGTTCCATGACTGTAAAATTTGTAATTGATCAACGAGTCTTTTCTTCAGTCTATGAGTCTATCATTTAGGAGCTTAGAATTATTCTATAGCAATACTTTTCACTAGGTCCCTCATGACATTAAATTGCTGAAAAGATTTTACCAGAAGCATTCTTATTGCTGCAAATCCTAGCTACAAGTCTTTTGCTAATATGGGTATCCCATGTATGAGCATGTGTCTCCACATTGCCTAAATCTTCAACGTTTTCACTTTGTCCTCTATTTGTTGAATTCCAATGTCCCAAACAATAATTGATTTCTATGTAATTGTTTGGTAAACCTAGATTTACCTGATAGAAACAGCCTACTTTCTCATCTGCATTTGGCTGCTACAAAGCTGCTCTGCATAGTTGACATTGATCAAACTTTCTAAGTCTGTTTATTAAATTTTGTGTAGAGAACTTCAATTCTCTTACTTCAATAATTCTAAGATATTTTCTTTGTTAACAGGAAATTTAGTCTGTAAACAAGAGAACTAAACGTAAACTATCAGAGAACTCTACCATCAAAACTAACATTCATCAAAAGTCATCTCACATAAGAGATAACTTAATTTCCTGCACAAGTATTAATTAAGAAAGATAAAATTTGGTTACAAGGATGATAAAATTTTGTTGTCAGAAGTACCTGATGGATGCTACAGAGATAAGCTCATCATTCTTTTCCAACACTGCAGTGTAGAACCCTTTATAGTTCAAGCGTGGAAGTTTAGACCTGAAATGCATGTTTCCAACAAAAATGTTCCACTTTAAAAGTACATTAAATATGAAAACCAAAAAAGAAAAAACTATGCAAATCTCCACTTAAAATTTGTTGGACAGTGTTGCTTGCTACCATTACAGAGCAGGAATAAGAATATCTTGGAACTGCTACAATGTAGTTTTTTTGGTATAAATTTGACAAACAGCTAACATTTTACAACAAAACCACAAAATACAATTAGTGGCTCAAGCATTCTGCCATGAAAAATTCAACTCAAAATATATGAACTGATGAGAACCTTACCCCCAGTTGTACAAGATATGTGGAATCATGTCTATTCCTGTTTTTAGATCTACCATGGGTAGAAAGCATTCCTCCATAATACTCAAGGCAATAGCCAACTTCATGTTGCATTCTGCCACTACAGCAATTTCTTCTGCAGACTGGAGTTTTTTATCACCATGATTGCATCTAAGAACTGTTGATGAGAATCCATCACCAACACAGTTCATGACACCCACAAGAGAACGTAAACCTAGGTAAACCTGTGGGAATGAGAAAAATGAAATGATGTTTTAATTAGAAAGAAAAGAAATCATAGATTAAAATATTATTAATATGAATAATATGCCAGAAACAAAGGGGGCATAAAAGAGCCAGTAGTATGGAGTAATCTGAGAAAAACAATATCAAAACTATCTCATGATGCACATGAATTCTTGTGATATATTATCCAACTCTACCTAAGAGGAAAGAATACATCAGCAGTTTTCTCCTTTATAAGAGAGAGACCAACGACATGCGCAGCAAGGATGGCTCTAAACCATGCACTATTAGGTCCAGTAGAGGGTCAATCTACAAGCCACCAAAACATGCAGTCATATCAATATTAGTGTCAGCTTTGCCTACCTTGAAATTATGGTCACCTGTTGTTCCTATCATTAACTCCACCTAATAATCTGAGTTTCCAAGAAGAAGTCAATGTCTGGTCAAAAAACTTTTAATCTTTCATGAGAGCTTCAAGAAGGGAAAACTAAAAGGAAAATGTTGAAGGGACCTCTATGGTTCGGCTCCCAATAGGGCAACCCAAGATCATCTGGTCACAATATTCAGGGTTGTCTTCTTCCAAATGGCGGTATCCAACCTCTCCTCAAAGAATGTATCTAGTAGAAGTAGAAATTCATAATATTAACCAAGATTTAAAATCTCTATTGGTACCCATACCAGTAGATGTCCAGACTGGTAAAATGCCAGCACCATACAGTATACTGAGTGTCAGTATGAGTTAGCACCAGTTGGTACCAGGTGGACTACTATAAGCAGCATGATAGAGTCCTAACCACCTTGAAAGACAGTGAGGGTGAGACAATAATGGGGAGGATGGAGTGGCAGCCGAAGAGAGTGGCCGGAGAAGGAGCCATGATGGAGGGTGTAGGAACGAAGCGGAACGGGCAGCGATGGAGGGCAGAGGGGAAAGGAAGGAAGACTGGTGATGAGGGCAATCACTGAGAGCAAAGGAGCAGCTACGACAGCCAATGGTTGACGATGGCAGGAAGCTACGGCGACAAAGGATAACTACTGCAAATAGACAATTTGCTTATGTGCATAACTATTTGAATCTACATCAACCCTTCTTTTTTTTTAGCTTCATAAATTACCACTTTTACAATCATAGATTTTGTCTACAAAATAAATAAGCTTTGATGAATTCCTTGACAGATTATGCCAGATGGATTAGACACATCATTATATTTGAAATGGAACATACCTCTTGGCAGTCAACTCCACAAAACCAAGTTCTAGATGCCACTTCGTCATAACGTGTGACCTTCTCTTTTATGCATTTCTCATGGTCTGTAATGGTAGTGAACATTTAGTGGGGAGCAAAGCATATATAAACTAGCAAATATAAACAAACATGAGTTTAAAGCATTGCTTCTGGAAGTTCTTACAAGATACATTTTATAAAATTTCAGCAATGATGATGCAAAAATAATAATTCTGATGCAATTTATACATACTGGTGGTATGTCTTGCAATTTATACAACAATCATTGGCGTCCTCGACATTGTATTTTTGTCCTGGTCCTAATCTAGCAATTATGTTGGAATAGCAATATAAAAATGAGCTATTATGCTTCCCAAAGAATTAATCAAATTTAATAAACAAGAAAAGTGAACTAATAAGAACTATAGGTAAACTTCAATACGTGAGGATGGAAAAATAAAAAATAAAAGCAACAAGTTGATAGCAAAAACATGTGAATTATATTTATGATCAATTGCATCATTAGCTTACTGCCATAACAAAAGCATTTTTAATTTAATAACTAGATAGTGCTCTTTGCACATCAAAACTCTAACTAGGAAGTCAATGATCTATGATAAAACAAAATATTTATGATAATTCAGTGGAGGATAAAGTAAATTAGTACAGAAAATAAAAGGAGCACTTAAATGAAAATGAGAAGCATTACATCGATGTTGACATTGTGAGCATTCTAAAGTGGCCATGGCACTTGGTGCCTCCATTATGTTAACTACAACCCCACATACATCACAAATGCAATTAGGACAATACCATCTATCTTCTGGAAGTTCCTGCATGAAAATAAAAGGTTGTGAAGAAAGATAAACATTTACAGACAAACATGATAAAAGAATATATTTCAGGAAAAGGTTAAAGTAGTTTAATTAATATATTAAGATTGTGTTGGATGATTAACTAGAATGATGTGAACACAAAAGTTACTTAGGAAAGAAGAAAATGATAACAATCTATGGAGGATATTAACAGGCACTAAGGTTTTCAATGATGTTAGAACCAGGACACCTAGTCGTTTAGATCCTAGTGTCTAGACTAACCCAATGTAAATGTTAGTATAAGCTTTACGGTTTTCTTTTCATGTTGTTATGATATGAATATATAATTTCCTCAATGCTTTTGGAGTCTAGTTTTCTATCTTAAGCTGAAGATAAATTGGGAAAAGATGACAATGCATAATTTGCCCCAGGAGCCAAAAGTTATGTAAGATTTTTTACAACAATTAATAACTTATGCATCTCATGCTCTAGTATAATTTTTTTTGTTTTTCTAATACTTTCTAGTTCCTTATTTATGATTTTTATTTTTGTTCTCATTTTTAATTTATTTTCTGGACCAATTGTTAAGAAATTAAAGTATATTTTGGAAGATCACAAATAAATATTTTTACTTTTTAAATAAGATTAGATATAATTATAAAGATAAGAAATTCTTAGTTTAAAAAATTAAAATATATTTTGAAATATTTCAAATTGATGTCTTATCTCTTAAATAAGATTAGATAGAGTTGTAGAGATTAGGGACTCTTGTATTTCATATCTATAAATAGGTGACATCTAGATGTGTAGATCAATCCAAGTCTTAGTATTCAAGTCAATAGGGATGAAATCTAAGTGTCATTCAAGATCTGTAAGTGTTTTTCTTTTTACCTTGATTTCTTCTTTTTTTATTTGGTTTGATCTTGGACTAGTAGTACCTTTTTACTACTATTTGAGAAAGGGTTGCACATGCATGTGATCCCTCCTTTTTTCACACCAATTCCAGTCCTGCTTACCTAATCGGACTAAATCTTATTAAACCACAACCAATCAATTTGATCTGATTTTGACTTTATGAACTATAGTCCCAACTCCATAAGCATAATGTTCAAATCAACAATCATTTATTTACTTATTTGTTTGATGCTAAAACATGCATGACATAAACAATCTGAATATTCAAAAAGCTGAAATTTTCTAAATCTATAACCAAATTGAAAAATTAACAAGATCTAAGATATGTAATTAATGACTTATCAAGCATAAAAACCTTGAAAAGCATCAACAAACAGAATAAGCATACTTGACTGCTTATATGTCGAATCTATATATGCAGAACAGATACATATACCAGATAAAACAGTAAATATGCAAAACAAAAATGGACTAGTGTAGGACAAACCTTTGAAAGTAAGCATGCTTGATGATAAGAAGAGGGACAGTTATCACAGCATATTAATTCACCGCCATCGCCACAGTGTCCACAGGTGTCATCATTTTGTTCAGTCTCCTCATCATCCATCACAGGAATAGCATCTTTCCTTGTTTTGTACTCGAGAGACCAAGCTTGAAGTTGACAGAGAACGTATGACTTACCAGAGCGAAGGAAAAGATTCAAACAGGGTTTTTGGAGCATGTCACCTGCATGAAGCTTAAACTCGGATATTGAAAAGAACTTCTTGCAGCACCTACAAAGAATTCCATTCTTAGTGACCCGTCCATCCTTTACCACCGTGCTATCCTTTAGTTCACAATACTGGAATGTATTACGCACAGATATGACCCCCATTTCAATCAACCTACACAACACTGTTCTTCGTCCTATGGAGCGCTTGACATTGCTTATCTTTCCACCTTTTCCTGCATTGTTCTGAAATAATTTGTGATCTCCATTTTGACTTCTCAGCGTTTCAGATGCATCCAATGACCCCACTTTTGAAATGATCTCTCTACTAGCAGACCTGCATCCTTTTCGTTTGACAATAGTAGCAATAAAAAGATCATCATCATTGGCGTGACCCTTACTCTGCTGCTTCTGCTTATTTTCCTTAAATATTTCTGGCCTCTTTACTTTGCTAACTTCGAGGTTGTTCCCAGAAAATGGAAGCTTGCCATCAGGCAGAATCACAGAAGTATGTAAGCAGCTTTCACGATGGGGCTCTTGGGAAATGCTAATGTTATACAACATACTATTCGATTCTGTAAAATCAAGAAGCTGCTCCTGTACATTTTTCTTTTCAGATGAGTTCCTAGGGTGGGAGGATCTGCAACAGGTAGATTTCTGTGAGTTCATTCCAAGGTGATTGCTATCACCTTCAGACAACCTAAGCTCAAGCACATCGTTTTGATTTAGTTTCATCAATGTATCTCCTCCATCCCCCAAATCCATTATAGGCCAACCCCTCTCATCCTTGTTATACCTCCTCCTTGCTCTTACTCCCAGTTTTGCAGTATTCTTATGTATCATCCTAGAACTAGTTTTGACTGTTGGAGAAGCATACTTCTTTCCAATTTCTGAAACATTGCAACTCTTCTTTTCAAGACTTGACTCTTTTAAGCAGCCTGAATTGGACTCTGATATCTCATCTCCATCAAATCCGACAACCTCTCCGTAGTTTTGACTGGGTGGATTTGCTATAGCAGTTTGGCCACCCATTTTGGCTTCTTTGGTCTTTGATATATTCTTTTTATTTTGTGCCTTTGTGACTAAGGGAGTCTCAAATGCTTGCTTAGTTTCACATTTTGAAGCTCTGGAAATTCTCTGTTTTTTCCTTTTATGCTGAACTATCTCATTTTCAGTGCTCCTCGTTGCCAGCTCTTTAGTCGCCCCAAGGCCATCTTGGTTCACTGGATTTAGAACTCCCTGATAGACCGGAAAGCCCACATTATATAACATATTATTGTTAGTGCCAACGACAAAAACTCCTGTCACTAGGTTTGCTTGATATACCAAAGGTTGCACTTGTTGATGGATATTTGTGCTGCCATTGGCATTAGTGGTAACCAAGTGAGCTAATAGTGGTTCCCTCTGGTTATCATCCATTGTAAAAAACAAAGTTCCCCCTGGAGGATAAAGCAATACATTACGTTGCTCGTTCATTTGATGTTGAGATGACTGATTTGCTGTGGATAAGTTACCATAGCTACCAGAGGTTCTCTTTCGTTCGTCTATCACTTCATTCTCATGTGCAACTGGATATTCCATGGAACTTTCAACTCTATGACCTCCTTTAGAGCAACTTGATCTGTGCTGTTCAGTGACTTCCTTTGCATTAAAATCCTGTGTGTCCACACGACCAAGTTGTGCCTTCTTAGAGAGGCTGTCTGTATCTTGATGTGATCTCTTTTCTTTAGGATGAACTACTGTCTGTTTGTTAGGACTATCAGCACTAAGGATTTTATTCAAGAACAGTTTCTCATTTTTCTGGCTTGCAGCTTCTGTCGGGAGTCTTAGTGAACTAGATAAGCACGAATCTTTCTGGATCACTTTGGGAATGCCAGATGATAGGTTTAATTTATGCAACATACATGATGCTTTGGAATCCCTGCCAAGCAAATCCCTAGCATCATGACATCCTTTCCATTTTTGTCCATCGAGGCTTCGAATGCTTCTACTTTCTGCACTTGCCTTAAAGAAATGTTCTTGGCGTACCCTGTGACGGTTACGCTTGTCTCTTAAATCAGGAGCAGGACAACCTAGCGCAGAACTCTTGCCATCAGACACAATATCTGAAAGAAGACTCCGCTCTGAACTGCATAGTGAACGTGAATTATGCTGAACCCCATTGACATCACTCCTCAGTAAGCCCAAACTTTCAGTTCCTCCGAGAACAGTTGTCATACTATTTACTGCTTTTACTGCAGTTCCCTTTCGCAGGGCACTGATCTTTTTATTGATGCACACAACAGCCACGAATGGATCAAGAAGAACCCAACGCTGCAGAAGAGACAGGGAGTTTTCAGGGTGCCGAATTTCCATTTTGATGAACTCCAGGACATCTGCTAAGTCTCCAGAAAATGCATTGATATCAGTCCATACTCTTCCACTTTCTTCCTCTCTTATATTTGAAGTATTTGCAGATAACTCGACACCACATGATATCCAAGCTCTACTAAGTGAATATAGTTGAGCTCCTTCTGCTGGGGGATAATAAATTAAATCAAATTTGCGTCCATCTTTCCTTGAATGAATACAAATCTTCCAGCCAGCATCCATCAAGAGGTGATGGGCATGTGAACGAAGACTGGTGGACAGATCTGTCGGCAAGGCCCTGTTTCCTCCAACATCGACTGTCTTCGAATTCGGGGTATTCAACAATGTCTTTTTTATGTTCATGTACGTCAGTGGCAGAGGCAACTCTTTGGTAGTGACAGGTGTGACAGGCATCAACTTTGTAGGAGCATGATCTTCTTGAGGACAAGGAGAGCTGTTTAAATTAGCATTTGTATTTCCATTATGCTTCTGTGTACTTTGTCTTTCATCACTGAGGTCACAGAAAACATCCACAGAATCAAACACATAGTAGCTAGATTTGATACTCTGATCGAAAGATTCAACAATGTGGCATGGTTTTATTTGACAAACACTATTATATCTTTGAGCACTATCCTTGAAGCTTAAATGCTGGCTAAATGAAAGATTCATCTGCTTCAAATTTATTTTATGGACATCTGATTTAGCCCAATACGAGAAACTGCTCTTCGGACATTCTTGTCCATGCTCAAGATTCATCTTTTCATGCTTGAAAGCATTTTCAGTTGACTCTTCAAGAGATAAACTCGCTGAGATGCCACTTTCATAGCTGGTGTTAACAAGCACTTTACTCAGGGAATCCTCACTTAGTCTAAAATCCCCAGTATCGAATGCATCATTGGTTTTGCTGACACCATTCTCGTCAAACTCCAAGAAAATCTCAGCAAATATCTGATTTTCCGGAATGGAATCCTCAAACTCATCACCCGCCAAACTCATGATTTTTTTGCCAAAATGCAATTTCAACATCTGTTCCTCCTTGGATACAAGTGATTTATTCACATTTGATGCTGGCATTGTCATTGACAATACTTGTCCACAATAGAAATGATTGTATATGTCAACGAAAAACCTAAACTTTTGTGATCAAGTTACCTTAATCACTAATCCAAAATACTTCATCTAATCGACATCACCAGGGAAAGATTTCTTTCACTTTTCCTGAGAATTACAGATTCGACAAGAAAAATTACACAAAGAAAACCAACCAAACCCCAATAATTAGTATCAACACAGCTATATACTCTATATATGCATGATAACATTTAAATAAACCCATCTATATAGAACTGGAAACAACAAGCAAAACATCTACAGAAACTTGCCATTACAGACCACAAATGGTTGGAGTAAACCTTGCATTTGCCTCCCCACAGGAAAAAAGGAAATGTTCTTGCAGAAATGGAAAAGAAAAAGAAGACATTTTAGATTCAAGTCTGAAAGAAAAACGAAAGGGAAATCTTTCATAAATCCCAAATTCTAGCACATAATCTCGATTCTCAACCTAAAAAAAGGCCCCTCGCATGATCATCACCAAATGCAAACCAAATCATCATCGCTCTATAGCACAACCGCATTACGACATCTTCGTAACTCATAAGATCCCAATCACCACATTGTTACAAAGAAACCCTATCAAGCATGCAGAAAAACCCAATCTCTGCTCCAAGCAGTCGAACAGAAACTACAGGAAACGCACCAAAACCCCTCACCCAAAGCAAGGAAACCATCTCAAGAGTAACGAGGAGGGCCAAAGCAGGAAGAAAACTCAACCTTAGGGAATCGATCGCTCCACTCAGCATCAACAAGCTACGATTCAACCCACCAAAAGGCCATCACAGGAGAGTAATCCGGGGATGTCCGACCAAAGACGTGTCCTGCAATGGGGGCAAAGATCAGGAAGACATTGTGAAAGCATTTCACCGTTCCCGAGAGAGAGTGCGAGGGAGAGTCTCTCTCCCAGACCCTCCCCCCCCCTCTCTCTCTCTGCTTCGTCTTTGGCGCGTCTTGGCGTTTCATGTCGGATATATTATGAGGAAAAGAGCGAGGCGGTGTCCGCACGTTGGAGAGGCAACTAAAGAAACCGTGGCGTTTCTTTCCACTTCTGGACATGCGGGTCCACGTGGACCGGTTTCGTATCTATTTTTGGCGTACTCTACGCCAAGTGCCCACTTCCTAGTATCTTGAGTAGCTCCTTTTGTTGGCTTTGTCGAGTCTACGAAGCGGAGACTTCGAAGTAAGGTATGTTATATTGCAGTGTACCGTCCATATCAGGTGGTACGTATCGATCCGATAAGTTATTAATATGCAGATCATTCGGTATCGTTACAGTGCTACAGTATTTTACTGTAGCATTGTAACAGTACTATAGTACTATACTATAACACTGCTGATGCGGGGGGCATCTGTTTAAGCCGTGGCCTCGGGATCGTCGCGGCTCGGTTCGAGGGTCCAGATGTCGGGGGTCTCGGGCAGCGTCCCTCGGGGTCTCCCGAAGGCCGAGCACGGTGGTTCAAGTCGGTAGGTCGGGTCGGCAGGTCGGGTCGGGAGAAAGCTTCGCCGCAGCGCCGGGAAGAGTGGTTCGGGTCGGCGGGTCGGTTTGGCAGGTCGGGTCGGGAGAAAGCTCCGCCGCAGTGCCGGGAAGAGGCGACACCATCTCGGACCTGCACACAGGTCAGGCCGGGAGCTCGGCCCGACCCCTCCGACGATCAAGTTAGCGATGTGGAGAGAGTTTTGGAGGAAGAGATGCCTCCAAGTGCATTGTGCTTGTGTTCCCCCCCTTGTTCGTTTAGAACTCTGGGGTATTTATAGATGAGTTTGATGTTACCTGATGTGGCTGCTTGCAGGGGCAGGACAGTACCTCTCGTGGCGTCTGACATTGCCACTGGGGTTGCGTGGAGAACCGGGCTACCGTAGGGTATGGGCATGCCTCGGTCGACGTGCTCCTTTGCCTCGGTCGAGCGCACGGAGTCAAATGCTGAGGTTGTTGGCTGAGAGCTAGTGACGTTGGCGCACATCAAGTCGGCATTAATGCTTGCTTCCTCGGGCAGTGCGTCCACCTAGCGTGGCTGACGTCGTGGCGCGTCACATCGCCATTTTTACCCTTATCATATTCCCACCCCCCCCCCCCGAAAGGAGCTATGCGTCTGTTGTCACGCAAGGGGAGTCCGATGCATGGCTTCTATCTTCAGGTGGGCTGGCCGTGCGGACACAGTTTCGGGGAGAATGGAGCCGAGGGGCCGAGGAGCACGACGCAGGCAGGCTAGCCGCGCAGGTGTGTCCTGGGTGGCGTAAAGCCGAAGAGCCGAGGAGCACGACGCATGCGGGCTGACCGCGCAGGTGTGGCCCGGGTGGCGTTAAGCCGAAGAGCCGAGGAGCACGATGCAGGCGGGCTGGCCGCGCAGGCATGGTCTCGGGTGGCGTAACGCCGAAGAGTCGAGGAGCACGATGCAGGCGGGCTGGCCGCGCAGGCGTGGTCTCGGTCTCGATCAATGTGTAACCGAGGAGCACAACTCAGTCGGGAAGCCGAGCAGAGATCGTGGTCTCGGACGTCATGCGACCGAGGAGCACGATGTAGGCGGGCAGGCCGCGCAGGCGTGGTCTCGGGCAAGGTGTAGCCGAGGAGCACGACGCAGGCAGGCTGTCACGACCTTAGCTGGAATTGCCTAAGGCGGGAGGCACCCTTGCGGCCAAAGACGCGAACTTAGCTTGCATTGCCTAAGTCGCGAGTCACCCTTGTGGCAAAGACGCGAACTTAGCTTGCGTTGCCTAAGTCACGCTTCGCCCTTGCGATCTTGCTCCGCAAGGATCAGCCCACTTTGTAACCTCTCGCAGGTCCCGAAGGACCTGTAAAAGAGAAAGAAGTTAGTTCGAAAGAACAAGCAACGGACAAGTCCCGAAGTCTCGCGAAAAGGGAAGCTTTACAAGCAATTCGACGAACACCTTGTGTGCACAAGAGAAAAGAGGGAGAGGGAGAAAAACAAGGCTTTCAAGGATGAACGAACAGCTGCAAGCCCACAAACAACCGCTCACCTGGTCCCAGGCGCAAAACCAAGTTCCCGTAAAGGTCACGTGCGAACTTGCGAAAGAGTGTTCAACGCCCGGTATATAACCGAAGCCCCATCCAGCCCTGTGCCACCCGGGGGGTTCCTGGGGTCTGAGATGGCTGACATTTTGGTGAGCAGAGGCAGCTCTCCGCTCGCCTCCCGCGACACGCGAAAACGGAGCTGTTTTGGGCTGTTTTGGGGCTGTTTTGCTCGGTTCGGTGAGCGGTCGCTTTGCAACGCTGCAGCTTGTTCGAACTTACATATTTACAAGAAAAATGACCCAAAACCTTGAGAAAACATGCTGTTAAGCAGCTGTACATGCAGGTGTGAGCGACGAACGGTTCGTTGAACGGAGTTGTTGCGGGTGCGCGACGACCGTTCGTGACATTCTCCCCCACTTAAACTGTCGACGCCCTCGTCGACACTTGTTGGTAGTTGTTGATGACTTCTTCTTCATGTCGCAGGGCGTCTTTAGGCTCCCAACTAGCTTCAGTTCGGGGAAGCTTTCGCCACTTCACTAAGTACTCTGTCTGCTCCGCTACGTTGGGTAGCTTTATCTTGCGATCCGCCAGAATGGTTTCCACTCGCTTCTCGTAGGAGGCTGTGATAGGAGGTAGCCGAGTTGGAACACTTCGGGAAGCATCTTGTGGATCCGAATGGTAGGCTTTTAGGTTGCTAGCGTGAAGAACGTTGTGAATTTTGAACCACGCCGGCAGCTGCAACTTGTAAGAAACATTGCCTACCCTGCTGATAATTGGGAAGGGCCCTTCATAGTTACGCACCAATCCTTTGTGGACTTTGTTCCTAAAGAATTGGAGTGATGCTGGTTGGAGCTTTACCAACACCAAATCGCCAACTTTGAACTCTTGGGGTCGCCTTCCCAAGTCTGCCCACTTCTTCATCCGTTTTGCCGCCTTCTCCAAGTAAGCCCGCGCAATCTCTGCATTTCGATGCCACTCCTTTGCAAAATGATAGGCTGATGGACTACTCCCAGTATACCCAATCGCCATAGTGTGCGGAGTCGACGGTTGTTGTCCTGTGATAATTTCGAAGGGGCTCTTGTTGGATGCAGAGCTCCGCTGCAAGTTGTAGGAGAATTGGGCGATGTCCAACAGCTTCACCCAATCTCGTTGATTGGCACTCATGTAGTGCCCAAGATACTGCTCCAAGAGCGAATTTATTCTTTTAGTCTGGCCGTCCGTCTGGGGGTGGAGGCTTATAGAGAAGTATAACTTTGACCCCAACAATTTGAATAGCTCGGTCCAGAATCGTCCCAAGAACCGAGCGTCGCGATCACTAATGATATTGTGTGGGACTCCCCAATACTTCACTACATCCCTCATCATCAGCCTGGCCGCCTCTTCAGCTAAACAGTGTAGGGGAGCAGCAATGAAAGTTGCATACTTCGAAAACCGATCGACCACCACGAGTATCGATCCGAGTCCCCCTACAGGTGGCAAGCTTGATATGAAGTCTAAGGAAATGCTCTCCCATGGCCTTTCTGGTACGGGCAGCGGCTCCAAAAGTCCCACCGGCTTCCGCTACTCCACCTTGTCTTGTTGGCAAGTAAGGCATGTTCGAACATACTCCTCCACATCCATCCCCATTTTTGGCTAGTAGAAGGCCCTCTCCACGAGAGCCAATGTTCTGTGAATGCCGGGGTGTCCAGCCCAAAGGGAATCGTGACACTCTTTTAAGAGTTCACGCCTTAAATTGTCCACTCGGGGAACATAAACTCTATTCCCTTTTGTGTAAACAAGTCCCTCCTGGACCCAAAATCGCCGTGCCTTGCCTTCTTTGATGAGCTGCATCAGGATAACTGCCTGGGGATCACTATACAGTCCATTCTTGATTCGGGAAAGGAAGTTGGAGTGCAACTGACTTGCTTGGCCTCTGCCCTCCAGTTGTGCAGCATTCACGCATTCCACTTTCCGACTCAGCGCATCGGCCACGACATTCGCCTTCCCAGGCTTGTATTCCATTGCCATATCAAATTCAGCCAGGAAGTCCTGCCACCGTGCCTGCTTTGGGGAGAGCTTCTTCTGAGTTTGGAAATAGCTCAGGGCGATGTTGTCTGTCCTCAGCACAAATCGCGACCCGAGGAGGTAGTGTCGCCAAACTCGTAGGCAGTGGATCACCGCTGTCATCTCCTTCTCGTGCACTGGATACTGCCTCTCGGTCTCGTTGAGTTTGCGGCTCTCGTAGGCCACCGGATGACCTTCTTGCATGAGTACTCCACCAATAGCAAAGTCCGAAGCATCTGTATGGACTTCAAAGGGCTCTCCATAGTTTGGCAATTTGAGCACTGGTTCTTCCAGAACAGCAGCCTTCAGATCTTGGAATGCTATCTCACATTTGTCAGACCACTTCCAAGGCTACTCCTTCTTCAGCAACTCCATCAGTGGGGTTGCCCGCTTCGAATATCCCGCAATGAAGCGTTGATAGTAGTTGACGAAACCAAGGAAGGATCTCAACTCTGGCACCTTCTTTGGAGTTTGCCATTCCGCAACTGCTTGCACCTTCGACTTATCCATCTGAATGGAACCATCACCGATTCGATGCCCCAAGAATAGGATCTCCGTTTGGGCAAAGTAGCATTTCTCCCTTTTCACGAACAAAGTGTTCTCCCTGAGAACCTTGAAAATCGTCCGAAGGTGCTTGACGTGCTCCTCGAGCGTTTGGCTGTAGACGATGATATCGTCTAAATAGACGACCACGAACTTATCCAAATACTCCTTGAATAGCTGGTTCATGAGAGTACAATATATGATCGGAGCGTTGGTTAAGCCGAAAGGCATCACTAAGAACTCAAACGCTCCATATTTGGTCACACAAGTAGTCTTTGCTTCGTCGCCTTCAGCAATGCACACCTGCCAATACCCCGACCGAAGGTCGAGTTTTGAGAAATACTTTGTCTTGCCCAATTGATTGAACAAGTCCGCAATGAGCGGGATGGGATACTTGTTCTTCATTGTTACTTTGTTGAGGGCTCGGTAGTCGACGCATAATCGGAGGCTCCCATCTTGTTTCTTCTGGAAGAGAACTGGAGCTCCGAAAGGTGCTTTAGAGCTGCGGATGAGACCACCGCTTAGCAGTTCACCTAACTGCTTCCTGAGTTCTGCCAACTCTGGCGGGGGCATGCGGTAGGGTGGTCTCGCTGGAGGCTTCACTCCTGGCTCCAGCTCGATACTGTGATCCACGCCTCTGCGTGGTGGGAGAGTCTTCGGCAACTCGGGTGGCATGTCTTTGAACTCTTTTAGGACGTTCGCCACCACAGCAGATTCTTGAATGGCCTCCTTGTTGAGTGGCTCTAGCTTCATTGCAGCCACGAATGTCAGTTCGCCTTTTCGCACCCCTTTCTTCAATTGTAATGCCGAAAGTGCTAGTCATAAGTGCCCAGCAAGCCAATCACGTGAGTGATGGCACGTGTGACTTGATACAGAATCTTTTTGCTTATTATATTTTGGCATATATCACTTTATAACTATTGCATAAATGCATATATATTGTGATGTCCTTGGATTTGTGCAATGGGAATCGGATCGTGATGAGATCACGATAATGAGATCGATTCACCTTTAAACACATATCCTAAATAATCCCGGTCATAGGTTACTCGAGAGGGACATCGTGATAACCGGATAGACTGGTGTGCTGTATACCCGTCCATATGATGGATGCAGCTGGTCTCATAGCTGCTCGTGTAGGGACACTAGGGATACAGTACAGGTGCTCATTGGAGAATGAGTTCACTGATTGATCCGCTTACGGAATGCTGGATGGTTGATGATGCCTTATTGTCAGACAACGATTCCGTAGTCCTAGTGGTGTATCTGGTTCTTAGACTTGAGACACCAAGGATGTCCTGTATGAGTGCTCCACTCTTTGATACCAGACTTATAGGTTTGGCTGTTCCCAGATCTAGTACAGCTGGTCATTGGGAGTGGTAGTCGACCTTACGAGGGCTATTGAGTGTCGATAGAGGATCATCCACTCTCGGTATCATGAGAGGAATATCCCATGTGTTCTTGCTCAGACAAATCCCTGGCCAGGGTCATTCGGGTTGAGAGAGAAAGAGTTCTCCGGGAGAATCCGATTAGAGCGAGACTCGAGTAGAAATCGTATGGGTCTGACAGCACCATGCTCGATATACGGTCTCTGGGATATTAGATGGATGAGGGACTATAGGTACATGGTAACTGAGGACAGACAGGTCCAATGGATTGGATTCCCCTGTATCGTCTGGGGACTACGGCGTAGTGGCCTAGTACTTCCGTAGTCGATGAGTCGAGTGAATTATTACAGAGATAATAATTCACTTAGTTAGAAAGAGTTCTGACAGGTATGACTCACGGCCAGCTCGATATTGGGCCTAGAGGGTCACACACATATGGTAGGCATTGCGATGAGTAGAGGTTCGGATATGAGATATCCGACGGAGCCCTTGTCTTATTGGATGCAGATCCAATACCCACTAGGGAAAGGACCCATTAGGGTTTTGACACGGGATCTCTATAAATAGGAGGGATTCACAGCCTCATAGGCTAGAGTCTTTGCTTGCCCTTCCTATTCTCCTCTCCCTCTCCACCTCAGAGTAGGCCTGGAGTTTTGAGGAGCGTCGTCGCAACCCTGCTGTGTGGATCACCGCTAGAGAGGAGGACGCTTGACCTCCTTCACCCTCTCCTAAGGATCTGCAAGGAAACAGGGATATACGATCTCCCTAGGTAACACAATCTCTATACGCAGTTTTTGTGTTTTTTGCGGATTTTGCGCACCAATCTTCGCACGACGATGAACATCTTTTTGGGAATCGGGGATTTTTGTTTTCTTGTTCTTCCGCTGCGCATATGATGTCGCCCCCCCCCTATGATTTCCCAACAGAAAGATGTTGGGGCTCCTTGGTTCCTTTTCGAGAGACGGGAACCACACAGGGGTCGTCGCCTCCCATCATACATAGGGAGTTCAAGAACAGCATCGGCACCAACTTTGCTGTGCGCATAAACTCCATTCCAAGAATCACTTGGAAGTCGTCCAGTGGCACGGCTATCATGTTAGTGTTTCCGCTCCAAGTCCCGATTTTGATAGGAACACCCTTCGCCAACCCAGAGATTTGCCTGGCCTCCGAGTTCACCGCCTTCATTCGGCTTGGGTTCTTCTCCAAGGTCAACCCAAGTCGCTGTGCTTCGCGATCGACTATGAAATTATTGGTAGCGCCCGTATCCACCATTGCACGGGTCGTTTGGCCATTTAGCTTGATGTCCACATACATCAGCTCGCTACTTCCTGCTTTTTGTGCCTTCGTCTTCATGTTCTCCCCCACTTGACCCTGCATAGCGTTCAACAAACGCATTGCTCCCATTCGGGGTCCTTGCGACTCCTCATCGTCGTTGCTGGATTCTGAACTGCTCGAACTAAGAGCAACAACTTTGCCCTTGTCCGATCGGGGAGGGTGGATGGAAGCCGTCAAAGCATTGAGTGCCTGTTTCTGTGGGCACTCCCTTACCATGTGCGGTCCTCCGTACAAGAAGCATCCTCCAGGTTTTGAGGCCTTGCCTTTCGGGTTTGGCCCTTTGTGGGAGCTCTTCTTCTTCTGTTCGCCCCCGAGCTCCTTCCCTCGAGAATGTTTTGGAGGGTGATTGCCTGAAGATTGTTTCCTTCTCGCAGGGTCTTCAGAGGAAACAAAGTCGGTGAGCCTTTCTGCAGCTGCAATTGCCCCGACTACATCGGTAACATTCCTTCGATTCAGCTTGTTGAGCCCATGGTTTTAAACCATCAAGGAAGCTGAACAACTTGTCCTTCTCGGACATGTCCTGTATGTCCAGCATTAGTGCAGAAAACTGCTTCACATAGTCTCGGATGGTGGTACTTTGGCGGAGTTGTCTCAACTTCCTTCTTGCGACGAACTTTGTGTTCTCCGGTAGGAACTGAGTTCTCAACTCCCGCTTCAAGTCTTTCCATGTGTCAACTCGACACCGACCTTGTTGGATCTCCTCCCAACGAGTACGCCACCAAAGTGTCGAACAGAAAGTTCTCGAGCTCTTTGGCATCTCTGGCCCCTCCATATCCATGAGGCTCAGGTGCCCTCAAATTTTGTGGCGGTGCAGCACGGGTGTTGCCTCCTCCCGCATTTAGCGTTCTTGTGAGCATGGCCACCTTTGCAGTGAGTTCCGCCACAACATCCTGTAAGTGCTGCACGGAGTCCTTGGTGTCATCGGACAATTGGTCGACTAGGGCCTCGACCTTGTCGATCCTGGACTCCGCTTCCTCTTGCGAGCTCTCTACCCCAACAAGTCTTTGTTGGCCATGGTAGAGTTCCTCCATGCTCGTTTCCAGAACATCCAGGTGGGTTTCCGCCGTCGTGAGTCTCTCCTTATGACTCTTTTTCCCAGTTAGCGCACCAGATTGCGCTTCCTCCGCTCGCGGAGAGTTGCCAACTTCTCGCTCATCCTGTTCGCTGCCGCGATCCTCGTGAGCGGCTCCAACAGCATGAGAGCGAGTGTGCACATGCAGCCCACCTGTGGCTGCTTGGGGCAAGGGTCCGGCTTGCCCCGTCTTGCTTGATTCGCCACGATGCTTTGCCATGGCGAAGTTGCGAAGTTCGTTCGCTATTCGATCGAAGAGCTTGCCCGCTCTGATACCACAATGTCACGACCTTAGCTGGAATTGCCTAAGGCGGGAGGCACCCTTGCGGGCACCGACACAAACTTAGCTTGCGTTGCCTAAGTCGCGAGTCACCCTTGTGGCAAAGACGCGAACTTAGCTTGCGTTGCCTAAGTCGCGCTTCGCCCTTGCGATCTTGCTCCGCAAGGATCAGCCCACTTTGTAACCTCTCGCAGGTCCCGAAGGACCTGTAAAAGAGAAAGAAGTTAGTTTGAAAGAACGAGCAACGGACAAGTCTCGAAGTCTCACGAAAAGGGAAGCTTTACAAGCAATTCGACGAACACCTTGTGTGCACAAGAGAAAAGAGGGAGAGGGAGAAAAACAAGGCTTTCAAGGATGAACGAACAGCTGCAAGCCCACAAATAGCCGCTCACCTGGTCCCGGGCGCAAAACCAAGTTCCCGTAAAGGTCACGTACGAACTTGCGAAAGAGTGTTCAACGCCCGGTATATAACCGAAACCCCATCCAGCCCTGTGCCACCCGGGGGGTTCCTAGGGTCTGAGATGGCTGACATTTTGGTGAGCGGAGGCAGCTCTCCGCTCACCTCCCGCGGCACGCGAAAACGAAGCTGTTTTGGGGCTGTTTTGCTCGGTTCGGTGAGCGGTCGCTTTGCAACGCTGCAGCTTGTTCGAACTTACATATTTACAAGCAAAATGACCCAAAACCTTGAGAAAACATGCTATTAAGCAGCTGTATATGCAGGTGTGAGCGACGAACGGTTCGTTGAACGGAGTTGTTGCAGGTGCACGACGACCGTTCGTGACAGGGCGGGCCGCGCAGGTGTGGTCTTTGGGCAACACGTAGCCGAGGAGCACGGCGCAAGCGGGCTGGCCGTGCAAGCGTGGTCTCGGTCAACACACAGCCGAGGAGCACGATTTCGTTGGGCCAATCGAGCAGAGGTGGCCTCAGGCGACACGTCGCCGAGGAGTATGGTGCAGGCAGGCTGCGGCCGAGGAGGTCTCGAGCAAGATGTGGCCGAGGAGCTCTCGGGCAGGCTGTGGCCGAGGAGCTACTTAGGCAGGCAGGCCGCGTAGAGGAAGTCTCGGACAAGCTGTGGCTGAGGAGCCGAGGACCCGAGGACCCGAGGGGCTACTTAGGCGGGTAGGCCGCGCAAAGGTCTCGGACCGGCTGTGGCCGAGGAGCCGAGGAGCTACTTAGGCGGGCAGGCCGTGCAAAGGTCTCAGACCGGCTATGGCCGAGGAGCCGAGGAGCTACTTAGGCGGGTAGGCCGCGCAAAGGTCTCGGACCGGCTGTGGTCGAGGAGCCGAGGAGCTACTTAGGCGGGCAGGCCGCGCAAAGGTCTCGGACCGGCTGTGGCCGAGGAGCTACTTAGGCGGGCAAGCCGCGCAAAGGTCTCGGACCGGTTGTGGCCGAGGAGCTGAGGAGCTACTTAGGCGGGCAGGCCGCGCAAAAGTCTCGGACCGGCTGTGGCCGAGGAGCCGAGGAGCTACTTAGGCGGGCAGGCCACGCAAAGGTCTCGGACCGGCTATGGCCGAGGAGTCGACGAGCTACTTAGGCAGGCAGGCCGCGCAAAGGTCTCGGACCGACTATGGCCGAGGAGCCGAGGAGCTACTTAGGCAGGCAGGCCGCGCAAAAGTCTCGGACCGGCTGTGGGCGAGGAGGTCTCGGGCAAGATGTGGCCGAGGAGCTCTCGGGCAAGCTGTGGCTGAGGAGCTACTTGGGTAGGCCGCACAGAGGAAGTATCGGACAAGCTGTGGCCGAGGTCTCGGGGAACATGGAGCCGAAGGGTCGAGGAGCCCGATGCAGGCGGGCTTGGCCGCGTAGGTGTGTCTCGGGAGCATGGGGCCAAGGAGCACGACGCAAGCGTACTGACCGCGCAGGCGTGTCTCGGGAACATGGAGCTAAGGAGCACGACGCAGGCGGGCTGGCCGCGTAGGTGTGTCTCGGGAACATGGGGCCAAGGAGCACGACGCAGGCGGGCAGGCCGCACAGGTGTGGTCTCGGGCATTATGCGCCAAGGATCACGACGCAGGCGGACAGACCGCGCAGGCGTGGTCGCATTGGTCATGAGGCCGAGTAGCACAACGCAAGCGGACAGACCGCGCAGGCGTGGTCACGATGGTCATGCAACCGAGTAGCACGACGCAGGCGGAAAGACCGCACAGGTGTGGGCTCGGGCATCATGCAGTCGAGGAGGTGGCTCGGGCTGAGAGACAACTCAGGCGGGCATACCGCGCTAAGGTGAACTCGACAGTGAATGGCCGAGAAGCTCGGCGCAGGCAGGCTACGGCCGAGGGACACCGCTCAAGCGGGCAGGCCGCTCTGAGGTGAACTCAGCGGCGTATGGCCGAGAAGCTCGGCGTAGGCAGGCTGCGGCCGAGGGACACCGCTCAGGCGGGCAGGCCGCGCAGAGGTGGACTCGGGCAGACTGCGACCGAGGGACATGGCTCAAGCGGGTAGGCCGCGCTGAGGTGGACTCGGGCGTCTCCGACCGAGCAGTGCGAATGCAAAAAAGAGGGGGGTTAGACCGAAGCTAATCGTGAGCCAAGAGGCGGTCAGGTAAATATGGAGCCTTTGCTTGGAGGAGACTGAGGAAGGGGCTAGATTCCTTGCACGAGGATTACACCGGATAGCAACCGCGGGTGCTTGACTGCTGCTACGGGGCCCGTCGCCCAAAGTCACTCCTCTTCCTTGCGGTCACCCAAGCTTCCGCCGTGACGTACCGGTTGGCTCGCTGGAGCATATCTGGTACTGTGGTGGGGGGTCGCTCTACGAGGGACCAGCAGAATCTGGAAGGTCGCAAGCCTACCATGAACGCCTACACTAACAGAGAGGGGTGAGTGTCCGGTAAGCTCCGGATTTGCGTGGTAAAGCGATCCACGAAATGTGAGAGGGGCTCGTCCTCTTTTTGTTTGAATCCGAGGAGCAGTGCCGCGGAGGGCTTCGGCCGGGCATGGGTTGCGAAGTGTAGCTCGAAGTCCTTGGCGAGTTGCCCGAAGGAAGTGATCGTTCCAATCTTCAGGCCGCTATACCATGTGCGGGCCGGACCCCTCAGGGTCATGGGAAACGCCCTGCACATTAAAGCGTCAGACGTTCCGTACAGTGTCGAATGGGCACGGAAAGCGGCGACATGGTCCGCCGGGTCAGTGGAGCCGTCGTATGCGTCCAAAGAAGGGAGCTGGAAGTTCGGGGGAACGACGTGATCTCGTATCTCTGGTGCAAACAGAGATCCTCGGTGTGTGTCCATCCCGAGCTCTCCCTCTGAGTTGCGAAACTCCTTCTCTAGTTCGTCGAGCCGCTGACTAAGAAAGCATAGCTGGGCTCGCAGGGAGTCCGTTGACTCCGGAGATAATACCTCGGGCTCTGGGTGGCCGCTCGGGTTTGTCCTTACTGGATCCCCGAGTGGGGTCGGTCTGACCCGAGGAGAAGTGGAAGGCTCCAGAAGCGTCATGTGGGCCCGAGTGGGCGGCTCTTGTTGTCGTAGCAGTTGAGTCATAAGTGGGGGTGTCGGTTGGGAGACGAGCGGGATGATGGTTTACACCATATCCGTCAGAGCTCGGACTTGACGAGCGAGGTCGTGAAAGGCCTCGAATGACACCGGCGAGGGGACGCTCGGAGCGCCCTCAGGCGGAAGCAGATCCGGGTTGTTGAATGAACGTCGGTAGCGTTCAGAGGTCGCGGGGAGGTCGTCAGCCCACGGCCCGTCACGCAAGGGACGCACGGCCTGCACCCCTGCTAAGAACGATACCTCGGTAGGGAGTTCGTCGGGATCAATCTGAGGATCCCTCGACATTCGGGGCCCTCCTTCTAGCGCCAAAATGATGCGGGGGGCATCTGTTTAAGCCGTGGCCTCGGGGCCGTCGCGGCTCGGTTCGGGGTTTCGGATGTCGGGGGTCTCGGGCGGCGTCCCTAGGGGTCTCCCGAAGGCTGAGCACGGTGGTTCGGGTCGGCTGGTCGGGTCGGCAGGTCGGGTCGGGAGAAAGCTCCGCCGCAGCGTCGGGAAGAGTGGTTCGGGTCGGCGGGTCGGGTCAGCAGGTAGATTCGGCAGGTCGGGTCGGGAGAAAGCTCCGCCGCAACGCCGGGAAGAGGCGACACCGTCTCGGACCTGCACACAGGTCAGGCCGGGAGCTCGGCCCGGCCCCTTCGACGATCAAGTTAGCGATGTGGAGAGGGTTTTGGAGGAAGAGATGCCTCAAAGTGCATTATGCTTGTGTTCCCCCCTTGTTCGTTTAGATTTTTGGGGTATTTATAGATGAGTTTGATGTTACCTGATGTGGCTGCTTGCAGGGGCAGGACAATACCTCTCGTGGCGTCTGACATTGCCACCGGGGTTGCGTGGAGAACCGGGCTACCGTAGGGTATGGGCATACCTCGGTCGACGTGCTCCTTTGCCTCGGTCGAGCGCACGGAGTCAAATGCTGAGGTTGTTGGCTGAGAGCTAGTGACGTTGGCGCACATCAAGTCGGCATTAATGCTTGCTTCCTCGGGCAGTGCGTCCACCTGGCGTGGCTGACGTCGTGGCGCGTCAATTCGCCATTTTTACCCTTATCAACTGCTATAGTATAAAAATATAAATTTATTCGGTACATCAGGGTATATCGCTCGGTACGCCCTGATATATCGTTCGATATATTGGTACCGTACCGTACCGAGCTTGGGTCGAAACGTCGATACGATACGATACAGTGAACCTTACTTCAAAGTATAGAACAAGGTAGGATGATATATATATATATAAATAATTCTAATACAGAATATGTGATTCTGAGTCCATTGTAGGACTCATCGTAATGTGTGCTTGTCTCAATGTTAGGAAGGTCTGTAAGTAACTAAGGACTTTGCTTGCCTATAAACAAACTAAACGCTACTACTACTCATTGAAGTTGGTGTACAGTGAGTTCCAATCTCTCTAGAAGAACACCGTCTCCCAAGCTTGCCTGGAGCTAAGACAATTACACATTGATCGACCATCGAGAACGGTGCTGTGGTGTGGGTTAATTGGCTGGGAGCCCCCAACGGATGCAGAGGCTGGGGAAATAGTTTTTGAGGAGTGTTCTCTACACACAGAATCGAAGAGCTTCAGCTCTTTTCCGACTTCCTCTGTTCCACATCCACCGATCTTTTTCTTCTTCAGAATGGCACTCGATCGGTGACCTGGTCAACAAGGCACCAAGATGTCTGCTGGGAAGACCTGTCGAGTGCAGTGAGCGGACAGGCATTGTCTTGAATTGATGTTTGCACATATGTCCTCATCCCGTTGGAGTTGATGTTTGCACATACGTCCTCATCCCGTTGGAGTTGACCTGTGACACACATCTCGTGTTGGGTTCGGCCTATAGGTGGACTTACTGATTGAGTTTAAATCTAATTTACTAAAAGAAAGAGAGAGAGAGAGAGAGAGAGAGAGAGAATAGAGGCGTGCGCAGCGAAAGGCGTGCGAACGAAATGGGAAACAGTGGCGCAGAAAAAGAACGAAGAGAGGAGAGAGAGAAAGTTAGTATTTTGAGAATTTTATTAGAAGATCGAGCAGTTAAACTTTATTGATTTAAATTTGATGTAAAAAAAATTTTCAATAAACTTTACCATTCTAACGGTGTCGATCTATATTTTACATGATATGATTTTCTGATATACTTATTTGGTGAGATCTAAATTTTTATGATGATAATGATATGTCAATATTATTATGATCCTTTAGTTATTTTAAAAATTATTATTATTATTGATGATAGTAAAGATTTGAAATGGAGTATGGTCCCATAATTTTTTATATATTAGGTTTTCTACGTAAAAATTTGATGTCTCACTTTGTGATTGATTCATTCTTCTACTGTTTATGTTATTCTGATTAATAAATATTTATTTTTGATAATAAGTTAGAATTTTGATGAGAAACTCATTTTGATATGAAAGAGAAAAGAATTATTCCACTATAATAGTTTTTTCCAATATATCGTTACTCCTCATCCTACCTCTTATTTGTTAAGCGTCCATTATGTACCAATTAGTGTTATAATGCTAATTGTTTAGCTAAGACCATAAAGAATCTTGATTCTGTGACTTGGTTTCATGACAAATTATCGGACTAAAATTACATTCTCATAAATTATACTATTTATATATATTTTTTATTTTAGTCTTGTGTTAGTTTTGCCTCATATCCTTATGATTTCTAGTGAATCAATGACTAGAAAAACATAGGTCAAGTTCTTTATTGTACATATTCCTTTGATTACTTCGTAAATAATTTACAGATAGGTTAAATTTTCCTGATTATTTGGGTCTCTAAATCAAATTTGAGTATTTCTTTTAATAGGGTTTGTACTCGAGATCAGATAGAAAGTTAAGTACTCGAGACTTTGGTATAATTATCATTCCTCATCATGATTTCAATTTCAAGTTAAGGCTTGTGATGCATAGCAAAACTGAGAGGAGAAAAAGTTGAGAGAGAAAAAAGAGCATCGTAGTAAAAAAGAGAAGGGTAAAAGACTAAAAGAAAGAATTTTTCATCTAAATCTAAAGTGTTAGATCGATTGACAAGTTGAATAATAAGGGTTGAAGAGCTTTCATAAAATTAATAAAGATAATAATTTTCAAGAATATTTTTTTAGAAAATTAATATTTTTTAGGAATCCATAATGTGACTTTAAAAAATTTAAATAATAAATAAGTGTACTTAATACAAGAGACTTTTCAATTTTAAACACGACTATTAAAATTTTTAGACCAACTAAATGATAACTTGTTGATTTCTTTGCCTAAAATAAATCTTTTTAAAATTTTTTATAAAGCTAAATGGTTCTCCGTCATTTTCTCCGGTGATAAAAAACTTGATCTCGGAGAGTAAACGTAAGATATTGATCTAATAAGTTTAGTACAAAGTCACAAAGTTTCTCCATAGTAATCCAAGTGATATCGAAAGCTAAAGAATCACATCACTTGATAAAAAAGTGTCGAGTAATGTTAATAGCAGATGTAATAAGATAGTAATAAAGAATGACCTCTATGTCATCCTACATGGGAGAATCAATATTTTAGAAGGATTGCCACTTGTAGGAATAATATAAGGGCTAAGAATTTCTTTAGTAACATCACACAATTTATTATGAAGACTCTTTATTTCAAAAGATTTAGATCCAATAAATAGAATCTCTTAGTGTTTTGGGCTTATGGAATAGACAGGAACTCACAGAAGAGTTCCTGATTTGTCTTATTTTAATAGTTTTGCTAATTGCATGATGATGTTTTGACCATTGTATCAAAAGGCATATGTATTTTTTTCTTCCATGGTTAGTAATATCAAAGTCATACAACGATAGCCAACCTAAAAGAATATGAGCAACGCTCATTGGTCGGATGCTACAGTAAATCTCATCTTGATAATCGCTCATTTTGATTGGTACTGAGTATCTTTCGATAATGGGTAAAATGATTTTATTAATCTATGTCATTTTGAACGGGTGATATGTAATTTTACTTTAAAATTTGATATCTTGATAGTAGATTTTGAGACTATGTTCATAGTGCTACTTGTATCAATAATTAATTTTTAAATTCCTTCTCCCCTTTAGATAAATGTATGAAAGTTGCTTCTCATTTTTTATTCATTGGAATAATTAGTAATAGAGAGAATAAGACACATAATATTGATATGGGCATCTTTAATTTCTAGTTCGTTTTTATGACCTGAATGAGCTTCGAGTTCAATTACTTGATCTACTTCCTCGATTTGATTCTCTAACTCCTGTTTTAAGGTAAGGGTACATTGAGGACAATAAAATATTATATGACCTCTATTATGACAATAATGATATTGGATTGAAGACAAACTAATTTGAGAATCAATAGTTGAATGAGTTGGACGATCCATAATTGGGTCAGGATTATTATTAGTAGTGAGTTTTTTTTTGCTTAACAAAGCCTTGGGATAGATTGGGTAATAGTTTTATTATTGAAAGACTGAGAAGATACTCGATGAATTGGATAAAGTTTGATGTACTTCTCAATCTCAAAAGCTCATCGGAAAGCTTCCTCTAGTATTAGGGAAACTAAGGAAGATTTTTTGTTGGATGTCAAACCTCTAACCCATTAATAATTCTTTGGACAGTAATAGTTTAGTCATCTTCTCTTTCACACCTAAGTAAAAATTTCTCATTAGGCCAAATACTCTACTGCACTCGAATTCAACTATTTAAGGTTTAATAATTATTCAATCAATTAAATTTAAAAGTAGGTTGATAAATATTTTTCTTTAAACTTTTATTTCATAACTTCCCATCAAGTGATGGGTGTTTTTCCCTGCCGTTCGAGATTATATTGGACACATTGATAATATTTTCTAGTCGACCCTATCAGTTTTATTTTTTATTTTTACAAATTGTATACATTTAATATCTAAGTGTTTCATATCACTCAAAGTAGTCTTTTATGTTATTTAACCAATTAACAAGCATATTTGGGTTAAACCTATCATTAAAGTCTAACACATCCATTTTAACTCTTCTAGCTATTTTTCCAAAATTGTTCACAAATCGAACTTGTTGACCATTTATCATTAAGGTCAAAAGCTTGGCCATCAGGAAATATGTACTTTATAGATGCACCAAGGATTTGTTCAAACAAGGGTTTGGCAAGTAGGTGAAATTCCTTGATTTGAAATTATGAACTATGGAGAATGAATATATTGGTAACTCACTTATCAACCTCCTCATTTATGGGTCATTTTCTGATGTGTTGGAGAGCTCTTAGGACCTATGTCATTTAGTTATATAACCGGTTCAACATTATATCATGATATTCTAGCTTAATCCTAATGGTGTTTATCTAGCTTTGTTGGTTTAGAAGTTCATCATGATTGGTTTAGTTTTTACCATACCTAGATATGATTCTAATGCTATCAACAAATTATCTTTTAGTAATAAGATTATTAATTATTGCAATGCATAAGATAAAAATATAATATTTCAAATGGTTCTCAATTTTTTTCTCATTTTTTATTTTATATTTTATTTTTGAACAATCTTTCAAGGTTCAAATTTTAGTGATACTATAATTATAGGCAAAGAGGAGAAAGAGAGTGATAAATAGAGAAAAAGGAAGAATAAAAACGATGATCTAAATTTTTTTTTCAATAAAAAATATTAGTAAAATTTTAAAAATTTATCCAACACAAAGAGATATGCGGTCCACCAATTCTATAGAGATAATCACTCCAAAGTCCAACATCACGTAAAAGGGGTTGATGTTAGAAGTCTAAGGATCTTTGAATATTGATCGAACTTTTTACCGTTAGTTGAAATATAATAGAGTACAATACAGATTTCTTAATAGTATGATACAAGTTGATGTAGAATACAGAGAATAGAAGAGTAGAGATAAAGAGCAAGATAGATAGCAAAAGAAGAGTGTAAGAGACCGAAAGAGAGAAGATGTAAATCTTTTTGTATTCAGATATGAAGTTATTGATCCATCAATAAACTCTACTATTTATAGAGGTTTAAGAGCCTCGATACAATTAGTGAAGATAATAATTTTCAAAAATAATCTTTTAGAAAGTTAATATATGTTTTAAAAATCAAAATTGTGACGTTCAAAATACTTAAATCGTAAATAATTATACTTAAATATAAAAATAAAAGAGTCCCTAAAAACATCAAAGGACTTTTTAATTGTAACATAACTCTTAAAATTTTTATATCAACTAATTGACGACCCTTTGTTAATTTTTTTGCTTAAAATAATTTTTTTTCTAAAATTCTTTATAAAATTAGATGGTTCTCCATCAGCTTAGCCATATCATATCATGACATAAAAAAGAAAGAAGATCATTCACTATACAATAATTTAAGAACAATCAATGAGGTCGCACTCGTTGACAACGAAAGAGAGAGGTTATCTTAATGTAGTAAACTATATGTATCATGAAAATTATAATTATAAGCTACTCAAATCCAAAACGTATATCTCGTGTTGCTCACAGTCTTAATCTTTCGAAAGATAAGAAATTTGGAACCATCCAAACGGTGAATGATGCATTTTAAATACTCTAAAAGAAACTCCATGATTGTTCATCCGTTTCAAGGAAATCATTGTTGACTAAATCACTTCCCGAGAAAATTTCATTCTCCTTAAATCAACTATAAACAAAGAATTAATAGACAAGACAAGGAGAGGTGTACAACAAGACAACTAAAGTTTTAGGCGAAAAATCTTCTCTCCCTTATTCCAGAAAGAGACGTTCTTTAACTAAAATACTTCTCATGTCAAGATATGTTATGCTCCACATAAATCCACTGGGAATAAAGAGCCATGCAGAGAAAGTACTTGTCCGACAATGAATAGTATGGTGCTCACACCACGAGAGAAGGGTTGGCCACCGATCACATGGATTCTTTTTCTTCCACACTTTCACTTCCGCCCACAAACGAGCACACACTCGCATGCGCAAAAGTCAGGCTTTAGAGGACCCTCGAAAGGTGGTGGCGTCGAGATTGAGAGATCCGTAGAACAACCCATGCATACATCTGCGTGTCGGGGGAGATTTAACGTAGGAGGAGACCCGACCGGCATTCGCACCGTCCATCCCACTTCCTCTTTTAATCTCGGCCGTCCATTCGTCTGGCCAAATCAACTTTTAATGCTTGTTTTTGTTCTAAATAAAGGACGGATGAGATTAAAAATGATCGTGGGATGGACGGTTCTCGGTCCCTCGCGCACTCGGTCAAATGGGACAAATAGAAGGGATCGAGTCAATGGGCGCTCGCAACTTCCCTTCCCTTTGTTGCATATATCCATCCATCCATCCATCCACCTCTCTCTCTCTCTCTCTCTCTCTCACTCAACGCTCGCCTTCTTCTTCTTCTTCTTCTTCTTCTTTGAAGCCTATCACTGTTACGAGCACCGGTTGCGTGCATCCGATATGGGGAGGTCCCCGTGCTGTGAGAAGGCTCACACCAACAAGGGAGCATGGACCAAGGAAGAGGACCAGAAGCTGATCGCGTACATCAAAGCCCATGGTGAAGGCTGCTGGAGATCGCTCCCCAGCGCTGCAGGTTTTCTTCCGAACATTTTCTTGGAGAAAAGGGAGAAGGGATGTTAATTTTCTTTGGTTGTGGTCTCTGCTGGTGCTGTCAGGTTTGCTCAGATGTGGCAAGAGCTGCCGGCTCAGGTGGATAAACTATCTCCGACCTGATCTCAAGCGCGGCAATTTTACGGAGGAGGAAGATGCGCTCATCATCAAACTCCATGGATTGCTTGGGAACAAGTATGCCTGCCGCTTTCTTTTCTTCTTCTCTAACAGGGAAGAAGCAGGAAGATTCACGACTGGTATGGGTTTGCAGGTGGTCTCTGATAGCTGGGCGATTACCCGGGAGGACGGACAACGAGATCAAGAACTACTGGAACACCCACATCAAACGAAAGCTGCTCAGTCGAGGCATCGACCCTCAGACCCACCGGCCGACCACCGGCGCCGCCACCCTCACCGCTCCACAACGGCAAGGCGTCTTCATTCCTATCACCGTGCCACGAGACACGGCCGTCTCAGACTCCGCCGACGACGGCCGCATGAGCAGCGACGCGAGCCATGACGAGGACCGCGACCGCTGCCTCGACCTCGACCTCTCCATGAGCCTGCTGCCTCATCGCTCCCCGAAACAGTCTCCTCCTTCGGAGTCTCCGACAACGTCCACCGCAGCAGCAACACCATCCACGAGCAGCTACACCGGAGGCATATGCCTGTGCTGCCATCTCGGATTCCAAAGCTGTGGGGCTTGCAGTGGCCAACCCATCCCGAATCCACATGTCTTCAGATACTTCAGACCATTGGAAGAAGGGCAAGGCATAGATTAGCGAAGCTTGTATCCGAAACTGTGATCTTATTTGCCCGAAGGAACAAGGAAAGGCTCATGTAGTGATTGGTAATCATCCCATTATAATGCAGATGTAGCTGTGAGCTGTCATAATGTTCAGATTCTTAAGTACTTTACTGGCAATAAAAAATGAAGATTAATGGTGACAAGGGCTGAGTGAGGCAAAGGTAGGAAGGGTCGTCGTTGTGAGAGTCAGGTTTCCTGGTTCTGTTGTAGCATATGATGTGAAGCCTTCTGCCGCACACAGGCGTGAAGAGAACATGCCAAGTTTCTCAAGTGTTGAGGGTAGCTAACCAAAGCAGCAATTAATGAAGGAAGAGGGATTTGACGTGCGTTCTCTGTTGAGAAGATAACAATGGTCAAACCCACAATTATGGTGCTAATCCATCCTTAATTAGTGAGATGGGGTTAGTTTTTATCTTTTGCAATGAGATCCTATGAAGAGTTCAGACAAAATATTATTACCTCAAAATTTGTAGATCAAGAAATAGAGATTTTTATTCAGTACACACATGCTGGATGCTCATATATTGCTAGGACTAACATTCAACGACAACAAAGACACTTGATTACTTCACAAGGTTTTCATGGTGATTAGATAAATGACATTGACTGGTATGCAGATCAATAGATCCAAATTTAGACATCATGTACAGAAGTTCAAAAAAAATTGAAGACAAAAAGGAATATAAGCTGCAGTATAGCAATGAATCCCACAGAAAAAACGTTCTTCATGCTTGTAAAGACAATTCTCAATGGCGTTTGGTCAATGATCAAACAAATATTTCAAATCCATAGTTCAAAAGGGATAAGTTCGACACAGGATAAGAGTGCATATATTATGTGTGCCAAAAAGACTTTTTTGAGTAGGCAAACCTTTCAAGGTAAACTGTCTCAACCAGAAAAGAAATGATCTTTAAGGTGTCTTTAGTGCCTAAAGAGGAATACTTTCCAAGAGACAATCTGCACCATAAAATGATCTTTAAAGTGTAATAAAAAGCTCATTCCCCTTGACCATGCAACACATGGGTTGGAACATAAAGCTTTGTGTGCTCTATCATTGCCCAAAATTTAGGAGGAGCAAATTGCACTGAGTCCAGCCCTATCTCCTACCTCCTACCAACATGGGCAGATTATATTTCCACACACATGTGGATAGACCAAAAGTTGAACAAAGGAAAATGCAAAGGGTGGTGGCAGTTGGTGAAAGGTAGTCAAATGACATCACCTGATGCAACTGCCAATGGTTTTGCCTGTGAGACTTGCTTTCTTTTGTCTCTGTATGTCCTTTTCCAAGGCTTTGTTGAATGGATGGCCATTAAGAACAGGGGTGTGGGTGTGTGGAGGAGGTGGCTCAGCTTCTAGAAGTGCAACAACACACAAGCATGGAGTGATGCAACTTCAAGTGGATGGCTATTACAATGCATAAAGTGATGCATCTGTGATAGCCCTATATATATAAAGAAAAATACAAAACTATAGTTTGGATTTGTAATACCTTGGATGAGATCAGTGGACAAGGTTTCAACAAGTATCTGAGTCACTATCCACTGTAAAGAATGACTTTAAATATTTTTTGGGGCTCTTAGCAGACATGGTTATTGAACTCAAGTCATGACAATAAAACTATGCTCTCTTATAGACTTGAGGATAGTGTCTAGAAGTTTAAAGGGGACTTGTATGAGGCATGGCCTTCTTTTAGTCTTCTGCTATATGATAGCATGTAGATAATATGGTCTGCTTGACTATATCTTTGGAATACCAATTTGTCCTATACAACAAACAGCAGATAATGCCTCACTTTGCTATATTATTTCTGCCAGAAACATATGCACCTACTTCAATATACAAAAGCTCTCTAAATTGCCTCATTTCCTGCACTTCTTTTAGGTTTTAATTTATTGTCTGACTAAGGAAGTTGTTTCTGGGGTTCTATTGTCAAACAGCTCTTCTGACTTCTTTTTGTTTTTGGAACTATTATTACAAAAAAAAAAAAAAAGAGTGGTTAACTCTTGTAGACAAATGTCTTATGGAAACAAGTAAAAAATAATAAAACCATTCCAATATATGCAAATGGCAACACATCATATTTTCTTGCCACATCCACAACAAGTTGGAAGCTGCCAATATAACCCTCTTTTTTTCTCAAGTGATTGATATTTTCTAGATCAAAGGAGAATCAAGTGGCATTTGGAAAGATCAATGTAACAAAGCGTAAAGCCATATAATAAATACAACGACAGAAGCTGCAACAAGGATTTCTGCTCCAGCGGGAAGAAAACTGTACTCCTTAGAAAACCTTTTGTCAGGACAGCAAAATTACACTGGTGAAAAAAAGCTCAGAACAATTCCACTTAGCAGAATTCAATCCAAGGCAACTAATTTACTACTAATTTTTAAGGGCTGAATTGAACAGACAATGCATCATAGAAGACAATTTCAAGCTTAAAATTCATCAACTTTTCTGAGATTTGATGGATACCTGATCATGTTTCAAGGAGCAACTCTCAATTGTGTATCTGCCGTCTAGACATGTTGTGTACAGCATGAAACAAAAAGTACAAGTGACATACCTACTACAGTAATCTAAATGGACAATAAGTCTTACTGTTTGGTCTAAGTCAAGATACATGTTTGCATAGATGGAAACTAATTTCTCCAGGAAGCATATCCTGCTGATTCAATAGGTTGCCCTTGTGATCAGTTTTGGAACTAACACTATAGCTGTACTGGTATCAGTTACCAAGTTCATCTGACTTGGTTCAATGTAATTAGGAGTTAGGAGTTGGTCTCAAGGCTTGCACAAGGGTGGCCACACATAACTTACCAAGGTATTCAAACAAACCCTGGGAAAATGTCCACTAAATACTATAAGGGGTCACATTTAGACGCTACCGTACCCATTTTATTAAATGGGATATGGCGGCTTGTACTAAAGGATAATTGGGTTTATACTTAAGTTTGAATCAGACAGCATTGAGCTAAATCAAGTAGGCTAATTCGATTAACCCATGTAAAGTCAATTCTCTTGATGGATTAGACAGCCAAGTGATAAAAAGAAAGTGGACAAGTTGGTGAAGGTCACCATCATCTAGACATCCGGTTCCTGTGCTATTGCCCCTGAAGAAGATCTTGATATGATACCATGACTTGAATCATGATAACAGGGATTCTTGTGTCAACAAACATGGATTTTTTTAATGTTAAATGAAGCTTGTTAGCTCAAGCTATAGGAACGGGTTGAACAAATAATCACTTGATGGTCATCAGGACAGAACATAAGGAAAATTAAAAGCATATATATCAATTCGTTATACTAACAAGTAGATCACAAATCAAGTTTATGATGAAAAAATTAAATAAGATGCTAGACTTGATATGGCAGTCAAAATAGCTTCGCAAGAAGTTCAATTTATCCAAGATGAATGTAATGAGCACAAAGGAAACCAAGCGACGCTCTCATAAGAACATGGAATTCAAGACCTGTTTTCTATTTACCTTTATCACGGAATTTCCTAATCATTTCACTGATAAAAATAATAAAATCAAACAAGTACCTAAGTTCCATAAATACGGGATTTTGACAATTAGCTCCCAAATTCTACTTCTTTGGCATCTCTTGCATCTGTTTTAATGAGAAAAAGATCAAAAACCTAAGGCACATGAAAAATCTTACCTTGTTGTGGGAACTCCCGAGTGTCTTCATATATATCGTCTATACCAAATCAAAGAACACGAACTAGAAAAAGAGAAGAATATCATGGGAGAAGAAATTAGAAAGTGAGAAAGGTAGAGAGGACCAAGACCAGTGCGGGCTTTCTCTTAGGTTTGATGCCGACGCGGGAAGGCGGAACCCAGCGGAGCTCCGGCGCTCATCGGGTTCGCTATGTCCTCCAGCGTGGTGGCACACCGGCGGAGGAGCGGCGGCGACTCCGGCGGGGAGTGGAGGTCGAGAGAACCGTTTGAAGAAATTAGGGGTCGGGGAAGGACACGTGCGACTCTCGTGCTTAACGTGGGAACACGAGAGGATGGGCTGGGCCTCTCTCTCTCTCACCTGCACCCAACCCAAGACCATGGCCTTGGACACCAAACCCGACACACCAGAAGGGGACCCCGCCGAAACGGAGCCGGCGGCGACGGAGAAAGAATCGACGAACGGCTTCCGCCGACCGATCCCGTCCCTTAGGCGCGGAAAACAACAAAGAAGCCAGCTTTGGGAGAGCCGCTGGCCGCCGAGTCCGCGGCGGAGGCCGGAGATGAGAAGGTCGCCGCGCAGGAGGCGGCGGTGGCCAAGAGCGACGACGTCGCTGAGCTCGGGGACTCCGAGAAGTAGGCTCCCGACGCCGAACTCCTTCCTCCAGAGCAGAGCGTTCTTGAGCATGGTCATGGTTTCCTTCGCCGACGAGCGGGACGGCCCAGATTAAGACTTCCTCTGCTGCGATGACGGCAGGAACAGCTGCCTTCAACTCTTCACCGCCGGTGCTTCGACCGCCGGCGCCTCGGTCTCTGCGGATGGTCGAGCGACGACGGAGACGGTAAACCCTAAACCTAATGAACTTTCGAGTCCTGCAACGTGATAATTTGGATTGAGCACTGAAACGCGAAGCCACATGAAATGGCATTCTATGTTGCGTCACCCACATATAATGTCTTATTTTTGAAGACGAATGTGGAGTAGCGCAGTTCCGGCAATCCATGATTTAAATGACAAGACCTGCAGACTGCAGATTGTTACTCCAGCATCTGAATTCTTGATCCTCTACACTTAACAACCAACAAAACAAAGAAAAAAGTTAATTCTTTTTTAGCAATTGCAGATGGATGAGCCAAAAATTTATGGACAGACAGAGTAGTATTATTCTTTGTCATCGTTTCTTTTATTGCATTTCTCTGTTGAGCCAGAAAACAAAGCACTAGAATTTGGTATTAAGATCTTAATTCTCTGGTCATAAGTTACATGATCAGATCATGCTGCTTTTACAGCATATGCTTTGATGCAACTTCATTCATATTCCTCTGCGTAAGCAGTCCTACAAATGGATTCAAGCACTCCATTTCATCTTTAGCAGCTGTAAAGTTCTCTAGCATTCAACTTACTGCCAGACGTGTTGAAACTTAGAACATGATGGTGGCCCAGTGTACCTACTGCAGTGCATCTTCCCCGCACCGAAGACTCTGCTCCTTAGCTTTGGTTGATTTGGTCAACGACTCAGGTCCCTTTCTTAACTTCAGAAGAGAAAGTTCATGTTCTGAGGGAACTTTTTCCATACAGTGAAGCTTATCACTCAAAAGAGAACAATCATCTGAGTTTCTCCTTGGACTACTCTTCCCATTCCAAAGGTCTAATTCATGACCCCAGGACTCTCAGTTCAACTGCTGCAAACTTGCCATTAAGCAGGATTTGACTGCTATTTAGGAGGGCCTCAAGATTTACCAAGCAGGAGAAGACATGAATGCCTGAGAGGGGGAAAACCTAGGCATGGGTATGTGGGCATGTCCAAGACTCACAGCCTTGCCCAACTGAGAGGGTGTAGTTGGGGCCTGTTGGTGCATGTGCTCCTCTTGAAGTAGGAGCACCCACCCTCAGTGGCCAAGGTATTCAAATTTTTTACCTCAAATTTATTACCAATACATCCATGACAATTTATACCATGACAATTATTTATATTGATGGTATAAATACCAGTACATTCAGCTGGATTGGCCAAGGTATGTTGATGATGCCAACAAAAGCTATCAGAACATGCTGGAAAAGACATGAACTTGAATGAAAGTCTCACAAGTTGAAAACTGAAGCAACATCATCAGTTATTTGCAACTTGACTCTTAAGAAACAAAACCTCCATATTCATGTCTTGGATGAATTTGATGCTACAGGCAAGAATTAGATGTGTGGTTGTAATAGTAACCATCTTGCAACCAGAACCAAATCAATAACTACAGCTTATAATATTTGATATGTCTAAGTCCCATCTATTCGAAGCCTTAAAACTCTTTATAAAACACCAAAATGCGACCAGCAGCATGTTCACTTACTAGTGTTCTATACAATTGTCTCAAAATTATAGCTCCAACTTTTCACTTGGTGAAAAGCTCAAATATTCACATTCAAACTTATCTTCCTAATAAAACCATATTGCTGAAACATATCGATCATGATAGAGAAAGAGGGCAGTAACAATTCTTTTTTCCTCCTGTGAATCAGATGGTGAATCATCTGATGCGAACCACTCATCTAGAAAATAATCCAATCATTCGAATCTAAAATCATTATATTAGGTGCAGTTGTTAAAAGCTCCTGGTAACATCAATTGCAGTAAAGTGCCCTCATCCTTTGGTCCTCACTTTTGAAGGAGAAATAACTTGATCTTAATACCACATTCATCAGGAATGACAGGATGAAATTTCAACTCTATGTACCCTAGCATTGTCCTTTCTTTTCCTTGTAGAAAACAATAGTCAAGATAAGATCTTACAATCAGATCCAATTGTGATGCCTAAGTTTCAAAAATGACACAGCAGATTATACCGAATCAAGAACTACATGCTTAAGTTCCCAATGATGTCATATGATACGGATGCTTTTATCTCCCTCACACTAGATCAAAAGTCACGTAACCTTCCTCTTGATTCAAGAAGATTTGCATGAGGGATTAAGTCAAGTTTAACATGAAGATGAGAAAATACGAAAAACATAAATCTTCATATAATTCCTTTCACTCATTTTCATATCATGGCAAAGATGGATGAAGAATTATTTCACATAAACAGTTGGTGAACCAAACAGCCACAGTCCCACAGAAATTAGCAGTAATATGAACAATGCATCCAAGCAATCTTCTGCAATAAAAATCATATAGTATAAACTGGCAGCCAGATTTCAAAGCAACAACGGCTTCAAACCAACAAACAATAAAAGGGAAATTAAAAGCAATTTTTTTCTGGAACAGATCGTAAGATGATTGCCGTGGTACGAATTTAATACTTGAAACAAAAACATCGGGGATAAAATGAGATTACCGACGTTAGAATGAATAGAATAGAATAGATTGGTTTCAGGATCAACAAAATACAGGTCCTTTCGTTGGGGTTAGGGCTTTGATCCCGGCCAGATCTGGAGGAGGAAGTAGCAGAGGAAGCAGAAGAAGATGAGGAGGAAGAGGCAATCCAGCAGCACGAAGAAGTCAGTGGAGCCGTGCCGCCTCTTGATGGGCTCCCTTCTGTTACTTTTCGCCTCTCCTTGTCCCTCCATCCTTTTGTTCCCGTGAGAACGATTCCAGTCGCCGCTCGATTTGGCTTCGCTTCCCTTCCCCCTCTCCTTCACCCTCGTATTCCATTTCTGTGGCTCCACGTATACCAGGCAACCAAGAAGCAGAGAACTCGGTCCGACTCGGGCAAGTTATGAACCAGACCGGGTTCGGTCAACGGCTCGGGTCGGATCGGGCTCGAATACCGAGACAACTGAAAAAGGTTCAGTTAATATAATATTTTTTATTACTGAATCAAAAATACTATAATTGAATAATAACTCATTTATTATTATTATTCATTCATTATAATGACTCTATAAATTATAATATATTTTTTAATATTTAGACCTAAATTTAAGAATAAGTGGGGAAAATAGAATTCTTAATTTTCAAGACCTTAATTTAAGAAAAAGAGAAAAATGTCGAGACTATTTTAATTTTCATCCAAAATCATTTAAATTTTTATATTAATAATTTTATAACACCTTTAAACCTATAGTAAAGTTAATATATATTGTTAGTGAAAACTTCAAATAATTGAAAATTAGTTACAGCGTCTTTTATTAGAGTTATATTATCTCAATACAGTGACAAAAACAATGTAAGTACATTCAAAAGCATTCTAAATGTGATTTTTCTGTTATTATTTTTTAATAAATGAAGTAAGCACTCTAAAATATTTTAAAAATTATAGGCTTAAATTTAAGGTTACATTAAAAAATAAAAATTTATCATTTTTTGAAATATGTCAAAATATTGTAATTTTTCATTCAAAAATATTTAAGAACTCTAAAATTTTATGCTATTTTTAATAAATATAATAAAATTAATAATTGATATTTGTGAAATTTTGAATTAACTAAGACTGAGTTATATATATATATTTAATATGATTATGATGAGTAAAGTTCAATCACAAGAAAATATTGTAACCCTATTAAAAAATTAAATTGATTCGTTTAAACCAAAAACACTAATTATATTCAAAATACTATAAGCAATACGTTTTAATACCAAGTTGGTTTGATAGTTCAATTTAAATGAGTTTGGTTGGTGTTAAAGGAAAATGTAATTGATGTTTTTATTAGTGGTATAGACTTATTTATGTAGGAATGTTCATAGTATTTTGATGTGAAAATATTGAGGTGGTTATGACGTAACTTAAAGGTAGATCTAAGATAGAATTATTATGCTTGAATTATTATACTCATATATGCACAACAATCAAGGTCGGGTAGGGTTTTTCAACCCAATCCATAGTTCTCCTCGAGAAGTTATCTTTCTTCTATTTATGATATATTTTTATATCTTCGGAAGTGAATGGAGTTTGAGATTACTATTCTTATTATAGAAGGATAAAGCATTTACATTTCTCTTTCTTATTATAATGAACAAGAAGAAAGCTTATGTTTCTATATTATAATCTTCTATAAACGGATTACATGAATCTTGCATGACGATCACATGTCAACCATTAATAAATTTCTTATCAATTGAAAAACTTAAAAATTAAAGTTATCAATAATAAGTAAAAACATTTTTATCATCTTAAAAAATATGAGCTTTCTTTGTGCACTTTGAAAATGAGGAATATAATCTAAAAGATTCGGAAGATAATAAATTTTTCATGATTTTTTATAAAATAAAAATATAGTAAATAAGATTACCATCAATACAAAATTTAAAGTTGATTATATCTCTAAATGAGAGTAGATTTCATGCCTCAAAATCTTGTTCCTCCATATTGCAAAGTAATTTATTATGGACATTATCATATTCGATGCACAAGACTTGGCTAAGATATGAATCTTACTACTTGTGTATTAAAGAAATAATTTTGCCATGTCGAGAAGGCAATCAAAATAAGTTTGATCAGTCATGTCATCTTTCTATCGCGGCCAATCTTTATGCTCACCACTTCAAGCAGAAGGATAAAAGAATGACGAGGTAACATCGTGTTAGTCTTCATTTCCATCAATCATGCAAAGCTTACATTTGAGTTCCCCCAATTTCCTTCATTTATCTCTTTTTTTCTTTCTTTTTTAAATGTGAACTATTACAATGAACGAAAATTCTATATTACAGTATTTTTATATTATGTCATAATATTTTCTATTATTGTTAAATATATTATTCACCCTATTATAGTGTTTTGCTAGTATTATTACAAACATAGTAATGCAGTGTAAAAATTCTATGAACATAATGAGTTAATATTTTTTAATATTATTAAAAACATCATAATACAATATAAAAATATTATAATTGAGCCGATCTATTTTTTAAAAAAATAATATTTTAGATATTTGATAAAATGAGTATTGATTGAGAATTTTAAAAATAAAGAACGTTTCTAAAAAAAATAAAAATTTCAAAAATTTACCTATATATTTGTGTGTGTGTGTGTGAATTAGTAATTTCATAAAAAATCTTGGTTTAAAATTTTTGTTTGATAAAAACTGATATCAAAATTGTGCTTGACTTAGAGTAAGTATAATAAGTAATTAAATCATAAAACAATAGCAATGAAGAGCAGAAAGTAAATGCAAATCAATTTTATAATGGTTCGGTCATCCCAACCTACATCCACTTATGATTTCTCTTTTGTCGAGACCATGTTCACTAATAATTATTTTTCAATGAGTGAAGACCAGCTACCATCGTTACAACTTTTTCTCATTTTCAAGAAAATCTTTACACCCCTATTTTACAAGGTAACCCTTACACACATCCCTCACAACAATTTCTAAGTTCAAGGAGAATGAAACTCAACTTTTTAACAGAGTTTACATACTTTTATCTCAAGTATTATTTTCTCATTTCTACTCTTTTTCTTGCTTACCCAAGCAAGAATAACTGGGGCATTTATAAACCCTAAATGACTTCAGAAATGGAGTCAGAAAAAGTCTCATTCTAGGTTTTCGAGGTACTAACGGTATCATCGTCTGTGCTAGGCAATACCATCGCCTATAGCACTGTCAACTAGCGGTAGCACCGTCCAATCTAGATAGTACCACAGCTTGACACCGTCCAATATGGGAGAACATGTTCTGGCGGTACTATCACCAGTTTGAGTGATACCATTGCCTGACCTAACTATAGGTCATTTGAATGAGCCTCCCAATAGGCCCAACTCAGCCTCAGGCTCAATGGACCCCTAATTGAGTTAATATGGTTACACCCGAAACTAACTTAACTAAGACATAACCAACTTCAATCTAGGCACACATGATTACAAGCATAAATCTTATGTTATCCGACATATCATTAGTTCATTTGGCACTTTGTTTGATCCTTTGACGCATCGTTTGATCCTTTGATGCATCGTCTGATCCTTTGACGTATTTACCAAATCCATTGGTATGTTAACCTCTTACAACATCCGATTTTCTTGGTGTAATGTATGATCATTCTAGCCCGATGCTTGAACTCATGATATGATGTCTTTCTAGCACGTTGACTAGTTCTCCGACCCGACGTCCAATCTTTTGACATGTTCCATTTTGACCCAACGTCTGATTTTCCTACTTCAATTGATTTGTCTTTTCATGATCAGAGTTAGTCCTGCATCACTCAAACGCTGATTAGATCATACCTTCATCAATTAATTTTATCATCAAATTCGAGATATAACAATCTCTCTCTTTTTTATGATGACAACCAATTGACGATGAAGTTTTAACTAAACTCCTCCTATCCATATATCATATAAAATAAACTCAAATTTAGAAAATAATAACTTTAGAATTCAAGTCAAAACAATTTTAATTATGAATCATAGTGATCATATGCAACATATCATATTAAAGTAATCATTACTTACATCAAATCATTACATACATCATCATTATAAACATAATTTTAAATCATCATTACTTTCGGTATAACATATATGATAAAAAAGATTAATATTTTCATATTATCATTACTTCTCCTCCTTTGCCATCAACAAAAGGAGAAAAGTGCAACTAACATATTTTTAAAATATGCAAGCTAGTAAATCAGTAAGTTTTACTTCACTTTAGAATATGTAAGCTAGCAAGTTTGTGAGATGTGCAAGTTAGCAAATCTGCTTTTCTTGAGATAACAATTTTTATTTTTCTTTTGAGATGTTCAAGTTAGCATTTTTTTCTCTCCCCCTTTGTCATCGTAAAAAAAAAAAGAGAAGGATATAATGGTGTAAAATCTTTTACATCAATATTCCAATAATTCATGAATACAAGGGTGTCAAATGAAAATCATGATATGAAAGATATTAATATCATATATCATGAAAGATCAAGTGGTGAATATCAAAAGACATGATTCATTTTGACAAATATCCTCTATAGTAAACAACGAAAAGAAATCTTAGAAGATTGAATAGCAAATAATCTTTTAAAAAATCTTAAGTCATGAATTCCGAGAAATCAAAAAAAAAATCTCTTTAGTAAATAACAAAAAGAAACATAAGTGAATAAAAGTTGTTGATTCATATAGAATAAATATCAAGTTATAAATATCAAGAAATCAAGATAGGATAAAACTCATTCAAATTCAAATTCAAATAATCAAATCATTAAAATTACTTTCATAATTCAAGAGATTCATAAAAAAAACATAAATAGATTCATTAATATCTTATTGAAAAACTCGATAGACTTTAGGGATAGAGAAATTTTCAACAAAAATGCATTCCTCTTTTAGCAATTTAAATTTATGTGATTAATTTCATATAAGCATGCCCTTATTTTTTTTATACCAAATCAATGCATCATTTTTTAAAAATCAAAAAATAAGTTTCATCACAAAAATCATCGAGATCAATAGTATAACCATAAATCATTTTCAATCAAAAGATTTATTACCAATAATTCTAATTCTAATTATATTTTTTTATTATTGTTGTTTCGGCTAGTGAGCTTTGTGAAGTGTGTTGGATCTCTGATCATATGCCTAGAGCATCTATTATTATCATTTTTACTTCTAACTTTTGATTGTAGACATTTCTATAAGAAATGTGAGTTTGCTTTAGGTACTTATTTGACTTTGGATCACTAATGGTTAGATCTACCTATCTTGTCTTTTAACATAAAGTTATTTATGACTCCTTTCGGAACCAAACTAATTTATATAAGTCATATTATTTAAATAAACATTTATAAGCAAAATATCCACAACTATCATAAAAATTATATTTATTTTTAGGGAAAACATGTAATGTGGGTCCTTTAATAAATATGGTTGGCTTTTGTTGAGTGTTACTCATAAAATCAATTCATCCCTTTCTATGAACATGACCATTATTGGCAAGAATCATATTTAATAATTTATTATCAATTTTAAAATTTTCTTATAGTAATACATTTTTCTTCTTTAAGTGAATATAATTCTTCACACTTAATGCAAGGTGTTAATATGTAATTGTCATGCTCATTTTTAAATTTTTTAAATTTACTAGAGAGAAATATAATCTTTTTTTAGTAATTTATATTTCTTACTAACTAATTTAAAATCATCATAAAAATTATGAAAAGTATTTAGTAATTCATCATAAGGTAAATGAGTTTCGATAGAGTCACTTACCTCATCATTGAGGGTCATTAGAGTGTAGTTTGTCACCTCATCTTCATTGGTTTACTCTTTGTTTTCGGATGCACTTGATTCATCGTAAGTTGCCTTGAGTGCTTTCTTTTTCTTTGACAACTTCTTCTTCTTTAGTTGAGGACATTCGTTTTTGAAATGTCCCGACTTTTTGCATTCAAAGTAAGTTATTGTGTCATTTTTAAGTTCATTTTTATTATTAGATTCTTCTTTTATAAACTTTTTAAATTTATTTATCAAAAGTTATATGTCATCATCATCACTTAGAGCTTTTTGCTCGAGTAATCTACTTTTGTTTTAAGTGTTATATATTTTATAATCTTTTGAAGGTTATTCTCATGTTCATCTTATGTCTTGCACATCATTTCATAGGTCATTAATGATCCTATAAGTTATTTAAAAGGAAAATAATTCAAATCATTGACTTCAGTAGTTATTTTAGATGCTAATTGTTTTGGAAGAGATCGTAAAATTTTATTAACAAGTTTAATATTCATAAAATATTTACCAAGAGCTTTTAAATCATTGATAATATCCGTAAAATGAGTCTATATGTCACCAATGATTTCGCTTGGCTTCATTCGAAACAATTCAAAACTATGTATCAAAAGATTGATCTTAAATTCTTTAACTTTACTTGTGCCTTAGTGTAACTTCAAGTATGTGTTAAATATTATATGCAGTTTTACAAGTCAAAATATAATTAAACTTATTTTTTGTCCAAAGCACAAGACAAAACATTCATAGCTTTAGCATTTAATGAAAATATTTTTTTCTTAAATCATTCCATTCATTAATAGATTTAGAGGGTTTTTGAAAACCAAATTCAAAGACATTATATAAATTAAAATATATAGAAAGAAAAAAAAAACTCTCATTCATGTTTTTCAATACGTATAGTTTGTCCCATTGAACATATGAGGACAAGTGATAGAATAACCCTCTTTATTGCCAAAAAGACTATTTAATCTCTCTTGAGTGTGAAACCAAATGAGAGAAACTTAGCTCTGATACTAATTGTTAGGATTGTATCGACACTAAGAGAGGGGTGAATTAGTGCTTTCGTAAAAACCTCGATTTAAAATTTTTATTCGATAAAAATCGATATCTAAAGTGTGTTTGACTTAGAGTAAGTGTAATAAGTAATTAAATCACAAAGCAATAGCAATGAAGAGCAAAAGTAAATGCAAACTGATTTTATAGTGGTTTGGTTATCCCAACCTACATCGACTCCCAATTCCTTTTCCGTGGAGGCCACCAACGTTCACTAACGATCTTCTTTCAATGGGTGAAGACCAACTACCCTCGTTACAATTTTTTTTCTTTTTCACAAGCTCAAAAAAGAATCTTTACACCCCTCTTTTATAAGGTAATCTTCATACACCTCCCTTAGAATAACATTTAAGCTCAAGGAGGAGGGAACTTAACTTGTTAACCTTAGTTACACACTTTTATCATAAGTATTCTTTCTCCATTTCTATTCTTTTTCTTGCTTACCCGAACAAGAATAATTGAGATATTTATAGACCCCAAATGATTTCAGAAATGGAGCAAAAACAAATCTTATCTCGGGTTTTCAAGGTACTAGCGATACCACTGCTTGTGTTGGGCGGTACCATCGCTTGACATTGGCGATGCCACCGTTGGGTCTTCCGAAAAATATTCACTTTGTAAGTTCCAACTCATAGGCGATTCCATTGCTTAACTATGAGTCATTGAATTGGCCTCCCAATAGGCCCAACTCAACTCTAAATCAGGCCTAATAGGCCCCTAATTGAATTAGCATGATTACGCCTAAAACTAACTTAATTAAGACCTAAACTTCTTTGATTTAGACATATAATTCCAAGCACGAGTCCTATGTTGTCCGACATGTCATTGGTTCATTTGACGCTTCGTCCGATTTTTCGATATATCGTCCTCTCATTCGATATATTGCTTGATCCATCGATATGTTGACCTCTCGCAACATCCGATCTTCTTTCCGCAATGTCTGATCCTTCTGGCCCGATACCCAAACTCATGACATGAAGTCATTCTAGTATATCGACCAACTCTTCGACTCGACGTCCAATCTTCTGACATGTTCAACTCTGGCTCAACATCTGATTCTCCTACTTTAATCGATTTTCTTTTTTACGATCGAAGTTAGTCCTGTATCACTCAAACGTTAGTTAGATCATAACTTCATCATTGAGATTCAACACTATATATATATATATATATATATATATATATATATATATATATATATATATATATATATATATATATATATATATATATATATATATATATATATATATATATATATATATATATATATATATATATATATATATATATATATATATATATATATATATATATATACCATTACCCTATTTAACCAAAGTATTACGAGACTTATTATTTTGGCATTTTAGTACCTTCACATATAATTAATTTTGTATAAATAGCTACTTCCATTAATTATTTGGGACCACCGTGGTCTTCATGAATAAGTGGATGGGGTTGAACTGACTTTGTAACTTGTTTTCAAATTATCTTATCTAAGCATCAAACTTTTTGATATCTTTGACTTTAAGTATATAATATTAATGATTTTTTTTTACCTTTTATTGCTGCTATATCTAAACATGTCTTTTATACTTTTGCATATTACATCATATTTCAAGATGATTTTACATTTTTGAGGAAATAAATAAATTTGAAATGGCATAGGGGCATGTCTGCAAATAGTACATACAACACGAGTAGCTTTCCATGGGTGAGGAGGATACGCTGACTCCCGGTCGTCTTACTCCCCTCGCCCCTTTTCGGCTCCGCTCTGTGCCATCAAGCTCGCGTCCCGAGCCCTCCACGAGCTCACGCCCATGTCGCCCGCTTCCCCTTCTCTCCCATCCTCAGGTAAACCCTACGACTCTCGTTCTCAATCTCTATCTTTTCTCATCGTGGTTTCCCCTTCTTCTTTTTGTTCTTCACCAAATCCCCCATTCATTCGCTTCCTTTTGACGCCGAGATCAAATCGCTTCAGATTCGCGGCTCAAATGGCGCAAGCGGAAGCGGAAGCGCGACGCCAACCCCAGGCGGCAGAATCTGCGGGACGATGAGGATGACGACGACGAGGACGCGGCCGCTGCCGCGGAGGAGGTGGAGGATGACGGCCGTGATTCCCCCGCAATCCTGGCCGCCGCTGACCCCATCCTCGACCTCCGTGAGTCCGAGGTACTTTCCGGCGGTGGCCACCGGGTCTCCGACTTCCCCTCCGCCGTCCGCCGCTCCGTAAATCGCCCCCACTCTTCCGTCCTCGCCCTCGTCGCTGCCGAGCGCTCCAACGCTGCCCGCTCGTGGGCTCCGCCTTGTTTGGAGAACATCTCTCACGGCCAGTTGCAGGTCCTCTCGGTGGTGCTCCCCGATAACCCTTCGCTGCAGCAGCAGCCGGACCTTGATAATTCTTCGTCTTATGTCTGCACCCCTCCGCCTCTCATGGAAGGGAAGGGAGTAGTGAAGCGGTTCGGCAAGGAGCAGCTCCTCCTCGTTCCAGTGCACTCCGGTTGGTAGTAGCTGTACTTGTTCTTTTGTCTTTCTTCTCGTTTCACTCTCCCGACCGTTGAATCTTTGCTAAAAAAGTTTCTTTTTTTGAGTTCTTAGACTGGTTTTCAACCAGCACTGTGAACCGCTTGGAGAGGCAAGTGGTGCCGCACTTTGTTACCGGAACGTCCGGCGATCACACCCCAGAGAGGTACATAGGCCTTCGAAACAAGATAATTTCCAAGTACCTGGAAAATTCGGGAAAGAGGCTATCTTTTGCTGATTGCCAAGCATTGGTTCCGAACAATGAACTTTATGATCTTAGTCGGATCGTGAGGTTTCTGGACCATTGGGGAATTATTAATTATCTTGCAGCTTCTTCAGTTCATCGTGGGCTGAGGATGGCTGGGTCACTTGTTAGGGAGGAAGCAAGTGGGGAGCTACAGCTTCAGACATCACCATTGAGATCAATAGACAGTTTGATGCTGTTTGACAGACCAAAATGTAGCCTAAGGCTAGAGGATGTTGCTTTCCTTTCTCATTCTGCATCAACAGATTCTGATGCTGGTATTGTGGATTTGGATGGTAGAATTAGGGAACGGTTTGCTGAACACTCCTGCAACTTCTGCTCTTGCCCCCTGACCAGTTTGCACTATCAATCACAGAAGGAGGTCTGTTTCACTTTATATTACACAGGAGGTCTGTTGTACTATATTCATGTACATGCTGGATAATGTTATAGGACACTGGAGTACGGTGTTATATGATTGTTATTTTAGTTTTCTCAATAGTGTGACTGTCACTGAATCTTATTATTATTTTGGGTCAAAAATTGCTTGATCATAATAATAATGCATCACCATAATTCTTTGTTGTCATTATCATTACAACTCTTTTGGCCTGATTATGAGCTAATGTAAAATAATCTGGAGGCTTGGAGTGTTGTCCTGAAGATTTTCATTTGTTGTCATGAGAGGTCTCCGGTGAAGTTTCAGTATTGAGGCACTTGATTATCTTGCTCATGGCTAATCTTGTGTTTCTGATGGGGGCTTATTACTGGTCAATATTACAGTTAGCCTGAGTCTATACTCTAGATGATCTTTACATGTCATTTATCCATAGCATACTTAATACAGTTTATTGTCTATATGTTAAAAATTTTGTCTGGATCTTTACAGCCCAGTCCATTTTTCTTATATCAGTTGCTATTCCTTCTTATTAAGAAACTGAAAATGATAATTGAGAAGAAGTACAATTTTCTTAATAGCTTGATTTGAGGAATTTGGATTTCTTGTGTGATGTAACTATCTCAATTTTGCCTCTCGAATCTGTAGAGAAAGGGGCAAAGCATTCGATGCCCTATTCTTTTTTCCCTAACTTTTGAATTTATGTGCTCAATCAATATTAATCCATTAGCTAAGTGGTTAGAGCTGTGTATTTCAAGTTGTTATGATTGATCCAGGAGGGTATTTTACTGGTAACTTAGCTGCTAGATTTTTTTAATGAACATAGAGAAATGTTCTGCAGCATTAAATATAATGGTAATTTTCTATACTCTTGAATGCTTATATTATTATAGTAAGCTTTGTTTGTTGACCATAATTGTTCCTACAGGTGGATATCATGCTTTGTGCAGACTGCTTTCATGATGCAAAATTTGTCACTGGTCATTCAAGCCTAGACTTCACAAGAATGGATTCGAAAAAGGATAATTCAGATATCGACGGGGATAGCTGGACAGATCAGGAAACATTGCTGTTACTTGAGGCTTTAGAAAAATATAATGACAACTGGAATGAAATTGCAGAATATGTAGGCACCAAGTCAAAGGCACAATGTATTTGCCATTTCCTTCGCCTTCCAACAGAAGATGGTCTATTGGAAAATGTTGAACTTCCACATATGCCGACCATATCTGATTCCTCGATCAGACATGATCCTGGGCTTCCAAATTCAAATTCTAATGGTAATGTTGAAGGTAATTTTAATAGAATCCATTTGGAGCTTGTTGGAAGATATTATTTTTAGATCATGTAATTATTCCTTTGGTTAAATTTTTTTTTTACCGGTGGTGTATCTTAGGATTAAGCAATGGAGATTTCAGTACCACTAACCAGCTTCCTTTTGCAAATTCTGCTAATCCAGTTATGTCCTTGGTGAGTTGTTGTGCCTATGTGCATCCTTGTGCTTTATCATTATGAAAGAATATAATGAATGTAGCGCATGAATTCAGCTCCAGGCAGATGACTTGTTGGTTGTGTATATTTATGATGATATTCTTTCTTTATCTTGATTTTCTTCAAATATAAAAAGTGTATCAACAAACTGGCTGCTTTAATTTCTGGTCTGCTATGATTACACAACCTTGGTGAATACATGATACTTCAATATGATTTTGTTAACAGCCAAATCTTGCAAACTACAAATATATGCAAACTAGGAACCTCAGAGAATATATGCTTATTGTTGGTTCTATAAGTCCTAGATCTAGGAAATTAAATTTTATGATATATATTTGAAGACCTGACAACTATGGAACCTGCCGCCTCCCGGCCATATCTTGTCCCACCCACCTCCTCTTTCTCCTCCTCCTCTTTTGTCTTTTTTTTTCTCTCCTTGTCTTTGGTTTGGGTGATACCAACTAGTGACACATAACGAGTGTTGTATGTCGGCCCGTCGATCTGGCTGTCAGTTGGTACTAGTACCAGATTGAGACTTTAATCCATGTCATAACCCTAGTAGAAAATACTTGTAATTTTACAACTAAAACGACCATATTATCAGGGTAAAACAAATTAGAAAATGGCAAATGTTTTGCTTTAAGAATATTCAGAACTTGTTACATCTAATTGTTGAGTTGCTGCTTGTGGAAATATCTACTACTTGTAAGGTTCAAGTATATTATTTTGTCTAACCATTGTGAAATTTTACAGGTTGCCTTTTTAACCTCTGCAATTGGACCAAGAGTTGCAGCAGCCTGTGCAAGTGCAGCACTATCTGTCTTGACTAGAGAGGATTGCAGGTTTGTGCTAAAAATTTCTGTCATTAATAGGATTGGTACATGCTTTATTAATGCCAATTTGCTCAGGATTTATCACAGTATGTTACTTGCTTTATCTATATCTTAGTGCCGTCAAGCATGTTAAAAGCAGTTATATATGTTTGAGGATTGCTTTTATACATGCTCAGGATTTTTCCCTGTCCCAATCTAGGTTTGTCATTCTAGTTTTTTGTCTTGATTTATGTGCAAATTGACACTCAAATGAGTTTGACACCCAATAACCTTAATTGAGACTTTGTTGAATGGATCAGATCTGATGGCTCGCATACTGAAGTTGGTATTCATAGACCACATGCAAACTTGGGCCATCAGAAAGGTATACATCTGATGCCATTTCTGTTCTAGCTCACAATCGTGAAAATTTTCTCACTTCTGATTTTGTTGTCAGATGGAACCGATGGTCAAGTGCGACATGCTAAAAATGGTGCTACTTCTCCTGCTCCTGACCTTGTGAAATATGCTGCCATGTATGGTCTATCCGCAGCTGCAGTGAAAGCAAAACTATTTGCAGATCAAGAGGAGCGTGAAATCCAGAGGTTGGCTGCTACTATCATAAATCACCAGGTTAGATTTTAGCATATGCTGCTTTCATATGGTTTATAGGACACTACACTTGCTAATTCTCTCAGACAAACAATTGGAGTTTAGCCAGTTTTGATAAATCTAAATTTGCTGGGAGATTTGGCTATATAAATTAGAGTAAATGGTTGAAAAGGAAAGCCAAATGTGCTTTCAATGCAATTAATTGGTTATTTTACCTATATGTTTGATAGGTTATTTACAAACTGATGTTTAGAATTATAGATTCAGATATTGGTCCAAGAATAGTATCATTTGACTGTTGGACCAATATGGACACCATCACCTATTTGTATCGTGTGCTAGCATGGGTTGGTACAACGGTGGGCCAGTCTTTTTTCCTTTTTCATGTATATTCAACATCCAATCTTTTTGTATTTGCTTATGGCATATTATTAATCATATTATAAAGAGCAAAAGTGAAGCCTTTGAAAAACCAAAACTAGCAATTATACAATGTACTCATATAAAAATTATCATACATATAAGACAGTCATACATCATACATGAGAATGGGATTAAAACTTCGATAATCACATATTAACAATATGCACATAGAATACATGCCATATTGTCTTTCTACTGACATCAAAATGAATGGTGTTCCTCCTTGGGAGATACATGTGACTAAAGGTCAGTGTTGTTATAGAAATGATATTGCTCCCATGTCATATGACATTATTAAACACTGCACCACTTGTTTATCAGATGAACAATATTCCGAAAGTGTATTCGTTGACCAGATGTGTGCACATACGGTGGGAAAGGAAGGTTTTGTGGGGGTATGAATGACCATGTTGGCTGTCGAGTACTAGCAATCCGACCGGTCTGCTGCACTTTTGGACAATAGGATTTTTTTGATTTAGAAATTGAGACTAGTTGCTGGGGTCCTACTTTAGCTCAGAAAATCCATGCTGGTAAGATTCGATCCTACTCTCTCTCATCTTAAAGTAATTTCAAAGTCATAATTGATCTTGTTTTTCCCTTCCTCTCATAAATTATATTGGATATTAAGTGGTATGAGTAAATCTTTGCTCCTTTATCAGTGTTCTACCACTCTGGGTTGCCAGAGCATAGGAATCCTAGTCACCTTTGTCACTATTGCTGTCACCATCATTATTCGGGATCTTTGAAAGACCTGAATCAAAGAGAAAAGAAATGTTATCATCAATAACCTAAGGTGATCAAATCTAGCATCTTTGTCCACATATGGAACCACTGTTACGAGAGGTTGGTTACATTCTAACCTCCACCATCTGTTCTAAAATGAACTTCAATGGATATGGTGGATCTCATGCCTCATTAAATAATGGATCATTCTAATTCCTAACTATGCATAGCTTGTTAACCGTAGAATTTGACTCAGAGATAAATTGGGAATCAAACAGATTTGTCTTAGCATCGTCCTCTTTGTCCTTATTTACATACCATAATCCCATACGTATGTCTATGATGGATATAGATCAGTTCCCCAAAATGTTTGCATGAAAGATGATTTTGAGCTTGTGTATATGTCAAGGAAAAGATGAATCAATTTTCCTCGCAGTCATTGGATATACTGTATGTGATAGAATCTGGGCAGCAATTTCTTCATATGAGGTTCACATCCTCCATAGTGTTGGCATTGACAGTCCCACAATCCTATCAAAAATGTGCCCAATGGTAAGGTTGGTCAATTAATTCCATGTGATCAAATGAAAAATTAAGGAAAAGCAACAAATCATTTTTCACAAGGTTACAAATTTACATAATAATGTAGAATATTTGATCATTATTAGAATTTTATGATTTTGTAAATATTGAAATTAAACTATGAGAAATTACCTAATATGATTAATAAATTTTACCATAACAAATTCATAAATAACCAAATCACCCAATTAAAAGAGAAATAAATCTTTGGAGCATATGCTCTGAATGATGAATTTTTTTAAAAATGAATATACTTGTGGTAGGTTGGTCTTCAAGCATTGAAACTTCTAAACGTGCATTTTGTTGTAATTGCGATGCATCAGCCAAATCTTAAGATGGAAGTTTATTGATGAAAATGATCATATCTGTACCTGCAGTTTTGGATGAGTGAAGAATTTCCATGGAGTTAGATTTTTCTGTGGTTAGCTTAGTTTCTTCTGCTAGATTACAATGCTGTTTTGTGCCTTTATAATGTTCCAAGGTTAGTTTTGATTTCACATCTCCTGGGATTATTTCTGTGCAGCTGAAGAGGTTGGAGCTGAAGCTGAAACAGTTTGCAGAAGTGGAAACCTTACTGCTCAAGGAATGTGAACAGGCTGAGAGGATGAGACAAAGGCTTTCGGCTGAACGGGTCCGTATGATGTCCACCCGTATTGGATCGATCACAAATAATATACCATCATCGGCAGGAGCGACAACCACAGCACCAGCTGCTGTAAATGCAAATTCCGGACAGCCAGCCGTGTCATCCTTGGTCGGGCAGGTGAATATGCCACAAGCTGCGTACGACAACAATCTCCCGGGCCATCATCAGATGCCACTCGTGCAACGGCAGCAAATGTTTGCATTTGGTCCCCGGTTACCTCTCTCTGCAATCCACCCTGCTCCAGGCTCCTCTCAAAATGTTGTGTTCAATTCTGGGATAGCAAATAGTTCTGCTACTAACCCTCATCCATCACTAAGATCCTCATCAGGCAACAATCAAACATAGATCGAAGAAGCTGTTTCGTTGATTATATAGATCCTTGTATCGTTGTTAGCATAGTCTAACAAAATTCGCATGTCATAGCTTTGATCTTGTTATCTGCCGGCCAGCTGACAGCCGCTCATTATCTGTCTCATGGCTCAATTGCCTGACCTCAGGGTTCGCCATTGCCCATTTCTTTTGGTGCTCCACCACATTGAGCTTCCTGTTGCAAAATGAGATCTTTGTTTATTCTTGGTTCTTCAACAACAAGATGAATCACCTTTTAGTAACCTAAGCTTTGTGATCCTTTTTTGTCTTTGACGTTATCCACAATTCTTCTAGATAAATTATCACATCACTAGTTTGAACTTGATATGTTCTTCGTGGCTTGCACTATCTGATTCCAGCTGCAAACGAACGCATCTGAGTGTATGCTACAGCATGTACCTGACCAAAATGTAAAGAAGCAGAGGAATGGATTGGGGGTGCAGAAGTCCCCACTTATCAACAACAGCATGGCGGCAGGCAAACAGACAAAAGCAATAAAGACTTGGATGCTACAGATTGGTCAGGTTCTTTCTATCCACCTCAGACTCTTTCCCATGTCAAGGAGACATGAACTCATCATGTCACCCTCCCATTACCCACCTGCTTGTTCCTTTAGCCTCACACCTACCAAGTTGATCTCTCGTTCACTGCATCAGATCCATTTCTTAGCTTATACCAACATTGTCATTCAAAAAATTAAGATATTTGCTTGAGCTTGGATCACCAAACCATAACTATTATGATATAATGTACTACTAATTTTTTATATGTTCTTGATAGAAACCTGTGGTATAGAACGCTTCCTTCCTCCAACAAGTGACAAAAAAGAAATCAGATAAGTTGAGAGTGAAGTCAAATGTTGGGTCAACAACAAACAACTAAGGTGGCAGTAGAAGAAGCAAAATAAAAGAGGAAAATAGGATAATACTACACCCACAACCAACATCTCATGTAATCTTTGTTTGTTTCATCTTAATGTAGCTAAAGTTTTTGTTCTTCATAGTATACTTTAGTTGTGGTTATATGTATAGAGAGAGAGAGAGAGAGAGAGAGAGAGAGAGAGAGAGAGAGAGAGGATAAATAAATCATTAATTACTCCAAGATCTAATAGTTAGGAGTAGAAAATCTTGCAGACAATTATATATATGATGTATTATATATAATCGAATCCTTATCAAGCCAAACACAATTGAATCAAGTCATGTTTGAATATTATTTATGAATATGTATTAGATAACCTTAATGAGGATACATTGATGTGATTTATGGAAGAGAAAGAAAGAGACATACAAGGAAGAGAACACACATGAGAAGAGGAGAGAAAAGAAAAGAAAAGAATAAAGAGGGACTAAATGAACTATTATTAATAACTTTAATTATGATATATATGCCTCTAAAGCTTACAAGATATCTATTTACTAATTTCTACTTTTATTAACTTTTATCATCCTCTTTTGCATTCCTACACAAAATAAGACTAAACAAGAGATTATGATCACAGACATTTGGATGAATTTTCTTAACTTTATAATCTATTCTACATGTACATTAAGTTTGCTCTTAAAAAAACTATTTTTTTTAGGATAGCAATGAAAACATACTAATATATATTAGCTGAATTTTGTTTACATTTCCTCGAAAATCTAGTTATTAGGACTCCACTCCATAATATGGATCGATGATCAAATTTTGATACTAATAACATGTTTGTGTATTTGTATATAAATAAGGGAAATGCATAAACATAACTAAGGCTATGCTGACATTAAAAAAAAAAAGGTCAAAATCTTTTTCCACTCATATATTCTAAAAATTATTGGTGGTAAATCTAACCAAGAATAGTCTCTCGTCTCGCATAATTTATCATAAATCTTAATTGTGTTTAGAGGCTTTTGATTATTCTTTATAGAGTCTATCAATTAACATTTATCGATAAATTTTTTTTACGATAGGAGATTAACCTATAACCTCGACTATTTCTTCTATCGATATCGATATTAATGACATTCCTTATCAATTTGAGGCTTATATTTCTTAGATCTTATCTTGATCGAAACTGTGTGGAGGTGATGTGGATGCAAGATGCAGACATCCATGTGGACATGCTGATGTGGTCCAATCTAATTAATAGATAAATGTTGAGCATTGATAACAAATGGATATTTCTTCACTATTTCATCACACTCACTGCTAAATGAGTCATTGATAGCCATCATTCCTTTTCCTACTGATGTTATTGAGAAATATCATTATTATTTTCTAATATTATTTCTGACAATTAACTCTGAGGGTATGATTTGTAGTTCATCTCATGATTTATCAAAAACAAATGTATAAGATATACATCTTTGCAAATATTGAAAATAATATATTTGTCATTTGAATTATAGCATATATGTTGCTTCAAATGTCAAAACTCTTGATATATCGCATTATCTTTGATAGTCATCTTAAATATTTGTTTAATCATTCTAATTATGATTAAATGATATCACAAAAATGAGTCTCTAAAGGTTATTAACATAAATTGATTATTTAAGATTAGTAAACTAATTTATGTCAAATTCAAATTTAAAGGGATAAATATTAAAGATAGGAAATGATCGAGACAGATATGAAACATAAAAATATTACCCTAAACAGAAGATAGGAAATCCCAACTATAATTTTTTTATATTTTATTTTAAATAAATATAATATCGGAATTGCTTCAACCAATAACACTAATTGCTGTGTGGAATAATATAAGTCAATTTTTGGAAGTTGGAAAATATTAGTAATTGAAATGCAGGAGATATCATAGATTGTAAGAATTTGAGCATCAAATTCAGCATTAATAGGTTAGTAAAAGTCACCCTCTATCCATAATATTCTCGTAGATTAATACTTCAAATACTTGCATAATTTTTAGCTAATCAAATCCAAAAAAAAGATAGTACAACCACATTAATAATGTTTGATGTGTAAAAAGTCATTAAAAGAGATTTTAAAGTTCTCAATGTTTGATAATCAAATTAATGTTTTAATCTATTGATCTTTTGAACCCATGATTTAGATATATAGTTTATTTTTTAAATATTTTTATACATACTTAATACAATTCAAAATATTCTTTTTCTAATTTTATAGCAAAATAAATATTAATTTATAATATTTAAGATATACTTAGATATTATTTCAAAAATAAGGACATGGGCTGTGCATTTCAGAATATTTTCTATTTTTTTTATCTTATATATAAAAAAAATAAATTTATTTCTTATTGTTATTTTATTATCATTATTAATTAATTTAGTACGTTGCTCCCATTTTATAATGCATTGAATTCGACCAAGAAAAGAAGAACCCTTCAAATTAAAAAGTAATGTGTGTTCAATGGGAAAAAAAATAATCCATAGTGAATTTGCCCACCCTTTTTTTAATGGAATATATATAAATAAATATTTCATCAAAATAGCACCATAGTGATACAAACACTTACGAGAAAATCAATTAGAAAATCTAATAATATTGAGATTTTTGTTTCTTTGCCAATATTATGAAACCCCCCCCCCAAGTCATGAGGATGATTAGCATGAATCTATGTTTTCTTCCCTAGCAAGTATCAATTTAAAGGGGGCAATTCCATGATTTGAATTTGGCAAGTGGATATTTAAAGAAAATGATTGATAGCGATTCTCATATTTATTTATTTATTTTTAAAAATATGTTTAGAATATGCATAATTCATATTTTTATATAATATTAACTCAAATAAATTAATAATAATAATCATGACTATAAATAGTTAATTTTTTTCAAAATAAATATTAATGACAGTGACTTATAGAATCCTAATATTTGAATATATATATATATATATTAAATTAAGATCCATAATGATATTTATATGTTAATTTAACCTAAAAAGAAAATAAAACTGTCTTTTTTGGGGTACGAACAGCGAGTCCTGTTGTTGGTCAATTAGTTTTGATGCTCCAACCTTCGGCGGCAGCAGTAGTTGCTTAGTGTCAGTCTCTTCGCCTTTATCTTCCTCCACAGTCCAACCAAACCACAGGCAAAACACTCGGAGAAAGAGGAAGGAGATTGAGAGAGAGAGAGAGGGAGGGAGAAGGGAAGGATCGATGCCCGCTGATCCGAAGAGACGTCGTTTCCTTCCTCATTAGTGGCTGCCGTAAGTAACCCCCCAAGCGCAGTAGTAGCGTCGAGGCCCGCATCGATCGTCGCTTCCCATCGAACATGCCGCCTCGCCTTCCTTTTCCGCGATTCCGGTTCTGAAGGCACGCGTTCGTCGTCGATTGGGGTTTTAATTTCGTGCTCGCTTCTATTTTTCCTGGGAATTAGCCCTTACCTACGTCTTGCTGCAGCTTCGGTGCGATAGTTGCTTGTGTTCATAGTGCTTCCGGGCCCTTTTTTGCGATTTCATCGACTCACGGCGCAATCCGTTGCTCGCCGCCTCCCAATTCCTTCTCTTCTTGGAGATCTCGTGTGTATAGTGCTCTAATTTGGGTCGCATTTTGAGAGGGAGGAGGGGATCTGATTTGGTTCCGTCCTCCGTGGTGAGATTTCGTGTGCCGAGATTTGTTGCGGTGGATCTGTGTCAGAAAGGTGGGTTTCGGCTCTCGCATCAGTGAGTTCATGTTGTGGCCTTTGACGGGTACTACTTTGCAAGGGTTTGCTTTTTATTATCTCGTCATCAATTGAAGAAAGGTTCAACTTCTCCTGACGGAACTCATGTTTTATATGTTGTTTCTAATTTTTATCTGGTTTTATGAATTGTGAGTAGATCTATTGTCGCAACCTTCGAATTCTGGTGATATGTTTTAGAATTAGTCCATTTCAATTGATGGCATGCTCATTTGTTTTGGTTCCAAAGTTGTGCTGATTGAAAATATTAATGTTCTGATCCGTAGAGACCAAAGAGGAAACTTTGAAAGGCGATATCTAGGATCATGGCGAAGTCTGGTACACCTCTGCTGCGTGAGCTTTCTGCCGCACCTTCTTCGTCATCTTCTCAATCATGGTACCATGATCCAACACAAGCCCATTTTATAATAATTTATGCTACCCCTTTTCCTGATAATATATCTACAAGTTTGCTGTTTTCACTCGATGGATCAAAATTGATAATGATTTACAATTACTTGACTTTTTATGTAGTGAATCAAATGGAATGGATGATCCCGAGAGCACAGTTGCCAGGGTTGCTCGCTTCTTGGAGCAGCTTCATGCAAGTAATTCGTCCCCACAAGAGAAAGAGCTGATAACAGCACAGTTGCTAGAAGTTTCCAGAACGCAGAAGGACACTAGGGCTTTGATTGGCACCCATTCTCAGGCCATGCCATTGTTCATCTCGGTCCTCAGAAGTGGGACACCAATCGCGAAGGTGAATATTGCAAACATCCTTAGTGCTCTCTGCAAGGAAGAAGACTTGCGCATTAAAGTTCTTTTAGGGGGTTGCATACCGCCGTTACTTTCTCTCCTGAAGTCTGAATCTTCTGAGTCAAAAAAGGCAGCAGCTGAAGCTATCTTTGAGGTCTCCTCTGGCGGGCTTTCAGATGATCATATTGGCATGAAAATATTTGTCACTGAGGGTGTCGTACCGACGCTCTGGGATCTGCTTAATCCTAAGATTAAGCAAGACCGTGTAGTTGAAGGCTTTGTTACTGGAGCATTAAGGAATCTTTGTGGGGACAAGGATGGATACTGGAGGGCCACACTTGAAGCTGGTGGAGTAGAGATAATTACTGGCCTTCTTTTGTCTGATAACACAGCTTCACAATCAAATGCTGCTTCCCTCTTGGCTCGGCTGATATCAGCGTTCAGTGATAGTATTCCCAAGGTGATAGATGCTGGAGCAGTTAAGGCCCTTCTCCAACTACTAGGACGGGATAACGATACTTCTGTATGTTCCAGTGCTGCAGATGCTCTGGAGGTCCTGTCATCTAAGTCAACTATGGCTAAGAAAGCTGTCGTGGATGCAGGTGGTCTACCAGTCCTAATTGGAGCAGTGGTAGCTCCTTCTAAGGAGTGCATGCAAGGAGAGTCTGGTCATTCTCTGCAGAGGCATGCTGTTTGTGCATTAGCAAATATATGTGGTGGTATGTCTTCTCTGATACTCTACCTTGGAGAACTCTCCCAAGCCCCTAGCTTTGCTGCTCCAGTTTCTGATACAATTGGAGCTCTTGCATACTCTTTGATGGTTTTTGAGGGCAGTGAAGAAAAAGTGTTTGATCCAGTTCAGATTGAGGAAATTTTGATAAAGCTACTGAAGGCCACAGACACTAAACTAGTTCAGGACCGTGTTCTTGAGGCTTTGGCCAGCCTCTATGGCAATGAATCCCTTTGCAGTAGGATCATTCATTCAGATGCAAAAAAGGTTCTCGTTGGGTTGATAACCATGGCCTCTGCTGATGTTCAGGAACATTTTATTCTGTCACTAGCAAGATTGTGTTGTGATGGTGCTGTAATATGGGGGGCTCTTGGGGAGAGAGAGGGCATTCAGATGCTAATAGCATTGCTTGGACTGTCCAGTGAACAACACCAGGAATATGCGGTTGCTTTGCTTGCAATCTTGACAGACCAAGTGGATGACAGCAAATGGGCCATTACTGCTGCTGGAGGAATCCCTCCTCTGGTGCAATTGTTGGAAATTGGATCCCAGAAAGCAAAGGAGGATGCAGTTCATGTGCTGTGGAACATGTGCTGTCACAGTGATGACATTCGTGCATGTGTTGAGAGGGCTGGGGCTGTTCCAGCTCTCTTATGGCTTTTGAAGAGTGGTGGCCAAAAAGGGCAAGAAGCTTCAGCTAAGGCACTCAAGAAGCTAATTAATTACGCTGACTCCGCCACTATCAATCAATTATTGGCACTCCTTGTTGGTGACGATGCTCTTAGTTCCAGGACACATGCTATCACAGTGTTGGGTCATGTGCTTACAATGGCTTCTTATAAGGATCTGGTACAGAAGGGGAGTCCTGCGAATAAGGGACTTAGCTCTCTTGTACAGGTTCTTAACTCATCCAATGAAGAAACTCAAGAATGTGCTGCTTCTGTTTTGGCTGATTTATTCAATGTCCGACAAGATATCTGTGACAGTCTTGCCACCGATGAAATAGTTCATCCTTGCATGAAGCTATTGACCAGCAAAGCTCAAGTTGTTGCAACACAGTCAGCACGAGCTTTGGGTGCATTATCCCGTCCAACCAAGGCTAAAACTGCCAATAAGATGTCATATATTGCAGAAGGTGATGTTGAACCTCTCATTAAGATGGCTAAAACATCTTCAATTGATGCTGCTGAAACTGCAGTTGCTGCTTTGGCAAATCTGCTCTCAGATCCACATATTGCTGCTGAAGCGTTAGCAGCAGATGTTTTATCAGCTTTGTTGAGAGTGCTAGGAGAAGGCACATTAGACGGGAAGAAGAATTCTTCGCGAGCACTTTACCAGCTATTGAACCACTTTCCCGTTGGTGATGTTCTCATGGAAAGTTCTCAGTGTCACTTTGTAGTTCATGCAATTGCAGATTCTTTAGCACCCATGGGCCTTGAAGGGGTTAATTCGGATGCATTAGACGTGCTTGCTTTATTGGTCAAACCAAAAAAGAACATGAACTTCATCTATTCCCCTTGCGCTGCCCTTGTTGAGACTCCATCGACCATAGAGCCATTGGTCCAATGTCTGGCTCTTGGGCTTCCTGCTGAGCAAGATAAGGCAATTGAAATCCTTTCAAGGCTCCAGGACCATCCTGCCATACTTGGTGATCTTTTGGTAGAAAGGGCACAATGTATAGCTTCACTTGCGGATAGAATTATGAACTCATCTAATATGGAAGTAAGAATTGGCAGTGCTGCTCTTCTCATTTGTTCTATGAAGGAGCACAGGCAGCAGTCATTGGACATACTAAATGTATCAAAACTTCAACAGAAACTTATTTATGCCCTCATTGATATGCTGAAACATCAGTGCAGTTCTGTCTCTCTAGGCAATGGAGCAAGGAGTGCCAGGAATGTTACGGAGAGAACTTTTCATCATGAAGACGATGAATATGATGTCCCTAACCCAGCAACAATTCTGGGAGGAACAGTTGCTTTGTGGTTGCTTGCTATCATTTCCTCTTCCTGTGCAAATGGTAAACTTACAATAATGGAGGCTGGTGGTGTGGAAGTTCTTTCAGATAAGCTTGCGGCTTATGCTGCTAATCAACTGGTACTTATCCTTAAATTTGGTTTACTTCTTATGTATCTATTTCTATCTTAGTGGCAGTAGAAGTCATGGTTCGCTTTACTGATCTGTACCAGTGTACCGACTAGCTATCGGTATGATATGTATTGAACCATACTGATGTACTACCGACACATGATACGAGGAGGTGTATCAAAAGATCGGTATGTACCACCCGTACCGGTCTCCTGTTGGACTGGAACATTCCGCCTCTACCAGGCGGTATGCTATGGTACGATGAACCTTAGTAGAAATCTTATTCACAGTAGGTTGGCCTTAGATTCAAGGCTAACAACGGACATATGGCTGCTAAAGTAGTTAAGCAATTTTATACTTGTCTCATTGATTAACTGTAAAGGAAATTTGCTCCTTTAACTTATTCACTAAATGCATTGTTTTGTGTACTCATGCAATGCACTCATATAAATTGTCTCAGATGCATATCCTAGGATAGGATGCATATATGCAACTCAAATTCGTCAAGGAATTTGATTTTGGATTTTAATTATTAAGTGAGAGAAGTGGTTATTTTGTTTTGTTGAACTTCTTATAAAACCATTTTCTACAATTTGTAAAATTGAAACGTAATGCACAATCAGAGAAAACAGATGAAAATGCACTGATCTTGAGTGAGGGAATGAGCATAAGACCGTATCTTTACTGGAACACAAATGAAAAAGGAATTCAATATTATGCTGTTGTATTACAGGGTAGTGGGCATTGGTTGGTAAGACCACCACAAGAGTTCATGCCTTTTTTTTTTTCACTAACATGATAAGCATTCTCTAGAGCTGATGTAGAAAACATTTATATGACTTAAATTGACATATAAAAGATAGCTTGAGTGATATTCTTTGATGCAATTTTCATTAAAAAAAATTCTTCTACAATTAATTGAAGACACAAACAACTCCTATGAGTACAGAGTCGGCTAGTGCCTTTGATTTAGGTGTACATGCTTTAATTTCTAGCATTAAGCAACATGTGAATTGTGATATTTTATTGGTAAATTAAAGTGCTGCTCGGAGCATGAGACTCCAGCCTCATTGGAGCATTAAGCATACACAGTCCACTGTACCTTGTCATATTAATGTCTTAGCAAATCTCTTGTAGTCAAACTGAAAATGTTTGTTTTTCTCCTTTTACAGAAGAAAAAACTGGTCTCACTTACAGTTTTCTGGACCATAATGACTTTTAAGCTATACATTTGCAGGCAGAATATGAAGATGCAGAAGGCATTTGGACCAGTTCACTTCTCTTGGCTATACTGTTCCAGGGCACAGAAGTTGTTCAATGTTCAGCAACCATGCGCATTATACCTTGTCTGGCTTTCTTGCTGAAGTCTGATGAAGTCATTGACAAGTATTTTGCTGCTCAAGCAATGGCTAGTCTTGCTTGTAATGGAAACAAGGGTATACAACTTGCTATTGCAAATTCAGGTGCTGTTGGAGGCCTTACAACTTTGATTGGACATGAGGAATCAGATATCCCAAATCTTTTTGCTCTGTCTGAAGAATTTAATTTAGAAAAACACCCTGGTGAAGTTGTGTTAAAGCATCTGTTTCAAATTGAAGACGTGAGGATTGGTGCAACGGCCCGCAAGTCCATACCCTTATTAGTTGACCTTCTAAGACCAATGCCAGATAGACCAGGTGCACCACCAATTGCTATTCACCTTCTGACTCAGATAGCAGAAGGAAGTGAAGCAAACAAACTAGCTATGGCTGAAGCTGGGGCTTTGGAATCTTTAACGAAATACCTTTCTTTGAGTCCTCAAGACTCAACGGAAACTAGCATAACTGATCTTTTAAGAATCTTGTATAGCAACTCTGAGTTGGTGCACCATGAATGTTCTCTTAGTACTTTGAATCAGCTTGTAGCTGTTTTAAGAATGGGCTCAAGAACTGCTCGTTTTAGTGCCACAAGGACTTTACAGGAACTCTTTGATGTGGAGGATATCAGAGATACTGAAATGGCTAGACAAGCTATTCAACCATTAGTTGACATGCTCAATGCAGGAACTGATAAGGAACAACATGCTGCACTTGTTGCTTTGATCAAACTGACTGATGGAAATATTTCAAAGGCATCAGCATTAACTGATGTGGAAGGTAATCCACTTGAAAGCCTCCACAAGATTTTGTTATCCAGTTCATCTTTGGAACTAAAGAAAAATGCAGCACAGCTATGCTATGTCTTATTTGGAAATTCAACTATACGAACAATGCCTATTGCCTCGGAATGTGTTCAACCTTTAATATCTCTAATAACATCAGACCCCAGTGGAGAAGTAGAGTTTGGTGTTCGTGCTCTAGAGAGGTTGCTTGACGATGAACACCATGCAGATATTGCAGCAACAACTGAAGTTGTGGATCTTCTTGTGAGATATGTTTCTGGTTCAAACTATGAACTTTCAGAGGCCAGCATAAGTGCTCTTATAAAGTTGGGAAAGGACCGGCCTCAATGTAAACTTGAAATGGTCAATGCTGGAATAATTGACAATGCACTTGACATGATCCTTGATGCACCTGTTTCTGTTAGTTCTTCAGTTGCTGAGTTGCTTCGCATCTTGACCAACAATAGTGGTATTGCTAAAAGCTCAGCTGCTGCGAGAATGGTTGAACCTCTTTTCCTGGTTCTAAAACGTCCAGATTTTACTATGTGGGGACAGCATAGTTCATTGCAAGCACTCGTAAATATCTTGGAGAAACCGCAAAGCCTGACAGCCTTAAAGTTAACTCCGAGTCAAGTCATTGAGCCATTGATATCATTTCTCGAGTCCCCATCCCAAGCCATCCAACAGCTTGGCACTGAATTACTGTCACATCTTCTGGAACAGGAGCATTTCCAACAAGATATTACTACAAAAAATGCAATTGTTCCCCTTGTACAGCTTGCAGGAATTGGGATACTGAGCTTACAACAAACTGCAATCAAAGCACTTGAGAGTATATCTCTGAGCTGGCCCAAAGCTGTGGCTGATGCAGGGGGAATCTTTGAGCTTTCTAAGGTCATCATCCAGGATGATCCCCAGCCAAGTCATGCCTTGTGGGAGTCTGCAGCACTTGTTTTATCAAATATTGTCAAGTCTAATTCTGATTACTATCTTAAGGTCTCACTGATTGTGCTTGTGAGGTTGCTGCACTCCACATTAGAAGCTACTGTTTCAGTATCTTTAAGTGCCCTTCTTGTTCAAGAGAGAAAGAATCCTTCAAATTCTGTAATGATGGCTGAGGCTGGTGCTATTGATGCGTTGCTCGAACTTCTAAGATTACACCATTGCGAAGAAGCTTGTGGAAGATTGCTTGAAGCATTATTTAACAATGCACGAGTGCGAGAAATGAAACTTGTAAAATATGCAATAGCTCCTCTTTCTCAATATTTATTAGATCCACAGACGAGATCTCAGTCTGCAAAGTTTCTTGTGACTCTTGCACTTGGCAATCTTTTCCAGCATGATTCACTTGCCAGAGCAAGTGATTCTGTATCCGCGTGCCGTGCTTTAATCAGCCTGCTTGAAGACCAGCCAACAGAAGAAATGAAAGTGGTGGCAATATGTGCTTTGCAAAGCTTGGTTATGCACAGTAGAACAAATAGGCGTGCTGTTGCAGAAGCTGGGGGAATACTGGTAGTACAGGAGTTGTTACTGTCCCCAAATACTGATGTTGCTGGACAGGCAGCACTGCTTATCAAGTATCTATTTTCAAATCATACACTCCAAGAGTATGTATCAAATGAACTTATAAGGTCGCTGACTGGTAAGTTATTATTCTGCTATTGAGTAAAGCTTATATCTTCTCTCCATATCATTGTCTTCCTTGTCTTAAGTTCACCCTACTTTTATTTTTAAATCTACCAATTAATTGTAACTAATATAATAATCTGAAAGTTTTCTACTTTTTTTTAGTGCATAGCTCTCCACATTCAATGTTTCTTAGGGATACTAGATTTTCCCTGATACTTTTGGTATTTAAGTTGCAGAGCAATATGTAATTTTTGCGTTACTGCTATATCATTTTAACATCCAGTATTCGTTTCTTTTCATCTTCTGGCATGTCTTCACAATATCTACTTGGCATTCATACAAAGTATTTTGCTTCCACTCCTTTGATTACCAGACTATAGTTGTCAATTTTGCTACATTATCCCTGAAATTCTGAACTGGATCGAGCATCATAATTTGCTGGTCCTTTTTTTGTGCTAGATCATGATGGCACATCTGGACTGAAGAAAAGGGTGTTTCATGAAGAAGAACAGGAAGAAGAGAACCTATGGTAGCATGTGGTTCACGTTGGCTGCCAATCTTAGAATCCAACTTGATAGGATAATTCACTCACTAACTTGATAAATCTAAATCACTGATCAAAATATGCTTAAGCAAGGTTAATGGTAGTATCAAATCCTTATAATATGATTCATGTTTTTAGTCACTTTTAATATGGAACTAAACCATAGTGTTCGAGTCAAGGTCCATAAAGAAAGAAGAGGAGGAAGAGAATGAGGAGAACACGAAACCAGCAAACTAGAAATGTGGTTGGCTCTCTATTACTTTTGTATTAGTTGTTTCACAACATGATGGAGAGATGCTTTGCTCTGTTGTTAATGAGGGTTTCTCTTTCATGCAGCACAGGGGACAGAAATTGATTCTCATGAACAAAATTTATATTTATGAGAGAAGATGATAAGAGGAGAGAAGTTTAGAGAAAAAGTGAAGAGAATAAAAAAAAGAGTTTGGTTGTGAAATAGTTTTTATTATACTCAAATTTATTGATTGAATAAAATTAATATATGTATATCTCATGACCGACGTAATTATGAACCAAACTTTGTAGCCTCCAAGTTTATGTTTTATTCCTTCTAGTTACTTTTCAATAATGAGAAATGTGCTATCATTGTTCGAGAATTTTTATGTAATTGTCTCTCACTAGGATCCTAGATAAACTAGTCTTTAGATTATTTTGTCATCAAAATTGTAATCCTCAGTAATGAACCTTTTCTGCCAGGAATCATAGTATAAGATTTACATCTAGAATGTAGGTTATTGCTCTTTCCAAGAAAAAAAATAGTTATTGTAGCATATGTTTTTGTATATATGGATAAATAGTTAAACTCGCAAAATATTCACATCTTCTTTCATCCTCAACAGTATTTCTTGATGTGTTCATATTCATGATAATTTGAAGCAACATCAGGTCATCTGCCACCCCACTTTTTCCATCATATATGGTGGTCAATTTTGATGTTATTTCTTGTATATAACATCACCCCGCTATAATTCTTTTTCCATGGATCTGATCAAGAACCATTCTAAGGTTTATTCCATGGTAGATATATTGAAACTTTCCACATATCAGATCAGGCAATGTCAGGTCTCACTTATTCCTCATATTTGGTAGTCAATTTTGATGTAATTTCTTGTATATAGCAGCATTAACATCACTATTATTCTCTTTCCGCATCAGATCAAGAATCATCTCTAAGGTTTATTCTATAGTAGATATATTGAAACTCTCCACATTTCAGATAGATTTAAATGGTTTTGGCATGACAGTTGATTTCCATCAGGTAGTATCGATCAGTCATAGAACAGTATACGTAGAAAATTGGACTGGTTTGCAGGTGACAGCTTATGCTTCCTTCAGTGGACAAAAGTTTTAAATGGATCTTGGATTAATTATTTGGTTCTCCACATGGAGTGGTGACGACCTCATATCTTATATGAACTGTAGGAATCATTTTCTCAACATTTTTACTCTCCTCTTGTAATTTTTTTAAAAAATTAGTATAAATCTTATTTGGCTCTAAAGAATCAGTTAATTTTTTGATGATACTATGGTCTTATGATGTTTATAAAATAGCGTGTGGAGCGAGTAGGTTAGGTTGCTCATAGTTTTTTGTAAATTCCTAATTCTTTTGTGTAATTATCCTTCAGTATAATTCTGCATTCAGCTGTTGGACCTCTGATGGCTTACCTTCTGTGTTTTGCAGCTGCCTTGGAGAAAGAATCATGGTCCTCTGCAACTAACAATGAAGAAGTTCTGAGAACCATATTTGTGATATTTACCAACTTCAAGAAGCTCCGCACTTCCGAAGCAGCCACCCTTTGCATCCCACATTTAGTTGGTGCTTTAAGAACAGGAACTGAGGCTGCTCAGGAGTCGGTTTTGGATACTCTTTGTTTGTTGAAAGAGTCATGGTCACAAATGAATGAGGACATTGCAAAGGCACAAGCCCTTATTGCGGCTGAGGCCATACCTATATTGCAATTGCTTATGAAAACTTGCCCACCCAGTTTTCAGGAAAGGGCAGACAGCTTACTGAACTGCTTACCAGGGTGCTTGACGGTGACCATCAAACGTGGAAATAACTTGAAGCAGACAATGGGGAGTACCAACGCATTCTGTCAGCTTAAAATAGGAAATGGCCCTCCAAGACAGACCAAGGTAAGCTTCCAAGAAATATCCTAGACAAAATCTTTTAGATGTACCTACCGGTCTGATATATTTTCTCGTCAGTTCTTTTACAAATTTCTCAAATGAACATTTAGGTGGTAAGCCATAGTGCATGCCCAGAATGGAAGGAAGGTTTTACCTGGGCATTCGACGTTCCGCCGAAAGGACAGAAGCTTTATATAGTCTGCAAAAGCAAAAATACGTTTGGGAAGGTATATGCACACATTCTCTCTCTAGAGTATGACGCTTTGTCTCACAACAGATTAACTATCTATTAACGGACTGGCATGTTGGATTGTGTTATAGAGTACCCTGGGGAGAGTCACCATTCAAATAGACAAGGTTGTTACAGATGGAGTTTACCATGGATTTTTCAGCCTCAATCATGATGGTAACAGGGATGGATCTTCGCGAACACTTGAAATCGAGATCGTATGGTCTAATCGGACATCTGGCGATGACATGTGAATCAGGTCAGCGATAGATAATTGTGGCCTGCACTATTCATCTGGAATGGCAGCAAAATCCATGATCAAATGATCCGCGACATCCATTAGTTTTGTGATGCGAGTTTGTAAACTCCAATTTTGTAGCTAATGTTGGAATATGCACAGCCATGCATGTCTCTGGATGAGAGAGGAATAAACGGATCCGTCATAATTTGTAGTTTATAAGCTGGCCATAGTCACCGACCAGCTGGATGAGATCATTCGTGGCTTTTCCTTGTTCAGGTTGATGGCGACGAGAGGAATCTTTCAAATTTGTACAGGTAAATTATTCTGTAATTAACACGTACTTTATGAACCTGGAACTCTCTTGTGAGTGATGTTTTATCCTGCAGAGTAAAAGGTGGCAGCATATAATATCTCTGTGTTATATTTGATAAACATATGTTCTTCCTTGTATTTAGGGTTCTAAAGTCATTTTAAATATAACTAATGCAATGTGATCTCCAGCCTACTCCGTGCTTTTTGTTCAGTCATTTGAGTCACCGTAGCATCTCTTTGCTTTTTGATATACTCGATGAATCCTTCTCTCTAGGAAAATAACTGCAGAAATAGTCTATAAAACATATACCTTTGTAAATGCATTCATCCTTGCAAACAAAATCTGCATCATTTCAGCTCTAACGCCATCCTTCTTTCATTCGATATATCGCACAACACGTCTACATTTGTACGAATCTAACATCAAGTAAACAAAATTTTGCAGGTCACGAACAGAAACAGAAACAGAAACGACCTGACCTCACCGCTACCAAAGCCTCTCATCTCCCCCATTGATCTATACACGGGAGTTCGTATATGTCTGCACGGGTTCATTGGCACCGCACGATCTCCGAAGCACCGCCTCGATCCGACAGCCACCAACGGGTCTCGCCTCCACACGTGCCAACTCTTCTAAAAGGGCTTCTGCAAGTACGTGAATATATCCTGGAGAGGGTCTCCGCACGAGGGCGAGAGCGGGCCATGTTCGTTATTAATACCAAACCAGCGGACGCTCTCCCAGTCCTCCCCCCACCTGGGCAGGCTCTGCACCTCCCTCTCGCACGTGAGGTCCGCGTGCTCCGAGCAGCTCGAGGCCCCGACCAACACCGGAAGCGACTCCGGCGCGTCCAGGTAGAGCAGGTCCGTCATCGGGGGCGGCGCCGCCGCAGTCACTTGCCACGTGGCCTCCCGCTTCGGCTCGACCCAGGGGCGCGCCTTCGACTCGGTGGACCTCCGCCCGGGGTCGATCTCACCCTTCTTGTGGTAGATCCGGCACAACACCCAGTCGTCCAACTGCAACGCGAAAGGCGGCAGCTTCGCATAAGAAACCAAAAAACGCCAAAAAAAGATAAAACGTGTCGGAATGCAATACGTATTGCAAAGACGAGGAACAGATACGAACCCGAAGGCTGTTGTTCGTCTTCTTGGTGGCGGACCGGTCGGGGTGGGCGAGCCGGTACTCGTGCATGATCCAATTGGTCTTCGTCCCCTTGGGCGCCTTCCCAGAGTAGAACACCAGCGCCTTCTTGATCGCCACCGTCCGGGGCGTGCCGATCGGCTTGTCGGCGCCGGTGGCCTTCCAGTAGCCCGAGCCGGCGGCGCGGTTCGGGCGTGAGCCGTTGGGGTACTTCCGGTCCCTGGGCGAGAAGAAGTACCACTCCTTCTCCCCGTACGACGCCATCCCTGCACCCACATCAGCACGAATGATCAGCGACCCCGAGCCGTACGATCCCAATCGGACGCACGGGAAGGAGGGGGGAGGCGGTCACCTGGGAGCTGCCACGGGTCGTACTTGTAGAGGTCGACCTCGGCGACGACGGGCACCGAGATGGGCATCGCCGCGCATTTACGGCAGAGGTAATGCGTCACCAGCTCCTCGTCCGTCGGATGGAATCGAAACCCCGCTGGGAGAGCCAAATCGCCGCCGTTCATTCTTCTTCCCTTCTCTCCTCGCTTCGACTGCGTCTTCTTCTCTACCTCCTCCGTCTCAAAGCAGCGGGAGGAGGAGGAGGAGAGTGCGTCTTATAAATTACCATGTCGGGAAAGTCGCTCGACGTCAACCTCCTCGCCACGTCTCCACCGGCTGAGGGACGTCAAGAACCGCACGCGTGTGCATGACGACGGCTACGGCGAGTTGACTGACGACGGACGCGTGGCGAAGATCGAGCAGGTGACCACATACGTGGACGGCTGACGATGGCGGGAGAGGGAAATACTGTCACGGCTTACGTAAGATGAGATTATCACACGTCGGCCGACGTCATCGGACAGGTTGGCGTCATCTCGTGCGGCGAAGACGACGTGGTCGGGTGATGTTATTGGACGGCGGCCGCGGGGTCCACCGGGACGCTCGGTCGGACGACTTTGAGCGTCGAAACACGACACGCGTCCGGAGGTGGGTAAGAGACGCGGCGGTTGGTGGCGTAGCGTGTTCGCCGATGCGTCGAGTTGCACGCGTCGGATATTGGAACGGTGTGGAGCGGAGGGCGACACGTGGAACACGTTTTACATGGTAGAACAGATGTCGAATTTAGGCACGTGACGAATGGGTGTTCGAAAAATGGATAAGGGAAATGGGAATGGGAACCCCCGTTCGTGTACGTTACGTCAAGTTGCAAGTTGTGAGGAGGAATTGGCTGCCACGTATCAGCATCTTTGAACGCGAAATGGGGTATATCCGGAAGAGTCAGCGATGGAGTTTATTGGAGTTTGGGCGAGGGATGGGATGATGCATGCGTGACGTGGGACGAGGTCTATCCATCCATAACTGGACGGACAGGATGTGGTATGGCGCATCGTTGATGATAGATAACAAGATAAGCAAACTATGTTCGGCTAAGACCAATTGCATTCCTTCTTGCAGTGTTGATGCCAAGTTCTCAGTGCAAGCTCTCGTCTCATCCTTTGTCCAATCAAATATTCGAAGTCGCAGCTAAAAAAGATATGAGCGAAGGGCCGAAGAATGTGACGTAAGAACGAGAAGGAGCTCAGGAGTCGACGACGCCTTGTAGGCCAAGTGAGTTAGTCAACGGATTGACTTTTCTTTGGCCTTCGTCACCCCGTCAACATGGGCACGAACGCCCAGCAATATCATTGCTGGGCTTGACTAGATCGAAGTCTCCAATCAAATTTACCTGTGATGCCAATGAATAAAATCGATGAGGCCAAGCCACCATTGCACATGATTTTAATGCAAAATTGCAGGCAGAATTGCCTCGTAGTTGATTTATTATACAGGCGTCATTTTCTGGCACCTAAAGATGGCAGGGTAGCGGTGGAAAACAAAAATCCAATTCAGAATGCTGTTTGCAAGAAGACATTTGCAGAAACCAAAGCCAGCAATAGAGTTTATGATACTTCAGAATTAATAAATTCAGGAGGAATGTGGGCTGCCTCTTCCACACTCTGCAGCTGTCTTCTAATTCATAGCCTAAGGTAGCTAACTCTGCAAGTCAAAAGCAAAATTCATTTTAGTTTGATCGGTTCATGCTGTTGAGGAAAATCTTGATCAAGTAGTCTTCAAGAAAGATGCAGCAGAATAGGAGATGATTAATTATGTTTTCTAAAGCCAGAAAGATAGAAGTAGCAAAACAAGAGTATCTTCTGACATGTTGTTTAGCATGCATTATTCTAAATTGAACTTTCAGATGATAATGAAAAGGAAAATTAATGTTAAATTTACCTACTTTTTTCTCACCACATGAATACTTCTCTTCAAGGAACCATTTCGCAGATGTTTGTATCTCAGTGATGCTCTATTGAGATGCCCTGAGCAAAAATGTTTCCACCACATTAGGTGTCACAAATCAAAGGGAAATCATTTTGATTTTCTTGTTATTTTTTTAAGTAAATGTCTCTTCCTGAAGCAGATAGCAATGTGTTTTACGGTTAGGTCGAATCACCAACCTCCGGAGGATCAAACTTGGCACCTTGGTTGCTGAGTTTTGCATGTGATTCAGCATAATCTTTGAAAAATGCATCCTGGTCAACCGCGTATTTCTCAGCATATACCTGTGTGTCATACGGTTCATTAGCTAATACAGAATGTGACCATATTATGTTGGATCGAAACAACTATTTTCTGTTTGTTTACCTTGAAGGATGGATCTTCAAATAAAGAAGCATCTGTGGGCAAAACTAGCAGATCTGCATCTCTTCGCTCTTTGATTTCCTAAATTGTTGCAGGCTGCATTCAGTTTGCTGAACAGGTGCCATTATAGGGAAAAGGGAGAGAGAGAGAGAGAGAGAGAAAAGACATCACCTTGAAGTAGCTATTATCAAATTTCAGCCATTGCGGCGTCCATGACTGTCCACCAGGTCTACCAGGGCCATCTTTCTGTCAAGCAATGCCATAAATCAGCTAGACTACCTCGTGCTTATGTACATGGCAATTAATACTTCATAGTTTAGCAATCTCAATACTGAGAAGTTAATTGTGTCCACCAGGAAAGAACCAAGCAATATAAGGAATTCTGGTTTGAGATATTGCATATAAAATGATAGTCCAACAATTTAAAATGAAGAACTCGACATGAAAAGGTGTCATTATAGATATTGCAGACATCATTTAATGAGAATAACTTTACAAAACTTATCTCTTGCACAGACTAAAAGCTGAACTTAAATTAATGAAGTACAGTAATCAATTAAAGAGCTTTGTATTACAGGAATCTTCATCATGTTTTTTAAGAACCACCAATAACTAAATTATAATGCACAATTTTTCAAACCAATACCTGAAAGTGTACATCAGGTTCTTAGTTCCCGCAAGATCATCAGACCATGCAATTTAACAAAGCAGCTTCTGTCTTTTTCACAAAGGTGGGACATAGGTGTAGGTTACTAGAAAATTACAACAGTCTAGTGAGAATTGGACCTACAGTATTCATACAAGAAATTTCCAGTTAGTGCATGAGGATTTTGTTAATAAAGGAGCTGCGCAATGGCCAATGCATGTAGTCTGATACACAAATAGAGAGCTTATTTCTTGGTGACTGAAAACCTAACCTCTCACAATGCATAGGAGCAAGGCTACCATAATGGCAAAGCTCAACCTAGGAACTATCCCAGTCTATCTAGTAGAAATAAGTAAAATGTTGTAGCAAATCCCAAAACTAGTTCAGTTTATGTAAAGGAGAAGATGTAGGAGAGAAGGGAAAATGTAGCATTTTTTTATCATAAAATTACCTACTAGATAACTAACTACATAGGTCATGTTGGTTGGTTTAGGCCTGATCACTATTCAGTTCGAACCAGAACCAAATTGGCCTGGCGGTTCGCTGATTCTAAACTGAACCGAAACCAGTCCACGGCAATTCGGTTTCGGTTCTTAAGTTTGGAAAATTGAAACCGTCGATTTTGACACTGTCGGTTCTTGTTCCGGTTCTGATTCAAACCGCTGGTTTCATAAATTTAAATTATTATTTATTATTAAAAAATAAATTTATAATTTTTATATTTTAAATTAAAAATAATAAAAAAATTACGATTCGAACCAGAATTGGAACAATCGATTCCCGTTTTGGTTCCAAAACCAACCTTTGCTGGTTTGGTTCTGGTTCCTGATTTTGAAGAATTGAAATCATCGATTCTGGAACCATAGTCAAGGTTAAGTTGGTTTGATGAAATGGCTTAAGCATCATGCATGGAATTTAAATTAAAGGAAAAAATTATGGAGCACAGAGACTCGAACATGTTAGGACATCAACCATACTAGTTCTAGGTATTTTCACATTCAAGAAGGAGAAGTGGACTCCGGAGGATGGAAGAGAGAGAAAAAGAAGAATCAACTCCTAGAAAATGATAATTCCATGGGGACAAATGAAGGTACACACAAGACAGCTTCTAGAGATTGTAATATGCTATACAAAGTAAACAAAAAAGGGAAGAAACACAGAGTAGAGATCTCCGAATTCCATAAAATCCTAAATAAAGCACATTTAATATTCTCTGAAAATCCTCCTAATTGCTTGAGGACTTTCCTGGCCATACTGGTAACTAGAATATGTCTCAAAAGTAGGATCACAATTCAAAATATGACTCTGAACTCAGACTAAGATAGCAATTAAAAGTATGGATGCAAAGACATCTACAAGTACCAGTAAAAAGAGAAAAGAAATCCAACCAAAAGCATGATGTCTAGAAGTCAATGAGCTCCATGATATTTAAAGACAAATTTAGAAATCTCTAATCATGATGTCTTGTGACTTGTGTACTCTCCCAACTTGTTCTTAACTAAAACAAGCTCAAACATAAGAATACAATTCAAATTTAGTATTGATTTGAAACAGCAACTGAAATTATGAATGCAGCCTGTCTGAACATAGAAACAAGAATCCCGATCAACGGCCCGATCAAGATGAGGCCCTCACGGGGAGGGTTAGGGGTTCAATCACTCCATAACAATACAACTTCTCCATCTAATACCATGTTAAATTTCTAAACATTGCTAATTTTTCTAAAAGCTTAAGCTAAAAAGGGAAATTGAATATAATGACTGAAATAAAAGCACACAGTAGTATGAATATGTGGAAGTTCCTTCTGACATCACACCAAACAAGAACAGCATGTGTTTAGCAAATAAAATGGGCATGCAAAAATTAAATTACTTAGATGCAGAGAAATGCATACCGTATATTTTGTTTCTGGTTTTCCCCAACCACTACGTTCCGGACTGGCCCTACCTAGAGTATGTGCGCCAGACAATGCAACAATATCCTACATTCAGATAATGCAGAACTATAAAAGAACAGCTTAAGCATTAAAGACTACAAAGATGAAAACTTAAATAAGTTAAGACCTTGTCACTTAGACCCATTCTGTAGAATATGTCCCTTAAATGAGATGCTGGTGAAGGTGTCCCAGCAGCTAAACACCAAAAATAAAGCAAGATTCAGAGATGAATATCTGATGCAAGGAAAAAAGAAAGCAAGGGCTGTGGCAAATGTAGACATTAGCATATGCTCCTTATAGAAAGCAACAGAGCAGTTCATCATCTTGATAACCATCAACTATCATAACAGCTAAAACTGCAACTATAGATTAGTGATTACAATTAATGCAGCATGATGTCAATTTGACAATATAAGATAATCACAAAACTGGAATCCAACACAAGCAGGAAGTAGTGGCTGTGGGAGGAACGCAACATGAGTAGGTTTTTAGCCAATAATGTAGTCGGACAATAGTGGGTGATTTGTCATGGTAATAACGCTGGCAAACAGGCTAAGATATTAAGAAAGAAAATAATGGTTATAAGTGGAGATAACAAAAGATACATACACATATACAAGTGTACAAAACTCCATCACAAATATAACTTGTTAAACATCGCATAATTTTTTTGAATATGATTCAATGTGAATCCAGGACTACCTATTGTGTAATGAATAAAGGAATAACTGAGAGAAAGCTCCAGACCGACCACATCTTACTTAGAAAATTATTTTGTCTACCAAAGGCCCACAATCTGAGATTAATCTTGTGCTCCACCCGAATCCTACTTGAGTTTGTTAAGTAATCTGTCAACGTGGCTCAAAAAATTTGGGTTAATTATTAGTATTTTGATTTTGTTTACATATAGAAATCCTAAATATTGTCGTCAGTAGTAGTCCATTAGTTACAATTTATTTTATTCATGAAAAGGGTCATATTAAATGTATTAAACAGTAGCCACTGTTTGTAATGCAAAATTCCAGCAACTTCAAGCCCACTTCCTCAACCTAATGACAAGGCAGAAGGTTTCGCATCAGTTTTAATTGGGATGGCAAAGCTGTAGCTAGGGGACTGGAAAATTGGCCATCTAAGGTTCTCTGTGGCAGAATGGCATTTTTGGTAGCCAACGGATGGATCACAGAGCCACATTGCCCCTGTAGTCTAGCAAGAATGCCTGTGCATATGCATTAGAGTTTGGCTATGTTTAGACAATGGTTGCTAGATCTCTGGGATGAACTACCACTTGGACTAGAACTTCGAGTTTATTGCAAAAATCATTATTCTAGCCAAGGTATGCAATATCGTACCATACCGGTGTTTCGAGGTTGGCTCGGTATGGTATGGTACCGTGTACCGAGCAATACAGTGTAGCACTGTAGCACGTTCCATCCGGTAGCGGACGGTCCACGTACCGGTTTGCCATCGGACCGGTACATACCGCTCATACCGGGCTGTCACGACCTTAGCTGGTTTTGCCTAAGGCGTGCGGCACCCTCGCGCGTCCGTCCGCAAAGGTCAGCCTCCCCGAAGCCTCCCATTGTCCCTTAGGACCAACAAAAGAGAGAACGGGTTAAAGAGAACGCCTCAATCGGGATCCACAAGCAAACATGTCCGAAAAACACTTCATAGACAATGCAAATTACAAACAAACTTTACAAGCTCTGAACAGTGGCACAACAAAGGGTAAAATGGTCCATTACAGACCGAAAAGCTCTCGCACGTGTCCACATGACACAACCTTTATTTACAAGCCTAAAGAGGCCACCAACCCAACTAAAATGGGACTTATAAGCCTTCGGCTGCCCCTCTACACACTGTACAAGGCATGAACATGCCAACAGACACGGACAGATATAAGCATTACATCAAACATCCTGTTTCAAAGTTTGTCCGTGACATTCTCCCCCACTTATCCCTTCGACGTCCTCGTCGAAGCCTTTGTGAACATTGCAACTCTTCGCCTTTGTTGAGTCTTCAATCTTCTGCTCCAGCTGCAATGCGCCTCCTGGCTCCCAACTGCTCTCCGCTGCTGTTTCTGAGTAGTCGAACCTTTGATCCGCCATGCTGCTTCAACTCGCCAATGACTTTGACTCTGGTGTGAGGTTGGCTGAGTTGTATTGATCCTCGTTGATTCTTGCGGATCCACCAAATGAAGGAAAAGATCATCCTTACTGCGCCAGTCTCTCAAAATTTCCACATGCTGCTTGAACTGGGTGGATGCTTGTTGGAGTTTTAACGAGCATCGCCTCGCAAACTTCTGAAGTTTTGGGTCCTTCCTCCACAAAATCTGCTCATTGACTCTTCTTTCAGTTAGTTGTCACATCCAAGTGGGTTCGCATCACTTCCGCTTTCGATTAGCATTTCGTTGGGAAATGAAGCGGACAATCTACTCTCAGTAGCACTGATCACCGTTGGTAAGGATTTGACAACTATTGTCTTCCATTATCTTCGAAGGGTCTTTGAACTTGTGCAGAGCTCCTCTGCTGGATAGATAAGAGAACTGGGGTACTCGGTTTCGCCCATTCTCTTAAGAGTTGAGAAGGCAAAAGTTACTTGACTTCGCCCGCCTCCTCGAGGTTGTACTTCATGCATCGAGCTGGTTACTGGCCTTCGCCTGCTCTTTGCTCACACTTCTGAAGCACTTGAAGTGTTTGCACTCCTTGCGTTGAGTTAGCTACTGTGAGTCACCTTCTCAATGCCATCGAACTTCTAGAATGCGGGAAGTTTTCACCCCAACTTGGAGTAATTCTCTGATAGATGAGGTCGCCTCTGGGATTGTACCGTCTTCTCCATCAACCCTGCCGCCTACTCCACTGAGTAGCAAAGGTACAACACCGCGTACTGCCTGCTTCGTTCCTTGGTCGTGCACTCTTGCATGACCCGAAGTCCTTCACTTACGGCTATCTTGATGAGAAACTTGTTGACACCGGTCTTACGAAGTTTCTTGGCCTTTGCCCTTCAGCCTTGTCTCGGTACTTGGAGATTGCCTCTGCATGCTCCACCTCCTCGGCCCCTTTCACGACCAAGCGCTCTCCCTCCATGAGAGCAAGGGATCAATGACTTGCACGGAAGTCCCGCCTCTGCGGTACCATGGCGCTGCCATGCCCATGGCCCTACTATCCGTCGCCTCGCCTCTGTATCCCTTTTCTGCATGATCAGTAGAAATGTCTCTGTGGCACTCCTCTGAGTCCACCTCCATTCTGACTGATGCTTGATTTTGGGTAGCTAAGTCCCTCTGGACTCGTCGTCGCTTCCTCGCCCCTTTCGACCCCCTGCTTCAACACCACTGTGTTCTCCAAGCAGTCCGTTTGGTCGATGGAAAGACAGACTGCAACTCCCATGCATGGCCTCTGCTATCACGTTGTAGAGTTTGCACCGATTCTGTTCTCCTTAGCTTCCTTGGTAGCAACGTTCGCTTACTCGACCTTGTCCTCTGACTTGTCGGGCTCCCTTAAGCGAATATGAGCTCTGGAGCAGTCCAACTCTCCAGTTGCTTCGATCATACCTCTGCATGATCAAGTCCCTCCCGTGGGACTCACTGGTACTTACATTCGAACTTTTCCCTTGGTGGAACACAGCCCCCATATGCTGATGACCAAGGCTTTCATCCGATGCAAAATTCGATGCACGCCCGGAAGACCCGCCTCTGCGGTACCATGGCCTTCACTCCTTGAATCCATAGCCCTTCTTGCCGTCGTGTTGTTCACCGAAATGGAGCTTCCAGTAACTCCCGATCATACCTCCATAAGATCTCATCCCTCACGGGACAGATTGTGTGTATCGCATTGCCACGAACTGTTCCACCACGATCCGCTGCACCATGTCGCCTCCTGGTGACATCTCCATTGCATTCTGATCCTTGTGGAATAAACTCGAATTGTGAACCCTCCATGTGTGGCCTCTGCCAATACATCGCAGGGTCCCTTCCACCTTCGATTTTGTTCGCTCCTCTGGCAATCGACCTTCATCCACCCACTCCTGGGTCACACCTAGATGAAGCACCGCTCTAGGACAGTCCGTCGCCTAGTAGCTCTCGAAGTCCACTGACTTCACTGTAATCTGTGCACCATTGTCTGGATCCTGGGCCTCTGCCCCTACCAGCACAATCTCCGCTGCGCACTGCTTCCTTCATAGCAACTCAAATGGCAACACTGTGGCATATTCTTCAAGAGTACCCGCCTCTGCGTCCTCTTGCCCCGTGCTAAGGCCTTCTGAACCCAACTTCGCCTCCGCAAATTGAGTCGCCTTAGTTCCTCCATCAAATGCTCCTCCGAGATAAGGTGCATGTGCCCAGAAGCTCCCTTCGTCTTTGGCACCATGCAAGATGAGTCCGCTCCGTCAGAATGAAGGACCCATGGAACAACATGATCCTACCCTTGCCTCTGCAAGAGTTCATGTCTTTGACCTCTGTCTAAGGAAAGCACTGTGCTTCTGCTCCATGTTCCAACTTCTCTGCTAGCTCCCTTCAGGCGGCTTGGGTACTTCGCCAAGTTACACCCAAGTTGCTCCGCTCCTCGTTTTTGCATTGAATCGATGGTGGCCCTCGCGCCCACCATTCCACGGGTCAACCCTCCCTTGAGTCCGATCTCCATATCGACTCTAAGTGTGCCTTCATTTAAGTTGCTTCAGGTCGCTCCCCCACTTGATCTCGCAATGCATCCACCAATGCATTCTCTCGAGCGAGATCAAGCGACAACTCCTCGCCGCTTGCTCGGTCCATCGAGCTTCGTGAAGTTGTTGTTTGTGAGGTACTCCTCAACATATGAAGTCCGTCTCACATGATTCTCCCACTGGAGTGCCGAGACTTATCCCTCCTAGATAACTGTCCCGTTGGAGCAACATCTCTCTTTGTTTCGGAGACCACCATCCCCTTGGACTACTCCGATCTGCTGAACAAACTGTGCATTGTTCTGCCTCTTGCAAACGCACTTGCTAGATTGCGCCTCCACGTCAATACAGCCACCGTTGCACCCCTCAAGGCCTAGCAACATACTGAACTCATTGCACACTTCAGCCTCCTACGGACGTATCCTTCACATGCCGAAGAGAAAGTTTCAATGCTCCATGGCGCCGAGTCTTGGTCGCCTTGGGATGGCCACGAACATTCCATCATCCGCATACAAGCCCATGCATGAGTACCAAATTCTTCGAGTTAGCAATTCCCCTTACCTCTGTGAGCTTTGCATAACTCTTTTGGTCGTTGAGCAACTTATTCCACCTTGGATGGTCTCATTCTTGCCAAGCGCCTCGCTTGCCTAGAGCACCATCAAGTATAGTTGTCAACGTTGAGCCGTAGCTCAAACTCAGCCATCCCAACCTTTGTGCGCTCCGAATTCTTCCAAGCTTGCCTGTTCTCGTGGTGCCTCTTGCACGAAGGGTTGGCCATTCCACTGAATGCCAATGTTAGATGCCCGCTCCTCTGAGCGACTCTTTTCCCTACATCTCCATGCCCGTTTTCCCTCAAACGGTCGCGCGTTGCTGACTGCCCTCAACGCAGCCCCGCTAGGTCCCCCACGTTTGCATGTCAAGTATTTCTATGAGTGCTTGTCCCGCTCTGATACCATAATGTCACGACCTTAGCTGGTTTTGCCTAAGGCGTGCGGCACCCTCGCGCGTCCGTCCGCAAAGGTCAGCCTCCCCGAAGCCTCCCATTGTCCCTTAGGACCAACAAAAAAGAGAACGGGTTAAAGAGAACGCCTCAATCGGGATCCACAAGCAAACATGTCCGAAAAACACTTCATAGACAATGCAAATTACAAACAGACTTTACAAGCTCTGAACAGTGGCACAACAAAGGGTAAAATGGTCCATTACAGACCGAAAAGCTCTCGCACGTGTCCACATGACACAACCTTTATTTACAAGCCTAAAGAGGCCACCAACCCAACTAAAATGGGACTTATAAGTCTTCGGCTGCCCCTCTACACACTGTACAAGGCATGAACATGCCAACAGACACGGACAGATATAAGCATTACATCAAACATCCTGTTTCAAAGTTTGTCCGTGACAGGGAGGTACTATTTGAAATTGCATACCATGATTCCAGCCAACTTACCAAAAGGACTTTAGATCGTGTTATAAGAAGGACAATATGAAAGAGAAGCTCCAAATAGAACTCTAACAGAATAGCCTGTTGTTTGATGGAACTACCACCACATGCCATAGTTGACAAACCATGGGACTCTAATGAAAGGTCCACCGGGAGAAGAGGACAGCTGCGAAGATTCAGGTAGAAGATCAAGGTTGACATATTTTATCAACAAGGATCAATGTAGCCTCTAAGGATAGTGTTGAGCAAGGTTTTAAACAAGGTTCATCGTACCACCCGATATAGGCAGTACATACCAATTTAACAGGAGATTGGTATGGGCGGTACGTGTCGGTCTGTCGGTATGCTCCACTGTCAATATGTCAGCACAGTTCGGTATGTACCATACCAACAGCTGGTCGGTAAACCGGTATGGATCAGTAAGCTTCGTTTGTAGTAATTTATCATTTGTAGGTATGCAATACCGTACCGTACCGATGTTTCGAGGTTGGCTCGGTATGGTACGGTATCGTGTACCGAGCGATACACCAGGGCCTATTGAGAGGTTTTAAATATTTCTTTCTCCTACTGTAGCATTGTAATAGTGCTACAGTATAGCACTGTAGCACGTTCTGTCCGGTAGCGGATGGTCCGCGTACCGGTATGCCGTCAGACTGGTATGTATCGCTCATACCGGGCGGTACTATTCGAAATTGCATACCATGATTCCAGCCAACTTATCAAAAGGACTTTAGATTGTGTTATAAGAAGGACAATATGAAAGAGAAGCTCCAAATGGAACTCTAACAGAATAGCCTGTTGTTTGATGGAACTACCACCACATGCCATAGTTGACAAACCATGGGACTCTAATGAAAGGTCCACCAAGAGAAGAGGACAGCTGCGAAGATTCAGGTAGAGGATCAAGGTTGACATATTTTATCAACAAGGATCGATGTAGCCTCTAAGGATAGTTTTGAGCAAGGTTTTAAACAAGGTTCGCAATACCGTACCGTCCCGGTATTTCGACCTGGGCTCAGTACCGGTACGGTACGGTGTACCGAGCGATACACCCAGGTGCACCGAGACTGTAGCACTGCTTGTAGCATTGCTACAGTGCATTAGTATACTGTAGCAATGCTACAAGCAGTGCTACAGTGCACTGCTGCACTGCACTGCTACAGTGCGGACCGGTACCGGACAGTCCGCGTACCGCTGGTCTGTCGGACCGGTACGTACCGCCCGTACCGGGTGGTACGATTCGGTATGGCAAACGCTGGTTTTAAACAAGGTTCATCGTACCACCCGGTATAAGTACATACCAATCTAACAGGAGATTGGTATGGGCGGTACGTGTCGGTCTGTCGGTATGCTCCACTGTCAATATGTCGGCATAGTTCGGTATGTACCATACCAATAGCTGGTCGGCACACCGGTATGGATCAGTAAGCTTCGCTTGTAGTAATTTATCATTCAATGAATAAATAAAGAACTCATTTGATCTTATTATATCAATCAAATCAAAATCTTTCTTCGTGTATAAAGAAATCAATTTCAATTTGACTTAATTCTTTATACTTCTATCCATAGCACATTCTTTGTTGCTACTATGGGGTCCTCAAGAACAAGGAGATTTTACTCGGTGTCAATTAGGCGGTCTATGGACTTTTGTTGCTCTCCATGGTGCTTTCGCACAAATAGGCTTATGTTACATCAATTCTAACTTAAAGTACTGATGGATATGTGTTGATAGTATTAGTCCCATAGTTTTGCTTAGTACAGGTTATACTGTTTCATATGTTCACTATATCAGGCTTTTCGGATGCTAAGCAGACCAGTGCCAAACTATACCACTCTACTATCTTTTATTATATTTTTCTTAAAAAAATATTTTTTTAATTTTTAATAGCCATCACAACTAACATTTTTTCTCTTTCTTTTTTATCTTTCTTGCACATCCTGTCTCTCTCACCTCTACTCCTCCATTTCCTCACCGTGTGGCTGCTACTTCCTCCTCTTCCCTACCTAGTTGCCACCACCACCTCATTTTTTTAATCTTCAACTTCCTCCTTTGTCCCTTCATGAATCTTGAATCTTTGTTCCTGTCACACCATGCAAACCAAACTTACAGATCCTGAATCTCTGTTCCTGCCATTTAAAACAGGCCCTTTGCACATAAAAGAAACTGGTGACATTTGTGAACTAAATATGCTGCCAGCAAATGTACATTCATTTCTAGAACTAGGATCAGTTAAAAGTCATCCAGCTATGTTGATTTACAAAGGGAAAAGATATAATTCATTTCATTAGTCAAAGTCAATATGCCCTCCACAAGTTTGAGATAAAATCAAATAGTGAAAGATTAGTGAAAACAATAATCTCTGAATACGATGAAATAGAAAATGAACAAAAAGTAATGGATTATTATATCATGTACAATATGCAGATAGAAGCATGCCAAACTAGCACTAAATCAGGCATCTATCAGGCAACAAACAAGATAATATTACTATTTTCCATTTGGGCCATGGAGGCAACCTTCTGAAATCAATTAACCAAAAAAGGAACTAAAAAAAATAGTAAAACATAGGACAGATAATCCAGGAGAAAGATTCATAAAAGTATTAGCAATCTATGCTGCATTTTTTAATTACCAAAATACCATGTATGAAACAGTGGAACAAATTATACTAAAGCAATATCCAAAGTGATGGACCGAAGAAAGTTGTGATAAGAATTTCAATATACCAGGAAGCCTCCCTTCCTCAGGGCACTGTTCAGGTCCAGAGGCATCTACCCTACCATACTTCATTGGGATTTTGGGGCCACCAGCTTCCTATAATATATCATTGGTATGTCTTCATTTAGTTGTATACAGAAAAGATTTATGCTTTAAAAAAATATATTTTATGTAGCAAATCAGCAAGGAGAAAATATAAAATAACCTCAACAGCTGTAGCACTGGCTAATTGGAATAAATCTGCATATGTAACACCTGAATACTTGTCCTTGACAGGCTGAAGAAGCTTTAAAGCATTTACTAGGCCTGTGATCCCATTTATTGTCAGAAAAGCCCTGATCCAAACAGTATATCACAAAACTGCATGGGAGAGAAGAAGTACCAGCATTGGCTGCATGTTTCAATTCTTTGTCAAATCGCACGCTTCCATTAGCTCCGCCTCGCCTTGGCCATTCCTCAATATTTTTATTGTATGTGCCAGCATCATGCCAACCCAAACGGACCTGTGCAATCATACCAAAACCATGAGTTTGTACTCGTGCTCTCACCAGCATTTCCAGAAATAATCTATTCCAAATCATTACTAGGTTTCAAATTCTACAAACACAAGGGAAGAGCTTCTGCCAATAGTTGCTCAGTGTGATTCACTTGCATAAAATAAAAATTCAATCCTTCCACTTAGAAGCCAGTCAATTAGGACCTATAGTTAAAATAAAGAGTATCTACAACAGAACTTACCAGAAAAAGGATATGCTGGAGCAAGACATACCAGAACCCTAAGAATTGTTAAATAAGCAGTAAATCATGTAATTAAATCCTCTAACTGAAGACTCCAGTCCAAAGATAAGGACTGAGATAGAACTTGATCTAAAAAGGGGAATAGAATCATCCTGAATCCAGAATTTGGAAGGCTCTAATCAAACAATTATAACCTATCATTATAATTAGGTCATGATCAGGTTCTAACTTGCATATCAGATCAAGAACAACCTCCAACATCACAAGATTCTGTGGTCAATTACCATTACAAAAACTTCCAAAAAAGACATAAATACAACAGCCTCATTTGGTAACTACTAAATATTTTCTTTCTGAAATCTATTCCATTATCCGTTATCCATGTACAAGAAGGGAATATTTATGATGAACACCCATAAATTCTTGGATGGCTACATCAATATTTTCCTACAATGTTAGAGCCAGATTATGATGCCTCCATAACTCGTTAAGGTTTGTTTAGGTCACAGTAATCTTGTCAAAGTCTATCACACTGTCAGATGTTGTAAATCCTATTTTGATGACGATCGTCTTCAGTTCACAAATCTTCTATGGCTTTCAAATTATATGCAGAAGCCTTCTTCATTTCCCCAGGTTTTAATTTGTAAATCAAGTTGCATTTTAGATTCCTATCTTTCTATTTACCAGTATTAAACTTGATGTGTTTTAGAAATCCAAAATCCCACTCAACTTCCAGGAGAGTATGAAGATTTCGGAAATTTTTAAATTTCACCAAGACTTATTAATACTAAGAGCAAAACACATGACTTGAAAAATGAATGCAAGAATTTTTAGTCAAACCTCTGACCAAGCAAGTATTTAGAACATTACAGCAGAGTTTAGCATGTCAAGCTCAGAAACTCAGGAGATGTTATACTGATTTGTAATTCCATGAAAATTGTGATCTAAGTGAGAAATGGTGGTTAAGCAATCTAATGTGTCGTTATTTATCTTGGTAGTTGGAGAGTTACTATCCACAAATAGTTCATCTTGTTTGGTGTTATGAAAATAAGAAGTTAATAACTATGGTAAGTTCAATGAAGCGATCATTCCTTTCTCGATGAAAGCAAGTTCAATGTTCCGGTAAAAGGTTATTTCAATGGAGCTTTAATCTTTTTGAAGGGAATGCAACAAAATAGCAACACAAGAAATCTAATCCATTCAAGGATTCTCTTTCAGAGTCATTAGAATCATGAAACAGATAAGAAGCTATGGTAACACCACAGAAAATTTAGAAAATATATTTGAAAAAAAAAATCTTTAGAAGTTTGCCAATAGAGTTTGACTGAACTGTTGTTGCAATGAAAAACTTGAAGGCATGTAATCAACATTAAATAAACTAATATTATATAAACAGTAAAGAAGAGCGAGCAAACAGAACATCAAAGGTTCAGGAAGCAAAAAGTTGCAAAGATGGTCACAATGCAGGAGCTAACAAACCCTAAGAATGCTGTTAAAACACAAATTTCTGATTTCCAGACTTCACCCACACAAATCACATATTTTATGTTAAACTTACACATCAAATGTTTATGTTACACCTGGATTTTGATTGGGACGTAACAGTGAAGAATTCCCTTAAAGAGATAAAAGAAGTTAAATGAATGAATTATAATGTCATTTAGGACCCTTGACGAGGAGAGCTCCATTACCTCTTCATGAATCAAAAGTTGATTTTACACTTTTTGTTTGATATGCTATTCTGTATGGTCTCTAGCCAGAGTCATGCTGTATCATAATTAGCACCCATGAATCTAAGGGGCGTTAGGTTGCTTGCAACTGAAAATTCATGCAAATAGCAATTGCAGGCAAAAGCAAATGCTATAAGCAGTAGTTGTGAGCATAAAAATCTGTAATTATGCTAAGTCAATAATACGGAATTAACCTATATGCCAGGATTGAAATCAATACATAGATCTAATTATACGATGCGTACCTTTTGATGTCATCCGTTCAGAGATCTTGTTTGATCTGCTCAACACCGTGATCCAAGATTGCTACAGGCTCCGTCTTTAATCCGATCGCGCTGCGGAATCTGCAGGGAGTGCCTAGAGTAGACCCTTTCTCCTCTCTTCCTATCCTTTCACAGGATCACACAGATTGATGGATTTGGGGAGAGGGTTTTGGGGAGAGAGTCGAGGAGAATAAGTGAATTCCTCAACGGAGAGATGCGTCTATACGTGTCAACGTTATAACGCTCTAACACACTAACACCCCCTCAACCCCTAGAGATCCTGTCCTTTTATAGGCGAGAGCAGAGGGTCTACGATGAGATCTCAGAAGATTTCCTCCCATCAAGAATATCTCCGAGGAATCGTTCCGTAATGGACTTAGTCTATATTGGCTAAAATATCGCAACGGAACCCAATTAGTTATTCTATTATATATCTTATTCAATTATAAAAGGGCCACATATTCTAACATTCTCCCACTTGGCCCATTAATTGATAAGATATAAAAGAGATACAAAATCAAAACAAACAAAGCAAAAAATTTGTTTGAAAACAATTTTACCTAATTGGATTCCAAGAAATTTTGAAAAGCATTTTATACATGACCATGTTTTAAAAATAAGCTAATAAGTCCAATAATCACAATAATACTATATTAAGTCCAACTATCAATGCGAGTCATAGCGGTTGTATTTCATCAATGTCATACTCCCTTCTATGTACCACAACATTGTTAGTCTTTCCTAACATAGTCCATAATGACCCCTGTAATTTGTCTTGTCAAGACAATCCTGTTATTACATTCAACCATAATATGCATAAACATAAATGTAAACAGGATAGCAGAAACAGATAACTTTAATTAAGTAAAATGTCAATAATAGCATCCACATAAACATGCATCATCATATCCTTTATGACTTGCTCACAAGCCCCATTCTAAGAACATGTTCTTTGAATATTTTGCACTGTAAGGCTTTTGTCAATGGATCAGCAATCATCATAGTGGTGCTCAAGTTCTCAATTGACACTTGCTGTTTCTGGACTCTTTCTCTAACCACCAAGTACTTTAACTCAATGTGCTTGGAACCACTAGAGTATTTGCCATTCTTAGAGAAGAAAACTGCTGCGGTGTTATCACAAAATATCTTCAGCGGCTTGACAATTGAGTCGACCACACCAAGTCCTGAGATAAAATTTCGCAGCCATAAAGCTTGATTTGTGGCCTCAAAGCATGCCACAAATTCAGCTTCCATTGTTGATGATGCAATAAGCGATTGCTTTGCACTTTTCCAAGAAATTGCCCCACCAGCTAATATAAATACAAATCCTGTAGTGGACTTCCTGCTGTCGAGGCAATTTACAAAATCAGCATCTGAATATCCAGTTACTTCAAGCTGATCAGATCTCCTGTATGTGAGCATATAATCTTTTGTCCCTTGTAGATATCTCATTACTTTCTTTGCAGCTTTCCAATGTTCCATTCCTGGGTTGCTTTGATATCTTCCCAATATTGCAACTACAAAACTGATATATGGTCTTGTACATGTTTGAGCATATAATAGACTTCCAACTACGCATCCATAAGGAATATTCTTCATTTGATTCTTTTCTAAGTCATTTCTTGGGCACTGGTTTTGACTGAATTTTTCACCTTTAGTAATAGGTACATCATTGGTTGAGCAAAGCTGCATATTAAATCTCTCCAAGATACGATCAATATATCCTTTCTGAGACAATCCTAATAATCCTTGAGATCTATATCTGAATATCTCAATGCTAATAACATAGGATGCCTCATTCATATCAACCATCTTAAAGTTCTTGTTGAGAAATATCTTGGTTACGTGCAATAAACCAAGATCACTACTGGCAAATAAAATATCATCCACATATAAGACCAATATAATAAACTTGCTCCCACTTACCTTCAGGTATATACACTGATCAACAGTATTTTCCTTAAATCCAAAGGAAGTAATGGTATTATGAAACTTTATATACCATTGTCTGGAAGCTTGTTTAAGGCCATAAATTGATTTCTTAAGTTTACAAGCCCAACTTTCTTTTCCCTTTTCTATGAATCCTTCAGGTTGTTCCATATAGATTTCCTCATCCAAATTCCCATTCAGAAATGTTGTTTTCACATCCATCTGATGCAACTCAAGATCATAATGAGCTACTAATGCCATAACAATTCTCAATGAGTCCTTTTTAGAAACTGGAGAAAAAGTCTCATTCTAGTCGATGCCTTCCTTCTGAGAAAAACCTTTGGCCACAAGTCTGGCTTTATATCGTTCGATATTACCCTTTGAGTCACGTTTTGTCTTAAAGACCCATTTACAATCGACTCTTTTACAATCATTGGGCAATTCAACGAGATCCCAGACATCATTCTGTGCCATTGATTTTAACTCTTCTTTCATTGCATCATACCATTTTTCAGAATCGTTACTTTCTATGGCTTGTGAAAACGATAAAGGGTCTCTTTTTATTCCTATATCATAATCTGATTCTTGTAGATATACAACATAATCATCAGAAATGGCATGTTTCCTTTTCCTTTGAGATCTTCTCAAATCTGCCAATTATGATTGTTCTACAAGATCATCAGCGGCAACATCAACATCATGTGAGAGTCCTTGGATGTTATTTTGTTGTTCACCCTCATCAATACTCTCATTGATTTGAGGAACAACAATCTCTCGGACAGGAGATGATATGGGAGAATTAACCTGAATCTCCTCAATATCAAAATTAATCCTTCGAGATTTTTCACTCCCACTGATTTCGCCATTTTCTAGGAATTTTGCATTATCAGATTCTACTATTCTCATACTATGATTAGGGCAATAAAATCTGTATCCCTTGGATTTTTCTGGATAACCAATAAAATATCCTGAAATAGTTCTTGGATCCAATTTCTTTTCATGTGGATTAAATACTCTTATCTCTGCAGGACACCCCCATATATGTAGATGTCTCAGACTGGGTTTCCTACCCGTCTATAACTCAAATGGAGTCGATGAAACTGACTTGCTAGGAACCCTGTTCAAGATGTACATAGCTGTCCTAAGAGCTTCACCCCACATCGACTCAGGTACAGAGGAGTAACTCATCATGCTCCTAACCATATCCATCAGAGTACGATTTCGCCTTTCAGCAACACCGTTCTGCTGTGGTACACCTGGTAATACATATTGAGCACAAATACCCCGTTGTTCTAGGAATCTAGCAAAAGGACCAATATTCTAACTAGATCCATCATATCTGCCATAAAATTCACCACCTCTGTCAAATCTGACAATTTTAACTTTTCTATCTAATTGTCTCTCAACCTCATTTATGTATACTTCAAGAGTATCAACGGCTTGAGACTTTTCATGTATTAGATAAACTTTGCCATATCTGAACAGATCATCTATAAATGTGATGAAATATTTTTCTCCACTAAAATAAGAAATATGGAGTGGTCCGCAGATATCAGTATGAATAATCTCAAGGAGTTCTTTACTTCTTGTGGCATTTTTCTTTATTTGTTTAGTTTGCTTTCCCTTAATGCAATCTATACAAATATCAAAATCAGTAAAGTCTAAATGTTTCAAAATATTATCTTTCACTAATCTTTCAATTCTTTCCTTGGAGATATGCCCCAATCGTCTATGCCACAATATGGAAGATCTTTCATTATTGAAACTACGTTTCAATCCAACATTTGATTGCAGGGTCATTAGTGTCTTTGCAAACTCAAGATCCAAATTAATTCTGTACAAACCATCACAAAGAATTCCAGAACCAACTTTTATTGAATCGTAAAATATGTTGAGTTTGCCACTACCAAAAGAAATATAATATCCCAACTCATCAATTCTAGAAAGAGAAATCAAATTTCTAGAAATTGTAGGGATATAACATGTGTCAACAAGATCCATCAAGTGACCCGTCTCTAAGCGTAGACGATAAGTTCCCATTGATATCACTTTCGCTTTAAGACGATTTCCCATAATGATGAATCTTTCATGTTCTTTTGGTTTCCGAATTGAAAGGAATCCCTGCATATTATTTGTAACATGAGTTGAAGCACCGGAATCTATCCACCAAGTGTTAGAAGGAACTTCTGTAATGTTTGATTCGAAACATACAAAGGTCGAGTTAATACCTTTCTTTTCGAACCAAGTCTTGCGTTTAATGCAATCCTTCTTCACATGTCCTTTCTTGCCACAAAAGAAGCACTTTACAGTAAAGGCTTTCTTTTCATTAGTCTGTTTAACATTTCCAGACTTAGCAAATCTCTTCGATGGATGATGCTTCAACTTTCTTTTCTTATTACCACCTCCTTGAGTAGTCGTCATAACATTATATGAATTTTCCTGCCTTAATCTCAATTCTTCCTGAACATACATGCTAGTCAACTCATTCAAGTCCCACTTATCCTTATTTGTATTATAGTGAATCTTGAATGGGCCAAACTGAGCCGTAGTCAGTTCTTTCATCAATGTGCCAGCCAATGACTTATCAGCAGATTTAAATCTGTCTTCAATAACCTTTAAATATTCCTTTACGCTAGTTGCAATCGGTAATGAAGTCTTTATGTTATTTGCAATTGTCATTCTTATGAACATTAAACTAAGCCTATCAGATCTTTCCCAAGCCTTCATTTCATTAACTTGTTCTGCAGTACTTTCATCAGTCAAGTCTGCAGGCTTTTCAACAAGTAATGCTAGATCAAGATCTAATACACCCAGTGTGAATTGCACATGCTCTAACCATTCTGAATAATTTGATCCAGAAAGTACAGGGACACTAGAAGCATATGAATGTATATGCGAAAGTACCACTGCAAAAGAAATATATAACAACATTAACGCTTTGAGTTTGTCAAAAATTGATGAACTATTGATATCATCTATATTACACCTTTGGGTGAAATATTGACATATCTAGTGTTCACTCAAGAATATTTATGGAGGACTGATACCATCCTTGAGGAATAGGTATTGTTACCTTTGGGTATACAACCCTAAACTGCAAGGATATCTAAAATAGTATCATCCTACCCCATCACATAATTATTTGAATTAGATTCTCCTTTGGGATTATCTAAATCTCCTAATTATATGTGCCATTATGAATATTATTTCTTTAATGTCATTTAGGACTAATTCCTTAATATTATTTTATAAGTCATTAGTCTAGGTCACTTTGGTGGCTACAAGACCAATGCAATAATATAAAATAAAAATGTCCTATAAAATGACAAAACTTTATTGTAATTCATATCACAAAAGTTTATCATCCCAGGCCACTTTGGCAGCTACTAGTCAGATAAAACTTAGGGAAATAAATTACAAATAATATTCATCAATATTTCTTTAATTTTGCTAAACAGTTCAATAATAAAACAACAATAATAATTATTGAACATTTATGTAAAGCAGTTCAATAATAAATAACCATAACAATTATTGAACATTAATGCAAAACATTTTAATAATAAATATCCATAATATTTATTGAATATTAATGCAAAACAGTTCAATAATAAATAACCATAATAATTATTAAATAATAATGTAAAACAGTTCATTAATAAAATAACCATAATAATTATTGAACTTCAATAAAACTCATATGATAATTTCAAGCATATACATGTGAATAAATAAATAAAAATTCCAAAAAACAATAATTGGATTTTAATTTTATTTACCACATATATAATGAATAATTCATATGAGAAAACCATAAAATAAACCATAATTTATAGTTTTTTTTTTTAATCAAAATTAAATCCAATCAAATAATCAAAAATATAATCATGATTAAAATTAATCATAATTATAATAAATGATATTTATCAATTTTTATAATTGAGAATATAACCTAAATTTCTCAATTTCATAATGATAAAAACCGAAAATATTTGATAGGATATAAATCGAAAATATGCGAATGGCAAAACTGTAATTTGGCAGAAATTAGACCCGAGGGTAAAACCGTAAATATATTGACAGAACATAAACTGTAATTACGATATTTGCAAAGGGTAAAACTATAATTTTTTAAAACCCTAGCCTCGAGGACAAAAACGTAAATATGCCAAAACCCTAATCTGCCATCGCCGCCGCCGCCGCCTGCGCGAGCGGCGCTGCCGCTGCTGCCTGCGGCTTGGCCGCCAGTACGCAGCTGTGGGTTGCCGCCTGTGCGCGGCTGCCAGCGACCGCCTGTGCGCGGCTGCCAGCGGCAGTTCTAGCCTGTGCGCGGCCACTGCCACCACGGCGCTGCCGCCGCGGGGCTGCTACTGCTCACGCGCGGCCGCTGCCGCTGCGGCGGTTCCTGCCTGCGGGTGGCTGCTGCCAGCACGCGGCCGCCGCCTGTGCACGGCCAACTCACGCATGGCCACCACCTGGGCTGTCTGCCTGCGTGCGGCCGACCGTCGCATGGACGAATTCTGGCCGTGTGCGACCGGGGTTCTGTGATGCCGTCGCACGGACGGGGTTCTGTGATGCCGTCGCACGGACGGGGTTCTATGATGCCGTCACGTGGACGAGTTCTGTAATGTCATCACGTGGACGAGTTCTGTAATGCCGTCACGTGGACGAGTTCTGTGATGTCATCACGTAGACGAGTTCTGTAATGTCATCACGTAGACGAGTTCTGTAATGCCGTTATATAGGACAGGTTCTGTGATGTCCGCATATGGGACAGGTTCTGTGATGTCCGCATATGGAACGGGTTCTGTGATGCGCACGCTACTCGGCGTAACCGCAGATTTGCAGCGAGGTCGACGGTGACCATTACTGCTTAGCAGTTCTTGGAAGATAAAGGTAATTATGCATCGTAAATTAATTTACAGATCTAATGCATGATTTCAAAAACCGGGCTCTGATACCAATTGTGAGCATAAAAATCTGTAATTATGCTAAGTCAATAATGCGAAATTAACCTATATGCCAGGATTGAAATCAATATATAGATCTAATTATACGATGCGTACCTTTTGATGCCATCCGTTCAGAGATCTTGTTTGATCTGCTCAGCACCGTGATCCAAGATTGCTGCAGGCTCCGTCTTTAATCCGATCGCGCTGCGGAATCTGCAGGGAGTGCCAAGAGTAGACCCTTTCTCCTCTCTTCCTATCCTTTCACAGGATCACACAGATTGATGGATTTGGGGAGAGGGTTTTGGGGAGAGAGTCGAGGAGAATAATTGAATTCCTCAACGGAGAGATGCGTCTATACGTGTCAACGTTATAACGCTCTAACACACTAACACCCCCTCAACTCCTGTCCTTTTATAGGCGAGAGTAGAGGGTCTACGATGAGATCTCAAAAGATTTCCTCCCATCAAGAATATCTCCGAGGAATCGTTCCGTAATGGACTTAGTCTATATTGGCTAAAATATCACAACGGAACCCAATTAGTTATTCTATTATATATCTTATTCAATTATAAAAGGGCCACATATTCTAACAGTAGTTACAAGTGAATTTGTTTGGATGCCCACATGAGGGGAGAAGGGGTGTCCAAATTAAAATTTTAACTCGCAACCCAGCCCTCACGGTGCTTTAAATCACAAGTCATTTGGATCACAAATATGGAAATTTGGACCAAGAACAGTAAGCTAAAAATTACTTTTCTCCTACTGTCATGCATAATCATTTCACTTTCTGAAAATAAATAACTGAACAAATGAGAGGCTAAATCCAACCATTCAGAATCACTTCGAGCACACGCCGACGATTATATCATACATATCCTTCCAATATATTACTACCAACAACGATGATGTGAAAGACAAAGCATCTGGGTATATAATATTCTTGAGATGGCGAATCGCACCAGAATAGGATGGCAGAATGTCGTCTTGAGGAGCTCCCTGATGTCGTCCCTGGCGCTCCTCAGCTGCGCCGGATCCGACGGCGAGCACGCGGCGGCAGACGCAGCGCGACGAGACCCGCCTAAACCCCACCCGATAGCCGGGCCCTGAGGATACCAACAAGTAGATGCCGTCGTCAGAACCATCACACGGTTCGTAATCTTGGTCGATCACCGAAAAAGAAAAAGGCGAACCCGGGAGAGTCCGTCGCCGCGGAGTAGCGAGGAGATGGAACCGTTCGAGGAGGAGGAGGAACGGAAAGTTGTTATCGTCTTGGAAGCAGCGGGGATGAGGCGGAAGGCCATGGAGGAAGAGCGGTACGCCGCCATCCTTGGGAGATCTCCGCAGTGTGAAGGCTGATGTCCACCACTGCTCCTATATGTAATCACTGATGGCCACTTGTGTCGTGTTCCTATTGGGACAATACTAACCAATACGTACAACTCGTAAGCGTATCGGTTTGGACTACTTCCCCAATAAGAAAATTAGGGTATTCATATTATTATTATTATTATTATTATAAAAGTACAGAATATTATTATTCTTTTCCAATATAAGGAGCTGATATTGTTGTTTTTATTACTATTCTTATTGGTAGGAAGTATTACCAAATAAAACCCTAATTTTTAGAAATAATCTTAAAAAATGTTACACTCTTTTATCATACATAGTTCTTTTATATACTTCACAACTTGTAAATTTAATTTGAGTTTTTATAATATTTCTATCCATTTTCATATATTATATCTAAAATTATATTGAAATAATAAAAAACGAGCGCTTAAGTATGAAATCAATTAATATTATAAGATGAAAACTCCATATAATTATTGTTTTTATTATTTTAAGCACTACTTATAATATTTTGTTAATATATTGATCAAAATAACATTTTGAATACCACTGTGATCGATTTAGAAGCGAGGCCTTATAAGCCATTATTTTCTACGATCTTACAATTGTAATTAGCATAAGTGATAATAATTGTAGACTGATGAATTCAGATTGGTCATCGGCCAAAAAGAGAAAGAACTCGAGGGGTTTAAACACAATAAGATTTCGGGATCAGGAACACCTGCTAAAGTTCTACGTCGATTACCTTTTTTGATTTGGTGTGGAACCATCGCCTCGCGCCTCTTTAATACTCACATAGGATGTGAAAACTGGGATACCTCAGAATACCATGATATGAACTTCAAAGGATACCAGAAGGCCAATTTATGATCTAGCAACCTGTTAAAAAGACAATAGAAAACCTTTAATTACCAACCAGAAAGAATAATATCAAATTGTTCTAGGAAAATTCGATGATATCAACAACAATTTCTCCAAGTGTCTTTTATTCCATTTTTTAGCACAACCCGCCATACCTGCAGTCTCTCATTGAACCCATCCAAAAAAAATTTCCAGCATCAATAATGCTAATTAAATTATCGTTTACTTCTAAAAACATAAACTATCCTTACTGGAAACAACTTATGAAAATGCCATCCTTGGTTGAGAACTCTTCAAGAACCCAAGGAGAGAATGCAGTGTCAATACAAGCCAATGATAGATACTGTGTTGCAAAAAATATACAAGCAAAGAAACTCTCTAAGTTCCTCAACCCATGAGAAGATTCTACAAACACCCAAAGAATGGCCCATGATTCACCCGCTATACAGGATACGAAATAACGGAAAGCCAGCGATGCAAAGAAAAGAACCAAAAATGGGAGGAAAAATTAACGAAAGCTGGCTTCTTTTCTCCCCTACTACTTATTTGCGTCGTTGCCGTGAGTAAGCTGGAGATCCCACTGTCTGCTGCCTCCTGTAACTTGGAGAAGCAACAGATCCTTGATGTGAAGCAAAAGCAGGCTTTGGGGGCCCTGTAAATGATGCCGGCTGAAGAGAAGATTCCATAAAACATACTATGTTCAATCGAGTCCTTTCTAGTTCGCTCTCAAGTATCTCACTGCTATATTGCTGTGCCAGCACCTAGAGAAGAAACAATATCAAAATCTTTTACAAAGTTTCTTAATTAGGCTGCAGCAATGAATTGTTGTAATAACAATGAAAATCCAGGAACTATCCAGTTTATGCTTCAAGGAATATCAAAACTGCAAAAAAAGCCCAGGAGGTTGCACCAGCAACTCTTCCAGAGAACAGTAAAAGAAAAAGGAACACATTCTCAAAGGACGATGATGCTAACAGAGTGCTGCCCAGCCAAAGACTGTCTGGAAGAGGTTTACATTGGAATGAACATGCACATAACTAAGTTCAAATGGACATAAGCAGTAAAACTTTAGCCATTTCAATATGATTGTGATGTCCTTTGTATATGTGCGTAACTTAAAATTCAGCACCACACAAAATAGATGATAATTAGTCCAAATTAAACTAAAAAACCATCACATAAGTCACCGTAGGAATTAATTAACTACTGAAGAACATCGCTTATAAGATCACATCTGCTATATGAAAGTGGTAATGTTTTCATAATATACCATACATGACAAAGAGTACATTCAAAATAGGTGAGTGAAAATCAGATTCTCATGGAAGTCAACTCCTATGTCATGTCCAGCTACTGATCCTTTATCAATTTCAATAAAAGCAACTGATCAATAAAATCAACAGAACTGCAACAAAGAGCACCCACAAAAGTCCATCATAATAGCCTATATAACTGGCAAAAGTGTTAATGCCATTAACTTCCTTTGGCTGCACAACAGATTCGATAACAGTCATATCTTTTACTTTACAACTGTAGCATACTATTCATCATGATAACCTTAAATGAATGTCACATTTTATCATAATAATATATTAGATTCATTTTGTTCCCAAAAAATGATTGTTCCTTTCTTCAAATTAGAAATCCAAAAGACCAAATGCTAACCCATTCTTTTGCAACAACTTAGTATTGGTTAGAAAGGATCCTTTCCTATTTAGCTCTGTTAAGGACTAGTCACAAGAATATCCATTGAATGCCACGTTATCATGTCTTCTTAAACTTATAATAATTTATTTTCATTTCTGTCTCTGATCACCTTAAATGTCTCAGCTAATATATAAGCCACGACAAATATTACTAATAACTCCCAATCATGGTTCGTCTTACCAATCCATACCGGTATGCTGACCAACTATTGGTACGATATATAACGACATATCAACACATGATACAGTGGGACATGCCAACAGACCAGTATATACCGACTATACCAGTCCCCTATCAGACCGGTACATACCACCCGTACTAAGCAGTAGTATGACGAACCTTGCTTCCAATAAATACAAGGTTTTATTATCTTTTTCCTAGATGTACCATGCCCTAATCCATAATCTTTGTATATGTTGTTTCCTACCAGTCATTCAGCAAAATGATATCTGCAGTTCTGCACAATTACTTTTATATTTCCTTTTCAATCAATTGGTACTTGGCATCCCATTTGACCATATTGCTTTAGTCTCATGAGAGTAATGTCTTCGTTAATCTCTTGGATCTCATGAGCAGCACTACCATTGCCAATCCCAAAACCGGATGAAAAGGTAAAGGATTGCATTAGGTAATTAACAGCCAGTACAACTCTGTTAGATGACATGAACATGGATCTTAACCTTAAAAAGAAAGGAAGAGGAAAGTCTAAACAACTTTCTCAGAAACTATAAATAAAAATTAAAATGCTCTTAATTTTATTAAAAAATGCTCAATAGCAACTAAAGATCGATGTAGCAATCCTCAAATTGTTGAGCCATTATAACTTTGTTAGTGTTGTGGTGGTGGTGGAAGTATTAGCTTCTAAAATTTGTGTGAAAAATCCTATAGGTTTTTCTGTCGTAAAATCAGCAAGCACCGAAAAGTAAAAGAAAATCCTATATATAACTTCTAGTGCGAATTTTTTATGACCTCACCGGTTTCAAGAATATTCATACAATGTTTAGATAATTTGAGCACTCTCTCTGCAACTCCACCTATATTATTTAACATGGATACCAATATGCTTTTCGTCATTTCAGGAAGTATTTTCTTATCTAAAGAACTTGAAAATACACTATTTAGCCAAGTTAAGTTCACTTCCCATACACTTCTACTGAATACCTACCTTCACAAGTAACCTTATCTCTCATAGTCTCCTTTGGTGAAATCATATAATTACTTTCTAAATCCAAAACTAGGTTTAGTATGAACTTTATTAAATAAGTCCTAGAAGTCATTACATCTTTCCTAAGGCCAGTATCTTTTGCAAAATGATATTTACCTTTTTGCATATCTATTATTACTCAAAAACTCCAATCTTCCTTTACTTCATCAAGATAATGAGAAATTCAAGTTGTTCATCTTTAGTTTGTTCTGTAAATGTTGAAGCCTTTCAAGATTTTCACCAATCTTATTTTTACTAGTATGATCTCTGCAATAATTTCCTTTTGAAAAACAATCACACTACTTCCAACTCTTAGCAGTTTCTGTTTTCTAAAAGAAATATTATCTTCAATATTCTCATCATTCTTACTTTTCTAATATGATATTTTCAATAATTCAATGGTAGTGGCTTTTAGAGTCTCCAAGAATTTATTATTGATCCTTTTTAAAATAATTAGTCATTACTGTGAATACAGTGTTAGTATCATTTCTCTCAAGTTCCATACACCATCAAGTTACATTCTACTAAATTGCTTTCATACTATTTTGACTTCTAATAACAAGTTCAGAATTATTATTTACTTTTTCCTTTTTCTTCCATTAACTAATTCATATGTCAAATCCCATAATTGTATGTTCTATAGTAAGGCTTTTCCAAATAAAATTTCCATTTGTGGAACAAGCATTAACCTATAAAGCATATATATATATATATATATATATATATATATATATATATATATATATATATATATATATATATATATATATATATATATATATATATATATATATATATATATATATATATATATATATATCCTCAACCGTGTTGGGTACTTGAAAACAAATTAGCACACATGTATCAAGTACATGTACGTTAACTTACATTGATATGTACACATGTATATGTCTATCTTTTGGAACATTTTCATAAAGCGATGATCATAGACTAGCTAGATCCTAGATAATACATCTTAACATATGAAGATATAGTAACATATACAAACTATATCTTATCAATTATAGTATGCACTCGGTGCCATGTCCTATATCTCAATATTTCCCACATCTCCGTGTTCATGTGAATGCATCATATGTATTTTGCTGGAAACTAGCAAAGCACAAGTTGTATAACAGTATAAGGATTTTATTAGTGATGCAGAGGTAAAGTTTATGTGCTATTCGCTGTTCCAAAGATAAATATAACATATAAGAAGAGAACATACAAGCAAGTCATCTGGGGAAACAGTCGACTGCCTGTCTTCGGCCATGGCATCTTCACTCCCACGAGTTGACCTGCGTTGGTGCCCAGGATTTTCAGAAGGCTCAGTTGCACTCTCACAAGCTTTCTCTAAAAGCAATCCTTGCAACCTCTTCAAAGCTTCATGTGCTTGGGGTGAGAAGTATGTGTTCAGAACAGTCTCAAAATATTCAAGCTGCAAAAATGATATAGCTATAAGAAAGAATATCTAGCAATTTAGCCATTATAGTTACAAACAAATATCATTTCATTAAACAGAAGTGGTGTCATTTACCTCAAGCATGAGTTGACAGAAACCATTTGTATCCAGCACCTTTAAATCTTTATTTTTATGTTCATCAAAAAGACTGATAAAAGTGTCAATCAAGCCTTCCACCAAAATGCCTAAAATCTTCTCCAACAAAGGTTTAGCACCAAAAAATACCTGCAATTAAATATTTGCTGAATGAGATTCTTTCAACTAATATAAATTTAACAAATCTAAGCATCGTCACAGAAATCTTAGAAATTCAAAGTATAATATGCTTAAGTTGAAGCCTTCACCACAAACAAGTACATACAAATGGCAAGATCAAGAGAACAGGGTGGTGCATTCTTCTTTAATATTCAAGCATAAGCCTCAACCATCAATGTAATATTCTTTTTATCCAAGGCCAAATGCTTTGGTAAAGATGGTTAAAGGTTGCTACATTATGTATACATATGAACCAACATCCGTTGCTTGATAAGTGTGCCACTCATCATAACTGACTTGCAAGAATAGGAATTGAAGTTCAAATAGAAAAGAAAAGATGAAAATGAATGGAAGATCTATATCAGTTGAGAATTATAATGTGACTAATACTAGGGAAACCATCTCCAAGACATCAATAAAGAAAATAAACTTCAAGAATTTCATAAGCTATCAGATATGTCATACACCTCAAAGTAAAAGAGGCTCAGTGTTCCAAAGCTTTAGCACTATAAATGTTCTGTTCTTTTATTTTGGATTTAACTGTAAAATTATTGTTCAACCAAGGATGCTATTATAGGAATTCAACAGAATTATAATATAATTGCCTAAAGGACAGAAGTAATCCAACCACATTAAATTTAAACTAGACTGTAATACTGTGCAACACCTCTGCATGCACGCCCACAAGAATGTGCAGTAGATCAATAGTTGCATCTCGTATACCCTGCCATAGAAAGCACCCATAAGATGTTTCATTTTCAATAGGGGAAACAACTTTATCATATCGACTTATTTAATTGATAAACAAGTCAACCACTCAACATCATATACCTTGACAGAAGGTGCTCCTCCCCACTGGATGCCAGAATTTAGAAGATAGATCTGAGCAGCATCTCTAATCAAATCTGACTGCTTGATTGGAAAAAAAAAATGTCACAAACACTTAGGCGAGACAGAAGAAGCTAGTAAAATTAAGAGAAATAATTGCAAACTTAATTAAAGTGACTTACCAAGAAACTTAAAATAAGAACATTCTAGCATACATATTTGTTCATGGAGTACTTGAAAGTACAAATTGCGCCACCAAGACTTAACAACCTAAGAGCTGCATTTGTCTTTTAGCCAAACTATATAAACTTTTTAACTGTTGTCTGATTTTCTATTTCATGATTGTACATCCATCAAGTGATATAGATCATTTAACATTCAGAATAAACAGAAAAATGCAACCAAAGCAGAAAACATAAAATTTTTAATGATAACCTTCTTTTTCTTTGATGAAAAAAAAAATGGAAGATAAGTACCTTAGCACATGTATATTGGCCAAGGACTTTCTCTTCAAGTGCAGAAAAAGATGTTACAAGGTCTCGCATGTCAGCCTTTTGTTCGTCTTTATCCCTGGAAAATTGTTAGATAATCAAATAGTAAGACAGTGAAATGAAACAACTATGATGAGATTCAAACCAATAACCTTAGAGCACTAACTAGCTAAAAGTGTTATATGTTCTGGCCAAAAATGCCAACTAAAATTTTGTAGGGGGAGTGAATCTCTCATTTTGAAAACTATTCTACAAGGGAACAAAACAGAACTGGAAAAGGACTTATTTAGAGAGTAAATAAAAACACAATGGAATCAGAATGAATATTTGAAAGGATAGAAGTCCGGACGTTAGCTTTCAGGTTGAATTAACTCAAATAGAAAGGTGATTGAGATCATAACAAATAGCAACAGCATAGTGCCTCCTACCATCAGCTTGTGCAAATGGCAACAGATAAGTATGAGGAGTTTTAAGCAAAGTTTCTAATTTCATCTGGTTTGGTATAGTTCAGCCGTTATTTACTGGTCCAACCAGTGACCGAGATGTGGACCACTTAAAACCGGGCAATCCAATCCGGTCAGCTAAAAACTGGTTTTCTTTTTTATGTGTGATGCTCCAAGGCTTATGCGAGAGCCTCCTCTCCACCGCCACTGTCCATGCGCTAATCGTCCGCTGCTGTCCATGCATTCACCACTTCCTGCTGCCCAAGCACCCGCTATAGTACACCGTACATCTCTTCCTCCATTCCCTCCTCTTCTTCCTTCCTTCTTCCTCCTCCCCCTATCTCCCATAGCAGTACTTCAGTATGTTCTGGCATATCATCTGTCGGTACATTGGAACCGACAAGTCCAGCCATGGACCGATATGGGTCCAAAAAACAAAATTGAAGTCCCTGGTTTCAAATATGTTTTTTGTATATGATGTTGAATAAATTGGTGTTAGTTATTTTGTTACATGGACCTGGGAATGAACCTAAACATGTGAATTTGCAGTTATCTTATTCCTCAATTATCTAAAAATTCCTCTTCTTCACTTTGTCTCAGTATCACAAGTGCTAACTCATGGTTCATAGCTAGATTTTGAAGCCAAAAACCAAACTGCTCAAAGGATCAGTTGCACATACAGACTAAATTTCCATCAGTTTAACATAAAAATACATGTTATGTAACAATAGTTAATTTAAGCATGCAACCTAAGAAATGATATTATGACCCAAAAATCTTTTCTCCACTCCTGATCTATACATCTTGATTCTCCAAACTGTCACAAGACAATGTTATAGGGCAAGTTAACCAACTTACAACGGCACTAGTCAATCATAATGTTAGGCTCATCTAGCAATGAATATCTTAGCCACAAAAAAAATATTAACTGCTTACAAACCCCCTATGTTGTATAGTTGTTACACAAGGATTGTTTCTGTAACTTTTTGGAACTTCAATTGGAAAATAGTACTTAAACCTGCAATAAAATTTCCATTCATCATTTAAGAAATTAAAGTACTGTTGACAGGACCAACCTTAAATATCATCTGTCGAGATTGCTTTAACTATTTAGGAACTTCTACTATGTATGATGTGTCTTTTCTTTTCCTAACCAACTAGAGTAGATTGTTTCAACTTTCTTGTATAACAGAAAAAAAAAAAACCCTTAATGGTTGTTACTTTTCACGACAAAAACTTGGATCATATCAGGAAAAGGCTTGCTTACTATCTCTTTTATAACTCTCCAGATTAATACAAGCACCACATGTTTTTACTCTTTTATCATTGTACATCACAACAACATAATTAGGACAGGCTACACTTTTTTGAACCCGCCAGCCAACTTGAATATGTCAGATTTGAATGACTAAAATGCTTCCGTTGAAATTGAACCAGCAAAGTTCAAACTAAACATGGTGGGGATCCTTCAGGTTTACTTTCTGAATAGATAAACGTGAAATCTGATTACTAGAGAGAAATTGAAATTGTAGGTTTTACAGGTTTTCTATTTCCTTTAACACAAATGTTGTCGACCTTGTTATCATATATGCTTAATAGGTAAACTCTTTTCAATCCTAAAGCATAGATCCTCTGGTCATCAATACCTTGCTGTCATCATTATAACCTGCTCTACCTTCTAAAGGTATTCTTATTGCTACTGTCAACGGCAACTTTTAATATGATAAAATAACATTTAATTGGGTTAACTAAATCTGCTGACCCAAACAGTTGGAAAAATCAAGGGTTTTGTTGTTGTTGGCTAAATTGAATCCAATTGTGACTGAGATTTCCAAATATAATCATTAATGGATCAAGTTCACTTCAGCTTAAGCATATTTCATGTCAATCCTGAAACAACCCAATCCAGTCCACATAGATCACCGCCCCTACTGACATTACATTAATACCTTGGATGCAGGCTTATCGTCCTTGGTTCTGTATGCAAAAACTGCAAGTTAAATTTATCAAGAAGAATACTGCAAATTGTGAGTTGGATTAGAGATACGTGCACCTAATGCTAAAATACATAAGAAATTTCCGAAATATAACAATCAGATCAGCTTACGTTTATGCTTCTGATTCATGAAAAAAGCCCTAAAAATAATGATAGCATCGCGGACATCATGGTCCAAAATTTGAACACCCATGTCCAAGAAACATTACTGGGTAACTTAGAGAAGAACAACAATGATATCTTGAGACATTCTCAACATGCTTGATATAGGTTGAAAATAATTAGCCTGAAAATTAAAGATTTGGATTGTGTTTGCTGTTCATGTACAGTTTCAAACCCACAAAAAGAGGACAGGTGAGCAAGGCATACTTGTGTGGGAGCAATGCAAAATGGGGTCAAAAAGATCCTATTTCAAGTTCTTAGTAACATATATACCATTATATACCATTGTTTCTTTGCAAGAATTCTTCTACGACTTTAAAGTTCAAACTACACAATTGAAAATGAAATAACTGCTGTCAAAACCGTGCAAGGTGCATCCAATCCTAAGGTCATAGCTATATCAATTGTGAGGTTTTCTGTGCCTACTTTCCATTAATTCAAAAGATACAAAGAATTTGGAAGGAAAACCATAATGTGGGTTAATTTGAGGATATTACTCCACAAAAGTGATGACAGCAAAGTTGATAGTGTACCTGTACTGCAGCCATATGTGCTTGTACCTACTATACAAACCATGGGAAAGTTCATCTTTGCAATATCCAATGTTACTCAAAACTATTAATAGCTTTTTGTGGAAATCAGAAGCAGCAGCACGCCCACCATACAGAATAGATGAATCTTTCTCGAGACTATGCAGATATCCATTTTGCAAATGACTATTTTTTCTGCTTGATCTCTTCTGAGAAAGTTCAGTACCAATTCGTTCAAGACAACCTGAAACATTTGCACAATGGGAAAAAAACACATGATGATAATTCACAAACAAGATCTGAGCTACTATAAAGTGTAGTGGTCTAGCATACCTGCAAAATCCAAGAAAGAGTTAAGAAATGCAAGTCTAACCGATTCTTGAATTTCCTGAATATGTTCAAAGACGTACTGGTACTTAGTTGTTTCGTTCCTCAGACTCTGAACCATGCTAGAAGAGAAATAAATAAACTTTAGGATATAATATAATGAAAAAAATTAAACTATGTTAAAGAAACTGATGGTTACTGAATATCAATTTCAGCATCTTTTTCCCTTAATAACCAGGAAAATACTTCTCAAATTTATACACTAAGTAATAAACATACAAACCCATCAAAAATAGCATCTGCAAGTAGCCAATCAATATTAAGCTATAGTGAGAGTCAGATTCCGAGCTTGCTGTCGGTTAAGTTTACTGTAGTGGACTTACCAATCGGTTAGCCAATCAATATTAAGCTACAGTGAGAGTTAGATTCTGGTACTCATCGTACTTTTTAAAATTTTCTTCTCTTCTTCTACCTATGATGTTTCTCCTTCCCACTCCCTGCTATGTCGTCACCTCACCACTGCTGATTCTCCTCCTTTGCTGCTCATCTTCATCGCTGCATCATGCCACAGCTCACGGTATTGAACTTATATCTGTTTATCTTTGAGATAGATTCTCGCATTTTAGTTCACATTCATCTGTGCGTTGTTAATTTAAGCTTGATTTTTGCATGCAATCTATCTTTGTGAGATTTCAGTGTAAAATTTGCATGTAAATTCTCTCATACTATAAATACAAAAGGTTATCTCTGACACTAAGATTGTAAAGAGAGTGAAAAGGTCATCCTAAGCCTGCAAATGGAAGTTGTAAAGAGATCAATAGTGCCAAATTAATCCAGTCTTGTCAAATTTCTGAATCATGCTAACCAAAAAACATATGATCTGCCATGGTTTCATCATGTATTAATGGGTACAATATGTAACCAGTAATTATAAGAGAAACTAGTCAAGATTTAAAACTAGTCAAGTATGGGATCATATGGTCCAGAACCAGTCAATATTTAACTTTCCTAATATTTTTAAGCTGACACAACCGGTATGGTATGAAACTAGTCAAGATTTAAAAGCTTGTCCGTCACCATAATAGAGAAAATTAGTCAATCATAGCATTTGATACCATGGCGATGCTACTAGAAAAATGCATATCATGTGAGAAAATTATCTTTTGTAAGTGGATCATGACATATTGATGTATGTTGCTAATGTGTACTGTGCTATGATCTGCTTTCAAGGTATAGCTTGACATGACATAATTATTGGGCCTTGGTCTTGATAAGCATATCATGTGTTGATTAGGAAAGATTGTAACAACTAGAATAGTCCGCATCGGAAGTGAAGAATTATTGTGATCGTTTATAAGGTTTACTATTATCAATTTGGGCTGAAGCAATTTAAATTACATGGTTTTAGCCCCTATTAAGTAATGGAGTCAGTAGTGGAGCCAAATCATGGAAAGCACAAAAATAATTCATGTACTTGACTTTAGGTGCATCAATGTGGAAAGATTTATTCAAAAGTACATTTATACAATATTACCATTAGCCCAACATTGTTATTCCTCCAAGTTCTATTTTAAGATGTCCTTCAACTGATAAATTTGACATCAAATAAACAAAGATTCAAAGCTTCAAGCCTATTCACATGAGCCTATAAGCTTATGCCATGATAAAACACAAATAATGGATCCTATAAGAGAAAATCATATGTTATGATCTCCATTCATTCAGACCGGTATGTTCTGGATGGTATTTTCCGGTTCGGAGGTGAATGAAGATGTAGTAAGTCTTCTGAATCAACATTACCACTCGATTCAAGCCCCATTTTTATTTATTTTTTATTAGGTTACCCCTGCTGACCTCTCTCTTGATTTCTATTCTAGCATTTGCCCCCCTCGCACTGCTCGTCCCTCCCCTCTGCTCGTGGCATTCATATATAGCCCACTGCTTGTGCTACCTGCCGCTGCCGATACACCTGGTACTCCTCTCCTCCTCCCCCACTATAGCCGCCTCCTCCCCTCTTACTTCTTGCCCCCTTCCTCCTCTTCCATGCACACACACACACCCCTCCCCCTCCCAACCCCCTTTGGTACCATGATACGTACCAACATACCACGTGTTAGTATGTCGGTGCATACTAGACTCATGCCAGCCCACCCATAGACCAGTAAGGATCCGATACCCAAGATGGCAAACCTTGATGATAACAAAATTCATACTCAAAATCAGCCAGCAAAAACTGTCATTTTTATAAAATTGGAAGAAGTTACAGGTATCACACATAGAAGAGAAAGAACTCACATATCAATCTGATCCATAGCTGATATTGTCATCGCTTGAAATGCAAGGGGCAAGTAAGAAATTGCATAAGGAGATCTGTTACGCTCTAGAGTAGTCAAAGGAGTCCATGTTTCATCTTTGGAAATCTCCTTGGTTGTTGCCCTCATCCATGAGCAGAGCCTCAGAATATATATCTTTGTGATCTCAAAATAAAGGGCGTGCAAAGCTTCGACTGGAAGGGTCAGGAAAATACACTAAGAATAATTTTAATAATTCAACAAGAAAATTCTAATGGAAATTTTTGTTACCAGCAGATGAAGGAGCAGACTCTTTGCTCTCCAGTGTCTGGCATGCTTTAGCGATCTCTTTTATAGCATCACTCATATATGGTCGTAGAATGTTTGATTCATCAAAATCTCGGAAAGTACTTTGGACCTGTCAAAAATATTAGCTCAGCTATTAATCATTTCCAGAATTTGTCATATATAAATCAAAATGAAAAGATAACAGTAAAACAAAGTATGAAAGAACATAGCCACATGTGCAGGCGCACACATACACACACATACATATACATATATGTATGTCACAAACTCGACAGTTGACTTCTAGTAGATGTGGGAATCCCCCTCTCCCCCCCCCCCCCCCCCCCCCTCCTCCTTCTTCCTCCTCCACTGCACTGCAAGGATCACATCCGCATAGATAATCCTCCATTTATTTGCCCCAGTGGAATCAAGTTATTAACATCGACCGCCACCCCCTATCATCTTCTCTCCCTCATATGCTTCCTCTTTTCTTCCCTACCTCTTGTTTCAGCCCTCTCTTCATTGGTGCTCCACCACCGCCAAATGTCCTCTCTTCCCCTTTATTTCTCCTCCCTCTTCTTCAATCCTGTTCTCCATATTCCAGCACCCTCAACCACCACAAAGATAATCAGGGAGAAGGGTGCTAACAAGTCAAATGTAGAAGATGATTGTTTCGATGATGGCAATTCAACGTAAAAATGTGGCAAGGGCATTCGACGTAAGAGAAAGTGAGAAATAAGGACCACTAGACAACAAAGAAGACTAAAGATGAGTGCAAAAACATCCAAGTTCAAGGCCCTAAAAAACTGAAAGCAGGAAATTGATTCTAACGAAACAAAAAAGATGAAGGGCTAAAATCAAGTAATGGAGAAGACAAGAACATGGACGATATTGATGGTGATGTGACGGACCTTTATGATCATAAGAGCTCTCAGATTGATAGATGCTTAAATTTTGTTTGTTTTGTTATTTAAATATGAACTAATTAACATGATGATTGAGTGCTCTATTAATGTATAGAAACATGTAATTTGGTATTTTGGTGGTAATCTTCTTGCATACATAATGATATAAAACCCATGGTTTGATTGAAATTCTTGTTTTCATGACTATCTTTATCCATATAATTTTTACAATATAAGCACCTCAGATAACAAGAAATCTTGGCACTTTACAGAGCTTAGTTCTTTTCAGAACACTAATGAATAGTCATTTAAAAACCTCAAGATGCCTATGCTAAGCTCACATGGACTACCACACATCAAGTAGCATCCTATACATCAAAACGCATATGGAATCGTAGCCAACTGGAAAAGCAGGGATCAAGGATAATAACCGCAAGATAGCCATTTTTAAGAATCAGAACAACAAGAAATTAAAAATTACATATGGAATAAGTACTGCCAGATAGCCATCTTTACGGCTTTGTTGTTGTTGTACATGAAATAAGTACTGAGGCAACTAATCTTAATGGTGTTACATATAAACAAACATGTTTGTGGTATGTTAGAGATAGCATTAGTTGAGAATGAAATAAGACAAGATGTTTAAGATTGCTTGGAGATGTTCCATGAAGACAATTTTAAAAGAAGTCTAGTAAGAGTCAGCAATGCTGTGTGAAGCAAAGAAAACCAAAGAAGACAAACAAAAGAAAATAGTAAAAGAATCAAGTCTTCAGAATAATTGAGTGTTGTCCTAAATAGTGAAAAAACAATCCATCTGGTCACATATAAAGAATTGGCATAATTGAGCAGCCTTTGCTTAAATTATTCAGCAAGAAATTATACTGTTAGCAAGTGACAACAACAAGAACAAGAAAAACTATTTTATTCACCATGAAAACATATTCTTCCACACAAACAAAAAGTAAAAATTGTATTGAAGAAATTAATATGAAAAAGAGCCAGTTTCTTAAACAGGTAGAATAAGAAAAAAATTATGTAGCCGCCTACAGAAACTTGAATTCCACACACACGATAAAATATTTAGGAAAATGCTCTATAACAAAGTAACAAGGATACCCTTTGTAATCCAGCATCCATTTACAATTTTCAAACTAATGCATGAATGAGATTTCTAGAGATGCAAATAAAGATGTCAGCTGTTACTATACCTTCGCCTCAAATGCAGTTATAGTACCCTGAATCATGGCTGCAACTTCTTCAAGAGTATGAGTGGAATACTTGATCTCACCAACTTTTTCCTCATTCTTACTCAAGGCAGGCTTAGCATTTGTCTCTGAATCAAGAAGCACACCACCAGTGGTTACCTGTAAAGATTTTCATATCTATGTGGATCAGGAAGGTTCATTCCTATCTTATAAATACAAACACATATAAATTTGCAAAATCGATGACTGTGGCTCAGTATCCCCAATCCCAACAGGGAAAAGATGAAAGATGAAGGCACATCCCTTGAAACACAAAGCCATTAATGTCTTTCTCAATAACAAGATACTATAGGGTAAAACCTAACAAAAGTGTTAAACAAAAAACATGCTCATAGATGTAATTTTCTTAAAACAGTTCCACCATTGCAGAATATTTCAACCATTTAGAACTATTACAGAAGGAAAAGATGAATGATACATAAACATACCTTTGCAAATTTTCCACTGAAAACAGATAAAGATAATCTCCAAAATGCCGGTATATGATGGATGAGTACAGAATTTAACATATGGATGTACCTTCCTCTTAAAGCATCCACTTCTTCCACGTCTGGATGCATGTCTACCTCAGGAGAGTCATCCAAGGGTGACTCTGTGTCTAGCTGAGTAAAACATAATATACAAGTAAAAAGAAAGTCAAAATATAAGCGCAATAGAAGAATAAACAAGTAATTACAACAATAATATGGATAAATTAAAGCAACTCCAAAAACTAACTAGAATCTGTGCTTGCATTATACACAAAGAATGTTTAATTTATCACAATCCTATCTGAGGTTCACAATTTCATGTACTGGTCAGCGTCCGACTCATACCATACCAGCCCATAACAAGTTTCAAAAAAAGCCTAAAAAAGGCTGAAAAAACAAAAGAACTGCTTGGTACACGGCTATTCCATCCTATACAGGTAGTACAGGCATTGAACCAGGTGTCCCAGCCAATACAGGCCCTATGTTGGGTGCTTACAAGTATGTTGTCAGACTGATAAACACCACCAATACCAAACCATACTAGGCAGCGGAACCGCAAACCATGATCTTCTCCTCAATCATATTCGTGAAACATCATACATAAATTTTAAAAGAAGTCATTGATTGTACCATAGATGTTGCAAGCATGGTTTGCAATACTGTACCATACCGCTCGGTATGGGCGGTACATACCGGTCCGATAGAGGACTGGTATGGATGGTACATCAGTACACCTTAGTGTACCATGTGTCGGGACACTCAGGACAACTTGGTACAGTTCGATACGTACCATACTGACAGCTAATCAGTACACCGGTATGATACGGTATTCAGAACCTTGGTTGCAAGTACATAATAGCTATTTCAAGTTTTGATAGTTCATAATCCACTATACGAGTAGCAAGAAATCCTTCTGGACCTAGAATGTCAACCATATTCTTACCAGTTTATTGGAGTCTTCCTGAAGTTGCCTCCATCTTGCATCAGATTTGACTTTCTCTCGAATCTCATTATGCAAAATTTCCATCTGACCCTCATGATTTAGAGTGCACTTTTCAAGCAAACTTCGAATCCTCCGATTCTAGCAAAAGATATAAAACTCAGGAGCCTTACCATAACATAAGACAAGAATTAACTTAGCATGAGCATGAAACTGCAAAGAAAAACAATCAGATGTGTCTGAATTTTTCTAAAAGAAACTATTCGATATAAACCTGAATATTAAGATAACGCCAGACAGGATCTGAACTGGGCTCCAGCTCCAACAGAAGCCTAACAATGTTCTCAAGCTAGAAAAAGCACATGACAGAAACTAAAGGTAAGATATAGTGCAATAGTTAATTAAAAGCAACAACAGATACAGAATTGAAAGTATAATCCTCAAAATGATAATGAATGTAAAACTTCGAATATGAAATCTTAATAGTGCAAAATTCTTGAAGTATTAGATTGATAATGTTACCAAGCATACAGGACAAACAAAAATGTGGCAGACATTAGACATCTTTTTAATGCCATCAATGATGGTTAACACTCTTCCAAAAGCGACAACAAAGCAATGTGCAGAAAACAAGAAGTAATTACTTGGACTATATTCAATCCATATTCCATAAGATATCACCACAGCATGAGAGCAGGGTAAGAAAAAAGCAAACTGGGAGGAAAAATAGACGGATGGGGTTTACTTCAATTTGCTATATTTTTTTAACTCTGTGCATCTAAGAATCACATATAGGTTTCTTATTGTCACAAATGCACCATATTGCTTCAAATGACCAAGATAAATCAAGCTTAACATGCATAAACACAGGACGCAATAAAATTTACAGAACATCCTTTTCCAATTTTTCATCCCTAAACATTGTTTCATCATCTAAAAACAGGAAAGGAGCCAACTTACATCAGCTAAGTCAAGCTCTGGATCTTCCATTGATTTATAAAGCATCCCTCTAAATTCATGCATTACTTTTTCCACTTCCTCAAGCACACGTTTCAGTATACCAACCTGCAAATGAGTCCATAAACAAATTGAGAACTGTTGAGAGAGTCTTGCTCAAAAATAATATTCAATACAAATTACAAATGAAGAAAATGAACATACAAACAAGCAAGAACTTGTTGTACAGAGATATTAACAATCGACTAGGACTCCTGAGATGCCTCGAGTAAAAAGTCCATGTCAAAGAAAAGGGCAAGTTAGTGTCTAAGGCTCCTGCCAATCATGTTGTGATGAATCCTAAGAGACCTATTTACTCTAAATCTTCGATATAATGAGCCAGGAGGTCTATTGAGCCCTCTCTTGACAATATGAAGCAAAACAACTCCATGGGCTCTCCGTGTGGGCCAACACATGTTGAGACAAGGGTTGCCTTATGCACAGCAAGATGAATTAGGTCCATGTCAAAATATCAGCTGGTTATGAGTTGGAACTTCACAAGGACATCATAGAGAGTTGAAGACGAGTTTGGTTAGCATATGTTTGATGACCTCAGCATATGGAGAATGATTAGTCCCACATAGAGAGTTGAAGACAAGTTTGGTTAGCATATGTTTGATGACCTCAGTAGTCATTACTCGTAACTTGGACGAGCATTTTAGGCCACGCAGTGTCTACATTTACCAAGTGAGCCACTGCAAATAGAGGTCTATGGAAGTTCAATGGACGCGTATTATATATAAATAGGATTAGCGATTATCATTGAATAAAACTTATCTGTCCACAACATATGAAATAGAACGAAAGTTTAAATCCAATCCAAGTTTGCAGAAAAGAGTATATTTTTCAAAATTGACTAAATAAAAGTATATCATTGGGGAATCAATGCTTTGTATTCTGTGTTTATGGAGAGAAATAACAAGAAAAAAAACAAAAGATATGCTGCTGTTTTTTCAAAGTAGCAAGGATCATTGGAAAAATGTCCAAACCCAATGATTTCACAAAGCAAAGGATACTAAAGGGGAAATATTATTTCACTTGTCTTGAATAACAGACCAAAACAAGTAAGAGAAATTGATTTGAGATGAGACAAACAATGGAGGTTAGAGATGGCTCACCAAGTATCTAAGGATTTCCCATCAAACTTTATCAAGACTACCCAAGAATTATGAGAAGTACAGAAAAGTGACAAACAATAGTCAAAGTTATTTCCTTTACAAGCAAAAAAAAAAAAGAATCCCAAGGTCTCTCTTCTGGTTTCCCAACACAAAGCTTACACAATAGCAGATGGAACATAAACTACATTGACTGCATAATGGGTTTAAGAAAATACTGAGCTATGAATATACGTGCACTCAACTTATGCATTTACTTTGTAACTCAAAATCACATATTTGATAAATAATTGTTAGATGCTTATGAAATATGTCATCAATACTCTTTGTAAGCATTTTGTTTACATCAATACTCAGTACCCTGAGCATTTTGCTTTCTTCGGCAGTAACTTTTCAACTATAAAGATGAATATATGATAAGAGGTTGTTTGCATATTGTTTGTTTTGAATATTTTAAGTATCAAAGATTGATACAATTAATAGAATGATCTTATTAAATTTATCATCAGCATTTTCTTTATCATTCTTGACATATTATATGAGTAAAAGTATTTTTTTCAACTATCAAAAAGTTAGAAGTGTTTCAACTATTTGTCATGTATCATCATATACGACTAACTATTCTAACACTATCAAATGTCAAAGTTTGTCATATAATAAAACCTATACGTAGGAACAAATATCGTTTATAGAAGGCTTCACAATAATTAGAATATTGGCATTTTTCACTTACAATTGATGTGAATAATCTCCATAGTTGTTGTATAAACTTGTTTATGAAAAAAAAGAAAAGGAAACCTATCAATTTTAATTCATTATGCTTATAAAATAAGATTTTCAATGACATGCCCAAAGAAGACCTTTAGAGGCTATGGTGAATTAAGCTTTAGATATACAACAACAATAAAATTTACCCTTAATTAAAAATTATGAACAATGAAAGAAAGGTAGAGGAAAACCTAAGAGAACTAAATAAAAAAGAATAAAAAAAAACATTTGATAGCTCTAGTTAGACTAATGATATTACCCTTGATAAAGCTATGATGGGAAAGCCAAATAAATAGTTGGGACATTGCAGCAAGTTGTTGTTACTTTATGAAATAAGGGTCTGCACATGGATATAAAGTGTTTTTGTGAATGAGTGGTACCTAGTCGATCGAATTGTGATCCCTCTGTCAAAATATTGTTAGAAACATCCTTCATGACTAGAGTTTTTCTAGACCTCCAAAGAGCTAATATAAGTGAAACACTAACTGAGAATAATGAAATGATACCAAGAGATGCGCCTTAAGAGTCTACACTCTACAATGTATTATATATAGGCTACTGTTGAACTCAACAAACCCGAATCACCACTGACTAACATACAAAAATACCTGACAATAAAAAGGAACTAAAAGGAAAAAAATGTCTTATATGTCCATGAATGTTCATATCACTGTTTATGAAGGCCGTATGTGAATGTACGCAATGTAGCTACCCGTGCAAATGGCTAACCAGCCTGGACATATTATAGGATTCCCAAATGTTAGCTTTAGCCATCGGTAGTCTACATCCCATTGTAGAGTCTACACTCTACAATGTCTTATATATAGGCTACTGTTGAACAAACCCGAATCACCACTGGCTAACATACAAAAATACCTGACAATAAAAAGGAACTAAAAGGAAAAAAATGCCCTATATGTCCATGAATGTTCATATCATTGTTTATGAAGGCCACATGTGAATGTACACAATGTAGCTGCCCGTGCAAATGGCTAACCAGCCTGGACATGTTATAGGATTCTCAAATGTTAGCTTTAGCCATCAGTAGTCATCCCATTTTGAAGAGAAGTGATCATGTCACTCACCATTATATCATAGGCAGTCCTTTCCAAATGTCATAATTTTCTTCATTTCCTTCTACAACAACTAATTCTTCAGATCGACACTAAATAACTAACAATTTAACTGCTTAAGTCAGCCAAATTTTTTTTTGTATCATACCCATTTCTTCTACCAATCTTGCTTTTGAGAATCAGACTGGAGAACAATATATGATGATTTATGGAATAAGAAATACCAATAAACTTTGTACAATGATGACAACCAACATAAGGCTGATATCTATCTTCCATAAAGTGTGGTCAGAAATATAGAGCTTACATGAGAGGGAAGAACAATAGACTTTGCTTTCCTGTACTCTCTAACAGCTAAATCATATTCGCCTTTAGCAATGCTCCCACGAATTGAACTTGGCAGATTGAACAGCGTTCGAAACCTCTGAAGCATTCCTTGAACTGATCTGATTTTCTCAGCTTGCACCTAATTATTATCAGGAAAGATGTGAAATAATGATCATAAGGCTAGGCAATCATCCTCAAAGAAAAAGATTAGGATATGAGCCTTCCAAATATGAAATTTTAGTTTTTACCTGCCTCTCAAATAGAGGTTGAAATGCATGGTTTGCAACTTGACTAATATTTTGGGTGGCTTCATACAGGCGAGCAGTACCTGCACCCTCTGGATCATCTTCTATCTGTCTCAGCTTTGACTGAATATCTACCAAACACAATTGACTTCTTACAATATTGGAAGAAAACTATCCAAAGTTAACAAAGAAACTCAAGAAAATCGTAAGATGAGAAATGAAGTTCATCAAAAGTGTTAAACGATCTTGTAAAGTACCATCAATTGTGGTCTTGCAAGAGACGAAGCAATCAAAATTTTCTTTTACCAACTGTTTTTTCTGCTGAGTCCTTCCTTTGAGATCATTTTTTAATGTAAGGGCACCAGATTCTAAATCCGCAGCACTTGTCTCTTGGTGAACCCGTGAAAGAAAAATCTTGGGGTCAAAGTGAGGAGATGAAGAGATTACTTTTTCTGCAAAAAAATACAAACTATGCAATGATGTTGAGTTATCAAGAGCATTGAGAATCAAGTTACACATAAAAGCACAAACTCTACCATTAATGTGTAAGTGTTAGTTGTAGTCAGATATGTTAAGGATTAGACTCATATTTGGGCTTCCATATGCTTTCAGTGTTGCTCCATAATCATGCTTAACATATGACTAAATTTCAAAAGGTTTATAGACAAACCTATATAATCAACTACATCAAATCAGATAACGGATATACCAAAAAACAACTTGTGATATAAGTGAAACTTTCAAGCATAAATAGGCAGATTCAGAAAAATGAAAATTTGATCGAAGTTAGGCCATTGAGAAGATAACTTTAATACAGTTATATCTAGTTCTCCAAGAGAGGACACAGAAAATGCAGAGTTGGTAATGGGCCAGGCGCAGGCTAGTCCTATAAAAGCCCAACCTGCTCCAACTGTTTGTTAGGCCTGGGTCAGCTCAAGTCCATATCAAAAGGCATTTAGCCTGACTATATAAAACGCTGGGGCCAGGACATGCCTGATGACCCAAGTAGTGAAACAAGCTATCATTTCATTCAGAAAACACCACTACTAGAGCAACAACTTTGCTCCTCTACTATTCCACCACTATAAAGCATCCTAGGTAACCCTGGCATATGTCACCACCACCATTTCCCCAGCTTCCCTCTGTCATCTTCCCTCTTCCTTCGCTTCAACAATAGTAGTAGCATAACAATTTCACAGCATTGTTGGAGATAGTACAGTTCTCAGTGCCATCCTTCTGCCAGGTTGGTGGAGGCTATAAGTGAAGTCATCATGGAAGAGATGGAGTATGCCCTGTAAGGCATGCTAAGATAAGGCTTGTGAACTTGGTATCTGATGAATTTGGAAATTGAGCAGGGCTTACCACTGGGGTATTATCCAGCAATGAGGGAAATACGGACCACATTGCTGTTGCGTTGTCAAGGGTCTGCTCAAAGCAGCTAACATAGAGGATGATACGAGCAGGCAGATGGAGAAGCCAGGGGTAATATCCCAAGCAAGGCTCCTTCCACTATCCTTGTTGATGGGGTCGTGCTGCAGTGAGGTTTATTTGTTGATGACAATCATGGAGAAGATGCTGATCAACTCGAGGAGAGGCATTGGTGGCCAACACCAATAGCAACTAGGAAGGAGTGCAGATCCTGTGGACTCAAAGGAGTGTCTCCTTTTTTTCCTTTTCATGGCTGGAGGTCGAAGAGAAGCATGACTCTATATGGACTGAGCTTTCGATAGATCCAAGTCACAGTAAGCCACATAGAGTTGAGCTCAGAAAACTCAGATGAGCTAATCTGAGCTAGCTCAATCAACACTTGGAAGCCCATACACCTTAGCCCTAGCCTGGCTCAGATGCGGATCAATAAATAGACTAGTGAAACAAATATTGTATGAGTAAACTTGAGTCTCGCCTTGCAAAACCTTCACATCTCTGAGCTTGAGTGTAGCGAAGCTACTAGTGGTCTGAGTGATGATGACTTAGCCTTACTTGTCTTTACCATAAGCTGCAAAATTTATTCTCCTAAAGCTGTCGGTAGGGATAAGAGAGGGTATTTGCAACCAATTGCTTCTCAAGGATGGCAGTTTCCCTTTACAGTAATTAGGTATCCTTATAGCTCCTAGAAGAATCCTATTTTTGCTCATAATTATATGGTGCAGAATTTTTTAGATCCAAGATAGGTGTTTTAGAGGGTGCCATGCTTCTCCAAGCTAGCAAGATTTTTTTTTTATTAATTCTGCTTTGAATGTCCCTCCTTTACATTCATTAAGTGTTACTTGCATACCTGAGGCTGCTTTGAATTGCTTAAATCAATTTATTAGAAATTTTCTATGAAAATTGGAGATAATGTCAAGGGTACACATTTGATCTCTTGGAATATTGTTCCTAAGCATCTCAGGGATTTGGGGATTAGGAATATCCACACTAACAAAATTTATCTTCAAGCTAGACATGTCTAAAATCCACCTTAATAGTGTTGATGAATTTGAGTTCTGGTTAAATTAATCTTCAAGCTAGACATGTCTATTTGGGCAAGGATTTTCAAAGCTAAGCATGTTCTGGTTAACTTTTGGAATTTGAGTCACCCTCCTAATATTAGTTGGAACTGAAGGCTTTTCCTTAGAGGACTCTTGAGGATTTAGGATCTGAGCTCTTTAAATTAATTGGTGATGACTCTAGTATTATTTCAATTCGAATGGCTGAGTCCTTGATACTCCTACTGGCTTAGGGCCTCCTTTCTGTAGAACTCCTCCATTATGCATGATCAGAGACCGATCACTTATTAGGATTGACACTATGTTTGGCCCCTTGCTTGTGATGATTATGGGAATTGGCATACCTCCTAATCTTAGTGATGGTATTTGACTATGGAGATATGATAGAAATGGAATGATGTCCACTGAATCTGATTTTAATTTTATTTTTTTCCCAAAGCTTGGAACATTCAGATGATAAGGACCAGCAGCGGATCTTGTGGAAGCTTCCTAGACCTGAAAAGGTGAAGATTGTTTGACGAAATCTTTTGCACCATGACCACTTGACATCTGATGGTGCTTATTGACATCTGATAAGCTGGAACTTTGTGCAGCAATGACCTTGAATTAAGCACCTATTTTTCAATTTTCTTTCTCTGCTAGAATGTGGTTTCTATGTGAGGAAAAATTTAGCATTGGTTAAATGAGAAGAGTGATGGTATGTTTGCTGATCCCAATGTTATGAGGACTATGATTGCAACTGTACGTTGGCAGATTTGTAATTTTCCTGATGACACCATCTTCAATGATACAGTTTGTAACCCTGTGGCTATGTTTTGTACAGTCCTTGCTGATTTACAAGTGCTGTATGTATGGTCTTATTCTGAAGGACAACGGAAGATATGTTGAATCTTTCTTAAAATTGGGGAGGCCTCAGTTAGGGTGGTGCAAGCTTAATAGTGATGTTTCTCGTGACTAAAATTGCAATGGCAGGACTAGCTTGTAGTTAGGAATTGTAACACACCTTGTACTTTTGGTGGATGTGAGTTTGTTGATGATAGCAACAGCCTATACTGTGAAGGATACAATCAAGGAAGGACTTCGAAAGGCTTTGCAAGATAGCATACTACATATTTCAACATTCTTGTGGACATCCTCAACCAGAAGTCTCCTCCTTGGAGAATACTTGATACAATTAAATACACTAATGCTACAAGAGATTTTTTTTTTTGGCTTTAAAGTGGAAGCACTGGGGCTGTCCACTGGTTGGCAAGCTTTACTATAGTTAACAAGGAGAATGAATTTTCCCTCCAGTTTGATGTTTTCAATTCACTTAGATGCTCAGGGTGAATTTTGTAATCATTTATTTAATTTAATATAATGTTCCTTTTGGGGAAAAACAACTTTTCAAGATATTTTAGATCCTTCAACTTTTTTGATTGGTTAAGGAATACAGTTTAAGCAGTCAAAATGTACAAAATTTATTACATAACTTACTCTAAGAACAACAAGGTAATGATGACAGAAACTCAAAACACTATAGACTTGAGGACCCTGTGATATATTAGTCACACCATAAAATCAACAGATCCTACGTAGCTATGCAAACCTCTCAAACTTCAACATCTTAGAACTTGAAAACACATGAACACACCAAAACTTGGATGAATAGCAACTTAAGCATGAAAAACCAATAAAGTAAAACACAGCAAACAAGATGAATTACAACTATCCACAAGGAAGCAAAACAAACAATACCTCGTACAGTAGGATCTAAAGTACCAGACCTTTCTCTTGAAACTGGAGAGCTTACTGAAGCATCAGTAATGAGCCTCAATGATTTGTTATCAATTACCCTGATAGATACACAATTGGAGCTATTAAGACCAATAGAGGTGAAATCCACACAGAAGTAACCAAGACAAACCAATGGACGCAATCCAAGCAATAATGAAAAGTATCAACAAGATCAGATTGTGTTACTTGTTTTTATGCAACTTCAGCAAAATGTGCGTATGCATGTATCTGTATATAAGGAGAACTGAAATAGAATTCTATGAAGAGGATTAAAGCCTCAACACTATCCCCTCAAAACCATCCATGAAGGCTTCAAGATGAAGATCAATTCCATTTAACATGATCTATGGTGTTCAGAACACTTGAAACAAAAATTTACATAGTTTAGATATATTTTGAAGGTTCATCAAACTAACAAAAATGAAATTGTGCAAAATACATTCAAGCACGAAAGTGAAATCCAAACTATTTCAATTAATGATCCAAATAACTGATGTAATCAAAGACAATGTTAAAAAAAAAAAGGTTGAACTGAGATGTACCGGTGGGTATTTATTAGACCAACCAGGAACTTATATACAGACTAATGAAATAAATCAATCGATACTATAGTAAGCCTATCAATTAAGCTTGGATTTTACAAAACATTGCATTATTCTCTGAAATCGAGGTAAATCCAATGTTATTTTCTTCAGTTTATTTGCTTATTCTTAAATATCAATAATGATAAATAGATTCATATTCTGGTTTAATGTTTAATTCGAATTCATGTTTTTCTTCTTCAACCGACCTCAAGATAAAGGCTAAGCCCTCATGTATTGGTTAGATCTATGTGGATCTAGGCTAGATCCGTGCTAATCTGATCAAAATCAGAATAGATCTAGACTAGAATGGTGTGGATACAACCAACTTGACATAGAACAAGGGTAGATCCATGTGAATTCAGTCAAGATCGGCGTACTCTAATCTAGATCCATGTGGATTTGACCAAGATCAATGCAGATCTAAGTTTGATCCACATAGATATAGCTAAATCCATCTATATCTGTGGAAGACTACTTACAGTCATCTAGGATTTATATCATATGTAACTTGTATTTACAAGCTTTTGGCGCATATTTGTAATGCATGGTCTTAAACACATGTTGAATCATTATTGAGTAATTTACACACAAAATTAGGTTTTAAAAGGATTTAGATGGCTCTAGAACTGGAATTAGTCAATATGATTGGTACCAACCAAGGTTCTCAATTTCAGTCTATACCAATATACCAAGCCCTGCTCGGTACGGTACGCATCGAGGCGTAATGATCAAAATCCGGGACGTATCAACCAATACACCTTGGTAATGATCGAAATCCGAGCGTACCGATCGGTACGCCTCAATAACGATCAGATTTCGACCGTTACCACCCGGTACAGACCTCATATCAGTCAATACGGGGTCAAAACACTAGTACTGCCCAGTAGAGGGCGGTCCGCGTGCCGGTATCCTCTCGGACCAGTACGTACCGCCCATACCAGGCGATACACATCAAAATTAAGAATCCTGGTACCAACCATTTACAAGTGTTGGTACAACATGTACAGGTATCCTGTTGATTCAACAAAGGTTTGTTTTTATTATAGAATTAAGATTTGGAACTTAAATGCATAAAAGAAATCCACTTGTTTAATACTTTTATATTATTTATCAAATCCAAACATATTCCTTCATTAAAAGTTAAAACTCCTTAATTTTTGTAAGAATGTTTTAGCTTTTTTTTCCATTTCTAAGACTTCTTAAATGTGTAGTCTTCAAGAAAGATTATCTGCAATTTCTAGTTTCCATGTTCTGATCTTGAAGTAACAAGTAATCCTCTTTTACAGTGGCATTGAAGTTTTGCTAATTGAACTGTTTTGTTCGATAGGTTTGATTCATGGATCAAAAATAAAATAGAAGATATTGTGCATGATAAAGGATGACACAGACAACCATAAGCGTTGACAAATTTTTTCCAACAATTAAACGACACAAATTTAGAATGTAAACTAAAACCAATAAAACCCAACAAATAAATTGATGGGCTTAACAATTGCAAAATATATACATAAATTCATTCAACTTATTGCGATCTAAAAATAATTGGGTCGATGCATAAAAAGAATCAACCTGTTTAGAACCTTTATTACTGACCAAATCAGAACATATGCTATATTGTTAAACAACTTTTTTTTTTGTCCACTTCATTCATATATAAAAATGTGTTAGCACGTACCTTATTTTCATTTATAAGTTTTTCTAATCATAGTAATGTGTCATTGATTTGCAGTTTCTGTGACTGACATGAAGTGGCAGGACCGAAGCCATGATTATTTTTCTCCCTACTTACAGTGGCATTGAACTTCTGCTAATTGAACTAACTAACTAATTTATTGCTGGATTATCTTATTCATGGTTTGGGAATTGTAAAAAAATACAACAAATGATAAACAGATCACATGGAGAGAAGCATAGCAGTGATATGCTTTCCAACATTGGATGATGCAAATTGAGAATGTAAATTAAACCCGACAAAAAACCAACAAATAAACCAATGAGGATCAACCTAAAAAAAAAAAATTATAAGCATATAATGGTGTTATCGTAAACATCAATGCCACCATAATGTAGTTACCCTAGTCCAAGTGGATCCAAAACTTCCACACCACGAGGTAAAGACTGCAAGTTTGCAAGCCCCTTGCGAGCCATTGGAGCTGTTTTTTGTTCAAGACCTTGTGCACCTGGTGCTGCCCGTGTTTCACGCATTTCTCGAACTCTGCGAGCAAGCTGAAAAATAAAAAAAAAAGGAAATGGGTCATTCATATTTTACCTTATCATGGTAAAAACATCCGTACAGCAATAATTCAACATTGTATGTATGCTCAAGAACATCAAATCAGTTACCATAACTACTGTTTCAATGACGGCTTTCAAGTTAAACTGATCCTGGTCAGAGGACCTATGTCATGACAAGTATTGAGCAACATAAGGAACAAATTAAAAAACAAGGGAAATAGTTAGACTCAGATTGGAAGCAGTTAGAATTGCATCAAATTCTGCCCAAAGCAACCAGATTCCACCATCTTTTGACTAATTCAGCAAATTTTAACAAGTTATGAAGAAGTCCAGTAGTTTTCAACAAATCATGATGGGCACTGCCAATTAGTTCTCGTGCTCCGAGCCAACCATTGCGTAGAACCAATCCGGAAAATCCAAATCCCAAACTGATCCTAACCCGATCGCACATTAAGCTTCAGTGTCATTCCAACCAGAATATATTCATCCATAACATGGCACAACAATTCAAGATCCTTGTATGTAGTTTTCTTAGGAACCACCCTACACCTGAAGTCTACATCCTTCCTTCTTGATGAATCCCCTAAAATTACTGCTTATGTTGTTAAGATACTCCCAATTAAAACCGGTTGGTCCATGCCATCAATGTAGGCCTAATTCACCCGTCATGCTTGATTCCTTTTTGAGATAAGAAACACAGTAAATAATATGTTATTTTCTAAAATAACATTCTTCTGGAACTTGGGTGAATTAACGTGCTCACAATATCTATCATAAAAAGTAAAACACAAGTTGAATGCTTTCTGGTAAGAAGGTATTAAGTTTTCCCATCGAAAACTTTCTGAATATTATGGCAGAATATTAAGTTTTTCTCAATTTCTCCTACACCTGTCAACTTTATCTTTTCAGCCCATTTCTAGTATCCATTTCGAAGATCATAATAGAGCAGAATTCTTGCCATCGTATGGAATAATAGTGCGATACTAACAATAGGGAACTTTGTTATGCTCGATCTCAAAGAGGAAAAAGAGAAAACTAATATACTCTAGAGATTAGACTAAAGACCAAGAATTTGATCCATAATTCCACTAACGTTCTCAAAATGATTAAAAAGGTTGGTGCTTTGACTAAGCTTACATTATACCAAATTCAGCATTCCTATTGATGAAAGATACAACTGGATGTGGCCTTAACATTTAGATGCCAACTGTGTATTTCCAAGCCCGAGGCTCTCAATTTCATGCATCCGAGTGTAGCAGCCAAATGTATTTCTGCTAGAGAAAAACTATTGACACTAGGAAAGAAAATCTAAAACAATAAAGCTTTAGAAGTTATGATAATGAACATAGCTTCAATTTGGATGCAAGACTCAAGAGACAACAGCAGGATCTCTCAATTTTACCAATTGACCTTCTCGACATCAAGATTTTTGGACGAGGCAATTTAAAGATAAAAAAAGTGGTCAAGCAAACTTTCTTGGGCATAATAAGACAAAGAGAACAATTAGAATCATCGGCAGTAGCTCCATAAACTTGAGCAAATCTAGAACCATTTAATTAAACAATCAGATAGCACAATAAAAATTTACGAAAGTCAGCACCAATAGCACAATTCGATCCCAAGAATTAACAAACAGATCGCTATTGGACGATCAACAATTAGGCGATCGAGATTACCTCGGCCTCATCGACCCTCTTCCAGCTGCTGGGCTCATCGTCGTCCGTCCCCAGATCCAAATCGTCCCTAGACGCCCGGTGTTCGCCGCTGCGCCCCCTCTGCGGCGCCGCGCGGTCCTTAGACGAGTCCTCGTCTCCGGATGAGATGCTCAGCATCTCGACGTCGGAATCATCGTCGTCGTCGACCCCGCCGCCGCGGCTGGGCTTCCGCTGATGCTGCTGCGGGGGCTGCTTCCCAGGAACGGGGTTCGCCCTGGGATTGGGGTTTCGCTGCTGATGCTGATCCTGAGCCATGAAGTGGGGCGGCGGCGGGGGCTGTATGAGGTTGACGACCGGCTTGGAGGCCTTCGCCGACGGCCTCTTGTAGTTGACCTCCCTCTGCGCTTGCTCCTTGAGAGCGATCTGGAGGAGCTCGTCCTCGTCGATGTCGCTGTCACTCGCCATTTATTTTCTCTCTCTCCAATTCCTCTTCCTTCTCCGCCTCTTTCGGCCTTCAGATCTGGCGATGGATTTGAAGATGCTGGAAGAAGGGTGTAAAGGACGGGATCGGAGACACCGCCTTTTGTGGCTCACGCTTTGCTCCGCGGTCAGCAAAGGGCGTCGAAAGTGTTTATTGGTTGATCCGTCTTCACCCGCCGGGTATACATAATGGGTGCGGTCACTGCTGTCTACGTTACACTGACGTCGGCCTGATCTCAGGTAGAGCTCCACGCGGACACATATACACATATTTAAGGGAATATTTTGAACGATAAATGGTAATAAATAACTTAAATTAAATTGTACGAAATTATTTATTACGTTAATTTTTCTTTCGTATCGGCTACTTTTAAATATAATTTCTCATCTTTAAAGATAATTGTGCAATGAGGGTTTGCTAACTTGAAAGGTGTGTCCCCATTACATTTTTAGGTTTAGAAAAATATCTATGATTTTATATGTGTGGAAAATAATTGTGCCTCTAAGGATTCTTATACATCAAAATTCTTATAAAAATATATTTACGGTAATTCATAGTGTTAATATAAATCATGGTTGCGTGATCAGAATGTTGATTTGGAATTAACTAGGATCATATTTCATATGTATCTCTCGTGTTGAATCATCATATTTCATATTTATCTCCTCTCGAATTATGTTAAATCTATAAAATTATTTTAGAAGCATGGCCAACAAAATCGATAGTTAAGTTAATCTCGATAGCATGTTATTGATCCCATATTGTGTTCTGTATTAAAATTTAAAAGTTTTGGAGTGCATATCGATTGTTTATCCTAAGATTTATAATTATTTTATAATTAACAATATGAATTAATGTCGAAACAATTATATATCTTTCTTAATCCGAAGAAGAATCATATTATATCGAATCTAGATAACTTACAATAATTATGGATGTAATATCTAAGAAATAATATTATATTAGTCGTAGGATATCATTGTATCGATAATATGATATGAGGGTATGGGTCGCATGACAGCAAGGTATCAAACACATAGCAACGAGGTGTTAGTCTTCTAAGGAATGCCTCATTAACATATCTTAATTTTTAAAGATGAACTAATGAATTAATCAATTTTTTATCAAACTTTAATTTGATAATCATTAATGCGGTATTTAGGTTCACAGTAAATTAATATATATATCTGGTTTGTCATTTGAAGACATATGAACCTCAAATAGTATCTTTAGGATAAGAATGATTCGATAAACTTATAAGTCTTTGATTCCGTCAACCAATGCGGAAAAAAATATTGATTATGAAAGATAATTACAGATAAACAGAAAACAAGTGTACTGACTGAATAGTATGGTTTGATTTATATACTCAGCACTTTATATGTACTTTATATGTGTGTCATTTCATCTCTATTAAGAATGATTTCACTTTGTCGTATATCAAAAACGATAAAAATGAGATCGATCTCATAAGTTCAAAGTGAAAGAATATTGATAGTAAAAAAAATTTGACCTAATGAGAAGATAGGAGACACAAAAGTTGAAATGGATGGTGGATAACAAGTTGAGGAACCTCATTTTAAGTTCCAACAGATTTCACCTTACATTTATCTCCTGTTTTTCCTATTTCTCTTTTATTTGAGACCAATTATCACCAGAAAAGATTATATTCAAGCATGAAGCATAAGGGGCAAATGAAGATGCAAGATCATGGAAGAAAAGGGAATAACCATTACCCATTGATGACGGAGATGATAGTGCAATTATTATTTATTACTAAAAATATTTTTATATTTGATATTATAAGGAACAGAATTTATCTAAAAGTACGAGCTATTGGATCCATGGTTTTTGTGCATGCAAATGCATACAAGTATTAGTAAATTCAACATGTACATTTATATTACAGTTGTATATTATACAAATATGGCTACTCGTTTTATGATTGCATTTATAGATATATAATTTATAGCATGATATTATAAATAGATAGATAATGAGAGATTGTAGTGATTAGAAGGAATTTATGCAAAAAAAAAGAGGAGCATATAGGCAAAAACAAAAAAGGTATATGTATCAACTTAGATGCATGACAGGATAAATACTTTCTCATCTCAAATTATATAATTTGTGATTGTCTAAATCACCTTACAGAGCTTAAATTTTAGAATATAATTGATAAATATTATATATTTTTCTCTTGTTTATTAAAAATGATAAGAGGAGGGTAAATATATAGACTATTTTTATGATTCGAATCATGATCTCTCACGGATCATAAAGAAATAATCTTAATATTCTACTTATTTTTTAGAAATATATACATATATTAAATAAAGTCAAGTTTTCACAATTATAGTTGAAAACAGGACAGGCTGTGCTTCTTCCTCCAAATGTAAAGGTGCATGAACGTGTACATATTACAAAAGATAGAGGTTTAAATGTAGGGAGAAACATTGGAGTTGTGTGTATGACATGCTTAAGGATATTGAGTATGTGATGGGAAATGCACCCAATATTACAGATAAGTTAAGGCGTATAGACCGCACAAGGAACAATCATGGAGATTCTCAAGGAACAAGAATGAGATATACGACACCACGAGGAGCAATTATGGAGATTCCCACGAAACAAGAATGGAGGAACATGTGATCACTGGTCTTTGAAGGAACAAGTCCTGTACTTTTTCTGATAGAGGTCCCCTTCCGGTCCACAAGGAAAAAGAAAGCCAAGGAGAAAACACTCACATGGTTCACAGCATTCTGCATCATATCACCACCTCGAGTTGTTTCAGATCCCATCGACATGTCAAAAGAAAAAAAGGCAGAACTTGCTGTGATGAAGCAAAAGTGTTTGTCGAGATGAGAAATCTCGTAATGAAGCAAATTATTAAGTGGTTATGTAAAGAATAAATATAAGGACTGTCAGACTCAGGCAACCATTGTCAACTTCCGATAAATAGCCTTCATTGCAGATACAGATTTTAAGCAGTGATGTTATGGCAGTTCACATATATTTATGGTGCCTGAAGTACAGGTACAGCTCGAGCAAATCCAACATACCCCCAACAAAACCACATCAATTTGGAAAAAGACTTGCGTGATTCAGTCTTGAAAAGCAGCCTGAAGAGTAGTAACCGTGACTTGGGGACCATGGAACTCAGAAGCACTTCCTGTGGACAATGGAAGGACCGGATTCCTCGTATTCGCCCTTGGAGATCCACATCTGGTGCATTATTAAACAAAAAAGAGTAAAAAATTATGATCATGAAATAGCAGCGAAACGTTTCTGAATCTTGATAATTTGCAAATGTGGATCAAGATATTACCTGCTGAAAAGTGCTGAGCGAAGCAAGGATGGAGCCTCCAATCCAGACACTGTACTTGCGCTCTGGTGGGGCAACCACCTTAATCTTCATGCTGCTTGGGGCGAGCGCTGTGATCTCCTTGCTCATGCGGTCAGCGATTCCAGGAAACATAGTCGTACCACCACTGAGAACGATGTTGCCATACAGGTCCTTTCTGATATCCACATCACACTTCATGATGGAATTGTAAGTGGTCTCATGGATACCAGCAGCCTCCATGCCAATCAGAGATGGCTGGAAGAGAACCTCCGGGCATCTGAATCTCTCCGCACCAATCGTGATGACCTGCCCATCAGGTAACTCATAGCTCTTTTCCACAGAGGAACTACCTTTGGCATTCTCCAGCTCCTGTTCATAATCCAGGGCAACGTAGGCAAGCTTTTCCTTGATATCCCTGACAATTTCCCGTTCAGCAGTGGTAGTGAAGGAATAACCTCTCTCCGTAAGAATCTTCATCAAAGCATCTGTGAGGTCACGACCAGCAAGGTCCAAACGAAGGATGGCATGAGGGAGGGCATATCCTTCGTATATAGGAACAGTGTGGCTCACACCATCACCAGAATCAAGCACAATACCTATTAAGAAGAGTGCCACAGATCAGCATTTACACATCATGTTTGAGACTTTAATCAAGTTGAAGGAGGCATACCGGTTGTACGACCACTAGCATAAAGGGAAAGAACAGCCTGAATTGCTACATACATAGCCGGAACATTGAAGGTTTCAAACATAATTTGGGTCATCTTCTCTCGGTTTGCCTTGGGATTGAGAGGGGCTTCGGTGAGCAATACAGGGTGCTCCTCAGGGGCAACACGAAGCTCATTATAGAAGGTGTGATGCCAGATCTTCTCCATGTCATCCCAGTTGCTAACAATGCCGTGTTCAATAGGGTACTTCAAGGTCAGGATACCTCTCTTTGATTGAGCCTCGTCACCAACATAAGCATCTTTTTGACCCATCCCAACCATGACACCAGTGTGGCGAGGTCGGCCTACGATGCTAGGGAATACAGCTCTAGGTGCATCATCTCCAGCGAAACCAGCCTGAAAGAGAACAGTTATATTTGTTGTTTGCAACATGATCAGGGAAAGAGGGACAAATTATAACATAAGAGAGGAAAAGGATGTCTAACCTTGACCATTCCAGTACCATTGTCACAGACAAGAGGCTGGATATCCTCGCCGTCAGCCATGTTATGGATATCTGCAAAACCAAATCGAAGGAGGAAGAACATATAATTCCACCCACATGCTCTAGCAAATTAATACCCAATAATTCAACATCAAAATAATCTTCTATTTATATACACTAATCCTTCCATAAACACAGGAAAGGCTGGTTTAACACTCAAAAGAGTAACTGAGAAATCTGCAACTATGTCCAGCAAGAAACTACAACGAAACTGTTTCGAAAGTTTCAAAGCAAGTATTGATATTATGTGACAAGAATTAATCAGGTAAAATCATTGACCACTTCATATTGTTCATAACTAACATATTTCGAGGTGTAATAATTCGATATTTTCCCTTAAAAAAACAGTTATTGAATATTTTCTTTTCCAAATTTCAGCTTCACAGCTGATGAACAATCAACATAAGGTAATTTTCATATTTTAAGATCGACCATCATGAATAAAAATATCATCAAACAGATATTAATAGAGGAACTCAATATAAAAGCAATATATGGGAGAATCAAATTGTTCCAGAATCAGAAACCAAAGGAAGAGCAATCCTTCACACAATATCCAAACACAATATCTTATCATCGCAAGCTTAAAGAATCAAGAAACAAGATAATGAGGCAGAAAAGGCAAGAACAGAGAAGCTGAACACCGAAGGTCAATAAGTTACCAAATCTTCGCTCGATCCACGATGTACCGATACGAATCAACAATCATTTTCTGAACCAGTTAATAGAACAATTTATACGCATCTAATACAACGTAGATCCTACAAGAGAACTCGCGAAAACCTAAAAAATAAACCAAAATCGATGGCATTCTACATGCTTAACACAGATCGGAAGACGAAGTCGACTGACCTTACACCGAAGCCCCTCTGCGCTTCCCCGAGAGATGGAGAGTGAGAGGTGCAGAGCGGCGACGAGAGAGACGGGGAGCGAGGCGAGTGGAAGGGCATTAAATAGGAAGACATCGAATGGATTTCGCTAAATTTCTGTCACGAAAATTTTGCGGGTATCATTGCAGTAGCGAGATCAAAGATAAACAGAGAGAAAAAGGAAAAGAACAAGCAGCTCCTGTGTCTCTACCCAGCGACGAGACAGCTTAAATGGTCTTTCTATTAACTCGACTTATGGGATTTAGGATACGTGTTGCGGATCCCACAGAGAATGTCGAATAAAAAGATTAAACCCAGTGTTTTGTCGCTTGAGCTATACACGGAAGTCGAATATGCCTTTTGTGTTCGTCAATGAGCTGTCTCGAAGGAACGCCAATCGTCCGATGGAGCTCGGATCAGGGTCATCTACGCCGTCGGATCAGGTCCGGCATGACGTGCGGTGTTGGAAGGTTCGAGGAGGGGTGGGCGTGCGCCCACGCCAGCCCATCAGCCACTCTTTGATTAGCTGGCGCAGACGAGATGGGCCCCACTGAAGCGTAGCAAATCCCAATTGGAAGTGACTGGGGGCCGCTGAACGTGGCAGATTCCAACTGGAAATGATGGTGGCCAACATAATTGAAATATATATATATATATATATATATATATATGCAGGGAGTTAAATTCTGAAAATAAAATTTATAGTATTTTTATATGGATTTTTATTTAGTTTATTTATAGTATTTTTGTTGATGTCCTAAAAAAATTATAAAATACTATAAGTGACATCATATTACCCCATTCTTAAGCTATTATGATATCATATATTTAGTCTTATAATTGATTTGATGGATGTTAGAAATTCATTTAAGTTATTTAAAGTATTTTTGTTGCAGTGGCGAAAACATTATGACATATCAAATTTCTTTTATCCCTATTTAGGTGATATTTATGAATTATTATAAATATTTATTTAAATCATAATATGGCATATCAGATTATTCTTAGTATATTTTGATTTTATTTGATTCACTCATAGTATTTTCTAACAACTTTATAGTTTTTATTGATGTAAATCTATTGAAAAATATTATGAGTGATATTATATTATATATTTTTAGTTTACTCGTATATCATTATAATATTAAATTCTTAAGCTTGAAATTGACTTACTAATATTATAAGTGTATCCGTATTATTTATAATATTTTCAAGTATGTTTTATAATTTTTTTATTACAATGATCAAAACAGTGAAAATACTATAACATCCACTTGAATTCGTCCACTATATAGATTGGGCTATAAGGTGACTCCAAGAATGGCAAGAACTATACATTGAGGTGAACACACACTTATTTTGAGCATTATTAGAAACAAAAGACATCATTTGTTAAAAAAAACACCCTTTTCATATATATATATATATTTGATTAAATATGGTGATAGATAACTTTACATAGAGTATCTAAAGAGTAAACAAGAAGTGATACATTTTTGTATGACATACAAGTTGATGATAAAAGAAAAAATTATTGATTTTATTTGGGAAGAATTGATTGTCATTCATATTTTGATAAGTTTGTGCATATATATCAAGCTTAAAATAGGTATGAAATATCTTTTACATTTTTTATTGACATAACATAAGACATCATATTTGTATTTTACACATATATTGATTCGTTGGTGTATTGTTCCTAATCTTTTTTCCCTTTTTTATTATTTTTATTTCATTAATTATGAAACGATAGAGATAGAATTAAACTCATATTCTCCATTCTTCCTATCATTTATATGATTACTAACTAGAAAAATTAATATTTTTTTAATAAAATAATAGATCTATAATTTTCTAATAATGTCAAGTATGTATAATCTCTAAGAAGTCTAATATAATTAATTAGGAAAGTTCATCAACAAATTTATATCTACCGGTGTTCCGAAGTCCAAACTAATTGACTTCCACATTAAAGTGAAATAGAAGAGCTTTGTAAAAGCTAACGTTCATTTCGGTCAACGATGTCGTCATAGTGAGCCCAAAGTAACTCATACTGGAGCACATCATGGATTTCCATAGAGCGAAGTCCGGCCATGGCATGAGCGGTCACTGATATGTATGTCTCACCTCGAGTAATCATATCCGGCTGCACTATAAATACCAGGAGTCGGAGGTTTCACTGCTTGGGGGTCCGTGCACCGCCTCGGGTCCATCCGTAAATTCGTTGAAGTTACGGAGTATATACGAGAGCGTCTCCATGCCCGTACGCGTCGGAGAGTTCTCCGCACGATGCCGTCGATCTAGGGTTTCTCGATATCGGTAGTGGGAGATTAAAGGTCGAAGGGGAGGATTTTTTGGAACCCTAACAATCCAACTCGAAACGGTTTCGGGATTTAAGTCGAGTCAAATATCGATTCCAGAGGTAGGCGCTTTTAATCGCCCGATTATTTCCCTTCCCTACAGTAATCACTGATTGGTTATCCACTGCGGACTGCCAAAACCGTTGTTTGATCTTGTTTTTGGTGGGACTTTTTTGGTCGGATCTCTTTTTCGTTGAATGTTTTGGTTGTAGATTGGATTGGCCTAGTCAATGCTGGAAATCCTTTATTTAGATGGTCGTTTGATTTCTCGGTAGAAGCTCATAGCACTCGATTTTGACTTTCGCTCTGGGGTTCTAGCCTCTCTTTTTGGAGTCCACAGTCGTTGATCGATAAATCCATTGGGAATAGGATTTTTGTTTTTCTTTTCCGAGTTCTCTCTGACAAGATTGAAAAATTTACTTGAGAGATGTTAACTTGCGTGCTGCCATTCGCTCGATTGATCTACCTCGTCAAGTTCTCCTGAACCAGTTTCTTCAGAAATCGGAGAAGTCTAGGTTCACGATTGCGAAATATAATGTGCCGATTCTTTCTCATTTGATTTCCCCCGGCAAGCAATCTGCTTTGGGTGCTTACTGAATTTTTCGACTCGACTTAAAGTGGAGTTTTTGTGAATATTTGATGACCCAATTCCCTATTTGCTTTTAAGGATTTCTATCTTTAGTGGAGATTTCCAGGACTTACTCGGAATTTGTGGATTGAAATGGCCACTTCACCAAGCCATTCCTCCCCAGAATCTGCTATCATTGAGCAAGTGATCACAGAATTCTTTGCAAAGAGCCTTCACATTATACTCGAGTCGAGATCTCCGTATGTTTCCTCCCGTAACTATACCGTGGATCAATTTATGTCGTCTCCTTCCTCCTCATGCTCCTCGTCAAGCAGCATGCCAAGGGATAAGTGGTTCAACCTGGCATTACGGGACTGCCCTGCAGCTCTTGAGAATTTTGACATCTGGCGGAAGAGCAATCTCGAGCCCTTGGTCATCGATATCATCCTCATCCGTAGGGCATTGGTCCCGGATGTGGCCCGTCCTCTTGGTGGATGCCTGTTGCGGAATTTCTCTGAGAATTCTGATCTTGCTCTGGAGCCTAAATCTTGGAAGATTGTTGAGAGGTGGATTGTGCAGTACGAAAGGCATAAGAGCAGCAGTAGCAAGAATCATAAGGATACACGTAAATGTGGTACGAAAAATAATGGGGGTTCTTCCTGCTCTTCCGAAACAGCATTCTACAAGAAAACGTATAAGAGATATATCATTCTGTTTCGCTCTTTGTATGTATTTATTAGGCTTCTACCTACGTACAAGCTTTTCCATGAGCTCAATTCCTCGGGCCAAATCTGTCCGCTTAGTCTGTCTCACAGAATATCTTCTTCCATTCAACCTTTCACTCAGGAGGATGAGGCCAAGATGAACCAATTTACTTTTGTGCCAATTGACACTCCTCGAGGTAGGCTGAGTTTGTCTGTGCAGTACCTTCGTACATTGGAAGATATTAGATCCGAACCTTCTGCTCCTTTGTCTCTGCAATTTATATTGGATTATATTGGTAGTCCAACCACTGATCCTTTTAGAAGGCTGAAGTCTCTTCCTTCAGCACAATCATCTCCTGCATTAGTTTCATTTACCAGACAGCACAGTTGGAGCAATGACCATGGGGCTTTAGCTTCGGTACCTCTTTGTCCATCAGTTGCATGCTCCGAAGCTTGTGGCATCCGTTGTAATCCAAGCCTGTGTCTTCCTCCTCTTACTCATCGCAATGATCATTCTCCACCAGTAATCTCAGAACCACAGAATGCAGCTGTGACCCATAAAAACAATATGAGTTTTGATGAGTTTTGGCCTTCTCCATTTTCACCGACATCATCTCCTTCTTCACCAGTCCATTTGCCTGGTCAACGTTCACCAAATGCTCTCCAGTCAGTATTCAGTTTCCCAATTGAGATAATAATCTTGAGCTATGTACTTAACAATATTTCTGTGTTTTACAGGTCTGGGAGTTCTCAGATTGATATTGCCAAAGCACACCCTATCACTGCATCTCAAACAAAGGCATGTTCCTCTGAAGGTAAGCTACAAATAAAGATGGATACATTAAGATACGGGAACTATCAGACTGGCCCGACCCTTGTCAAGGTAATATGTTTTTTTTTTTCATTTTAATCTAGAAAAGTTGAAATTAACTGTTTATCTGAAGGTGCTGCCTTTATGATTTTTCCTCCTGAAAGCACCATCGACGAACATTAGTTGAGGTTGTAAATTTGCTAAGGTATTTATTTATACAGGGATTTCCATCTGGTAAAGATGACACTGAAAAGTTAGCTGAACTTCCAAGCAGTTCAACACAAGGTCCACTCTCTAGGAGCTTTAGTGGATCGTCTCTCTTGGATAAGTTCGATGATTCTGGGTTTGCTTGCCCATTTGCTGATTATAAAGATGTAACAGAATCATGCAACAGGTATCCTGCTGTATTTTTAAGTTCCTAAAGATTGCCATCCATTGGGTTCTTCTTTTGCATGGATTATGTACTATGAAGCTCTAGCTGTACATATGAGTTAGTGACTTTGTATATTTGGAAATAATAGCAGCTAAATCTATTCCCTGATGTGCTTCTTTGAATTTTGGTTCAACTCTTGAAGTATGCTGCATGTTGTACCTAAGGTCTTTTGTTCATTGCTGCTAGCATTCAGGCTTTGTCTAGTAGATAGTGCTCATTGCAAAGAAAGGAATTGTCAGTATTTTTACAGTGTTTTGGCACTTACTGACATTCGATGTGGCGTCTATGTGGCCTATTATTCTTTTGTGCAAATGCGAGTACAGGCTTACATATTCTTTAGTTCTCTCATACCATGGGCATTCTGGTTTGAGATAAATCAACTATCCATCAAGGTTTATTGCAGATTTTCATCTTTTGGATTGTAGAATCCTTTAACTGAATCTAGTTCAGATAGTGAACCATATGCTTGAACTGAATCAGGTTATGAACTATTTATTTAATTATTATTGCATTTTTGAAATTGAAAATTCTAATGTTTGTTAAAGTTTGCAAGTGCTTTTATTAGGTTGAAATTGACTAATTGTTTTATAAATTGGCTCCCAATGGTAATCTGCAAATGTTTGCTTAAATGGGGATATTTGGCGGTCACCTCGAAGTACACCACACCATCAACCAAAGCACAATCTTGCGGCTATATAGTCATTATACCTTTAGATCTGTCTCTAAATAAAAAAAGGTGGGGAACATCCAAGTGAAGCATGAGTTATGTAGGTTGGACTGCATTTTGACAGATGAAGATTTCATGAACCAACTTAGAGGATCGCATAGAATTGTGGATTCTAGATATGCATATTATCTTGACAACGGCGCTGTCTTATAGGTTACTATACATTGCTTTTAAGTTATGAGATGGATGGCAAGTTTGGGATGAGAAGTAAAAACAAAACTGTTTGAGTTGGTTCAAACCAATTAAAGGAAGACTCTTAAATGAAGTGATGAGTTGTCTGATGCATACAAGTACCACCAATCGGAGAGGAAGACCAAGTGTAAGAAACAATGAGAAAGCTTTTAAGGCTTCTGGCATTATTCCCTCTATAGATCTGACCAAAAGAAAACTGTCCATGTAGCTGCTTGAACTGGATAGGTCAAGTTTCGCTCTGATATTGAGTAAAGTATTGCTTTACATCGTTTGAAATAGTTAAGTAGATTTTTAGAAATAGCACTTTGTCATTACTAATTGTTTCTTGGAATTGTAGATGAATGACTAGTTATTGAAATTTTGTTATTTGTCGTCGCGGTTATAGTAATCATAATATGTTTAGATCTTGTCCAACTCGACATAGCAAATCTGTGTTGCAATATTTTTCACAGTCAAATAATGGAATGGGTTCAAATGTTTTCATGTAGCACTGGAAGGACACCTGTCTATGCAATTTATCTTTAAGATTGCACCATGGACATATATCATGTTGGGCACTTGCAAGGAGTATTGTCTTTTTTCTTTTAATTTTTGAATTAAACTTCTGCCATCTTTGAAAACATGGCTATTCTATGACAATCAGGAGGTCTCCAGATGCTGTCGTTGGTGCTGTTGTACAAATGTTAATGACTGCAGCACCTCTTCGGCAAGATCTCTCCAATTTGTGCAGACCCCCTCAAGTCTTCATGGATGAATCCTTGAATCCATGTGTCCAACATGATCAAGCTAACACGGAACAAAGCGAGTGCCCTGCTTCTACTTCAGAAATTTTAGCTTCAGTGCTCTTGAAGTCGAAGACTGCAGCAGAGGGATTAGAGGAGCTGAGAAGGTACAAGGAGATGAAAGAATCAATACTTAAGCAAGGTGCATCTCGGTCATCAGATGTTGACAGTGGACCAAAGTCTGCAAGCAATAATGACCAATCATAGCACTGGTTGCACTGATCTCCGTGAACATTTGTATAGAATGTCGTTGGCTCGAAGAAACTGAATCTAAATATACTGATTTAGATTTGTCTATAACTTTTTAGGTTTAAGTATACATATATAGTGGAGTCCATTAGAGGGCTACTCTCACTTGTGCATCCTATGTGCAGTTTTATGACTGCCTATGTGCTGATACTAACTGAGGTTTAAGAATTTGTGGCTAACTTGAAGACTTGTGAAGTTATGTTTGTCACCTTATTTGTCGATGCACTCAGAGTCCTTCCTGTCTGGCTATTAGGAATTTGTATCTTGTTTTATTTTGTGCTTTTTTAATTACAGTCTCATGGACTGGTGTTCTATCATCAGTACCTCAGACTGTTACATCTATTGTAGTATGATTATTGATGGTATTGTAGGTATCTATCAACATAGTGTGAAATTTGAAGCAAAAAGGTTCTCATTGACTCAACTTTAGCGGTGAACTTTATTTGATAGAACTTTAATTTAATTTATTTGATAGAACTTGTCTTCTCATTTTTAGGCGCAATGAAAACAACCGAACCTGTTTAGGGAGGGGGTGAACTTTATTTGATAGAACTTTAATTTAATAGTTATAAGCTGTAACTCGTAATTGTTTCCATACCGTATCAGGTTTTTGAAAACGAGTAAATGTGAGGCGGTGTTAGGTGATTGGCACCTCCGCGTCAAGTTGTTGAGATCTCCCGTTACTTCAATGCTAAGTGATCGACACTCCGATGCCCAATGATTATCACGTGATTGATATCTCACCATCGTATAATCGACACCATATGATAAGAGTGAGTCGAACATTATCATGTTAGGAATATGTATCACGAGCTTTATGATTAATGCACACCGCGAAGGTAATGATACTCAGAACTTACTATAAAAAAGTTTCCCATTAACATTGATAGGAAAACTCTCTATTCTAAAATGCTAGTTAAATCATTCGAATCACTTACTAGTTTAAGCATCAGAGGAATATTGTCAGGCACAACAGAAGTTAACCTTATTCAGTGTCAACAAGATTTAACTTGAGATTAATTCAGAATAAAGACCTAGATTGAGTCAAAATCAGCCCATAGCTTGGACAAACAAAATCAGATTTAACAACTAAAAATTTATATTTATTCTATGCAACAAAGACAAAGACAGAGGCAAATGGCTTAGATTTTAGCTTGCTTAGTGTGAAAGTACATAGTGTGATTCAAGATATATACATTTGGATATAGAATGCTCATAGTCCTACAAGTCAAGCGACATGCATAATAATATAAATGTTTACATGAAATCAAATTCATTACTTGAATTGTATAATTAGCAAAGGAATGTTATCGTAAATTCACGCTACATTTGGATGTATCAATCCAAGCTTTTAGTTACTCTTGAATTTGCGCCCGAAATGTGGTGGTCATACCAAAAATAACTAATGGTTGCCCATCACGGAGGTTATAATTTACCTCTAGTAAGTAGTACCTGTACAGGGCTGAAATCCCAGATTATAAGATTAATCATCATATCCGCATCAAAGAAGCAAAACATTTTCTTTTATTGTTGTTATTATTAATTTTTTTCTTTTAAGATATCTTCATTTTCAAAAGCATATAGGAAGAAAACTTACGTGGTCAGTCGCAAATTCCTAAATCCACAGCACTGCCGCTCGACACCACTCCATATGTTCTGACAACAAAGAATGATGCGTCTCCACTGTTAGATACCAGTTCAAGACAAAGCTAATCAGATAAATGTCGTGCTACCCTAAGATGATAGAACGAAACAATACAAATACAACATAAAAGCAAATCATATAAGGACGATAGTCGAAAGTTACTCTGGCTACGATAAGCAACCAAAAACTTAAAAGTTCATCGAATCAAATGACAATCTCAAAGGACCTAGTACAAGAAAACATTATTTCTTGTGCAGAACACAGAAACAATTCTCCTGGCCTATATCCGCAGCGATACAGGGAGGTGGCATCTTTCCGTCCTGGTACCAGCATGAGCGTTTCTGAAATAGTTCTTCCAAGAAACTATCGAGCTTATCGATGTTGACGTTAGGCATAACCACAACATGTGCAATGTTTCCCTCGCAAGCAAGTTGCCACCGCCGGACAAACTCATCATCTTTTGGCCTCTCAAACACCACGGTGCTACTGAGCTCGTTAAGCATCGCACCAATTCCTGCTTCTTTCAGACGGTCTTTTAAATAGTGTGCATTTCTTAAGCACTTCTGAACTTCCTTCTGAAAACCTCTATAACCTTTTCTGTTCAGGGTGTACCAGAGGAAGATTGGAGCATGACCGTTTCGGCTCCCCATGATGGTGGCGTCCCTGGAAGCAAGATATTCTACGTTACTTGAAAGCACGTTGATGTGCTTCAATCTTGTTATTTGCACACCACAAGGCATAGGACACCCCACAAACTTGTGACCTGAAACACTCACACTTCCAATAGGCTTTTTAAATGTCACTTTAGGTGCCTGTCCATAGTAAAGCAATTATGGAAACTTTAGTACCAGAAAGAAAATCTAATATAAGCAACAATGTAAAAATGCAAATGATCTATGAGATGAAGATATTGTGGTCAAATGACAAAACTTTTTGCGAAGCAGCATTAAGATGGTTATGCATATGCACATAGGAAGCTAGTAGTCATAATAGAAGACAGAGTGGAACATACACGTTTAACAAATGGCATCATGAGCCCAAAGAGGGCACCATCGCAATGGATGTAGAATCGACCCTTAAAGCCATTTTCTTCAAGGGTTTGTATTACCATATCAAGATCGTCAACTGCTCCCTTTACAGTAGTTCCTGCACAAGATGAGCTAAGAGGTCAAGAACTATTGCCATTAGGGAATAGACTGAAATAAGGAATACGGAGTGTCTCACCAATGTTGACATTGATAACGGCTGGTCTCTCCTTGTTCTGAAGCAATTTAGCTTTAAAGTCGATGCAATCAATTTCCCCAGAGATCAGAGTGTCAACCTTCACACACTCCATCCTATACATCCGTGCGGCTTTGAAAACTGAGTAGTGGGATTCCTTCGAGGCATACAAGATACCATCTGGAAAAACTTCCCTCCTGGCAATCCAATTTCAGATAAATTTACTGTCATGCAGCAGTCTTGCAGATTTTGCACTATATTTGAATAAGTGTTTCCTAAGCAGGCTAGTTTTTTCAAAGCATCAAATCACAATAGTGAAGAAAAGACACTAACCCGATGAGAATACCATGCAAATTCCCTTCAGTACCACAGTTCGTGATATAACCCCAGTATTCATTCTTTTCCAATTCCCAGAGGCGAGCAAACCAATCCAACACCCCGACTTCAAACTGCCTGGAATGGACACCGTAGTTACTCTCGATAAAGGGGTCACCAAGGTTGTTGATGGAGAAGTGTTGCAGCTGAGCTAGAGCACCATAATCAAAATCCAAATTGTATGGATAACCTATAAGAGAATCATACATAGATAGACATGGAGTATGAGAAGCCTAAACAATACAAAACATCTAGCAACCAGTTGCATAAATTATATATCCTTGAAAACTTTTCACACCATACGTTTCATTGTCAAATACATAGAAAGAAAACAACAGGACAATATGCTATGAATCTACAAAGTATGTTGAACAACAAGATCAGATTTTTCCAGAGAAATGAAACTTAAAATTCCACATGGCACACAGTCAGCTTAATTTTTCATGGGAATCATAATGGACATCAGTCTTCAACTTTTAACAGGTGGATCGACACAAAAAATCTACTAAACCATATACTATATAATATCCAAAAATGGCTTTTTTACTTTGATTGACCTTATCAAGAAATGCCAAAGATAAATTTGGCCAAACATTTACACAAAATATAATCTTGGCATGAATTTTAGAATATCTTTCTTCGCATTAGAAGTAAAAGGCATTATGCTGATGGGAGAAGTGCTTAAATTAGATTCACTTACTTGACTATTAAACTAAAAGGTCCGATCACAAATTCTCTTACAGTTAATGCGAAATTTCTGAAAATAATTGAAAATGGAAGCTCAAATTATACCTAAATGGTGCTTGGTCCTCTCAATGAGTGATCTCCGGTACCTCGCCAAAACACTGGCCATATAAGCTTCCCTTTCCCCGGTCACCTCATCATCCACCTCCGGCTCCTTAATGGTAAAGCACATTGTGTGCACGTTCCTCCCAAGCACGATCTCCCTGTTCTTCGCGCTCCCCTCCTCCCCTCCGACTCCCTCCAAATCCAGCGCCGGCACCGGCTCAACGATATCCGTCGGATCGAACTCCTTGGGCAACGGCTCCACCTTCCCCGTGTCGCACAGATCCATCAAGCCATTCCCCACGCTCCCCACCATCTCTGCCACAAGAAAATTGCCCTAAAATGGCAAGCAAATGACTCGATCCTCCGAGGGTACCTCCAACCACCAGATCGGCGCGAGACCACCTGATTCAGCAAGAATCAGCTAAAAGGAAATCCACAAAAAAGAGCACCCACAAATCAAGGGAAAATAGAGGACAAAATGACCGCAGATCCGCATAAAGGAAGCAGAAATCAGCATTCTGGGATGGAGCAAAATAAAAAGGAGAGGAGGGGGAGGTCATCACCACAGATTTCTCCTCCGTTCTCTCTCACGCTCTAAATGAGGAGAGAGATCGCGAGCTGCGGGGGTGCCAAAGGGAGGGAACCGCCGCCGCCGAGGGTTTCGTCTTTATAACGACCGGGCGAGAAGCTCCTTGACGATTCTTATTTCTCGAATGACTCCTCAACAGAGGAAATATAACCACATACGCGCATCGAGCAAAGATGATGACATACGTGAAGCAGGAAACGTCTAAATGATGCTCTATCATTGGAGGGAACCGTGGGTCCTCGCTAAAAGTGGGCTGCGATCTTATTGGACGATATACTTATTATAAACTATGGTTAAGTCGACTCCTGCCGTGGTTTCTGCCGCAGCTGACACAGGCGAGCCGCAGCCTTGAACGCACGTCTAAAGAGATGATCCGTGATTGGGATTATGCGCGGAGTTGCATGTGCATGCGTGTCAAGCATATCCAGACATACGATGGCTGACATACGAGGATATGCATTAAGGTACCCAAATCAAGCTGCAAACTGGACATGTCATCTACTTGCTATCGATTACATGTGCAGGTTTGAATGATTCCTCATAAACCGCCACCACGTCACCAGTCAAGGGATCACGTGCAAACCTATGGAACACAGGACTCCATACTTCGCCAATCGAATCTGTACAAGTTTCGCTGCTTCTTGTCTCTTTTAGATTGAAAGAGCTAATGTTTGATACGATGCATGCTTGAGAGAACTTGGAAAGTTCTCGACTTGAAATCCATATATATATATATATATATATATATATATATATATATATATATAGTTTCGGATGATCTGAAAGTGTTGGGCTAAAATCAAAGTCAGCAGCAATGAGGATAAGAAGACAGCAACAGGTTCCTATTGTTTTGTCCTCTCTCTGAACCTTGCGTTAAAGGCCGGCTCTTGTTTCGTCCATCATTTGTCCACAAGCCCACGAAAGCATCGAAATCATCACAAGCATCGAAATTATAACTAGGAAGATGTTTCCACGAGAGAACTACAATTAGCTACCACTCTCTCATCCTTGAAGGGTCACTTGGGTCTTCGAAGTCGGGGCTCTCTCCTGATGCAACTGGGTATTGATGGCACCCTACAGAAGCTTCTTCCATATCACTCGCTATTGCAGTGGACGAGATGGGGAGAGGAGGAAGAATGGCGAAGATAGAGAAGTGGTCGTATCAATAGACTTCATCTCGCTGTCAGGTACAGTGCATCGGCAGCAGAAGAATTCTGTGGTGAGGGTGGTTCTTGCAGGTGGGATGGTTGAACTTTATGCAGGTGCAGTTTCAGCGCAGTTGGTGATGGAGAAGTACCCAGGGCTATGCCTCACGAGGCCGGACGTCTTCAGGAGACCCCATGAATCCCTTGTGAGCCCCAAGGAAAGGCTACTCCCGGGCCAGAAGTTCTACCTCGTGCCGCGATCGACGGTGAAGAAGCTGAGACAAAACATTCGTAATGGTCCAGAAGAAGGTCTCGGAGCAGCAGCCGTCGAGGAAGCAAGCGTCAGAGATGCTGAGGAAAGAGAAGAGTTATCAGATGAATCGATCTGTTCTGCCAAGGATTTCTACGTTTCGAAGGAGACATGGGCTGAGTGCTTCCTGAAAAGGTTCGAGAAAGGGGCTGAGCAACACAAACAAAACAAGCCTTTCACTCCTCCATTCAAGAAGGTGAAACAACAGATAGGAACGCTGGGTGGGTGGAAACCCAGCCTCAGTTCAGTGAAAGAGTTGTCTCCATGAGCAGTTCTTCTTCTGATATCACATGTAATAACAATTAATTCCCAGCTTTCCTTCTCACATGCATCCATGCACGAATAAGGATCAGAAATTGATTATCTTTTAATGTATTAAGCAATAATTTCCTTCCTTTTTTTTTTGTGTGTATATGCTGTTCGTCCGGGCAATCATCTTTATCCTTTATTATGAACAAAGATCTTACCATGTTAGATTACATCTCGTTCGTAGCATTTGGTTGAGGGAATCAGAATCCAAAATTTCAAACCCATTCGAAAGCAACTGCAATCTTACCTAAATTACATTCCCAATAATTCAATATAGAGCGTTTGAAACAATAAAACATGACAGGAGTAATAAGCAAAATAAATTATGTATTATATTATATTGAATAACATAACATGAAGAATAAATGAAAATATAATGAAAGCATAAAATTAAATAAAGTAAGCATAGAAATATAAATGTGTCATTCAAAAAATTAAAAGATATAAATGAAAATAGTAATACATAAGATAATGATAACAGATAAAAAAATTACATATAAAAGAATATTGATTAAATAATTAAAATAATAATAATAATAGAGGAGAAAAATAGGGAAGAAAGGATGATTGAGAGGACACTTAGAAAAATATTAAAAAGATGATATATTGTCACTTAATTATTAAGTCGATTCTAATACTAAATATCACAATCCATGAGTTATCTAGCCTATCAATTTCGTCTAACCCATTTTACTTATCAAAATACTTAAGTTGAAGTTGATAATAGTATATTTATCAAACTCTTATAAGTCAATCTTAATCTTATCTATTTTCGTTTCTACTAACTGAGTGTGGGGTGTTACACTGAGAAAAATCCATGTAAAATAATAATAATAATAACCCCTAAAAGGTAAATAAAATATAATTATATTTAAAGATATTTTGATAAACAAAGCAACCATGTATAGGGTGGTATATACTTTGAGATATGATTGCACTGCTTGTATCGGCCAGCATATACTTTGGAATATACATTAATATCGATCAGTTAGTTGTAAACTTGCACGTTTTGGGTTGACTTGTGTGAGGATAGTTGGATGTACAAGTTGACTTTTGATATGGCTGACATTTATATATGGATAAATTAATTAAAATTCCGGCTTTTTGTGGTCAGAATGTTAATTATCATCATAATTTTAGCTCAATTGGTCTTTAATAAATAGGGTTGATCCAATTGAACTATAAAAGAGTGAGTTGGAACACAAGGAAATCTTGTTGGATTTGAATTATTTACATTGCTTGATAGTTGGTTGGCCCAAGCGTAGAACATCCTCCTCATGACACAATCACAATTTATAGGGTAAAACTCTTTTGACACGCTTTGGTTTGACTTGTTACCACAAATTTCTTGCAAACCCGATCTCATCTAAAAACAAATCTTAGTTGACTCTTTTGAGGAAACTAGTTTAAAACCTCCCAAAATAATGTTGTTTATTGCTTATTAGTACTTGTCTCCACGTCCAATGAGTTCCTCCTTAATCCACAAGAGGCAGTATAATCTGCATATAATCCACAAGAGAGGCTTTAATATTATTTATTCCGTGATTTATTCGAGCATGACAAGTCAGAGTTATTCAGGGTCTTAAATTCCATATCAGCCAAACGATTTTTGTTTTTTTGGTGTAAGAGGATCGATCTTTATTAGCTAAGCTAGTCAGCATTTTCAAAAGTTTATACCATAAGATTTCAAAGTATCAATGTTGTGTGATGTGTTCATTTAGATTCCTTCCAATTGATCAACATTCTGACTAGTAAACCATGACATATACACCTATAATAATTGTTTTGCTAAGAGAGAGAGAGAGAGAGAGAGAGAGAGAGAGAGAGAGAGCTTCATGTGAAACATTTAGATCATCTTCTTCATGCAAACAAGACCGAAGCAGCCTTCACATCAGCTAGCAAAAGCTTAAGCAAACTAAACTTGATCTTATCAGGAGATGGAGGTGCCGTCACGGACATTAATTACAAGCACTGTTCCAGCAACAGCAGCTGCTTTGGGAACTCTATCCCAAGTCCAAACTAATGCTTGGCGAGTGGAAACTTCAAACCAAGACCTGCTCACGAAAGGTGATATAAATTATGAACACGGTCATGTTCCATAAACGCATCAACGATCAAGCACTGGATGATGCAATGGTGCACGCAACCTGACGAGCAAAGGGCCTTCCCTTACTCAGGCGTCCATTATTGGCTTCACCTTTAGTGTTGCATGCTGATCCCATAGTGCTTATTAAACAACAAGGAGCAGTAGCAGTCAGCCACTTGCTGCAAGAAAGACACCATAAGCAGCATAGTTTATGGAATCCAAAGCGTCTTTCATGCAAATACAGATCTATTCGTGCCCCCGTCACCTTCGTTGACGTCGCTCAAAGCCTATTTCAATTGGCATGACAAACTTGGTGTGTGATGATTGGCTCATAATGCCGCAATTTTGTAAGCCACCATCTGCAAGCCTTCCTCCTTATTGGAGACAGAAATGCAGTAGTAAGTTTCAGTAGCAAGACGGCTTTCTTCATTTTGAGCCAAGAGAGTATCGATCTGTTCCGCATGGGAGGGTGCGCAAACCTCGAAAGGATCTAAGCCAATACATCTGCAGAATTCACCGAGACGCCGAGAGAATGTCCGATCTGTGCAGTCGATTACAACAGCAACGAGAAGGAATCTTTTGGGTGGATGAAAGCTTGGAATCTTTCCACTTGGAGGCGACAACTATAGGGGCAAACAAATTCTTATGTAATGGTCGCAGTCTGCTCAATTAAAGATAATGTATCCATCGTCTCCTTAGTTATTCTAAGGTGCTGACGCGGACAAGACTAAGCCTGTCCAAACGAACAGGTCGGTTTCACTTTCCGCAGACGAAATCTCTCACGGGAGAATCCTCACCCCCTGCCTCTTTTTCTAATAAGATTCCACCCTCACAGTTTCTAGTGCCTTGAGAATATTCTCTGCCTCATCAATTATTTCCCTTTTTTCCTTTTTCTTTTTTCCTGATATTAAGAGAATCTCTTGAATCACCACTTGATTTATAATAACTTAACATTACCCTAACAAAATTATATATATATACTCTCGGAAGTGTTGCAAGTTGCAAGAGATGAAACGTCTACATCTTGGTCGTCTAGTTGCGATTTGAATTGAAGTGATCTGTCGACATCTTATTATTTGTACCTAACAGTTGGTCAAACCAAACCGGTTGTCCTGAAAAATATGATCACAAAGTACGACTGTAGGTTTAGTTATATCATATGTTGACCGAACAAACGAACTTATATTAGGCATTTTCGTCGTTTTTACTCATGTTTTCATCGATCTTTATTGTTTTTCTTTCGCTGGTGAGTCAATTCTGTCCGAGTCTCGGCCACCGGCTCGTCGTAAACCCGTGTCGACCGGGGGACATTCGATGCGACCCACTTGGGTTCGGTCCGATTGAGCCGACGGCCCAGCAGTGGGGCCCACCATTCTACGCACCTTCATTAGTATTACGTGGGGGCCCGTCTCTTCCCGCTTCGGACCACCTCCCTAAAGTTTGGGGTTGGTTGGGGGGTGGGGGGGGATTTCGTGCCGGGGAGCTCCGGTTGACCGGACGAAAGGCTACGTGGACCGAAGCACGAGGGCCGCATTATCTTCCACGTGGCGTGATGAAGGGGGAGGAGCAGCAACAACATGTGCGCCGTGTAAACCATCCCAACCCTTCTCCCTCGCCTGCTCAGTGTTTATCCGAACCCTATCCTCTCCACTTCCCCCCACCTTTATATATATATATATATATATATAAATAATATTTTTAAGATTAAAAATTCGATTTTTTTGGTTAATGGCTCTATATATCGGTCGCTCACTCCCCACCCCCAAACATTCCGCGAGCCGAAACAATTTAGCTGTTCTCCCGCGGACCATTCTGCCCTTCCCGCAGCCCCTTATTTCCCCGTTTGAAGCCCTCCGTCGGATACCAGACAGATCCCCTTCTCCCCCGCTCGCCCGCGGTTGCTCTCGCCCGAGACCCTAGCCGTAGTCTCGCTTCGAGGTCGCTCGTGATTGATGTCGACGGGACGGCCGTCTTGAATCGGGTCGGGGGGAGGTGCAGGGGATGGACGGCGTAGCGGTGGAGCCGATCGAGGAGGTCGGGGAGAGCTCGTCGCCTCCGAGGGCGGTCGGAGGGCCGGGGGTGTACGACATCAAGAACGAAATCTACGAGAGGCTCGTGGCGAGCGGGAACGAGGAGGTGCTGTCGAATCCCCACTTCAAGGAGCAGTTCGATGCCCACTTCAGCCGGTTGCCGGCCAGGTGATCTTCGTCGTTTCGTTGATCATAAGTGGGTTTCTGGTTTTGTTTGGGTTCTTGGTGCGGATTTGGCTTCTGCCTTCTGCTCTGCTTTGCGTAACTGAGTTATCCTTATTCTGAGCATATTTTTTAAAAGAGGGATGCTGTTTCATCGACAAGCATCAAGTCATTTATGTGTTTTCCTCTGTTGATTTTACATTTTTCAGTAGGAAGAAATCAGAATTATGGTATTCTTAATAACTAAATTCAAAGAAGTTCTGATTGGAGAATTATCCGGTTTTAGCGATATTCCGAGTCTGTTTGTGTTTGTCACCTTAGTAAGAACTTTCTTCCGGAGTTGATGTTATTGCTATGACGTAAATCATGAATGCTGTGACATAACAAACGATTTCCTTTTTATTTTCCTAAACCAAGATATATGCGTTTTATAAAATTTTATTGCGTAACCTTGGTATCAAAATTTTATAAAAGAAGAATTCTTCTTAATTGTTGATAGACTGCAATTGATTTTGTGCTTCTATGCAGTTATAAATTGGATTTGAATGTTGATAGAGCAGAAGATGTTTTGATACATCAGAAAGTTCTAACAGAAGCCAAGGACCCAGACAAGCGGCCAGTTTTCCATGTCCGTTTTATAAAGGTATTCTCTTGCTGGACCCTATTTGCTTCTTTTTGGCATGAAATGCAATTTTATCTACTTGTGGCAAAAATTTTGATTAGAAAGGGTGTCATGTTATAGTTTTTTATATTTGACCTATGTATTTTATGCATCTATAATGGGCTATTTAGCTTTGGTTATGCTTTATCTATACTTTAAACCAATATAAATTTTCAGTTCCTTTGGTTTAAGGAAAGAAAATGTATGAAGATTATAGTAGCTGATCGCATACATCTCTATCAAATGTTGGAGTTTATTGCCAGGAAACAAGATTGATATTGGGACGGTTCTATATCTCCCTTTTCCTCGGGTTTTATTATGATGCACTGATGCTAGATATTGTGCCCTTAAGTTGTTTTTAAGTGCAGGTGGATGAGATATAAATTATTTGGAAAATATATTAATTGCTCTTGTAAGGCCTGTTCTTACTCATGTGCCTTCTAGGCATCATCCCTAATGGAGTCTTATTGAGGATAGAGACTTGAGTCTATTTAATGATTGCCTAGAATATCTCAGAGGAACGTTTTTGCTTTTCTTCTTGCTTGATGCAGCATTAAATGTGATAATAGCTTTTTGTTTGAATGGATTTCTCTAGAGGAAAAGGAGGATGGGAGAATTGTTTCATAAATGTGAATACAAGTCTGAGCTATGCTCATGGTTATGAAATGAGATAAAAATCTATGTAGGTATGATTGATTATTCTCTGTTTCATATACTTGAGTTTATATAGATAGCATCAGGAAAGTAAATCCTAAACGTTCCTCATTGACCTTCTTAACCTTTAATATTGAACTAGTAAATGAAATGTTAGTTCCAACTGACACCAGTAAGTCACACTGTCGTTGTTAGGGATTGCTTATTGATATATTATCTCTAGCTTATTCTCTCAGCAGAGGATATCTTTGATCAAATGATAGCGGATAAAGAAAGGATACATAAGATAGATGGAGAAAGTCATACTATAGATCCTTGCATTCTGTCTCTGCTCAGTTACCCATCTTGTTTATGTAATCTCTTGAATGACTCCTTTTCTTATGCACGGTAGGATTATTTAGTCAAGAGATAAAGGTTCCTGACCCAAGACCTAAACTAGTCACTTTTCTTTCCCATCTCCTACTACTAGTTGATGTAACCATACAAATTGGAGTCCCATTATAGATCAAGAAGAGTAGAATACAACATATGAGGCATATTCTCTCTAAAACCTTATATTAAAAGTATTAAAAGTTGCACAAAAGTATCAGAAAACATAACTCTTGATTTGGAAAAGTTATGCCTCATCCAGCCTAAAAATTGAACATATGTCTTATCTCAATTGCATTATGATGCTTCTACAGCAGATATTTTGTCCCCATTGGTTTAATTGTGCAAGTGTTCTAGTAACTGTTGGGGCTCTCAGATCCTGTTATGTAGATTAACTCCCTTGTTTCTAGGTTGATGTTGATGTAATTCAATCAGTTCCTTTGCTGGTGGTCTTTCTTTAAATTGATTTGCACTGGACTGTGCAGTATGGTCTTTCTTCAGGCTTGAAAGGTTAGTAACAAAATGGTCCGCAAATAAGAAGTGTATCTTGTTCCCTGTTGTCTCCTTGACTGATGGGAATTGTACAGCAACTTCTTTATGATAATTTTGAAATTGCAACTAAATATTCTTTCTTGATGGACTTCTCTGATGGATCCTAATGACTAATATTTTGTGTTGAATCCTTGGCTTCAATGCGTATTCACCTTTATTGATGTTTTCAAATATGCAAAATAATTCACTAAATATAGCCGTCCCTAAATTGATGCAATTCCATAGTTTGAACCATTGACAACTTTTTTGCATTTTTGGGGTTTTATGGACCTTCTCTAAACTATTTGTTTTGTCTTATTGATGAGCTTAACAAATGATATGGCACTCTTCTGTTCCTTTTACTATTCAAGAGTTCTATTGATGTAATCTGCTATTGGTATTGCATGAGACATTTTGCATCCACCAACGATCATAGGCATCTTTTGATTGTAAGGTAACTCTTTTATGTTGCCTTTAGATCTTGGGGACACTTTAATAAGTGGTTGTTAATATTTTGGATCACATTATAATTTTTTTTGTAAGGATTTTAATTTGGAATAATACCGTTTGTATTGGGCGGCACATATCGGTTCACCAGCAGACCGGTACACAGACCACCCGCTATCGGGCGGTACTGTCGATTGGGGTTGTTTCCGCTCTTTTACTGTCCTAAATTAGTCGTCATCGCCCGCTACCCGATGGTATTAATTGAGGGAGAAGAAAGAAGAGGGAGAAAGAAGAGGAGAACCTGGAGATTGGCGTCGCTCTCCCTCCTCGTCTGAGGCGACGAGGCATCGACGTCGTCAGCTAAGAATCCTCGGCGTCGCGGGGAGAAGAAACTGAGCATCGAGGTGGCGTTTCTTCTCCACACACAGGCAGAAGAAACAGTTTCTTCTCCCCACTTTCTTTTCCGCACGAGTAGAAAAGAGGCGACATCGCGGGCTCACTGAAAATCATTTTTTTTACTTGTATATATATAGTGAGGCGACGAGGCGGTCGCCCTTATATATATATATATGTATGTATATGTACATATATATATATGTATGTATATGTACATATATATATATGTATGTATATGTACATATACATAACGAGGCGATGCCGCCTCGGTTTTCTGCCCGCGTGGGGACTTCTCCCCACGTTCCAAAAAGGGTGACGAGTTAATCACCCTTTTTTTCCTTATATATATATATATATATATACCGAGCGGTATACAGTACCGTACCATACCGAGCAAATCTCGAAACTTTGGTATGGTATAAAATTAAAATCCTTGCTTTTTTGTGTTTCTACCAAGGTGTTTTGGGTATTAGCTGAGTATTTTATATGGATTGTCAAGTTCCTTTTCTAACTATCTTTAGTGTTAGGCCATCAGCCTCTCTATCCTTCTTGCCCTGAACAATGTTAATCAAAATTTGGTGTTATTTTCTTTGAAGTCACATAAATGCAGTATCCAGGTTTCTGACTTTATTATTTTAGGTGGAAAATGTAGTATAGGCTTATGAATTTAGGCTGCATCTTTTGCTTGTCTTCCCTCTTTAGTTCCAACAATCTGTCTTTTAAATTCTGAGTGAACTTGCTACTTCTCTGAATTACTATGTTCTTTTATTTTCTTTGTTAGAGGTCCTGTATATGTTTATTTGGCTTATCTATGCATTTATAGATTTTCCTCTTTACATACATATTTTGTTAGAAATGGGGATTGTGGAATTAACTTTGAATCTTGCTCAAAGCTAGAGGAACAAAATTTGGATGTGACAAAGAACAATGAGGACACTGAAGACGAATCTGATTTTGGAGATGCTCTTTCTGCAAGGTGTTTACCTACTCTTAGTACCCAAGAATTATTTCCAATTTAATGATATTAGTACTGCATGGTTATGAGTATCCATCTCAAGCATTAATTGATGTGAATCATATTGAATATCCATTTGAACAAATGTAAAATTATTTATTTGTAATAGCTGTCTGTATTATAAATATGAGACTTATAATCTAAAGGTGATACACACGATGATGGACCTATAAAAGACTTTCCTTTTAGTGATCCTATTTTGAAATCTAGCATAACCTGATTAAATATTATGTGACTAACTAATTTCTTATCTGGAACTCTGCTTTGATTCTGTTTTGCACGTTTTACTAGTTTCACCCATCCTCAGTTGTTCAAGATTTTCCTAAATTTATGTCATGTGCTATATTTCTATTGATTATCATCTATATTTTTACAGGTGACATTGAGTTTTCTAGTTAATCTTGCATAAAGAGATAGCACCGCCAAGTGTCATATCGCTCAATTCTATGTGCAAATTAAATAGAGCAAGAAGAATAAACTGGTTTATCTTTAGTTCCGACTACTGATTTATAGTTTCTGTTTCCATTTAGATGGTTCTCATGTTGTGTCACAAGTGAGTTCTATTTATTTCAGCTGCGTGTTAGTTGCATAACAAAATTGGATTTTCCTTTTATGTGATATAAAATCAGGATGAACTTAAACCCTTTTATATGTCAGTGAGAGACATTCGTATCATATTACCATAGCTTATAGGAGCCATGGTTCATGGGTGTCGGACCCATGCAGGCGCTTGGCCAAGTCAGCACTCGGTATATCGAGACATGCCATGGTTCCGAGAAGAGGAGGAGGAGAAGGCATGTGGGCTGGCGGCGGTAGCAGGGCAGTGGTAGGTGTCACTAGATGTGAGGAAGGCTAGGTGCTGCAGCAATGGGAGAGGGGAAAAAAGGAGAGCAGGAGGGGCGGGTGGTGGTGGTGTTAACCTCAAATCAGAAAAGTAAAAAAAATAAGGAAGAGTACCGGATCACCCAGAAAGGATTGGTCCATGTGCTTATTCAATTTCAAACCGGTAAATACTGCCCAACACAGATAGGTCCAAGCGATATTTAGAATGTTGATAGGAACTATGTCAATTATGTCTTGCAATCTTCTGGAATTTAATTGGGGTCACAACATAAATTTGAGAAAGCATATTAGTTGGTACTACACCGGGTGACTGGCAATTTGCAGTTGTTCTCTTGTTACATCTTGGATTCTTTTAAATTTTCTTATATTAAAAGCTGTATCTTGCCCATCCAAATTGCAGGCATGATGTTACGTATGCTGTGATTCATGAAATTATCTTTTCTACTACTGACAAACCAAAGCTCCTAAGCCAGGTACTTGTGCTGCTTATATATAATTTTTGTCCATTGGCCCTTGATTGCATATTTTGTTTTAGTTCATATTATAAGCTTGAAGCTCACTTTTAGATTGGAAAAAAAGATACTTGCTTGGCGAACTATTTTATGTCACTAATAGTGATTCATTTCTTTAGGAATTCCTGAACTGACACTTTTCTTTATAAAATTTGTTTGACAGCTGATGGTGTGCTTATTCTTCTCTTTGATTCATAATTTTGTTGTGGTGCATTCATAGTATATTGTCATTTTACAACTTATGTTGGTAGGAGTTGGAACAGTGGTCAGGTTTTTCCGCTTCTATCATGGGTTTGAACTTTGAACTATGAATATGCAAGTGATCAAGTGTATGTACATTTTGTCCTCCTTAGGCTCTGCAATGGCGGGATATGATGCAATGGTTTGCATCTCTATGTACATTTGGTCCTCTTCAGGTTCTGCAACAGCAGGATCTGATGCATCCATTTGCATTTGTCAAGTTCTACTAGCTTTACCTTCCAAATCATGTATTTTAATATGCTAGTTGGAAACAGAACACAATTGTCTAGCATGAATATTCTGTGAGTATATAGGTTCTTTATAACAATGACTTCTATCAAAAAAGCTTACTCTTAATGTCCGTATTTTATCATATACTTACCCAATGAGACATGAAGATGCACTTAACCTTTTTGGAAACTTTCTGTAGATAATTAGTTTGAACTCTCTACACATCCTCCGTACCAAGTGGTATTAGAATCTGAACACTAAAGAGTATGCTGTGTTGGGCAGAGTTAGGAAGTGAGCTGGGATAAACAAAGATTCTTTCTCATTCCCTAATTAATAGTAAAAGTGTAGTAATTGAGTTTTCTTTAGATACCTGTTGAATATCAATACTGACCTTGGGTTGGACTAGTACTATAATTATACCAGTCCATTCCAAGTCTAGGTATGGATCACAATACTGATAGGCATAGATCTTTTTTGTAAATTTATATGCATAGAATAGTCTAGCCAGTGTCCATATTGAACCACTTATTTCCTTGCCTTTGATACTCCTTCATTTCCTCTTTGCTATTTCTATGACCTGTTATAAATAGAAGCAACTAAAAATGTAGAATTCTTTCACCTCCAAATCGTTACAAATTTCTCACTTAATTTGTCATCAGACCTTTTAACCTTAACATTTTCTTTGAGATGTTTATTTGCTACCTTTCTATGCTTTACTTTCTAAATTAATAATATTGAAATGGGTTCTTCAAAAGCTTCAGATTTTTCCTTTGCTCAATATGCTGCCTATAAGTAAATTGTTTTAGTTACTGTATATTGCAATACTACTACTTGTACTTGAAAGTCCAAATTTCTAGTTTAACTGTGTGTAGTTCAGGATGGACAAGTTATGTACGTAGTGATTGACATTACATGAGCAAATAAAAGGAATTGGAACAAATAAAATAAAAGTAATTTTTATATACACTAAATGACTAAAAGCATATACGTATATATTATATGCTAAATTCACTTATATGTATAAATATGATAATTAAAACTAGGTTTTCAAAGTAAATTTGTTTTGAACCAAAGTTTATGTAATTGGACCTATGATTTGCATCTCTCCTTTTTCTTCTCTTTTGCCAATGGCATGTCGGGCTGGTGCCAATTCACTTGAGGATTTTGATGAAATGTCTAGTGTGTTATGGAATGGTCAATATGCATTGATCCAAGGTTATCCATTAATATCCCTTATTTTATTATTCTAAGCATGAATTGTTGTTTCCAATATTTTTATTGTAATGACATTGTACTATTCCCCTCTAGCACTGATACAAAATTTCTACCCAAGATTTAATTCCTTGGTTTTTGGGGCATGTAAGTACATTTGCTTACTATTATGTCCAATTGTCAAAACAATGGATCATTTCCTCTGACATCTTTTCCTATCCTTTTATACTTTGAGGAGCATTTATGTATCTAGCCCAGTATGTATCTAGGTGATAACTTAGCCAAATATGTATCTGGCTAATGCCTAGGGCGTGCGGCTAGTACAGACTGTTGTTTGTCAGGCCGACTGTATACTGGCACATGGACCACCAGTTTTTGCCTAGTTGAAGTGTTCCGGGCTTATGGTCCAATATGATTAACTTACCAGGCATGTCGTTCTGTTTTACTAGTTAAAACCAAGGTACTGGTTGGTAAGCATACTATCCGATACCCCATAATTCATTTAATGTTTTATAGCTTCTAACAGCTCAGTTTTTTTTCCTTCCTTCTCTCTCTCTTTCTCTCTCCCCCTCCCTTTTCTGTCTTTCATGCAGTGCTCTCTGCCTCTTCCTCCTTCCTGCTGTCACTGCATTCTCCATCCTGCTGCATCGCTGTTGCTGCCTCTTCTTCCTCACAAGACTCGCAGCTTCCTCAACTACCTCTTTCACCTTCTCCTTTTCCACCACCTCCTCCTCTACCTTCTCTTTCTTTTGGTCCCCTATTGGAGCGATAACTACTGGACTGTACTGAGTGGTACAGCTGGTATTTGAATTTTCAGTAAAACGAATGGTTTTTCATGTTGGTTCGTGCATGGAGGTACACGCTCTACTTAGTTATGAGCTTTAGCCCCTCTTATGTTGATCTTACTATTTTGTGATGCTGGTTAATGGCCAATTGGTCATATCAAAGCTGCAGATATCAAATTATATCTGTGCTTCTTCCTCTCTTTCTCAAATTTCACTGGATGGTTTATGCTTCTGTTGCACAGCACGTGGTATAAAGGACATGTTTCACATGGATTTCAGAAATAGTATTTTCATATTAGTTATTTCTCGTGTATGAGTGGTTTTCTCTATTTTTGTTTACATTATAACCATTCATATTCGTATTTGGTGCTGAAGATCAGTGATTTAAAAAGCGCTAGGCGCCAAAAGGCGTCAAGGTCCAAAAACGCCCGAGGCGCTAGGCGCTCGCCCGAGCGAAGCGAGGCTCTAAAATATAAAAATATATAATATAATTAATAAATATAATTATTTAAAATTTTAAATAAAAATATGCTATTAAATTAAGAAAATCTAAGATACAAAATCACAATGTCACATTAACAAAAAGTTTCAAAATTCAAAACATTAAAATTTTACATCAAAGTCATTCATCATAATCAATATTATCGTCATTTTCACACAAATCATCTTTATTGAATTCGTCTTCTTCCTCTTGTTCTTCGATTTCTTCCTCTTCATCAAGATATGTTTCATTCTCTATGTCTTCAACAATAGCAGGAGCCGAGCTTGATGCTTTTGCACTCATTTTTCTATTTGACATATGTCTTGTATATGTTTGTAATTCTCCAGCACCTGAAGCTCTTGCCACATCTCCCCACGTCAATCTATCATCTTCAAATACAAGCTCGTCTTCAGCATCTTGCAAGTTAGCACCCATTTCTCCTACTAACCACTCATTTGAATCATCAATATCTTGCAATGAGATTGAATCAAATCTATTTTTCAAATCATGACGAGTCTTCAAAGCTTGATTATACTTTATGTAAACAAGATCGTGCAATCGTTGATGTTCTAACCGATTTCTTCTCTTCGAGTGAATCTGTCATGTCATATAATTTAAAAATATATTAATACATATATCTAAATAAATTAATTAATTAAAATAAAAATATTTAGTAATACTTACATGCTCAAAGACACTCCAGTTTCGCTCACAACCCGAAGCACTACATGTCAAACTAAGTACTTTGACAGCAAATTTCTGTAAGTTCGGGGTGAAATTTCCAAATAGACTCCACCATTCAGTTGCAAAATTTATGTTATTATTAGCAATAACATAGTAACATAATATATATGAAATTAATTATATCAAATTATTAATACTTGGAGAGGTAGTTGTCCTGGATCGAACGACAATTGGAATTCCAAAAAGACCTTCAGCATTTTTATATAAAGATAATTTATGAATAATCTTATCTTGAACCTCAATGCTGGGAACTAATCTTGCAACACACTGATATAACCCACCCAAAACTTTTGCATCAAATCTAACAGATTTAATCTTATAAAAGAATTCAGGGTTCAAATAATATCCTGCTGCATGTAAGGGACGTTGAAGTTGACAATTCCATCTTTCGTCAATGATTGTAAAAATTTTCTCATATTTTTCTTCATTTTCATTAAAAGATCTTTTAATCGTCTCCTTTGCTCTATCCATAGCCTCATAAATATATCTCATTGCAGGCTTATTTTCATTATCCACCAACCGAAGGACTCGAACAAGAGGGCCCATTACCTTTAATATATAAACTACATGATTCCAAAAGGATGGCATTAAGATGATATCAGCAGCCCTCTTGCCTTTTGCTTCTTTTGCCCATTTGCTTGTCATCCATTTCTCAGAGGTAAACATATTTCTCAGAGTATGTTTTTGACGATGCACGCTCTGTAATGTCAAGAATGAAGTAGCAAATCGGGTAACACCATGTCTCACTAATTCTTTATTCCCTGAAAATTCTCTCATCATATTCAAAGCTCCAATGTGATTATAAAGAAATCCAACAACAAAAATTGCCCTTTCTAAGGTTTTCTTGATTTCTAAGATCTTTCCAATATCTTCCAACATTAAATCAATACAATGTGCTGCACATGGAGTCCAATACAAGTGTTGTCTTTTTTATTCAAGCAATTTACCTGAGACAAAGGATAACAAAAATGATAAGACTTAAGAGTTTAACACACTTAATTGAAGATAAAATAATTAACAAAATCAAAAGATGAATATTACCAGCTAAAACATAGTTGCTTCCATTGTCGGTTATGATTTGAACGATATTTTGTTCTCCAATTTCTTCCACGAAGTTGTCAAGTAAATTATATATCTTGTCTCCAGATTTTACAAAAGATGAAGCATCTATTGACTTCACAAACATAGTCCTTAAAGAACAATTAACCATAAAATTAATTATACTCCTGCGCCTCCTGTCAGTCCAAACATCTGACATAATAGAGCAACCATGTGTTGCCCATGATTCTTTATGACCCTTTAGTAAGTCATTTGTATAATTCAACTCTTTTTGCAGTAATGGAACTCGTATCTCATAATAACTTGGAGGTTTTAATCCTGCACCATATCTTCCAATAGCTTCAATCATATCCTTAAAACTGTCTAAACGAGTTGTACTAAGGGGAAGACCAGCCTGATAGAAGAAGCGAGCAATGTGCTGAATTGTTCTTCCTCTTATTTCTTTATCACAAGCATCACTTATATTTGTTTGTCTCAATTTTGAGCCTCCTGCTTGCCCTTGTTGTTTCTGGGATCCTTGAAGCATATATAGATCCATCGGTCCTTTTCTACCTTTCTTAGTACTCATAACTTCTTTTCCCTTTTTGTCGTATACTCTTTTTTCACTTGGGTTAATACTCGTAGAATAATCTTCTTCTTCATCTCTGATATGTTCAACATTGTCTTCTGGTAAATTCCCATAAGATTCATTCTTTTGTGTCTTCTTTTCATTCATATAATTCAGCAACTTTTCTTTTACCTCAGGTGGACATTTTTTGCAAGCTGCTGCATTCTTGAAATTTCCTACTAGATGTTGTTTTGCACGAAAAATACCACCTCTGGTAGTCTTATCGCAGAATATGCAAGTCACTGCATTAGGATCTTTCGGATCCTTCAAATAATTATACTTCTATGCAAGATCTTTTTTTGATACCATTGGAGACTCTATTGAGTTACTTTCTGCACTTGCCATTTATGTTGAAACCTAACAATAATTTCAAATAAATAAAAATTAATAACATTAAAATCAAAATAATATATTATTAATCTATTAACAGAAAATTAATCATTTCAAAATTTAAATAAACTTAATATTAAGAGTATACTGAGCTTGATGGAGAAACGAGGAAGCAGCGGCGACGAGCGGCGGCGGCAGCGGCGAGCGACGGCAGCAGCGGCGGCGAGCGGCGGCAACAACGGCGAGCGGCGGCAGCGGCAGCGGGAAAGGGAAAGGGAGCGGAAGGCGCGAGCAGCGGGAGGCCTCGAGGGAGGCGCGAGCAGCGGGAAGGCTCGCGGGAGGGCTCGCAGGAGGCGAGAGGGCTCGCGGGAGGCGCGAGCAACGACAGCGGGAGCAGCGGCAACGAGCGACGAGATCGCGATCGGGATCGAGAGCGGCAGCGACAGTAGGTTAGTGTTGGGTTAGGGTTAGGGTTAGGGTTGGGGTTATATCGGTTTAGTTGGTTCGATTGAACCAACTAACAACCGAACCAGGACCGAACCATACCTAAAATTCTGGTTCGGTCGCCTTGGTTTACCTAGGCGCTCGCCCGAAGCGCCCAGCGCCTGGGCTCGGGCGAGCGCCCAGGCGGCGCCTGTTTGAAGCGCGTCGCCTGGGACATTAGCGAGGCGCTCGGGCCTCGCCTCGCCTCGCCCGAGCGCCTAGGCGAGCGCCCGAGCGCCTTTTGCAATCACTGCTGAAGATTATTGCATTCTTTTTTCGATGAATTGCCAGATAACAAGCAGACTTGGTATATTTTCTTTTCCCTTTACTTATTTTGCTAATACTGTAGGTGATATAGTTTGTTTCATTATTTTGTGTCTTCATTCACCATCCAAACTATTCTGACTGCAATGTCATCTTTTAGCTGTCAACATTGTTATCTGATATCGGACTCAACATCCGGGAGGCTCATGTCTTTTCAACAATAGATGGCTATTCTTTGGACGTATTTGTTGTTGATGGGTGGTCTGAAGAGGTAAGCTTTCAGTGTGAAATCCATTTGTTGATTTCAAATTTATTTCTTATGCCTAGACATATAATTGTACAGAAAGAAATTATGAAACAATCACACTTTTCAAATTGACCTGAAGGGGAGCATACATTCGGACTAGATGCAGTCTCTTTTTCTTTGCGATAAGTAAACTAAACTGAAAGTGCTACACCATGGTAGAATGCTGGAAGCATCATTAGTATGTCTAATTAATGCAATTGTTGTACTGTTGTAACTTGATGAATTTGGGTATCTTTTTTGCCTTTTCTTATGAAAAGAAGACAAAGATATACTTTGTAATTTTCATCTTATTAGAAGCATTTAATTTAGTACTTTAAATTTTATGCCAGTCATGATGTGAAACTTCTTATGAGTTCTTTGGGCAGTTTAGTGGTTTTAGCTGATTATGCAAAAGTGTTAGTGATATCTGTTGAATTAGGTCAGTGTGATTGGTTTACTCTGTTGAAACTCAAGTTCTTTCTTCTTCTTATTTTAATATTTTTGATGATTTTCACAGCTGAAACTGTTGAAAATGAACCTTAGGTGAACTGAATAGATATTCCTCTCTATGAGGAAGACTTATGTTCTCTGTCTGTTGATCTTTGATGTTGGTGATCTAGTTGTATTAAACTTTGACTCAGATTGAGCTTATTTAATACTATCATTGATTTCATCTTTATCTCTCTCTCTCTCTTAGCTGCTGTGTTGTTTAAACTATGAAATCTTTATGTTTTATTGACATTGGACTGATGAACACATGATGCTCCCTGATTAACAGCCATCTCATGTTGACCCTTCTAGATAACCTAGGGACATCATGATTCTTATTTCTTTAATGCTATGCTAGGGTCTTGTTGCTAAGGGTTGCTGATTTTACAATACTGTGCTCAGGATACAGATGATTTGCACAAGGAGATTGAGGCAGCAATTATTAGAAATGAGGTGTAAAGATCTTTTTCCTTTTCCTTTGTACTGTTATTATCCATTTGCCTTCCATCAAAGAAGTAGACCATTTTGCTATGGATATGTGTTACTTTTATTTCTTTTAGAGTTGTATGAGGTGCTGGTACTTCGGTCTTTGTTCTTTATCCAACTAAACATGGGGAATTTTAGCTCAGATATCCAAGCTGTTAGGGGACCATTGTGATGTGTCGCCTTTTTTTGAATTTTGAAGTAGCTTACATCTTCTCTTTCGGAAAATCTACACAATATAGTTGCTCCAGATGTTGTGTCTTTAGAGGGATAAACTTTTGGTGGTTTAATAGAGAAGTACTTATATGCACTATACAAAGAAAAGGCTGTTGAGAGAAGTTCAATTTAATGTGATTATTCATAAAGCATCATCCATTTAAAGCTACAATGTGCTACAATATCACCAAATTGCATCGAACTGCTGGTAATCTCCAATGTCTAAGAAATGGAACAACTAGGACTCACACCGTCACGTACATTTCTTTAGAAGCCATCCTCTGGTTGGACCTAAACTGGTCACACATCATACACCTCACTGTACCAGCATCAAACTGGTTTGGCCAACGACCAGTATTCGTACTGGACTGAGATATATAACCTTGATGTTTATTACAGGATACTACAACAATAATGTCTCAACTATTACAAGATTATGATTGGATATATCTTCTTTTTAAAGTTTAGTTACTGAATGTTGAGGATGCTACTTTAGCTACTGAATTTTAATTTTACTAAATTTCTATTATTTTATTAAATGATATCAGAAGGTACAAGTTGGTTTGTGGCTTGTTTATTGGTGTCATCCCAGTCTGATAGATCCTTGAAATCGGTACTGGACCAATTTTTAAAAATCTTGCTTCAATGAACATAAATTTTAAATTTGTGGATCACCAAAACTCTTTCCTTTGCCTTTACTTCAGTGCTAACTTGTCATTTTTAGGAAATTTGTGCTACGTCCGTGTTTGTTCATGAGATATGCTAATAATCTTGGATGTTGGATAGCTATGCTTACGTTGTGGCTCCATCTTGGTTTGAGGTTAGGATATGATAATCTATTGTGAAATTAATGCAGAAACAGTTTCCATTGTGGTCTTTTGAATTTTACAGGGTTCCTGGTCGGGTTCATCTCATTCTTCAGCCACTGAGAGGATACTTGCTGTGCAACTAAAAGCTGATGACTGGGATATTGAGAGAAAATTGTTGAAAATGGGAGAGAAAATTGCATCTGGATCCTGTGGAGATCTGTAAGTCAAATAATACTACAATATCATTCACTTTACATGATGGACCAAGCTAATGTGCTCGTTATGATTTTAAAAAAAATTGTTACAGGTTCCGTGGCAGTTATTTGGGTCAGGATGTCGCGATTAAAGTTATTCGATCAGATCATCTAAATGAATCTCTACTACTAGAGTTCCATCAAGAAGTGTCAATTTTAAAGTAAATGATTACATCTTTGTCCATGGAAATTTTGTCATGTCCTCTATTATTCTGGTAATTTACTTGCTACTTGGAGGAGCAGCTTGTCATTGAATGCTCTGAAAGATGATAATTATATCACAACATTTTAATTGATTTTCTTGTTAGTAATTAGCTTGCATTGTGCTTTCTTGGTTTTTACAAGGTTCTTATGATAATTGTGGGTCCTTTCAGGAAAATCCAACATGAAAATGTTGTTCGTTTTATTGGTGCGTGCACAAAGCCCTCACAATTTTGCATAGTAACAGGTAATCTTTCTATTTGAAATCAGGTTTATATGTGACCAGCTCATCCATGGGAACTATACTAGCTAGTTCATAACTATATATGAAAGATGTTTTGCTATGTTGACTTTTTTTCCTGCTTTGTTAATTTTTAGAATCAGTGTCCATCATATAGACTATTGTATTCTATAACTTATATATGCTTCTTTTGATCTTTAAGAACTTCCATTTTTCATGGTTAGTAACCTGGTAAGTTGTGGTGGTTGCTTATTTTTAAACTCCGACAACTATCTTTCACTTTGTTACTCTTCTGTTTATGCTTTCAGGTTTGAGTTTTAGACATCTTGTCATCTTCCAATTTCACATGCAATGTCTTTGTAATAGGAATATAGGAAGGTAATAAAATATTCCAATAATGTGTAACGGATCAACTTGGTGACTGGTGTTTGTTCTGATTGTTGTCCAATGGGTGTTCACGTGTCTGATTGCATCAGTGACATCATAACAACACTGATGGCGTCAAGTATAAATAATTCACAATCTGTATCAATATTGGGATTGGCTAGAGACAGTATGACCAGGATTAGTTGGACTAGATCAGTGGGATCAAAATCCAACCAAGTAATAGCTTAATGATAAAATAATGTAGAAAACAATAAAATATAACAAAGAAAATAGGAGTTGAGAAAATTGTATGCCAAACATTGATGTTTATGGCACCAGATTAAAACATGTCTCTTACTCTATCCTGGTTGGTGTATGCACGTATCTGAGGTGCCACTACCTTCTGTCATCATCGTCTTACCTTCTATCTCTCTCTTGTTTATATCCATTAGTAAGCCTTTGAATTTGCTGTTTGGAACTTGTTGCGGGCCTTGTGGCAGCTGGTACTATGCTTGCTGTTAGTACAGTACAACATGCTGAGGAAGTGCAGAGGGTATCATCGCGAATGAGGAAGAGGCAAGAGGAGGAGAGGGGACCATCAACAGTTCACTTATTTTGTCGAAACTTAAAAGTTATCAACTCTAAACTATAGCTTTTAGGATGCCAATTTAGGTGTTTATATGATCCTGAAGCTGAGCATCCCTTGGTGCAGTACATGCTGGGTGGTACTCCCACTAACCAGAATGGGAATCCTTGGCTGATTGTTTGTTCCGTTTTTCACCTAATCTATGCATGAGAAGTCTAAAATCTAAAGTTCATTGTCTGCATGATGTAGGTAGGTTTGGCATGCCACAGATAGATTGTTGTTAATGAAGAAAGCAGACTAGCAGGGTGCAGTAACAGATAAGAGAGATCAGTTTGAAGGAAGCACATGTTCTAGAAATATGATGTTGATAAAGGTCTGAAAATAACTATCTTGATACAATGATGAGATTAGGATCGAAGTTGTGTGGTGATAAGGGTACCCTATTGCAGCTCGAGGGTTGTAGGTATTTGCATGTTATACTAAGCATCTTAGTGTTTCACAGAAACCATTATGTTAGGATTCTTATGCATAGCTGTCTTTTGAATTGTTATATAGTTGGTTAATTGTATAATGTATAAGGGCCTTAGGAATTAATTTGAGTAATTATGAGCTTTTTTTGTGGACTTTGATTCAATGTGGTTCTATTACATAAAAGCATAAAAGGATCCAAAAACATTATGAAGTTCCAGAAACATATTTGGGAGAAAGTTAAGATACAAAAACCAGGTGGTTCTATGGCATAAAAAAAAAGAGAATCCAAAAACATTTTAAATTCCAAAAAGAAACATTTATAATATGATAGTTAACAAAGCCAGCTTTAATTGATTTATTTTGATTATTCTAAATGGTGATCCTAATAACCTTACACTTCCCTCTTTGCCTCCTATTCTTCCGCCTTATCCTCCTCGGCCACCTCCACCGGTCCTCGTCTTCCTCTCTCCACCAATCCTCATCTTCCTCGCTCTGGTTGGGTGTAATCAACCTGTATCGAGTGTTTGTGCAGTGAATCCATGCGGGTATTATACCAATCCAGTAGTTGATTGGTATCAGCACCAGACTAAGACTTTAAACTTTATTTATTTTAAAAGTTTTCTTTTCCAAATAATGTGTATATGGTATACCAAATGAGTATTACTTATCTACAATACTTATACATACAACACACTGTTGCTTGCAATAATTAATCATCTTAACATTCATAAGGTCATTACTATTCAATGTGTATGTTTGCTCACTTCCTGGTCATGTCAAAAAGCTGTGTGTTGCAAGTCGATAGACTTAAGAATCTCCTATAGTTTCATTGGTTTATTTTATGTTGATATATCTGTTGATATGCTGTTTTTCAGATGTTCATTTTCATTCTCATGTTTCTTTCACTTTAGCAGCAGAACTACTTTCAGTGTTATACTTTTGTGCTGATTCTGGTCATGTTGATATATTGTGCTTATCCGGTGTGTATTGCATTTTTTATACAGAGTACATGCATGGAGGAAACCTGTATGACTATCTGCATAAGCATCATAACATCCTTGAGCTCACTATGCTGCTGAAATTTGCAATTGATATATGCAAGGGAATGGAATATTTACATCAGAACAACATTATTCATAGAGATCTGAAGACAGCCAACCTCCTCATGGATAGCAATCTTGTATGTCCCTTATATCAAGAGGCATAGCTGCTTTCCATACTATTTCTCATGAATACAATCTTTAATTACTTTCTAAAACACATTCAAAGTCACCACTTACATCTGAGTAAATTAACAAAAGAAAAAAAGGATTAGACTGTCATTCTCCACCCAAAAAACCAGTAGCCCTATTTGAAGTCAGTTGGAAATCCTACTGCCATCTCTATATACATGAGATATTTTATATTCTACAAAATGATTTAGCAAAGAGAAGGTGTCCTTAATTCATGGAACTTGACTTTGTCTGGACTGGGGTTTGATTCAGCTGATATTTATTTGTCTGGACATGAACTGAGACACCGACTGTCCCTCTTTGGGCTGTTCGGTTTGGTTTTATTTTTTTCTTCTTCTTTTTTGTTTAAGATGCTTAAGCCTTAGGGTTTGCGCCAATGCACGAGTCAAGAATATTCATGATTTGTGACTGTCCGCCATTTGTGACACCACCCAGAAATCGAGATCGAACCATATTTTGTAAATAGTGTAACATTTTGGTTCTCAGCTTTTGTTACAAGAATTTAAGTTGGTAATTGGTATATTGTTTTCTATAGTCTAAATTTTTATTTTTTCTGATATATATGTCTCTTTTAGTGTCAAGAACATTTTCACAAGCATGTGATGTTTCCTTTAGTTATCTTTTATGAATTAAGATTTCTTTCCACCAATTATTATTTAGGTTGTGAAAGTGGCAGACTTTGGTGTTGCTCGGATACAGAATCAAGCTGGAGTTATGACAGCAGAAACTGGGACATATAGATGGATGGCGCCTGAGGTATGTCTTTAATTGGGTCGTTTGCTGAAATTTAGATTATATAATGACAAGATTCCATTATTTGAAACGTATGCATTTAGAGAACAATTTCACAGAATTTTAAGAATCTAATTCTTCATATTTTATTTATCATTTCAACAAGCTTGAATGCCCATTAGTTATATGAATTTTTTTAACCATTGAGATCTGGTTAAGGCAAAATTTCTAGTTAAGCTATGAACAATCAAATCTTCTTTGATTATTTCTTATTTTTTTAGATTTTCTCTCTTCTTGTCCCACCAGTTTTAATGTATGTCTCATTTGACCAAGGGATCAATAGGTTTTCTTTAAACATATCCATTACATCTTAATAATTATTTCCATACATCAGAGCTACACTTAATTATTTACAAATAGTAACATTCCTTATTCTATCTTTTCTTGAAATATTCTATACACCTCCACATCCTTATATTGACTACACTTCCTCGTGAGATCTCCATGCTAGTGATCAGCTCTGCAGAGCTGGTTGTCTCCTTTTCTCACATTACATTTCAATATCTAAGGCATGGCTTATTTATTTCTCTTATAAAACATTTTGCTTCCTTGTGAGACCTCATGCTAGTGGTAAGCTATGCAGAGCTGGTTGCCTCCCTTTCTCAGTCAGATGGCCCAGTTGTTCCCTTAGGTTAAAGTTCAAGTTGTCCTTGAAAAAATATGTCCAAATTTATTTAATGGAATTTTAGGGTTAAATATTTAAGTTTGATTTGTCATATTGTTGATTGCAGAACCTCCTTTGTGACTCGAAGTGACCTGCCCTAATGTGATGCCACTACCATCTCGTGTTAGGCCATTGACCTATGGTTAGAGGGTCAACCAGATCTTGGGAACCAAAGGGGATAAGATGGTTGTGATATAATTCATGCAAAACTATAGATGCTTTACTCCAATTTAATCACTTTGCTTTTACTCGTAGAATAATAGATTCACTTTTAATCTTTCTGTTCTATTGAATACCAGATCTAAAATACCGTCACCAGATAATATATAAATGTCCAATTGCACTCTGTATACATTAGCCTGTAAGTATAAATGGTGTCTAAGTGCATGAGTTAGTGCCTTCTGGACCATGAACAGGCTGTAGGCCCCAAAAACTATCAGGAAGAATGAGGATGGAATATAGAGAAACAATTCCATATGAATCTAAAATTTGATATGCGAGTAACATGCTCTTATGTACAAGCATATATCAGGTGTCGTAGAAACTATCTTGAAACTTAACATGACTGTGCACAATCTTTTAAAGATGATATGTTGGGCACTAAGTTTGGTGTCCTTCAAATCTCATAAGTCAATAAACTTTGTTTTAGATGGTGCATACAAGGACAAATGCATGTAATTATGTGGACACTGATGCATGGTTTTAGATCTCGATATTGCATCCGTACCAGTCCTGGCAGACTGATGTGTCCCAGATGTACCAGCATACTGACATGATATGCCAGCATACCAGATGGTGCAAACAAAAGAGAGGGAGTGAAGAGGGGGACAAGGAGAAGGAAAGAAGGAGAATGGAAAGTAGTACGAAAATGAGGAGAAAAAGGAGAGAAGGAAAAGGAGAAGAAAGGAGGCTGAGGAGTGGGGATGCCTTGGATGTCAACAGCAGGCTGAGGATATTTAAAAAAAAAAAGGGTTATGGCCCAGATTGGGCACATCACCCGATCTTGGTGCCAGTTCTTGGTCGATGTGGTACGTACATACCTTTTTTTTGAACTATGCATGGAAGATTAGTTAAAAATAAAAATGCAAAAGTATTTGTAATACAATACTTAAAAAGAGAAACTGGAGTGTGACACCCCATTGAGTTCCACATTGAAAGTGGATAAAGACTAGATTGTCTTATAAGATGGGTGGACCTATTGTTACCTGCAAGTGTATCAGTTATCCCATCTCAGATTGATTCGTGACATGGAGGCTGTATATCCTTGTTGTACTATAGAAGTAATAGAGATACTAAACTACAGTTGCCAGTGAGACAGATCTGAAATTTTAAATATATTCCCCTTTTCAGGTTGGAAATTGCTGTAGGATATATCAGCATTTTCTTCTATAATGTAGATATTACTTATCTTTTTTTTTCTGTGTTGTATTAAATTGAAGTTATGGTCCATATCTTTTTATGGTTCAAACATATTTATGTCTTTCTCTAGGTTATAAATCATCTACCATATGATCAGAAGGCAGATGTGTTTAGTTTTGCAATTGTACTTTGGGAGCTCACAACATCGAAGGTTAACAAAGCTTTCCCAGTTCAACTTGTTTATATGAGATTGACTGCGAATGGTCATACCATCTAATATGGCATTGTTATAATGTGTTGATACACAGATCCCATATGAGACCATGACACCTCTGCAAGCTGCCCTAGGAGTGAGACAGGTCTGTATTTTGATAAATGGAACAAAAGTCACCTTTTCTATTCATGTGATTTATATAGCGATCTCAAAGTATTGAAATTGTGGCATTCTTATTGGATTCTTGAATCAAACAACAAGAATCATGTCAAATAATGCGTCCCAATATTGGATTTGTTTTATATGAAATTTATCATGTATAGCTTTTAATATTATTAGTAATGACTTACGACATCAGAAATGACCCTTTTTTTGTCTTGGAGAAAGTATGTGGTCACTGAAATGCCATTATAATTAAACATGGTTTGAGGGAGATAGACCACCAGTAGGCCAGGACCCAGTTGGTTAAAGCCTTGTAGACTTATGTTTGTATTCTTATGGAATCGGAACATAATTCTTATATGACATTAAAGCAATTGTCTTCTATCCATTTATCACTTCTTGTTCTTCTTGCCAAATGAGATGCTCATGGTAAGTGCCTAAAACCAATTTGTATGTCCATAAACAACAAAATTGGTTTTTCATTCCTTCTTTTTGATAGTCTGCTTTTGAGTCAAATGTGTTACTGTACTACATGTTCGGAACCAATTAGCGTGTCCGTATTCATGAAAACCACAATTAGTTTTTCTTTCATGTGTACTATCTCTTTGAAGTATCTTTTTTCAAATGTACAGTTCCTTTCCAGTCATTTATGCTTCTCTCTGTAAAGAGCTGGTTCACACATGCAGACAAAAAAAAGTCGGAAGCCAGATTAAGGCAAGAAGATGTTAGAATATTATAGACCAACCATCATTGGATGCTTAAAAACTAAAGTATGATGTTCCGTGTCCACACAAAAATGTACACTAAATATCGGTGCTAACATGGCTAATCAGTGGCACTCATAATCCATATGACACCCATATTCCACTTTACTCCATTTTGCTAGTTGATGGTGCCACAAGGATATAACGTAATGCCAGCACACTTATGCATTGTTGTAGAACCCAGAAGAAAAACCCTTCAAATGTTTTCATTAGTTATTCTTTTTCCTTCTTTCTGTCATATTTCTGTAATTATTTCTATACACTGTTTGTTTTACATGGTCTGGAAATTTTATCATCAAAAGCTTTTACCAGAAGACGTAACTGTGCTATCGATTATGGATGTCATTAATTTAGAAGCTTATATCATGTTTACTTCCAATATTAGGGGCTTCGTCCTGTACTGCCCGAATACATGCATCCTAGATTGTTGGACTTGATGCAGAGATGTTGGGAGGCAGCTCCTGCAGAACGGCCCCCATTCTCAGATATTAGAGTCGAACTTGAGGAACTTCTCCAATTGATTCAGGTGCATCGATATTGAAAATATATGCAAAAAAGGCTCAATAACATTTATAGATAATGGAAAATGCTTTGTTTAATTTGTAAGCATTAGATTACGATTTGCTATACATGTGGACAAGTTAGATAACTCTGATCCTACTGCAAAAGCAGGAAGCTAGAGCAACCAATCATCAAGAAAATAATGCCTCAAAAGAATATGAGAAACAAGTCTTCCTCCAGAATTGAAAGTGCTCTGACAACAAATAATTGGTCCATAGCCACAGAAAACGATCCGATAGAATGAAGCAGTAGTAATTTCTCTTCGAATATGTTGCCTTTTTTGTGCTGTTTCACATGTTTGTATTTCACCGGGATGAAATCTGGGAGAACTGATCTGTCTTATTAGAGCCCCTGGTCTCAGATACTCCAGTTAACAGCATCAGCGATTGTGGATATATCTGACGGAATTTATGTGTGGAGCAACGAGGACTAAAGCTATGTACTTCTGGTAGAGGGAGGATTGTAAATGCTGATTCGGCTAATCGATTTATGTAGTGGAAGGATGCCTGTCCTTTTGTTTCCACACCATGTGTATATTTTATGGGGGTTCTTTTATGGAACTGATCCCTTGGTAATTTATGAATCTCCAATTGCTATGATTAATGCGTTCGATACACAGTGCGGTATGCGTCTTACTAAAAACTGCTGCATTGACACTGACAGGCTTCACACCTTTCGTTTTGTTCACGACCAGTAATTGTTTAATTTAAATGCTTTGCCTCTTACTAACTTTTCTATATCTAACGCATGATATTTTTAGTCTGTTATATTGTAATTCTTGATGTGCAGTCAACCGCAGAGAGAATGTGCGTGAAGTGACTCGTCCAGCATCGCCCGCATACGAACTAAACAATCTGCTGCAGCATCCCAATTTGTCCTTCAACCGAACGCGCAGATCGTACGAGTAACGTGATATGGAAAGAAAGGTGACGTAGATAATCGTAGCATATCCAAATATGAGTTAATTTGGCATGATATATTCTTATGGCATCATGAAAAATGAGCTAATTCGGCATGATATAATGTCATGATAATATCTATTAGAGACATCGTACGTTAGTCCTCGGGTCCTACCATGAAGTTTTAATACAATAGGATCATATTATAAAAAGGGGATGGTAATAGGCATAAGTGTATGTGTCTCTCAGAAAATTATGCAAGCGCAACCTCCAAAATTTATTATATATATATATATATGTATATATATATATATATAATCTGACTTATATCTAATTTCATTATTTATTTTTTTAAAATTTTATATAAGTAACAATCTGATGTAACGAGATGAGTGGATCAAAATAAATCTTATTGCGCTTTCCACGTAAGATCAAATTATAAATCTTATAATACATTCTTCGTCAATAGGGGCTTTTGCTCCCAGTGTGTTAATATTGTCGATCCAACGTTGCAACGGCCAACGGGACATTCTCAGCAAAAAGAATATAAACGGTATAATAGCAACTTTATCGAAGAAACCGTACGAGTTATTCATTATTATTATTAATAATAGTAATAACAATGATAAAGATGATGATAATAACAACAATGACACTCATCCGCCGTCGTCCTCGTTGGGAAGGGGTGTGAAAAACGCATGCTTACATACAATACAGCCTCTTAAAACCCGGTCACATCTGGTCTTCCTGCGCCGCTCACGAGTTGCCGTGCGGAGTTGAAGAAGGAGAAGGATACGAAGCAGAGAAGCAGGAAATTACCGGTTCGTTCTAAGCAACTGGTCATGGTGGAAGAAAAGCAGCATGCGGGAGGAGGAAGAAGAGAGAAGAGAACCGATCGGCTGGGTCGCCCCTCTCCCAATCCTCCTCGTCTCTCCCCCTGTAAGCGCAACCCTGCCACGTCCTCCTGCTCCTCCTCCTCCTCCTCTTCCTCCTCCTCTTTTCACCACCTGCTTAAGAAGACCCGGTACGCCCCCGACCTCTTCCTCTGCCATAGCTGTGGTCTCCGTTTCCCTTCCAACAACAACAACAACAACCCCCTCGACCATCTCCGATCCCAGTGGCGCGTCGCCCTCCTCTGCCGCACCTGCCTCGCCCGCGTCAAATCAGCTGACATCTGCTCCTATTGCTTCTCCCCCTTCTCCCCCATCGCTGACGCCGAACGTTCCCTCACTTGCCTCAGTTGCTCCTGCCGCGTCCATCTCGGATGCGTCGACCGCGAGCACCGCTGCCTCGATCCTTGTCGCCTGGAGCCGGGCTCCTTCACCTGCGTCGATTGCTGTGTGATCCCTAAATTTTGGGGCAGGAAACCTGGAATTGGTTCTAGGGTTTCGCTCGAGGTGGTGGTGAGGGAAGCCAGTTCTGTGGCAGAGAAGAAGATCGAGGCAGCTGCCAGGGCCAGGGAAAATGCTCTGAAGAAGGCTGATGCTGCAAAACGTGCCGCTGAACGGGCTAGGAATGCGTTAGGTGCTGTTCTTGCAGCCAACGGGGATATTTCAGAGCAGAATGCTGATCTGGCTGCAGTTACCGATCAAGAACTGGCTCTTCAGCTACATCTGGCTATGAATGGGTCTAGGAGGATCTCAAGGAGTTCTTCTTGCTCTTTAAGTTCAGGTGCTGTTGGTTCAATTGACGTAAAGAAAGTGTGTGGCCGAGGTGGTGATCAGATGAGCAGGAATGTTGATTCCGGTGATCGCAGAATTTGCAAAGCAGCTGAGATTTGTGCTGAAGATAATTCCTTTCTTGATGTGGCAGCGAGAACTGTGTTTGGTCAGGGTTTAGATGTTGATTCAGAATCCAACAGGAATCAGCAGAAGAAGCTAATTGATGATAATGGCAGAGATGGTCATGCTGTTATGCCACCAAAGGAGAATCAGGGCAACTCTTCTGATAGAATTGTTAGTTCTGATGCAGATTTTTGTAGCACCGACTCTGTATCGTTGGATTATGAAAAGAAAAAAGTATCTGATGTTGTATTGTTTCCATCTACATGTCGAAGATATGTCATAGAAGGATCTGAAGTGCAAGAAAATAATAGTATTACAACACCAGATAGATATCTTGTGAAATATACTGCAAGGAGGTCGAGACCAAAGGGATTGGTAAATGAGGATTACCAGCTACTTCCTTGATGACAAATTAGTTCTTCCAAGATGTCTAAATTGATTCTCCTTAGCAGGCTTCCATGACTGTCATGCATTCTTCTTCCTCCACGTGTTTTGGGTGCAATCATGAAAACAGTTGCCAGAGGTAAGCCATACAGGTTAAAGGATCAACTCTGCCATTTGTTTTTTGATCTCACTGCTTATTTCCTTCCGTCATTGCTCTTGTTACTGTAGTGAATTTTTAACATTGGTTTATGGTCTTAGCATTTTTTGGTAAATTTAGGTATTTTTCACCTATCAATGAAAGATGATTGAGAAAATTATGTATGAAAGTCACGAGCAACATACATAAAGCAACCAGAACTCTCAATTTTTTATATTAACCGGTAACATCACCATATATTGAAAAAAAACATAGCCTCAGATAAGTCATAAGCTTCACTTGGGAATTCTTTTTAAGAGTAAAAATACTTGAATTCCCTGCCAACCTGGAAGGGTTTTCATATTATGGACATGGTCTATTAGAATATTCAATCTCAAGATGCAGGCCATCATACTTATTGTTTGAATATTTGATATACTTGTTATAAGCTATGCTATTCTTTGATATCTATGGTGGTTTCCTTGATAAATTAGGATGCATGATAGGTGAGACTAGTTATAACAACTTCCTGGCTTATTTTGGTGAAATTGGGTTTGGTCGATGGAGTAAGGATAAGTGGATCTTTGACTTAATAATTAATCTGTGTTCTTGTAACATATTATGATGTTCCTGGCAGTCTTAGTGTTTCTGGGCCAAACATCAGGTTCGCTGGCCCATCTTAGAACTATCTGGTGCTTAATAGGCCCTATTCAGCAGCCATAGTGGTCATATGATGTTGGCTAAGCGATCTTAAGGTTTTAGTAGCTTTGATAAAATCTATTTTTTGCATTGTGAAACTTCAATCAGCAGATGATGACTCTTATCTCTTACTAGAACAGGTTAGAGATGATTGTAGAAGGCTCATGTGGAAATTTCCTATCCTAGCCCCAACAAGGGAGCAAATAGTTGCGAAGTCAGGGCAAGGCTAGCCGTTCTTGGCTCCATTTGTCCATCATGGGATAACAAACACTATTTGGTTGAGCATTTATCACTCCAGTAAGAGGTCGGTCAAGATGATACTGTAGGAGGGTGATCTGGAACGGTCACTTCTTGTCACCATAAGTATAATAATATCTATTTTTTTCAGTGATTTAAATGGGTGTTCGGACAAGGCTAGGCGAGGCCTGAGCGCCTCAACAGTGAATTAGACGATGCACTTCAATGAGGCGTCACTTGGGCACTTGCCCTAACCCAGGCACCGAGCGCCTCAAGCGAGTGCCCGGTTCAAATAGTTGAACCAAAGCAGAATTTTAAGTCTAGTTCGATTCAACAATGGCTAGTTGGTTCAATCGAACCAACTAAGCACTTTCTTACTTGCAAAAGCCACCTTCGCTTGCTCTTGCGACCCCGAGCGATCAACCCTAGGGAGCGCTCCACCTATGGTTCTGCCGCTGCCTCCGTCGCAGACGCAGCGGACCGAGGCCTTATCTGTTGCTAACAGACGAGTTCGACGGCTTAGCCTTCGTCCGTAGCTTCCTTCCGCCGTCGCTGGCAGTTCCTGCTACTATTAAGGGAGATGATTGTAGCTTCCTCCGTGACTAACGTACACTTTGGAAGCTTCCTCCGTCCATGACGTTGCTGTCGCCACTATCGCAATTGCCGTCTGCAGCTTCCTCCGCTGTTGTGACTATCATCCATAACTTCCTCCATCACTGTAGTTGTCATCCGTTGCTTCCTCCGTCACCGCTGCTTTCTCTTTCCCCATTGTCAACCATCGGTGACACTTTTCTCCATCTTATTTTTTTTCTCCCTCTTTGCTACTGTTAACGGTTTTTTTCTCCCCTCTAACTACTGGTAATAATAAATAATATACTGTTAACAACAGATTGTTAAATCTCTAATCTTTATTGTTTTAAAATTATATATTAGGTTATAGAATTAATGACAAGCATACAAAGTAGTTTAATTCTAATATAGGTCTCAATAAACATGTTTAGCATATTTCTATTTAGTTGTATATTATTTTAATTATAATATTCGGGAGCGTTTTGTTTTGATCTGGTGGGCGTCTAGTGTTTTTAAAATCACTGATTTATCTTACTGCATAACTCAGATAAATGCTAAGGCAGCCTTTTCTTTATTCCAGCATTACGGTAATGCAATTATCTCTTAGTTTAGAACTTTCTTTCCCACGAAGAAGAGACCCTAGTTATGAGGGATTGTTCCAGGCGTAATGATGGTGACAGATATTGCAGATGTATTCCCAAGAGTAATTGCATTGACTTTTAACATGTCCTAAACATAACAAAAAAAGCAAGACACTAAAGGTTTCCCAAAGTTTTCTGTTAAGGTTTGAGGATTTCTTGTTCGATTGTTGTCAAGAGACTTGGTTAAAAAGCTTTTCAAACAAGAGAATAGTAGAATCAAGATAATCATGCCAGTCCATACCGGGTCATGTCAGCTATACTGATGCATGGCTAGGCCAATTTTTGGCTTGTTCTCATCATGAGAGAGTATGACATTATGCACACGATACTCTTATTCAGGTTTCATTACCTCAACTTGAAAATCACAGTAGACATAGATGAAAAGAAAAATATGTTGAATATCTATTAATAATTAGAAACTAACAATATTTACAGACATAAGAAGAAAGAGAGGCATGGGAGGATAATATATAGAACAAATTGATGTGTGGTTGTTTAAGAAAATTTACATTTTCTGGAGAAGGGCATAGCCTAGTTCTATTTGAAGTGACTTCATTTTTTTTCCAGATGGTTCCAACATAAAGTTGCAAAGTGTATCCAATCATTACTTTCTTATTAACTTTGAAGATTATAGATGCTTTAATTTGCACTAGGGCTGTCTGAAAGGCATGAATTTTTTTTCATCATCACCTAAACATCCCAAATATCTTTAATATGGAATAACAAGATCTCTATTTCTCATCTATTACAAGTTAAAAAAATAAAGAAATGAATAAATAACAAAACTGACATTTTGTGATCTATGTTATCCAATAATTGAGTTAATATTTGACTCATCATCCTGTAAATTGCTAAAAAAAGTAGGTGTGGATATGGATTCGAGCATGAGTTGGTTTGGCTTCAGCGCATTGTGGCTAGTACTAACCAAAGTTGGTTTCAGTGATTAACTTTAGGACGTTTCTCTGTCACCAATTCAAAAAATCTTGATAATCATGATAACTCAAATGTCCAATTTCATCATAGCTTAGTTGCATTTTGCTTTTGTGCCCTTACCCCTGGAACTTTGTTCACTTCCAACTGAGTCATTTGTGTGGGCAACCCTTCCTTAAGTAGTGAATCAACAAAGTCTATTTGGCTTTCTATATGAATAATTTGAACACTTCATTGTAAAATATTGGCTTTTGTTTCACATTATGTTAATTTTCTTTTTGTGTCTTGAGTGTTGGTCTTTATTTTCCTAGTTCATGCATGCTTCAGTTTTCCTCTTTTATTCTTTTATGTACTGAGAAGACATGAATTTCAAAGTTTAAACTTAGTGGTGTCTATAAATTGTAAATGTTTTATTAATGCTAACTCAAATCGGTCTTTTGCAGTTATACTGAGTCAGAGTTAGTTCAGAATTTGAATTGTAAAAGGGGCAAACTATTCTAAATTTTCTGGTACTTCATTGGGATTCTCTTCATAATCTTCTTGATGATGTTTTAGAGTTGGACTAGGATGTCAAAAAAAGGTTGCGGTAGGACAGATAATGATAAGATGAAATAGGCTGCTAACTGCTTAGTGTTTAGTTGAGGGAGAACTCTTAGACTGCTTAAATTGTTAATTCAATGACATATATGATGTCTAGCTGAAGATATAGTTCTATGGTGAACATGTGGTCTCCTTTTTCTTCTTTTTTCTGCATTTTCTTTCTCCTTTGTCATTCTTTTACATAGAGACAAAGCAGCCAAAGCACAAAGCTCTTGAGCCTTACTTCTGCACACTCTCTTTGTGAAATCTTGGAGAAGCCTAGAGAGTATTAGCTTTAATCTTGACAGGCAACATAGTAGTTTAAGTTTTTCACAATATCTTGATGCCTAAGATGAGATAGCAGATTTTTTTTTCTGAAGTTGCCCAGATATGTGGATTATATTTTAAGATATCCATCTTTTTCTCTTAGATCAATTTTAGTATTTTTTTTTTACCAATTTGTTGCATTATAAACAATGATTGAAATATCGTACCGTACCGATGTTTCGAGCTTGGCTCGGTATGATACGATACTATGTATTGAGTGGTACATATAATTTAGGTGTAAAATCTTTCAAAAATATCTGAAAAAAAAAAAAGTTAGGATATGATTTTTAAGTTAGAAATAAATATAGTAATAGTATAAGTTTAACCAAATCAATGTAAATTAGGTAAGAATATGATATGAATATATATCATATATTCATATATCTGCATATCAATATGATATGCTTGTTGGATCCAATCATGAAATTGATCCCATGACATAATGTATTGATATACCATATGTCATTGATGCATCAATGTGGTGATGATCGTAGACTGATCGTCATGAATCATATTTGTCTGAGGTAGCTCCTGAGACATATATTGGTGAATGTCAGAGCTTCTACTTCTTCTACTGATATGTTGCTTTGTATCATACTATTGCTCAGAGAAGGATGACCAAGTATCATTGTACTGCCCCATTTGGTTGAACAATCAATAGTGTCAAAAGGTTATTGACAGTTAATACTGGTGTATATTTTGATACCCTTTGGAAATGGTATCATTGGTGTCTCTTTTTCTAACCTAGATAAATTAGATTAGGCCAAATAAGAGCCATATAAGAATAGGATTATGTCCATTGGTGTTAGAATCTTTTTTCATAGGTTGTCCCAGTTACTTGGACCGTCTGCCCTGTTCCTTTTCATGTTCTCTGTTTCCCTCTCATCTTTCTAATTGTTGAAGAGGTATTGATTCTATGGAGCGCTAAGAGGCATGGTTCGTCTTACCGGTGTACCAATCAACTATCGGTATGGTATGTACCAACCCGTACTAAGTGTACCGACACATGGTACATGGGAGTATACCAATATACTGCCTGTACCAATCCTCTATTGGATCAGAACGTACCACCCGCATCGAGCGGTATGCCATGATGGTAAAACGAACTTTGCTAAGAGGTACATAATTTTTTTGTTTATTTATCCATTTTCTGTTTTTTTTCTTCTCTGCTTCCTCGTGCTAGTGATCCTATACAGACATGGTCATGTGCTAACTTTTCTGATCATCGTTTAGCATGGGAATTTTCCATGTAAAGTCATTACTGCATGAATAACTGAAAAAAAAAAAATTTGTGCTCTAGTAGCTTTCTCTTCTCCTTTGGATTAGACACTCAAGTGCAATTACTGTGGTATTCCTTGCTATTCTCAGGAAATTGGATGAAAGTTGTAAGTGATGTTTTAGTTTCCACATCCTTCCCCTTTGCTTTGAGATGAAAGATGGATAAGATATCTCAATGGCCACCAACAGTGTGAATCAGCCAGTCAGCATCACAGTCGAGCTATGTTGATGTCAGATTGGTCTACTTGTTACCAGCTGCCACTATTTTCCTGTTTGGTTTTGTTTTCCACTTTCTTCCAATCTATCAGATGAACTAGGATGTCTACAACACCAACTAGTGTGTATCAAAGGAGGAAAAGTAGTGCCTTCTTTTCGTTGCAAAGTTAATAATTGGTTTTAATTTTCCTTATTTTAATTGCTTTCTGGATAAGATGCCAAACTTTGATCTGATTTAACTGATTCATTCTGTTTATAAAATTAAACCTCAAACTGATTCTTACTTGCAAATATCACCAAAAAACCTAGAAGCAGAGGATGGCGAGGTTTCTTGAGGAAATTTTGGAAGGTATCTACATGATGATTTTGCCAAGTTTGCTGGCAGAGAAGCAGAAAGGACGCACACTGCAGGGCCAGGTTATCTTAGGAAATGATTCTGTGTGACATTGGGTAGGGGGAAGTGGCCAGATAAAGGTGTGGAGTACTTGCATCTGTATGGCGCATGAGGCCCCAAACCCCAATTGCCATAATGAGATGCTGCACTAGTGTTGCAGAGGGGAAGAAGAAGTCTGAATTCAAAAAAACAAGCCTAGGAACTTCTGATAGAAAAAATTGACTTCAAGGGGATTTTGGTTATTGGTGTAAACACAAAATAAGGTAATGTGAATTATGTGATCTTGTTGTTACATAAAGATTGAAACAGTACATTGCAACGAATAGTATGTTAGAAAAAAGACCTAGTGGTTGTTAAACACTATATAATCTAGACATGTTTCTGCTCGAGTAAAATGAGGAGATTGGTAAGTCTAGATCTTTGACTAACCAATAGTTTGTCACATCTCGAGTTAGTGCTGTGCACGGGTACTGGAAAAGGCTTTCGATGAGAATCTCCTAACATGTCTTGAGGATTCAAGCCCTCATGATAATACTGACTTGACTTGGAGTTGGCTGTGGTAACTGAGGTTGTCCTTGATTGTCACATGTGATTCTTTATGAAGGTAAAACAAATAAGAATCTGTTTCTGGCAGCACTTTCTATTTCATTTTGTGGGAATTGGATCACCAGACTAAATGTTTTACTTTTGTCTTTGTGGGAACTTAGCTTTGATATACTAGTGGATTTTTGTCAACAAACCTTCCTGATGCCTGTTCTCAATGTTGGTCTACCAACTCATTTACTCTATCGTAATTTCTTGATATTTTTATGTGGACTCTTTAATTAACAGCTTAATCATTAGTAGCTGCTCGGACAGATTGCTCATTATTTTCCCTTTTTCATTGTCCTGCAGAATCTAATGGTGTCAATGGAATTCCTTATGAGAACACAGAAAGACCTTGATCATTGAGGATGAGGTTTTCTATGTGGATTTGCAAGATTTTCCAGGTCAAAATCAAGAAAAATAAATCTACCATATTTTCATCTTCAATGTGGATTCTGATATATGAACAGTACACCTAGTCCATTAGGTGTTCTCATCCCACCAAATTATTGTTTGTATCCTCAAGAGTTTACCCTAATTCTGTATGTACATCTCTAGATGTTCTTAATTAGAATAAAATTCTAGTAGTCTGCACTGCAGGAGATTCGTCCATGTTTAAATGGTGATATGGTCACTGACAAATTGGATGTTTTATTGTCTATGCTAGCTTGATTTCAGGATGATTACCGTTCAAGGAGGATGAACTGCTTGAGGGGTTTTGGCGTTTGGGCTTGCACCTTGTAATCTTTTTTCATGCAGTTGGGACTTGTTGGCAAAAAGAAGCTGCGAGTCTTTGCCCCCTTCAACCATCATCGGAGTGCCACTTTCCAACGAGGATCGATCAGCACCACCTGAGGCACTACTGCTCCTCGTGGTCATCTCCTTTCGCCGTTCCTCTTCCATCATGACATAACATCTCTGGTTGCATTTGCAGGTGAGTATCAAATGCAGGCAACCAAACATCAAAAGCTTCACGGAAACAAGCCAACCAAACATTCAAACCATAATGCAATTCAGAAATGCATGCAGGTTTTGGCATTCGATGACCACCTATATACATCATGTTGGATTGGCAGATGAATTAAATGGTCTACCATTCTACGTAATCTATGCAGCTTTAACTCCTAAAAAGCAAGAATCAAATAGTCAAATGATTCAAGCAGTGGAAGATACAAATCTCTATCTTTAACAATTAGTCAAATGCATCCAATATAAGCAAATTTCTTGGAAAAGTATTATATCATTCATTTTTTTCATAAGCTAAAATTTTTGAACCGATTCTGGTAGAAAGTCGAGAAATCCCAGTGATTGCCGACCTGCAAAACTGATTCGTAGACATATATTTGCGGCCAATGGGTAGAAGTACAAATTTAGAAACCATCTTACATTCTTAGGTGGCACATCCACAAGAAAAGGCTTTGAACCCAACATGGTAGAGTCATACCATATAAAAAAAGCAAGTCATTTATTTATTAGGAAAGAGAATCCTGAACGATCAAGGTAGACAAAGGATGTCCTTTGTTTCTTGCAGGCAGTTATACTTCGATAGAAAGGACTCGTACCTAATGAGAATATGTCAGGCAAATGACTAACATATTGCATATCGTACTGATCATATTTATTTATTACGAAATGTCCTTTATTTCTTGCAGGTAGTTAGTACTTCGATAGAAAGGAGACAACCACACATCCAACAATGGCCATGACAACATGCAACAGAATGGAAAGCCATCCAAAAGTGCTATCAGAATCGCTTCTCATGACCTGAGCTCCACATAGGACCCGGAAAGCCCAGAGGTGCCAAGAAGCGTAACCTGCAAGTAACAGCAGTCGATCATAAGTTTGCTACAACTTCCTGAAATACATAAATATACATATATGCAAGCAAGCATTACATCTTTTATGCGGTGGGCCTGACCACGGTCAGGCATGACAATTAATTTCAGGTTCCCTTGATTCTTCAGAGTTGGTAGTGAGATCCCAATAAAGGTGACAAGTCAACTAAAACATGGCTAACCAAGAGTGCTCACTGGTTATCATTCTGTCAATTGCCTATTCTTAATATCAAACCCTTGGTTTACCTTAAAATATCTAACAATGATCACATAGTATCCAAACACAAGGGAGAAAGGTTTTTGATGGCCAGTCAAAGGGTATAAATCTCCTACAGATTGCCTTGAAAGACTAGGGCCACGTAAAGATAGTTTATTTCCAAGTAATTGGGCTTCTGCTGCTATTCTAATATCACAACGGGATATGTTAATGGCAAGCAGAAAAAACCTATAAGCAGCATGCCTGCTTTGCACAAACAACCAGCTATATTTAGACCAACTAAACAAGTCACAGGAGTGCTTGTTAGGCAACCAGCCAAGAGGCATGTGGCTAGCATGATAAACACCACCATAAGCATACTGATGGATGGATGAAGAAAAAACTAATTGGTGAAAATTGGCTCAGATCATCTTGGTTTGGTTTGGGCTTCAATAGTAGCAAAAACTGAAAAAGTATCTCTTACCTTTCCAAGCCGTGCCAAGCAATAACATCACAAACTTTTACAGAAGTGTCAATCTCAGCGCCATGTTGGCATGAAAAATGAAAGCTGGTACAGCCAACATGGTAATCCATACTTTTAGGGAAAAGAACACTGCTCCAAGGCCCTAAGAGTTATCAGATATGACGCTAACTACAATGTAATGTATATGGGAAGCTTAATTACAGGAATAACATATAATATTACATAAGCAGAGTTGTATTCAGGTTTCTGAGTTTTAAGATCATTAACATCAAAGAATTCAGTAACTCAAAGCTTAAAAGAAACATAATATATTTAAAAAATTAATAACTAACTAATATAAGTCCTGCTGTGAAAATTCATGCAGCAAAAAACATTATTGTAAAGTTTGCTTACCTTTCCCCACTCAGAACCAATTCCACTGCATCTCATTTTCAAGTGTATCATTTTTGTTCCCAATTCAAGTTCAACCTTTTTCCTCAAAAAGGTCTCATCAGGACCAAATGAATCCAAATAGGTAATATATCGTTTATATGAAGCTCTTATGGCATCTTCCAGATGCTCTGGCAGGTGACCAACATTCTGTGAACAGTCATTATCAGGTTTGTCAATATTAGAACAAAATAGACAATTGCTTGAAAATTGAGATAAATAGCACATAAGTTTCTCCATTCAAAGTCTTCATAAACAAAATGACTGACCTCACCACTTAAGCCGCATAAATCATCCAGTGCCATTCTAAGGGATACCAATACCCCACTAAATTCCACAGATGCCTCAGCTGCACGAAATACATTTGCCAAAGCCTCTTGGCCGGCTATATCTTCAGTGGTTTTTGACAGAGCCTTCTTTGTCTCACTTATAACAGAGTCCGGAATTTCATCCCAGTTAATCGCCAACAAATCCTTCATTGCAGCTTCTATATCAGGGTCAGTAATGACAGGCAACTGGCTTATATTTGAACTGAAGGCACGCCTCAAATTTAGTGTATACGCGTATTTGTGACCTGAAATTCCTTGAACGCAAAGAATAAGAATGTCAAGTTAAAACTGAATTTAAATAGTTACAAGAATAACAATCTTACATGGAAAAGTGAGCAATGTGAAATAGATGAAAAAAAAGAAGATAAAAAAACATAAAGAAAAAGTAGATAATTGTTTGCTTTATGACCAACAGAAAACTAGATCGTGCCATAGTAGTTCAAGTTATCAGTGGGACTAAGACTAACAGGGTTATAATAGTTACCTGATCACGGAAGAAACTCCTCCATCTTATAATCTAGTTTAATACTTTAACAACTCATAGTTCTTTCTACACCATAATAGCTTTGTAATGATTATTCTTGGAGGTAGAAACAAGGTAGGCAGGTGCCAGAGTATTGCTGCCATCTGCCATAACATGCACTGATGCAAGTCTGAAAAATCTTTCCAAGGGTTTGGAAAAAATACTTATGTTTAAGGAGTTTAAATGCTAAGGTCATACATGCCAGGTGACGGGGAGATACCTTCATTCAAGGATTAAAATGTTGACCTCATGTCAGTACCAGCTAGACAGATCTTTAAAACCTTGTATTTATCTACCTCAATCTGAGCATAGATTACCTCTATCAACACTGACCATTTGAGAGAGCACTAAAGGACATTCTATAAACTGTCACATAGTGTAGCAACTGGCGAGTTGCTTTGCAGGAAAATCCACCATGGCTACCCAATTTTCTAGAAACCTTTTCCTTAATTATATTATCTTGATAACCCATTCCATAAGATTTCCCAAGGATCAGGCTCATGGAACACTTAACCTGGTGGTCGTTTGCTATTGATGCATGTAACATTGGCTTGAAACTTGAAAGTAGGGTCAAAGTTTTAAAACTGATAAACAATCGTAAAGGCAAGAATCACTAGCTTCAGGTACGTAACATATTATTTTAATCCTATACTAGAAATCAAATTTTAATTATTGATCTTTAATTTTTGAGTAAACAACCAAAATAATGATAAGATTCCAAACAAAATCATTTATAACTACTAAAAAGTGTCAGAAATTTAGCGAACAATTACAATATACTAAAATGAATAATTCAGTTATCAAGCCCCACTAAAATGGTTTATTAACCCTGAAAGCTTATTAAGAACAAGGATATATCAATTAACAATAAAGCGTCAATATAATCAGATACACTACAATAAATTCAAACCACAGAACCATTTACATAAATGCCAGTAGCATAATGCTGACACCAACATATAAATCAATGAGTACAAGTCAAATGATCAAAACAAACGAGCTGCTCAAAAGCAATAACCATGCAAATTTCGCTACCAAATTAGCTTCACAAATTCCAAAATGAGCAACCGTCAAACTAACATGCTCGAACTATATACCAAAGGTCCAAAACAATAAAATATAAGCGCCGATAAAGGGCAACAAAGACGAATAAGAAGATATTGAAAAATTAAGGGAGGTTAAGCACTTTAAAAAAAACATTTGAGATAGCTAATCCTTTAAGAAGCATCTATGCGCTAAAATAATGGAAATCTGGAAGAATACTAAGTGTATCCCCAATAAATGCATTAATTGGCTGCCAAATACCACATGTTCCAAATCTGATTTGAGAAGCTTGGAGATTCGATCTTGTGATCTCATGAATGTTATTAACACCCTTCATCCAACTTCTAACTGCATATCATGCGGTCAAATGTGTAAAAAAATGACACGCCAAATGCATAAATGAAATTCTCTTATTGCAATAAAAATGGAGTGGGATTGTAAAGGCTTATTACCTGCTTGAGTTGCAATCGTGCGTGTTGCCACCGGCCCCAGCTCGCTGCAACAAAAAGATTGTTTTAGATATCTAACAAACGTTTTCAGGTAACAACAATAGCAGTCAGTGCATAGGACCAGGTTAAAGTTACAGAATGTTCTAGGTTTTTTGGAACTGTTATTAAAGCAAAGTCCAGAAAATTTTTCGAGAATGTCTCAGCAGCTGTAAACAAGTACAGAAAAGCTATCAAGTATGGCCTCTTACAGAAAGGTGCAAAGAAAAAATAATCAGCTAAGAATTTAAGAACCAAGATATGAAATAGAAATATGAATAAAAAACTACTAATGTGGATTCAGCAAATTCAAGGAGGGAATATTTTAGATAAAGCACTATAATATCTTACAATGTGTTGTAAGAACCAAAAGCCGCTAAGGTCCCAAATCGCCAGAGCGAAACGAGATGCTCTCGAATATTATAATTAAAATAATATACAACTAAATAGAAATATACTAAACATGTTTATGAAGACCTATGTTAGAATTAAACTGCTCCAAAAGCATCTTGTTAACAAGTAATGTTTTGCTGCTCTAAGACATCATCAAGTAAAAAGCTAGGGAAGTTTTATGTATAAATCAAAGTGCATATTGCTCATGGTGTTGTAGATAGAACAAATATATTTAAACTGCTCCAAACGAGTTGCCGCTCAGCCGTTCGCAGTTTAATTAACAGGAAGGTGGGGGAAGCAGAGGGCGGGGAACGAAACTGCAGCTGCGAACGGATGAAACTGCAGTGGCGGACGAAGGTAGCAGACGACGTTGTCGACGACGGCGGACGGAGCTGCAGCGTCGGACAGATCGTGCGAAGGCGGCGAAAGACGGCAATGGAAGAGGTTGCCATCGGCCGCGGACAGAGCTGCTATAGCAGCAGACAGAGTTATAGCGGTCGAAGAGTTTTAGGGTTTAGAGGAGCTGCAGTGGCGGACGAGCTGCAGCGGCGAACGAGATCGGACGAGGTTGCCGACGGCGGCTGGCAGAGCGGCGACAGATGTAGGGTTTCTTTCACCTTTGTTTTCTTTTACGGGGTCGGGCGAGAGAGGCGGTTGGACGATGTTAGGGGGTTGGACTATGTTAGTTGGTTCGATCGAACCAACTGGCGCCTCGGCTCAGGCGAGCGCAAGCCAACTAACTAACTAACTAAACTGATTTAAGATTGACTAATCTGGTTTAATTAACCAGTAACTGATTTTATAATTTTAAACAATATTAAAAATATATATATTAAAACAAATTAGTTCAATTTAGCTGAATCAAAATCAATTAAACGAAACGTGAATCTTAGTGCAATTATGATCGAAATTGGCATTAAAATTAGGCCAACACGTAACTATTGTTCTTCGATTTTGATCACCAATTCAAATATATTTGTGGATTTTAAGATTGTTTGGGTCAATTAAAGGCGGAGGCAATAAACACGATCGATTGATATCTTTTAAATTAAAATTGATTCAATCTGTATTGGTTAACTGAATCGAAAGGGAATATAAATGTTGTGAACGCAGTAATAAACGGTATAATAATAATAATAATAATAATAATAATAATAATAATAATAATAATAACACTCAGTCGCTAAAATCCCGTCACATCTGGTCTTCCTGCGCCGCTCACGCGATGGCGTGCGGAGTCGAGGAAGGAGAAGAATAAGAAGCAGCGAAGCAGGAGATTCCCGGTTCGTTCTAACCACCTGGTCATGGTGGAAGAAAAGCAGCATGCGGGAGGAGGAAGAAGTGGAGAGAAGCGAACCGACGGCCTGGGCCACCCCTCTCCCAATCCTCCTCGTCTCTCCCCCTGTAAGCGCAACGCTGCCACTTCCTCCTGCTCCTCCTACTCCTCTTTTCACCACCTGCTTAAGAAGACCCGGTACGCCCCCGACCTCTTCCTCTGCCATAGCTGTGGTCTCCGCTTCCCGTCCAACAACAACAACAACAACACCCTCGACCACCTCCGATCCCAGTGGCGCGTCGCCCTCCTCTGCCGCACCTGCCTCGCCCGCGTCAAATCAGCTGACATCTGCTCCTATTGCTTCTCCCCCTTCTCCTCCATCGCTGACGCCGAACGTTCCCTCACTTGCCTCAGTTGCTCCTGCCGCGTCCATCTCGGATGCGTCGACCGCGAGCACCGCTGCCTCGATCCTTGTCGCCTGGAGCCGGTCTCCTTCACCTGCGTCGATTGCTGTGTGATCCCTAAATTTTGGGGCAGGAAACCTGGAATTGGTTCTAGGGTTTTGCTCGAGGTGGTGGTGAGGGAAGCCAGTTCTGTGGCAGAGAAGAAGATCGAGGCAGCTGCCAGGGCCAGGGAAAATGCTCTGAAGAAGGCTGATGCCGCAAAACTTGCCGCAGAACGGGCTAGTAATGCGTTAGGTGCTGTTCTTGCAGCCAAGGGGGACATTTCAGAGCAGAATGCTGATCTGGCTGTAGTTACCGATCAAGAACTGGCTCTCCAGCTACATCTGGCTATGAATGGGTCTAGGAGGATCTCAAGGAGTTCTTCTTGCTCTTTAAGTTCAGGTGCTGTTGGTTCAATTGACGTAAAGAAAGTGTGTGGCCGAGGTGGTGATCAGATGAGCAGGAATGTTGATTCTGGTGATCGCAGAATTTGCAAAGCAGCTGAGATTTGTGCTGAAGATAATTCCTTTCTTGATGTGGCAGCGAGAACTGTGTTTGGTCAGGGTTCAGATGTTGATTCAGAATCCAACAGGAACCAGCCGAAGAAGCTAATTGATGATAATGGCAGAGATGGTCATGCTGTTATGCCACCAAAGGAGGATCAGGGCAACTCTTCTGATAGAATTGTTAGTTCTGATGCAAATTTTTGTAGCACCGACTCTGTATCGTTGGATTATGAGAAGAAAAAAGTATCTGATGTTGTATTGTTTACATCTACATGTCGAAGATATGTCATAGAAGGATCTGAAGTACAAGAAAATAATAGTATTACATCACCAGATAGATATCTTGTGAAATATATTGCAAGGAGGTCAAGACCAAAAGGATTGGTAAATGAGGATTACCAGCTACTTCCTTGATGGCAAATTAGTTCTTTTAAGATGGCTGGTACCTAAATTGATTCTCCTTAGTAGGCTTCCACGACTGTCATGCATTCTTCTACGTACAGGTTGCCAGAGGTAAGCCATACAAGTTAAAGGATCAACTCTGTCGTTTGTTTTTTGATCTTACTGCTTATTTCCTTCAGTCACTTGCTCTTGTTACTGTAGTGAATTATTAACATTGGTTTATGGTCTTAGCCTTTTTTGGTAAATTTAGGTATTTTTCACCTATCAATGAAAGATAATTGAGAAAATTATGTATAAAAGTCACAACCAACATACATAAAACAACCAGAACTCTCAATTTTTTATGTCAACCAATTACATTGCCATATATTGAAAAAAAAAAACATGGCCTCAGATAAGTCATAAGCTTCACTTGGGAATACTTTTAACAGTACAAATACTTGAATTTCCTGCCAACCTGGAAGAGTTTTCATAGAATGGATGTTGTCTATTAGAAAATTAAATCTCAAGGTGCAAGCCATCATGCTTATTGTTTGAATCTTTGATATACATGTTATCAGTTATGCTATTCTTTGATATCTATAGTGATTTCCCTGATAAATTAGGATGCATGATAGGTGAGACTAGTTATAACAACTTCCTGGCTTATTTCGGTGAAACTGGACTCAGTCTAAAAAGGTATTGGTGGACTCGATGGAGGAAGGATAAGTGGATCTTTGACTTAATAATTAATCTGTGTTCTTGTAACATATTATGATGTTCCTGGAAGTCTTAGTTTTTCTTGGCCAAACATCAGGTTCGCTGGCCCATCTTAGAACTATCTGGCGCTTAATATGCCCCTATTCAACCAGCCATGGTGGTCATATGACGTTGGCTGAGCCATCTTAAGGTTGTAGTAGCCTTGGTAGAATCTATTTTTAGCATTGTGAAACTTCGATCAGCAGATGATGATTCTTATCTCTTACGAGAACAGGTTAGAGATGATTGTAGTAGGCTTATGTGGCAATTTCCTATCCTAGTCCCAACAAGGGAGCAAATAGTTGCCAAATCAGGGCAAGGTTAGCCATTCCTGGCTCCATCTGTCCATCAGGAGATGGGCTAACCAACTCCATTTGGTTGAGCATTGACCATTCCAATAAGGGGTCGGTCAAGATGATACTATAGGAAGGTGATCTGGCACGATCACTTTCTGTCACTATAAGTATAATAATATCTATTTATCTTACTGCAGAACCCAGATAAATGGTCAGGCAGTCTTTTCTTTGTTCCAGCATTACAGTAGTACAATTATCTCTTTGTTTTGAACTTTCTTTCCCACGAAGAAGAGACCCTAGTTATGAGGGATTGTTCCAGACGTAATGATGGTGACAAACATTGCAGATGTATTCCCAAGAGTAATTGCATTGACTTTTAACATGTCTTAAACATTAAAAAAAAAAAGCAAGATGCTAAAGGTTTCCAAAAGTTTTCTGTTAAGGTTTGAGGATTTATTGTTCAATTGTTGTCAAGATTCAAGAGACTTGGTTAAAAAGCTTTTCAAACAAGAGAATAGTAGAATCAAGATAATCATGTCAGTCCATACTGGGTCATGTCAGCTATACTGATGCATGGCTAGGCCAATTTTTGGCCTGTTCTCATCAGCATGAAAGAGTATGACATTATGCACACGAGACTCTTATTCAGATTTCACTACCTCAACTTGAAAATCACAGTAGACATAGATGAAAAGAACAATATATTGAATATCTATTAATAAATAGAAACTAACAATATTTACAGACACTAAGAAGTAAGAGAGGCATGGGAGGATAATATATAGAATAACTTGATGTGTGGTTGTTTAAGAGAATTTACATTTTCTGAGAAGGGCATAGCCAAGTTCTATTCAAAGTGACTTCAATTTTTTTTTTTTTCCAGTTGGTTCCAACATAAGTTGCAAAGTGTATCCAATCATTGCTTTCTTATGAACTTTGAAGATTATAGATACTTTTATTTGCACTAGGGCTGTCTGGAAGGCAAGAATTTTTTATCATCATCACCTAAACATCCCAAACATCTTTAATATGGAATAACAAGATCTCTATTTCTCATCTATTACAAGTTTAAAAAATAAAGAAATAAATAAATAAAAAAGTTGCATTTTGTGATCTATGTTATCCAATGATTGAGTTAATATTTGACTCATCATTCTGTAAATTGCTTAAAAAATAGGTGTAGATATGGATTCGAGCATGAGTTGATTTGGCTTCAGTGCATTACGGCTAGTACTAATCAAAGTTGGTTTCAGTGATTAACTTTTGGACCTTTCTCTGTCACCATCTTAAAAACTCTTGATAATCACGATAACTCAAATATCCAATTTCATCATAGTTTGGTTGCATTTTGCTTTTGTGCCCTTAGTCCAGGAACTTTGTTCACTTCCAACCGAGTAATTTGTGTGGTCAAACACTTTATTTTAAAATATTGCCTTTTGCTCCACATTTTGTTAATTTTCCTTTTGTGTCTCGAGTGTTGGTCTTTATTTTCCTAGTTCGTCCATGCTTCAGTTTTCCTCTTTCATTCTTTTATGTACTGAGAAGACATGAATTTCAAAGTTTAAACTTACTGGTATTTATAAATTGCAAATGGTCTATTTGTTGCAGTTACTCTGAGTCCGATTTAGTTCAGAATTTGATTTGTAAAAGGGGCAAACTATTCAGAATTTTCTGGCACTTCGTTGGGATTCTCTTCATAATCTTCTTGATGATGTTTTAGAGTTGGACTGGGATGTCAAAAAATGGTTGTGGTAGGATAGATAAAAGATAAGTTGAAATAGGCTGCTTAATGTTTAGTTGAGGGAGAACTCTTAGACTGATTAAATTGTTAATTCAGTGACATATATGGTGTCTAGCTGAAGATATAGTTCTTTGTTGAACATTTGTTTTCCTTTTTCTTCTTTTTTCTGCATTTTCTTCCTCCTTTGTCATTCTTCTACATAGAAAAAAAAGCAGCCAAAGCACAAAGCTCTTGAGCCTTACCTCTGCACGCTCTATTTGTGAAATCTTGGGGAAGCCTAGAAAGTATTAGCTTTAATCTTGACAGGCAACATAGTAGTTTATGTTTTTCACAATATCTTGATGGCTAAGATGAGATATCAGGCTTTTTTTTTTTCCCGTAGCTGCCCAGATATGTGGATTATATTTTAAGATATCCATCTTTTTCTCTTAGATCATTTTTAGTATTTTTTACCAATTTGTTGCATTTTGAACAAAGAAGGTGAACCTTAAAATGGAAGCTCTCTTCTTGGAATTTGATGACATGCAAGATCTTTTTTTGTTAGTTTTTGAATGTTTCTTTCTTGCAAGACAATAACTGCAAAAATATACTTCTGTTGTTAGGTCAAAGCAAATATCAATTCTTTTGAAGAAATTATTGAGCATGTTTACGTATTTGATGAGTTAGACTGAAAGCTGATCCATGAATGTCCCATTTGGGTGAACACTCAACAGTACCAAAAGGTTACTGACAGTTAATACTGTGGTGTATATTTTGATACCCTTTGGAAATGGTATCATTGGTGTGTCTTTTTCCATCCTAGCTAAATTAGACTAGGCCAAATAAGAGCCGGTTAAGATTAGGATTATGACCATTTGTGTTAGAATCTTTTTTGCATAGGTTGTCCCAGTTACTCAGTTACTTGGATCATCCACCCTGTTCCTTCTCATGTACTCTGCTTCCCTCTCCTCTTTCTAATTGTTGAAGAGGCATTGATTCTGGGGAGTGTTAAGAGGTGCATAATTTTTTAGTTTATTTATCCATTTTCTCTTTTTTTCTTATCTGCTTCCTCATGCTAGTGATCCTATATATACATGTTCATGTGCTAACCTGTCCGATCGTCAGCTAGCATGGGAATTCTCCATGTAAAGTCATTACTGCATGAATAACTGAAATAAAATTTTCTGCTCTAGTAGCTTTCTCTTCTCTTTTGGATTAGACACTCGAGTGCAATTGTTGTGGTATTCCTTGCTATTCTCAAGAAATTGGATGAAAGTTGTAAATGATCTTTTAGTTTCCACATCCTTCCCCTTTGCTTTGAGATGAAAGATGGATAAGATATTTCACTGGAAACAATGCGAATCAGCCAGTCAGCATCACAGTCGAGCTATGTTGATGCCAGATTGGTCTACACGTTACCAGCTGCCACTATTTTCCCTGTTTGGTTTTGTTTTCCTCTTTCTTCCAATCTATCAGATGAACTAGGATGCCAACAACACCAACTAGTGTATCAAAGGAGGAAAAGTAGTGCCTTCTTTTCGTTGCAAAGTTAATCATTGGTTTTAATTTTCCTTATTTTAATCGCTTTCTGGATTAGATGCAAACTTTGATCTGATCTAATTGATTCATTCTGATAATAAAATTAAACCTCAAACTGATTCTTACTTGCAAATATTGCATAAAAACCTAGAAGCAGAGGATGGCCAAGTGTCTTGAGAAAATTTTGGAAGGTATCTACATAATGGTTTTGCCAAGTTTGCTGGCAGAGAAGCAGAAAGGACGCACAGCGCAGGGTCAGGTTATCTTAGGAAATATTCTGTATCACATTGGGTAGGGGGAAGTGGCCAGAGAAAGGTATGGAGTACTCGCATCTGTATGGCACATGAAGCCCCAAACCCCAATTGCCATATTGAAATGCTGCACGAGTGTTGCAGAGGGGAAGAAGATGTCTGAATTCAAAAAACCTAGCCTAGGAACTGTCTAGAAGTCCTTCTGATAGAAAAAAAATGACTTTAAGGGGATTTTGGTTATTGGTGTAAACACAAAATTAGGTAATGTGAATTATGTGATCTTGTTGTTACATAAAGACTGAAACAGTACATTACAATGGATAGATATTAGAAAAAAGACTTAGTGGTTGTTAAAAATTATATAATCTAGACATGTTCAACTTGAGTAAATGAGGATTGGTCCTCCTAATGTTTTTGGTAGTCTAGATCTTTGACCGACCAATAGTTTGTCACATCTCTTGAGTTAGTGCTCTACGGGTACCGGAAAAGGCTTTCTCCGGGAATCCCCTAACTAGTGTTGAAGATTCCATCCCTCATGATAATTCTGGCTTGACCTGAAGTTGGCTGTGGTAACTGAGGTTGTCCTTGATTGTCATATGTGATTCGTTTTGCGGGTAAAACAAGTAAGAATCTGTTTTTGGCAGCATTTTCTATTTCATTTTGTGGGAATTGGACCACTAGACTAACTTTTTTTACTTTGTCTGTGGGAACTTATCTTTGATAAACTAGTGGATTTTTGTCAACAAACCTTCATGATGCCTGTTCTCAATGCTGGTCTACCAACTCATTTACTCTATCGTAACTTCTTGATATTTTATGTGGACTCTTTAATTAACAGCTTAATCATTAGCAGCTCGATTGCCTGACAGACAGATTGCTCATTTTTTTCTCTTTTTCATTCTCCTGCAGAATCTAATGGTGTTGCTGAAGTTCCTTATGAGAACACAGAAAGACCTTGATCATTGAGGATGAGGTTTTCTATGCGGATTTGTAAGATATTCCAGGTCAAAATCAAGAAAAAAAATCTACCATATTTTCATCTTCATTGTGGATTCTGATATATGAACAGTACACCTAGTCTGTTAGGTGTTCTTGTTCATCCCACCAAATTATTGTTTGTATCCTCAGAGTTTACCCTAGTTCTGTATGTGCATCACTAGATGTTCTTAATTCGAATAAAATTATAATAGTCTGCACTGCAGGAGATTCATCCATGTTTAAATGATGATATGGTCACTGACAAATTGGATGTTTTGTTTTCTATGCCAGCCTGATTTCAGGATTATTACCGTTCAATGAGTATGAACTGCTTGCGAGGTTTTGGCATTTGGACTTGTAATCTTGTAATCTTTCTCCTGCAGTTGGACTTGCATGCAAAAAGAAGCTGCGAGTCGTAGTACACGTTATTTGCCACCTTCAACCTTCATCCGAGTGCCACTTTACAACGACGATCACCACCGCCTGAGCCACGGTCATCTCCTTTTGCCGTTTCTCTTTCATCATAACCTTCCGTGACATAACATCTCTGGTTGCATTTGCAGGTCAGTTTCAAACGCAGGCAAGCAAACATCAAAAGCTGCATTTCACGGCAACAAGCCAACCAAACATCAAAAGCTATAATGCAACTCAGAAATGCAAGCACTTGCCTTCTGGCAATCTAAAGTCCTCTATGAGACGACTTGAATTGCAAATCAAGGGACCATTTGTAGCAGAACTTTTCTCACTACTTTTGAGAGCCGTAATGTGCAAATCTAATGTCCTCTATGAGACGACTTGAATTGCAAATCAAGGGACCATTTGTAGCAGAAGTTTTCTCACTACTTTTGAGAGCCGTAATGTGCTCCTATAGCATAAGCATAAGCATAAGCAGAGCTTGTGCTGATGGTGATGGATCTTTTCTCAAGCTTGCTTTCCTACTGGATGTTATGGCGTCAAATTATGAACAGTTTGTGGTGTATCAAAGTCGAATGGGTCAAGCTGGTCTTCTGGCTTTTTGGCAGGAGCGTTGCAGATGCTGGACGAGTCATCGTACTGTCAGATTCAACTCATCTCGGCACCATTCTTTTGGGCTTGTTAGAAATTTTCGAGAAACAATTCCGACGACCCTCCTCGCACCTTGGGGTAAAACTCATTCTTAACTCCTTTGGCTCGATCATATTTGACGCTTTCGCCTATAGCTTTCTTTCTGCAATCAGATTAACTTGTAGGACAAGGTTAATTGTCGTTTAATCTGTTGACATTATTTTACCTCAACATATTCACCATTAAACTTATATGATGATTGAGAATGTCATAGAATGCATCGCCACATTCAACAGAGGTCTCAGAGTTGATAGAGAACCATCAATGGATCTTAGCGGTCAGTTCAGGTGCAGGTCCAACTCTTTTGGTTTTGTTTATTTGACTGTCATGCTCGTCGGTCGTTTTAATCGTCCTTACAGATAATGTATCCGATCTTATTCTTGCAGTGCTTCATGGCAGCTTTCATTGGGTTAAAGCATGGAATAAAAGCATGGAGTAGCTTCAAAATAATTTGAACACCAACTCTAGATTCATTCAGATCGAGAAACCCAAACATGGAGAGAGCGGTTTACAGACTACACTGCAAGAAACGCTCCTCCGGAGGCACACAACCTTCACATTCCCTAATCGCAACTGGCATGGCGCTCCTTATTTGCAACCCTGATCGCTACAAACGACACTGCATCATTCTGTAAAGAGATAACATTTACGAAGATTGAAATGCAAGCATTCAAGCACAAGACTAGTTGTATGGCGGTGGTGGTGGCGGCGGCGAAGAGTGATCGTGACGCGGCGGGGGAGAATGCTCGGGGATGGTCTTGTATGGTGGCGGCGGCGGCGGCGGCTGTCGATGATGGGGCATGTGAGTTGGTGATGGCGGATAAACGTAAACTGGTGGTGGAGGAGATTTGTTGTGGTAAACGGGAGGAGGAAGGGGCTTGTGGACAGGCGGTGGCGTAGGCGTAGGATGTGATGGCGGGTACGTAGGATGGTGGGGCGGCATCAACGGAGGGCAAGGGTGGTGGACCGATGGTGCCGGCGGTGGTCGTGGAGACTTGTACGACGGCGGCGGAGTCTGGGGCTTGTGAGTTGGAGGGACGGGATAACCATGTGACGGAGGTGGCGGGTGCCGGCCATACGGAGGCATATGGGCATGGCTCGGCGGCGGTGGATGAGAACTGTGGTCGTACGGAGGGTGTCCGACGTGAGTCGGTGGTGAAGGAGTAGGTTGGTGGTGGTGATGATGGTGGTGGTGGTGGTGGTGATGCGGCGGGGGCGCACCAGCGGTTGGCGGTGGGTGATAGTAGACTGGAGGCTGCGCTCCATGGCTGGGCGGTGTTGGTGGTGCTCTGTGGTGGTACTTTGGAGGGTGGTGCTCCGGCGGAACTGGAAGGTGGTGGTGGTGGTGGTAGGGTGGCGGAGAAGCGGAAGGAGGCTTAGCCACGGGGGTCGGTGGCAGGTTGCGATAGTAAGGCGAAGTGGCGGTGCACCGAGGCGAGAGCATCGCCATGAGAGCCATGCACAGGGTGACGACGACCCTCAGAACCATCCTCGTCACTCAACGCCAACCAATCAACAGCAGCGAAGTGGGAGAGGGATGCGGCGTGAGACGATGCATCCACGCCTCTCGCGCTCCTTTATATAAAGGAGAGCCTCGGAGGGATAAAACAAGGCTCAAGTCACACACTCCCCTCGCCCGGCTTTATCCAGAGCAGAGCTACGTAGCGTAAACCAAGCTCAGGTTGGGTCTGGTGAGGGTAACCGAGTCATCATTCCTCTTTCTTTCTTTATCGTGGCCAACAGGTCAAAAGATGGGTGGTCTCAGATCACGAGGATACGTGCACTCGATTGACCGGTACCCGAGAGTGGGACCATCGGACACTGGGCCCCACCGTGCTTACGATGGACCGTGTCGATCGAGTGCATGAACTCGAATCCGACCCGTGTAGGAACACAACCCGCAAAGAGAAACCCTGTCGAATCCGTCCCCCCGAGAGTGTCCGATGAGGGGCCAAGCTGCGGGGCCAGCGGACGGCCCCACGGGTGTTACTTTAATCATTCACCGCGGGTTACGGAGACAAATTATGAGGTGTCACAGCAGGATAATTATGGACTCTCAGGAACAATGAATTACCCATTTCCCAATGCCGCGCATCATGGCGACGGTGTTCGCTGTTCTGTGCGGCGTGCTAATAATGTTACGGGCCATGTAATCCGGAGGTTTATAATAGACGTAGGCGGCTCGTCCGTACCCGCCCACGACTCTGCCGAGCCAAACCCAACCGAGCCATCTTTTCAGCGTTGAGGGTTTCGAGGTTTCTGCTTTTGGGGTTCCAGAGAAGACTAGAAAAGCCAGGAACTCATGTGCTTTGGGGCTTTGTTAAGTCACACTCCCGTCTCTTTCCCTGCACATGACTTGTTAAATCAACGTTCAATCTCATCTCTTGATTGGATGACTGCTTTCTCTTTCTTATTCGTTCATGTCCGAATCCTCATCCCTTCGTCTTCCATCGCTTTAATACATCTTTTTTTTTTCTGGAATCAATAATGCATGTTACGTCTTTTGCCATTGCCACGAAAGTTGATCCTCCTGGAATTGAGTTTTGCATCTGTATACCCCTTTCCCCATAGTCAATCTTCTTTAACCATTATAAGATGACTCTTGGCTGATGAAACTCTTTAACTTAAATTAATATCTCCAAAAACTCATTAGAATTATATAAATAATAAGGAATAATTATATACTTTATTCTATTAAAATATGACTGATAAGGACTAGAAGTGGTTAACTTGGATATATATATATTTTGGAGGGACACTAGGTGCAAGAAATTTACATGGTCTATCACATAATGTTTTGTTTCGATGACATGCATAGGCCCAATTATTGCGTCAAAGAATGATATGTATATTATAAGCTAAGTCTATTTTTAAAGAATGCGGTTTAGGTGGAGAATACCTCGGGACACGTTAAGAATGATTTATACCATCTCGTTGGACCGGCTATTCCCAAGATAACTTTTAACATTTATTTGATTCCACACTCGAGTGAGCTGGATTCATATGCAAAAAAGTTGAGATTCGACAATAACGTTGTTCAAAATTAATTTTAAGACCAATTTGATCATTGCTAGAGTTGGGACAGTCTATTGCATTACTTCTTACTTAAATAGCTCGAGTCATATACAAACAAGTAAATGATCGATAATAATATGCCATCGAAGCAACCAAAGGCCTAAGGATTAATCGATCACAAGCAAGCTACGGATACCTTCTTTTTCTTGTTCTTCAGATTTGTTGGGCTTGACGTACATGATCAGACCATGCAATAAGCAATTGATCCCTCGAAAACATGGACTTGAAATGGCCAGATGATTAGTCTACTTAGATTTGAACAATTGAATTGACAGGTCTAAAATGCACATGCAGGTTTTGGCATTCGATGATCACCAGCCAAGACTATATACGTCATGGTGGATTGGCTGATGAATTCAATGAGCTACCATCATTCTATAATCTATGCAGCTTGTAACTCCTAAAAAGCAAGAATCAAATAGTCAAATGAATCAAGCAGTGGAAGATGATGAGTAAAGATTTTGATAAATTATTGTAAGATCTTAGATTCAAAATCTCTATCTTTATCAATTAGTAAAATGCATCCAATACAAGTAAATTTCTTGGAAAAGTATTATATCATACATTTTTTCATATGCTAAATTTTTGAACTGATACTAGTAGAAAGTCTTGAGATCCCAGCGATGGCCAACGTACGATAACTGATTCCACAGATGAATATATCTTACATTCTTACTTATGCCGCACATCCACAAGCCAAGGCTTTGAACCCAACATGGTGGACTCGTACAATACAAAAATATGTCAGGCGAATGACCGACATATTGTATCGCATACTGAAGTCATATTTATTTATTATGAAAGAAAGGCCCGAACGATAAAGGTAGGCGAAGGATCTCCTTTGTTTCTTGCAGGCAGTTACACTTCGATAGAAAGGAGACAGCCACATATCCAACAATGGCCGCGACAACACGCAACAGAACGGAAAGCCATCCAAAAGCGCTCTCAGAATCGCTTATCATGACCTGAGCTCCACATAGGACCCGGAAAGCCCAGAGGTGCCAAGAAGCGTAACCTGCAAGTAACAGTAGTTGATCATAAGTTTGCTACATTTTCGTGAAATACACATATATACACACATGCAAGCAAGCAAGCATTACAACTTTTATGCGGTGGGCAACAAGTCAACTAAAACATGGCTAACCAAGAGTTGACTCATGGGTTATCATTCTGTCGATTGCCTACTCTCAATATCAAACTCTTGGTTCACCTTAAAATATCTAACAATGATCACATAGTATCCAAACACCATCGAGAAAGGTTTCCGACAGCCAATCAAAGGGTATAAATCTCCTACAGATTGCGTTGAAAGATTAGGGAGGGCCATGATAGACAAACACCGATTATTTATTTCCAACTAATTAGGCTTCTGCTGCTATTCTAATATCACAACCGGATATGTTAATGGCAAGCAGAAAAAACCTATAAGCAGCATGCCTGCTTTGCACAAGCAACCAGCTATATTTAGACCAACTAAACAATTGTGTCACAGGAGTGCTAGTTGGGCAACCGGCCAAGAAGGCACGTGGCTTAGCTTGATAAACACCACCATAGGCGTGCCGATGGAAAGACGAAGAAAAAACTAATTGGTGAAAATTGGCTCGGATCATCTTGGTTTGCTTCGGGCTTCAAATATAGTAAAAACTGAAGTATTTCTTACCTTCCAGGCCGTGCCAAGCGATAACATCATAAACTTTAACAGAAAGCGTCAATCACAGCACCATGTTGGCACGAAAAATGACATAGCTGATACAGCCAACATGGTAATCCATACTTTTAGGGAAAAGAACACCGCTCCAAGGCCCTAAGAGTTATCAGATATGACGCTAACTACAGTGTAATGTAAATGGGAAGCTTAATTACAGGCATAACATATAATATTACATAAACAGAGTTGTATTCAGGTTTCTGAGTTTTGAGATCATTAACATCAAACAATTCAGTAATTCAAAGCTTAAAAGAAACATAATATATTTAAAAAATTAATAACTAACTAATATAAGTCCTGCTGTGAAAATTCATGCAGCAAAACACATTATTGTAAAGTTTGCTTACCTTTCCCCACTCAGAACCAATGCCACTGCATCTCATTTTCAAGTGTATCATTTTCGTTCCCAATTCAAGTTCAACCTTTTTCCTCAAAAAAGTCTCATCAGGACCAAATGAATCCAAATAAGTAATATATCGTTTATATGCAGCTCTTATGGCATCTTCCAGATGCTCTGGCAGGTGTCCAACATTCTGTGGACAATCATTATCATGTTTGTCAATAATAGAACAAAATGGACAATTGCTTGAAAATTGAGATAAATAGCACCTAGGTTCCTCAGTTCAAAGTCTACATAAACAAAATGACTGACCTCACCACTTAAGCCACATAAATCATCAAGTGCCATTCTAAGGGATACCAGTACCCCACTAAATTCCACAGATGCCTCAGCTGCACGAAATACATTTGCCAAAGCCTCTTGGCCAGCTTTATCTTCAGTGGTTTTTGACAGAGCCTTCTTTGTCTCATTTATAACAGAGTCTGGAATTTCATCCCAGTTAATCGCCAACAAATCCTTCATTGCAGCTTCTATATCAGGGTCAGCAATGACAGGCAACTAGCTTATATTTGAACTGAAGGCATGCCTCAAATTTAGTGTATACGAATACTTGCGGCCCGAAATTCCTTGAACATAAAGAATAAGAATGTCAAGTTAAAACTGAATTTAAATAGTTACAAGAATAACAATCCTACATGGAAAATTGAGCAATGTGAAATAGATGGAAAAAAAAGATAAAATACAAAGAAAAAGTAGATAATTATTTGCTTTATGACCAGCACAAAACAAGATTGTGCCATAGTAGTGCTATAGTTCAACTTGTCAGTGGGGCTAACAGGGTTATAATAGTTACCTAATCAAGGAAAAAATTCCTCCATGTTATAATCTAGTTAAATACTTTAACATCTCATAGTTCATTCCACACCATAAATTGTTTTGTAATGATTATTCTTGGAGATAGAAACAAGGTAGCCAGGTGCCAGAGTATTGCTGCCATCTGCCATAGCATGCACTGATGCAAGTCTGAAAAATCTTTCCAAGGGTTTGGCAAAAATACTTTTGTTTAAGGAGTTTAAATGCTAAGGTCATACATGCCAGGTGACGAGGAAATACCTTCATTCAATGATTAAAATCTCAACCTCATGTCAGTACCAGCTAGACAGTTCTTATCTTGATTACCCATTCCATAAGATTTCCCAAGGATCAGGCCCATGGAACACTTAACCTGGTGGTCGTTTGCTATTGATGTATGTAACATTGGCTTGAAAGTAGTGTCAAAGTTTTAAAACTGATAAACAATCGTAAAGGCAAGAATCTCTAGCTTCAAGTACATAACATATTATTTTAATCCTATACTAGAAATCAATTTTTAGTTATTGATCTTTAATTTTTGAGTAAACAACCAAAAACAATGATAAGATTCCAAACAAAATCATTTACAACTACTAAAAGGTGTCAGAAATTTGCCGAACAATTACAATATACAAAAATGAATAATTCAGCTAGCAAGCCCCACTATAATAGTATAATGGTTTATGAACCCTGATAATAAAGAACAAAGATATATCAATGAACAATAAAGGGTCAATATAACCAGATACACTACAATAAATTCTAACCCACAGAACCATTTACATAAATGCCAGTAGCATAATGCTGACACCAAAAGGTCACGGACCAAGTTAAAGCATATGTGCAGCCACACCAAAATGATCACTTCACAAAAAAAATAGTGAGCTTTAATATATAATAACAGCACACAACAACATAATCAGTAATGAAAAGGGAATCTCAAACTTCAAATCAAACTCAAAATGAAGAAATATTAAAATATAATTCAATTAGTACAGGTCAAATGATCAAAACAAACGAGCTGCTCAAAAGCAATATACCCATACAAATTTCGCTACCAAATTAGCTTCACAAATTCCAAAATGAGCAACCGTCAAACTAACATGCTCGAACTATATACCAAAGGTCCAAAACGATAAAATATAAGCGCCGATAAAGGGCAACAAAGACTAACAAGAAGATATTGAAAAATTAAGGGAGGTTAAGCACTTAGAAAAAAAGCATTCGAGATAGCTAACCCTTCAAGAAGCATCTATGCACTAAAATAATGGAAATCTGGAAGAATACTAAGTGTATCCCCAATAAGTGCATTAAATGGCTACCAAATACCACATGTTCCAAATCTGATTTGAGAAGCTTGGAGATTCGATGCTGTGATCTTATGAATGTTATTAACGCCCTTCATCCAACTTCTAACTGCATATCATGTGGTCGAATGTGTAAAAAAATGACCCTCCAAATGCATTAATGAAATTCTCTTATTACAATAAAAAATGGAGTGGGATCGTAAAGGCCTATGACCTGCTTGAGTTGCAATAGTGCGTGTTGCCACCGGCCCCAGCTCACTGCGACCAAAAAAATTATTTTAGATACCTAACAAACGTTTTCAGGTAATAACAATAGCAGTCAGTACATAGGACAAGGTTAAAATTACAGAATATTCTAGGTTTTTTTGAACAGTAATTAAAGCAATGTCCAGAAAGTTTTTCGAGAATGTCTCAGCAGCTGTAAACAAGTACAGAAAAGCTATCAAATATGGTCTCTTACAGAAAGGTGCAACTAAGAATTTAAGAACCAAGATATGAAATAGAAATATGCATAAAAATTATTAGTGTGGATTCAGCAAATTCAAGGAGGGAATCTTTTAGATAAAGCACTATAATATCCTACGATGTGTTGTATGAAAAAACAACAAAAGGCAGTAAGGTCCCAAAACGCCCGAGACAGTAGCCGCGCCTCCCAAATATTATAATTAAAATAATATACAACTATATAGAAATACGCTAAACATGTTTATGAAGACCTATGTTATTATTAAACAACTTCAGAACCATCTTATTAACCAAAAATGTTTTGCTGCTACAAGACATCATCAAGTAAAAGCTAAGGGAGTTTCTTGTATAAATCAAAGTGCATATTACCCATGGTGTTGTAGATACAACAAATATATTTAAATTGCTCCAAACGAGTTGCTGCTCGTCCGTTCGCAGTTTAATTAACAGGAAGGTGGGGGAAGTACAAGGCAGCGAACGAAACTGCAGGTCCGAACCGACGAAGGCAGCAGACGACGTTGTCGACGACGGCGGACGGAGCGTGCGAAGGCGGCGAACGAAGGCAATGGAAGAGGTTGCCATCGGCGGCGGACAGAGCTACTACAGCAGCAGACAGAGTTATAGCGGTTGAAGAGGTTTAGGGTTTAGACGAGCTGCATTGGCCGACGAGTCGCAGCGACGGCGGCTGAGCTGCAGCGGCTGGCAGAGGGAAGAAAGGCGACAGATCTAGGGTTTCTTCTTTCACTGGGTGGGGCGAGGGAGAGGGTTCGGCTGGTGTTGGGGTAATCATGTTAGTTGGTTCGATTGAACCAACTTATAAGTCCAATCGAATCAAAATTTGAATCCGCTTCAATAAAGCGCCCGAGTAGCACCGTATTGTAGCGCTGTGCGTAAACATGCTATGAGGTCGTCTCCTCCTAAGTGTCTTTTAATAATATTTAAAATTATTATTACATTATGATCATAGGTTGCCACTTAATAATAATAATAATAATAATAATGAAATTAGTCAACACAAAATTAGTAAGTGATTTAATAATATTAAGAAATATGAATGAGTGAAATAAGGTTGCTTCGTTGTTGAGCTTATGGTACCTGTTTTGTTTTGTAGAGTAAATTCTCGAAGAGAATTGGGCAAAAGGGATACATCTTATGACAAAAAAAAGAAATAGGAACTAGTCTTTGGAGCTTAATTGGCCATCTGCTTATTGTAACTATTCAATCTGTAAATTGTTAGCCCGTGGATAATATACTTTTTCTTTTTGGATTCAAGTATGCATCTCTTGTTTTAAGTATGAATAGTGTCTAAGTCATAAAGGACAGTCAACCTTCCAGAAGGAACAAAATATAGCCAGTAGCTTTATACACAGTATGTTGAGACAAACAGTAATAAATTTACTGTCATCAGCTACAGGCAAGTTCAATTAGCTCATATATATCAACATATCAAAACAAGTGGTAATTCCTAAACATATATTGTTGAAAAAATACGACAAAGAAATGATAAAAACACTATGAAAATAAATAACAAATATAAGATCAAAAATACTTTAGAAAATATATTTAGGCTTGAACGTGTATAAATATTTTTCTAAAAACGATATTTGCATCATCTTCTCAATAAGATTACTATAGGTTTGATGTAAATAGTTTTAATGAACATGACAAACCTTTAGAAGATAAAAAAGAATTAGAGAATGTCTAATTCAATCACTTGCAGAGTAAAGAAGAAGAGCATAACTACATTATTTACTCTTAAATATCTATTTATAGATATTTTTCTCAAAAGACATAACCATTGAAAAATAACTACCAAAATAACTATAAAAGAAACCATCTTTTGAAATAAATCTTAAAAAAAAAATTTATTTGAATAATTTATAACAATCCCCCACTTGTTCAAATTTAAAATTTTCTTCAAGTGATTAAATAGTATTTATAAATAAAGTAATATATCTTTCGATTTGAATATTACTTGGTGTAAGTATCACAAAGTCGAAATCTCAAATAGCATAAAGCTTTGAATTTGTTATTCCTAATGACAACACTAGTGATACCATACACATAAATATAACATCTTTGTATTCCTCATAAAATATCGCTCAGCCCTAATATGGCTTTGGGCTCATCCATTTACATGAACTTTTATAAGAGAAAACTCCAACTCTCAATCAAAGCGGCACCACTTCTAAGTTCATATAGGTGAAGTTCTTATAGTATCTTTATCACTCTTTGAGATACTTATCCTAATTTAATTGAACTTCATTAAGAGTATAATTAACTCAATCCTCATTTGGTGACAACCAACACTTTAACATTTTTAGATGTGACTCGTTAAATATTTCAAAGTACTAAACCACTCCACATTGTCACGGACAAAACTTCTAAACAAGATGTTTGATGTAATGTTTATGTATGTCCGTGTCTTTTGGTATGTTACTAGCATGTAGAGGGACAACCGAAGGCTTAATAGTCCCATTTTAGTTCGGTCTGTAATGGATCATTTTACCCTTTGTTGTGCAACTGTTCAAAGCTTGTAAAGTTTGTTTGTAATTTGCATTGTCTATGAAGTGTTTTCGGAAATGTTTGCCTGTGGATCCCGAATGAGGCGTTTTCTCTAACCCGTTCTCTCTTTTGTGGGTCTTAAGGGACATGGGAGGCTTCGGGGAGGCTGACCTTTGCGGACGGACACGCAAGGGTGCCGCACGACTTAGGCAAAACCAGCTAAGTCCGTGACAACATGTCAATGACTTGTTCTTACCATTTGAACTCTTCATTACTCATTTCATAATGTTGAGTAAGGTGGCTATCATTGGTGGATCTTTTATTCAATGAGTTTTAGCCTTATCCATTTTGATGTTGATCTTACAACTTCTCTTATAAGAGGTTTGGTGAATGTATCATCTTCCACTTGTAAAACAAAAGGAATTGTTTTTTGCTTTTTGTACACGAGTACTTCTCCTTAATTTATAATATTACTTTCCAACCTCTTGTGAACTTGATTGATATTCAATCAAAGGAATATTAGGTTGCTCATCAACCTTTTGAGATGTCTCCACTAATGACTCTTCATTAGTTGGAGGATGAACATTATTACTTGAAGTTATTAAATGTTTAAAGACTCAACATATCGAGATTCTATCATGATATTAGACTTCAAATTAAGAAGTCTATAAGCTTTACTATTTAAGGCATATCCTATAAATGCACATTTGATTCCTCTATGTCCCAACTTTATCCTTTGAGGATCATTATTCTTACAATATGCAAGACACCCCTATACTTTAAAATAACCAATGTTATGTTGTCTTCCTTTCTATAACTTATATGGAGAGATCTTATTTTTTTTTAAATATGACATCCAGCCAATAAAGCTTCTCCCCACAAATTATAAGATAATTTAGCATGCAACAATATAGCATTAATCATCTCTAGATAAGTTCTATTCTTCCTTTCTGTTAATCCATTTTGCTTAGGTGTTCTAGGTGCTGAACATTCATGAATTATACCATGTTGTTCTCAAAAACAAGTTAAATTCATTAGGAAAGTATTCTCCTCCTTTATCACTTCTTAAAACTTTAATTTTCTTCCCTAATTGATTTTTAACTTCCGTTTTATATGCCTTAAAAGAATTAAAAGTATCATTTTTATGTTTCAATAAGTACAAATCTAGACATATCATCTATAAAAGTAATAAAATATCTATTATCTCCTCTTGTTAATATGTCGTTTAATTCACATATATCATAATATATTAAATCTAATAAATTAGTATATCTTTCAACACTTTTGAAGAGTTTCTTCATCATCTTTGATTTTACATAAATTTCATATTTATTAAAATCATCAAAATTATAATTTATTAAGCCGCACTTAATCATTCTTCTAATGGTGCTAGTTCCAATATGTGCTAATTTATCATGTCATAATGAATAAGAATCAACAATATAAATAGAAGTAACATCTTTATTAAATTTAGAATCATTGTCAACAATAGATAATTTGACCATTCTCTCAACCGAATAGCCTTTTTAACAAAAGTTCCATTACGGGATAGAATTAACTTTCCGGATTCAAATATAGATTTAATTCCAGGTTTGCCAAGGAGATTCCCACTCATTAAATTTCTACTCATATCTAGTACACGAAGAACATTAGTAAGAGTGACTTTCTTACCCGAAGTGAAAGTGAGTTCCACATTTCCCTTGTCAATCACCTTAGAACGAACTTTATTTCTCATTTGAATCTCTTGCCCTTCTGTGACTTCTTTGTAAGTCTTGAAGAATGTCTTATCATAGCAAACATGGATAGTAGCATAAGTATCATACCACCAACCAGAAACCTTACCAAATATGACATTCACTTCACTCACCGTAGCGATTATATTATCATCTCCCTCAACGGAGTTGACTTTTGATTTCTGTCCCTTTTTTAATCTGTAATCCCTAGCAAAATGACCAGGTTTTTCATAAACAAAACAACCTACACTCTTTGGCTATTTAAATTTTTTTTAATCCCTTTTGGGGCCAAAATGATTTTTATTGTTTTGTTTGCCTTTGTTGGAATTCTTAGGCTGATTCACAACATTTGCTTTTATATTACCAAAAGAGTTCTCACTCTTGTCTCTCATCCTCGATTCGAAGATGTTTATGAATTTGCTCCAAAGTGATATCCTTGGAGTCATGCAAAATCTTCTTCCTATACCCTTTCCAAGATGAAGGCAACTTTGGCTATTATAGCCTCTACTTGAAAAGGTTTAGGAAGTTTAATTTTTTTAGCCTTCAATTGATTAACAATAACCTACAACTCATGCACTCGTGCCAAGATTGACTTATCATCCACAAACTTGTAATCAAAATATTTAAAAATTAAAAATTTCTTTGTACCTTCTTTCTCGGCATGATACTTAAATTCCAAAGCATTCCAAATTGCTTTTGCAAATGGTTCCAACGTATAAAGATCATAAAGTCGGTCCGAAAGAGCATTGAGAATGTGTCCTCTACACATGACTTTGTCTTCATTTCTCTTCTTTTGTTCAGCCTTGACTTCATCGATGTCATCGTCGGTTGGATCAGGAATTGCTTAAAGATTTGGATCAAGCATATAGAAGATCTTCAAAACAGTCAACATGAACTTCATCTTGTCTTGCCAACAGGTAAAATTCGTTCCATCAAAACGATCCAAACGAACAAAATCTTGTTAGTCATAGGTGCCCAGAAAGCCAATCACGTGAGTGATGACACGTGTGACTTGATACAGAATCTTTTTGCTTATTATATTTTGGCGTATATCACTTTATAACTATTACATAAATGCATATATATATTGTGATGTCCTTGGATTTGTGCAATGGGAATCGGATCGTGATGAGATCACGATAATGAGATCGATTCACCTTTAAACACATATCCTAAATAATCCCGGTCATAGGTTACTCGAGAGGGACATCGTGATAACCGGATAGACTGGTGTGCTGTATACCCGTCCATATGATGGATGCAGCTGGTCTCATAGCTGCTCGTGTAGGGACACTAGGGATACAGTACAGGTGCTCATTAGAGAATGAGTTCACTGATTGATCCGCTTACGGAATGCTGGATGGTTGATGATGCCTTATTGTCAGACAACGATTCCGTAGTCCTAGTGGTGTATCTGGTTCTTAGACTTGAGACACCAAGGATGTCCTGTATGAGTGCTCCACTCTTTGATACCAGACTTATAGGTTTGGCTGTCCCAGATCTAGTACAGCTGGTCATTGGGAGTGGTAGTCGACCTTACGAGGGCTATTGAGTGTCGACAGAGGATCATCCATTCTCGGCGTCATGAGAGGAATATCCCATGTGTTCTTGCTCAGACAAATCCCTGGCCAGGGTCATTCGGGTTGAGAGAGAAAGAGTTCTCCGGGAGAATCCGATTAGAGCGAGACTTGAGTAGAAACCGTATGGGTCTGACAGCACCATGCTCGATATACGGTCTCTGGGATATTAGATGGATGAGAGACTATATGTACATGGTAACTAAGGACAGACAGGTCCAATGGATTGGATTCCCCTATATCGTCTGGGGACTACGGCGTAGTGGCCTAGTACGTCCGTAGTCGATGAGTCGAGTGAATTATTACAGAGATAATAATTCACTGAGTTAGAAGGAGTTCTGACAGGTATGACTCACGGCCAGCTCGATATTGGGCCTAGAGGGTCACACACATATGGTAGACATTGCGATGAGTAGAGGTTCGGATATGAGATATCCGACGGAGCCCTTGTCTTATTGGATGCAGATCCAATACCCACTAGGGAAGGACCCATTAGGGTTTAACACGGGATCTCTATAAATAGGAGGGATTCACAGCCTCATAGGCTAGAGTCTTTGCTTGCCTTTCCTATTCTCCTCTCCCTCTCCACCTCAGAGTAGACCTGGAGTTTTGAGGAGCGTCGTCGCAACCCTGCTGTGTGGATCACCGCTAGAGAGGAGGACGCTTGACCTCCTTCACCCTCTCCTAAGGATCTGCAAGGAAACAGGGATATACGATCTCCCTAGGTAACACAATCTCTATACGCAGTTTTGTGTTTTGCGGATTTTTTGTGCACCAATCTTCGCACGACAACGAACATCTTTTTGGGAATCGGGGATTTTTGTTTTCTTGTTCTTCCGCTGCGCATATGATGTCGCCCCCCATGATTTACCAACAGTGGTATCAGAGCCAGGTTGTTCGTGCGAATGATTGGTTTTGAACTGCGTGTGTTGTGTTTAGGAAGAATATTGACGTCAAAATCGTTGACGCAAAAGCGAGGAAGGGCAGCAACAGTTGCTGCCCTCGATCTGCATGCCTGCAACCACCTGCAGCGGCAGCCGCAGCCAGGCAACACAGCGCCGACGCATGCGCAAGCGCTGTGCCTGCAGCAGCCGGCCGGCGGTCTGCTTGCAGCAGGCTTGCTGCTGGCGGGGCTGGCAGCCCATGGGCAGAGGCGCCTGCCGCCGCTGCTCCCGCGGGCGAAACCCCCCCACAGGGGCGGCTGCCCGGCGGTACAGCACCGTCTGCGGAGGCAGCGGCACCCGAAGGGGGCACCCACCCACAGCGGCATCGCCGCCAGCGGGCGTGCCGCCTGCAGGCGAGGGTAATGCCCTCGCCCCGCCGCACAGGCCGCCGCCGGCAGGGTGGCGGCGGCGGCAGCAGCAAAAAGGGGAAAGGGTATTAGGGTTTTCTGGGCAAAAGACAGTTTTGCCCCTCGAAATTTGAGAAATTCCAGTTTCTATCTTTTATCCAAATTACGAAAATACCCTTAGGAATTGAGAAATTCCCTACATGTCCCTGATTTCAAAAAAATATTAATTAATTAAAAGGTTTAGTTGATTATTATTTTTATTATTATCTAGTAGTCCTACATGATGATGATTATTTATACATGTGATGTATGATGTGTGGACGGATGATCATGGACCGTGTGATGTGTGTACTTGTGATTATTATTATTGAGGTCTGCGAACCTCCATTATATTTCTCGTTTATTGTCGGGCCTACGTGCCTATGATTAAGTTGTAATCACATGAGGAGGCGCAGCGGGAGCGTGGATGCGATAGCGGGACCCACGAGACGGACGATCGTGATGCATGGAGATGCATCAAGATGTCGACGGAACCGACGAGGACGAGATAGACGATCAGAGGGCATGAAGATGCACCGTTGCACACATAGATCTTGATGTGAGTGATTAGGCCTACTGGCTCGAGCCTAATCATATTAGGTTGTGGTCCATGATCATCTGATGTGATTGCTTATACACATACTAGATATGTATATATATTTGCATGCGATGTAGATATATATTAAATATGTATATGTGTGACATGTCATATTAGGAGACCAAATTATAGAAACATCTCTCGATAATATTAAGTCGGTAAACGTGAGGCAATTAGATTGACCCACGTGGCCTTCCATCGTTATGAGTAGGAACCGATTCCCGGTGTAGGTTGAGTTGGTCGAGTCCCTCGAGACTCACCTATATCGCGATTCACTATCTTGCTTACGACATAGAGATGTCACCGGTGACCTGAGGGCATGGTATGCTTGGTCGAGTCCCTCGAGGGTATATCATCAAATCAGACTCATCTTGTAACGAAGGTGTTGACTTAACCGAGCATCATGGTTGGTCGAGTCCCTCGAGGCCATGGTGATTCGGAGGCCGAACAAGACGGGAATCACAAGGAGTTGTGATCGGTAAGAGTTGCCTACCTTTTAGGCTTAGTGTGATTGGTCGAGTCCCTCGAGGTTACACTAAGACGCTGATTGGATCCTGATCCCCACTAGAAGTCTGCCGGAGACTTCCGTTTCACGTGCTGAGGGTGTCGCGTGACTCGTTAGTAAAATAGTGGGAGCATATTAAGATAGAAGTCCATATCTTGATAGTTTATTTCTTGCAAAATCTGCATGTTATTCATTTCTGCTACATCTTTATTTTCAGAAAATGTCGCTTTCAAATCCCTTACGTGACATACTTGATGTCAACCGCCTCACTGGTCCAAATTATACGGATTGGCTCCGTAACTTGAGAATTATTCTCACAGCGGAGAAAATCGTGTACGTCCTTGATACAGTGATGCCTACGCCCGAAGAAGGGGCAAGCGAGGATGAGATCGCTCGCTACGTGAAGTACATTGATGACTCCACTCTTGCTCAGTGCCATATGTTGGGCTCTATGACTCCAGAGTTACAGAGACAACATGAAAAGATGGATGCCAGATCCATTCTCCTACATGTCCGCAAATTGTTTGAGGAACAGGGAAGGACTCAACGATATGAGATATCCAAGAGCCTTTTCCGCGCTAGGATGACTGAGGGGACACCGGTTCAGAACCATGTCCTAAAGATGATTGAGTGGATAGAGAAACTCACAGGTCTAGGAATGGTCCTAGAGGATAACTTGTGTGTGGACATTGTGCTTCAGTCCCTACCAGATTCCTTTTCACAGTTCATAATGAATTTTAATATGAACAAGCTTGAGGTGACTCTCCCAGAGCTCCTCAATATGTTGAGGGAGGCAGAGAGTACTATTAAGAAAGAGAAGCCAGTTCTCTACACTGGTGAGACCAGAAAGAAAAGGAAAGCAGAAAGGTCCCTTAAGAAGGGAAAGGGCAAGGGCAAACAAGGTAAAGCAAAGGTTGCCAAGAAAGACCCAGCAAAGGACAAAGGCCAGTGCTTCCACTGTGGTAAAGATGGGCATTGGAAGAGAAACTGCAAAGAGTACCTTGCAGAAAGGGCGAAACAAAAGCTTGATGAAGCTTCAGGTACATTCATGATCAGTCTCCATTTGTCAGACTCTTATGATAACACATGGGTATTGGATACCGGTAGTGCTTATCATATATGCAATTCGTTGCAGGTTCTGGCAAGGCCTAGGAGATTAGAGAGAGGCGAGATGGACCTCAAGATGGGTAATGGAGCAAAAGTTGCTGTATTAGCTGTTGGCGAGGTCACCCTACATCTGCCTAGTGGAGCTTTTATTGCATTAGATGCATGTTATTTTGTTCCTTCTATTATCAAAAATATTATCTCCATTTCATGTTTAATAGTTAATGGATATAAATTTGTTTTTGAGAACAATGGTTGTTCGATATTATTAGATGATAAGATCATCACGAAAGGAACATTGCATAATGGTTTATTTATGTTAGACACCACTCCACATATCATGAATGTAAATGTGTCCAAAAGGAAACGAGATGAGTTGAACAGTGCATACCTGTGGCATTGTAGGCTAGGTCACATCCATGAAAGAAGGATTCAAAAGTTGCTAAATGATGGATATCTAGATCCATTCGACTATGTGTCATATGCAATTTGTGAGCCTTGCATTCGTGGAAAACTGACCAAATCTCCATTTAGTAGAATTGGAGAGAGAGCCAATGAGTTGTTGGAACTCATACATAGTGATGTATGTGGACCCATGTCAACTCATGCCATTGGAGGTTACTCCTACTTCATTACATTTACTGATGATTTCTCAAGGTATGGATATGTGTACTTAATGAAGTACAAGTAAAGGCCTTTGAGAAATTCAGAGAGTATAAGAATGAGGTGGAGAACCAGACTGGAAAGAGTATCAAAACTCTTCGATCAGATCGAGGAGGTGAATACTTAAGTACAGAGTTTACTCAGTTCCTCAAGGACCATGGGATATTATCCCAATGGACACCTCCTTATACACCTCAGCTCAATGGTGTCTCTGAAAGGAGAAATCGTACATTGTTAGATATGGTACGGTCCATGATGAGTTTCGCTGACCTACCCATCTCATTCTGGGGATATGCCCTAGAAACCGCAGCTTACCTTCTGAACAGAGTTCCAACTAAGTCGGTAGTGTCTACACCATATGAGATATGGAAAGGGAAGAAGCCTGATCTTAAGGTTGTTAAGATTTAGGGCTACCCTGCCCACATTAAAAGACACAACCCCGATAAGTTAGAATCAAGGACAGAGCGATGCAAATTTGTGGGACACCCCAAGAAAACTTATGGGTATTATTTCTATCATCTCGAGGACCAAAAGGTCTTTGTAGCTTATAGAGTAGTGTTCCTTGAGAAGGAACACATTCTTGGCGGAGACAGTGGGAGAATGATAGAGTTGAGCGAGGTTGGAGAACCAAGCTCAAGCACCACTCTACAGTCCGAGTCTGTTCAGGTACCTAATACACAAGTTTCAACTTTACGCAGGTCTGATAGAGTATCCCATCCTCCTGAGAGATATGTGGGACATATTAGAGCAGAGGATGTTGAGGATGTTGATCCTCAGACCTACGAGGAGGCTATTATGAGTATAGACTCCGGGAAGTGGAAACAAGCCATGAATTCTGAGATGGATTCTATGTACTCCAATAAGATTTGGAACCTAGTTGATGCGCCCGAAGGTATTGTACCCATCGGTTGCAAGTGGATCTTTAAGAAAAAGATCGGAGTAGATGGAAAGGTAGAGACCTATAAAGCAAGGCTAGTGGCTAAGGGGTATCGTCAAAGGCAAGGTGTTGACTACGACGAAACTTTCTCACCCGTAGCAATGCTAAAATCCATCAGAATTCTATTGGCTATTGCAGCACACTATGATTATGAGATCTGGCAGATGGATGTGAAAACCGCATTCCTCAACGGGAACCTCGAGGAGGAGGTGTATATGATGCAACCTGAGGGATTCGTGTCCAAGAACTGCCCACATAAGGTGTGTAGGTTGCTTAGATCCATTTATGGACTAAAGCAAGCTTCCCGAAGTTGGAACATAAGATTTGATGAGGCAATTAGATCTTATGACTTCGTTAAGAACGAAGATGAGCCTTGTGTATACAGAAAGGTAAGTGGGAGCGCTATCACATTTTTGGTGTTATATGTGGATGACATCCTCATCATTGGGAATGACATAGGAATGCTATCCATAGTAAAGGCTTGGTTATCTAGACACTTCTCCATGAAGGACTTAGGGGAAGCATCTTATATCTTGGGGATTAGAATCTATAGAGATAGATCCAAGAGGATGCTTGGCTTGTCCCAGTCCAGGTAGATAGAAACTATTATCAAAAGGTTTGGCATGGAAAATTCCAAGAGAGGTCTCATACCGATGAGACATGGGATATCGCTTTCTACGAGTATGTCCCCAAAGACTCCAGAAGAAAGGGCGAATATGGATATGATAACTTATGCCTTAGCAATAGGGTCTATCATGTATGCCATGCTATGTACTAGGCCTGATATAGCGCATGCTCTAAGTGTCACGAGCAGGTATCAGGCGGATCCAAGCTTGGAGCACTGGAAAGCAGTAAAGTGTATCCTTAAGTACTTGAGAAGGACTAAGGATCTTTTACTAGTATATGGAGGTAATAGCCTTAAGGTTGAAGGCTACACTGACTCAAGTTTTCAGTCTGATGTCGATGATAGCAAGTCGAATTCAGGGTATGTGTACACCTTGAATGGAGGAGCAGTGTGCTGGAAGAGTTCCAAGCAAGATACCACTGCTGACTCGACCATAGAGGCGGAGTACATTGCTGCATCAGATGCAGCAAAAGAGGGAGTCTGGGTGAAGATGTTCATCACAGATTTGGGAGTCGTTCCGAATAGCGAGAAGTCGACTTCCTTATATTGCGACAACTATGGGGCGATTACTCAAATAAGGGAACCCGGGTCTCATCAGAAGTGTTCTGAGGAGGTTCCACCTTATCAGAGAGATCGTGACCCGAGGAGATGTAGCAGTGGAAAGAGTTCCATCCGAAGATAACATTGCAGATCCACTGACAAAGCCGTTGTCTCAGATTGTCTTTGAGCGTCACAGGAGTCTGATGGGGATCAGACACATAGGTGATTGGCTTTAGGTCAAGTGGGAGATTGCTAGTCATAGGTGCCCAGCAAGCCAATCACGTGAGTGATGGCACGTGTGACTTGATACAGAATCTTTTTGCTTATTATATTTTGGCGTATATCACTTTATAACTATTGCATAAATGCATATATATATTGTGATGTCCTTGGATTTGTGCAATGGGAATCGGATCGTGATGAGATCACGATAATGAGATCGATTCACCTTTAAACACATATCCTAAATAATCCCGGTCATAGGTTACTCGAGAGGGACATCGTGATAACCGGATAGACTGGTGTGCTGTATACCCGTCCATATGATGGATGCAGCTGGTCTCATAGCTGCTCATGTAGGGACACTAGGGATACAGTACAGGTGCTCATTGGAGAATGAGTTCACTGATTGATCCGCTTACGGAATGCTGGATGGTTGATGATGCCTTATTGTCAAACAGCGATTCCGTAGTCCTAGTGGTGTATCTGGTCCTTAGACTTGAGACACCAAGGATGTCCTGTATGAGTGCTCCACTCTTTGATACCAGACTTATAGGTTTGGCTGTCCCAGATCTAGTACAGTTGGTAATTGGGAGTGGTAGTCGACCTTACGAGGGCTATTGAGTGTCGACAGAGGATCATCCACTCTCGGCGTCATGAGAGGAATATCCCATGTGTTCTTGCTCAGACAAATCCCTGGCCAGGGTCATTCGTGTTAGGATCGGAGCGACACTAAGAGGGGGGGGTGAATTAGTGCAGCGGATTAAAACTTCAATTTTAACAAAATCTTTCGTACGATAAGAACGGAACTTGAAAAGTTTAACTTGAAAGCGTATTCTTAAAGTTGCGCAGCAAGGGTAATAAGGAACTAAAGCAGTAAGAAGATTTGCAGTAATGTAAATGACAATAATAAAATGCAAACCAGAGATTACGTCGATTTTTAGAGTGGTTCGGTCAAATGACCTACTCCACTTGCGATGCCCCTCTTCGATGAGGCTCCCACCTTCCACTAGCAAATCTCTTGAAATGGAAGGGTAAACACCCCTCTTACAACCTTTTACAAGCAGTTCAACCTCTTACAAATTTTCAATAAGAAAGAAGGAGGAGAACTCTCTAGCAAATTGAAAACAAGACTTGCTAAGACTTTCTAAGACTTTTCTCTCAATCAAAATGCTTCTCAAAAGTTGTAATCTCAGCTGAGATTTGAGGGGTATTTATAGGCCTCAAGAGGATTCAAATTTTGGGCTCCAAAATTTGAATTCTCTTAGGGTTCCCGGTGCTGGAGGTGCCACCGCCCAGCCAGGCGGTGCCACCGCCCAGCGCTCGGGTGCTGGACGGTGCAACCGCCCAGCCAAGGAGGTGTCACCGCCCAGCCAAGCGGTGCCACCGCCTAGCTCTCCGGTTCACTTGGTTTGGCTTACTTTTAGCCCAAACCAAATCTAACTTTGGCCCCAGTTGGCCCCTAACCAGGATATAGGATTATCTTCTTAATCCTAATCCTAATTACAAGTGAACTACATAACAAAACACATCCTAAGCAATTTATCAACCGCGAGCGTCAAGTCTTGTTCCGGCGAGCTTTCCGACGAACTTCTTCCGACGGGGTCCAAGCACGCTCCCGAACTTGTGATGACTTTAATAAGTAGCCGAGACTTCTCGGTGATCTCTGCGAACCTCCGATGATCTCTTCGGCGAACTTCCAACAGGTTCCCGATTTCTTCTCGGTTGGTTCCATCATCATCTCTGACGATTCTTCGGACTCTTAAACGTTCATCGAACTTGACTCCGGTATTCTTGCTTTGTGTTTTCTGGTTATCGTAGTTAATCCTGCATACTTAACTCAATAATATGGATTAGATCAAATAACCCATCAATTGATTTTATCATCAAAATCCGAGATTCAACAATCTCCCCCTTTTTGATGATGACAATCAATTGATGACGGAGTTAAACGTAACTCCCCCTATCTATATGCCGAGAAGATAAAACACTTGAATTTCATTATTGAATTCAAGTATAAACCGATAAGCTCTAACCGTAGAACTTATCGTTATTCTCATTAAGCATAATGTAAATGCGAAACTTTGATGAAAATCTTTTTCAAGTCGAAAGATAAGAGACAAATTTTACTATGACAAGAGATAAAGATTTTCAACTTGAATTACATGATTATACATTTTAGACATGCATTCAATATGATCAATCAATCTTACGATATTTTCAAGGATTTTGCAAGGCATATAAGATAATCATCGATCGATCACTTTTCTCAAGGATTTTGCAATTCATATTTTGTCATGCTATTAAGAATGATATAAGTCATTACTTTTCTCCCCCTTTGTCATCAACAAAAAGGAAAATGAGACTTGAAGCACATATTTTGTCATACAACGATTTTATCATTGAAAATTAAGTATGCAAAAATATTTACGCAGAGTTCATTTTAGAGGAAAATTCAGCATGCATTCATATTATCTAATCTCTTCTTTCTATGAATAACAGAAATTGTAGATGTATAAGAGAGAGATTGGGATAAAAAATTCAAGTAGTAATTTCACGAAGTCAAGATCATAATTCGAATACAAACTCATTCAAATCGTCAAATTCATGAAAATCTCAACATTACTTTTTAATCATCACATAAGGTATTTAAAGAATTTTTGAAACATAGGAGAATGATTAATTTAAGCATACAATGTTTCAATCAAATTCAAGTCATGAATGCCAATACTTTCATATTTGTAAGTATCAATTCATGAATGCCAAAAGATATTATTTGTGATTCCAATTTTGCAAGATCAAGATTATGATTTAGATAAAACTTATTTAAATCAAATCGCTAACTTGAAATTCATAATCAAGTCATCAAAGTCGATTTCGAGATTTCACAACATGTCATATGGAATTTGAAGGAGAATGAGAGATGGAAAGAAGATGAAAAACTTTACGGAAAATCCAATCAAACAAGTTTATTGTTTAGGGACAATTTAACATACCTAATTCCCTTCTAATGAATTCAAATTGGTCTTCATTCAAGGCTTTTGTGAATATATCTGCTAATTGATGCTTTGTGTCAATGAATTCTAGAACAACATTATTGTTAAGGACATGATCGCGTATGAAATGATGCCTAACGTCGATGTGCTTAGTTCTAGAATGCTGAATTGGATTTTTAGTAAGACATATGGCATTAGTATTATCACATTTTATGGGAATATTTTTAAAGTGAATTCCATAGTCTTCTAATGTATTTTTCATCCAAATGACTTGTGCACAACATGCACTTGCAGCTATGTATTCGGCTTCTGTCGTAGATAGTGCAACTGAATTTTGTTTCTTGGAAGTCCAAGAAACAAGTGCATGTCCTAAAAATTGGCATGTTCCGGATGTACTTTTTCTATCTATTCTGCATCCGCCAAAATCGGCATCCGCATAGGCTATTAAATCAAAATTTTTAGATTTTGGATACCATAATCCTAAATTTGGAGTTCCTTTAAGATACCTAAATATTCTTTTAACACTTTTGAGATGAGATAATTTAGGATTTGATTGAAACCTAGCACAAAGTCCTACACTAAACATAATATCCGGTCTAGTCGCGGTAAGGTAGAGTAGACTACCTATCATTCCCCTATATGTTTTTTGATCGAAATTTTCACTATTTTCATCCATATCTAACTTAGTCGCAGTACTCATAGGGGTGTTTATTGCTTTTGAATTATCCATGTTAAATCGTTTTAACAATTCTAATGTGTATTTAGATTGGTTAATAAATATACCATCCTTAAGTTGTTTGATTTGTAATCCTAAAAAGAAAGTTAATTCCCCCATTAAACTCATTTCAAATTCATGACTCATAGATTTGGCAAATGATTCACATAGTGATTCATCCGAAGAGCCAAAAATAATATCGTCAACATAAATTTGCACAATAAGAAAATTATTTTTAAAATGTTTAATAAACAATGTAGTATCAACCTTGCCTTTGGTAAAATTATTTAAAATAAGAAAGGAACTAAGCCTTTTATACCAAGCTCTAGGAGCTTGTTTCAAGCCATAGAGAGCCTTAGTCAATTTGAATACATGATTAGGAAAAAGAGTATTTTCAAATTCGGGAGGTTGTTCGACATATACTTCTTCGGAAATAAAACCATTTAAGAAGGCACTTTTAACATCCATTTGAAATAGTTTAAAATTATTACTACTAGCATAGGCAAGGAGCATCCTTATGGCTTCTAATCGAGCCACGGGAGCGAAGGTTTCTTCGTAATCGATACCTTCTTCTTGGTTGAAACCTTTGGCCACTAATTTAGCCTTGTTTCTAACCACGATACCATTTTCGTCTTGCTTGTTTCTAAAGACCCACTTAGTACCTATAACTAAGTGGTCACTTGGTCTAGGAACAAGCTTCCATACCTCATTCCTCTCAAATTGGTTCAATTCTTCTTGCATTGCAATGACCTAAAAATCATCTTTTAAGGCTTCGTCAATGCATTTAGGTTCAATTTGAGAAAGGAAAGCGACGTTAGCACAGAAATTTTTGAAAGAAGAACGAGTTTGAACCCCTTTTGATGTATCTCCTATAATTTGCTCTTTTGGATGAGCATCTACATACTTCCATTCTTTTGGTAAAGAAATTTCGGAAGAAGATGCATTCAAATGGCTATTTTGAGGAGAGGGTTCATTTAAATTCAAATTATCAAAACCAAGATCATCATCAAAATCATTTTTCTTTAAATCAGAAATTTCATTAAAAACTACATGAATAGACTCTTCTATTACTAAGGTTCTTTTATTAAAAATCCGAAAAGCCTTAGAAACGGAAGAGTAGCCAAGAAAGATGCCTTCATCGGATTTAGCATCAAATTTACCTAAGGCATCCTTTTCATTTAAAATAAAGCATTTACAACCAAAAACTTTAAAATAAGAAATATTTGGTTTTTTGTTATTCCATAATTCATAGGGAGTTTTTGATAGAGATGGTCTTATTAGAACCCTATTCATGATGTAGCAAGCCGTATTTACGGCTTTGGCCCAAAAATATTTGGGTAAACTATGTTCATTTAACATAGTTCTTGCCATTTCTTGTAGGTTTCTATTTTTTCTTTCAACTACACCATTTTGTTGAGGATTTCTTGGAGTTGAGAAGTTGTGATTGTATCCATTAACTTCGCAAAAATTTTGAAAGTCATGGTTTTGAAATTCACCACCGTGATCACTCCGAATTGATGAAATCATGAAGCCTTTTTCGTTTTGAGTGAGTTTACAAAATTTAGAGAAACACTTGAAGCAATCACTTTTGTGAGCTAAGAAATAGGTCCAAGTGTATCTAGAGTAGTCATCCACAATCACAAAAGCATATTTGCTTCCACCTAGACTTGTTGTATCAATTGGTCCAAATAAGTCCAAATGGATCAATTGCAATGGTCTAGTGGTGCTAATTTAATTTTTTGGTTTGAAGCTTGTTTTTATTTGTTTGCCTAGTTGACATGCATCGCATACTTTGTCCTTAATAAACTTTATATTTGGAATTCCTCGTACTAATTCTTGAGATGAGATCTTAGATATTGTTTTCATGCTTGCATGGCCTAATCTCCTATGCCAAAGCCAAGCATCATCATTTACGGCGGAGAAACACATTTCATTACTTAGTTCATCAAGATTGATGGTATAGACATTATTTTGTTTTAAAGCAATCATAGTCATGTTATGATTTGGTTTTTCAATAATGCACATATTTGATTCAAATCTAACGATGTAACTTTTATCGCATAGTTGACTAATACTCAAGAGATTATGTTTCAATCCATCAACTAGTAAGACATCATCAATGGAAAAATTAAATTTGTTACCAATAGTTCCCTTGCCAATGATTTTGCCCTTGTTGTTATCTCCGAAGGTAATGTACCCTTCTTCTTTGCTAGTGAGCATAGAGAAATGAGATGGATCTCCAATCATATGTCTTGAGCATCCACTATCGAGATACCATCTCTTGCTCCTAGCTTGTGGGTTTGTCTACAAAAGAGGATGATTTTTAGGTACCCATTTGATTTTGGGTGCCTCAAAAATTGACCCACTAACTTTGTTATTTATTATTGAATTCTTTATAGTTCCTTTAGGAACCCATATTAATTTTTGTGAACTAATTTTTCTAAATGGGCATTTGTAGGCAATATGTCCGGATTTGCAACAAAAGTTGCATTTCATATAAGAGGAAACATGTAATGTAGGTCCTTTTATGAAAGTGGTAGGATTTTGATGTAATCCTTTTACAAATCCAATTCCATTTCTATTTGCGATATGACCCTTGTGTGCAAGAATCATATCTAATCCTTTGCTACCAACCTTAAACTTGTTTAAGGTTTCCTTAAGAAGCAAATTTTCATTTTTTAATGCTTCTAAGTGCTCACACTTAGAGCATAGAGGAGTTTGAAGACTATCAAACTTATCTTGTAGCAAAGCATGCTCTTTCTTTAAGATACTTAACTTCTTGCTAACAGTTCTACATTCATCAAATAATTCATGAAAAGCGATAGATAGTTCTTCAAAAGATAAATCTTCATTAAATAAATCACATACCTCTTCTCCTAACGCCATTAGCGCGTAATGAGCAACTTGCTCGGTGTTGGACTCCTCTTCTTCGGATGTACTTGAATCATCCCACGTTGCCTTGAACGCCTTCTTCTTTGATGTTCTCTTTTTGGCTTAAGGACAATCGTTCTTATAGTGTCCCGGTTTTTTGCATTCATAGCAAATCACTTGGTCCTTCTTTTGTTCAAATTTATTTTTTGTATTATTTTTAAATTTATTCTTTCTTAAATATTTTTTAAATTTTTGAGTCAAAAGTGCAATGTCATTGTCACTGTCCTCATCACTTGATGTTCCTTTCAAGTGGTCTTCTTGTGATTTGAGTGCCATATCCTTCCTGTTCTTTGGAAGGGGGTTCTCGAGCTCGTCATGAGCTTGACATGTCATTTCGTAGGTCATTAGAGACCCAATGAGTTCTTCAAGAGGGAATGCTTTAAGGTCTTTGGCCTCTTGAATGGCCGTAACTTTTGGATCCCAACTTTTAGGGAGAGATCTTAAGATTTTAGTTACTAGTTCAAAGTTAGTAAAATCTTTACCAAGAGCTTTGAGTCTATTGATGACATCCGTAAACCGGGTGTACATGTCTCCGATGGACTCACTTGGTTTCATTCGGAAAAGTTCATAAGAGTGCACAAGGATGTTGATTTTGGACTCTTTCACTCGGCTAGTGCCTTCATGAGTGACCTCAAGAGTTCTCCAAATATCAAAAGCCGAATCACACATTAAAACACGATTAAATTCATTTTTGTCTAATGCACAAAACAAGGCATTCATAGCCTTTGCATTTAAAGCAAAAACCTTCTTCTCCGATTCATTCCATTCGCTCATCGGAAGAGAAGATTTTTGAAATCCATTCTCAACAATAGACCAAAGCTCAAAGTCCATAGAAATGAGGAAGATCCTCATGCGAGTCTTCCAATATGTGTAATCCGACCCATTAAACAAAGGTGGTCGTGCAATAGAGTGGCCCTCTTGCATGCCGGAGTAAGCCATCTCTCTTGGGTGTTAAACCAAATATGAGAGATAACCTTGCTCTGATACCACTTGTTAGGATCGGAGCGGCACTAAGAGGGGGGGGTGAATTAGTGCAGCGGATTAAAACTTCGATTTTAACAAAATCTTTCGTACGATAAGAACGGAACTTGAAAAGTTTAACTTGAAAGCGTATTCTTAAAGTTGCGCAGCAAGGGTAATAAGGAACTAAAGCAGTAAGAAGATTTGCAGTAATGTAAATGACAAAAATAAAATGCAAACCAGAGATTACGCCGATTTTTAGAGTGGTTCGGTCAAATGACCTACTCCACTTGCGATGCCCCTCTTCGATGAGGCTCCCACCTTCCACTAGCAAATCTCTTGAAATGGAAGGGTAAACACCCCTCTTACAACCTTTTACAAGCAGTTCAACCTCTTACAAATTTTCAATAAGAAAGAAGGAGGAGAACTCTCTAGCAAATTGAAAACAAGACTTGCTAAGACTTTCTAAGACTTTTCTCTCAATCAAAATGCTTCTCAAAAGTTGTAATCTCAGCTGAGATTTGAGGGGTATTTATAGGCCTCAAGAGCATTCAAATTTTGGGCTCCAAAATTTGAATTCTCTTAGGGTTCCCGGTGCTGGAGGTGCCACCGCCCAGCCAGGCGGTGCCACCGCCCAGCGCTCGGGTGCTGGACGGTGCAACCGCCCAGCCAAGGAGGTGTCACCGCCCAACACTCGGGTGCTAGGCGGTGCCACCGCCCAGCCAGGCGATGCCACCGCTTGGCTCTCCTGTTCACTTGTTTTGGCTTACTTTTAGCCCAAACCAAATCTGACTTTGGCCCCAGTTGGCCCCTAACCAGGATATAGGATTATCTTCTTAATCCTAATCCTAATTACAAGTGAACTACATAACAAAACACATCCTAAGCAATTTATCAACCGCGAGCGTCAAGTCTTGTTCCGGCGAGCTTTCCGACGAACTTCTTCCGACGGGGTCCAAGCACGCTCCCGAACTTGTGATGACTTTAATGAGTAGCCGAGACTTCTCGGTGATCTCTGCGAACCTCTGATGATCTCTTCGGCGAACTTCCAACAGGTTCCCGATTTCTTCTCGGTTGGTTCCATCATCATCTCCGACGATTCTTCGGACTCTTAAACGTTCATCGAACTTGACTCCGGTATTCTTGCTTTGTGTTTTCTGGTTATCGTAGTTAATCCTACATACTTAACTCAATAATATGGATTAGATCAAATAACCCATCAATTGATTTTATCATCAAAATCCGAGATTCAACAATTCGGGTTGAGAGAGAAAGAGTTCTCTGGGAGAATCCGATTAGAGCGAGACTTGAGTAGAAACCGTATGGGTCTGACAGCACCATGCTCGATATACGGTCTCTGGGATATTAGATGGATGAGGGACTATAGGTACATGGTAACTAAGGACAAACAAGTCCAATGGATTGGATTCCCCTATATCGTCTGGGGACTACGGCGTAGTGGCCTAGTACGTCCGTAGTCGATGAGTCGAGTGAATTATTACAGAGATAATAATTCACTGAGTTAGAAGGAGTTCTAACAGGTATGACTCAAGGCTAGCTCGATATTGGGCCTAGAGGGTCACACACATATGGTAGGCATTGCGATGAGTAGAGGTTCGGATATGAGATATCCGACGGAGCCCTTGTCTTATTGGTTGCAGATCCAATACCCACTAGGGAAGGACCCATTAGGGTTTGACACGGGATATCTATAAATAGGAGGGATTCACAGCCTCATAGGCTAGAGTCTTTGTTTGCCTTTCCTATTCTCCTCTCCCTCTCCACCTCAGAGTAGGCCTGGAGTTTTGAGGAGCGTCGTCGCAACCCTACTGTGTGGATCACCGCTAGAGAGGAGGACGCTTGACCTCCTTCACCCTCTCCTAAGGATCTGCAAGGAAACAGGGATATACGATCTCCCTAGGTAACACAATCTCTATACGCAGTTTTCTGTTTTGCGGATTTTTTGCGCACCAATCTTCGCACGACGACGAACATCTTTTTGGGAATCGGGGATTTTTGTTTTCTTGTTCTTCCGCTGCGCATATGATGTCGCCCCCCATGATTTCCCAACAAATCTTGATTCAATAATTTGATGGTATTTGTAGCCTCCATGTTGAATTTGTATAAACTCACAAAATATCGTTTTTAGATTGTTGAAAAAATACGACAAAGAAGATGATGAAAACACTATAAAAACAAATAACAAACACAAGATCAAGAATACTTTAGGAAATATATTTAGGTTGAAATGTATATAAATAATTTCTTAAAAATGATATTTGCACCCTCTTCTCAATAAGATTACTATTGGTTTAATGCAAATAGTTTTAATGGATATGACAAACCTTTAGAAGATCTGCATTGAGCAAACAATAAAGAATTTTCAAAGAAGAATTAGAGAATATCTAATTCAATCACTTGGAGAGTAAAGAAGAAGAGTATGAAAGAGATGTCTACGTTATTTACCCTCAAATACCTATTTATAGATATTTTTCTCAAAAGATAACCTTAAAAATAACTACCAAAATAACTACAAAAGAAACCACCTTTTCAAATAAATCTTTTGAAAAGAAAATTTTTTCTTTTTAATTTGAACAATTTATAACACATATCACTCTCACTCAAGGAAAGATGGAGAACATAATATTTCTTCTTATCTCGTGTTTTGTTTTAGTTGATAGCAAATCATGGATTTTTTTTCTTTCTAAATGAAGAAGAAGATGAACGTAGTCATCTGTGTCAATAATCGATCCAATAATTTCTAACAAAACAAATAGATCTACAACAACATAATGGTCTCAAAAAGTAAAAGCAATAGAAAGCTATTAAGATAAGATCAACAACGAAGATGGATCAATGTGTGTCCTAACCCGGAAAAAAAAAAAATTATGGATGGAGCTACAGAGGAGGATCTTGAAGAGATTGGAGAGAGGAGAATCATCCCTTCTTATGAAGGCCATCGCCATCTTCGATGACCGAGCACCTCTATATCGAAACTTTAAGAGAACCTCTTTGATCGAATAGTTCTGAGAATGAATGTTCTGGTCAGCTCGATGTGGTCCTGACTCATATACGTAGGAATGTTTGAGATTCTTTGAGGTGAAAACACTAAACTTTCCGGGTACTATATGTAGGAAGACCAAGATCGAAAGATGCTTTTTGACTCGATCCTTCTGACACTCAAGTTAGTAATCCAACGTAGCGTAGATGTCAGAGTTCCCTTTTTATACTTTTGAGGATGGACATTCATACCTCGTCATAATTTCGTGAGAAGGAAGTTTATGATTATCTTTCTAGTTATAATTTTGTAAGAAGGAAGTTTAAAATTATCTTTCGATGAAAAATTTGTAATTGCTTCTTCGAGAAAAAAAAATCATGATTGCCTTTTTCATACCTTCAACCACGTGATAATTATGTGTCGGATGATGATAAGTGCCACGTGATGATTATGTGTCATATGATGATTAGTGTCATGTGATGATTATGTGTCGAATGATGATTACTTGATAGTATATTCTCTATTATTTGTCCCTCTTAAGGTGTGCTTCGAGGCTTTTGCATCAGGGGTTCGAAGTGTAATGTCTAGTTCAGTCGACACATTCAACATATACCTCATTGTTCCTTGGTGGACTCAATTTCTATGCTTTGGGTGGATGCAGTAGTTAAGACATCCAACCAATATCCTTCAGACATATTTCTATGCTTGGAGGGATTCATCTTTACGTGGATCGAGTTTTCACAACTTACGCACCTTAGGCATATTTTGATTTATGGCTCCCGTCGTGGTGGGTTTCTTCTTGCATGAGTTGGGTTTTTCCAACTCACGCACCTTCGATATATTTTGATTTGCGCCTCCCACCATGGTAGGTGTCTTCTTATATAGGCCAGGTTTTTTTGACTTGTGCACATTGGACATATTTGATCTTGTGCCTCCTATTGTAGCCGATTTATTTCGATGCAGATCAGGTTTTCCTAACTTGTACACCTTGGGCATATTTCATCTTATGCCTCCTGTCATAACGGGTTTCTTCCGAGACAGATTGAGTTTTTCTAAATCGTGTGCCTTTGACACATTTCATCTTATGCCTCCCATCGTAATGAGTTTCTTCTAATGTAGATTTAGTTTTTTTTGACTCGTGTACCTTAGACACATTTCATGTTGTTCCTCCCATCGTAGCGAGTTGAGCTATTGACCACGATGGAGTTGGATGTGTCGCCTGTTGGGCAAACCAGGGCAAAAATAGGGTGATGGCATGTATTATACCCGTTAACATCTACACCTGCTATGTGAGGTCTAAGAATATATCGATAAAGATGAGCAGGTGGCTCTGAGTCACCTTCGAGGGTGAGAGGCTCGAGTCATTAAACAAACTCTTGTTTCGTATCAACGCTTACATCGATGTGATGTATCAATATATGGAAAGGATGGTTGTTTCCCCTTCAAGGAAAGTACTTTGGTTCGAAGAAAAAACCTTTTTACTTAGTGTTTGTTGAGAGGGTTGGCAGGAGGACATATCTATGACATTAGATCCTCCTTCGAGTGTCAAAAATGTTAGGGGAGAAAGTAATTGATGTCCTGATCAACCCAACATGATATTAATTTGTATGCGTAAGAACATTTGAGATACCTTCGAGGTGGAAACACTGAGCTCCCAATGTACCACTTACATGAAGATCGATGTTTGAAGAGATTTCTCAATTTAATCTCTTTGCGCTGAAGGTAACAACCCAATGTCTTAGAGTATAGATGTCAAATCATAATTCTATAAGAAAGAAGTTTGAAATTAAATCATCTTTTTCTTATGAAAAAAATCATAATTATCTTTCTTTTTTTTTTTTTGTATGAGAAGAGAATTCATGATTGATCTTCTAATTACATATCAAATTAGTGCCACGTGATTATTACGTATCAGATGATAACTGATACTATATTTCCTATTATATATGAAAATTTTTATCCAACCTCAACTAAAGCAATCAACATGTAGAGAAGAATAAACCTAACTTCCTTCTGAAAATTCAAAATCATTTAGTAAGATGTTATAGTTTCTTAACTCAGTGAGCCTCCTAAATATATATCAGAATCTAATTCAAGATTAATGTAAAATAAAAATTCTCCGAGAAAATACTAATGTGAACATTACACTTTCCTTAGCTGAAGGTGAAGACACCTTTTTATAATGGAAGAAAACCGTTTCATAGTATGCAAGGGGAGTACTCTTCGGTTTGAGAATCCTAAATGTTCATTAATTACCAATGTCTTCGATTTGTCATTAAACTCTTGCATTTTGTTTCGAATTTACAATATATAAATTATAATAATTAGTGAATTTATAAAAAATATAATATAGTGTGTTGTAATTTAAAAATGCAAAAAAGCTAAAACATGATATTTATTGTTATTTTTCTTTTTTTCTACTACACATCTCGGATTAGTATTAAATTTAAATCATCGATTGTGGTTCTCATATTTCTTTTGTTATACCCAACTTTGCCTCCTTTATTTAAATTCCAGGTTTACCTTCACCAAATATTTATTTCTTTTTTTCTTTTTTTTTGAATCGGTTCGAATTAATGAATTGATTCATGTCACAATTCCTAAACTCATGCATGCATCACTTCTCCTACCTCCTCGTCTTCCGTCATACATACGCCCTCTGCATAACTTCTCTTTTGGTTTCTCTCCAAATCATCTCTCTTCCCAGCAGTACTAAAGAGAGACAGAGGGGGTGAAAAGAGCAAGAAGATAGAATCAGCCTGTACCATATAAGAAAAAAATAATTTAGATTTTACTTAAATCAAACCAACTCTATTTAAAATAGAATCATACCTTCACCAAAATCATATCATTATTCAGAATGATCAAGAGCGTATATAGCTATTAGTAAGAAAATTATACCATCATATATTCTAAATGGAGGGACGAGATATAATAAAAATAAATTGATAGGAACTTTTGTCAGTAATTGTTTAAAAATTTTGAAAAAAACCTATAGTTTTAAGAAATTCTCTTAGGAGTATTCTTATTTTCAAAAATTATTATTGAGTGTTTTTTTCATAAATAATAATTTTGCCTTTATGTTACCTTCGACCTCCAATCATAATATCGACATCGACCCTTTGCTTACGTATGTGATCGAGTTTGGGTGAAGATGATCAAGAGTCCACCCACGAAGGTGAAAAACGATCAGATTAGCTTGCATGCAAGGTCGAAGCATAAGCGACCAATGATGAAGGTGAACAAGGATAAAATTATCATATATATAAAGGGAACAATTCATAGAAATTATAAAAAAAACCCTTTGCATGAATTTCTTAAAACTATAAATTTTTTTTGAGAAAATTTTGTTCAAAAATCTTTCTATTCCTAGAAAAATGATTATAAAAGTATTTTCTTTCTAAAAAAAGGATCAATCCTAATTTAATACGTAATTCTTTCTCAAACAGCAACTAATCAAATTATACACATTCCTAAATTTGGAAGAAAATACAATGAAAGCATACGAGAGAGAAAAAGTTACAGAACGGTAAGTATGCCGAGAATGCAAACAAATCGTACTAAGAACATTGTTTGATTTCGGACTCCTGGACGGAGCGTCCGCTTCATGCGGTGCAAGATCTTTCAAGAAAGATTTGATTAGACTAGAAGGGGTAAACCCCGCCATCGAAGGGTGAATTGGGATTCCTAAGCGCACGTCAACGAAATGCGAAGAAATCGATTACCGTTCCGAAACAGTTACGGTTTTACCATCAGCCGTTCGATTGACAGCTGTTCGACATGCGACCCGGAAACGGCGTTATGGGGCCCACTGTCACCATCACGTCCGCTCTTTTAGAATCGGTCTCTGACACCGCTTCGCTATCTCACCGCCTCTCGCAGGGCCAATTTAAACCGTCCCTCCCACTATTTTCGGGTTTGTTTGTTCTCCTTCCCCTTGTTTCTTGGGTTTCTCCGAGGCTTTCCATCTTACTGGGTGGCAGAGCCATGGTAAGTATCAGTTGTTTTCGATTTTTGATCCGGGTACGTGTTATTGTAGTTTCTACATGTTTCTTGGGGGTTCGATTTTCACATCTTGTGGGGTTCTTTGTGGCGCATTCGTCGAGTGGTTTGATCGTCCAAGGGTTTTTCCTGTTTCTTTGACTCCTCAACAAAGAAAAAAAAGAAGAAAAAGAAAAAGAGAGTTAGTGAAAACAACAGGAAAGTGGCAAGACTTTTCTCTCTCTAACTCTTTGGTTTAGTAATTTAAAATCTATTGTCCGTTCCTAATAGGAATCTGTTTTGTGGGCATCGGATGATTGATTGAGATGTTGCCACTGTGAAGCAAAGCGGAAGTAACTCTAGCGGTCCTTATTGTTTAATGGTGGAATAAATTTAGATCGTCGGGGTTAGAGAAGCAAACTAGGATCGGTTTTTTTTTTGAAGAGGGATATGAATCTTTGGATAATAATGTAATACAAGATCATCTTTAACTGAGTCGACTTGCCGATGTGCCAAAATCTTGATTCAAACAACTAAAAATAATATTAGTTTGATAACAATACTTGATTTTACGGGGGTTTGAAATCAATTTTTTATCCTTAAATTATTGGTATTTTTGGTGGTATGCTAACTTAAGGGTTAATTGTTCAAAAGCTAATCTAATAATATTTATGTACAAAAATATCCTTGATTTAAACTCAATCCCAAGAAGACTTGTTAGATGAAAGCGAGGAAGCTTATGAGCTTAGAGATGCAAAGAAGGAATAAAAGCCTATAAATAGATGTTGTTGTTAGTCTTAAGGCCACTATAATATCTTTGAGTTCCTTTTTGTCATTTTTCTCTTTTCAAACATTTTATTTTACATTTTTGTAATATATCCTTTTTAGCCTTTTTATCTTATATTTTTATTTGAGAATATTTTTAATGTGAAAAAATTTGAAGATAGAATTATGGTTCTAAAACTTGTTTTAGGAGAGGATGTTTTGAATGCCATGAGTGTTTGAAAACTTAGATGGTATCTATAATGGAAAACTTATTTGAAAAATATTTGAATGATTATATAGGGGTGCATAGGTGGTTTTGATCAAGGTATGCAATACCGTACCGTACCGATGTTTCGAGGTTGGTTCGATATGGTACGATACCATGTACCGAGCGGTACGCCAGAGCGTACCGAGCAGTATACTTAATTTAGGTGTAAAACCCTTCGAAAATACCTGAAAATAAAAAAAAAATTATGATAGGATTTTTAAGTTAGAAATAAATATATTAATAACATAAGTTTAGCAAAATCAATGTAAATTAAGTAAGAATAGTATGTCATATCTTTTTCGGGCTTTGAAGAATATCTTGTGTAAGGTTCGTATTTCAATTCATTACGGATTGTCCTTATGTAAACATACCTTTTAATTAGAAAGTTTTTCCTCTTAATCTTCCCAAATTAGTCTCGATTCAATTCATAAATCGTCGTTTTGTAGAGTTTAGGGGAGCACAAATGTGAGAAAAAAAGAGTTTGAGATTATTTAAGAGAGTATGGAAATGTAATGGAGTGAAATAGGGGAGAAGAAGGGTTTAAATACTATGAGAAAGGGCTCCAACGGTCGAGAGAAGAAGGGTTTAAATACTATGAGAAAGGGCTCCAACGGTCAATTCGACCGTTGGAGCACTGTATCATTGTTACTGAGTGGTTTTAAATATTTCTTCCTCTTACTGTAGCACTGTAGCACGTTCCGTCCCGTAGCGGGCGATACCATTCGAAATTGCATACCTTGGTCAAGGTATGCAATACTATACTGTATCGGTGTTTTGAGGTTGGCTCAGTACGGTACGGTACCGTGTACCAAGCGGTATGCCAAAGCGTACTGAGTGGTACACTAAATTTAGGTATAAAACCCTTTGAAAATACCTGAAAAAAAAAGGTTAGGATAGGTTTTTAAGTTAGAAATAAATATAGTGATAACATAAATTTAGCAAAATCAATGTAAATTAGGTAAGAATAGTATCACATATCTTTTTCGGGCGTTGAAGAATATCTTGTACAAGGTTCGTATTTCAGTTCATTACGCATTGTCCTTTTGTAAACATACCTCTTGATTAGAAAGTTCTTTCTCTTAATCTTCTTAAATTAGTCTCGATTCAATTCATAAATCATTGTTTTGTAGAGTTTAGGAGAGCACAAATGTGAGAAAAAAAGAGTTTGAGATAGTTTAAGAGAGTATGAAAATGTAATGGAGTGAAATAGGGGAGAAGAAGGGTTTAAATACTATGAAAATGTATCATTGTTACCGAGCGGTTTTAAATATTTCTTCCTCTTACTGTAGCATTGTAGCACTACTACAATGTAGCACTGTAGCACGTTCCGTTCGGTAACGAGCGATCCACGTATCGGTATGCCATCGGACCGGTACGTGTCGTCCGTACTGGACGGTACCATTTGAAATAGCATACCTTAGTTTTGATTATAGGGAGAGTAATAAAGATGGTGATATGATTTTGAATTTTGTTACCTTGTATGATCTCATAATGGGAAATATTTGCTTCAAGAAGAGAGATGAATATTTAGTTACTCGTAAGAGTGGTCATAACTATAATTAGAAAGATTTCTTTCTCACTAGATAGATAGAGGAAGTTATACGTAAGAATCATAAAGTTATATTTGGCGAAAGCTTGACGAGCCAACATAGATTGATGGTGTGAGATATTTGTTGCAGTAAATGGAAGAAGAAAAAAATAGTAAAAAATTTATTAGGACTAGATGAAATTGTAAAAATAATAATGTAATGATTTTTAAGAATAGGATGAAAAGGGAGATACTTTGACTTAGATGGGATAATGTTAATATTATTTGTCTACAATGGCCAATAAGATTAGGTGCTTAAAAAAGATCCTTGGTAGAGGTGCCTTTTTTAGAGAGACTTAGTGGTGATGTGAGGAAGTTCAAAGAGTAATTATTATTAAAAGATAATGTTTAAAGATTATTGAATTGTAAATAAAAAGAAGAAATTAAATTTTTTTATGGAATCTAAAAAAAGGCTTAGAGAGTTGTTAGTTTGATAAGATATATAGTTTATGATTATTTTTATGACAAATTAGGTACTAAAGACAGAGAAAAAGATATATAGGTAGTATAAAATATAGTAAAGATGAATATTATGACAAATTAGTTGTTTTAGCCTAATATTACATTATTACCATGTTACATCTTAAGGACATGTTTTATTGATTTAATGCTCTCTTTGATGGAAATTTTATAAACTAGTTGATGTAGGACAACCTTGATGGGAATGCTTAATATGAAGAGAGAAATGGTTGGGTGAATAATAAATAAAAAATTTAAAATAAAGAGAGAGGGGAGGCGAGAGAAATTTGATATGTTGAAATATTAATTTAAGCAATAAAGAACAAAGATGGGGTTTAATCAGAGACCCATACCATCAAGGAGCACTTTAACATTTTTATGTCTGACTTAAAGATTGGTTTATGGGTCTTTGTTGTAGGTTGATTGAGGAGGGGAGAGGAGATGAATGCAGGGGATAATCATGGGCTTACTCTAAGTCTTTTGACTCATATCGAGGGAAAAGATGTGGCCTTGTACCATTCTCACAATTTGTGGGAAAGAAAATTATTATTTATTAAAAAATAGATGATCCCATTCAAGGTTCGTCGTATTGCGATGTAACACTCGATACAGGTGGTATGTACCGGTTTGATAGGGGATCAATATGGGTGGTACATTGATACACCCCACTATACCATATGTCGATACACTTAGTACAGATTGGTATATATGTACTGATAGCTGGTCGGTACATCGTAAGGATCGGTAAGGTGAACCATGATCCCATTATCATGATTCTTGTAATATTCTCTTTTATTTATTTATTCTTTTACTTTATTGTCTTTCTTGGAAGTAAGATACTAATTGTGCAGGATGTTATCACGGGGGAACCATAAAATATCAATTGAACCTAAACTTGAGTTCACCAGCAATCCAAAGTTTCACGTATTTGGAATGTAGTTTGATTTTCATAAACTCTCCCTGGCTTGAAAGCATTCATCTCTGATAATGTGATGAGGCAAAAATGATTGTAGAGTTCAGGGTTGAGTTGTTGGAGTTCTTTTGTGATCAATGTGCAATCTGAATCTGATTGCCTTTTCCATTTGATAATAAATCTCTGATATCTCCTATTACGAGTGTTGACTTGTTCGTCTAGGATATCCTCTATTTTCTCTCTTTTTTTTTCTCTTTTAAGTGGGTATAGTTGGAGAAGGCATTATGGGTTGTGGTGGTGACAAGGTGAAAGGTTGGGTACTTGGGAAGTGAGGTGGAGTATGATCTTGTGGTTCTTTATAGGGTGTCAAATCTTCAATATTGATAACTCGAGTAATACTAAGATATGGTGGAAGGTCAAGTTTATAAACGTTGGAACTGATTTTTGAATGCTTTTGTAAGGACCAGGGTTTTTGGCATGAAGCTTTTTCAAGGTTCCTCGTGAAAATCTCTCGAGTTAGACTCTCATCATTACCATGCTGTCCTCAAATTCTTGTGACTTGTGATTAACATCTATAGTAGACTTGTATAATTTATTACTTAATCTTTTTGCGAATCTCATTATGTAAGTCATGGAGGTGTTTAGCAAAGGATTTAGTAGGTTCATTAAGTTTGGCTTATGGAGGAATGAGAATAAGATCAATAGGTTTTTTGAAATTGATGTCCAAGAACAACCTCAAAAGGGTTAAGACCAATAGATATGTTGACATAACTGTTATATGCAAACTCGACGAAAGGGAGCAAATTAAACAACTAAGTGATGGAATTTTTATTAGTCAGACTAAGTATGCTTTAGATCTATTGAAACGATTTAACACGGACAGTGCTAAAACTATTAATACACTAATGAGCACTTCTATAAAACTAGATATGGACACTAATGGAGAATGTTTTGATCAAAAGACTTGTATGGGTATAATAGATAGTTTATTATACCTCACAGTAACTAGACCCGATATTATATTTAGTGTTGGACTATGCGCTAGATTTCAATCTACTCCCAAACAATCTCACTTAAAAGCTATTAAAAGGATTTTTAGATATTTAAAAGGAACTCCTAATCTAGGACTATGGTATCCAAATTCTAAACACTTTGAGTTACTTGCTTATGCTGATGCTCATTTTGTTGATTGTCAAATAAATAGAAAAAGTACATCAAGAACATGTCAACTCGGTTGGTTTTGCTTAGGTCATGCATTTGTCTCTTGATCTTTCAAGAAACAAAACTCGGTTGTGGACACATGATCGCTAATCAGATATCGCAAAAAGGTTGCCTAGACTCTTATTAACCATCTTAATTTGCCCATCAGTTTAAGAGTGATATGCTGAAGAGAATTGTAACTTTATGTTTAAGATTTTTTAGATTTTTTAAAAATAACTTGTGAATCGAACATCGTTATCATAAATAATGGTCTTTTGTAGACTGTGCAAACTAACAATTTTTATGAATAATTTGGCTACATGTGAGACATCAATTGTCTTTTTACATGTTATTAAGTGTGCAATCTGGCTCAATCGATCCACCATAGCAAAAATAGAATTATGGCCTCTTATGGTTCATGATAACCTAATGACAACTTTCATATTAAGGTCTTCAAGGGGTTGAGGTACAGGTAAAGATGTATATTGCCCTGTGTTTTCTTCCTTTATGCAGTTGATATGTACGACATTGAGATATAATGCGACCTATATGCCTCTTGAGACTAGGCTAAAAGAATCTATCCTCAACCATGATAATGGTTTTATCTCAACCAAAATGATCTACATCCCCTCCAACATGCATTTCCTAAACAATGAAGTCTCTAAGGGAACCATTGGGAATATATAAAGGAACACCTTTAAATAAGAATATATTATGGATGGTAAAATCTATTGTCTAATCTTAATCTGTTTAATAATGTTTTATAGGTTTTCTCAAAATCACGACAAGGCATACTCATCTTGTATGCGTTTAAATCCAATCACTTTATCATAGAGTACAAGACAAGTGTCATTTGACTAAGTGCATTAGCAATTTTGTTTACAACCCCTGTTTGGTGCTTTAGGACAAATGTATGTTCTTGGAGGAACTCAACCCATTTAATGTGTCGCAGCCGTAATTTTCTCTTGTGATTGAATGTTTCATAGGCTTGGTGATCCGAATATAGGATGAATTCATTTTTAACAAGAAATGTTGCCAATATCTTAAGGCTTGGACAATCGCATAAAATTCCTTATTGTAAATAGAATATTTTTGTTGGGTTTCATTTAATTATTTGCTAAAAAATGCAATAAGATGTCCTTGACTTTATACTCCACTTATTCCTACCTTGAGGCATCACAAACAACGTCAAAGACTTTTGAGAATTCTAGAAGTTGCAAAATAGGTTCTTGTGTCATTTTCCTTTAATCTTGTCAATGGCTTTAGAGGTAGCAGCTTTGGTCCATTTAAATTCATCCTTTTTCACACAGTTTGTACTAGGAGTCATAGTGGTGCTAAAGGATCGAATGAACCTACAATAAAATATAGCTAGGCCATGGAAACTCCTAATTTCATGAATGTTTGTAGAGGTAGGCCAATCTTTGTTAGCCTTAACCTTTTCGGGGTCAGTTATAACTCACAGGAGACAACAAAACCAAGAAAAATGACATGTGATTATAGAAATGAACATTTCTTCAAGTTGATGTACAGTTTTTCCTTATTAAGGACTTCTAGAACTTGGCAAAGGTGATGAAGATGTTCATCCTTATTGTAGATCAGAATGTTATCAAAATAGACGACAAGAAAATTGCTAATGAAAGGGCGAAGTACTTGTGACATAACATTCATAAATGTGTTAGGTGTATTTTAAAGACCAAAAGACATGACTAATCATTCATACAAACACTCTTTTATTTTAAAGGTTGTTTTTCACTCATCTTCTTGACGAATAATTCGTACTTATTTTATTAAAGAAAGCATAAGTCCTTGCGTATTTTATTGATTTTATTGATAGCTTGATTGTCTGTACACATTCTCTAACTACCATGCTTTTTGGGTGAGCAGTGTAGGAAATGCATAAGGACTTAAGTTTTCTTTAATAAAACCTTTCCATAGGAGATTATCTACTTGTCTTTTTAGTTCAAGATATTCCAAGGGTTTATCCTATAGTGGCAAGTTTGGAAGAGTTAACACCGGGACTAGGTCAATGGCATGCTAAATGTCTTTAAGAGGGGGGTAATTCATCAGACAATTCATCAAACGTAAGATGTTTAAATTCTTGAAGAACAGTATCAACTTCTTTTGGATGGTCTCGGGATCCTTTAGATGGTGATCTTTCTACTTAGTCACAAGAGCATAAATTATCCCTTCTTGTTGGCTTTTATGTTCAGAAGATTTTTTGCTTAACACATGCAGTGGTTTATCTTTATGTGACACTTGTGAGCTTTTGTTAACTTCCATTGGCTTAGATGGGTTTGATATTCCCTCTTGCTTAAACACATAAGTGTTAGTATGATAAAAATGGATCAAATCCATGTCAACGAGTTATGGTTGTCCTAAAAGGATATGAGCAATTTTCATCAGAAGGATATCACACCAAACTTGTCCTTAATATGTTGCGAACTTAATGGGAACTAGACAATGCTAGTTAACAAGGATAGTGACTTTATTTAGCCATGTTACCTTATAGGGTTGAGAGTATGTTTCAGGTTTCAATTTCGTTTTTTTGAGGGCTTCTGTGGATATGACATTTGCTCTATTACCCCCATCATTGATTACCTTACAACTCTTGTTGCCCACTTCACTATAGGTATGAAAAGCATTGGTTCGTCTCCAATCCTCCTCTACCTTGGGTATGGTTAAGATATGTCTCATGATAGCAAGGGTTTCATTGTCATTTTTATTAGCTAAATAGTTTTAATCATTAGTGACTTCTTTAGGGATATATGTTAATTCATTTTCGAACGTGAAGGATTGTTGTTGGACATTAATGTGCAAAGCAAGGTATACAGTTTCGAATAATACCGCCTGGTACGGGCGATACGTATTGATCTGACAGTAAACCAGTACGTAGATCGCTCGCTGTCGGGCGATTTTTTATTATTTATAAATAATATATATATGTATATGTATATATATATATATATACATATGTATATACATATATACATATGTATACATATATACATATATCAAGGTAGGTAATACCGAATGATACCATCCGGTACGCGGACTGCCCGTTACCCGACGGAACGAAAAATAATAATAATAAAATAATATATATATATAATATTTATATCTATATATAAATATTTTAGAAAAAGGCGACGTTCGGCGACTTCGCCAAGGTGACATGATGTCGCCTATTTCGGATTATTTATATATATATATATATATATATTTATATATTTATATATTTAAATAAACGAGGCGACGTCGTCGAGGTGATGCAATGTTTAAATAAAAAAATATAAATATATATAATCTTTTATATATATATTAATTTATATATATATATATATATATAATCTTCTATATATATTAATTTATATATATATATAAACGAGATGACGTCGTCGAAGCGACGTCGCCTCGCTTGGGAGAAGAGAGAGGCGACGTCGCCAAGTTATATTTATGTATGTATGTATGGCTTGGTATATCGTTTCGTACCGTATCGAGCGAACGTCGAAACGCTGTATATCGCAGTTCGCTCGAAACGCTGTATACCGCTCGGTATATCGTTTCGTATTGGTACGGTACGGTATTGCCAACCTTGATATACTCGAAACGCTGTATACCGCTCGGTATATCGTTTCGTATTGGTACGGTACGGTATTGCGAACCTTGATATATATACATATATACATACATATATATAAGGCGACGTCGCCCCGCTTGGGAGAAGAGAGGCGACGTCACACATTTTATATATATATATATATATATATATATATATATATCGAACGGTATACCGCTCAGTATACAGTACCGTACCGTATTGAGAGAAGGTCGAAACTCTGATACGGTATGATATTTCGATCCTTGGTGCTAAGTGTCCTAACTTATGACAGCTAAAACAACAAGTTTAGGAGTTGTTTTGTCTCAAAGGTTCATTAACAGTCAGTCTTTTCTTTTTCATCTGGATGTCTAGTGGTTAGATCACTAAATTGATTTTGATTGGAGGCAACTTTTGAAGTTTTCAGAAGCTTATTATTTTTACTGATCCTATGTGTGCAAAATTCCCCGACTTGAGAATTGAACCTTATAGGGACATGAACTTTGAGATATTGCTCATACTCAAAAGGCCATATTTTATGCATGTTCCAAAGAGTCAATAACATGTTTCTCTTTCCTAATTTCAAGTTTTAGTCCAGTGCAAAATTGTGAAATAGTTTGATGAGTCGTCTCTTGAATGTCATATTTAACCATCAGTTCATCAAACTTCTTATAATTTTAAGCAACAGACATATTGTTTTGATACAAGGTTTGAAGTTGATCCATTAAATGCTCTTGGTAGGATATAGGGATATATTTTTTTTTAGTTTTTCTTTTGTTTCATCCCCATTTCTATCGAAGTTTGTCTTGAACATTGAATTTCTTTTTCAATATTGGTTCAGTGGAGTTTGGGTTAACCCGTGACTTTCATTTTTGCAAAGTGTACTTGGTGATCCTTTGACATGTCATGCCAATTGAAATAGTCATCCATGTCAGACACCAACCTACCATCGAAGCAGGTTGCTTTTGCTTTGACTATTTTTCTGATGTCATAATCAATATTCCTAAAATTGTGTCTATTGTGACCCTGATGATTTTGGTAGTTCTCCAACATGTCCAAGCTGTGGATGTATCATGATGGTGCAAGTAGTGAAGCACGAGGTCTTTTATATGCTCTTTCGAGTTTGTACTCAAAATGTTGAGTTATTTCTGTAGTGATTTCTAGTACTATTGTTTTTTTTAATGTGATTTTGCCTTCGCTCCAGCTCTTGATTTGTCTCGATATGATTTAAGCTATCATAATCGTGAGTTGGATTTAGGACAAGGTTCTAAATTTTGAATGATACTGCCCATATCGTGCGGTACGTACCAGACAGTTAGTAGACTGGTACGCGGACCACCCGCTACTAGGAGAAACGCTTGATATGGCCCTGTATTAGACAATACGGGGATGTATTGGGTGGTAACAATTGATTTTGACTGTGACCAATCGCTACCAAGCTGTATCAGCTTGGCTACGACGCGGGACGAAGAAGCGACGAGGGAGAAGGAAGAAGAAAGAGAGAGCGTTCGAAGAAGAGGGAGAATCGGGACAACCTCGACTCGTCCCAATTCGGTGTTGCCCTCCCTCGATGATCCTGATCCAGGAGGTAACGGCCAGGCAGCAGCTAGAGCAGTGGAAGATGTAGTCTCCTTTATCGCCTCGTCTGCGATTCTGCAGCTTCGTCTTTGTCGAACGCTAGAGACGTTTACGGCCTTTAACGTCTTCGCCGCCTTCTTCGCTGAACGCCACAGATAAGGAGATGAAGGAGATCATGTTCTTCTCCTCGTCTGAGGTGACGAGAAGAGGAGGAGGCGACGTCGTCGAGGCAGCGTATGCCTCCTTTTTAGATTTTTTAATATAATATAATATATATATACACAAATATATATATATACACACATATATATACATGTATATAGACCATAAATACAAGAAGAAAGGGAGTTGACAAATAAGAAAAAAAAGTAAAAATACATCAGGATCATTTAATACATTGTATCTGAAGAGAAGAAAAGATTCTAAAATATTCTTGTGGAATAATCTTCCTTCTTTGTGCATGATATTCTTCCTTTCTTGCAAGATAATGATTCTATATGATTATCTTTCTTCTTTGTGCATGATGCTCTTCCTTTCTTGCAAGGTGATGATTCTTGCAATATTCTTTCTTATTGATTTTTGCCTTCTACTTTATTGTCAATCTAGGAAATAAGTAACTAATTATACATGATGTTGTCATGTGACAACCCAAAAATGTCAATTGAACTCAAACCCGAGTTCACCATCAATCTAAAGTGATTTGATTTGGTCCTTTTTCTTTTCACGTCTTCAAAATGTTGTCTAATTTCCATTACTAGTTTATTGGTCAGTTTGTTAAAATACTTGTGGATGGTTCGGGATACTCCATCAGATGCAACCACCATTATACCACCATGTATTTATATGACTGTTGAGGAGACATGCCTAAGGGCTCTAATAAGCATGTTAAGGATATGGGTGGGGGATTTTGTGACACCACCCGTGTGTGGGTTATTTTATTAGAATATTTTTAGCCTTTAAGAATCTGAGAAGAATTTTTTGGTAAGGGGTTTGTGATTTTATGACGACATTCCTCATCTGTGACACTTCTTCACATTTATCATATAAAATGTATTATATTGTTGACTATGTAGGTACTTGTTTGCCAGACGTGTGGCGTGCCAGGTTACACCGAGCTTCTAATATACTGCAATATGTGTAAGAGTTCTGCCGAACACCGGTATGCTATCATGATACACAATTATATGGCTTCTCGGATAATGTACCTTCTTTAAATCTTGACATTTTCCATTTATATTGATGTGGTTGCTGCAGATATTGCTTGGACATATTGCCTTCTTATCATGAAGAGGTTAGTTGGTCATGTGATCTGTGCAAGCCTAGGCCTTCCAAGGTTGAGCTAGAGATACTACACAGAAGCACGAGGAAGTTAAAGTGTAAAAAAATTAGGAAAAGATGTCAGATTACCATTGCTGCCCCACAATTTGCCCCACCTCAGAAGCAACCCCATTATAAGAAAAGTCCTGCCACAGTACACGGACAAGCGAGTATCAGGAAGTCACCGGCTAGTTTGTTGCAGAAGGAAGTTGATGATTTGTCCCAGTCATTCAGAGTGCAACTAAAGGACAAAAAATTGAAGAAGAGGAGAAGATTGGTAATACCGGTGGATGACCAATTAGATGAAGATATTCAGACTAACAATGTGGAAGCAAAATATGAAAATACTCTTACCGCTCCGAAACACGATTCACCCCAGAAGCGACAGGAATATGTTCCTCACGGTCATGTTCACATGGAAAACAATGGTGATTCCACAGTAAATGGAAAATGGAACAGGCCATCAGATAGTTTGCTCCAGAAGAAAGTTGTCGATTTGTCACAATCATTTGGAATTCAATTTGAGCGCAAAAACTTGAAGAGAAGAAGAATGATATTACCAGAGGATGACCAGTTAGATGGAGATGTTCTAAATAACAGTGCTGTTACTGAGAGACTTTTGGAAGCAAGATATGAGAATACTGTTATTGCTCCAAAAGTTGCTTCACCAGAAAACCCGCATCAATATATTACTTGCACTCATAGTGTTCAGAATGGAACTTGTGCTGGTGCCACAGTAAAATCAAACAGGTCAACAAATAGTTTGTCGCAGAAGGAAGTTGATGATCTGTTCCAATCAATTAGAATGCAATCTGAGGAGAAAAACTTGAGGATGCGGAGGACAAGATTGATATTACTTGAGGGTGAGCAGTTAGATCAAGAAGCACAGACTAACAATGCAGTTAATAAGAGACTCACGGAAGTAAGATATGACAAAACTGTTACGGCCATAAAAGCTGCTTCACCAGGGAAGCCACATCAATATGTTTACAAGGAAAATCATGCTGGTCCTTCAGAAGATGGAATATCAAACAGGTCAACAGATAATTTGTTGCAGATGAAAGTTGTTGATCCATTCAAGTCATTTAGAATGCAACTAGAGAGGAAAAACTTGAGGATGCAGAGTAGAAGATTGATGTTACTGGAGGATGACCAATTAGATGAAGATGTTCAGATTAACAATGAGGCTAATGAGGGACATTTAAAAGCAGAGAAGTCAGTGAATGTATCTAGCGAGCTTTCTGATGGCAGGTTCTTGAAAAAAATGAGGCGATTACCTAATGAGTGCCTGCTAGATGAAGAGGTTCATATAAACAGTACTGGTCAAAATTCCCCAATTAGTGGTCCTTTGCAACTTCATCCAACCTTGCAAGTAGAAGAACATACTCCTGGAAGAAAATTGATATGCAGTTTGGCTTCCAGTTATGAGCCTTATAATTTATCTGCACAACCAATTAGAAATCACATTTGGAGGTTAGAGTTGTCTGGTTGTATTGCCTAATTTGCAGCTTTTTCAGTATTCTTCTGTTTCTTCCACCTAGCTTTTTTTGTAATATTACAATGTGGCTTTCAGGGGCCACTTTCATGTATGCAACAAGGAACTTGGTCCATTTACAGCTCATATTTCAAGTAAAGCATGTGAGAAAGTCTGGAACATTGCAAAAAAGTTACCAGCAGTCTTACAAATGACAAAGCTCTCAAGGTTGGATTCATGGCCTAAAAGTTTCAAGACTTCACCACCAAATGATGAGAGCATTGCCCTCTATTTCTTTGCGCAAGATGCTAGGTACAGACATTTTACTGATGTTGCTCCTTTATCAATGCGTACTAATTCTTCATGCAATTGTGTTTCAGAGTGGGGGCAATGCTTGATGAACTATTATGTGAGATCACTAAAAAGGATTTTGTCTTGAAGGTTAAACATGATGAGGCAGAGCTGCTTGCATTCTCCTCGATTGTACTGCCGGAAAGTTATCGTAGTAAGTCTCCCTTCAAGCATGATGGTATTTGTAAATCTAAAAGAGATGCTATATCTGAGTTAGAGATCAGAAGTCAATCTAAAACTTATACACTAAAGCTTTAGATCTCGTCCATGTTTTCATCTAGGAATATTTAAAAATATAATGGTCTTACAGTCTGATTCGTGCGAGGGATTTTGTTTATTCCCTCTTTGAGTACAAAATGTTCTATAAGTGCAGTGTTTGGTTATTCAAAACAAAATAAACAAGTAATGAGAATGTTGAAATGGATGTTATTAGAATCGATAAAATCTTGCGTTTGCTAATATTTATGGTTGGTTCCTATATTGTATACAATAATAAATGGCTATTAACTAGTTTTGACATACCAAAGAAGATCTCTTAGTAGTCACAAGGAAACAGGAAACTTTTGTTTGAAACAATGACAAAACATTGGAAAACCCTTGATTTCGTTGATGATACGCCAATAGATGGCTAATTAGTATTCTTTTAATGTGGAAGACCTACTTATTCTTTTATTGGTATGTACCTGTGCACCACTAAGGATGGATGATTCATGTACACAAGGTCTTTAATTTCGAATAATACTGCTCGTATCAGGCGGTACATATCGGTCCGCCAGCAAACTGGTACACGGACCGCTTGCAACTAGACGGTACTGTCGATTGGGGTTGTTTCTGCCCCTGATGGTGACTGAGGGAGAAGAAAGAAAGGGAGAAGGGTGGTGTTAAGCGAGGGAAGAAAGAAAAGGGAGAAGGAGAGGAAAACCCAGAGATCGATGTCGCTCTCCCTCCTTATCTATCGACGACTTCCCTCGGCGCTGGGAGAAGAGAGGTGACGTCGCCTTGGCTTTCTGCTCATGTGGGGAGAAGAAGGTTTCTTCTCCCCACGTGCCAAAAAGGGCCACGAGGTTGTCGGTTTTTTTTATATATATACCGAGCTGTATACCGAATTGTATCGCTCGGTATATAGTATCGTACTGTACCAAGCGAGTCTTGAAACTTCGGTACGTTCTTCTCCCCACGCGCCAAAAAGGGCGACGAGGTCATCGGTATTTTTTTAATACATATACCAAGCGGTATATCGAATTGTATCGCTCGGTATACAGTATTGTACCATACCAAGCGAGTCTCGAAACTCTGGTACGGTACAAAATTTCATTCCTTGCATGTACATTCAACATTTGAATGCTACCATTGCTTTTGCTTTTTTTTTAATTTTATCTTGTGGCTCCATATAACTAAACTAATTTTTAATCTTGTATTTAGGTTGTTATATGTTGTGCCACTAAAGTTTTTGGATTGGGTTTTTGGATTGGATGTCCGACATCACCCATCTTGATGTGGATCAGGTTTTTTTAGCTGATCCATCAGATTAGGATCAAATCAGATTTCTCAGACTGATTTAACTTCATATATTTTGTTTACACCCGACTCCAGTGCTTGTTTTTTAGATTGCTCTGATGATGTTAGCTGATGATATTTCATATTCATGTAGAATTTCAAGAAAAATACTTTTTGTGGGCGGTTTTTAGAAGGCGACAAGGTGCAGTGTCTTGTGCACCAGCCGAATGTTCTCCTAGTTATGATGAAATCACAGAAGAGAAAGAGCGGGCACCATACTTAACACATGCAACAAAGAAAGAGTCTGATGATATTGCTGAAAATTGTATTGTTGCAAATAAGTTGGTGGGGAACTCAAATAATTCTGAAGAAAAACTAGATGAATGCCATGATAGAAATGCATGTTTGTTGCCTTCAGGAAAGCAAATTCCACTTAATTGTGAGTACCCTTCCGGGGAACAGATTGTGAGTGACTGTGAAATGGCACAACCCAGTAATGGTTGCAAAGATTATCACCAAGAACTATTTACTTTCAACTTCGATCATGACGAGGGGACCACCAATTACCCCATGAACTTATTTCCAGAACAAGGTGAAGACATGGCTTTAACTTCTAGGATAAGAGGAAGCGATTCATTAGACCTCAAACTGGGGTATAGCTGGTCGACTTGTGATGATGCACATTTAAAAGACATGTTCAATAGTGATTCACTCACTTAGTTACCACTGGATGGTGCCCTGTTTGTGCAACAATGTTTCTTACAAAAGTTCAAGAACCGATATCAAAATGGCGCCTTAGCAACATGCCACGTTGCGGTTCACCTGGGAAATTATAGAACAGTTTTGCACTTGTGCTTTTCAATCTGCAAATTTTTTAGACCACTTTTGGTGTCAGTTCTCAAGCTTTGACATTTTACTTCAATAACCATTGTAAATATCTGTCTGTTGTATTCTATGATGTCATATTGATATATTCCGACCGATCTCATGTAAGTAACCATTTTGAATATATATCTTACATGTTTTGTGTCATTTCTAGTATCATGTTAGTCCAAACCTGTTGTAACCCATCCCCTCTTGGTTACTCTCACAGTTGTGCAACTGTGTCTTTGCTTTTTTGTGCTGGAGAGCTTATCGGTTGCTTAGAGAGGTAAAGAAAAAAGTGTCTTCTAGGATCAGGGATTTATTTTGGGATTATGTAAAAATAATGATCTAGGTAAAATGCTTTAGCGGTTCTGGTTCTTGAATCCTGATGTTTGAAACTTGTAAAATTATGTTTGCCATGATGATAAAGGTCACTTGTAGTTTTGAGAGTTTATAGAACATTTGGAAACAGCTTCTGTTTTGATTTGGCAACTCCATATGTTATTGCATATAAGTTTTGAGGGCTAAGATTAGTTGGAACATGTGAGATTTACCTCTTGTTTGTTTGTAAACTTCAGTGATTTATTTTGGAGTTATGTGAAGCATGATCTAGGTAAATTGCTTCAGCAGTCCTGGTTACAGCTTCTATTTTGATTTGGCAACTCCATTTGTTATTGCATTTAATTCTTTAGGGCTAAGATTCGTTGGAATATGTGAGAGATTCTCTCTTAACTTTGTTGTAAACTTCAGTGATTTATTTTGGAGTTATGTGAAGCATGATCTAGGTAAATTGCTTCAGCAGTCCTGGTTACAGCTTCTATTTTGATTTGGCAACTCCATTTGTTATTGCATTTAATTCTTTAGGGCTAAGATTCGTTGGAATATGTGAGAGATTCTCTCTTAACTTTGTTGTAAACTTCAGGGATTTATTTTGGAATTATGTAAAGAATTATCTAGGGAAAATGCTTCAAGAGTTCTGGTTATCTGAATCCTGGTGTTTGAAACCTGTAACATTATGTTTGCCATGATGATGGAGAGTTTATAGAGCATTTGGAAACAGCTTCTGTTTTGACTTGGCAACTCCACATGTTATTATTGCTTTTAATTCTTTAGGGCTAAGGCTTGTTGGAATCTATGAGATTTGCCTATTCTTTTTGTTGTCAAATTTATGATTGAATCAAATTTTAAAATCGATTGGATCTCCGAATGCACATTCCACTCTTGAGAATTAATTTAATGCAAAAGCAAAATTTAGGAGAAGAATCATATGCAGACATGATTAGTACAACATTGTGCATTATTGAGGAATTGACTGGTAATATGTTTTGGAAATATGGGCTTTTTGCCATTTACCGCTGGATTCTTGAAATCTCGTATGTATCGTCAATCCCAATATTTTGGAAATATGGACTTTCGATCTTTAATGACATGAGACTATCCTCTTGGAATAATTATTTTCATCTCATATATATAAATATTTTTAATACAGTATATTTTGTTAATATACACTTGTATCAGTCAAAAACAAGTGGAATACATTACAGATTGCCATTGAACTCTTGAATCAGATAAACAAAAGATTGATGATCCTTTGGTCAGATGTTTGATATGTTATGTAACATTAATTTTATGTACAAGAGAAAATTAAATATGAATTGATTCAACTTGCAACCTATAAGCTCATACATGTCAAAATGCAGTCAGCTTAGCACAAATTACCTTATAGGTATCCGAATTTGTTTAAATGTGTTGGAATTACGTTTTTAACCTCAAGAAAAAGATGATATTTCATAGGTTTCTTTATAGTAAATTCTCTTTTATCATTTATTCCTAAATTTAGATTGCGTCTGTGATTAAATGTGTGTGATTAATTTGGAAAGCATTTCAGGTATGAAATAAATGGGTTTCTTGTACAAACAGAGAGGTTATTCTAACTCTCTCTCTCTCTCTCTCTCTCTCTCTCTCTCTCTCTCTCTCTATATATATATATATATATATATATATATATATATATATATATATATATATATATAGAAGTGGTGGGGCCATGGTTTGTTGCAGCTGGAGGAAGGAAGGATGCATGAAGAATTTGCATTTGGGTACTTAATAATCTTGCCTTATATTTATTCATTTGTTAGTGAAGAATTGAGTGCTGTATTTAATTGAAATAATTAAAATTTGTGTTCTATCCCATATGTTAATATTTGATTGTAATGTAATCATAATTCTCATCCTATCCTATGAATACTTTGTAACGGTTATTATTGAATATCTTATTTAATAATAACGTAACTGTTCTTATTAAGATTCATAATTCATTATCATGAATTTTTTTATTTATTATGGTTTAAATGATTTCAGTTTCTTATTCTTTATGCATGAAACCGTTATTATTAAATTAAATATTTAATATCATTAAGTTCTTCATTATGGTCCAAACGTTACAATTTGAATTAATTCTTGAACGTTATGAGTTGATGATGATAAATGTTCTTGATGGAAGAACATCTATATATACATGAGGATTTTGGTCCCTTGGCTCAATCATCTCTTTGAAGCGAAAGGCTTTCCTACACCATCTAAAGCGAGAGTTCTGAGCCGAGAAGAACCAAAGTTCAAGAAGAAACCTCTGTAGAAATTCTTGACGACAATGGCTGGAGGTACGCTATTTCGTTTCCGCATAGTTTTATTGTGTTTCTATTACAATGATTTAGAAACACAAGTTGGCTTCATTAAAATTTCTTACATTTGGTATCAGAGCCGAATGACCTCTGCCTTCATATGAAAAGGTTTTCATTTTTATGCCATGAAAATGATTTGATTTTGGTTTCTTCTTGGAAACTTGTTGATATATTTTGTTGAAAATCATAAGGAAATTTCATTTTCAATATTTTAGTTGATAAAATGCTCATATTATGTATGCATATTTAGTTATATTAAATTATGCTTATGAGCAAATTTTTATGTTTAAAATGTCTAGTGATCCATATAATCTTAATTAATTAAGAATTAGCCACAGCATCCTTAATTAATTAAAATTATATATAAAGTTAAAATAAGGATCACATAAGTAATTAGACATCATATTGTGATTGATTATATTTCGCATAATAATTGTTATCCCACAGGATCTTTTATTATATTTAATATAATTAATCAGGATAAAATATCAGATTATTTTCATAATTTACCCACAGGGATTATGAATTGGAATATAATTTGATAGTTTTATCATAAAGACCATATGAATTTATTTGAATTAAGAATTTAGCCCACAGGCAATTTTTATGTCATGAGATTCATATTTTTGGCATGTTTCACATTGGTAAAACATGTAATTTAGTCTATTATGCTTCAAATTTTGACATAAGCATGTTTGATTTTATGCAGTTTCTCAAACTGTTAATTTCTTTGATATTCGATGTGATATTCCCGAACTTAGTGGTGATAACTATAAGATATGGAAGGAGAGGGTTCTCCTCCATTTAGGGTGGATGGATATTGATTATGCTATTAGAAAAGACGAACCACCTATAGTCACTGATACCAGCACTCTAACTGAGATCGCGTTATATGAGCGATGGGAGCGATCCAATCGGCTCAGCGTGATGTTTATCAACACTAAGATGACTGCTGGCATACGTGGTTCTGTTGACCAGCATGAAAATGTCCGAGACTTGCTAAAAGCTATTGATGAACAATTCGTCACTTCGGATAAGGCACTAGCAAGTACCCTTATTATGAAATTTTCATCCCTTAGACTCACCAACATAAAGGGTGTGCGTGTAAATGCGAGATATTGCGGCTCAACTTAAGAAACTTAAGGTTAATATGTCAGAATCCTTCCTGGTGCACTATACTCTGAATACCCTTCCACCTCAATATAGCCCTTTTAAAATTTCATACAATACACATAAGGATAAATGGTCAATCAATGAATTAATGACCATGTGTGTTCAAGAAGAAGAGAGGCTAATGATGGAATTGGGTGAGAGTGCATTGGTAGTAACCACTCGAGGGAAGAACAAAACTGACAAACATCAAGCCAATCAAAAAGCTTATCAGCAGGGTAAAGGTAAAATACCACCCCAAGCTGATATCAAGAAAGAAGCAAGGTGTTTCTTTTGTAAAAGAAAGGGACACATGAAGAAGGAATGTACGAAATTCCAACAATGGCTTGAAAAGAAAGGTAAACCAACCTCATATGTATGTTATGAATCTAATATGGTCAATGTTAATATTAACACCTGGTGGATTGACTCTGGATCAACAATCCATATTGCAAACTCTTTGCAGGATATGCAAAACCTAAGGAAGCCAGTGGGAAGTGAGCAAAGCATCTTATCAGGAAATAAGATGGGCTCACATGTGGAAGCAATTGGAACATGCATTTTAACTTTAAGTAGTGGTTTTGTTTTAAAATTGGAAAGAACCTTTTATGTACCAAGTTTCTCACGAAAATTAATTTCTGTTTCCAGACTCGTACCATTTGGGTATTCCTTTAATTTTAAAGACACATCATTTCATTTATTACATAAATCTGATTGTGTTGGGAATGGTATTTTGTCTGATGGTCTTTACCGTATTTTATTACAAAATGATAATACTCAAAGTTCAATGCATGTTCACGCTGGCATTAAGAGGTGTAATGTTAATGAGGACTCCTCTATATTATGGCATCGGAGATTAGGACATATCTCCATAGAGAGAATTAAAAGATTAGTTAAAGATGGGGTACTTAGTACTCTTGATTTTACTAATTTTAAGACTTGTGTGGACTGTATTAAAGGAAAACAGACCAATAAGTCCAAAAGGGGTGCTAATAGGAGTTCAGACTCATTAGAAATAATTCATACTGATATATGTTGTCCAGACATGGACATACATGGTCAGAAATACTTCATCTCTTTTATAGATGATTACTCACGATATATGTATATATATTTGCTTCATAACAAAAATGAAGCATTGGATGCCTTCAAAGTCTTTAAGGCTGAAGTTGAGAACCAATGTGATAAGCAAATTAAAATTGTGAGATCAGATCGGGGTGGAGAATATTATGGTAGATATACTGAAAATGGACAAGCACCTGGTCCTTTTGCTAAGTTTCTTCAAGAACATGGGATTATTGCCCAATACACTATGCCTGGTTCTCCAGACCAGAATGGTGTTGCAGAAAGAAGAAACCGAACATTATTAGACATGGTGCGGAGTATGCTTAGCAACTCCAGTCTTCCTAAGTTCTTGTGGACTAAAGCATTAAAAACGGTTGTGTATATATTAAACCGAGTTCCAACCAAGGCTGTCCAAAAGACACCATTTGAATTATGGAAAGGTTGGAAACCGAGTTTGCAACATATGCGCGTTTGGGGATGTCCGTCTGAAGTCAGGATATATAATCCACAAGAGAAGAAACTGGACCCGAGGACTGTTAGTGGGTATTTCATTGGATATGCCGAAAAGTCCAAAGGTTACAGGTTCTATTGTCCATCTCACACAACTAGGATTGTGGAATCAAGAAACGCTAAATTTCTTGAGGATGATGTGATTAGTGGGAGCGATCATTTCAGGAACATAGTTTCCGCACATAATCATATAGAATCTCAACCTTCCACATCAAATGATAGATTGGTTATAGTTCATAGCACTCCTCAAGTATAAACTAGTGCTGAACAACCAATCATTGAAATTCCACAAGTTGTTGATAGTATTCTAATAGATCAAGCAGTTCAGGAATTACAACAAGCTCCTGAACAACTAGTTGAACCACAAGTTCCTCAAGGAACCATTGGTACAACATTAAGAAGATCTACTAGAAATAAAAGATCAGCAATTCCTAGTGATTATGTTGTATATCTACAAGAATCTGACTATAATATTGGAGCCAAAAATGATCCTGAAACATTTTCACAAGCCATGAGTTGCAAAGAATCAAATTTATGGCATGATGCCATGAAAGAAGAGATGAATTCCATGATAAGCAATGGAGTTTGGGATCTTGTAGAGTTGCCTAATGAAGCAAAGGCCATTGGTTGCAAATGGGTCTTTAAAACTAAGAAAGATTCATTAGGCAACATTGAGAGATACAAGGCAAGACTTGTTGCAAAGGGATTTACTCAAAAAGAGGGAATCGATTATACGGAGACGTTTTCTCCTGTATCTAAGAAAGATTCTCTACGTATAATTTTGGCATTAGTTGCTCATTTTGACCTTGAATTGCAACAAATGGATGTGAAAACAGCATTTCTTAATGGAGATCTAGAGGAAGAGGTTTATATGAAACAACCTGAAGGTTTCTCCTCTAGTGTTGGTGAGCACTTGGTTTGCAAGCTTAGGAAGTCTATATACAGTTTAAAACAAGCCTCCCGCCAATGGTATTTTAAATTTCATGAAGTGATTTCTTCATTCGGATTTGTTGAAAATCCCATGGATCAATGCATATACCAGAAGGTTAGTGGGAGTAAAATATGTTTCCTTGTTTTATACGTAGATGATATTTTGCTTGCAACCAACGATAAGGGATTGCTGCATGAGGTGAAACAATTCCTTTCTAAAAATTTTGACATGAAGGATATGGGTGAAGCATCTTATGTCATTGGCATTAAGATCCATAGAGATAGACCTCGAGGTATTTTAGGTCTATCACAAGAAACCTATATTGATAAACTTTTAGAAAGATTTCGGATGAAGGATTGTTTACCAAGTGTTGCTCCCATTGTGAAAGGTGATAGGTTCAATTTGAACCAATGCCCAAAGAACAACTTTGAAAGGGAATCAATGAAAAACATCCCATATGCTTCTATCGTAGGAAGCCTTATGTATGCTCAGGTCTGTACAAGACCTGATATTGCATTTATTGTGGGGATGCTAGGTCGATATCAGAGTAATCCAGGTATGGACCACTGGAGAGCTACAAAGAAAGTGATGAGGTATCTACAAGGAACCAAAGATTACATGCTTATGTATAGACATACAGACAATCTGGATGTGATTGGTTACTCAGATTCAGACTTCGCCGGTTGTGTTGATTCTCATAAATCAACATCAGGATATATTTTTATGATGGCCGGTGGAGCTATTTCATGGAGAAGCGCTAAGCAGACCTTGACTGCTACTTCTACCATGGAAGCTGAGTTTGTCTCCTGCTTTGAGGCTACTTCACATGGTGTATGGCTTAAGAGTTTCATTTCTGGGCTTAGAATCATGGATTCTATTTCTAGGCCATTAAGAATTTTCTGTGACAATTCAGCTGCTGTCTTTATGGCTAAAAACAATAAAAGTGGAAGTCGAAGTAAACACATCGACATTAAGTATCTAGCCATAAGAGAACGTGTAAAGGAAAAGAAAGTGGTCATTGAGCATATTAGCACTGAATTGATGATTGCTGATCCTTTGACTAAAGGCATGCCACCTCTAAAATTCAAGGATCATGTAAAGAAAATGGGACTTAGTTCCACTTTGTAATGATATTGAAACTCTTATATATTGTGAAATTTTCTCATTTATGTGCACATTATTTTGAGAAAATATATTGTTGTTGGACCAAGAATAAACATAAGGTTTATTCATAAAGTAATATTATCATATTAAGATTAAGAAACTAAATACATCGTGATACATGGATGATAATACTCGCTCTTAGAGGACTTATCGCTATGATTCATGTATTTATTTCTTAAGAAAGTTGTTCGAGAAAGATTAATTCAAATTATTAAGATAAACGTATGGACCAAGTGGGAGAATGTAACGGTTATTATTAAATATCTTATTTAATAATAACGTAACTGTTCTTATTAAGATTCATAATTCATTATCATGAATTTCTTTATTTATTATGGTTTAAATGATTTCAGTTTCTTATTCTTTATGCATGAAACCGTTATTATTAAATTAAATATTTAATATCATTAAGTTCTTCATTATGGTCCAAACGTTACAATTTGAATTAATTCTTGAACGTTATGAGTTGATGATGATAAATGTTTTTGATGGGAGAACATCTATATATACATGAGGATTTTGGTCCCTTGGCTCAATCATCTCTTTGAAGCGAAAGGCTTTCCTACACCATCTAAAGCGAGAGTTCTGAGCCGAGAAGAACCAAAGTTCACGAAGAAACCTCTGCAGAAATTCTTGGCGACAATGGCTGGAGGTACGCTATTTCGTTTCCGCATAGTTTTATTGTGTTTCTATTACAATGATTTAGAAACACAAGTTCGCTTCATTAAAATTTCTTACATACTTAACATGTTTGTGGTTCCTATTGCATCTATTATTATTGGTATCCATTTCATATATAATAATTGACATGAATACAAATATGAAATGTTCAATATTTAATTCTGATTAATGATGCCACTTTGCACCAGCAAATCTTTTTCTTAAAAAAGAAAAAGCCTCATTTATTTTCTCTATAATTAAGTTAATCAGGAAATAAATCAACGAGAAAAGACATTACAATGATGATATTAGAACTGACGCCTTCTCCACCCGTCGCCACGTGGGCGTTGACCTAGTCAGCCCCCAACAAAGACTGAATAGTCCTCCGCCAACCCCTCCCGATTCATGGCTCGGAGATACCGGAACGCCCGCTTAGAACCGTCGAATATTCGTGTCATGCGAAGATCACAGCATCCAACGGTTAGGGCCGCACTTTCCGACCAGGAATGGTTTCGTCTTTCCACTTTACACGCGTAAGTTAGCTGATCCAACCTCGTGATGCCACGTCACTTTAAAGTGCGCCGTCCGTCTCCCTGCCTCCCAACTCCCGCGAGCTTCCCTTCCCGTCTCTCGCTCCATTTCGCCCCTTTCCTCCCTCCAGCCTCCCTCGGAGCCACGGCGCTTCTGTTGATTTCGTTCAACGCCGATCGGACGGTGAGGATTCAGTCCCCCGATACTCCATCGATCGCCCTCCGCGCCGTCCACCTCATTCCTCCATGTCTCCGCCATCCGGCCCCGTGGCCGACAGCCCATCGCCGGCGAACTGCTCCGTCCGAAAGCGGACGGCGGCGCCGCCTCCCCCGCCTCCGAAGAAGTACCGGTCCATGGCGGAGATAATGCGGGTGGCGAAGCCCTCCGTCCCTGTCACCGGCGAGTACTACTCGGACCTCCGCTGTGAGGAATGCCGGTCCGGCGATCGCGACGAGGAGATGATCCTGTGTGACCGTTGCGACCGCGGGTACCACCTCTACTGCCTCCGGCCTATCGCCGTTAGGGTTCCGTCGGGGCCTTGGTTCTGCCCTAGCTGTGGTGGAGAGAGACAATTTAGAAGTATATCAACATTAGCATTTACTATTAACCGCTCTATAATATGATTTTAATGAAGAAAATGGTGAGTTTATTGTTCGTGTTCTGTTCGAGGATGGTAGGGTTTCCGATGATGCAGACAAAGATTATCGATTTTTTTCGGATTCAGGGAACCGAGGAGAAAAGTGGCCACTCCCAAGGTGATTGTACATGTTAGTTTATTCTCAATTATAATCTTGTTGTTGATCCATTCTTGTTAATTTAGATGCTTAGTTTGTTCATGTAGAGTTAAATTTTGAAAATTGCTTGGGCATTGATTTTCTCATGACCATGTTTCTTTTTCCTCGACAATGTATATTCTATGATCATATACCACATTTTGCATATTTTGACATAATTGAAGATTAATCCTTGGTATATCATGTGCTTTTTTTATTTGTGTTTCTACAAAATAGTCGCAGCCATCAGGAGATAGTTATCTTTTGATTGTAATCAAAATTAGCTGGAGAATGAAGACGACTCATAGGAGACTAGTAAAAATGTTCATCGTAGATGATGCAGAATGAAATGTGAAATTGACCATATATTCTTGATGATGAATAAGGGGATCAGATCTTGACGTGCAGAGGTGACAAGGATGCAGGTGGACCCAAATCGTAGCAGCAGGTGGCACACCTTGATTGCAAGTTGAGATTATTCGCTGGTGGACAAAATTACTCATCAACGTGAGAGAGAGATAGAAGAGAAAATTTTGAAGGAATTAAGTGTCCATCCAAAGAAATCCTCTTTTTCTATCCATTTAGTCATACGAAACAGTCCCTTATGATTAAGTTGTTTCTTATAAATCTTCAAATGATTCGACTGCATCACATCTCAAGTAAACTATGTTTGTAAAATTATGTGCATAAAACAAAGAAAGAAAGAAAGATCTATTGTTACAAGATGCCACGTAGTGCTGAATGAGTAAGTTAGTACTTTGAAGAAAACCAGTGGAGTATTGTGACGATGCATGTGATTTTCTCTGAACTAGTAGTTTTTCTTTCTAGAACAAGCTAGCCATTTTTTAATGAGATAAAATAGAGGATGGGTTCATGAATAGTCAGAATTCTCTTCTGAAATCACTTTTGGTAATGCTAGCGGCCTAGCACGGAGATGCTGCCAGTCTACAGCATGTGCTTGTGCTTTTGGTTACCTCCAATTTTATGACTAGCCCCTGGGTTTCATATGTTTCGGAAGTCTTCAGTTTATGACCAATCTCTTATTGTTGCTCTTGTCCTGACTCCATCGGCTTCCACAACCATAATCTCATATGATTACGGCCCCTCATTTAACACCATGTGCTGCAAACTTTGTAAATTATCTTCGAGCTATTTTTATGTATGAAAGCTGATCCATAACTTTTACATGTTGAAATGGCTACTGAAACTCCACTTTTTTTGCAAGTTCAGAATTAGATTTGTGATCCTTCTCTTTTTTTATTTGAATCTGGAGCTGGAATCGGTTCCCAATATATAATTTAACATAATATTGTGCAGACCACATCATCAGGAACCAAGGACACATGATATCATAGGACTTCAAGGTGTACCTGATATGAAATTTTCTCAATCACATCTTGCCCTTCTCCATATACATTACTTGTTGTAGCAACCTTGCCCTCTTACTTGCTTATATGGATATTTCTGTCAGAAATCATTACCTCTATGCATGTAGAGTTTGCAGAAATTTTTAGCATCTTGCATGTTTGAAAGTTATCTTTGTCGTATTGCAATAAGATTGTCAAACCAATTTGTATAGATGGAAGAAAGCGCAAGAGAAGTTCCTTAGTTATGTACAAGAAGAGGAGGAGAATATTGCCGTTCACTCCAACTGAAAATTCAGCTAGGAGACTTGAACAAATGAGTTCTCTTGCCACTGCACTAATAGCAATGCATATGAAATTTAGTAATGAGCTGACTTACATGCCTAGAATGGCCCCTAAATCTGCTAATCAAGCAAATTTAGAGAAGGATGGCATGCAGGTTTAGAAACTTTCTTTCTTCTATTTTTCAAAAATCTTCTCTTGATCCTTTTTTACAGATGAATTTTAATGCTTGCTTTCGACGTTCTTGAAGGTACTACCAAAGGAAGATAAAGAAACACTAGAGCTCTGCAGATCAATGTACAAAAGAGGGGAATGTCCTCCTCTCTTAGTTGTTTTTGATCCGCTTGAAGGGTACTTTCCCTTGATCTAATTGTACCTTGTTTTAGTTGGAAAATTGTTTAGACAGATGATGAATAATTGTAGTGAATGCAGATTCACTGTACAAGCTGATGGTCCTATAAAGGATATGACACTTGTAACCGAGTATACTGGCGATGTGGACTACTTGAAAAACCGGGAACATGATGATTGTGATAGCATGATGACCCTTCTTCTAGCAAAAGACCCCTCTGATAGCCTAGTTGTTTGTCCCGATAAACGTGGAAACATTGCTCGTTTCATTAATGGCATTAACAATCACTCCAGGTATGCTCTTATCTTGATTCCTTGTCTGTATCATGGAAAATTTGTAATATATTAATATCAGAGTACTCGCATTATGCTTACATTACTGTCACTCGTGTGCGTTAGCTTTAAGATCTTGCTTAAGTCTAGATATTACTTTTGGATATTTCATGCCAACGATTTCAATTCTCATTATAAGACTATATCCAGAACCTGGGACTTATTATGCTTGAAACTCTCAATAATTTGCAGGGATGGTAGGAAGAAGGAGAACCTTAAATGTGTAAGGTATGATGTAAACGGTGAGTGCCGAGTCTTATTGGTTGCTTGCCGTGATATATGTAGTGGAGAACGGCTATATTATGATTACAATGGATACGAGCAAGAATACCCTACTCACAATTTTGTTTGACAATCTCGGCAACCTCATTAACATATACACTTTAACCTCTTCTTTGAGATTGGGTGAGTAGGGATCAATTTTTGGCAGACAGCTTTTGGTCCTTTCTCGGCGAAGCTCTCCAATTTTGTAGCTTCACGATTAAAGTTCTGATTCCATGTAGTGTTTTCCCATCTTTAAGATATGGGTTAAGCAACATGAGCATTTAAAAGTTTGATTTGTTTCTTGGCTATTGTTATACAAGGAATATTTTTGTTCTACCAAAAATTCATACAATGTTGCAGAAACTTCAAAAGCAATTCAATCTATACTTGTGTCATTTCACTTGGTTCCCTCTCTCCATCTCCAAAATTTTGTTAAGAAGATGCAGAATTAGAGAAGGCTGTACTTGTCTGAAATGTTAAAAAAATAATAATAATTTGAAGTCCTTTTGATATATGATCCGAGTAAGAAAAGTTATCCATGGATAGAATTAAAAGATACAACATGACAATCATTGGATTGAGCCTCATATGAACTATATTAGTGATTTTGAGTTATCTTGATCCTTGATCAAGTACTAAAATTGAGGATCAAGTAATGAAACTCTTAAGCATAGGAGATTTTAATACCTCAACCCGAGTAAGAAAGACTACCCATGGATAGGGCTAGAAGACAGGCCATGTGTAAAGCTAATAGTGGTCCTTGACTAGGATATGAAGCTATTATAAGCCAAAGATTATAATACATCAATTTCATATCACATAGGATGGAAAAAAAATAACTTGAATAAATTAATAAGGCTAAATAGATCTACTATATTTAATAATCATGATAGATGGTATTACATGAAAGTATTGATAGGCTACGTCTCACCTGCATCACGTTAGAGTTTGATTTTAGGACACTTACATCACGTTAAAGTTTGATTTTAGGATAACATTGAGTTTTAATAAGGATGTCAAGCCATAAAGACACAATATAACATCCAAAATATATCCTATTTATTAATGATTTATGCTCAATAAATTAGTAGTCGATTATCCATCGGCCTAATCATAATAATATTCTTCTATTAAAATTAAATTTTGGAGTGTTTAGAATTCACTATCCTCCTCTTATATTTTTTAGTCATTTTAAAAGATTGGATAAGTAAAAAATAATAATAATGATATTATAAGATATCGATTCAATCACGGATAATTCAATTGATTCCGTAAGGCCACAAAGGTGGATCCATTTATATTTTTTTGAAATAATGAGTTGTGGTTTGCTTCACTCGCCATATACTTACATAGAGTTCTACATTGAAGCGAGAAGGAGAGGTGACTTCTGGTGATATCCAATATATGGATCCATCGGAACTTATTGGAACAACATCACTGGAATTTGTACGTTCCTTGCTGTCTTCCCACCATAATATTTCTCGCCAACATTGTCTCAAAAATAGTAGGGTTAAAGTCTATTTTAGCTCTTGTAGTTTTGGTTATGGACCACTTAGGCCCTTATAGTTTACTCGTATCTAAAATAATCTCTATATTTTAAAAAACGTAGCATATAAGCCCCTCCCGTCAAGTCTGAGTTAACAGACATTAGAGTCTGCTTACGTGACATGTTGACTCGTAATAAATCATTAATATAATGACACATGTAATTTAGGGTTAAAGTTCATTTTAGTCTATGTCGTTTTGGCCATGGACCAATTAAGCTCTTATGGTTTATTTATGTCTAAAATAACCCTTATATTTTTAAAAATATAGAATATAAATTCCTCCCATTAAGTCTGAGTTAACTAACGTTTATGTAGCATGCTGACTCACAATAAATCATTAATCTAATGACACATATAATTTAAGTTTTTTTAAAAAACTGAGACCACCATTAATGGCGAGAGGAGACGTCATCGTGGAAGCAACTACCAGTAGTAGCACTGAGCCGCTGCTGCCTAGTAGGGCGTCATATGCATGCTGCCTCTCCTACGTTGACGATGAGCTTAGAAGCTTTCGGTCTTGCCTCAGGTGGATGTGCGTCAATCAGTCCAACGCTAGGCATGCAGTAGTCTCTTGGTCCCTCCTCCTAGGCGTCTTCATCCCCATCGCCTCCCGCTTCGTCCTCTCCTACGCCCCCACCCGCCGCACCTATGACATGGTGGTTCAGCTCTCCCTCACCTCCGCCTTTGCCTCTCCGCCTTCGTTCGTCGCTACGGTCTTCGCTGCTTCCTATTCCTCGATAAGATAAACCTTAACCATTTTTTAAACTTAAACTACATGTGTCATTATATTAATGGTTTATTGTGAGTCAACATACCATATAAGCAGATTCTAACATCTGTTAACTCAAACTTGACGGGATGGGATTATATGCTACGTTTTTAAAAATGTAAGGGTTATTTTGTACACGAGTAAACTATAAGGGCTTAAGTGATCCATGGCCAAAACCACAGGGGCTAAAATGGACCTTAACCTTTTTTTAAACTTAAATTACATGTGTCATTATATTAATGATTTATTGTGAGTCAGCATGTCATGTAAGTAGACTCTAACGTCTGTTAACTCATACTTATCGGGAGGAGCTTATATGTTATGTTTTTAAAAATATAGGGGTTATTTTAGATACGAGTAAACCATAAAGACTTAAGTGGTCCATAACAAAAAACCACAAAGGTTAATCTAAATAGAAAGCAATTCAAGAATGCACCACTTTTGTACCTTGCGAGAGAGAACAAAACCCCAACTGGGTTTGAGTTGGATTGTTCAGATAAGTTGATATTAGTGTTGTGATTGATGAACATATCATCGACGACATTTATTTTTGGCAGATGGGAGTTTACTTTTGGGCAATCTCTAAATTTTTAGTCAGGAGAAAAAAATTTTGTATAAAAACAAATAATATTAAATGTAATTTCGGTAACATTAGTTAAAAGTCACAATAGATGCATTATACATTTTTGTTTATAAAAAGAAATTATCTTTATTTTCCTTGGATTGATCATTCAATGAGGATTGGGATGAGGATATTAAAACGAATGTATGAGCTTAGTGAAAAGATCAAATAAAAAAGGTTTTTTATGACAAGAATCATGAGGGAAGATTCTAATCAGCAAAGGCAGTGTTAAGCACTTTGCATATCAGTATGGGAAGATAGTGTAAGTTGACCACATTATAAGGGTGGAAGAAACTGAAACAATCTCTATTCTTTTCTAAGGTATTCTTGTCTCTTTGATGGATCAATAGGAATATATTCTCGGATAAACTTGTGCATGGCATTATTGCCAGATTTAAATTATGTATCTGACAAAGTCAAGTAGTGTCATGTTATTAGGTATCATTTGGTTGGAGAGCAAGGAGAAGAAACTTCAAATAAATCAATTGCTATTGCAGTGAGACAATTTGACAGAGAAATGGAAAGAAAGGAGTTACAAAAGACAGTTGCAGAACCACAGATATCCTAAATTACAACACAATGATCACAAGTCATTGGTAGAAGAAGAAAGGAAGATGCTATTAGTCCTAGCAATAAAATATTGTGCTGAGTTTGCTATCAGAGAGCATTTTGATCTCTCTCCAGCCACAATTGTTTCTCCAAAAAGGTAACCCTTAATTTCCATAGGATCTCCCAATCCACATATGCATATTAATCTCTCTGTAGATTCCACTGGAATCCACCTGCAAATTTATCTTGATTTTTCTCATGAACTCCCTTTCAATATCTTTCTTCCATGTACAGTGAACTGATATTTTGATCTTATCCTCTGAAGCCTCCAAATTCAGACAATGAAGGAATATAAAATGCAAAGAATAGCTGTGAGGACGAATTTTACAAGATTATATCTCCCCTGAACAAAACAAGGTTCATTTTCAAAGTCAGTCTATGCAGCATAAGCAACCTCAACATAGAGTGTCTTAGAGAAAAGCTGAGTTGCAGATATAATGGTATCTCGGAAATCACTTCAAGATGGTCTTAGGTTAAGAAATATAATGCTGTAAGCTTTCTGGGGAAATTAAAGATGTCACTTGCTGAGCTTCTCTTCAGCATTCAGATCATCCAAATATTTCGAGTTTGATTCAGCATTCTCAGTAGGGAGAAGATTTCTTTCTTGGTACCAAAATTTAGACCTTGAAGCTTCTGGCTTTCAACCAAGACTTGGGAATAAGGCCCTAGTTTTGCCAACCAAATAGCAATTGACCACCTTAATTGTAGTCATTATATACAGTTCATGTTGTCAAATCAGATCCTTGGGTTGGCAAATCCAAGGCCTTTTGGATGAGGAAATTGTTACAACTCCTCCAGATTTCCAACAAAATTCTCAGGGTATGCTTGCTAAGAATACTAAATGAAGTAGAGAATGGGCATGAACATGATATACCAACCATATCTAGATCAGAGTGAATGAATGAGCCTGTGAAGGTTTTGGCCTCCTCGTGGAGCTCTGGAATTAACAGCATCAAGTTACCTTGGATTACTCTCAGAATGGGAATCTGAAACCAAGGAATCCAATATACTCTGTGGGTCTCTACTGCATCTGTCATCTTCCTAATTCCAAAGCAACATAATCATGACATGCTTAATGCTATCATCATAGAATCGAATCCAAGTACTGTACCCCTTTTGGCACCAGTAGATTTCCTTCCTCCTTGATAGTTAACTGACCCCATCCTGGTGTTTGATGGCGAATGAGCAACTCAATTGATATTGGCTACATGGATTGAATGATCTTTGTATCAGGGTGCATTAAAAGTTGTTTGTCTCATCCAAATTCCGCAAAATCATATCCACATTTTGCCATTGTTTTGTTTGCTTAAACACTTTAATTTCTGATTTTGTTTATAGCAGTGATAGATAGTTGGGATTCTCTCAATGGAGAAGATATGAAAATTTTCTATAGAATTTCTGAACTTATGTGAAAAAATTATATATCTTAAACTTTATATTGACTATTTTTCTAAATTTATTGTTATCCAATTCAAATCTTTGTCATGGATTGTGAGTTGTAATATTTGTGCAATATTGATTCTTTATTTAGATTTTTTTTTACATCATACATTTGCAAAGAATTGTGGTTGTGTATTGTGATGAGAGTTTGATCGTCGCTTATAATCATACTCATGAATCAGGGCAATTATTCTTGAATCATTGAATGATTGATACGACAAAGATATAACATGTAAGTGTATCGAGATTAGTCCGATCTATGATCGATGCTCTTATCAATTTGAATATTATTTATAAATATACCCAGAGGAATATTTTATAATCATTTAAGCTAAAATATCAAATAAAAATATCAAAACCTAGACTTATAAGTTAATAAATCATCCCTTAGTTTTGCTAAAACAAAAAAATAAACAAAATTAACTTTTGTCACATCTCCTTTTCAAGTCTCAGAAACAAAAGACAAAGTGTTCTCTTTGCCTGGTTAGGAAGGGAAGGAGCCTTTGTCTGTGTGCCATCCGATAAATAACAATTTTGCATGTACTGATCACCTAAATTTGCAGATGGCCTCCTCCATCCAAGAACAAGTATGAATGTGTTGCTTCATGATCAAGACAAGAAGAATCCAAACCGCCACCCTTCTTCTCTTTCATCTCTTCACCTTTTACTTCCCCCCCATGTTTCTATAAACCCACCAGAGTATCAGCTCACATACAATTCTCGTCTTCCCTTTTCCTCCCTATTTATCTCCCTCCTCCTCCTCCTCCCTTCCGCACTTACCACTGAGCCATTTACTACTCGTCTTTCCTCTACATATCCTGTCTCCACGTTTCGTTTGCAGCCAAGTAAGCAGTAGCTTAGCTTAGCGTTTATGCTATCCTTGTAGGTAGTAGTTGCTGTGTTTTTCTGGTAGTCACTGCGGAATTAGGCAATGGCTGGAGGAGGGAGGAAGATGAAGTCTTAATTTCCACTGGTGCTTTCTTGTATTCCTAATTAGAACGTCATATTGAGTTCAGAAGACTCCTTCCTTGGCTTCCATTTCATTGTTGTGGGAGACATTATTCTCTACCTCGGGTTGATTCTGGTTTCACAAGCTGATGGGAAAGAACAGGTTCAAGCTCTCTGACATGCTGCCGTATGCTTGGTTCTACAAGCTCAAGTTCATGAGCCTCAGAGGAAGAAGAGATCACAGCATGTCACAGTCCACCAAGAGAAGCCAGCCTGCACCCACGCCCTTGCCGCCTCCACAGGCAAGGATCCTCCCCAGCAGAGCCTCATGCTATGTCTCCAGCAGATCACAAGCAGAGAAGTCCATCGAGCCACCAAGGAAATCCAAGAGGAGGAGCAGAAGAGAGACCGTGGCGGATCCCAGCGACAACATCAAGCTGGTCACCTCCTCCGTCTCTGCCGGCTGCAGCTGCAGGGTGTGGAAGACCGAGTCCATCTCTGTGTTCCCTGCGCGGGCGGCCGCTCCCGAGAGCCCGCCGCACCTGCGAGACCCCTACGTCGATCGTGATCACGGATATCCGTGCAACACCAACGCCATCGATCGGCTCAGCTTCGATCGTGTCGCCTCGTGGTCACGCTTCGACTGCAGGTTCACCTCCTCCGCCAGCGACATCACCATCGACGTGGGCCGCAGAGCCTCCGACGAGCTCTCGGAGTTGGAACTCCCTCCGATCGCCACAAAGCCCAGCAAGGACGAATCTGACCCGACAAAATTCCAAGACAAGACTGTGGTGGGAAAGGTGGTGAGCCATCGCAACGCTTCAGCAAAGAGGTCATCGCCGGGGCTTCACCGGCTCCGGACGCGAGGAAACTCCCCGCGGCTGGCCTGCAAGAAGCTTCGACCTCGCTGCAACCGGAGGAGCGGCACGTCGACAGCGCCGGCGGCGATGCAGAAAGGCAAGGGCTTATCCGGCAGCTTTGCAGTCGTCAAATCGTCGTCGGACCCTCGGAGGGACTTCAGGGACTCCATGGTGGAGATGATAGTGGAGAACAACATCCGGGCATCGAAAGATTTGGAAGAACTGCTCGCCTGCTATCTGTCTCTGAATTCCGACGAGTACCACGGTGTGATCGTCGCGGTGTTCGAGCAAATTTGGTTTGAACTGACAAGCTTAAATCTGTAGTATTACTGTACCGAAGAGTGATTCCACAACATTATATATATATAATAGCTCTGATTTATGAGTTCATCCCTATCATTGCTAATGTAAACAAAGATTACAATGAGCAAACACAGATTCGATTTCAAGCAAATGGCATGGGAAGCTCTGCCACATTATTCCTCATGGCCATGCAGTTTCCTCCGACGCTGCACCAAAACGACAAGTTCATGTTTGATGGAAGGTACCCCACCCCACAAGCACGATGAAGGACACAAGATCTTAAATTGCAGATCTAATTGTAGTCCATGAGACCACTGGATCTTTACCTTGGTCTCGCTACTAACCAGGTGAAACAGAGGTGAGCAAAAAAGTAGAAAGGACAGTGGATTTAGAACCTTCAGATAATTCTGAATCCTGCGTACCATTTGCAATGCAGACAAGAAACATACTATTAGGTGAGATCTGACAAGATTTTAAATCAGGGAACAGTAAAGGAAGCACTGAGATCTGTCAAGAATCTAATACACTATGCAGAGGCTTCAGATGTCATTCATTTATTGTTCGTTTGGGATCTTAATTGTTGTTCATCAGCAGTCCTTACGGAGGTGATAGCTTTGAAACATCAACCGATTCATTTAATGTTCTTTTGGGATCTTAATTGTTGTTCATCAGCAGTCCTTCCGGAGGTGATAGCTTTGAAACATCAACTGATAAGACACGATATCATAATGATCCTTAAAACTATTGAACTGTTCTTACTGTCACAGTTCAGAGTTTTAAAGGGTTCAACATATGATTTCAGAATCAGGAAAAAAAAATAATCTTGGAGAAAAATAATAAATTTTCCATGTACTGATGTCCATTCATATTAAAGAATATGCAAATGTAGTAAATCTGAGGTATATTCTCAATTCATTTTATGCCACTTGTGATGACCATAAAGACTCTTTAGCAACCTGTTGCTGGTTGTAGTTGTTTCTCATTCATTTCACTATAAATGGCTTCAAAAGTGCCATTTCTTGGAGGTCATAATTTCAACCAGTCTCCCACAAACTTTTATTGTTGGATATCATGAAAATAATCAAAATAGTTTTTGTGTACTGTTTAGATCCAAAAATTAAAGAATAATGACTTCAAGGTATGTAATCGATTTTCTTGAGAACATATTATAGTTTTGGGTGATTACATACATATTTATATTTATTTTCTGATGTTCTAATCAGAGCATACTGCCATTTGACTATGGAAAATTGATTTACAATATAATGCCATTTTGTTCATCCACTGTCTATTTTTCACTAAATCTTGAATTTATATCTCATGCATCAAATGACATTATTATTGGCACCATTATCGTAAATACTTGCGAAGAAATATTTTTCTAAAATTTTATTTGTTTTAGGAAAGTATTTATTAAATTATTCCATGCTCTCATAATATTAACCCTTATTCTTCTTGTTTACATGGGATTAATAATGAATTTATTATAGTCATTTTCCATGCATTATTTCTAATAGGAGAAAAAATGTAGCAAAAGAGTTGATGGGGTGATCTCTTTGGTATTTCTTCTGATAGGCTCTTCCAAATCTTTAATCAATCATGTTGATGTTACATGCACTAAGAAACACAGTGTTTGAAAATAATTATTAATGTCATCATATATGGTTTTGCCTTTGGAGTCTTTTTTTCTTTTAATGGCTATTTATTGATTATTTTCAAAAAGGTGGAAAATGTATGATGTTGTCAACTAAGTTCAACACTTTACAATCCACCATAAAAAAAAAATGGAAATATGAAAGTTTATATATATATATATATATATATATATATATATATAACATCAAGTTTTTGTTGCTATAAGAAGATCAAGATAATGAGGATCATCAAATCAAGGATAACGATTAAAGATCATATCTGAAAGTTGAAATACCAAATAATATGATTTAAATAACGACGAAACACATAGAAAATATAACTATAAATATATAAAATTAAAGAACAAAATGTTCTAAAAAAACATAAAGCAGTAAACAATGTAACATATAGAACTTTGTGCTAATAATATAGAATAATATAAGTACTACAAAATAGAAAGGATGGCATAAATTAATAAAATGTAACCACAGAAAAACAACACAAAATAATGTAACAAGTTGATTTAAGAAATATCATAAATATATATATATATAGTAAAAACGTTTTTAATTAGTAAATTATATTAATTATTATAATCAACTTCAGTCTCAAGAAATAAAATAAAGGGAGGAGAGAGAGAGAGAGAGAGAGAGAGAGAGAGAGAGAGGAGGGTAAAAGCATGAGTTGTCCCTTTAGATAGCAAATATGCTCCAAAAGCATAAAAAGTGTGATTGATCTCTTGGATGCCGACGGATGTGATGGTGGGGAATTAGCATGAGTCGTTGCCGGAAAGCCGTGATTCTCTCTTTCTTGGATTGATTGAGGTTATTTGATCGTCCTTTTGCGTAATATTACAAAAAAGGATTTTATTGATCTCCAATTGTGTAATTTGAATCTTTTAAAGTATTTATTTATTTCTTTTTTAATTTTAATATTATTTATAAAAAAGATAAAATGATAAAAATGAAATTTGTAAAATCTCTCTCTCTCTCTCTCTCTCTCTCTCTCTCTCTATGTACGTATGCATTTTCAAAAAAAAAAAAGAAACGTTTAGCTAATATGCCTCACATATATTGAATATTCATCATATGTCCATGTTTTAACTTTTCATTAAATTATAATTAATATTAATATCTTTCATTATTGTTATTGTGATAATAACAATATTAAAATATATTTTATATTTTAATAAATTTAAATCCATTGCTAAGCATTGCAGAATATTGTTTCTTTCTATCTAATCATCTAAAATGGGATATGATCACTTGATTATTTATTATCGTAAAAGTAATGTGACTGTCCTATTAGCATAGCACCTTATGTGACTGACTCATCAGCACTCCACGTCATTGATATCTACCCAATAAGAGCTCCCTTATTGTCCAAGCTATTGGTTGACGTATGGCTAATCTAAAAGAATAGCTCAATGATAATTCCAACTGATGATGGTTCCGGCCAATGTAATTATGGTTTTAACCAAATATAGCAATTAAGTATAACAGCCCTGAATCTTTTTCAATGGATTTTTCAAGATCCGACCCTTAGCCTCTTACCTCACCTGTAATAATGATAATTCTTGTATAAACCTTCCACCATTAATTATCCTTCGGTTTGATGTCCAATCTTCTGGCATGTTTGCTTTGACTCATTGTCTGATTCCTCCTACTTTAATCGATTTGCCTCTTCTGATCGAAGCTAGTCTTGCATCACTTAAACGTACATCAGAAAAATATTATTAATTAGTTTCATTATTAAGATCTGAGATTTAATATATAATTCTTGTATAAATCTTCCACGTGCAAATATAGGATTTAACTAGGATAGTCCATACAGTCTTCTTATTTCTACAGCTTTCCAACTTTCTCATCAAACCCCACCTACATTCATCCTATCTCTGACTACACCATTAGCCTCTATTCCTAATCTAGTGCACAATGTTGAATCTCATATTTTGATGATGAAACCAATTGACAGTGTTTATGATTTGATCTACATTTTGAGTAACACAAGATGATTCGATCAAGGAGAGACAACTAAAGTAGGAAGAATCATGTTGGACCGAAAAAAAACATGTCAAAAGATTGGATGTCGAGCCGAAGGATCGGTCGACCTATCGACAAAAGGGTTCGGGTCATGAGTTCGGGTATCGGTCTAAGAAAAATGGACATTGCACTAAGGAAATCGGAGTTGCGGAGGTCAACTGGCCGATTGGGCAATAGGCCGCAAGAGAGGACGATGCGCCGAAGAATCGGACGAAGCATCGATGAACCAATGATATACCAAATAACATTTGATTAGCTTAGTAATAATTGTCTAGATCAAAGTGGATTTTAAGTGTGTAGGATTAACTACGATAGCAAGACATAAAGCAAAATGAAGTCCCGGAGTCAAGAACGCGATTTCGTTGAGAGTTTGAGAGTTCGTCGGAAGTCCGGACGGAATTGATCGAAAAGACCAGGAGCTTGCCAAAGAAGCTCGTCAAAACTCGCCAAAAAGATCGTTGTGAAGTCCAAGAGTTTGCCGGAAGTCCGCTAGAACATTGCCGAGAGATTATCAGAGGTTTACCAGAAGAAACCTAGACTTATTTATTTATTTAGCTTAGTAAATATCTTAAATTTTGTAGTTAGCACATAATTGAGATTGGAATTGGGTCAATCTAATTAGGGGCTAGTTGGGCCCATGTATGGACTGTGTTGGGCCCAAAGAAAGGCCCAAACAATGACCCAACAGGTGGCACTATCGTGACATAGTCTCCGAGACAATGTCAGGCGATAGTACCACCAGTCTAGGCGATGGTATCGCCCAGACATAGTCTTCCATGCGGTGGTATCGCCCAGTGTTAGTGCTGTAGGCGGTGGTACCGCCAAGACCCAGAAAACCTAGGATGAGACATTTTTAGGCTCCAAGTTTGAATCAACTTGAGACCTATAAATATCCCTCTCATCCCTGGTTAAACTACATAAGCACAAAGAGCTTAAAAGTGAGAAAACGCTATTGTAATACTTGAGAGATCCCCTCCTCTAGTCTAAATTTAGAATTCTGTTTAGGAGGAGTGAGTGCTTGTAAAAGGTTATCTCCTAAACCTTTGAAAAGGAGAAGAGAGGTGCAAAAGGGTAGTTGGTCTTCGCCCATTGAAGGAAGACCGATAGTGGATGCCGGTGGCCTCGACGGAAGAGGAATCGATAGAGTGGATGTAGGTCACGATAATTGAACCACTATAAAAATCAGGTTTGCATTTCTTTTGAGCAATTTACTTTAATTGTAAATTACCTTTTTATTACTTGCTATACTCTTCCATATGCTTTTAATTTAAGCATCTTTACGAAATGAATTTTATCATATGAAAGATTTTCAAACTGCGTGATTTTACTACTACACTAATTCACCCCCTCTCTTAGTGCCGACTCGGTCCTAATAGTTGATATCAGAGCCACGTCTTTCTCATTTAATTTAACATCTAAGAGAAATGACTCTTTTCAGCTTTCAAGAGGGTCACTTTCATTCGTCCTCTAATGTTCAATAGGATGGACAACACGTATTGGAAAACTCGAATGAGAGTTTTCTTGCTTTCTTTGGATTTGAATTTATGGAATATCATCAAAAGTAATTTTTGAATGTCTTCTATTCCAATAAACCATTGGAATGATTCGGAGAAGAAGAGTTTTTCTTTAAATGCTAGAGCTATGAATGCTCTATTTTGCGCCTTAGACAAAAATGAACTCAATCGAGTTTCTACTTGCGAAACGACTTTTGACATTTGGCATACTCTTGAAATCACACATGAAGGCACTACCAAAGTTAAAGAATCGAAAATCAACTTTTTGATGCATGACTTTGAATTGTTTCATATGAAACCAAGCGAAACCATTGGAGATATGTACACCCATTTTATGGATGTCGTCAATGGTTTAAAAGCACATGGTAAAAGTTTTTCGGATTTTGAGCTTGTAAACAGAATTTTACGTTCTCTTCATAAGAATTGGGATTCAAAAGTAATTGGCATACAAGAGGCAAAAGACTTAAACAAGTTTCCACTTGAAGAACTTATCGGGTCTTTAATGACCTATGAAATGAGTTATATGGTATAAAATGAACATGAGAACAACCTTCCAAAGAACATGAAGGATTTGAGACTTAGAACAATTGAAGACCACTCAAGCATAAGCTCAAGTGATGATGAACTTAAACTCCTCACTATGAAATTTAAAATGTTCATGAAACAAGAATTAAAGAATAAAAATAAACTTAAAAAGAACGTAACTACTTGCTATGAACGCAAAAAGAAGGAAGCACATTAGGACGAATCGAGCTCATCTGAAGATGATGAGAAAATCAATAAAGGCGAGATGGCAAACTACGCCTTAACGGCTTTCGACGACGAGGTAATCAAAATCCCCTTAGTTTACTTTGAAATTACTTGATGTTTTTTATGAGTTATTTTTAATTTAGTTTAAAAATAATATATAAATGTTTTTTAAAAATTACATGTTTAATGATGTAATGAAAATGTTAAAAAAAATTTGGGATCATGCTAGTAATTTTGAAAATGATAATGGCAATTGCATGTTTTATGAAAATATAACAAAATGTTTATCTAATGTTTGTACACCTAGTAAGATTAATCTTATGTATGTGTTTATGAAACAATTATGTGAATCTTGATGATTTTGTATTGCTTTTCAATTTTAAACATGATGGATGATTTTCATATGAAAAACTTGAGCATACTTATATGAAATCAATCACATAAAATGAAATACATAAAAAGAAAAATATATTATCATTAGAATTAAAATGATGAATCAAATATCTTGTTTGAAGAAGCCTTGTTTAATGTGTTATATATATTTTTTGGTCTTTATGGTTTTTATGATAAAATTTACTTTTCAATCCTAAACGTTGATGCATGTTTTTATTTAGCATAAAAAGACAAAGGCATGCTCGTATAAAACAAACAACTACAAATGAAACACATAAAAAAAAAAAAGGAATACATTTTTCATCTCTATCTTATTGATTTTTTCATAAAAGATTAGTGAATCCATGTATATTATGCTTTTGTGAATCTCTTGAAAATGATTTTGATTTGACGATTTGAATTTGAACGAGCTTTATCCTAATTTTTTGAGATTTATAACTTAAGATTTAACCCTATATGAGTTGAGATCTTTTATCCTTGATGTTTCTTTTTGCTATCTACTACCTAAATAAATCACTATTTTTTAGAATTATAATTTTTATGATTCATAATGAATTGAGAGATATTATACATGAATCGAGATCGTTTATGTGTTCTTTAATGACTTTTTTTTTTTTGCTATAGGAATGTCTTTATCTCTATCATGATCTTGAATTCTCGATATTGATATTTGAAATTTTTCTATGAATCAATATCTTATTTTTGAACTCTCATGTTTCTTTTTTATTATTTAAAATGAGATCTGTTGAAATAATTCATGAAATTTTGGATTCATGAGTTGATATTTCATTTATTTATGAGATGGTTGAAATCTTTGGATTCATTGCTAACTTGTATATTTCAAGAAGCAAAAAATATTTTTTGAACATCTCAAATATTGCTAGCTTACCATTTTTTTAATGATGTAAAAATTTGCTAGCTTGTATGATGTAGAACTTGCTATCTTAAACATCACTAAGAATTGCTAGCCTGCAATCTCAAGAGAAGCAAAAGTGCTATCTTGCCTATCTTAAGAAGCAAAACATGCTAACTTGCATATCTAACAAAATTTACAAACTTACAAAATTTAAAATTATTGCTAGCTTGCATAATGATAAAACTTCAGATTATGTTTATTATGCAATGATTTGAAATTATGTCTAAACACTTGTTAGTTGAACTTCTCTTTTTTGTTGATGATAAAGGGGGCGAAGTATGAGAAGTATGATGATATTATGCATAAGTTTATGATAACATATTGCTTGGATTTTTGAATCCAAGAGTTCTATCAATATGGTATATTGATAGGGGGAGTTAAGGTTAACTCCGTCATCAATTGGTTGTCATCATCAAAAAGAGAGAGATTGTTAAATCTCGGATTTTGATGATGAAACCAATTGATAGTGTTTATGATTTGATCTGCATTTTGCGTGATGCAGAATGCTTCGATCATGGAGAGACAATTAAAGCAGGAAGAATCATGTTGGCCGGAGAAAAACATGTTAGAATATTGGACGTCGAGTCGAAGGATCGGTCGACCTATCGACAGAAGGCTTCGGGTCATGAGTTCGAGCTTCGATATAAGAAGATTGGATATTGTGCCAAGGAAATCGGAGTTGCGAAGGTCAACTAGCTGATTGGGCAATAGGTCATAAGAGAGGATGATGCGTCGAAGAATCGGATGAAGCGTCGATGAACCAATGACATACCGAACAACATTTGATTAGGTTAGTAATTATTATCTAGATCGAAGTGGGTTTTAAGTATGCAAGATTAACTACGATAGCAAGGCATAAAGCAAAATGAAGTCTAGGAGTCAAGAATGTAATTTCGTTGAGGGTTCGAGAGTTTGTTAGAAGTTCGGACGTTCATTGGAAGTTCTGTCGGAATTGGCCGAGAAGACTAGGAGCTTGCCAAAGAAGCTCATCGGAACTCGCTAAGAAGATCGTCATGAAGTTCAAGAGCTTGCTGGGAGTCCGTTAAAACATTGACGAGAGATCGTCGGAAGTTCGCCGGAAGATCTTTAGAAGAAACCTAGACTTACGGACTTGTTTAGCTTAGTAAATATTTTAAATTTTATAGTTAGCATATAATTGAGATTAGAATTAGGCCAACCCAATTAGAGGCCAGTTGGGCCAATGTATGGATTGTGTTGGGCCCAATAAAAGGCCCAAACAATGACCTAACAGGTGGCACCGTCGTGGCACATTCTCTAATACTATGTCAGGCGGTGATACCACCCAGTGCCAGTGTCAAGCAGTGGTACCGCTAGTCTAGGCGGTGGTATCGCCCAGACATAGTCTTTTAGGTAGTGGTACCAACTAGTGTTAGTGCTACAAGTGGTGGTACCACCCAACACAGGCGATGGTACCGCTAGGACCCGGGATGAGACCTTTTTAGGCTCCAAATTTGAATCAACTTGAGGCCTATAAATACCTCTCTCATCCCTGGTTAAACTACATAAGCACAAAGAGCTTAAAAGTGGGAAAACGCTATTACAATCACTTGAGAGATCCTCTCCTCTAGTCTAAGTTTAGAATTCTATTTAGGAGGAGTGAGTACTTGTAAAAGGTTATTTCCTAAACCTGTGAAAAGGAGAAGAGGGGTGTAAAAATGTAGTTGATCTTTGCCCATTGAAGGAAGATCGATAGTGGATACCGATGGCCTCGACAGAAAAGGAATTAGTGGAGTGAATGTAGGTTATGACGACCGAACCACTATAAAAATTTGGTTTGCATTTCTTTTGAGCATTTTACTTCAACTGCAAATTGCCTTCTTATTACTTGCTTTACTCTTCCATACGCTTTCAATTTAAGCATCTTTACGAAATGGGTTTTATCATGTGAAAGATTTTCAAACTGATGTGATTTTACCACTGTACTAATTCACCCCACCCCCCCCCCCCCCTCTTAGTGCCGACTCGTTCCTAACAGATAAATCTTTTTCGATTCAAGCTCAGTCACCACAAAAGTTACCTTAGCCGCCCTTTGGCTCAAAATCAAATACCTCTAATAGAGATGGAGTTTCTGAATGAGTTGGTCGCTTAGTCAACCGACTTCCTAACGAATTTGAGACCATCTTAATGAGATGGATCATCAATTAGAGGATATTCATAAAGAAATTAAGTAAGATAAATAACTAAAAGTAGAGTTGTACTTGTACTTATGATACCCTTTTACGAGGGACATAAATAATGAACTAATTTTAAGGCTTTAGGCTTTCTATGCTCAAATTATATGATGAAAAATCTAACCCATCCGAGCATATTACTGTATTTACCTCATAAGTGATCCTCTAGGATACTTTTGATTCTCTAATGTGTTAGACTTTTTTCACTACTTTAAGGGAAGTTTGTCAAGCTTCCCCCATAGTCCATCTCCTTTTTGGGATAGTTAGTTTAAGAGTTTAAGCTTAGCCTTATCAGTTATAACCTCCTAAAAAAGTCTACGACCTCCGGCTATTTTTTAGGAAGAGAAAGTATTATTGGAAAGCTAAACTAGGAGATTTAATGATAAGGATCACCTGATAGCGGACTTAACCCCTTTCATTGTTATAAATGTGTACATCAGCGGCCTTCAGCCATTAAAGTTCTTTTACAAAGTTATTACCTAATTTTCGATAATTTTTTTAGAGCTTTTATAAGAAGCTACTTGCTATATTATAGCAAAATCAATACTTGCTGGGAAGAGGAAGGGTGAGGCCTAAGAAGGTAGCAAAAGAAAAGAAGGCTCAACATCTAAGTTCCATGGAGAGACTAAGGAATGACACGTTAAAGGGAGAATAGATCCCTTCCTAATGAGACTTTACAATACTCAATACTTCTCACACGAAAGTTTTTATACAAATTTGAGAGAAATTACGCTTGCAAAACCCCTACCCCTTAAGGGCTTCACTAACAAGGAGGGATATAACTAGATACTATCATTTCCATCAAGACTATAGGCATGACATGGAGAACTGTTATACCTTAAAAGGGCAAGTTGAATACCTGGTGCAAAGAGGGCACCTTAATAGGTTCCTCTCTCAAGAAAACTCATCAAAATCGAGAGGTCCAATTGAATGATAAGTAAATGTAATTGTTGGAGGCTCGACGGTAGGAGGCAATAGTTTATTTGGTCAAAAATTGTACATAAGGGAACCACGACCGAAGTGGTTCCATCCCAATGGTGACCAACCAATCGTCTTAGGGAGGAAGAAATGGAGTATCTGGATCTTGAGCATGATGATATATAGTTATGTAGTCATAATATATTATGATACCTTCTAAAAAATCAACCTAATAGCAAAAAATATGTAGCCTATCTCATCCACACTCATAGGGTTCAAAGACAATAAGGCCAAATTTTTGGTAGTAGACATCTCATCCACTTATAATGTCATTATTGGAAGACATACCCTTAACCGCATATGAGTAGCGGTGTCGACCTACTTCATAACATTAAAATTTTCAACCAGCTCTATGGAAGAGTGTAGTGGATGTAAAGCAAGTAAGACATTTTGTAGTTAAGATAAATAGCAAATCAGAAATACAAACAGAATTATAGTGGTTCGGTCGTCGTGACCTACACCACTCCACCGATTCCCCTTCCGTCGAGACCACCGGCATCCACTAACGATCTTCCTTTAATGGGCAAAAATCAATTACCCTTACAACTCGATTCTCCTTTTGACAGGTTCAGGAGAGAACTTTTACAACCCCCACAACCTCCTCTCTTAAACTTCACTAGCACTTAAGAGTTTGAGAGGAGTTCACATAAGATTACATCAGTGTTTTCTTTCTTTTTCACTCTCTATTATTGTATTTGTTAACTAGGGATGAGAGGGGTATTTATAGGCCTCAAGTTGATTCAAACTTGAAGCCTAAAAATGTCTCATCCCGGATTTTCGAGATATGGGCGGTACCACCGCCTGTAGCTTGACACTGGGTGGTACCACTGCCTGACAATTTCTCAGAGACTATGTCATACCACCACCCAGACTGGCAGTACTACTGCTTGACACTGACACTGGAGGGTACCACTGCCCAGTCTGACGGTACCACCGCCTGACACAATCTCGAATATTGTGCCACGACGGTGCCACCTATTGGGTCACTGTTTGGATCTTTCACTTGGCCCAACATAGTCCATACATGGGTCCAACTGGCCCCTAATTGGGTTGGCCTAATTCCAATCCCAATTATGTACTAACTATGAAATTTAAGACATTTACTAAGCTAAATAAGTCCGTAAGTCTAGGTTTTTTCCAACGAGCTTCCGGCAAACTTTCGACGATCTCTCGGCAATGTTCCAGCAGATTCCAGGTAAGCTCATGGACTTCATGATGATCTTCGTGGCGAGTTCCGATGAGCTTTTTTGACAAGCTCCTAGATTTCTTGGTCAATTCTGGCAGAACTTCCGACGAACTCTCGAACTCCCAACGAAATCGCGTCCTTAACTCTGAGACTTCATTTTGCTTTATGCCTTGCTATCGTAGTTAATCCTGCATAGTTAAAAACCTATTTCGATCTAAACAATTATTACTAAGCTAATCAAATATTGTCCTGGTATGTCATTGGTTCATCGACGCTTCGTTCGATTCTTTGGTATATCGTCATCTCTTGTGACCTATTGCCCAATCGGTCAGTTGACCTCCATAACTCCGATTTTCTTGGTGTAATATCAGCTCTTCTTGGCCCGATGCCCGAACTCATGGCCCAAAGCCTTTTGCCGATATGTCGACCGATTCTCCGGCTCGACGTCCAATCTTCTGACATATTTTTCTCCGGCCCAACATAATTCTTCCTGCTTTAATTGTCTCTCCCTGATTGAAGCATCCTGTGTCACTCAAAATGTAGATCAAATCATAAATACTATCAATTGGTTTCATCATCAAAATCCGAGATTCAACATAAGGCGATGTTACTTGATAATAATAACGTTGCTAAAGAAAGTAGTGCTATTGCTCAACAATTAGATCTATGAGAACCTTCACTCAGTAATCTACATTTAGACACTGGAGAACCTTTGGAAGAAGCTGTGTTCAACCCTAAAAGATCATATAGAACTGTTAAGGTAGGGTTGGCATTGACCCAAAAAAAAGAAGGAAGAGCTAGTTAACTTCCTACGCTTCAATTCAAAGGTGTTCACGTGGTGGCCAAGTGATATGCCTGAGATTAATTGAGGCATAGCTCAACATTGGCTTAACTTCAATACCAAATGTAGGATTGTCTGACAGAAACCTTGAAGATTCACTCTCGACCAACAATCAATGATCGTGGATGAAGTCAGCAAACTCTTACATGCCGACTTCATATGTGAAGTACATTATCTGAAATGGCTCATTAATGTAGTCCTAGTCCAGAAGAGCAATGATACGAGGAGAATGTATATCGATTACATTGACCTCAATAAAGTTTGCCCCAAAGAAAGCTTCGCTCTCCCTTTGATTAATCAATTGGTAGATGCAACATTCGATTACGAACTACTGACCTTCATAGATATATTTTCTAGATATAATCAAATAATAATGACATAAGAAGATGAAGAATACACTGCATTTATCATAGATAAAGACTTACATTACTATAAGGTTATGCTATTCAGACTCAAGAATATAGGATAACATACTAAAGGATGGTCAATAAGATATTTCAATATTAAATCGAGTAGAACATAGAAGTATATGTGGATGATTGGTTGGTAAAGAATCGTGCTATTGATACACAAATGTCCGACCTTAGAGAAACATTTACTATTATCAAGAAATTTTGAATGTGATTAAACTCAACCAAATGTGCATTCGATGTCAATTTAGGAAAGTTCATAGACATCATTATCTATTAGTGAGGCATAAATATTAATCCAAAAAAGTTTTAAGCCATTATCAATATGAAGTATCCATGTTAAGTCATCAACAGGTTAAGTTGTCATGCTTAGTCAATTCTTATATCAAACTAAGTGATTGGTGTTTACCCTTCTTTAAGATTCAAAAGTACTCAAAGAACTTCCAGGGGATAGAACAATGCCAAAGTTCCTTTGATCTACTCAAGTATTATCCAGTAGTTTCATCTCTTACCTCACCTGTAACAATGATAATTCTTGTATAATTCTTGTATTAACATAATGTTAATCTAAAAAAGGTTTAAGTCATTATCAATATAAAGTATCTATGTTAAGTCGCTAATAGGCTAAGTTGACACGCTTAGTCAATTCTTATCCCAAACAAGTGATCGGTGCTTACCCTTCTTCAAGATTCTAAAGCAAAGTATGTAATTTTGAATAATACCGTCCGGTATATATATATATATATATATATATATATATATATATATATGGTGACATCGCATCGTCACGTCGCATCGTCTTTTTCAATGACATCGTATCGTCTTTTTCAACGAATATATATATATATATATATATATATATATATATATATATATATATATATATATATATATATATATATATACCGAGTAGTATATCGAACGATATACCATTCGGTATACAGTATCATACCGTACTAAGCTAACATCAAAACTCTAGTATGGTACGAAATTACGAACCTTATTCTAAAGTACTCAAAGGATTTTTAGTGGATAGAATAATGCCAAAGTACCTTTGATCTATTCAAGTGTTATCTAATAGTTCCGCCGAAGCTCTTTGTTCGCTCCTACGGGAAGACTTACATCTCTACAAGTCTATGACATTAGTAGCAGTCAATTCAATACTGATTCATAAATAATAATAAATTCAAAGATCAACTTAATATTTTAATTTTGAAAAGTTACCTTACGGTTTGGTCTTGACGGAAATAAAAGTTTGCCCATATTTCTAAGCACATTATGTTATTATTATAATCGACCAATTGATGCTTGAAGTCTTTTCTAGGACTCACGCCACATAAGACTTCTTAAATAGATTGTTGAGCTTAGTGAATTTGATATTTTTTATAAACCAAGAATCGGTATGAAAGCTTAAGTACTCAAAGAATTCGTAGCAAAATTGACGATTGTGAGGAGGCATCCGGAGAAACCATATGCTGGACTCTTCATATTGATATATTGAAAACCTCAAAGGATGAGGGGGTATATATATATATATATATATACATACATATATATATATATATATATATACATACATATATATATATATATATATATACATACATATATATATATATATATATATATTGATAAAATATAAAAGTTTGTCTCCATTTCCCAACATAACTGACAGCATTTTTTTTATATTAGCAGTTAGTGTGACTTTCTCTATGTTTCTATTTCTTCTAATTTTGAAGAATAATTTTGGTAATTATTAGGAATGGTTGAACAAAAAAGATTGAGAACCAAATTATTGACAATTTTGGTTTCTTTATTTAATCATTTTATTAAATAAAAATAATTAATTGATCATATTATCGTCTCTCCTTCCATCTCGCTTGTATTATTCTTATCACTTAATCTCGACTCTCCTATTATATATTTTTTATCTCCTCTGATGACTTTTCTTTTATGTTGTTCTCCAACTTCTATCAATTATATTTTATTTTATTTTATTTTATTTTTGTATGATTGTGATTTTATTTTAAGATTATTTATTATTTATTTTCATATTTTATACTTTTAAACATGCATGGCTATTTTATATATTTTAATTTTCTTACCAAACATACAATTCAATTTGTAACCTTATATCCCATGGTATTGTTTCCTAATTTGATTACTATAACCAATCAAATTATTGTCATTTTTAAAGTGATTTTCTATATATCTTCTAAAAGATTCTAAAATGTTCTACACAAGCTAGAGAAGATTCTAGAGATTAATTTCTACAACCCTTTAGTATTCAATGAAAAGCATAAAGTTGATTGAGAAAAATTGAATCCCACCAACTACTTTTTATATAAGCATCCATTTGGTTTAAGAATATTATCAGCTTAATTTTGTCTTTGAAAGATACATATGAAAGGATTTAAAATAGTACAAATTATACTTGATATTTTCTAATAAAAAAGATCCGAAGGTGTGAATCACTTTTCTAGCAAGTATTTTTTATCTTCATACAATTTTATTTAGGAAGTCATCTCAAGATATAACCAACAATGTATCTTTTAATAAGCATGATTGTGAAGAATCTTCTGAGACACTCTGATAACATCATAATTTTCTTCGCTATCCATCATTAAAACGAGAATAAGGATTCCATAGTCTCTTTCATATAACTAAAAAACACAACACTACTTGGGAGACGTAATAATATTAGTTGGTGCATATATTGAGTCAGTCATATGTGGGAAATGACCAATGGACTTGTTGTATGCACCATAAATCTTTTATTCATAATTCTATAAAAATAAGAATAATTTTTCGTTAACAATACCCACGAAACACAAAATTTTTTACATATAAATAAAAGATAAAATATTTTACTTGTGCATATACTATACAATTAATGAGATATTTTTTGAAAGACTTAATCTCATTTAGTAAAATAAATATTCATTTGAAATAAACAAAGTGGATCATTTCTTGAATTACATTTCTATCCCACACGGTATATTATTAAGATTCTCATTAACAAATTTAATCATCAGATATTTTATTACGACTAACAACAAGAATCTAAAATTATGAATCATTGTCCCAAGACATAAAGTCTTCCCAAAATACAATTGGGAATTGATACCTCTACGAGTATGATCTTGAAGAATATTTAAAAATTCTCCAATAACAATATATTGAAAAAGAAAATTTCTAGTAGCAAAGAAGCAAAGAAAATGAGACTTTTAAGGAGTTTTGTAGCTTCTTCCATTCCAAAAGCACACCATATTTTCTATGCATGATGCAATACTATGAGTTGTATATATCGAGTCAAGCATGGGAGATGACCTGCCACACACATAAGAAAATTCTCTTCCACGATTTTGTAATTAATAAATATAATTTAGAAAAAAAATTAATGTTTTCCCCTATCAATATCTCACAAGACAATTTTTTTTAATAAATAAATAAACAACTAAATCAAATAAACATATACATAAATGATAAAGGATATTATTGATGCGTATATTATATGATTAATGAGGTACCTTTTCAAATATTTAACCTTATTTAATAAAATAAGTATCCATATAAATAAAAAAAAGTGAATTAAATTTAAACTACGTCTCCAACTTCAATTTACTTACACACACAGTAATGAAACATGTCTTATATTGTTTAAACAAAAAAAAAAACATTCACATCAAAGAAATCTAACTAACATTTGTGATTAAGAGTAAGAACAAATATCAAAAGGATCTCGAATGCGCAAGCCTTTGTACAGTATGATTGGAAATGTTATTCCAAGATACGACTAGGAATAGATCATTTTACACGAGTATGACCATGAACAATCTTTAAAAAGGCTCTCTAGCACCAGCAGCATATTGAATAAGAAAATTCATGGGAGGAAAGCAGAGAAAATGAAACTTTTATGTGAGAATAAGGTTGGGGTTTAAGATTATAAATAAAAGACTAAAAGGAATCTGAAATGTATTCTCGATCTTCGTATAGTTTGATCAAAAAAATTATTCCAAGAGATAAGAATACTTGAAGATACCGTTGGAAAGAATAGAAGATAAGAAGAATTATTGAAGAAGCATTATTGAAGAAGCTTTATTGAAGAAGTTTGAATGTATTCATATGTCTCAGTTAAGAGGATTTCCCTCAATAGATTAGAGGATTTTCCTCGACAGAGTAGAGAGATTTCCTTATATAATTGAGAAAATCTTATCTGCTATCATATACTCATAGTAGCATCAAAACAAAGAAAATTTTTTAAAATAAAAAAATTTTAAGGAAGTGAGAATAAGAATGAGTTTTCGGAACAAAGATTGTGTCGATTATTCCTTCCAACCATGTTGTCTAAAAGCCATAAATTGTAGTACAAATCTTTTTCAAACCAGATTTATTCATCTACTTTCTATCTAATTTGGTTGAAATTGGACTAAAGAGTATCTGAAGTTGATTTAAATGGATTTGGTTAGACTCTGATACCTTAGAAATCCAAGTTAAGGAATATGGTACTCGATTCTTTCCTATGCAAAAGTTTGTTCTAAAGAAAATTAAAGCTTGTCTATTTTTCCTACTCTATCCTACTTCTCAATCTTTTTCTCTCTCTTTCAAGCACCAACATTTACCTCCTTTGTGTTAATTATGATTGTAAGTAAGGATTATATGTGCAAATAATTATATAGATTTGATAGTGTACTAGATCTATTTATTAAATATTTTTTTACCTATCAAACATATATTTACCAAAGATTAAAGATTCAGAATCTTATCCAGAAAAAATATTTATACCCACAACATTAATTTGTTATTGGTGATGTATAAAACTACTCACCATTGTAAGTAGATGAGTCAAAACCTTATCCAATAATTTTTTTTATGTTTAAATATTTCTTTAATGCTAGTCTATGATTCAAAAATTTTATACCATAATTTTTGGATAATTTACTAAATAATACTTTTACTATTTATTTTTTAATATGATGGCACCCCAATTTTTCATTTTTACTATATATTACCTCTTGTTTCATAAATGCTAATTTTTTTCTTGTTTTTAATTTTTTTTAAAACCGATTTAAGTCATGAAATAGTTTAGACCAATAAACAAACATATTTAAACCAATAAACCGGTTCACATCAACCCTCCTCTTCCCACTCCACCTCCACCGTCTCCTCCTCCTCCTCCCACTTCGTCTCCCGCTCCACCTTCGCCTCCTCTATCTCATTCTACTTTACTTGTACCTCCATTGGCTTCTATTCCTCTCCCTCTCTCTTGGCTTTCTTCTCCTTCCTCCCCTCGTCTCTCACTCCATCTTTACCTCCTTCTCCCACTTGACCTCCACCACCCTCCTCCCCTCTCCCATTGGCTTCCTCTTTCTCCCACTCTTGCTGCCTCCTTTCCTTCTTCATTTCTCCTCCTCCCTCTCCCCTTGTCTTCGTCCTCTCCTCCTCCATTACCTCCTCGTCGTCTCCCTCCTCCTCTACATCTTTTATCTTCTACTCCTTATTGCTTCCTTTCTATTCATCTCCTACTCCTTATAATTTAACTTGGAAAAGTTTTGTTATACTCAAATTATACTAAGGTTATAATCGAGTTATATTTATTTACAAAATATATTAATTTTTGTATAAACTTATTCAAGATTTATCATTAAAAAATAGCATATTTTTTTATTAGAATCATATTCTAATAAAATTCTCAAAGTTTTAATAATTAATTATACTAACATCATCTAAAATTAAAAATTATTAGTTTTAAAATAGGCTTGGTGAACAAATTTAACTTAGAACAATTTCGATTATAACTAGATCAACTAAGGAAATAGAAAATATAGAATATTATGATTAATTTTATGATGAATTTAGGATACTTTTATAAAAATTAATATATTTTTAATATATTTTGTGAAAGAATGTACTGCTTTTCCAGCTAATTAGGATAATTTCATGTAAAAATTAATATATTTTTTAGAATCACTAGAGTTTTATATAAAAATTATTTTTTTAAAAAAATTAAAATAATTAGTATATTTTGTGTTATACTCAAGTTACACTCTCATTACAGAGAGAGCAATGGTTAGAGAGTAGAGAAGGCATTGAGAAAAGTGATAAGAGGAGGAGGCAACGAAGGAGAGGTGGAGGTAAGGGAGGAGGGGAAGGAGGCAACAGAGAAGAAGAGGAGGTGATGAATATGGAGTTTAAGGAGGATGGTAAGGGGAGAGAGAGAAGAAGAAAAATTAAATGAGAAGGGGAGGAGGAGGAGGAAGAGAAGGAGAAGGTAAAGCTAGATATGGAGTGAGAGGATAAGCAAGTCAAGAGAGAGAGAAGATAAGGAAACCGATGGGAAAAGAGATGAGACTATAAAGTGGGAGGATAAGATGGTAAGATGGAAGTGAAGTAGGGGAGGAGGACGAGATAATAACAGTGGAGAGGGAGAGGAGGTGAGTGACAACTTGAGGTAAATCAAGAGATAATTTAGAGTCCAATTGAACTAAATCAAGTAACTAGAGCTTAATTGAACTAGTTTGGTTCAAATCTTTAAAAAATTGAGTTTGAAAAATCAAATCAAACCTAGTCAAAGGATAATAATATTTCATTAAGGATATTTTGATAAAAATAAAAAAGTATTCATCAGTAAAAATTAAATATGAGAGCATCATCCTGTAAAACTCTATTACTATATTTTTTAATTAATTATCCATATTTTTTTTGAAGTTATAAATTTTGACTATTATCCTCCACTTCACTCATTTATCCTTTGCAAAATTATATATATATATATATATATATATATATATATAATCATTTATAGCATATTCCATTTTACCAATAACTATTACTTGCATAATGAGCAACCAAATGATGAAAATGAAAATTTTTTTTGAAGCCATATAAACCAGTGGAGACCACCAATCCACTACCAGCTGTTCCCAGCTCACCAAACAAAGCTAGAGGACAGGGACACAGAAACCTGGCTCTGTGGAAGAACTGCCTCTCCAGCATCCAGCAGACTAATAAATCTAGCAGTCATGAATTGAAAGCTGGTGCATCCTGAGCAGATCTGCAGAGAGTGATTCCAAGAACAACAAGAAACACCAGCTATAATACAAGCTAGCAATGAGTTCATGGCATTTGTTGGAAAACTAATCAGATACTGGAATGAGAAATCAAGTATATGATTGTGTAGGTTTAATTTCAGAAGTTCAATGGTTGTAGGAAGTTTGAGGACTCCAAAACATTGTGACAGGAAAGTGTCGATCTGGATTTAGTCTTTAAGAAAGATAGCCAGTAAAGTGGGAGAACCCCTTTTCACTGACAATTTCTCTGTAGGGATGAAATGCTTTTGCTTTGTGACTGTAGCTATCAGAGATCAGGAAATATATACCAAGGAAAGGAAGTGCATTATATGAAATGATTCCTATCATATATGTCATGTATGTGAACTCCTTATCATTTTTTTGTTGTATCAAAACTCATTTTGGAGACATACATTGCACCTATGATTTGAATGTGTGACTTTTGGTTCACATATCGAACTATGATGTTCAAGTGATGAACTGTATAATCAAATAGAGTTATAATTACTGAACAATTAAAGATATATATCTAAATGTATCTGCACAATATGCAATGAGACTAAAATAGTATGACCAATTCAAAAAATTCATTACAGTTTCATTCCTAGAACTATGTCTTATTTCCAAGATCTTTCATTTCAAAGATTTGTTAGAAGAAAATATTGATTTGAATATTTTTGTCATTGACCAAAACATTGATTAAGCAGTCACCAATGAAATGGTAAAGAACAATGAATATACCATCTTTGTTTATAGTATGGGTATTCAACAGATTTATTGATTTGGAAAAACAAAGGAAAGGATCATATATTTAAATTTATCATATCATTCTTGAAATGTTTCATTAAGACCATATTTGACTTGCTAGCTTGCACGCTTTATGCTCTTATCTAGGAAAGACAAAACCTTTAAGTTATTTCATATAGTCTTTTCATTCATTTAATGATATATATATATGTGTGTGTGTGTGTGTATATATATATATATATATATATATATATATATATATATATATATATATATATATATATATATATATATATATATATATATATATATATATATATATATATATATATATATATATATATATAAAGATAGTTATACTTTGTAGAAATCCTTAATGACTACCCGATTTGAGTTATATTAATCTACTATTTCATCTTGTTTTGAAGATTAATGTGCACTCCAAGTGTTATTTCCAAAAGTAAATTAAAGAGAATTCATATCTCACTTAGTGTGCATCTATGAAGGAGCATAAAAAGAGGTCATAAAAACTTAGAATGAAATTATTGTATTCTCTAGGAGATGTTATAATGTCATCAGCAAAGTGTAGAACTACAAAATCAATGAGTATAAGAAGAAGAATGATAGTTAGAAGATGGGTAAAGAAATATTGTAGATTTTTCTATCAAATGTTTTTCTGAAAAATACAGCATCAAGCTAAGAATTAAAGGACTGATTAATATCCAATAAGATTTTTGTATTTAAAATCTACTGTACAATTAAAATGAGGTGAATAAAAAGCAATGACTTCATGGATTAATCTCATACTTTTTTGCAAAACTAGGCAACCTTGTTAATAGTATAATCAACTCCTTTGTCAGACAACACAATCTTGATCTCTTTTTCTTGTTTTCTTTTGGAGTTAGTCATATAAACCTTGTGATTTTTTAGTACATTACAATTAATCTTTATAAGATAGGTGTAAAAATCACAAAACTAATTGGAATGACAATAGAATTTTGGTTTCTCTTATAACTAAACTAAGCTTAATTGTAGGATACAAGTTGTTAAAGGAAATTTCCAGCCAAACTACAACAATGAAGCTCACATGTCAAATGTTGAGTACATACTTCAAGCTTGGACAATAGGCTCATTGGAAATGGATCCATCTTGAGAGAGAAGAGATCTCTCTCAATGATTTTTGCAGTTGGAAGCTCAATGCCACCCTCTTAGTGCAAAAGAAAGTATTCTCAAGTGTAACAAAAAAAAAAAAAAGTTCTCTCTCTCTCTCTCTCTCTCTCTCTCTCTCTCTCTCTCTCTCTCTCAGAGCAAATAATAATAATTTTGTGTTTTTTTATCATTGTTTAAGACTCAATCAAATAATAAATAACATATGAATTTTAGATTCCAGTTCATCATCAACAAAATGTTGATTCACTGTATTCATTCATCATAATTGAATTACATCTTTTTATGCAAAGAATAGGATGAATGACCCATCACATCATAAACATGTGGAAATCGAAAAGAATAAATCAAAAAAAAGGAAAAAAAAAAGAAAAGCCTTCTTCTTAGAATAACACTTTTATATTATCTGTACCCTTAGAAAAAAATAAAAAAAATCAAATAATAAATTGAATAGGATGAATCGCCCATCACATTCTAAGTGTATGGAAATCGGAAAGAATGAATCAAACAAGAGGGGAAATTTGAAGTCCTGTAATTAATCTCACCTTATAATATAAATAAGAAAAAGAAAAACACTTCCACTTTGATGAAGTTTATTTGGTTTAAAAGACTTAAATTTTCTACGAGGCATAGAGGTAGAAAGAATATCTTATTTTGCTTGTAGTCAAACCGTCAAACATAGCGAAGCATATATGGAGTACTATCATCAAAATTCGTGACACATGCGAAGACTGAGCCATGAACGAAGCCTTATGGTGGAGATGGAGAAGACCGGTCAATCTTTCCCCACTCTCCGAGGAGCCAATGTGTCACCTCATCGGAGTCCTTCAGTCACACCACCTCAAGCATTCTTGAACTCAGTTCTTGGTGACCTCAACTGGCTCTCATCTTGTGACACTTCTTGAAAGGAGCAATCAGCTAATTTCTTGAATTATTTTTTTGGTTATTGGGTCAGAATTTTTTGGGGGGACTCTTAAATCAGATTTGGGTACTCTTTTGAGAAAATGAATGAGCAGATTTGCATATATATACTTGTCCTTGAAACATTACTATTTAGTAAAATAATGAGATTAGATAATTATTATCCTCTTATTCTTTAATCGTCTTCTTCGATCAATTCAAGTAGAAAAATATACATTTAAGTAGTGGTATCCAAGTTTAATTTTAGTAAGTAGAATCAGATTAAAATTTGGATGAAATTAAAAATATATCTATTATCATTCACAACTATTCTTATTCCCAATATAGTTTTAAGTTGATTCTATGATTATAGTTTATAGCCCTAACATACTATCATTTTGAATCGATCGGAATCGATCTATTAATTTTTTTAATTATATTTAATAAGAATTAAAAAAAAAAGACTTAGAAACTAAATAGAGTGTCAGAGTAATTATAAGAATTGAATTCATTGGTATTCCTGAAAATACAATCACATATATAATCATACTCAATTTGATAAAATTTATTTAATACATATTTTATGATTTCATACTCATAATATTTTTTCTCTCGCATCGATTAAGGGATATGATAACTAAGACACTCTACTAATCATCTTTGCGATTCTTATCAAACAATTATATTGATTAAATCCGATAATCAGATCCTTTAAAAATAGGTCATATCTATTTAATTTATCTTTTTGTTTTCAATTTCACTCATCTTTATTTTGTCGAAAAATATTAGTAGCGGTGAACAAGAAATTAGTCTCACAATACTAAAAATTTTAATTATTATTATTATTATTATTATTATTATAATAGTAGGGAGAAAGAATGCTAAGCAGAACAGAGAGCAGATTCTTGGAGGGATAAATCCGTACATGGAGAGAGAAAACAAGGGAATAAAACAAGGGGGAGGACGGTGAAGGGAGACAACCGTGCTCTGCATGCCCTGAGTCACTCTGCCACACTTCACAAGCAAATGTCTCTCTTCCCTTCCCACCTCCCTTTTCTTTTTCTTTGAACCTTCCCATCCCTTCTTCTCACTCGGAATCCTTTGATGAAGTTAATAATCCTGAGGTGCTTTCGTTCCGCGGTGAGTTTTAGATTTTTGGTCAACGCAACCTTAGTGACATGAACACCACTGAGGCCGATGATATCTGCATTCCCGAAGCATGCGTTGGCTGCTTCTTGCTAATCCGATCGCACAAAATCTCATCAAGCCGTTCATAACTTCTCTTCGCTGATTAGAGCGGCCAAGAGATAAAAGACAAAGCGACGAACAGTGCTCCCTGTGTTTCTGTGCGCCTGTGTCAGAGCGAGATCGATCGATCAACACTAAATTGCTCTGCTAGTCTTGTCTCAGAGGCAGTCACAGAGATCTGATGTTTCTGGGGAGAGGAGGGGAAGGTTGCTGCTGCGCCTCCAGGTCTCGTCTTGCTCCGTTCTTCTTCCCCCCCATTTGCTCCTCCTATTACTTCCTTCTTTAAGAGGGGCTGTTGATGGATTCGAGGGGAGAAAGGGGCTCGAACATGGCTCTTCTTCTGTACTGTGCTCTTATCTGCCTCTTCTCCGTTTCTGCTCTCCTCCTCACGAGTGCTCACCCAGGTGAGAAAGATTCCACATTTATGGCATCACGAGATCTTTCTATTATTGCTTGTTTGGCTTCAGTTTAGCCATTAGATTCTAGCACATATTAGGATGTTTTGTCAGCTCACCTCTCTGTTCCTTCTTTTGTTCTGATGTAGAGGTGATGGTTGCATTCTACTTTGGTCATCTGTCGGTCGGTCATATGAATGCTCGGCACAATGGCTGTTTTTGAGCTAAATTAGCTGTCGATATTAGCAAGTATTTTGTCATCAATTAATCTTTTTGCTTTTCTGCCGCAGATGTTGGAAGCCTAACAAGTGTTTCCCATGCTCAGGTAATCTTCCTACTTGTCGGTTTCTGTGATCTGTATGACTGCGTAGAATAGATAGTGAGCATCCAGTGGAAGCAGTGGAGGTGAAGCAGGTGGCGCACGTTAGCACGACGTTGCGAGCGCCGTAAGGGTGCATGGAGCGCGCCTCGGCTAGCGTGCGCCACTTGCTCGGAGCCCGGGCGCTGCTCCCGGCACAACTTAGCCCTCGTGTGCCGCTGATGCCAGCTTGAGGCAGGTGGGCGCAGGAGGCGTCGGCGGGGAGGCGTCGGGAGCTGAGCGGCGGTGGCGGTGGAAGAGGCGGATGGCCGGGATCGTATCCTCCGCTGTGCGCGGCCAAGTGCGGCGACTGCACGCCGTGCAACCCGGTCCACGTGGCGGTGCCTCCGGGCAGGGCGGTGGTCGCGGAGTACTACCCGGAGGCCTGGCGGTGCAAGTGCGGCAACAAGCTCTACATGCCCTGACCATCCGCCCGAGTCCCAGCCAGCTTCCCTCGCTTGCACACCAACCGTTCGACGAGTGGTATATGAGAAGGATTACTACCTTGCAACGTAGCACATGAAGCTACTCATTCATGCACCTGCTTCATGAACAAGACAAGACCGCTGGAGCGACTCCGACTCCACCGTATTCTTTCGCTCATGGCTTGCAACATTTCAGGTCAAAGATGCGATGTTGTGTCACCATGGACCAACCATGCGAAAGAACATGTCAAAACAGAGAAGCTTGTATCTTCTTTGCCGGACATCGATGACAGCATAATTGTGATATCATGATATTGTTATCGACCAGAAATTGAGCTAAATATCCTCCTCCTGAGGTTTGGATCTTACTCATTTGTTCCTGATGTATTACCAACTGAGACAAGCGAGCACAGTATGTCTTCTCATGTTCATGATGTTTCTTGTGGCCACTCTGGTTCCTTCCATGGCCAGGGCTCATGCAGTGTACATTAAACTTGAGTTGAAGAGAAGGGCTCATGCAAAGCCTCTGGTATTCATATCAACATTTACTTTGGTCTGCCTTAATTAGATGTGGATGGATTCAGTTACCTACATGGTACAAACAGGAGCTACAGATCTGGCAACAGCAAAGAGCTCAAAGCACCTCATCGTCACCATCAACAAGAGGAAGCTGGGACCTGATCTTTGTTTCTCAGTCACTCACTCCAAAACCATGACCAAATTGGTTGAGAACTCTATATTTTCAAGCAAAATGGCAATGGAAGTTTTTAGACATATGAATGATCCTCTTGCAAGTGTATGATTTCACAGACTTACAGCCTTCACATTCTTCTTAAACTTGTCCTATGACCAATTTAAGATGGTCAGTAACTGAGAGCCAAATTTTGGAAGATGGAAGAAAAATAGTGGACTGTAGTTTGTCAGCAAAGTAGAAAAATATTCTCATTTAATGGAAGTATGGTTGACAGAATATAGATCATTTAGTCAGTATAAAATCTTTCACATATATATAAAATCTTCAAAGTGAATTCTGCAAGTATGTTCCTCACATTTCAAGTATTACCTATTAAGGAAATTAGCTAAGGAGCCAAAGTAAAAAAGAAATAAATAAAAAATATTTTGCTCTTTATGTATCATCATAGTAAATAATTTTGATTTTCTTAAAACATTAACTATATTAATATATTGGAAAAAAATTTCGCACAGCAAACTCAAATATTATCCATAGCAATGAATTAGTAGGGGTGACGCCATTTCTGATGGCCACTGCTTTGGTTGGTTAAACGTCTGCATCTTATCATATGAACATAAATTATGAATTTATAAAAAATAATTCTATCAAAAAAAATTACAAAAGTAGTAAAAAATTGTTGCGTCTAATAATTAGACATTATGGTGATGAAAGTGCAACATATTTGTACCAAATTTGAGGTCCTACAACACTAAGTATGATTTTCATAAATCGACCATTGTTTACGATTACTAAGCATTTTGTATGATTAAAAATATTTAAATTATTTGCAAGACGCAAATATGGTATGACAAAATTAACACCAATTATTGAGTATTTATATTTTTTTTAGCCCCAATTAACTAATGTCAATTATAATTAGAAGTGGTTAACCATACGCGAGAGAAAATAATATTTGTATTGCGACATCCAACTAGATTATTATAGTGTAACACAAATAATATGTCTTACATTTAAATTTATGTTATTTAATATAATAATAATATCTTCTAATTAGAAAAAAAAAAGAAAAAAGGTTTGGCACGAGCAATCGTATGGCAAACAAAACGACAAGCGACGTGTGTTGCGATCGATTACACGAACACTGGTTGGGCAGAGACGTGTCTCTGCAGTGGAACAAGAAACGTGTGATACCATAAGAGGAAGTCAACCTTTTCCTTGGAGAGACAACAACGGCAGAAGGCGACATGTGCTGAGGTCATATCCAAGTCCGATTCATTGAATCTACAAAATCGATCGCACATGGATTGCGTCTAATCCGAACCCGATGCTCGATTTTGGTTCGATTCGGGTCCACATGTTCCGGAACCTTCGCATCAATTGTATGTCATAATGAGAATTAGAAGGGGCAGTTTTGGTACTTCAAGGAGAACATGCAGGTAATGATGAAGCGCCTGCCTCTTCGCCTCTGCGTTTCTCGCATTGCTTGGTATTTGAACGCCCGGTCGAGACGTATCCGGAATCCCGAGTGGCGGCTGTGGGACGCAGAGCCGCCGACGTTTCTTTCTTCTCCCGGTCCGATTCCACTTCCGAGGTCGAGGCGAGGTTGGTGTGGTGTTCTGCCACTAAGGCTGGGAAGGTAACAACACCTTTGTCTTGTGTTAGGGCTGCGTAGATGTCTCTGTTCTCGTGTTGGTTGCGGTTGTTCGATGAATCGGAAAAGGCGAGTTTTTTAGTGGGATTTGTGGGGAAACGTCTCGCCTTTTTGGTCTCCTCTTTTCTATTTTTTTGCTGGATCCCCGTAAAATATCTTGATTTCTAGTGCTGTGACCGTGATTTCGTGTTCGAACTCGGTGATGTTAGCGGTTCTTCGACGATTTCGTGTGGATTGTGGTGAAAGTTTCGCAAGTATCGTTGCATTTGGATGGCAGTTTTTTTATATGTCGCGAAAGAAATTATTTGTTTTCTGCTAGGAAAGGTCTCCCCTTTCGTTGTTAGTTTAGATATGTTGGAAAGTTTCTGCTGTCATCTTGAGTTCCGGAACTGCTAATCTTTGAAGATACATCAAACGAGTCATGTGATAGATTGTGGTAATTGGAGTTTGATGGAAATGGTTATCCATCATTGTCAGTGGCCATTGAATTAAATGCAGAAAATATGAGAAAATTTTCTTTTCTCCATTGTAGTATGGATATCAAGTATTGATATCTATTGAAAGACCAAGATTTTGCTGTTCCTTCCTCTGTAAGGCTTATCAGATGTTTTAATTTGGCTCAAAGCACTATTCCTGCATCTATATGCCATGTACAGATGTACGTGATCTTCAATATTGAAAGTATTCCTAAATATAACAAAAAAAGTGGTATAGGATCACAATGGAAGCTTCTTTGGCTACAAGTCATCATATGGTTAGATTGATCATGTGTTTTCTAATTGCTATTGCTCTCTTTTATGACCCTGTGTCGTTTGTGACTATGAAATTAGCTTTTACTATACCTGCAAAATCTTTTAGCTTGTATGTGAAGCTGACTAAGTTGCGAGAATTAATGTGGATTCTCCCTTCTTCCAGCATTGTCCAAGAAGAAAGATGCGTGTAACAGGATCGCTTCAACTGTGCTTACAGAATTGTTGCTCCAGTTGCATGATCCTTTATCATTGTAAATAAGACCTGGAAGCATGGCAGAATCCAGTATATCCATCGTCGGGGCCGATTTAACATTGTTATAGGGTCAATTAATAGTCAGTAACATCCTTGGAGTAGTCGGGGCTGATTTAACAGTGTTATAGGGTCAGTTAATAGTCAGTAACAGCCTTGGAGGAGTCGGTGACACATCGTCTGGTCTTCGGGCGTTGTAAGTATTGTGTTGTATCAGTCTGGTTTGAAGTATCATAAGCATACATGGAAAACAGAGGGCCTATCCTGATGCAAAGATTTGAAGTAGGGAGATTACTAGGACAAGGAAATTTCGCAAAGGTATATTATGCTAGGAATCTTAGAACTGGCCAGAGCGTTGCCATTAAGATGATTGACAAGGAGAAAGTATTTAGAGTTGGTGGTGCAGAACAGATCAAGCGGGAGATATCAGTAATGAGGCTGGTGAGGCATCCAAATATTGTGTGCCTCTTTGAGGTCATGGCAAGCAAGAGCAAGATTTATTTTGTCATGGAGTACGTAAAAGGTGGTGAGCTATTTGACAAGGTTGCCAAAGGCAGGCTACAAGAGGATGTCGCACGAGGATACTTTCAGCAGCTGGTCATCGCTGTCGATTACTGTCACAGTCGAGGCGTTTATCACCGTGATTTGAAGCTCGAAAACCTACTATTGGATGATAATGAGAACCTGAAGGTATCAGATTTTGGTTTGAGTGCTCTTGCTGATTCCAAGAGGCAAGATGGACTACTGCACACTATTTGTGGGACTCCAGCATATGTTGCTCCTGAGGTAATCAGTAGAACGGGATACGACGGTGCCAAAGCTGATATCTGGTCCTGTGGGGTGATTCTTTTTGTGCTTTTGGCAGGTTATCTTCCCTTTCGCGATTCAAATCTCATGGAGATGTACAGGAAAATTGGGGGAAGTGAGTTCAGGTTCCCTAGTTGGTTCTCATCTGATGTCCGGAAGCTGATATCAAAAATTTTAGATCCTAATCCAAGTACCAGAATTTCAATGTCAACAATTACCGAAAGTAAATGGTTCAGAAAAGAGACCGATGACAAGAAATTAAATAGCAAAGTATTCATGGATGTGTCCAGAGCTTTCAACTCCGTCGGTAGCAAAACTGATGAAGGAATGCAAGAGTCGGATGAAGTCACAAAATTGAATGCTTTCGATATCATCACTCTTCTATCAGGATTCAATCTTTCGGGTCTGTTTCGGGAGTGGAACCAAGATAAAGAAGCACTATTCACTTCCAACATGCCACCATCAACCATCATCTCAAAGTTTGAGGACTTAGCCAAGCATCTGAAGTTAAAGATTAAGAAGAAGGACACTGGGGTTATAAAAATAGAGAGATTGGATGAAGGCAAGAAAGGTGTTCTAGCCATGGATGCCGAGATCTTTGAGATCACCCCTTTGTTTCGTTTGGTGGAAATAAAGAAGTCCAATGGTGACACTGTAGAGTATCATAAGTTGATAAAAGAGGGCATGAGGCCAGCTCTGAAGGATATCGTGTGGACATGGCAAGGTGATTAACTGTACTTTCAGAAGTGTCATTATTACAAGAAGCTCCTTGATCAAGTAATTTTCATGCAACTTTACATTTTTCTTAGGTAATTCTTGGCTGTCAGCTTCATGACACATTTCCAATCGTATCGACACTCTCTAAATGTTGTGTATATATGTATGTTGTTTATAGATGTTGTTGGCAGAGAGATGTTCTTCGGCCTCTTCAGGTGAGATTTCACTATGGAAGCAAAAGTTGCAACTATGAGTTCCAACTTCGCCACTAGTGCTTGCTTATTAGTGTAGCATCATCTCCCTGCTTTAAATAGCATAAGCTTGTTTGTTATGGTCATGAATTTTAGACAAAGAAGCTCCTCCTCAGCTAGTGTTTCCGATGGCAAACAGAGAGAGAACACAATCCTCTCTGTCGAGTTTGGACTCTCAGTTAGCCAATTAAAACAAGTAATGATATGTTGCCTGGATGGATGTAAGAAGGCATTGTCTTGTTTACCTCTCTGTTTGCCCTTTTTATATGGTGATTCTGAAACTGGGAGGACAACTCCTAAAAATTCCAATGGATATAAGAAGCCTTTTCCTTCTATATGCTGCTGCTTTACAGTAGGAGTCTCGTGTTGATTTGTTTGTTCATCACCATCGTGTTTGCGTTTGTGATCTTGTGGATAATTTACGGTGAAAACTCGGGCAGACTTACTAGTTGCTGCAAGATCTGGATCCATTTAACACTCATGTAAAGTTTCAAGTCTCCGTCCCAGACCTGTATTGATCTCTGACCAGTTTCTAGTCTCCGTCCCGAAATATATTATAAGGGCATGAAATTATTGCTGTTCCTCTAAATGCATGATAAGTATTTCTGTGACTCAAACTCTGGTCTCTTGTATCATAAAGAAACAATCTTGATCTCTCACCAACCTTACCGTTCTATCAAGCCTTACCTTTTACTGATCTACATGGACCAACAGAGAAACAAGAGTGCTCCGTATCAGTCCCACAGGTTTTCTACACCTAAGAATAAAGATCGAACTAATATAGAGATTCTCATCAAAGGCCCCAAGCATGAGATCCCGATTCAATAAGACGAATACTTTGCGGCACAAATCATTAAGCCAAGATTGACACCCGACTATCGATGTCAGATTAAGAACCTTCAACTAATATGAATTGGGACTGCACAAACCATAAGTTCGATCAATGCATTACCTCCTCAAATTGTATCCCGCTGATCCCACCATAATTTCCCGAGTACCAAACGAATCATACCTGTGAAACGTTGCAAACTGTTGAAACAAGTTCCAGAGCGTTTTGCAATTATATCTCCAACCTTCGGCCATGTGCTGTTATATAGTGGATTACCTAATTAAAACCTCTATCAGAAATAAACGCAAGAGACGGGTTAGACTCGACTGCAAAGGACATAAATATTATTTCCAAATGACAATATACCAAGAGGGAATGGAAAAAAAGAAATGATGAGCTTCTTCATTATCAACCTGCCAACTCATAAACTCATTCTAACAAGACTAATGGGCATCTTGAAGGGATTCATGAATGCATGCATGCATCTCTAATCATGCTAGTGAGATGACCATTTCATTAGCTTTAAGATAAAATGAACAAGTTCTTCAGTGTTTTATACCGACTCCTTTTGACTGAACGACCAGACTGATGCTGTCTCTGGACTAGCTGAGAACAAGCCTCCAATATTTGAGTTTGCAAAGGAAGAGTTTCCATCTTGCTGAGGACCAGTAGCTGCCCACTCCACCCTGCCAACATTCGGAAGACTGCCATCTCTGGAATGAGAAAATATAGGCAAGGTTACAATCCTTTAATCAATCCAAATTGAGATACAACGAATCAGAATATCCTCACGAAAAAGAATAATTCCAAAATATGATGCCTATTGTACATAAATTTGTATGATATCATGCTTAATTTTGTACTCTCAATTATGCCACTTTAACACAAAATAGGCCAATCTCACTTAGTCCATTGAAAAGAAGAAGAAAAAGAACAGAGTCTTGCAAAATCTGCAAAACCAAATGAATGGGTATAAACTGACACATTATAAAAGGAAGATTGAGCCCAAATAGTGTTGCTAAATGAGGAGGTCTTATGGATAACAGAAGCAAGTATCTCTAGATCAACTGTCCTATGGTTGATCAAAGGAAAGTACCTCTTCCTAGACATATATCTATTTTTTAAGTTCTACCATATTTGAATTCCAGAAATCAGTGGCCAGGGATGAATTATATAATCCAACCTGACTTGCTAAAAATATGAAGAGAAGGTACTCACTCAATTATGATGACAATACTTAACAGTCAAATATACTGAGACTAAAGATATAGAAAGAATATATGTCCAAAGAAGGATGTCAAAATGTACCGAAATACCCATGTTACCTGAACTGGATGCAAAAGATTGTTTTTATCCAAGGATAAATACTCAAATGTGGTAATTCATTTCTAGAAGATCCAAAAATTGATCCAGAACCTAATTTTTCGCAACATATGGTTGGTACTACAATTATATACCTTTTTGTTTGTAGTCTAAGCTTGTACAGAAAAGGAAAAATAAATAAATTTCTCTAGTCATTAAAAAAAATTAAGAATAGGGAAATGCAAGCTTGAGACTCACAGATAATAATTAAAAGTACTGAGCAAGGAACAGTGACAAATACAAGTATTCAAGGTTCACAAAGTTAAAGTTTAAATTATTTTTTTCCTTTTTTTCAGAAATGAAATTATTACCAGCATGTATATATCAGTTTTTTTAGCCAAGTTAAATAAGGCATATTACCAAATATATCAATTGTGACATCCCAACTTAGTCCCATATCAAATTTTGGTGAATTGAGTTGGTTTATAGTGCTAGATAGGTCTACTACTATGATGTTGAACTTAAGCATTATTTGATCAATGGTTTGGAAAATTACAAATTATAGTTCACACAGTTATATCATATCACAATAAACCCATGTGAAGGTTAAATTGTTCTTTTTCTAGAAATAAAACAACAACAACAATAACAATAACAAAACCATAAGTCCCAACTACTTGGAGTCGGCTACATGAATCCTTTGCCATGATTGAGATCTGTAAAAAGTTAAATTTGTAGTTAAGAGTTTTTAGATCCTTATTTATAGTTTCTATTAAGGTTCTTTTAAATCTTCCTTTACCATTTGTTGTATCACTAACAATAGTCATTTTATAACTTTTAACTATCAAAGTCTTTTCTAAAAATGAAACTACTACCACAAAATGTGACATATGTTAATTGTGGCATCCTAATATAACCCCACATTGGAAGTCAAAGAATTGAGAAAGTTTAAACGAGTAGATGAGACCACAATTATTATCATGAGTTTGTGCATTTTGGATCTATGATTCAGGGTTATAAAACTAATAGATCAGTTATCTCACTGGATTGGTTCGTAACAAGTTAAATCAGAATGGTCCTAAGATTGAATCCAGTAAGGGTCATAAGTAGGAAAGAATCATGAATAGGATGCATATCATGATACGAAGCTACTGCTCTCGTGAGCTTCATGTTCTGCCATCAAATGTATGGCAAGGCAAAAAATTAAAAAAAAAATAAAACACAAAGACATCATCTTTAGCTCTCTCTCCACAATAAGCCTAAAAAAAAGACAATTAGGTTCTTCCCAGGGAGAATTTGATGCAAACCTCATCCTCATATGCCATGAATGATTCCAAGGTTGCAACAGAGCAAATGAAATGCTACTTCAAAGCTTACCCTCTAAACAAGGGAGAAAAAGAAAATAAATCTAATAATTATATAATATTGTGATGCTTAACGCCAAAAGGCAAGACATCAGTCATCAGGACCAACTGCTAATAATAAACCCTCTTCTTGTGCAAATTCACATGTGATTACTGCTTGGAGTATATGACTATGATATGAACTGTTAGCAACTCAAAACAAAATCCAATTCATCAGTACCACAAAAGATGATGAAACAAAATCAGAAGATCTTTTCAATAATTAAACATTACCAAGCCTAAGTAAACACAAAATGTTTGGACCAAATCTATATTAAATATCTCCAAACATGATAAGACCAAGCAAATGAGATCGATCAGATCAAGAAATCAACTGATCAAACTCAACAGCATTGACATGAGTGATAAAAGGCTGATCCAATATAATTAAAAATCATGTCCTCGTTAATATACTAACTAATAAATTTTCACACAACTAAGAGGTCAATATGTCATGACAACCTCAAAATGCTAAATCAGTAATTTCACATGTTCAGAAATGACCAGACTTTTTCTCGAGTCATATGCAGGAATACCAATTCATCAAATCATAGCTCCTCCAGAATTTCAAGACTACATGAAAAACTATATTACGCACCACAATTCTTCGAACATAAATCACACAATTCTCAACTAAGCCTCAGAAACAAATTTCATCAAGTCAACTTTAAAAGGCATGATTGTTCTCATCAATCAATTAGTCATCTACAAATGTCAGTGATGAGTTCTCAAGGGAGTCCGATCTTTAGGAATTTTATAGATTTATAAAAATAGATATTTCATTGCTCAATATAGTCCTCATCTAGGGACATCTGCACACATGCTAGCAAATGAACACATTTTGGTATGTTTTGTCACCATTCATGATAGGTGTCTCTGTAAGAGAAATTAGAAAAAATGCAAAAAGCTAAACAACTGAAGAAAAAAAGAAAAGGATTATATACAATATATTGGTCCAGCTTCAGCTGCCTCTAATGCCAGACCTTCCATTCGCCATCAAGAAATGCACATCAATAAGGCAACACTACAATTATAACATGTCCACAGGTTCACTGTCAGTCAACCCAAAAAACCAGAGAAAATCCTAGATCCACTCTACGGTCCACAATCTGCCTGCACAACTTCTCACAGAGCCTTACAGACCAGTTTGTAGACCAGTTGCACTAAATACTGATTTCAGTTATACCATTATTGTGAACTTAAAGTTCCAATTTAATAAAGGCTAGTAGGTAAAATTGGTTTTCAAAACCAATATTGACTAGGGACAATATAATCAGGATCAACAGAACAATCAGATGTAATCAACAGAATCGGATCAACAAAAAAGTATAAATTAGAATTTTAATCCTAAAAAATCATTAAAATCATATAAATAGCAAAATACTAGAAAACATAAAAAAAAAATATAAGGAACATATTTCATAAGATATCTGTCTTTTCAAATAAAAATAAAATTAACATATAAAATATTTAAAAAATATAATAACAACAAGAAATAGAGAATAATTCATTTAAAACTATTATATAATTATTAAATTTTAAATATAACCATATTATACAAAGATATTATTAAAGTAACAGTTACAATCACATAAAAGCTCTGCTATGGCCTAAATGCTTCTGCAATCATCATTCAGGTGGAAAGTAGATTAAAGCATAAACATACCAAGGAATTGGGATTATCTTCAACATCCTCTCTGTATGAAAGCATCCCTATTTCATTGAGAAGTCAAGGACTTTCCTCAATTCCTCCCTTTTAGATCCCTAAAACCTTTCCTCATTTTAATGATAATGAATGGTGAATTGCAGCAGAATGGTCAATGAGAAAAGCATCGTTGCAACAAAAAACAAACAATGACTGTTTCATTTATTTCACAGAGCCATAGATATTTTTTTTTTTCTCTAATTCAGCCTACCTCTTCTTCTCCAATCTCTCTTCTTATTTGAGAAGGTAAAAATCAGACTGAATCAACCAAAATCAGCCGACACCACCTGATTATATTTATTTAGTTGTTTCCAACTTTCCTACTGATTTCTTACTATAAGACCAAGATATTGATCAAAATCAGATCGATCCTGGAAGATATTAACAAAAATTGGATGTCATATAGGAACTGATCGATACCATGAATCATGTTTCGGAGCAAAAATACTTCCAATAGTTTTTTTGATGCACTTCATGATTTTTGTCAACATTATTTGACATAAAGGATAATTTTATCTTAATACAGTTAGAGTATTCAGTTTCTCAAACAAAATATCTTTCTTCTCTAGCTATATTATGACAAGGACAAGAATAAAGCTTAAAGATCAGCATGACATCAAGGTCGGAGTAAATACCATATCTTAGCATGACATCAAGAAAACGCCAAGTAACTTTTTTGTCTTATGTCACTTTATGAAATACCATATCTTAACACCGCTTGAACTGATGTAAAAGTCAATTTTTGTAATTTTAATCTTTTAAATATTTTGATTGTTTGGAAGTTGCCACATGGCACAAAATCTTGTGTATTTCTACATCACCTACCAATATTATACAAGATAAGGAAAAAATTAAGCTAAAAAATGAATGATGATTAGGAAAATAAATTTGATTGCATCTGCTAAAGAAACAAACTAATCCTAAGCAACAATCTTACATATAAGGAAGATCATATCTCAAAAGAAAAAAATGGAAGTAAAGCTTCTCTATAAATGGTAGATTCCCGATCAACTGACCTTGAATCAAGTAATATGATTCCTAGGACGTGGTATTGTATGTTTTTCAGTTTTCCTTTTTGACATATTTGGAGGCCAATACATAAGAAAAAAATAGTGTAATTTGGTTGTATGAGTCATGAAGGCCATCTTTTGTCCTCCAATAGTGTAATTTGGTTGTCCTTGTTACTGTCCATAGCAAGGGTGTCTGATGTAATGTTTGAACTTTTCAATTTGTTCATACCTTAGGTAGCATGTAAAAGATTGACATTGACAGTAGACTTAACAGCCCCATTTTGATTGAATTCTGTGGCCATTTCTAGCTTGCATAGCTTGCATGTTGTCATCACTTCAAGGCAAAACTGTCTGAAAATGAAGCCTCCAACTCGCAACTTGCTGGGATTTTCTAAAGCAGAGATATGGCACGAAACACAAACCCCTAGAATCCCCAAGTGGCACAAGGTTGGATGGGACACCAAAGTAGTGTCCCAGGTTGGTTTATTGCTTAGTCTGGCAGCAGTGTCGGATAGGTACTTACGCATCTTTTATGCGTGGCAAGGGATCCTTTATTGCATGACCATTCAAAGATTGCAAAATCCATCTCTATACTTTGTATTGTCTATAAAATGTTTACTTTATGTTTGTTTATGGTATCTTGAGTTTACACTTCAGTAGAGGGATGACATCAATGCATTCACTTGTTCACTTCGTCCTTTTCTCTTTTACCAGTCCTTTAAAGGATTTCATACCCAAGATTATCACACAACTTCGGCAATGAGTCTGTGACAATGTGTAAGGCTCCCATTTAGCTCCATCAATGGCAATGTACTAAAATATCAAAAGGCAATGGTTCTGAACAGTAGCTGCAAAAATATTTATTTTGACAAATATATATAGTATCATGTCAGTTATGGCTGATTTTGCCCATAATAGACATAATTTCGAAATTTTGGGATGGACAAACACTTTTACTTTATGGCTGTAAATTTATTGAGTCCTAATATTAGAAAGCATATGCAATGTACCAAGTAAAAATGAAATTTTAATCAAGCACCTACCACACTAACTTAAGCAAAAGAAAATGGACTTTTGAAGCAGTTTTCCTAATTCAATTGCTTATTTCTTTTGTTAACCTTGATTTTTATGATAGAGCATGACTTCATATTCTAATTTCTACATATCAGACTAGATGAACTTAAAAAAAACAGAATTCTGAATGGCCAAGCAGCTCATCTCAACATACACGGAAACAAAAAAAAAGGCACTCCGCGCTGTTGAAAAAGGCTGTAAGTACCTCCCTAATTAACACACACTTCCATACTTAATATGGTCAGGACATACAAGTCAACAAAGAGATAAATAATGTCCAGAGTAAGAAGTTGCATGAACATGTCCTGGAAATGGTAACATATCTTATTTACTAAATGAAGTCACCAAATGTGGAAGAAAGTTTAACCACCATCTATCAAAATAAGGAATCTGCATGAAGATTCCAATTATAGCAAAGAACTAAAAACGTCATCCTCAATTTTAAGATTTAAGAATTACAGAAAACATTTCTCAACCCTCCAAACATCACAAAAATACAAGGACCTTTTATGATTTGCATGATTCAAAGAATTTATCAAAAAATGTACATAAACCAGAAGAGTAAAGGTTATCTTTCTTCTTTTATCAGCATCACTAATCCTTGTTAAATATCTTCCAAGGAACAAATTTTCAATCTCGCTAAGATGACATGATGCCTAATTTGCAATTAGCTTACATAAGACCGTTTAAGTTCACAATGCGAACGAACAAATAACTAAGGCAAGGAAACTTAGTATTAGATAGATGCAATGCAATATGTTATATGCATTAAACCTTTTAATTATAATACAAGAAAAGAGTCGGAAGGCAATACATTGTAGTGTCAGATAGGAAACCAGCAGGCAAGACAACAAACACACCTAGGTCCAAATACAAGTAAACAAACAAATCCAACTACGACAACATGTAATTTGTCCACAGCAAGAACTATTCTTTGGTCTTCAATTTCGATGACACAGATAAGCACAGGTGTCAAACAAAACAGTTCTACAATAAATGGAATTCAACAATAGAATAATTGTAATGCATGTTAGATACTTACCTGAACCAAGAATTTGCAGGGGCTGGCTCAAAAGGACAGTCAGCAGATGACCTTTTTGGACTATTGTGTCTTGGGTCAATGTGTTGCATATTATCCACAAGACCAACAGGAAGCAAATTGCTTTTTGCATCAACAGGTAATGACTGGAAGGGTGATTTCTGCAAGCAATGATCGCTGCCATTGATACCAACACCATGGAAATTATATGTCCCACCATTCTGCTGATTACCATCATATACATGCTGAGGAGCCTGTATACCCAGAAGAGTAGGACTCTCCTTTGCAATAAATGATGTCATAGGGTTGTGAGGAAAAGGATATATGGCGTCTTCTTGTTTCAGATTCTTCTGCCCTATGGGCAAAAACCAGCTGGAAGGCCCACCTAATCCCAAACCATCATGAGCGAGTGGAGTTCCCCACATTTGCCAAGTACCCTGTGACTCATCCACAATAGTAGGATGTGAATCCTGTGACTTTGAATTACATGGAAGTTGGCCCAATGCAGTCTGTTTTTCATCTGAAACACGCAATCTCGAGATAGGAGACTCAATTGGAGAAGGCTTGGATATGTTTCGAGGAGCAGATATATTCTTTATGACTTGAGGCTCTTGCACCTTGTCACCAGAAAGAATCCCAATGACTTGAGGCTTTTCCACCTTATCACTAGAAAGAAACCCAGCCCCCAAATCCAATGGGAAATTATCAAGTGATTCAGAAACTGGCCCAAGTAAGGATATTGGATCTGGAACATAGCATGGATCTTCAAAGAGTTCTGTTTCATCTGCTATTGAACTTGCACCTGCATCTTTGGAAGAAGGAACTAATGATTCAGCTACCAAAGAAGAGACTGAACTGCTACTAAAGGCACCATCGACTGATGTACAGGCAGCGGAAGGCAATGGTTGCCCAGAAGAATAACTAGGCAGCAATCTTTTATTACCTAAACATTCACTTTGAGCTTCTACTTGGACATTCTCATTTTGATATGTAGTAGTCGTGTCAGGGCAAGGAGATACAGTAGCTGAACGAGTAAACAGTTGATGCCATGATTTTTTGGAAGTACCTTGTAGTAATTGTGCATATGAACCTACCTAGAAAATGTAAAGAGATCAACAGCCAGCATTAATTAATAAGTTAAAAAATTCAAAAGCATACATGGAAATGAATATACACAACAATCAAAGAAAGAGACTTAGTGTATCACAACTCACAGGCTCATGAGCGTTGGCCCCCTGAACTCTACCATCTCCATTTGGAGTAGCCTTGACCATTTTATCCCCGATCACTTGAGAATCTCTTTTTTTATCAGAAACATGATCCATGAATCCGGTAGATGGCTTACTAGCTTTGTTAACGGTAGCTGGGATATGAGTATTTCTCCCGAAAAAAGTGGCACCACTTAAACTTCTAGAAGAAGATAGAAAACTACCTGTCATTCGAGCAAAGTATCTAGGCTTACTTGTTACTTTATTCCCATGCAAAGCCCCTGATGTATGTGGCTTGTGTATATCTGTTGTTTTCAATGAATCCCGTCTTTCGGTCTCATTCCTCTTTTCAAACTCACGCTTTCTCTCACTTTCCCTGTTTATCCTCTTATCTAGGTCCTCGACATCAGAATTACTTTTGCTGGATCCCTTATCCTTGTCCTTCTTTCTTTCAGGCCTTCCTCTCTCTGCTACCTTCCTATTATCCCTTTCCCTATGAGCAACAGAACTCTCAGAATGCTCTTTCTCAGTTTTCAGCATCTCATCACGTATTCTCCTCCTTTCTTCTACCAGCCTTGCAACCTCCTCCCTTTGCTTTCTTTCTTCCTCTTCCAGCATCTCTTTTTCCAACTTTGCTTGACGCTTCTCCTCGGCTTTCCTTCTAGCTTTCTCCCATCTGCTCTCCTGCAGGTTTCCTCCATTTTCCCCTCTCTTAGATGATGACCCACTCTGGTCTGCATCAGAGCCATCTTCCCTCGAACCAAATCCAAAAACTTTTCTGAACAACCAAGTAAAGAAACAAAATAGCAGCTTGCAAGGAAAAAGCACCACACCAGAACACGACTTCTCCGTGGAGCACTGATCATCACTTGGCCAATAGTGGGGAAGAGGGTTGGCCCAATTCCTACTCCCCTCAGCTGACCAGTCCTGACTACACATCCATCCATTCTTGCCAACAAGATCATTAACTCCTGAACTACCAACCGACCGTGGAAGGTCCAAGACAGGCCTCTTAGAAACATGGCCACAGTACGAGCACATGAAGCGTCCTCCACCGGGGTTCTGGTCTCGGTACGGAGTATGACAGTTCCGGCAGCGGCGGGTTGCAGTCTTCTTAAGTTTCTGCATCTCAATCGCAAGGGCACGGCGGCGCTCCCGCAGGCGAGCCGACCGGCGGGTCCGCCAAAGCGACAACTGAGGCATCAAGATCTCGTACCAGAAGAGGGTCACGAGAAGGACCATGACGCAGGCGAGCCGGGGCGAGGTGATCTCGAATCGGAGACCCGGTGGGAGGAACGGCGACATGGCCCAGAACAGAAGCAGCGGGATCAACAGCCAAGGCAGCATGGTGGCGATCCACCGCGACCACCTCTGAACCACACAAATTATACACATTTATCCCAGAACCGGTGACCAACGACGGCAAAATCCAACAACCTACAAACCCTAAAAAATCAAATCTTCTTTTCCGGCGCTTCTTCCTCAACCGACGTTCCGATCAGCGGCCTCTTCGATCAAAATTTCCTCAAAAAACACAAGAAAAGCGAACTTGAAGAGATCTCCCAATTCCTAGCCACGAAGCAACCCAATGGCACAAATCTAACCCTAGAATCCCAATGTTTCGAATCTCGGAGCCGTAACCCGCTCGAAACCTTGATCAAGGAGGGAGGCGACTTCCTTGGGCGGTGAATCAGCGAATCAACAGCGCAGGATCGGACGAATCGAAAGGAAACGGGGGGAATCAGTGACTTACACATTCGAAATCCTTCATGGCGAAAACCCTAATTTGGGAACCTCCCCGTGCCCATGGCTTCGAGACGTAGTCGGAAGGAGAACGAGCATATGAAAGAGTCGATAGAATATTATTTTCTACAGTACACACACCCATATACCATATCTTCCTCCACTTTTCTTTTCTTTTCTTTTTTTCCCCCCCTATTTTTTTAACAAATATTTTTATTTAACATTTATGTTATCCGTATTTTTGTACCATCCACATTTAATTTACAGACATACACAAATTTGAGCACCTTTATGTTCCGTTGTGGGTATCATTAATAAGCTTTTAATATTTAGATGATGGGATAATAATTAAATTATCCCATCAATCTAAATGTGGCATGCAAATAGGTTGGGACATCTTTTATTCAACATAATTAAATTAATGTGGCATGCTAACATTACATAATTTTACATGAGATAACTCTTCGTTATTAAGTATTTTTTTATTATTAATACTATTGAATCTCGGATTTTGATGATAAAATCAATCGATGAATTGATTCTAACATTACATAATTTTACATAGACATAAAAGAATAACAAATTTTTAAGTATTTCCTTATGGTTAATACTAGCATCTTCTCATGGCTTTCCTTTAAATATACGATCATTTATATAATTTCTCAATTTAATCCTACATCAACAACAATGGAAATGGAAGTACTTTCTCCTTTTATCATTAACCAAACACATTGGCGAAGGATCTTAACATTCATTCCCTTTTTTATAACATATCTTAGAAAATTATCATGTCCCTGATTCATTGCATGAATTATTTGTTAATAGAAGATGAAATTCCAATAAAGTTACTAACTTTCTTGACATATCCTTACATCCATACGATGTTATTAGTTACCGAGGCATGATTTTAAGGATTTGATTACGATAAGTTCTCCTGAAAAATTTATGGAATCATTAGTTATCTTTTTCCACGTATTATATTATGATCTCAAGACTATCTTACTTAAAGTTGGCTATATGTTTTTTTCATAATTTTACTAAAATAAATTTTGACTTGTTTATTATTATCATCAATGTATATGTTTATCTTCTTGAATTTATTGATGAATGTTTTTTAGGCTTTTCTTTTTTTTTTCCTCATAGAGTTTAAATATACTCGGAACATTTTGTAATTTATCTATCTTTTTTAAAAAGATATATATAAGATTTATGTTTGCATAAACTGACATTTACTTAAGTCTAAATGCGACCGATAATTCAAACTCAATAAATTAACGAGTCAATTTTTTTTAAGTTTGTTAAAAAGATGAAAAATATTAGTTGTTATGTATGCTTGCATTGCAACAATAAAAAGAAAATTCAATTTCTAAAAAATCACTAAAAGCTATTTTAATGGTATGGTAGTTGTTTAACATGGCATGATCCATATGATATTTTTACGTGGAAGCTATAGTTATGAGAGGCACATCAAAGGATGAGCTTAAGTGGTCCAAACTCTCTATTGGGCGACACGATAGGTCCTATGATGGTTACATCCTATTGATCAATGACATCATAGACAACATGTGAAGTAGTGTACAAGTGTGACATTTGTGGTCACTAATTTGTCACATCTCATCATCTCCGCATAAGAAGATAGCTCTGTTGTAACAAGGGATTAGTATATTTATTAGCAACTAGTCCAATATTCTTATAACCAAGTCTAGTCTCAATTGTGTTCATATACATTCATAATTCTTCTATCATGGGATTAATTGAGACTAAAAATGAACCTGCCTATGGATAATCGATTTAAAAGCTACTTAGAATAATCGGTTTGGGTTTTAGCCAAACTTAGATATATAACTTTGACCAATATAGCATCTTAATTAGCTAATATTTATTAGCAATACTAGTAGGCATAACTAAGTTTTACTCAGGTTAATTATATATTATCTTTCGTAATTAGTTACCCTTAATATCTTAATTTTTATATTTTTAAAAATTATATTGAGATTCATATATTTATGAAAGTGAAATATTTAACTCGATTACTCCAATAAAACTATTCTCTCTTTTAATTTTTAATCATGTAAAATTATCATTTTAATCTTGTATAAGGATTTCAATGTTTCACTTTCGTAAATGTAAGGATCTCAATATAACGTTAGAAAGTATAGGGATCGAGATATTAAAGATAATTAATTTATAAGGATAATTTATAATTAACCCCCTATCAAGAGATACCTTAGCAATTAATGAATCTTAATTGCTGGTGGAATTGTCTATTCCATGTTTTATGATAAAAAAGAATAATTAGCATATGATCAAAAATCAAATTTCTTAAAACTTAATGATGTATCTTGGTCTTTTAATACCATCATCAACATCATATAAGTATTATTTTTAGCAATCATCATGCTGATGTTGTCCTTTTATCCATCTGTTGGTATCATTAATAACTAATTTAAGGTATTTATTTTGAGTCTTTTGAATGTTTGAATAATTTAAGGTATCATTTTGTTTTTCTTGTCTAAAACATATTTCTTCAAAAGTCTTAACTAAAGAACTTGTTGCATGATTAAGATAATTAAATATTCTTTTCCTTCTGATCTATAGTGGGACATTGATGACTAGCAACATATATTTTTTTAACTTTTTTACTTCTTTGAGGATCTTATCCTTATATAAAGGTATGATGAACATTAGGTTTGATCTGATTAGGGAATGAAAAGAGGGTGATAATCTTCCTGAGAGTATTGATATGCTCTTATTGTATAAAACTTTTGTTTGATCTCCAAGGCTCATAATGATATTATTTTTAATGGAGTTAGTTAGGTCTTTTCCTTCCTCCTTAGATTATGAAGTTGTTGTTTATGCAATGAATTCAACGAATTTACAAAAATGTAAAGGAAGTTGAAGTTAGTTGGTCTTGCCAAATTAGGATCCAATAGACTAGGCTTGTTTCTAGGGTGGGTTAAGGTAAGTTTTGATGGAGCTCACAATGAACCATCTCCCAAGGATAGGATTGGTTGGTTTTATGTTAAGATATACTAGTAGAATGTGTAGCCATGCTTTTAAGGTCATATAATATTATTTTATTTAAATTTTATTTTAATAATAATAATAATAATATCTTTCTTTCACTTTGAATTCTTTTATAAAACTGTGTGTTGAGTATTTTTTTATTGTCTTCTATTTAAAAGATATTTACTTTTTTTCATATTATTATTTGTTAGGTGATTGCCTTGAAAAAACCTATAATCACCAATAATTTTCTCCCTTAATATAAATTAATTATTATAAATAATATTTTATTTTATTTAAATTATTAACTTATTTATTTATGGAGTATGGTTAAGAAAATGATTAAAATTATTTTTTTAATCATGTGGATAAATTAAAAATTTTACCAATCGATTAAATTATTAATTAATTTATTTCATAATTACTGAGATTTTTACAAAGTAAATAGTTTAAGTTTTATTTTTGTACGTGAACCATAAAAACTAAATATTATATTTTTATTAAAATAAAATTTAAATTATTATTTATCTTTCGGAGAGAGAACTTATTTCTTCTATATAAAGGGGGTTTTTCTTCCCTCATAGTTGGCTAGTGAAAGAGGTAGGATCATTTATTTTTTTCTAACCAGATTTATGTTTTAAAATCTTGATATTAAGATTCTTATAATTTTATGATGCAGGTTTGACTTGCATCAAGTTGATATGCTAAACCAGGTCGACCCAACCCTTATGGTCAAATAAGACTTAGCTCATGTGACAATGTATGATCCAACCCATGTGACCAAGTATGGTCCAGTCCATATGGTCAACTCAGCTCATGTTGTTAAATAAGACTCAATCCATTTGACCAAGCATGGTCTAACCCATGTGATCTAATTTTTGTGGTCTTATTGATATTTTTTTATCTTATATTTATTTTGAAAATAATCTACTACCTTCTGATAGATCTGAGACCTAGGTGAAATAGACTTTTTCATTACTCGTAGCTCTATCAAAAAAATATGATCTTTTTTTTTTCTAATTTAAAAATATTTATTATTATAAGATAGGAATTTAAATTCAAAACTAAAATAAAATTTTATTTAACTTATGAATATTAAAGTAATAATATTTTTTATAAATCTAGGATGTGATAAAAACATTTTTTTTTTTGGTAGCGTGTTGGTTTTCCCTTTTACAGAACTATAACCTTTTTTTTTTAACAAAAGTGCCCTCAACTATTCTTTTGTTATTTTTCTCTTTTTCTCTCTCTCTCTTTAAATACATTCAATCGAACCAACATTTTCAATTGAATCGGTTTAATAAACTAAAATGTTGGACAGATTCAAAATAAAAAATTAAAAATAAATAATATAAATATACTAATTTATAGTATAAAAATATAAGTAATAATAAAATTATAAATAAATAACAAATCGGTTTAATCAACTAAAATGTTGGACAGATTCAAAATAAAAAATTAAAAATAAATAATATAAATATACTAATTTATAGTATAAAAATATAAGTAATAATAAAATTATAAATAAATAACAATTATCAAAAATAAATTATAAAAATAAAATAAAAACCAAATTATTAAATATAAAGTAAAATATAATATTATAATATTATTGATATAATTTAAAATCTAACAATTCCCAAATTTAGGGAAACATTGAAAATGGCTTACAAAAATCAAATAATTATTTTATATTTCAAAACTACTAAAATATATACTTTATTAATTTTAGTCTTTAAATGGTTGAATTTAGCCTCGAATAAGTAAATAGGATGCGATTGAAATTTTTCAAAAATTTTAAATTTTTTTATAAAACCTTGTAATTGACTAGGGAAGCCTAAATGATTTTTTTTTCCTATTTTTTGGACCACTAAAGAACCTATGTTTAGTTTTTTGAACCTAAAGGACTTATTTTTTAAAAAAATAAAAATAGGTTCTTTAATGGTCGAAAAATTTAAAAAGTTATTCTGAGCTTATTTAATTAATTACAATATTTTATAAAAAAAATTAGAATTTTTAGATAAAAATTTTTTGATTACACTGATTTTGAAGGGTTCCATAGGTTTTGGAATAGAACCCAAAAATAGTGCAATCTTATTCAAAATCATTATAACTATGATCAAACTTCATGTTTTAGGCCCAAAATTTTTTAAAAATTTTATAATAAGTTTTTTAGTCCTAAATGACCTTATTTTTTATTTTAGAATTATTAATAGATCACTTTGTATAATTTTAGCCATAAATAGACCAAACTTTTCTTTAAAAAATTCTATTTATGTACTACTTTTAGGGTTCAAGATGATTTTTTCATCGTAGACTCTTAGATATTATCATTGATTAATGGGCAAGTTTTGATGTTAAACAAAATTTCTTGATTTATAATTTCAGCATAAATTGACCCCAAAAAAAATTCAGCTTTTTTAAGTGCTCCATTAACCGAAAGTAGGTCCTCTGTTGGTCTAAAAATAAAAAAATAATTATTTACAAATTGAATAGATATTTTTAAGGTCTCATGAAGTTTTTGGAAAAAAAATTGAAATTTCAGTTTAAATTGATAAAAAAATGATAAAATCAGAAAAAAAAAAAAAAAAAAAAAAAGAGAGAGAGAAGAGCTTTTAAGGTTCAAAAATCTGAAATTATATTATTTAAGGGTCCAGAATTAGAAAATAGTTATTTTGAACTTCTATGGTCAACTACATGGTTTTATAAAAAAAATAAAGTTTTTGGAAAAAATAATTTCAGTTACACTAATTTGGAATAGGGTTGTAATGTTTTTGAATATGATCGAAAAACAATGTAACCCTATTCATATTTTGGGTCCAAACTTTTAGGACATCTTGAAAATGAGTAATACCGGCCTAAATGACCCTTTTTATTTTTAGAAATATTTAATACATCAATTTGGGTAAATTCAACCATGAATAGGCTTAAATATTTCAAAATTTTATATTTATATAATATTTTAAAAATTCTCTTAAATCTCATATTTTGATAATAAAATTAATTGATGAATTTGATGAACTAATATACTTTTGAGATAAGTGATATAAGAAACACATCAATCATAAACTTAGACCACTGAAGGGCCAAATATCGAGCAAGAGATTTAAATATTGTGTCGGAAGATTATAGTGTTAAACATTAGATATTGAGCTGGAAGATTAGTCAACATACCGAAAAAAGAATGAACTTTATACTAGACATTTGGATATCATATCGGAAGGATCATATATCATATCGGAAGTTTTCATAAAAATTTTGGGCAAAAATGTTAAAATTTCAACTTAAATTGGTAAAAAAAATACAAAAATTAGCTTTTAAGATTAAAAAATTGAAAATATGTTCTTTAATGGTCCAAAAATAGAAAAAAAATAGTTTTTGAGCTTATATGGTCAATTATAAAATTTTATAAAATTTTTAGAGGAAAAAATTTCAGTTAAATTGATTTTGAATAAGGTTACATTGTTTTTCCTAATATGACCCCAAAGACAATGTAACCCTATTCAAAATCAATGTAACTAGGGTTAATTTTCGTATTTTGTGCTCACAGTTTCAAAGATATCTTGAAAATGAGCTGTGGAGGCCTAAAGAACCTTTTTTTTTTTAAATTTTTAGAAATATTCTATATATCAATTTGGGTAAATTTAGCCAAAAATAAGTTTAAATTTTCAAAAATTCCTATTTATATAAGATGATTTTTCTTCATATAATCTCTTAAATATAATCAAAAATCCATTTGACAAGTTTTGACATAAAACAAAAAAATTTAAGTTATAATTTCACAATAAATTGATCAAAAATAAAAATTCAGATAAAATTAGTTTTTTTAAGTGCACTATCAACTAAAAATATGTCCTCTAATGGTCTAAAAAGAGAAAAAAATAATCATTTATGGATTCAATAAAATCAATTTAAATTGATAAAAATAATAATCATGAAAATTTTGGACAAAAAATTAAAATTTTAAATTAAATTGATAAAAATAATAAAAATAAAAAATAGCTTTTAATGTTGAAAAAAATGAATATATATTCTTTAATGGTCCAAAAATTGCAAAAAAAAATTTAGCTTCTCTAGTCAATTATAAGGTTTCATAAAAAAATTTAAATTTTTAGAGAAAAATAATTTTAGTTACAACTAGTAACTAAAATTTTAACCCTATACAATGTTTTGAATAGGACCCAAAAACATTGTAACCCTATTCAAATTAGTAAAACTAGGGTCAAGTTTTATATTTTAGGTCCAAACTTTTAGGATACCCTGAAAATGAGTTGTGTAGGCCTAAATAATTTTTTTTTATTTTTAGAAACATTGATAGATTAATTTGGCTAAATTCAGTCATAAATAGTTTGAATTTTTTAAAAAAATTTCTATTTATATAATATTTTGACAGTCCAAATCGATTTTTTGTCGTATAACCTCTTAAATATTATCATAGATTCGTTTGAAAATTTTTAAAATGAAAGAAAATTTTGAGTTATAATTTCAGCATAAATCAACCAAAAAATTAAAAATTAAAAAAATTAGCTTTTTTAAGCACTCTATTAACTGAAAATAGGTTCTTTAATGGTCTAAAAATAGAAAAAATAATTATTTAGAGATTCAATAGATATTTTCAATGTTTCATGAAAATTTTTGATAGAAAAAGCTAAAATTTCAGCTTAAATCGGTAAAAAAAAAGAAAGAAAAATTCAACTTTTAAGGTTCAAAAAAGTGAAAATAGGTTTTTTCATGGTCCAAAAATAAAAAAAAAAACAGTTATTTTAAGCTTCTCTCATCAATTACAAGGTTCCAATAAAACTTTCAAATTTTATAGGAAAAATTTGTAGTTACAATAGTGTTACACTATTTTTCAATAAGACCCCAAAAACATTGAATTCCTATTCAAAATCAGTTTAACTAGGGTTAGTTTTTATATTTTGGACTCAAAACTTCATAACACCTTGAAAATTAGTTGTGTAGGACTAAATGACCTTTTTTTATTTAGAAACATTGATACATTAATTTGGGTAAATTCAACCATAAATAAGCTGAAAAATTGTAAAAAGTTATATTTATATAATGTTTTGAGCGCCCAAGGTGATAGTTTGTCATATATCCTCTTAAAATGATCAAAGATAGATTTTGACAAGTTTTGAAATGAAATAAAATTTCTTGAATTATAATTTCAGCATAAATTGACCAAAAATAAAAAAATACAGAAAATTTAGCTTTTTGAAGTGCTCTATTAACTGAAAATAGGTTCTTTAATGCTCTAGAAATAGAAACAATAATCAGTTTGGGATCCAATAGATTTCGAGGTTTCCTAAAAATTTTGGTAGAAAAAATTAAAATTTTAGTTTAAATTGGTAAAAATGATAAATATAAGAAAAAAAATCAGTTTTTAATGGCATAAAACTGAAAGTATGTTCTCTAATGGTCAAAAATAGAAAAAATAATTATTTTGAACTTCTCTGGTGAATTATAATATTTAATAAAATTATTTATTATTATTTTTAAATCCAGTTACACTGATTTTGAATAAGGTTACATTGTTTTTTGAGTAGGACCCAAAGAACAATGTAACTCTATTCAAAATTAATGTAACTAGGGTAAATTTCCATATTTTAGGCCTAAAATTTCAGGACATCTTGAAAATGAGTTGTGCATGCTTAAATGATCTTTTTTTTTATTTTTTAAAATACTAGCACATAAATTTGGGTAAATTCAGCCATAAATAGACTGGATTTTTAAAATTCCTATTTATATAATATTTTGAGGGTCCAAGATTTTTTTTGTCATATAACTCTAAAATATGATTAAATATTTATTTAACAAGTTTTTACATGAAACAAAACCTTTAAGTTATAATTTCAGCATAAATTGACTAAAAATGAAAAAAAAGCAGCTTTTTTTACTGTTCTATTCAAAATTCCCATATATATATATATTCAAATATTTAGCCATATATATGGGAATTTTTAAAAAAATAACTTATTTATGGTTGAAATCATACAAATTAATGTATTAATATTTCTTAAAATAAAAAAGGATCATTTAGGCACAACTCATTTTCAAGACGCCTTCAGAGATTGGGCATATGAAGGTTGATCCTAGTTACATTGATTTTGAATAGGAATATACTAGTTTTGGGTCGTATTCAGAAAATAGTATAACCGTATTAAAAATCATTGGAACTGAAATTTTTTCCTCCAAAAATTTTTAGAACTTATTTTTAGTTTATTGAAAATAGGTCATTTATGTTCAAAAAACTAAAATAAATCCTTTGACGTTCCAAAATTAGAAAAAAAATAGTGATATTTGGTTTCTCTAGTCAATTATAAGGTTTTATGATAATTTTAGAATTTTTGAAAAAAATTTAATTACATCCTATTTATTATTTTCGGCTAAAATTAGTAAAATATAAATATTTTAGTGGTTTAAATACAAAAATAATTATTTTGGTTTTTGTAAGTCATTTTCATTGTTTCCTTAAATTTTGAAATTTTATATTTTATATTTTATTTAAATTATATTAATAATATTAACTTTGTATTTAATAATTTGATTTGATTTGATTTTTATGATTTTATTTATTCATTATTTTTTATTTATAATACACCAAAAATATGTATTAGTTTATATATATTAATTTTTATATTTTTAACCATAAATTGGTACATTTATATTATTTAAAATTTAAAATTTTTTATTCTGAATTGGTACAACATTTGAGTTGATCGAACCGATTCAATTGAAAATATTGGTTCAATTGAATATGTAAAATAATAATAATAATAAAAGAGTTTGAGAGCACTTCTGTTCAAAATAAAGACATGAGTTCTCTTGCCCAAAAAACCAATACAAAAGCCGAACTTTAGGGGCTTTTTCAAGGCAATCGCTCTTATTTATTTTTATTTACATTTTTATGTTTTTATGCTATTATTATTGTATCATTTTTGTGATTATTATTATTAGGCATGTCAGATGTGCATGAATTGATAGGAGCGAGAAGCTATCGCCTACAGGAGAAACTGAGGCAAAAGGAGCACTGTTCATTCACTCTTGATCTCATCAATGGCACTAGAAATGCCTTTCGAAGGCTTCTTCACGGTAGAAGATGACACTTCTTCTACATTCTCAAGCTTCGACACGGTAAGACTTCCCCTTTGACTTCTTCAAATGATAAAGGCTAGCGGGCACAGACCGTAGACCGCATCACATGTTCCTATCCCTTGGCGTTGTCTTCCACACCATTATACACCACTGTGACGTGGTGCGGCATCACCGTGGCGGCCACGGCATGGCCATTTCCCTTCCTCTGCTTGCGCCACAGGCACGAAGCACACCAACCTCGTCCCTCGAACGACCTCCCACGCACGCCGTGTTTGCTCGGTGAACGTCCATGTCGTTCTCATGCAATACTTATTTGTATTCTTTTGCAGTGCAAAATATTTCTTTTCCATCGAATCTGGGAACATTAATGCGGCGGCGGCCGCTGCTACTTCGTTGAGGCGGTGAGAGCAGGAGGAGATTGAATCTTGTTGCGCCTTTGCTTGAGCTGGTCGTGGTGGGAGACGATGGAGATTAGGCCGCTGAGCGGCGGCCGCATGTTGGCTCGGTACACCGCCTCGTCGTATGGCCTCCGGTAGAATCTCAGGAACGGCAGAAACGATTCTCGCTCCCTCTCCACTCTGCTCAGGCGCCCCTCTTTCTTGAACGAGAACAGCGTTGCCGGAGACTGAAAGAACGACGGCATCGGCGTCCTCGGCTGCGGCTGACGCGGCCTGCATGGCGGAGCTGAGGAAGGAGTGGACGGTATGCTCCGGCTGATGGCCGCGCCGGCAATGCCGACCCAAGGCGTCGACTGGGGGGCCGAGGAGGCAAAGGAGAACGACCGGGCGTTGAGCGGGGAGGCGCCAATGAGGGAGGGGCTGGCCGTGGGCACCACGGCGCTCCTGGTGGTGGTGGTGGTGCTCAGGTACCATGGCTTGAGCGAGTTGAGGTGGGAAACGGTGAAGGAGAACCGGGACGACGCGCAGCTGCCGACTTTGGCCGCAGCCGGATCGAAGCGGAAGGAGGCCGTCCTCAGGAGCGACGTGAAGGATCCGTCCTCGAGCGAGTCCTCGAAGTCCAGCGACGACACCACCGCCGTGACCGCCGACAGCTCGACGAACGGCCGAACGCCCTGAACGTCCAACCAGAATCACAATGCGTGAAAAACAGAGCTTAATTTTGTCCGCATCAAGATCGTATACCTTCCACAGACAAGAAAAGAGGGAGGGAGGATCGATCACGAAAGCCTTGTGCAGGCGCCCCGGGTAGTAGTCCGAGATAATCTTCAGCGTGCCCATAAACAATTGGAGGAAAGATTTCGGCGATCTGAAATAGCCTGCAGTAAACGAGAACAAAGAGACTCATGAGGGTCCACGACAAACTTGTCATGGAGAAGAGAAGAGTGAAGTTTGCAGGGTTTGATAGCTTACTGGCATCGAAAAGAAGCACAAACTGGTCTACATTTCTGGCCATGGATGATACAGCGACTTCCAGAGTGAAGACCAACAACCGAAGGAACCTGAAGGCGTTAGAACCACAAGACAAATCAACAGGAGATTGGAAGAAGTACGCGAAAAGGGAAGTGGAAACGCAGGTGTGATCGATCTTACGACTTCTGGGAACGAAGTTTCAGATAGTCTTGCTTGATGCGGAAGACCTGTAAGATGGATCGGTGTGATAGAAAAAAAAAGGTGCTGCCATGGGAGCAGAGGAGGTAATTGGAGCAGAATGTACCATGACGGGCCTGGCCTCGTCGTCATGACCTGCCACATACGCCATCCCATCAGCCAGCTCCGCATAGAACTCATCTGCTATCAAGTGATCTGTTCGGTTTTCGAACAAGGAAACGGTGATTAGAACGGGAGGCAAAGCAACAAAGGAAGAAGACAGAGCTGGCCGGTGTCAGAACACCGAAAACAGCTCTCGGGAAAAATCCGAAGGACTCGAACGGGACAGAGTCAAAAGCCATTTATTTCTTCTTTTCCAAAAGTTGTTTCGAATTACTTTTGCCAAAGAGAAACATTGGAAGAAGAAGATCAATCCAGAAATCAGAGCGTAAAAGCTTTTTCTTTTTGCATCAATGCTAAGAAATCATGAGTGAGGAAATGTAGCAATGAGAGCCACCGGTTCCAATGCTCTCCCTCCAAGAAAGAACCGCTCGGAGACGCTTGGCCACCTTCTTCACGCTGTCCCCTTCAGCTCTCAGGAAGCGTTCCACACACGCATAGCTGCAGAACTTCTCCTGCCACCATTGTCGACCCAAACAAATACAAGCCTCAGAATCTTCATACATGTTCCGTGAATCAAAACAAAAGAAACTATCTAGTTATGATGAACTAGAAGAAAGATTTGACATAAAGTTTACTTGTTTCACTGTGAGGGGAGCTTGCTTCTTCAAGACGCCGAGAACAGCCTCCACTCGTTCTCTGTCCTTGGGATCTTTCTTCTCTGTAGCAGCTCTCATCGTCACAGCTGATGGAATCAGAAGAACGAAGAGAGAGAGAGAGAGAGAGAGAGAGAGAGAGGAGCAAGAACAGCTGCTGCGTCAGAGGAGTCGACCCGATATTTATAACCGACGGCACCTCAGAGTTCATATCAACGGTATTATGCCCATGGCCCCGATATAACGGATCTGGTTTATACCTATAACTGTGATCCGGAACCGATATATCGGTCCGGCATAATAAAGCGAGGAGGTGACACATTAAAGTTCAAATCAACGGTATTATTCCCTTGTCCCCTATATAACAGAACTTGTGTTGTGCACAGGTACGCCTTTATATCTATATGTATTATTTCAAAGTATAATATAATCATTAAAAATTAAATATTTTAATCAAATATTTATTACTTTAGCATATTATGACATGATTTCATATCTCATGTACTAAAATCCAAATAGTGATGCCTTAACAGGGGAAAAAGAATACTAAGCACTTTGACTTTAACATTCAATTGGTTAGGTCGAGTGGGATCGTTCGAAGCGTCGACTTAGCAGCGGACACGTATCTCGACAGAATCCAAGCTAGCCAAAGGTGGGGGAAGACCTTTGGCGACTCCCGAAAACGTCTTATTTTACGAACCCCCAGTCGAGCAGAAGTCAAAAAACCCTGAAACGGAGCCCACTGAGCCACTGAGAAGAAAAAGGATGAAGAGGACGACGCTTCTGCATTCGCAGCGGGAGAATGCTGAGGAGAGAGAGGCCGCCGTGGCATTAGAATAATGGGCATGGGAGGAGTCAACAAGTCCTCCACACCCGTCATGGCTTCCGCAGGCGTTCCCGAGGACTGGGCGTACAGGTCGGCATTGAAGAGCTCCTCTCAGTTGGATTCTACCGGGCGTTTGATCTAAATGTAAGCATTGAGACAGCGAGAGATTCCCGTTCCTTCGTCTGCTTCATGCGTGGGGGTAAGTAAAGCCTAGTGTCAACGCTAGTTTTAACGGAACTTTACCACGAAGAACTCATAATCTCATTGCATCCTCTACTTGGTTGTGATGATAGTTAGAAACCAATGAAATCAACTTATGTTTCTAAATCATTATAATAGAAACACGATAAAACTAATGCGAAAACGAAATAACGTATTTCCAGTCATTGTCGTCAAGAATTTCTGTAGAAGTTTCTTCTTGAACTTTGGTACTTCTCGGCTCAAAACTCTCGCCTTAGATAGTGTAAGAAAGCTTTTCGCTTCAAAGAGATGAGTGAGCCCAATGACCAAAATCCTCATATATATATATATATATATATATATATATATATATATATATATATATATATAGATGTTCTCCCATCAAGAATATTTATTATCACCAAATCATAACGTTCAAGAATTAATTCAGATTTGTAACGTTTGGACCATAATGAAGAACTTTAATGATATTAAATATTTAATTTAATAATAACGGTTTCATGTTTAAAGAATAAAAAACTAAAATCATTTAAACCATAATTAATGAAGAAATTCATGATAATGAATTATGAATCTTAATGATAATAATTATATTATTATTAAATTAGATATTTAATAATAACGGTTACATTCTCCCACTTGGTCCATACGTTTATCTTAATAATTTGAATTAATCTTTCTCGAACAATTTTCTTAAGAAATAAATACACGAATCATAACGATAAGTCCTCTAAGAGCGAGTATTATCATCCATGTATCACGATGTATTTAGTTTCTTAATCTTAATATGGTAATATTACTTAATAAATAAACCTTATGTTTATTCTTGGTCTAATAACAATATATTTTCTCAAAATAATGTGCACATGAATGAGAAAATTTCATAATATATAAGAGTTTCAATATTCTTATAAAGTGGAATCAAGTCCCATTTTCTCTACATGATCCTTGAATTTCAGAGGTGGCATGCCTTTAGTCAAAGGATCAACATTCATTAATTCAGTGCTAATATGCTCAATGACCACTTTCTTTTTCTTTACACATTCTCTTATGGCTAGATCCTTAATGTCGATATGTTTACTTCGACTTCGACTTTTATTGTTTTTAGCCATAAAGACAGCAGTTGAATTGTCACAGAAAATTCTTAATGGCTTAGAAATAGAATCCATGATTCTAAGCCCAGAAATGAAACTCTTAAGCCATACACCATGTGAAGTAGCCTCAAAACATGAGACAAACTCAACTTCCATGGTAGAAGTAGCAGTCAAGATTTGCTTAGCGCTTCTACAAGAAATAGCTCCACCGGCCATCATAAAAATATATCCTGATGTTGATTTACGAGAATCAACACAACCGGTGAAGTCTGAGTCTGAGTAACTAATCACATCCAGATTGTCTGTATGTCTATATATAAGCATGTAATCTTTGGTTCCTTGTAGATACCTCATCACTTTCTTTACAGCTCTCTAGTGGTCCATACTTGGATTACTCTGATATCGACCTAGCATCCCCACAATAAATGCAATATCAGGTCTTGTATAGACCTGAGCATACATAAGGCTTCCTACGATAGAAGCATCTGAGATGTTTTTCATTGATTCCCTTTCAAAGTTGTTCTTTGGGCATTGATTCAAATTGAACCTATCACCTTTCACAATGGGAGCAACACTTGGTGAACAATCCTTCATCCGAAATCTTTCTAAAAGTTTATCAATATAGGTTTCTTGTGATAGACCTAAAATGTCTCGAGGTCTATCTCTATGGATCTTAATGCCAATGACATAAGATGCTTCACCCATATCCTTCATGTCAAAATTTTTAGAAAGGAATTGTTTCACCTCATGCAGCAAACCCTTATCGTTGGTTGCAAGCAAAATATCATCTACGTATAAAACAAGGAAACATATTTTACTCCCACTAACCTTCTAGTATATGCATTGATCCATGGGATTTTCAACAAATCCGAATGAAGAAATCACTTCATGAAATTTAAAATACCATTAGCGAGAGGCTTGTTTTAAGCCGTATATAGACTTCCTAAGCTTGCAAACCAATTGTTCACCAACACTAGAGGAGAAACCTTTAGGTTGTTTCATATAAACCTCTTGATCTCCATTAAAAAATATCGTTTTCACATCCATTTGTTGCAATTCAAGGTCAAAATGAGCAACTAATGCCAAAATAATACGTAGAGAATCTTTCTTAGATATAGGAGAAAACGTCTCCGTATAATCGATTCCCTCTTTTTGAGTAAATCCCTTTGCAACAAGTCTTGCCTTGTATCTCTCAATGTTGCCTAATGAATCTTTCTTAGTTTTAAAGACCCATTTACAACCAATAGCCTTTGCTTCATTAGACAACTCTACAAGATCCCAGACTTCATTGCTCATCATGGAATTCATCTCTTCTTTCATGGCATCATGCCACAAATTTGACTCTTTGCAACTCATGGCTTGTGAAAATGTTTTAGGATCATTTTTGGCTCCAATATTATAATCAGATTCTTGTAGATATACAACATAATCACTAGGAATTGCTGATCTTTTATTTCTAGTAGATCTTCTTAATGTTGTACCAATAGTTCCTTGAGGAACTTGTGGTTCAACTAGTTGTTCAGGAGCTTGTTGTAATTCCTGAACTGCTTGATCTATTAGAATACTATCAACAACTTGTGGAATTTCAATGATTGGTTGTTCAGCACTAGTTTGTACTTGAGGAATGCTATGAACTATAACCAATCTATCATTTGATATGGAAGGTTGAGATTCTATATGATCATGTGTGGAAACTATGTTTTTGAAATGATCGCTCCCACTAATCACATCATCCTCAAGAAATTTAGCGTTTCTTGATTCCACAATCCTAGTTGTGTGAGATGGACAATAGAACCTGTAACCTTTGGACTTTTCGGCATATCCAATGAAATACCCACTAACAGTCCTCGGGTCCAGTTTCTTTTCTTGTGGATTATATACCCTGACTTCAGACGGACATCCCCAAATGCGCATATGTCGCAAACTCGGTTTCCAACCTTTCCATAATTCAAATGGTGTCTTTTGGACAGCCTTGGTTAGAATTCGGTTTAATATATACACAGTCGTCTTTAGTGCTTCAGTCCACAAGAACTTAGGAAGACTGGAGTTGCTAAGCATACTCCGCACCATGTCTAATAATATTCGGTTTCTTCTTTCTGCAACACCATTCTGGTCTGGAGAACCAGGCATAGTGTATTGGGCAATAATCCCATGTTCTTGAAGAAACTTAGCAAAAGGACCAGGTGCTTGTCCATTTTCAGTATATCTACCATAATATTCTCCACCCCTATCTGATCTCACAATTTTAATTTGCTTACCACATTGGTTCTCAACTTCAGCCTTAAAGACTTTGAAGGCATCCAATGCTTCATTTTTGTTATGAAGCAAATATATATACATATATCGTGAGTAATCATCTATAAAAGAGATGAAGTATTTCTGACCATGTATGTCCATGTTTGGACAACATATATCAGTATGAATTATCTCTAATAAGTCTGAACTCCTATTAGCACCCTTTTTGGACTTATTGGTCTGCTTTCCCTTAATACAGTCTACATAAGTCTTAAAATTAGTAAAATTAAGAGTACTAAGTACCCCATCTTTAACTAATCTTTTAATTCTCTTTATGGAGATATGTCCTAATCTCTGATGCCATAATATAGAGGAGTCCTCATTAATATTACACCTCTTAATGCCAGCGTGAACATGCATTGAACTTTGAGTATTATCATTTTGTAATAAAATACGGTAAAGACCATCAGACAAAATACCATTCCCAACACAATCAGATTTATGTAATAAACAAAATGATGTGTCTTTAAAATTAAAGGAATACCCAAATGGTACGAGTTTGGAAACAGAAATTAAGTTTCGTGAAAAACTTGGTACATAAAAGGTTCTTTCCAATTTTAAAACAAAACCACTACTTAAAGTTAAAATGCATGTTCCAATTGCTTCCACATGTGAGCCCATCTTATTTCCTGATAAGATGCTTTGCTCACTTCCCACTAGCTTCCTTAGGTTTTGCATACCCTGCAAAGAGTTTGCAATATGGATTGTTGATCCAGAGTCAATCCACCAGGTGTTAATATTAACATTGACCATATTAGATTCATAACATACATATGAGGTTGGTTTACCTTTCTTTTCAAGCCATTGTTGGAATTTCGTGCATTCCTTCTTCATGTATCCCTTTCTTTTACAAAAGAAACACCTTGCTTCTTTCTTGATATCAGCTTGGGGTGGTATTTTACCTTTTCCTTGCTGATGAGCTTTCTGATTGGCTTGATGTTTGTCAGTTTTGTTTTTCCCTCGAGTGGTTACTACCAATGCACTCTCATCCAATTCCATCATTAGCCTCTCTTCTTCTTGAACACACATGGTCATTAATTCATTGATTGACCATTTGTCCTTATGTGTATTGTATGAAATTTTAAAAGGGCTATATTGAGGTGGAAGGGTGTTCAGAATATAGTGCACCAAGAAGGATTCTGACATATTAACCTCAAGTTTCTTAAGTTGAGCCGTAATATCTCGCATTTGCATTATGTGCTCACGCACACCCTTTATGTTGGTGAGTCTAAGAGATGAAAATTTCATAATAAGGGTACTTGCTAGTGCCTTATCCGAAGTGACGAATTGTTCATCAATAGCTTTTAGCAAGTCTCGGACATTTTCATGCTGGTCAACAGAACCACGTATGCCAGCAGTCATCTTAGTTTTGATAAACATCACGTTGAGCCGATTGGATCGCTCCATCGCTCATATAACGTGATCTCAGTTGGAGTGTTGGTATTAGTGACTATAGGTGGTTCGTCTTTCCTGATAGCATAATCGATATCCATCCACCCTAAATGGAGGAGAACCCTCTCCTTCCATATCTTATAGTTATCACCATTAAGTTCAGGAATATCACATCGAATATCAGAGAAATTAACACTTTGAGAAACTACATAAAATCAAACATGCTTATGTCAAAATTTGAAGCTTAATAGACTAAATTACATGTTTTACCAATATGAAACATGCCAAAAATATGAATCTCATGACATAAAAATTGCATATGCGCTAAATTCTTAATTCAAATAGATTCATATGGTCTTTATGATAAAACTATCAAATTATATTCCAATTCATAATCCTTGTGGGTAAATTATGAAAATAATCTGATATTTTATCCTGATTAATTATATTAAATATAATAAAAGATCCTGTGGGATAACAATTATTATATGAAATATAATCAATCACAATATGATGTCTAATTACTTATGTGATCCTTATTTTAACTTTATATATAATTTTAATTAATTAAGGATGTTGTGGCTAATTCTTAATTAATTAAGATTATATGGATCACTAGACATTTTAAACATAAAAAAATTACTCATAAGCATAATTTAATATAACTAAATATGCATACATAATATGAGCATTTTACCGACTAAAATGTTGAAAATGATATTTCCTCATGATTTTCAATAAAATATATCAAGAAGTTTCCAAGAAGAAACCAAAATCAAATCATTTTCATGGTATAAAAAATAAAAACTCTTTCGTTTCAAGGCAGAGGTCAAAAGGCTCTAATACCAAATGTTAGAAATCAATGAAGCCAACTTGTGTTTCTAAATCATTGTAATAGAAACACAATAAAACAAATGCGGAAACGAAATAGCGTACCTCCAGCCATTGTCGTCAAGAATTTCTGCAGAGGTTTCTTCTTGAACTTTGGTACTTCTCGGCTCAGAACTCTCGCCTTAGATGGTGTAAGAAAGCTTTTCGCTTCAAAGAGATGATTGAGCCTAGGGACCAAAATCCTCATATATATAGATATTCTCCCATCAAGAACATTTATTATCACCAAATCATAATGTTCAAGAATTAATTCAGATTTGTAACGTTTGGACCATAATGAAGAGCTTTAATGATATTAAATATTTAATTTAATAATAACAGTTTCATGTTTAAAGAATAAAAAGCTGAAATTATATTTACCATAATTAATGAAGAAATTCATGATAATAAATTATGAATCTTAATGATAACAGTTATATTATTATTAAATTAGATATTTAATAATAACGGTTACAATGACACGAAGAACTCCTAATCTCATTCCCGTGCCTAAACATGGTGTTAACGTGTTCAATGAATCATCAGCTAGCTGCTCCTTTCTTGAGCTTGAAAGATAGGATTAGTGATGATCACATGAGGAATGTGCATGGAAGGTGGCCAATCTTAGAAAGGCATATCTAGTTGAGGATGCATCTTTTCCAGGAATATACCTGTTGTGGGAAACAACTTTGAGCCATGGCCTCGGGGCCGACGCGGCTCGGTTCGAGTCCGGACGATGGGGACCTCCCTGGGGCGTTCCTTGAGCCCGCTGAGGCGATCGGGTGCGGTGTCCGATCGGGACGGCGTAGCCGTCTCCTCCGGGCAGGAACTCCTCGCCTGCACTTCCGGAGGGGTCCTTCGGCTTCGCACCTGCACGAAGGTCGGGCCGAGGCACTCGGCCCGACCCCTCTGACGATCAAGTTAGCAGATGTGGAGGGGGTTTCAGATGAAGAAGTATTTTTGTGTGTCTGTCCCGCCCCCTCTTTCTGATGAACGAGAGGGTATTTATAGGGAAGCTTACTGCTTCGTGAGCTGCCCGCTTGTAGGGGGTAGGCTGGTAGCGTCTGACTTTGTGTTAGCGTATGAAGAATTGAGCTTTGGTAGGATGTTAATACGCCTCGGTCGATGTTTCGGTCTGCATTGACCAGATGCTGTTGCATGAGGCGTCATCTGACGTCAGCCGAGTCTTATCATAATTACTATCCTCATCAATACCCATTTTTTTCTGGGTCAACAATATCCTCTTCTTGTGCTTAAACTTTTTTATGATGAACAAAAATGTTTGTCGCCAAATTAATAATTTAGAGAGAAAGAACTCAATATTTAATGTGTAACAAGACGGAGGGATGATGTTGTGACAATACTTAGTGACCATATTTGTTGTCATTAAAAAGGATGATATTATTTAAGCCTATCATTAAAATTATTTTAATTACTGAAAAAATATGATTTTGTCAATAATGGGCTAGTCAATACCATCACTAACAAAAATAAAATTACTTCTATCAAGATCTTCTATCTTGCCCTTGTAAAATTGAGCTTTTATTAAGGATGTCAATTTTGAAATAATGTAACTGAAATATTATGTGATCGAGAGATTTTGTGAGTTTGCTAGTTGGTCAGAAGTTGAACATGATAAGTATGTAATTGATGTCTGATAACTTGATCTCTAACGAAGTGAAAGTCGATGACAATATGTTTTATACGTGAGTGGAATAACGGATTGACGTATAGGTAGGTGGCATTGATATTATCACAATATATTTTAGGAGTATATTGGGAGGTGATGCCATGTAGCAGATTAGTTATCCTGTTGAGTTTTACGATGGTAGTGGCGATGGTTTGTTATTCAGTTCAATAGTGGATCTTATGACTATATTATATTTATGGAAACTTAAACTAATTACATTTGCTCCAAGAAAGACAACATATGTTGATGTAGATATTCTATCAATAGTGTTGCTTGCCCAATCAGTATCGACAAAGGCATGAAGACGAAGCTATGTGTATTTACGAAGAAAAGGTTCATGATTGAGAGTCTCTTTGAGATATTGCATGTCACATTTTAATGCCGACCAATGCGTAGTTGAGGGCTAATGCATAAATTATGATAATTTATTAATTTATAAATTAGATGTCTGAACGTGTGAGAGATAAATACTGTAAGAAACCAAGTACTTGTTGATATTGTGTTGGATCCATAATAAGGTTGTCATCATATAATTTGAGTGTATTAGCGGTGGAGAGTGAGATGGTGACTTGTTTGATAATAGATATTAAATGTACTCTTTTTGAGATAGAAAAAATATGTGAACGTTAGCTTTCACTCTTAGAAAATAGCTTAAGGTTCCTAGATCTTTAATGGAGAATCGATTAGTCAATTGTTTAAAGAATAGCTTGATCTCCATAGGATTGTTTGCTAGTCATAGGTGCCCAGCAAGCCAATCACGTGAGTGATGGCACGTGTGACTTGATACAGAATCTTTTTGCTTATTATATTTTGGCGTATATCACTTTATAACTATTGCATAAATGCACATATATATTGTGATGTCCTTGGATTTGTGCAATGGGAATCGGATCGTGATGAGATCACGATAATGAGATCGATTCACCTTTAAACACATATCCTAAATAATCCCGGTCATAGGTTACTCGAGAGGGATATCGTGATAACCGGATAGACTGGTGTGTTGTATACCCGTCCATATGATGGATGCAGCTGGTCTCATAGCATGCTCGTGTAGGGACACTAAGGATACAGTACAGGTGCTCATTGGAGAATGAGTTCACTGATTGATCCGCTTACGGAATGCTGGATGGTTGATGATGCCTTATTGTCAGACAGCGATTCCGTAGTCCTAGTGGTGTATCTGGTCCTTAGACTTGAGACACCAAGGATGTCCTGTATGAGTGCTCCACTCTTTGATACCAGACTTATAGGTTTGGCTGTCCCAGATCTAGTACAGCTGGTCATTGGGAGTGGTAGTCGACCTTACGAGGGCTATTGAGTGTCGACAGAGGATCATCCACTCTCGGCATCATGAGAGGAATATCCCATGTGTTCTTGCTCAGACAAATCCCTGGCCAGGGTCATTCGGGTTGAGAGAGAAAGAGTTCTCCGGGAGAATCCGATTAGAGCGAGACTTGAGTAGAAACCGTATGGGTCTGACAGCACCATGCTCGATATACGGTCTCTCGGATATTAGATGGATGAGGGACTATAGGTACATGGTAACTGAGGACAGACAGGTCCAATGGTTTGGATTCTCCTGTATCGTCTGGGGACTACGGCGTAGTGGCCTAGTACGTCCGTAGTCGATGAGTCGAGTGAATTATTACAGAGATAATAATTCACTGAGTTAGAAGGAGTTCTGACAGGTATGACTCACGGCCAGCTCGATATTGGGCCTAGAGGGTCACACACATATGGTAGGTATTGTGATGAGTAGAGGTTCGGATATGAGATATCCGATGGATCCCTTGTCTTATTGGATGCAGATCCAATACCCACTAGGGAAGGACCCATTAGGGTTTGACACGGGATCTCTATAAATAGGAGGGATTCACAGCCTCATAGGCTAGAGTCTTTGCTTGCCTTTCCTATTCTCCTCTCCCTCTCCACCTCAGAGTAGGCCTGGAGTTTTGAGGAGCGTCGTTGCAACCCTGCTGTGTGGATCACCGCTAGAGAGGAGGACGCTTGACCTCCTTCACCCTCTCCTAAGGATCTGCAAGGAAACAGGGATATACGATCTCCCTAGGTAACACAATCTCTATACGCAGTTTTGTGTTTTGCAGATTTTTTGCGCACCAATCTTCGCACGACGACGAACATCTTTTTGGGAATCGGGGATTTTTGTTTTCTTGTTCTTCCGCTGCGCATATGATGTCGCCCCCCATAATTTCCCAACAGTGGTATCAGAGCCAGGTTGTTCGTGCGAATGATTAGTTTTGAACTGCGTGTGTTGTGTTTAGGAAGAATATTGACGTCAAAATCGTTGACGCAAAAGCGAGGAAGGGCAGCAACAGTTGCTGCCCTCGATCTGCATGCCTGCAGCCACCTGCAGCGGCAGCCGCTGCCGCAGCCAAGCAGCACAGCACCGGCGCATCCGCAAGCGCCGTGCCTGCAGCAGCCGGCCGGCGGTCTGCTTGCAGCAGGCTTGCTGCTGGCGGGGCTGGCAGCCCACGGGCAGAGGCACTGCAGGGCAGCGGCGCTTGCCGCCACTGCTCCCGCGGGCGAAACCCCCCCACAGGGGCGGCCGCCCGGCGGTACAGCACCGTCTGCGGAGGCAGCGGCGCCCGAAGGGGGCACCCACCCGCAGCGGCATCGCTGCCAACGGGCGTACCGCCTGCAGGCGAGGGCAGTGCCCTCGCCCCGCCGCACAGGCCGCCGCCGGTTGGGTGGCGGCGGCTGCAGCAGCGAAAAGGGGAAAGGGTATTAGGGTTTTCTAGGCAAAAGATAGTTTTGCCCCTTGGAATTTGAGAAATTCCAGTTTGTATCTTTTGTCCAAATTATGAAAATACCCTTAGGAATTGAGAAATTCCCTACATGTCGTTGATTTTAAAAAAATATTAATTAATTAAAAGGTTTAGTTGATTATTATTTTTATTATTATCTAGTAGTCCTACATGATGATGATTATTTATACATGTGATGTATGATGTGTGGACGGATGATCATGGACCGTGTGATGTGTGTACTTGTGATTATTATTGAGGTCTGCGAACCTCCATTATATTTCTCGTTTATTGTCGGGCCTGCGTGCCTATGATTAAGTTGTAATCACATGAGGAGGCGCAGCGGGAACGTGGATGCGATAGCGGGACCCACGAGACGGACAATCGTGATGCATGGAGATGCATCAAGATGTCGACGGAACCGACGAGGACGAGATAGACGATCACAGGGCATGGAGATGCACCGTTGCACACATAGATCTTGATGTGAGTGATTAGGCCTACTGGCTCGGGCCTAATCATATTAGGTTGTGGTCCATGATCATCTGATGTGATTGCTTATACACATACTAGATATGTATATATATTTGCATGCGATGTAGATATATATTAAATATGTATATGTGTGACATGTCATATTAGGAGACCAAATTATAGAAACATCTCTCGATAATATTAAGTCGGTAAACGTGAGGCAATTAGATTGACCCACGTGGCCTTCCATCGTTATGAGTAGGAACCGATTCCCAGTGTAGGTTGAGTTGGTCGAGTCCCTCGAGACTCACCTATATCGCGATTTGCTATCTTGCTTACGACATAGAGATGTCACCGGTGACCTGAGGGCATGGTATGCTTGGTCGAGTCCCTCGAGGGTATATCATCAAATTAGACTCATCTTGTAACGAAGGTGTTGACTTAACCGAGCATCATGGTTGGTCGAATCCCTCGAGGCCATGGTGATTCGGAGGCCGAACAGGACGGGAATCACAAGGAGTTGTGATCGGCAAGAGTTGCCTACCTTTTAGGCTTAGTGTGATTGGTCGAGTCCCTCGAGGTTACACTAAGACGCTGATTGGATCCTGATCCCCACTAGAAGTCTGCCGGAGACTTCCGTTTCACGTGCTGAGGGTGTCGCGTGACTCGTTATTAAAATAGTGGGAGCATATTAAGATAGAAGTCCATATCTTGATAGTTTATTTCTTGCAAAATCTGCATGTTATTCATTTCTGCTACATCTTTATTTTCAGAAAATGTCGCTTTCAAATCCCTTACGTGGCATACTTGATGTCAACCGCCTCACTGGTCCAAATTATACAGATTGGCTCCGTAACTTGAGAATTGTTCTCACAGCGGAGAAAATCGTGTACGTCCTTGATACAGTGATGCCTACGCCCGAAGAAGGGGCAAGCGAGGATGAGATCGCTCGCTACGTGAAGTACATTGATGACTCCACTCTTGTTCAGTGCTATATGTTGAGCTCTATGACTCTAGAGTTACAGAGACAACATGAAAAGATGGATGCCAGATCCATTCTCCTACATGTCCGCAAATTGTTTGAGGAACAGGGAAGGACTCAACGATATGAGATATCCAAGAGCCTTTTCCGCGCTAGGATGACTGAGGGGACACCGGTTCAGAACCATGTCCTAAAGATGATTGAGTGGATAGAGAAACTCACAGGTCTAGGAATGGTCCTAGAGGATAACTTGTGTGTGGACATTGTGCTTCAATCCCTACCAGATTCCTTTTCACAGTTCATAATGAATTTTAATATGAACAAGCTTGAGGTAACTCTCCCAGAGCTCCTCAATATGTTGAGGGAGGCAGAGAGTACTATTAAGAAAGAGAAGCCAGTTCTCTACACTGGTGAGACCAGAAAGAAAAGGAAAGCAGAAAGGTCCCTTAAGAAGGGAAAGGGCAAGGACAAATAATGTAAAGCAAAGGTTGCTAAGAAAGACCCAGCAAAGGACAAAGGCCAGTGCTTCCACTATGGTAAAGATGGGCATTGGAAAAGAAGCTACAAAGAGTACCTTGCAGAAAGGGCGAAACAAAAGCTTGATGAAGCTTCAGGTACATTCATGATCAGTCTCCATTTGTCAGACTCTTATGATAACACATGGGTATTGGATACCGGTAGTGCTTATCATATATGCAATTCGTTGCAGGTTTTGGCAAGGCCTAGGAGACTAGAGAGAGGCGAAATGGACCTCAAGATGGGTAATGGAGCAAAAGTTACTGTATTAGCTGTTGGCGAGGTAGCCCTACATCTGCCTAGTGGAGCTTTTATTGCATTAGATGCATGTTATTTTGTTCCTTCTATTATCAAAAACATTATCTCCATTTCATGTTTAACAGTTAGTGGATATAAATTTGTTTTTTAGAACAATGGTTGTTCGATATTATTAGATGATAAGATCATCACGAAAGGAACATTGCATAATGGTTTATTTATGTTAGACACCACTCCACATATCATGAATGTAAATATATCCAAAAGGAAACGAGATGAGTTGAACAATACATACCTGTGGCATTGTAGGCTAGGTCACATCCATGAAAGAAGGATTCAAAAGTTGCTAAATGATGGATATCTAGATCCATTTGACTATGTGTCATATGCAACTTGTGAGCCTTGCATTCGTGGAAAACTGACCAAATCTCCATTTAGTAGAACTGGAGAGAGAGCAAATGAGTTGTTGGAACTCATACATAGTGATGTATGTGGACCCATGTCAACTCATGCCATTCGAGGTTACTCCTACTTCATTACATTTACTGATGATTTCTCAAGGTATGGATATGTGTACTTAATGAAGTACAAGTCCGCGGCCTTTGAGAAATTCAAAGAGTATAAGAATGAGGTGGAGAACCAGACTGGAAAGAGTATCAAAACTCTTCGATCAGATCGAGGAGGTGAATACTTAAGTACAGAGTTTACTCAGTTCCTCAAAGACCATAGGATATTATCCCAATGGACACCTCCTTATACACCTCAGCTCAATGGTGTCTCTGAAAGGAGAAATCGTACATTATTAGATATGGTACGGTCCATGATGAGTTTCGCTGACCTACCCATCTCATTCTGGGGATATGCCCTAGAAACCGCAGCTTACCTTCTGAACAGAGTTCCAACTAAGTTGGTAGTGTCTACACCATATGAGATATGGAAAGGGAAGAAGCCTGATCTTAAGGTTGTTAAGATTTGGAGCTGCCCAGCCCACGTTAAAAGACACAACCCCGATAAGTTAGAATCAAGGACAGAGCGATGCATATTTGTGGGGTACCCCAAGGAAATTTGTGGGTATTATTTCTATCATCCCGAGGACAAAAAGGTCTTTGTAGCTAAGAGAGCAGTGTTCCTTGAGAAGGAACACATTCTTGACGGAGACAGTGGGAGAATGATATAATTGAGCGAGGTTGGAGAACCAAGCTCAAGCACCACTCTACAGCCCGAGTCTGTTCAGGTACCTAATACACAAGTATCAACTTTACGTAGGTCTGATAGAGTATCCCATCCTCCTGAGAGATATGTGGGACATATTAGAGCAGAGGATGTAGAGGATATTGATCCTCAGACCTACGAGGAGGCTATTATGAGTATAGACTCCGGGAAGTGGAAAGAAGCCATGAATTCTGAGATGGATTCTGTGTACTCCAATAAGGTTTGGAACCTAGTTGATGCGCCCGAAGGTATTGTACCCATCGGTTGCAAGTGGATCTTTAAGAAAAAGATCGGAGTAGATGAAAAGGTAGAGACCTATAAAGCAAGGCTAGTGGCTAAGGGGTATCGTCAAAGGCAAGGTGTTGACTACGACGAAACTTTCTCACCCGTAGCAATGCTAAAATCCATCAGAATTCTATTGGCTATTGCAGCACACTATGATTATGAGATCTGGCAGATGGATGTGAAAACCGCATTCCTCAACGGGAACCTCGAGGAGGAGGTGTATATGATGCAACCTGAGGGATTCGTGTCCAAGAACTGCCCAGATAAGGTGTGTAGGTTGCTTAGATCCATTTATGGACTAAAGCAAGCTTCCCGAAGTTGGAACATAAGATTTGATGAGGCAATCAAATCTTATGACTTCGTTAAGAACAAAGATGAGCCTTGTGTATACAGAAAGGTAAGTGGGAGCGCTATCACCTTTTTGGTGTTATATGTGGATGACATCCTCATCATTGGGAATGACATAGGAATGCTATCCACAGTAAAGGCTTGGTTATCTAGACACTTCTCCATGAAGGACTTAGGGGAAGCATCTTATATCTTAGGGATTAGAATCTATAGAGATAGATCCAAGGGGATGCTTGGCTTGTCCCAGTCCAGGTACATAGAAACTATTGTCAAAAGGTTTGGCATGGAAAATTCCAAGAGAGGTCTCATACCGATGAGACATGGGATATCGCTTTCTACGAGTATGTCCCCAAAGACTCCAGAAGATAGGGCGAACATGGATATGATACCTTATGCCTCAGCAATAGGGTCTATCATGTATGCCATGCTATGTACTAGGCCTGATATAGCGCATGCTCTGAGTGTCACGAGCAGGTATCAGGCGGATCCAGGCTTGGAGCACTGGAAAGCAGTAAAGTGTATCCTTAAGTACTTGAGAAGGACTAAGGATCTTTTACTAGTATATGGAGGTAATAGCCTTAAGGTTGAAGGCTACACTGACTCAAGTTTTCAGTCTGATGTCGATGATAGCAAGTCGAATTCAGGGTATGTGTACACCTTGAATGGAGGAGCAGTGTGCTGGAAGAGTTCCAAGCAAGATACCACTACTGACTCGACCACAGAGGCGGAGTACATTGCTACATCAGATACAGCAAAGGAGGGAGTCTGGGTGAAGATGTTCATCACAGATTTGGGAGTCGTTCCGAATAGCGAGAAGTCAACTTCCTTATATTGCGACAACTATGGGGCGATTACTCAAATAAGGGAACCCGAGTCTCATCAGAAATGTTCTGAGGAGGTTCCAGCTTATCAGAGAGATCGTAACCCGAGGAGATGTAGCAGTGGAAAGAGTTCCATCCGAAGATAACATTGCAGATCCACTGACAAAGCCGTTGTCTCAGATTATCTTTGAGCGTCACAGGAGTCTGATGGGGATCAGACACATAGGTGATTGGCTTTAGGTCAAGTGGGAGATTGCTAGTCATAGGTGCCCAGCAAGCCAATCACGTGAGTGATGGCACGTGTGACTTGATACAGAATCTTTTTGCTTATTATATTTTGGCGTATATCACTTTATAACTATTGCATAAATGCATATATATATTGTGATGTCCTTGAATTTGTGCAATGGGAATCGGATCGTGATAAGATCACGATAATGAGATCGATTCACCTTTAAACACATATCCTAAATAATCCTGGTCATAGGTTACTCGAGAGGGACATCGTGATAACCGGATAGACTGGTGTGCTGTATACCCGTCCATATGATGGATGCAGCTGGTCTCATAGCTGCTCGTGTAGGGACACTAAGGATACAGTACAGGTGCTCATTGGAGAATGAGTTCACTGATTGATCCACTTACGGAATGCTGGATGGTTGATGATGCCTTATTGTTAGACAGCGATTCCGTAGTCCTAGTGGTGTATCTGGTCCTTAGACTTGAGACACCAAGGATGTCCTGTATGAGTGCTCCACTCTTTGATACCATACTTATAGGTTTGGCTGTCCCAGATCTAGTACAGCTGGTCATTGGGAGTGGTAGTCGACCTTACGAGGGCTATTGAGTGTCGACAGAGGATCATCTACTCTCGGCGTCATGAGAGGAATATCCCATGTGTTCTTGCTCAGACAAATCCCTGGCCAGGGTCATTCGGGTTGAGAGAGAAAGAGTTCTCCGGGAGAATCCGATTAGAGCGAGACTTGAGTAGAAACCGTATGGGTCTGACAGCACCATGCTCGATATATGGTCTCTGGGATATTAGATGGATGAGGGACTATAGGTACGTGGTAATTGAGGACAGACAAGTCTAATGGATTGGATTCCCCTGTATCGTCTGGGGACTACGGCGTAGTGGCCTAGTACGTCCGTAGTCGATGAGTCGAGTGAATTATTACAGAGATAATAATTCACTGAGTTAGAAGGAGTTCTCACAGGTATGACTCACGGCCAGCTCGATATTGGGCCTAGAGGGTCACACACATATGGTAGGCATTGCGATGAGTAGAGGTTCGGATATGAGATATCCGACGGAGCCCTTGTCTTATTGGATGCAGATCCAATACCCACTAGGGAAGGACCCATTAGGGTTTGACACGGGATCTCTATAAATAGGAGGGATTCACAGCCTCATAGGCTAGAGTCTTTGCTTGCCTTTCCTATTCTCCTCTCCCTCTCCACCTCAGAGTAGGCCTGGAGTTTTGAGGAGCGTCGTCGCAACCCTGTTGTGTGGATCACCGCTAGAGAGGAGGACGCTTGACCTCCTTCACCCTCTCCTAAGGATCTGCAAGGAAACATGGATATACGATCTCCCTAGGTAACACAATCTCTATACGCAGTTTTGTGTTTTGCGGATTTTTTGCGCACCAATCTTCGCACGACGACGAACATCTTTTTGGGAATCGGGGATTTTTGTTTTCTTGTTCTTTCACTGCGCATATGATGTCGCCCCCCATGATTTCCCAACATTGTTGCCCATTGATAAGGTATACTTTGGGTCTAGGACACATCACAACCGATGCAACGTCGTGCTACAGCCGAGTCAGCAAGGGGAGCACCCCCACACGCTAAGTCAGAATCCGTACCGATGCACTATTTGGCATGTCCCATCCTGGATGCTCAGGACGGCGCCGTCTGACGTCGTCCCATGCGTCCCGGGACAACGACCGCACAGTACCACCTCATCCCCCAAGGATCAGCCGCCACGTCGAACCCGCGTGCGACCGACCCTCGTACAATAATATAAAAGCCCATGGCCGGCATCTAGCCAAAGGGAGAGACAAAAAAGAGAAGAGAAACACAACTGACTTGCTCGTCGGAGGGGCCAAAGTCGGGAATCACCCGACGATGGCCATTTTTACAGGCAAGCGGCCACCCCCGAGCCACAAGCGTCTCGACCTGGGAATCACCATCCAGTGAACGAAGGCGGGCTGCCAACCAGCCCGGGAACGGAGAGACGCTACTCAACGCAGACGACGCCCGGACCGAGAAACGCTGATCAACACCCTATCGTGAGGGCCCGGCCTACCTCGGCGTCTAACTCAGCTAGCAGAAGACTCCCAACATCGACCCGTGGATCGAGCCGTGCTGACTCACCAGCCACGACACATTTGTTCACCAACACCCATGATGATAATGTTATCTACATAAATTAGTAAATATATAATACTTTTTTATTATTATCGTAAAAATAAAGAAGTATTAGATTTGGAGTTGACAAAGTTGACTAACATTAGAATTGAGCTAACTTCGGTATACCAAGCTCTTAGAGTTTAGCGAAGTCCATAAATAACTTTCCATAGTTTACAAATATGACTTAAATGTTGAAAGCGAATGAAATTAGAAGATTACTACACATCTTCAATTATGGTCTCTTGTAAAAAATCATTATTAACATCTAGTTGGCATATATGTTAGCCTTGAGTGATAGCCAAACTTAAGATAAGTTAGATTGTCATCGATTTAATAATTGGATTGAATGTTTATATGAAATCAATCTATGGTCATTAGTAAAACCCTTTGGCTACTAGACATGTTTTATATATCTAATAATAGACCCATCTGGATTTTGTTTAATTTGAAAGATCCACTTACACTTAATGATATTTTGTATGCGGTGAAATAGTACAAGGGTCCATATAGTATTATGAAGTAAGGTATCATATTCTTCACATATAACTTTATGCTAGTATAGATATTTTTGAGCTTGAATGATAGTTGTAGGTTCAGTAAACTTAGGTGGAGAGCTTATAGCAGTATGGATGTTAAGGATTTGACATGATTTGAAGATAACATATTTAGAGCACATGGTCATGTGACGTTTATGCTCCATGGTATTATTAGGTTATGTTGGAGGTATGAGAATTAGTATAGAGACATGTACCTAGTTAGGCTGATGTACTTCAGTGTCACTTAGTCGAGGGGAGGACAAAGACATCATTTGTTGTATTGAGGGTATTGCTTCATTAGGCATTATAGGGTGAGTTAGTAAAGAAGTTGCAAAGAGGGTGAGGTGCTACTGAATTAGAGTGATAAAGGAGTATATGTATAGAGGAGAGCTATTTGTTAATGTGGTGAGAGGTGTGTTTGAAGGGGTTTAAGGTGTACTCATATGGACCCAGTGATATATTATTATTGTAGTTGCTCACATTGCTAAAGGAGCAAGATTTTGATAGGGAAAAGTGGACTTAACAAACATAACATGATATGATATAAAGATTTTTTGAGTTTGAGGCCCATAGCACTAGAGAGTATTATGTTCAAGAGAATACCCAATGAAGATGCAATGCTTAGATCTCAGTGTTAATTTGTGTGAAGTATAGAGACGTAGCTAGGGATAATATAAATAACAAAATACTTTGAGTTTTTGAAGGTTTGAGATTTTATAAAATAATTTTTTAAATGATGATTGATGTTATAGGATTGGGGTGAGCATGTAATTAATGAGATATACTACAGCTTGAAATGCTATTGACCAAAAGGTTAGTAGCATAGAGACTCAGTATAAAAATGTGAGATTAATTTCAATAATATGTCGATGTTTTTGTTTGATGAAACCAACAAATTGAGATATGTATAGTGGTGACTTGAGATGTTACATACCACAAGATGAGAGGTAAGTTGTTAGAGCTTGATATTCACCTCCTCCATCAAGATAAATTGTTTTAATGATAGATTAAAAATATTTTTTTTTACCACCATTCTAAAATTAGTAAAGATCTTAATGACATCAGATTTATGTTTGAGAGGATATAGTCATATATATTTTTTGAAGCAATCTATGAAAATTATATGAAATCTAAAATTATCAAAAGAAGTGATTGGGGAAATGTCACAGATAAAATTCTAAACATGATGTTTGATGTAATACTTGTGTATGTCTGTGTCTTTTGGTTCGTTCATGCCTTGCATAGTATGTAGAGAGATGGTCAAAGGCTTAACAACCTAATTTTAGTTGGGTTTAGTAATCGTTTTAGGCTTGTAAATAAAGGTTGTGTCATGTGGACACTTGTGAGAGAATTCAGTTTGTAGTAGACCATTTTGACCATTTGTTGTGCAACCGTTTAGAGCTTGTAAAGTCTGTTTATAATTTGCATTGGCTATGAAGTGTTTTCGTAAATATTTGCTTGTATATCTCGAGTGAGGCGCTTTCTCTAACCCGTTTTCTCTTTTGTATATCCTAATGGACCATAGGAGGTTTTAGGGAGGCTGACCTTTACGGACGGACACGCAAGGGTGCTGCACGACTTAGGCAAAACTAGCTAAGTCCGTGACAGATGGTATCAGAGCGAGACAAACACTCATAGAAACACTTGGCATGTAAACGTATGGGACCTAGTGGGGCTGCATTGAGTGCAGCCAGCACGCGTGACCGTTTGAGGGAAAACGAGCATGGAGATGTAAGGAAAAAGAGTCGCTCAGAGGAGCGAACATTTGAGATTGGTATTCAAAGGAATGACCAACCCTTCATGTAAGAGACACCATGAGAACAAGCAAGCTTGGAAGAATACGTAGCGCACAAAGGTCGGGATGGCTGAGTTTGAGCTATGGCTCGACGTTGACAACAATACTTGATGATGCTCAAGGCAAGTGAGGCACTTGGTAAAGGATGAGACCATGTAAGGTGGAATGGGTTGCTCAGTGACCAAAAGAGTTGTGCAAAGCTCACAGAGGTGAGGGGAATTGCTAACTCGAAGAATTCAGTACTCATTCATGGGCTTGTATGCGGACGATGGAATGTTTGCAGCCATCCCAAGGCGACCGAAACTCGGCGCCATGGAGCATTGAAACTTTCTCTTCGGCATGAGAAGGATACGTCCATAGGAGATGAAGTGTGCAGCAAGTTCAGCATGTTGCTAGACCTTGAGTGGTGTAGCGGGGGCTGTATTGACGTGGAGTTGCAATCTAGCAAGTGTGTTTACAAGAGGCGGAACAATGCATAGTTTGTTCAGCAAATCGGTGTAGTCCAAGGGGATAGTAGTCTCCGAAACTTTCAGAGAGAAGGAAACGAAGAGAGATATTGCTCCAATGGGATAGATATCAAGGAGGGATAAGTCCCGGCTCTCTAGAGGGAGAATCATGTACAACAGACCGCACATGTTGAGGAGTAGTACCTCAAAAATAACAACTCTACGAAGCTCAATGGACCGAGCGAGCAGCGAGGAATCATCATATGATCTCGCTTGAGAAATGAAGACACACTTGGAGTCGATATAGAGATTGGACACAAAGGAGGGCTGACCTGTGGAATGGTGGGCGTGAGGGCCACCATCAACTCAATGTAAAACAAGGAGTGGAGCAACTTGGGTGTAACTTAACGAAGTACCCAAGCCGCATGAAGGGAGCCGGCATAGAAGATGGAACACGGAGCGGAGGCACAAAGCTTTCCTTGGACAAAGGTCAAGGACATGAACTCTTGCAGAGGCAAGAGCAGGATCATGTCATTCCATTGGTCCTTCATTCTGATGGAGCGGACTTATCTTGCATGGTGCCAAAGACTAAGGGAGCATTTGGGCACATGCACCTTATTTCGGAGAAGCATTTGATGGAGGAACTAAGGCGACTCAACTTACGGAGGCGAAGTTGAGTTCATAAGGCCTTGGCACGGGGCAAGAGGACGCAGAGGTGGGTACTCTTGAGGAATATGCCATGGTGTTGCCATTCAAGTTGCCATGAAGGAAGTGGTGCGCAGCGGAGATTGTGTTGGTAGGGGCAAAGGTCCAAGATCCAAACAATGGTGCACCATTTCCAACAAAGTCGGTGGACTTCGAGAGCTACTAGGCGACGGACTATCCTAAAGCGGTGCTTCATCTAGGTGTGACCCAAGAGCGGGTGGATGAAGGTCGATTACCAAAGGAGCGAACACAATCAAAAGTGGAAGAGGCCCTACGATATGTTGGCAGAGGCCACACATGGAGGGATCACAATCCGAGTTCATCCCACAATGATCAAAATGTAATGGAGATGTCACCAGGAGGCGACATGGTACAACAGATTATGGTGGAATAGTTCATGGCAATGTGATACACACAAATTGGAGTCCCGTGAGGGACTCTATCATACGGAGGTATGATCAGGAACTATTAGGAGTTCCACTTCGGTGAACAACACGACGACAAGAAGGGCTATGGATTCAAGGAGTGAAGGTCATGGTATCGTAGAGGTGGGTCTTTCATGCGTGCATCAAATTTTGCATCGGATGAAAGCCTTGGTCATCAGCATATGGGGGTTGTGTACCAAAAAGGAAAAAGTTCGAATGCAAGTACTAGTGAGTCCCATGGGAGAGACTCGATCATGCATAGGTATGATCAAAGCAGTTGAAGAGTTGGACTGCTCCAAAGCCCATATTTGCTTAAGGGAGCCCGACAAGTCAGAGGAAAATGTCGAGTAAGCGAACGTTGCTACCAAGGAAGCTAAGGAGAACAGAATCAGTGCAAACCCTACAACAATGGCAGAGGCCATGCATTGGAGTTGTAGTCTATCTTTCCATCGACCAAAGGGAGCTGCTTGGAGAACACAGAGGTGTTGAAGCAGGGGGTCGAAAGGGGCAAGGAAGCGACGATGAGTCTAGAGGGACTTAGCTACCCAAAAGCATCGGTTAGAATGGAGGTGGACTTGGAGGAGTGCCACAGAGACATATCTACTGATCGTGAAGAAAAGAGATATAGATGCGAGGCGACGGATAGAAGGGCTATGGGCATGGTAGTGCCATGGTACCGCAAAGGCGGGACTTCCATGAAGTCATCAATCCCTTACTCTCATGGAGGGAGAGAGCTTGGTCGTGAAAGAGGCCGAGTAGGTGGAGCATGCAGAGGCAAACTCCAAGTACTGAAACAAGGCTGAAGGGTAGAGGCCAAGGAACTTCGTAAGATCGGTGTCAACGAGCTTCTCATCAAGATAGCCAAAAGTGAAGGACTTCGAGTCATGCAAGAGTGCACGACCAAAGAATGAAGCAGGCAGTACGCGGTGCTATACTTTTGCTACTCAATGGAGTAGGCGGCAGGGTTGATGGAGAAGACGGTACAATCCCAGAGGTGACCAAAACTATTAGAGACTTACTCCAAGTTGGGGTAACAACTTCCTGCATTCCAGAAGTTCGATGGCATTGAGAAGGTGAATCACAGTAGCTAACTTAATGTAAGGAGTGCAAACACTTTGAGTGCTTCAGAAGTGTGAGCAAAGAGCAGGCGAAGGTCAGTGACCACCTCGATACATGGAGTATAACCCTTGAGGAGGCGGGCGAAGTCAAGTAACCATTGCTTTCTCAACTCTTAAGAGAATGGGCGAAACCGAGTACCCCAATTCTCTTATCTATCCAGCAAAGGAGTTCTGCATAAGTTCAAAGACTCTTTGAAGATAATAGTTGTCAAATCCACACCAATAGTGATCAGTGCTACTAAGAGTATATTATCCTCTTTATTTCCTGACAAAATGACAATCAAAAGCGAAAGTGATACAAATCTACTTGGAAGTGACAACTGAATGAAAGAAGAGTCGATGGGCAAATTTGGTGGAGGAATGACCTAAAACTTCATAAGTTTGCAAGGCGATGCTTGTTAAAGCTCCAATAAGCACCCACCCAATTCAAGCAGCATAAGGCATTTGAGAGACTGGCGCATAGTAAGGATGGTCTTTTCCTTCATCTGATGGATCCGTAGGAATCAACAAGGATCAGCACAACTCAGCCAACCCCACACTAGAGTCAGAGTCATTGGCGAGTTAAAGTAGTATGGTGGATCAAAAGTTTGACTACTCAACAATAGCAACAAAGTGCAACTAGAAGCCAAGAGGCACATTGCAACTGAAGCAAAAGATTGAAGACTCAGCGAAGGCGAGGAGTTGTAGTGTCGGCAAAGGCTTCGATGAAGACATCGAAGGAATAAGTGGAGGAGAATGTCATGGACAAAATTCTAAACAAGATGTTTGATGTAATACTTATGTATGTCCATGTCTTTTGGTTTATTCATGCTTTGCACAACATACAGAAGGACGGTGAAGGCTTAACAGCCCCATTTTAGTTGGGTTTGGTGGTCATTTTAGACTTGTAAATAAAGGTTATGAAATGTGGACACTTATGAGAGAATTTGGTCTGTAGTGGATTATTTTGACCCTTTGTTGTGTAACCGTTCAGAGCTTGTAACGTCTGTTTATAATTTGCATTGGCTATGAAGTGTTTTCGAAAATATTTGCTTGTGGATCCCGAGTGAGACGCTTTTTCTAACCCGTTTTCTCTTTTGTAGGTCCTAAGGGACCATGGGAGGTTTCGGAGAGGCTGACCTTTGCGGACGGACATGTAAGGGTGCCACATGACTTAGGCAAAACTAACTAAGTCTGTGATAGTAAGGCCCTAGACATCAACGTAAATAATTTCAAGTGGTTTGGAGAGGATATAGAAGATATTTTAAAAGGCAGTCTATGACTTTTATCACTAAAGCAAGTATCACAATAAGTTTCAATTCTACTTGATTTGAAGGTTGGAAGGGAATAACGAGAAATCAACTATTATTGAATGAAAGAATAACTAAAGTGACGATACCATACGTTTATTAGAGCAACAACTGAAGCAAGAGTAATTGTTTGGGTGATTTATGAAGCTTCCGGTCATTCATAGATATTATCTTTATTTTGGTCTCGGACCAAGAATGCTCCTATACTCAAATATAAAAAGATCCTTCACAAGAAACAAGTCAAAAAAAAATTCAATAAAGATATTATTTTGTTTACAGAATTAAGAAACAAAGATGAGATTCATTCTAATATAATGTGTATATAAAATATCATTAAGTGTGAAAGTATTTGCATGTGAATTAAAGTGTTGTAGAACCAATGTGAGTAATAGGGATTCCGTTACCTTCACCAATGATGACGTCTTCATTGCCTCTATAGTTGTGAATAGATAAATTATATAAATGAGAGGTGATATAATGAGAAGTGCTAGAATCAATAATCCAATTGCTTAGATTAGTAGTTGGAGTAGTCATGATATTTGCTTGAGGTCAATTCGGTGTGATAATAGGCTTAGATCAAGATCGATAAACTTTTGTTGTGTATTCAATTTTATTACAAAGTTAGCAAATGACTTTAAATTTATTGTTATGTTGAGACACCAAAACGGCTAGTAGTTATAGTGGAAGTTATTTCTTGACTTTTTTGGATTGTAGTTGCCATCATTTCAGCCCGAGGGGGGGGGGGGGTGGGGTGGTTATCATATGTCCAAGAGCCATCTTATTCTATCCTTTATTGAAGTTCTTATTTGATTGCTCTTTCTTTTGGATTTTTGATTAAATTAAGTAGTGTTAGTTGGTCCCATCATTCTTTCTTCTCATTTTAGATATGTTTCATAATCAATCAACTTGTCATATAGTTTTTTAAATGATATAGGTGAGTCACGTGCCTATATTGTTGCAGCTAGTTTTTTATATTCATCTCCTAGGCCACTAAGAGTATGAATAATGAATTCTTCATTACTCAGGGGAACCTATTAAAGCTTGGTCATCTATAATAACTTTTAAATTTTACATATAATCAATAATAGTACTTTCCTCTTGGGTTATTTTTATTAAAGTATATTAAATACTTAACATACAAGCACGAGAGTGATTCTCAAAGGTGATTTGTAACTTGGACTATGACTTATATTAATCTATGTCATATAGTTTTTCAAATGATATGAGCCACATGCCTAAATTGCTACCGTTAGTTCTTTATTTTCATCTCCTAGGCCATTGAGAGTATGAACAATGACTTCTTCATCACTCAAGAGATGACCTATTAAAGCTAAATCATCTATAATAACTTTTAGATTTTACATATAATCAATAATAGTACTTTTTATTTTGGTTATTTTTATCAAGATAGATTAAAGACTTAGCATGCGAGCATGAGAGTGATTTGTGAAGGTGATTTGTAACTTGGATTATGTTTTTGATACAATGTTGCATGAAGAGATTAGTAGTGCTATGTGCCAATAACTAAGGCTTGAATGACTTATAGAATAAGATGATCTCGATGTAACCATATTTTGTGGTTATGATTTGTCATTAGGGTTGATTCTTTTGGTACTTGAATATTTTCGGATGGACAAACGATCGAGGAGGGCTCTGGCTCCAGCTTTAGTTCCAAGAATGGGTTGTGGGGAGGGTTCAAGAGTAGTAATTGGGAAGGGCTTTGGGAGCAACAATCGAGGAGGAGCAACGATCGACTCCTGCTTTAGGGAGGGGGGTGTCCGATTTAAGGAAAGACAATAATTGGGAAAGGGGAATGGCTTCAATAGCTGTTATGGAATGATTCCGATAGTTGTTGTGGAATAAAATAGAGTAGGCATCTTTGGTCGGCTGATGGGGAAGGGATAAGAGGAGGGAGGAAGAAAAGTCTTTCTCACTTGAAACAAGAGGACTGTGATCCCATGTAGAATAGAAAAAAAATTATCGTGAAGAGGAAGAATTTTATTCATTGAGGTGATACATATTTATATAAATTTTGAGAAAAGGATTTCTCTCAATTATACACTCAAATTACCTAATCAAATTAATTATTTAAATATATGATTAATCTTTAAATTATAAATTAATTAAAATAAAAAAATATTAGAATGTTATTCCATACATTATTTTGATCTTGTATCAGATATCACTTAAGCTCTATTGATAGACACGAGAGTTTTTGGTGTCAGGCTAAACCTATGACAAATCAAAATAGAAGACCTACCAGCTAAGGTGGATATTATTATTGTACTACGAGAACTAAAACCCTGCAGAGAGAGAGAGAGAGAGAGAGAGAGAGAGAGAGATTTGTAGGAAAAAGCAGCAGCTGACAACACATCAACTTCAGCTATATATATATCTTGACCTAATCATAGCTATCGAAATGGAACAAGGAAGGAAAGTAGAAGCTTAGAATGTTTGTCAGAAGAAGACAGCAAAAAATAGTTGTAACCTTCTGAGCTCTCTAATTGCTTGACTGCAAACGATTACCCATGACCTCAGAGACCTAATATTTCTGGCCTTTTTTGTTTCTATGGCATTGTGGTGAACTGTGGCATGTCACTCCATGCTGGGATTCCATCCCAATAGCTTGCGTTGATGTTGCAGTTGTTTTTGGTACTACTGTTGGTGCTGCAGTTAATTATACTGGTTGAAGGAGGCATGGCGTAAGAGCTCTCCAGGAACCATGTACTAACGTAAGCATTTGATGATCCACTGCCCTCACAAACATCATCTGTAGGTCTCTCTGCTACCCTAGAAGAGTTAAGCTTCTGCTGGTCCGGACCGTAAATGCGACTCTCTTTATGGGCTTCTCCTCCAAGGAGCATGTCCAGCCTCTGCTGCTGAAGCTTCCAATGGAGGTCATTGTTGATGGAGCTCAGGGATTCGACGGATGAAACAATGTTACCGCTGTTAGCAGCAGAGGATGAATTACCGCCGATTTCATTATACGCACCCACAGCAGGAGTGGCAGCAGAAGAGAATGTTGCACTGTGTGATATGTCCCTGAAGGTGATGAACTGGTTGCTGCTGAAGACCCCTGGTGCAGCTGGAGCGTACTGGAGCCTTGAGACAGGGGGCAGACCTATGTGGAAATCCATGGCCGTCGACGTGGGCACTCCATCGAGGAATTTGAGGCTACTGCCTATTTCAGGAACTCCGGAGAAGGAATCCAACGGAAGGAAGGACGACGCCGGAGACTTGGACTTATTGTTCTTGCGGCAGCCGCCACCCACGGGCACGTTCCGGAGTGCGCCGCCTTTGGTCCAGTACCTTCGACAGGTCCTGCAGAAGTGCCGCGGTTGGGACAGGCTGTAGTTGTTGTAGTAGCAGAATTTGGTGTTCGAAGAGTCACACCGCGGGCACTTGAGGCCTTTCTCCGGTGGCCGCACTGTCGCGGTGCTCTTGCAGCCACCCGAGCTTTGCAGGCCATCAGCCATATCCTTCTTTAGGGGGGTAACGGAGGAACAGTGACCTTTGGAGATGGCGAGGGAAATGGATACGAGGAAGGTGGGTGTCTTGTGGTCGTGCTAGTTTTCCTGCGGCGGAGGGAAAGAGCAAGCCCCCTACTAAACGGCTTCATGCATGCATGGGGATTAATAGGTAGAGGGAGGTTTGCTTGATGCTTGTGAGTGCCATCAAGTGGGAGATCGATCGCAAACTGTTCATCAAGTGGCTCTACAATTAGCTTGAGACAGGTGAGATGAACAGAGACTCTTCATGGAGATTTCTTTTGGGGGGGGAGGGGTGCGGGAGAGAGAGAGAGAGAGAGAGAGAGAGAGAGAGAGAGAGAGAGAGAGAGTAAAGCACGGGAAGCAGCAGAAGCTGAAGGATCTTAATAAAAGAAAGTGTAAACACAGACTAGGAAGAGAGTGTGAGGTGAGTGGCTAAGAAGAGAAAGGAGTGCAGACATAAAATATCAAGGAGAAAGGAAAGCCATCTGATTCCAACTGACTCTATACAAAAACAAGAGCCATGGTGGGAGTGCACTCTCATACAGATCAAGCTGCCATAAACTTATTCCACTTGCAATTCATTACCCTTCCACTTGATGTGATTCAACTAGAATCTACTGCCTAAGCTATAGTTTCACTGCTGCTTTTTGACCACTATATTTCCCCTCGGCGAACTCCCAACGGTGGGAGGAATCAAAGGTAGGAGCAGACTGCTACACAATGAGCAACAGTGTTAGACCCCATGCATCATGGGAGCTTGCAGATAAATAAAGTTCCTGTCAGGCTTGATAAAGATGATGCTCTGACTACTACTGGGCGGCCACAGCAGCAGTGCAGGCATGCAGCTTTCTCCTCCGAGAACAGAGGTCTTTGTCTCCTCTCTTCTACCCATCTTCTTACACACGTTTAAGAAGACTCGGATCATTAGTAGGAGCACTGTCTGTTCTCCACCTATTCATGTCAACCTTTGCCTCCTAAAATGCTCTTCCATTTTTCTATCATTTGGAATTTGCTGCAGTGACTGCAGGAGGCAAACAGGTACGGAGATCAGAGGGTGACAGGCTATGGAAAGGTAGGGCTTTCCATCTCTCTTCCTACTCGCGCAATCCGAGGAGGGGAGACCCGTGCCTTTCCCGTTCGTCATTTGGATGATATCTTTGGGAATAGGTAGGCATCTCAGAGCTCGGCTTTTCCCTTGGCTGACGTCGAACAGGGACGGAGGATCTGCCGCTCAACAGTAGAGCCGATGAAGCTATTTCAGAAACGGCAGTGTACCTCATTCCACCTAGACTGCCATCAGCGTCGTGTGACCATCAACAATGGCTTGTGCATTAATCCGGGAAGGCCAACAGTGCATGCAATTGGAATGGTAGTGCGCCAATGCCGTGGTGGAGTTGGGAATTGGAAGCTCGTGACTACAGGAGCTGGGATTCTCGTGAAGGAAGAGACCGGAGCTCATCAAACGCATCATCTAACTCATCCACTAATCATCATGCTCCCTCTTATCATGCCATTTGTTGCGTTGGTAGCAGAGAAGGAAAAGGAGAAGCTCCTGCCACACGATCTCAGGGATATAAATGCCATCTGGGTGAACAAGTTGGCGACACAGAGTAAAGGGTGCAAGTGCACGCAGGATCCGAGGGGTTCGTTTATGACAGTGATGGTAAAGATACATAGGACTGACACAACAAGCTGACCTCGCTTCAGGCTTCTTCTTCTTCGCGAAAAGAGCCCCCATGGCAAGATTCACTTACAATGAGAGGAAAAACAAAAAAAAAATTTATATACGAACAAATACAAGTAGATCGTAACATATAGTGAAATTAAATAAAAATCACAATCAAATATGATATTAAGATTTACGTAAAAAATTCTGGATAAAAACCACAAGGTAAATCAAAGATAACCCACTATAAAAATAATGAATATATAAATCTTAAAATATTTTACCCAAAACTCAAATAACAATTTCAAAAGAATAATTGAGATACAAAGATTACGTCACTGTGTATAATATCCAAACTCTCTATAAAGGATCTGATGAGATGATAACATTACTTAGATGATTAAGAAAAATCTCTTTGCGTTGTCTTTATCTTCTTCACTTTCCTTCTCTTATTTTTTTTATCTTTTTCTTCTATTTTTTGACTCAAATTGTTGCTGTAATTTTCTACCTCGTTGTTGTAAATTTTCTCCCTATTTTCATAGTCATCACACCCTCCTATTAGATATAGGATTAGATTAATGGAGAAATAGGCTATGGGTTATTAAAGTCCACTATGGTTACTTATGGGCTGTCAACCCAACATACAAGAACTAAAACTTTGTGTGGGCTTGCGATAAATATAGGGGTGTATTTTTACCCTACAAATTATACTGCAGTAATAAATAATTTATCCTACAGTTAACGAAGACAATATTAAACATATTTAGCCTACAACAAATAATATGCAGTAGTGCAGCAATGGTACTTTTAACTTGCAATCAACAACGGCTACAATATCTGAATCAAGATGATAATCTTGTAGGGACATACCAAAAAATTATGAAGATCAAGATTGAGTCAATTATAGAATTAGTCATTGTTTTTTTCCTCGTTTGTTTCTTGTATATCCAGTTAAGGTGATGGTTTAATTTATTGAAATCCTAATGGTCGTATGGAACTTTGGGTAATTACTTAAAAAATAATATGTTGGGCAGTTAAAAAATAATATAAAAAATAATTTTTATTATTATCGAGATAAGAATATTAAGATGGATATGTAAAGTCATTAGGAAAGTTAGAAAAAAAAATTTATTCAGGATCGATTTGATAGATGATAAGATGAGAAAGAATCGTCTAGAATGGTACGGACATGTACTTAAAAAAATATATAAATATAATAATTAAAAGAAATAAAATGATTAATATTAATGGTCAGAAGCGAGATAGAGTAAGATATATATATAAAAAAATCTTAACAAAAACTATAAATAAAATTTTAAATACTTTAAACTTAACTAAAAATATAATATTTTTATAAATCTCAAATATAAGGGACTTACGATCTCAAATAATCATACAACACTACCAAATACTTTATATGGTGGGTGTCATACCAGTCAACCAAAGCTTATGAGTCAAGTCAGAATTTGAATAGTGTGCAGTGAACGCAAAGTTCTTTTATTTTACTTCCAATCAGATTTTATTCTTTTTAAGAGAAAGATTTATATAGTTTAATATTTCTTGTCTATATCTATAGATAAAATTAGAAAAAAATATTTTCTCATAATCTCCCTATATGCACTAGAAAGAATTTTAGGAGTGCTCAAAATATTTCCTCATATCTTACTCTTATTAACACCTAATGATATATGATATATTTATGAAAATTAAAATTCTAATTCATAAGATTTCTTTCCTTCCCAGCAAAATCATTTCCATACTGGGATTCCTTGGAATACTTAGGCTCCAAGAATCCAAAAATATTTTGTAACCCAACAGATGATAGAAGTTGGTTATAGAAGAAGCTGCTAATGATCAAAGATAGGTGCACAGATTTATTAGCTTGGTCATGGCAGGAGGCACTCACTCTCAGTAGCAGGGTTAGTAATCTTAAGATGCTCCTACAAATGCATGAGTTGCATATGTGATTGCAATTCATCAATCATAGACAGTAGGAGATCTGCAACATTCTAAGTTTACCCAATTAGTCATAGATCTGAAGTTTATCCAAAATTTAGCTTCCCATGGCATCATCATCTGTGAATCAAAGCTTTACACAATCTCGCAGGTCTTTCTTTTCTGTGGATTTCATCCCATGCACACCTGATACTGAAACTATTAGATACTGCATTGATTGAAGGTTGTATCTGCCATGATGTAGTGGCAGTCATCACCAGGGAGAATGATCATTGTGATGACAACCATGATGACACGAACAATAAAGAAAGAATGTAGCTATTTACAAATCTTGGCTTCTAAGGAATGGCAACAGGATATCTCTTGTGCATATTTCATTCTCTGCAAGGTGATGGCATAAACCCCACTACCATTCTCTGGTTTTGTGGATATAAAAGCACCATCCACTGCATCATTCTCCTTTCATGCTTCCTGGATCGTGGTGACAAAGTTCATCAAGTTGGACTTCCACATGCAAACTATTCCATCCGCTTGAGATGAAAGAACGAAAGGAAGAAAGCAATGTTGGACTTTGCATTCGAATCAAATACAGATGAGAGATCCATTCAAAAGCTAATGTGGTAGTTGGAAATTTTGGTGGAAAATTAATGAACTTTAACGAAGAACAGTAGAGGAGAATAATAAATACACTCAAAAGTAAAGACTTTCATTCATAACAATCTCAGCTTACTTTTGAGACTATTATTCTTGCTTTCACAGTTCATGTTATCAATGCCACTCCAATCTATTTCTTCTATGTCACCTGAGATGACACCTACATGTTCTGAAAGAAAGCATGATAATTAAGTAATCAGAAAGCACTTGCATGAAGCTAGTTTAGGTTTACTGAAAAGCCAACACATCCTTACATGAGATCTCTTGTTTAGTTGGTGGCAAACAATTCCATTAGTTTAGGATGATGGAAGTGGTGGAGACTTGAGAAGGAATGGAAAAGAAGAACCAAGCTAATTAAAAGCTAAACCAACATCAGTAATATAATTTCATGTTTGAAATAAGGATCTCAATGCTCCATGCAATTATTGTGATTAATTTTTTTGTTGGACTTTGGTGAATGGCATATGTCTACAACTCTTTAAATTAGTGGAGAGAGCAAGTACTAGTTCCCAAACTAAATTAATGATTATAATTCAATTATGTCTTTGTCTCTTTGGGACCTCTTATTATTTCAATTGCCAATGATGGCTTGGTTGGAGCAATGTCACTTTCAGAGCTGCATTTTGATTTGAAAGAAAAGACATTTATGCTTTCTACTTCCATTTTGTCCCCATGGGCTATGGCTTTTGATGCGAGTGGCATTGTGAAGCCACTAAAAATAAACTACTACACTGCTGCAAAAATAAAAGAAATTAGTATAGAATAAACCTAATTCAATCTAATTTATTGGATCAAACAACAATAATGAATACTTTTTTCATTATTAAGTTTTGTATAAGACAATATCCTTAATTAAATCAAGAATGTTTAGATTTTCATTTGTAGATATTATCATTATAATCTTTCCACATCTCCTACATCTACTTATACTAAAACTACTAATTGCCCCATCCTATTTAACTACAAGATCTATAGACCTTGTTAAAACATATTTCTTCTTTATTTTATTTCCTATTATAGATATATTTAATTGTAAATTTATTGGATGTGGACACTAAAAATCCATGCATTGATGTAGTTATTGTCCTATAGGAGAAAAAAAAAGAGGTAAAAAGAAAGAATTGATTAAAGTCAGTTGGAGTGTCACTCTTTAGATCTTGTTTTGATGATCGATAGTGATCATGGCAATTGCATACATTCTATTTATGTTGTGTATGACTTGGCAATATCCATGCTCAAGCTTAATGTTGATGCTACATTTCTCTTTCTCCTTATTCTTGCTTAATTAACAAAGGTGCTCAAGAAATGTCATAGAGATTGATGGTAATGCACACCTAACATTCAACATATCTGACAAATTAGTCTTGAAAACTTCATCCCATGTATAGTGATGATAGCAACTATTTAATTTAGCATTTCTTTCTTTTCTCTCTCTTAAGAAGAACCATTAATATGCTTCTATGGTCGATCTATTATCTAAATGCATGGACTTCAATAAATATAATCGTAGCAAAAGGTTCCTTTTTCATTGCATAAATGCCGCATTAAAATTAACAAAATTCAAATATCTTTTTTTTTCCTTTAAAATGTCTATATGCATAACAAGATTTATTTTAAATGTTATTATGATATAAAAAACTGTCCATTGTGATATAAAATGATAAATCATCAATGTGCATAAAACACTGTCGATAAATTCGTATAATTAAAACAAAATTACAAATGCACCTTTGGAGATGAAAATGTTTTTATGTAACAATTAAAGGTTAGCATAATGTCAATGGTAATATCATATAAAGTGATAAATGATCAATGTGCATAAAACAACCCCGATAAATTCGTATAATTAAAACAAAATTACAAATGCACCTCTCCATAATTTAACCCATGCCAAAAAACTTTGAGATAAAAACGTTTTTATGTAAGAATTAAAGGTTAGCATAATGTGAATGGTAATGTCCACTGTGATATAAATTGATAAATGATCAATGTGCATAAACACCCCATAAAATTAAAACAAAATTACAAATGCACCTCTCCATAATTTAACCCACACCAAAAAACTTTGAGATGAAAATGCTTTTATGTAAGAATTAATTATATGGTAATAAACAAGTGGTCTAAGTAAAAAAAAAAAGAAGAATATATTACATTTTCTCGTCGATAGGACTAACAACTAAACGAAGTTTTGTTTGTCTTGCTATGCTCCTCCTCTTATGATGAGGACAAAGAAGTTGCTCAATTTCTTGCCTCCTACTAATAAAAAAGAAATATTTCCAATTCAATACCTAAAAGAGGTAAATATATAATTAATTTGTATGCATATACATATGTAAAAAAATAAAAAAATACATTAAATTTAGCTAATGATAAGCCAAGAATATTTGCATCAATATCATTACATTTAAGTGAGGTCTAAAAAATTTAAAATTCTTAGGTAAGATAATATCCATAAATAAAAAAAAAGATAAAAAAAATATTTATTTTTGTAAAAAATGATCAATCTCTTTAGTTACTAAGATTCACTTAATACAAATAAAATAAAAATATTGTTTATGTGAAGTTAATGCATAGAAAAGATATATAGCCTTTCATAAACTACATTAAAAGTCAATAATTGACCATCCATGATCAGTCTCGTTTTGCCATCACCCATTATTTGATTTCATAAGACTATATATGCAACAGAAGCAAAATAAGTATATCTTACATTTTCTATCTAAAATTGTCAAGCAATGTTCCCAAACATACGAAAAATAAATAATGTCCAAGTAAACTATTATCCTTATCCAAATTAATGAATGTGGATCCAAATATATATATATATATATATATATATATATATATATATATATATATATATATATATATATATATATATATATATATATATATATATATATATATATATATATATATATATAATCGATGCAAATTCATGGAATGAAAAAAGGTGCATATTTACTTTGTCAAAAAAATTTCAATTATATTTGAGCAAATGTTTCATTAGCAAAAAGGATGGCTTCATTATTAATGGAAATTAGCTAACCAAATTAATGGTTGGCCCGAGACAGCAGTGCTCGCGCGACCGAGCGTCGACTTGCCAATGGGAGACCGTGCTTTGTGTGTTTGGTCGCTGGGCGAAAACACATAATCCCAACTTATGAATCCAAACCAATGGATAACTGCCACGTACTATTCTTAGTCCTTCTACCCAATTTACCTTCCCCTCTTTTTGCTCCTATTTTCTTTAATATATATATATATATATATATATATATATATATATATATATACAAAGATTTACACATCTATCTATCTATCTATCTATCTGTAAGCGTGTATATAATAATAAAACAATACATGCTTTCTCCTCCTGTCGTTGTTTAAGAGTTTCTTCTCTTTCTTCTCTCGCTCTCAACCGCCTCCTACTCTGGATCCGATCTTGGAGGACCCCCCTCCACTCCGACGACGGCGATGGCATCAGCGCTCACATGAGCCGCATCTCCGAGGACTCGCTGATCTCTTCGAGGAATTCTACGGCGGCGTCGTTGCTTCTCCGGCGCGGGAGGAGCCTCGTCAGCAGAGGGCGGGTGTCGGCGGAGGGGGACGGCTTGGAGCTGGATCTTTTCTCCAGAAGCCGCATCGCTGGCCCTCCTATCGGATCTGCCTCCGGATCCGACGTCCAGGAAGGTCCCGGCTGTTGTTCTAGTTGAATTTGTTGCTTTTCCCTTCTCGTCGCTGCGTTTGCCGATTCATCTTTTTTCTGCTGGTGGTGGCCCTAGGATCTAACAAATTTGTTGGGGAAGCCAATATTGGGAGGATCGGCATGGATGATTTGCTGGATGCCGACATCGGGAAGCACGATTACGATTGGTAAATATTGCAATTTGAAGCTTTTCTAGATTCTTGGTAAGGTTTTGTAAGATTCCTGAATCATTGATGTCAAAGGCCGTGTTTTCACTGAATCATTGATGTCAACTTTGTTGTATGTTTTTTGGTGAGTTGGATGTTTTAGATATATCCCCAAGTTGACATATTTAGAAACTAGTTATTACTGGTGCTGTTTCAAATAAAGATTTACTAAAGGTCAACAACATCGATAGAGTGTGAAAAATGCAACCTTTGGTAATTTTCAACCATCTGAACTACCATGCCCATTCGGGAAGGCAATGTTGAGTATTTCCTGATTGGATCCAGGACAGTGTGATTTTAAGTACAAGCGTTTATAACATAATATCAGATGCTAAAAAAGGATCATGTTGAGATTTCTTCAGATATTTTGAGAGAAAAATGACAGTGAAAGAATGAAGATCATATTTCTGAGTTCATGATGTTAAATTGTTATGTAGGAGCATTCTCCCTTTACTGATAATGTCCTATACTGTGTCTTTTCAGTGTCGGATAAGGAAGTTGCAAAACTGGCATATTAAACCCTGCATGTCTTCAATGAGAATGCTTTCAGTTAGGCATGACTAGGAACCATCAAATGAGTACAACACATCCAATATTTACCAAGATTTCATCAGATGGAAAATACAATTTCTCCAAAAGAGAATTGGAATAGATGTGTAAATCACAATCTTAATATTGTATATGAGCTCTATGTGGGTGAATTTTTGAAAGGTCCATTGCATACAGTGTAATCTTCTCAGCAATAATTTGAGCCACTATTGGTGGTAACTAAAAAATGTATTTTTCTTCCTAGGAAATGAAATCAAATATGCATGATTTCAGGGATTTCTTGTATTCTTGTATCATCCTATGCTAGTTTGTATTTCACCTATTTCCAAATGTCCAGACTTTAGATGAAACTAAATTGTGCAGTACTCCAATGTTTCTTAGTATATTAAATATTGATCTTAAAGAGCTACGTATCTTTTTATCCATCTCTAAACTAAGTTTTCTTTGCAGTTCTTTCTTTACATAGTGAACAGAATTACAGCCCTTCTTGTGGCTATAACTAGTCTAAAATATATAAAAAAAAAGATTGTGTGTTCAACATTGTATCCAATAAGGTGTATGAGGCACTTATAACCTAGCAAAGCTGAATTACTTGCACTTAGCATGACCAGTTGTGCATGTTATAAACATATTTGAGTTTAAGAAATATTCATCTTCACTTTAGCAACTGTAATTTCTCCTGTCATTAAGATATTGATGCTGCTAGAACTAAAATTCTGTATTCTTTCTTTTCTTTGCATTACAAGTTGACTATTTTTTATTGACATCATTAATGAAATTTGAAGCTGATTACTTGTCAATTCAAATTAACTGTTAACAGGCTTCTAACTCCCCCTGGAACACCTCAGGCTGCTCCATTGGTTTCTAGTGAGAGTCAGTTACCTACTGTGGCACCTAAGCGTAGTTCTACTGCTAGATCATCCTCAACTACAAGAGCATCTAGGGTTTGTATATTCTACAGTGGCATTTACTATTTCAGTGACATTCTTCATATATTCTTCGTAGAAGTTTCTTAGTCAAAATGTTTGTTCATCCTTTAGTACCATAAAGCTGATATGATTTGAACATGTTATTCTTTTAATATGCCAATCTTTTTGTTGAATCTAATTAGATGATTGGTGAGCCTCAATGTTCATGACCAAAACTAGAAAATTTCTATGACGTGAAAAGTTCAGAGCACTCATGTCTCAGTACTAACCTTCATCCTAATGCTCATTTCCTTAACAAATGTTGAACTTCATACTTACCTGCTTGTTTGGACCAGCATCTAAGATTTATTAGATTAATAATTATAATCTCTTGTAAACTCTTCACTTTGTTGGATTCATATGCGTAATTTTATGATTTCTTGGACCATGTAGCTTAACTCAAATAGTTGAGACATTATAGTTTCTTATTGTTATTATTGATTGCATATGCACAAATTACAGGAGAATAATTCTCCAAACTTAGTGGTCTTCATAATGGTTATTTAACATGCAAGTAGCCTAAAGAGGAGGCCTTTACATGCAATTAATCTATTTAGGCAAGGCTCTTGGGATGCTACAATACCTAATAAGATGGTTAAAAATTGGAGCACTATATATATTGTTGTTAGTTTCTGAGTGATTTTTATTTAATTTCTATTCAGGATATGGTTTGAAAGCATACCTTTCATTTTGTTAAAGTAAACTTACTATTACTCATCTTAATTGGATTGAGTTTCTTTATATGATGACACATATTTGACTTGCTATTTAGTTATTGAAGGTAGAAAGTTTCATTGCACAATGTATCAATGAGTTTTCTTATAAGAAGCTCATTTTTTTACTTCTACTAACATTTTCTTTTTTAGTTGTATTGGAATCTGTATATTTTCCTAGGGGAACCCTTATGATAGGGTAGGAATCCAACAAGTATCTCATATATTCTTGAAAAATTAAAGAAATTCTTAACTTGAGACAAAAATTTATTATAGAAAAAACTCGTAGGGCTAGAATCAATGCATTGATTTTCTCTGCAATCATTTTGCATCATGTGCTTTTTATGATGGATACCAGTGCACAAAATCCCTTGATCCATTTGTTGTTTGTACATATAAAATGCTAGCACAAGGGGGTCTTGATAATGCATCTCACTCTTCTATCTGCTGTGCAGCTTTCTGTTTCTCAAACAGAGAATGGCCATTCTGTAAGACCTGCTAGAAGTAGTTCGGTCACTCGTGCTTCTGTCTCATCTAGCTATGTATCTAATAACAATCGAACCTCAGTCCTCAATACTAGCTCTGCTTCGGTCACCTCAAGGCCATCAACCCCAAGCAAGAGACCGGTTACCCCTTCAGCTGCAAAGTCATCGACCCCAGTCTCTCGTCCTGTGCCGATCCGTTCATCCACTCCTCAAAAAACCCGACCAACCTCTGTCTCTCCAGGTCTTAAATCTGAACCATCACAGAATTCTAGGCCTGCAACTCCAACCTCTAGATCTCAAATTTCTACCAGTGTAAACTCAAACTCTAGTTCCATAGTAGCACGTTTGACTTCCCGGCCGTCAACGCCCACTCGTCAGCCCATTGCTCGAACAACAACACCAACCTCGACTGTAGGGCGGTCCCCATCTGTTGGGCGTTTGCCAGTTAGCAATGGTCGAGTTCCACATTCAACATCTTCTTCTCGCCCCAGCTCTCCTAATCCACGGCCTCGGGCTCCAGTAAATTCAGCATCTTCTTCTCGTCCGAGCTCTCCAAATCCACGGCCTCGGGCTCCAGCAAATACAGTATCTTCATCTCGTCCCAGCTCCCCAAATCCACGGCCTAGGGCTCCAGTGCGGCCAATTAATCTCCCAGATTTTCCCAATGATGTGCCACCAAACCTAAGGACAAAGTTGCCTGAGCGTCCTCTATCTGCTGGCAGGGCACGTCCAGGAATGGCACTTACCATCCGAGCTAGTTCGAATTCTGAACCAGTGGTTCCTTCTGTTACAAACCGGAGGCTATCTTTACCAATTATTTCTCGGAGCAAGTTCCCAGAAAATCCACCAAAAGCTCCTCTACATAGCAATGGACACTATGCTAATTCATCTGATAACCAAAAGCCTGTGGGTTCTGAAGCTGGACCTCGCAGGAATATTAAACCGGTTTCCTCTACAGAGAACACCGGATTTGGAAGAACAATCTCAAAGAAGTCACTCGACATGGCTATTAAGCATATGGTATGCTCCAGTTATTTTTATGCATGCAGAAATTTGAATTAAGCATTTAAGTTTCCTGCAAAAGAGTTTCTGTTTCCTGCTTTGTCTGCAATGAGCTAAAGCGGGATAATGACATAGTTCATAGATGCTTAATATATAGTAGATCAAACTTCTGAGGTCTTCTTTATGTGTGGGTGTAGGACATTCGACAAAGCTTGGGGGGCATTCGGGGTGCATCAATCTTTCCTCATAGTATCCGGTCTGCAGTTCCCAAAGGTCGAACTGCTCGAGTGTCAGAGACCATTGTTCCTGTCTCTAATGATGAAATCCTTGCCGAAAATGGTAGTTATGATGGAACCTCTGGGGACTTCAATGGAGGCGTATTGTATAACATGAACACTAGTACCAAGTCTCCAGACAGGGAAAACCTTATGAGAAGGGAGAGAATGAATGACATAGATCTATATGGTAGCTACAGGTACGATGCGATGCTGACAAAAGAGGACTTAAAGAATGCAAGCTGGCTTCTAAGTGCCGATGATAAATCTGATCAAGGCTCTCTGTTTGATCACCGATTTGAGCCTCTTCCGGAACCTTTTTGATCCTCTATAACAGTTTGGTTCTTGTTCTCTGTGCTCCGTGCATTTGTGATGGTTGATTGGTGATATGCTGTTCTGTTGTTTGGTAACCCATGTTTTATCAAAGGCTTGTTTCTCTTTATTACTAGAGGCTGTTGATGTGGATATATGTTTTATCCAATTGATATTAACAGATCAGAATACCTGATCCAATCCACAATGTAATACATATTCCATTTTGGTTCCTAAGACTGATGTTATTGTCAAACATTGGTTTTATTGTAATGGCTAATTTAGTGGACTGGTGACAGTTCCAGTGTGCCATGTAGAACCTGTTTCATCGTAGCTAGCAGAGAGTCTTTATACATATATATTGGTGATGTAATAGTAACAATATAGATATGTAAAAACATCCACTTGTTTTCACTTCTGGTCACTTCCATTGATTAGGTTGTCCCCAGGAATTCAAATACTTCACCACAACTCCCTAAGGTCAAGCAAAGACTATATTATACCTATTTATGTTACCTATCACATCTTATCATGAACATCAATAATGCCCACATTTTGTAAGTGTTAGAAGAATCATTATTGAGATCAAAATTCATAGGATGAGTTGATTCCTGATTGAAAGTTGAAACAAATGCCATCTCTCTCTCTCTCTCTCTCTCTTTCTTTTATTTTTTTTCACAACCACAAGAGTTAAGAATAAGGCCATTCCCAATATGAATGCAATGGATCCATATTGTACTTCTCAGTTCTTAATCACTGCCGTAAAATACTACTAATCACTGCATGGAAATTAGGTTTTCCTCCTTGGTAGGGCTGAATTGAATTATTACTATTCCTTTGACAGGAGTGAGGTGAAAAGATGGCGCCAGTTCTGTTCTTATGGTATCTATCTATTATCCAATATGAATGCGTTGTTGATGAAGTGTGTAATAAATGCTTCCTATCAATTACCCAACAGGGATGAACATGTAACTACTTTGTGCATTTCTTCACAAGGATTTGAGCTTCAACTGGAAGAAGAGAAATTTTATATTGTCCAGAAGGTCAAGTTTTGGTCAACATGTGGTGTTCATGCAAGTGATACACACAATGAAATTTATTTTTGCTAGAACAATTAAGTAGGAAAACTTGGGAAATCCTGTGTGTTGTTGATCAGTGGAGCACAGAAAAAGAATGATTATTATTTCCCGCATGCTTCAACCAATTTCTTCCATAATTTATATATTATTTCTTCCTATAATCGTAGCACTATCATATGAATATTTTATCCTTGGTTATAAAATTATTCAAAAATTGAAGTTAATTGATAAGACCGAGCTATTCATTTTTATCATTAGTACTCCCCCTATTGAGGTGGTCGAATATAAAATTTATTTTAAGCTTATTTTTATGTTAAATTTTAAGAGTCTATCAATCCATTAAAAAGCTTAACTCAAATAGAAAGAGATATGATATGTTCATTTATATTCTTAATATCCCCCAAACCCATCAATCTCTTGCAAAAACAAATTATGCTTGCGACAGCATATAAAAAAGTTCTCCCTTTTTATGAACTAAAATACTCGGTTTTCAAAATTAATATTTTTTGTTATTTATTTTTATTTCTCTAATTTTGTAGGATTTAGCATTATTGTGCAATAAAGTAGTATGAGTTTAACAAGAAGCAAAACACATTATCTTAATGCCTTCAAACCTTTGCTTGACAAGAGAGCAAACTCTCATATCTACTGCTACTATATACCATCAACTTTCTTCTCTTTTCCCCCACCCCACTCCCCCCACCTCTCTCTCTCTCTCTCTCTCTCTCTCTCTCTCTCTCTCCCTCTCTCTCTCTCTCTCTCTCTTACACTCTACTTCAATGTGCCATCACAAGTGACTCTTCTTTCTTTTTTCTCCTGAAGTATTCTATAACTCTTTGCCACTTGCTCAAAGTATGGAGATTAACTGAGTTCACTGACAATGACCCCATGGAAAGATATCACAAAAGGAAGCAGCAGCAGCTCATGTGACCAAGTTTTCATGGGAGTTGTCCTACAGTATCAAGGACCACTACTAGCTTGTTGCTACCTACACTGGCTAATATATGCCATTAGGTCTAAGGCAGTTCAGGATTTAAAGATTACACTACCTTGTATTGTCTCTGCATGGTACATTTTTAGAGAAAATTTCATTTCACATCCTTTTTTTGCAATATTATGTTGATAATTGCATTTTTCTTCTCATGTTAATATATTCAAAAGTCAATATTCTCTTGGAATAAATGTATCTTATTATTCAGGGTTTCATCTACCAAATGAACATTTCATCACATCTAATGAAAGGTAAAGAAAAGAAAAAAGAAGGAAACAAGTGTTGGTATGGTTTTAACATTGACATGTCATGAACAAGCTCAGGAAATGATCCCATGTTGTTGAAGCTTTACACTCACTAAAATGCAAACAAGGATTGAGGCAGTTGGCAAAACAATTGCTACAAAATGACATGAAGTGTGGACCAGCTTGGTTGGAAGGGTACATGCAACAACTAGCAAAAAAGATGACTCAGTGCAAATGGTAAAACTTGTGTAAGTTAGGGCTCCCTTACTCTTCAAAGCTTCCATATGTAGTCTCAGATTAGACCACAAAACCATGTTTGCAAGCATGAAACAATCCCTTTAGTATCAAGTATTCTAGTTCAACTCAGATTGATTCATTCATGTTTTGGAAAGTGTCACTGGCATCAGGTGAATGTATATTCTCACCTTTGTATTGCAGCACATGTTCTCTACCCTACAACAGTATAGCATTCATTTGATGAAGTTAATGTTAGTAAATGAGCTGAAATTGTTTGGTATGATGAGTAATTCTTTTGCCCCCATATGATCATGTCCATGAGTGAGTCAGGAGTTGCAAGCCGAGGGAACTAAAGCATGTGTACCTACCTCTTCTGCCAGTGCCCTAACTCCAAAGCATATACACCTCAGTCAAAAGCTCATAAATATCCTCTGTGTGTTTGAGTTGTCAGAGGAAATCTTCCAGAACAGCTGGAGATTTATCTCTCCCTCACATAATTAAACTTGACAGAATTCACCTAGGAGATGTTGAGCACAGATAAAAGGTTTGGTCACCGTATTTCTCTTCCTACCATGAGGAGAATAATAAGTGGACTCAAAGAAAAAAGAAGATTAACTATCATCCTCAACTTTTGCATGAAATGGTAAGTTGTAGCACACTCTCCTTTTCTCTTCATCTTAGTAGAAAGCTAAGTGACCTACAGTACTTGATGTTTAATTCATATCGGTGAGGTAGCTCAACATAATTAAGCAAGTGACTATAAAAAATATACTTTTCTCTAGCAACTCTACTTATTACTTTAGACAGTTAAAGACATCCATTTCAAAGAGATTGCTAGGATTCATAGTGCTTGTTTCTTCTCATCTACTCGATACCAATAAGATCTAAAAAAGACTAAGATTATTATACTAAAGGAACATGCATTTTTCTTATTATGGAGCCATGAAAACCCCCAACATCAAATACTTTTCATTTGCAAATAGTGAGTAGGGGGCTTTTGGGGGATGGGGTTAGCCATTGTCATATGTATCAACACAAAATCCAGGTCTGTCCTTGAAGCAACATCCATAGTCTAACCTTCATATGTATTAGCACAAAATCCAGGTGTGTCTTTAAAGCAATATGCTCAAAAGCACAGCCATTGTCACATGCCCAACTCAAGTTCTAACCTTCATCTTCATTATGCAAGCAACTTGTTTCACAGTCCAATGTCTAAAGCAAGGGCTTTGGACTTCATCTTCTCCTACTCGCAACGTCATACACTGTAATAAGCTAAAATATAAACTTCATCTATTTTTTTGCAAAAGCATATGTGAAAACAGTACATCTTACCGAAAGATAAGAAATCCAAGTATCATCACTGGTAAATGAACATAATCACCACCATTTGCTTTATCATCAGCTCCTAAACCTAACTCATATAAATCACTTAACTCTCTCTCTCCGATATCAGTGGTCACAACGCCATCAAGATTCCCTACTGGCCATTGACTTCCTTTAGCTGGACAGTGTTTAGAAAAGGCCAACGCAGCTTCTGCTTGCCTACTCCAATTCTCTACTGTAGCATCACTAGGATTCAAAAGGATACATCCAAACACACACAAGATCTCAACATCTAATAACAAGACCTATGCTTGACCTGCCCATTGAATCTTTTCGACTCTCTCTCTTCTCTCTCTCTCTCTCTTTTGGTTTGAGGTACAAAGAATCCTCTTAGCCTTTTAGCCAATGAAGCCAAATGGATGGGATCATTTCCTCTCGTTTTGCGCACAAAAATGTGTCGGTCATCATCTCACTTGTGGGTGATGTATTAGATGTCATTTCTTCAAGCCCCCAACCAATGATGGGTTGTACTCGTACTATGAGCTTCTATCTATTCCAAGATGCAGCTGGACCCATTCAAATTGACGGTCATGATCACCTCAGTGATGGTAGTCGCCCATCTGATGGCCTTTGCTTCGCTTCTCCATCACGCTTGATGCACGTGACACTCGAGCATGCCAAAATGGTAATTTTGTTATATTACGAGGGCCTTTCTGTAAAGCTGCCCCTTTTAATACCCTTCTTCCCCTTGTGCAAGGAGTTCGCCGAGACTGAGCAGCTTCGATTCGTGCTCTAATGGCGGACTCGGTTGCTTGAGGAGTCAATACAGCGAACTGGTAAGAGAGGATTTCGTGGCGGGGGAGCTACATGGGTGGGATTTTGATCCTGGTGTTTGGTTTCTGCTCGACATCTTTTCGTTCGGCTTCAATGACTGTTGAGAAGCCTTAAAAATCTCTGTTTTAGACGAGCGCCGTGGGTTCTACGGTTCTTGGTCTATTTTTTGGAGGTTTATGTGGAGGTTTTGGCAAGAACCATAGTTTCTTGCTTCGGTTGGACGCTTGCGTCGCATTACGGTGGAGAACATTGATTGTGGAGGAACGATACTGCGCTGGTCGGGCCAAAGTTTGGATCTTTAGTAGTGTGAGCTGCAAAGGTTTTCTTGGTATGTTGCAATTCAATGTTTAGCATCCTTCGCTGTCTTCTTTCTTCGAATGTGTCTCATACGTCTGCAACTCTTCCTGCAGGTTCTTGCAGATTTCAGGTGCTCCAATGGTGATTCCTCCGAGAACTGGTTAAGGGAAGTAAACTCATGCCCAGATTCTCCGCTTTGAATCAGGTGAGAGAGTAGAAGGTTGGACTTGAAGTCCTTTTTTTCTAAATAAAGAATTTTGCTTTACTAAGCTTATCCTTTTGCAATGCCTGTCACTCTCTGGTAGTTTCTCTTTGTCCTTTTAATGGGCGAGTCTAACATGCGCCAGGGTGGCCCATGTTACCGCATCCATGGGTTGGGGCAGTCCCCCGCTTGCTCCATTGCTAACTCCAAGCTCTTTTTCCTTTTGTTGGTAAGAAAAGGAAAAGAGAAAAAGATGAATGTGCCTCTGCCTTCGATCTATAATGACTTTGTAGCAGTTGTGGGTGATTCTTTTGTCAAGCAGAGTTTAGTAGGACTACACTTCACTGGGAGTTGACCACTCTTTTGCTTCAGTGCTTGCTGGAGGTTTGCTCCTCATTTTCTTATTGCATGCTGTTGAAATTTCTTTGGCTCAAGCACTCTAATTTGCTTTGTAAAGGAAATTCGATGTTTTCTTTTTGTGGCTTTTTCTTCACCTTTTCGGAGAATCCTGGTCTTTTCTTTGTGAAGGAATTTAATTCTTAATATTTGAAAATAATGCAGCTGCCCCTTTAGTGGTTAGTAAATTAGTGCAAGTATAACAGCTTAATTAAGAAATATAAGAGAAGCAGAGATAAAAAATGCATCCTTCTTGAAGGCTACTGCAGTTTGAAATTGTCGCCCGCCTTGCAGTTATTAGGATATAAGTAGTTGAACTTTTAAGAAAAAATTTAAAAGCAAATTAACCTTGTGTTTATAGAGGGAAGTAGGACCTTGGGATGTTGAGAGCACCACTACCTAGCAAGTATCGGGGAACAAGTAGTTGAGCATTGTGTTTATATAGTTAGTATTTTGGAATTTTGCGCAGACTGTAAAAAAGACTTACGGAAAACATGGATAGCTAGATCATTGATATAGTGTACAATCCTCACTTCTGTAGTGGTTGGCAAATTAATATGTAAAATCATATACTTTTATGGACTTGTTATTACCTTTGATGAATTCCATCACATTTTTTCTTCTGACTTAATATGTTATTGCTCTTTATTTCTTCTGTTTGCAGTACAGCAGGAATGAGGATCTGCAAATAGTTTCTTGAGATTACCATTAACGTCTGTTTGGTGTCATCACCTTCAATTAGCTATGGGTTTCCAGATGGTGTTGTTGATTCCTTTGAATATACTCGTGCTATGTCTCCAAGCTTTAGCAATTGGTAACTTGACTTCTGATATGCAAGCCCTCCTTAAATTTGCTGCATCTATCCCTCATGGCCGGAAACTTAACTGGAGTTCTCGGACCTCAGTCTGCTCCTCTTGGGTTGGTGTCACATGTACACCAGATCAAACCCGTGTACGAAGCCTCCGTTTGCCAGGGGTTGGGCTTCTTGGCCAAGTCCCTACTGACTCACTTGGTAAGCTTGATGCCCTTGAAGTCTTGAGTCTCCGGTCCAATCGTCTTGTAGCAGATCTCTCTCCTGATGTCCCATCAATTCCTTCTCTGCATTCTTTGTATCTTCAGCACAACAAATTATCTGGAAATATACCTTCCTCTCTCTCTTCCAAACTCACATTCCTGGACCTCTCCTATAACTCTTTCATGGGAGAAATTCCTTTGTCAATTCAAAATCTTACCCAACTTACTGCATTGTATCTCGAGAACAATTCTCTTTCTGGACCCATCCCTGACCTTCAACTTCCCAAGCTAAGACATCTAAATCTGAGCTTCAATAACCTTAGTGGTCCCATACCAGTATCTCTCAAGAAGTTCCCTGAGGAATGTTTCTTGGGGAATCCTTCCCTCTGTGGAACTCCTCTAGCACAATGCTTTGCAGTTCCTCCGTCACCCATATCGCCCGCACCAGTACTACCTACAAAGCCCAAAAGAAGCTTTTGGAAAAAGCTAGGTACAAGGATCATAATAGCAATTGCTGCTGGAGGATCAAGCCTTCTATTTCTGTTGGTGATTGTGATCCTGGTATGCATTTCAAAGAAAAAGAGTAGGGAAGGTAGTGGTACACCGAAAGGAAAGGGCTCTGTTGGTGGAAGGGCTGAGAAACCTGAGGAATACAGCAGTAGTGCTCCAGAGGCAGAGAAGAATAAGTTGGTTTTCTTTGAAGGGTGTACTTACAATTTTGACTTAGAAGATCTGTTAAGAGCTTCTGCTGAAGTTCTTGGGAAAGGAAGTTATGGAACAACATATAAAGCTGTTCTAGAAGATAGTGTAACTGTGGTAGTGAAGAGGTTGAAGGAGGTAGTGTTGGGAAAGAGAGAGTTTGAGCAGCAGATGGAAATAATCGGAAGGGTTGGACAACACCAAAATGTGATGCCATTTCGTTCTTATTACTACTCCAAGGATGAGAAGCTTTTGGTGTATGACTATGCCCCTTCTGGGACCTTCTCTACCCTCTTGCATGGTATAACTTTCAAAACTCTGCTTTGCTACTCTCAAACAAGGTTGTTTGTTTAAGTGAAAAACTTTCTTTGAAACAATGCTGTGTTTTAAAGTTATCTTGATACTGTTAGCCAATTCTATATCGTGACTTGCAGTCAGTGATAACATGAGATTCAAATATTCCTGCATGGCTAAAATATTAGAAGTCAGGATTGGTGTATACCAAATGTTGAACCATCACCTATGAGCTGTAGTTCTTGAGTTGAACTGGTGTCTAATTTCTATGTCGATGCCCATGCCAACTGGTGTTTCAGCTCTCTAAAATAAAACCTAGATAATTACTTTAAAAATCATTATGAATAATTCACCTAGTCAAACATGCAGGTCATAGAGTCATGGATTCAAATAATAAACTACTATGTTTATAAAGACTCCCTGATAAGCTATTTCCACAGAAATTATTTTCAACACACTAATCATAACATGTGTGGATATTTTGGACAATACGAGGCTGGATGGTCGTCTGCACCATGTGCATATATGCCCTTCAGCTTTGTTTGCCAACAAGCTTGAAAAAGAACTACTTTTTTTAATGGTAAATCGAGCTTCTTTTTCATTAAATTTTTTGGACTATTATAGTTAAGTTATTATTCAATACATCTACTGGCATTTTATATGTGCTACTCTATTTGGTGTCTTCCTCTGCATTTGGAATGGTTATAAAATAGTTGACAAAATGCATCTTGAAATGCAAAAACAAAGTGACGAAATTCCATTGTGGAGATCATATAATTTTTACTTAGTAATATGGTCAGGGCTACTTTCTTTTACATAATTGTTAGGTTCCAGCATAGAGAAATGACTCGCTATTTGGCTATTTTATATTAGATCTCCTGGAACATGACCAAATAATATTATTCGGAAAGCTTAGTAGTCAGACGTATAATTCAAGACAATGTTCTGCTGGTGTAAATGTCTTAAAGATCTGTACTAGTACCATTATAAGGAACAGACACTTTTAAGCACAATCGGATTCAAGATGAATTAATTTCACTTTTAAGTTACAGAAATTTAAATTGCTTATGTTGTGCTTCAATACAAAGGTACATCCCAGGAAAATCTGACATACACTTGGATGTTTTTTAGTGGATGCTGCATTATTTCATCTTTAATATTATCATCTAAGGTATCAAAATTTATACATATGTAATATTTGGAATAAAATATAAGAAAATAAATGATAGGAAATCTAAGACAGTTCGTAGTTGCTAGGGAATGTTAGACAGTTGTTTTGGCCGGATGGAACAAGTGGCACGGACTTAGAATGTAAAACACACATCCAAACCAATGAGAATAAGTTTGTATAGGAACTCGTGTACCATATTCTTGCTCCATGATGTGTTCCTATTCTTGTTGTTCAATTCATTCAAGCCATGTCATTAGGATATCTTCTAGTGTAATTTATTTATTGAAGCTTCCTTTTATACTGAATTTCTATGAATTTTCTCTTCTTGCATCATTCCATATAAAATGAAACTTACCAAAATGATGCTATCAGCATTGGAGTTTGAATTAACAAATTTCCTGTCCTAAAATAAATATATCTGAACTCTAATCTGCAGGTGGTAAAGGTGCTGGGAGAACTCCCTTGGACTGGGACACCAGGGTAAAGATTTCACTAGGCGTGGCACGTGGAATTGCCCACCTTCATTCTCAAGGTGGTGGAAAATTCATCCATGGCAACATCAAATCCTCCAATGTCCTCCTGACTCAGGAACTCGATGCTTGTGTCTCCGAGTTCGGTCTCGCCCCACTCATGAGCTCTGCAGCAACCCCATCAAGAGTTGTGGGCTACCGTGCACCTGAAGTCATAGAGCACCGAAAATCGACCCAGAAGTCTGATGTCTACAGCTTTGGAGTCTTCCTGCTTGAGCTACTCACTGGGAAATCTCCATTTCAATCTCCAGGCCGTGACGATGTGGTAGATCTGCCTAGATGGGTCCAATCTGTGGTCCGAGAAGAGTGGACTGCTGAAGTTTTTGATGTGGAGCTGATGAGGTATCCCAACATTGAGGAGGACATGGTTCAGATGCTTCAGGTTGCAATGCAATGTGTTGCAAGAGTTGCAGAACAACGGCCTAAAATGGAGGATGTGGTTAGAATGATTGAGGACGTCCAACGCTCTAACTCAGAGAACCGGCCATCCTCAGAGGACAAGTCTAAGGACGATGGTGTCCAAACACCATGAGGAGTCGCAGAAGAAGCCAATTTAGAGGTAGTTTTTGGTGTCTGATTCATGCATGGTGAATTTTGCTCACAAGGGCATTATATACCACCATTGTTGTGGCTTTCACTGAGCTTGATCATCGCCGAAGTTGTCTTGGCCTGTATTTGTGCACATTGTGGTTGATGATTGCTAACAATTCTATTTGTTCCATCATGTCTTTGTGAACTTGGTTACTGCGTTTTACAGCACAGAATTCCTTTTCGTAAGGTGACATTGGTATCTCTCTTACTGATGAACTTGTGAAAAATGATTTTGTGATTCCTTCCAAGTCACACTGATGACTATGTTTCATACGATGATTCCCAATAATAAATATTCTTCTGGTTTGAATGACCATTTCATTTGAAATAAAGGATCCTTCCAAGTTGCTATAACACAGCACATGAAGATAACACAGATTAGAATGCAATAGCGTTAATATTGGGTTTGTATGTTGGCCTTACACAATCTGATTTTATTATGCGTTCGTAAGAAGAGGGTTGACTCTGCACTTTCCTAAATTTCTCCAATTGACAACTCTTTTTATTATTATTATTTTTAGTCAGTTTCTATATTCACCAAATGCCTTTGACATGATATGAAAAAGGAAACTTCCCTTTGTATTGGATAGATATATATATTTACAATATTTTAAACACATTTATAAAAATTATATTAAAAAAAAACTATAACTGCTTCAAAATATTTGATACAAACTACCTAATCTTGGTTGAGTGAGTGTATTATTATTGGTATAGGAACAAGAAAGTTCAAAAGATTGACATCTATCTCATTCATTATATTTGAATAGAGTTACAATATTTTGATACTAAAAAACTATAACCTTTTGGTAAATATTATAGTTTACATAATAGTGGATCGATTCACCTTATGGATTGGTCCAAAGATGAAGTTACCTTTTTTCCTTGTTCTATTAGGGTATTTTGATGACACAGAGAAAGGTGAGACACCGACGTAGCATTACAGTTTCATATGGAATGACGAACGTTATAAATGTCATAACGGGCGTCACCATTGTAACCTTTCTTTTATATCTCAGCAAGCCCAATAAGGAATCAGGGGCCCATTTAAAACCGGGATTTGCTTCATGACACGAGTTACGAATAGATGATGCGGCTCCCATCGAAGACGCTTCATTTCTTCCCCACCTCACCATCGTCGGCGCCACGTCCGTGTTCGGTCGGTAAGTCGCGACACAAGTCAGTTACAACCCTGGGAAGAGAGGAGAGAAAGCAGCAATCGGAAGATCCTCGGAGGAGAGACAGTGTAATCTCTCATCCGCTTGTGTTTCTCTTTAATTTTGGTTATTTTTCGGTCAAAAGTTGATGTTTTTTGGTGATTGTCACCGGTAATGATCATAAGAGCGAAGAATCATCATCAATCGCGTAATCCGATCCCGGAAGAGGGTCATCCTTGAAGGGAAGAATCATCATCAAGCGCGCAATCCGATCCCGGAATTCGGTCATCCTCGAAGGGAAGAATCCGGTTGGTTCTCTTATACTGACGAACTGCTTAATTGGTTCTTTGATTTTGTTCGATTTAGATCGAGCGTTCTTTAAGTGGTAACTATATTATGATCTCATATAGAAATCTTCAAGAGACTTCACATTGGTTATGTAGTTCAAGATTGCCATTATCTATTATTGTTCAGAGGTTTTCTTGAGATCATTAGCTTCAATAGAACTATGACGCAGATTGGAGAAAATGTTGTTTTCACTATTTGTGCTAAGTACAATTGTTCTAATTACAAGATTTTCGTTGCAGAACAATTGTGCTCTTCAAAAGTGTCACATTGATAATTGACCAATCATGCATCCACATGCCATCAATTTATGGAGGTTACGTAAAGTTATTGTTCTGTTTGTCTTTTTAAGTAAAAGCTTTGAAGTTTCCACTACTTCAGAGTTAGAAACTTTTTTGTAGGTGCATTTCATGTCAATACTGAGTTTTATAAATTGTGGTCATGAAACATCATTGTTTAAATGTTCTTGAAAATTATCCACGAATCTTATGAATAAAAACTGGCCTCCATGCACACAACTTAGCATCCTGAGAATTTTTTACTTGGTTATTTGTCTCTCGTTGTTATGATTTAATTTCTTGGTTTTATTGTTTTCACAGTAATTGTGATTAGGATGCATGGAATTTGATTTTTTGTACCGGTTTATACAATCCGTATTCCCTAATTTAATTCCATTTTCAGGTGAAAAAGCACATTAAGGTGGAATCTTCTCCATTGACGCTCCTCCTCATGTTTCGAATGTCCAAGTGGCCCAGTCACTGGATACGATAAGGTCAGTATGTTCTTCGACTAGATATTGCATTTTCTTATCCTCAATTTTGGTTGCTATGTACAAGTGCTTGTGAATAATGCAGGAGACTATGTAGGATTGTCTATAATTATCTGGAAGATGGAACTAAGGTCACAGTGTCTACAGGACTAGCAGCGTCTGAGCCAGAATTCCTCACCTGAGATATTAAAACACAAGAGAAAACTTAGACCCAACAATGGTATGCTATTTGTTTGACTTGAAATGCTGGCACCATTTTTATACCATTGCTTAACGTATGTGTTGGACTAATTGCTTTCAATCTCTATCAAATACAAGATTCGCAATTTGATCATTCTATGGTGTTTTTTATGAGTTAAATGACTCTATAGTTCTCTTTCCCAGTATGAAGATAAAGAAAAAAAAAAGAATTTGAATTTGTAGTATATAAGCTGTTCGAATACAGTTTAGTGCTAGGAAGCTCCCCCTCCTTAAATGGGACATCATTAAATCTGAAAATTTAGTTAACTCATGGTGTAGAAAATGTCATGTCTCTAGCTCAGGAGCATAGCATGAGGACTGTCAGTTGATCACACATCTTTAAGAGTTTTATAAGAGGCATGCAAGTTTTCTAAGAGACAAACATAGAAAAGAAAGCACAAGAATGTAAAGAAAAAGAAAATAGAGGGAAAGAGGAAGTAGTAAGCAAAACTACAGTATTGCTTCACTGAAGCCACCACAAAGGTTCACATGGACAATTAAGGTTTTGCTCCATTGTTCTCCAGTAGTGTGGATTTGACAACTTCCGTCAAAGTTTTAGAACTACCCCTAAAGGTTCTATTGTTCCTTTCTGTCCAAATAAATTCTAGTCTTCAGAACAATCTCCCCCATGATCTTCTTTCTCTCAGATTTCTTTTATTATGAACTACATCCAAGATGCTCAGGAAGGAAGACTTGCAGACTAACCATTATCAGCCAGCATGTACCACTTACTGAAAAATACAATTGAAAAGCAGGGGTTAAATATCTTCATTTTTTCATTGTTGCATAAGACACAACAGGAGACAATTGTATTCCTTTCTTTGCCAGACTGTTATTTATATAGGAGCCAAACAACAAACTTAATCTTTTCCTGAGTTAGTGCAATCCATTTTTTTCCAATACCCAGTCTTTTGTTTCTTCTCGCTTCAAAATTGTATTCAGTACACTAGTAAATTTACTGTCATATCCCCACCATAAGATCTTATCTACTTAGAAGATAATGTAACTGAAGATCTTTAAGCCTCATAGCTTGAACATTATTATTGAACATTATATTCCAAGGCAAGACATCAGAGATTGTAGGATGAGCAATACCAGCAACTAAATCTCGATTTGATGCCACATGGTATCAATAATAAATTTTATAAAATTTATCACAAAGAAAATCCTCTATCAACTACCCATCCTGCCAAAACCTCACTATCAGTCCATTGCCAATGGGAAAACAATTCCAGCAAAAACAGTATCTCTGCATCAAAAGAAACCTTCTCAACATGAAGAATAGTCAGAGACAACAAGGTGCCCAAAAGGATGCTAACTTTTAAAATGACTTCCATAAAATTAACTTTGTTCTGATGTTCAAACAACCTTAACCAGAATTCACTGGAAGATGATTTCTTAACCTGAATATTCACAATCCTCAAGCCCCCTGCATCCTTCCCTTTATATACTATAGCTAAACCAAAGTTTTTGGAGCCTTTTCTTCTTTACTCCCATTCCACATAAGCCTCTTTGGAATTCAAATAACTCACTTTGGCATCTAAAAGATCATCATGCAATCCATAGCAACGGAAGACAGATCACTCTTCAGAAATAAGTAGCTTTCTTCAAAGAGAACCTCAATAAGAATGACAACTATTTTATGTGTTTTTAGAATGTCTAAGACCCAGTGGCACCATTCAGTAAAATTCCGAACATTATTAAAAGATTAAATAAGGGCTTCCTCTCAACTCTATCAAAACCGTTTTGAAAATGTAGCTTCAACATTGTTCTTTTTATTGCATAATTATACATTTTCAATGAGCCGTCAGATAATTATTCATGATCTCTTGCATGGACGGTGACAGATTATTTTTGATTCAAAATCTCATTTCAAATTACTTTCACAATGATGTTGAATAAGACTGATAGGATTAATATCTTTCACCATGGAAATTCAACATTCTTTGGTATGGGTTATGATTCAATAAATCTAAAGATGCAACCATGCAATAATTTCCGGAGCTGATATGCATCTGATCTAATACTTTCTACAATTGCTGCAACTGATCTGGCAACTTAATCACATATTTTTAGAGCTATATTTAATCAAAGCTCTAGGACTACTTTGCTGCAAAGGTGTTCAAAGCTGTAGAATTTGTGAATATGGATTTTGATTAAGTTTATTCCTTAACAAGTATTTCAGCATGAAGTTATAATGAATCTCATTTTATTGATATAGTCCTCGAAGAACTCTTGCTTGGTCATAACCATCTGTTCATTGAGTTTCTCGCTAGCATGTCTGTCTAGAAAATTGAACACATTCTTTTGACATGTTGGAGTTGAAGCCTTAGTTGGGTTTTGTGACTCCATTACTTACTACATCAAATAGTCAGTGTTCTGCTCTTTAATTTGTACCATAGGTTCTAGTTACTGTATCATCTTTGTAATTATCAGGTTATGCTGTTTAATAATGCTTGTGTACAGCTTGAAAAGACATTGGATATTTATATGGTTCTACATCATATAATATTTATGCTCCTAGGTTGAGATTGACTCTTTGACATGTTTTATGGTGTGTATATCATGTGTTGAACTTTTCACAGATCCTTAGTTATTGATATTAATGTCCACAGTCCTGGTTCAATCTCAATGGCAGGTTTTCTGCTGCTGCTCTTAACACTGTTGTGTTCTTCAATTTCTACAGAGTGCCGAACTATTTGGCTTCTTTTTCTTGCAGTTGGCTCCAAGGACACACTGTTTGATCATGTACTGGAAACAAACATATGATGTTAAAGGGGAATAGACATGTCTGATCTGTAGAAGTCCTGACTAGCCCTGGAGATTCTGGTAAGATCCCATTCCAGAAACATATTCTCAAGAGGAAATTCCTGGCTGGGAACACACATTCTTCACATTGATTTATAGTCTACCTCTAATATGTTTTTCTTATTATTGGTATATCATTGATCCAGCTTGATTGGCTGACATTGAGGTTTCATATTTGGGAATTGGGACAGTACTCCGTATAATATATTTTCCATTAGAGATGAATCGGCTCAATTTGTGTCGGTGCTTGTCCCCATTACACTGAATTGTTCCTATCCATGGGATGTGACTGGGGATTATGGAGATCAAGACAACTGCATCTACTTCCCAAACTGGGTCTTCAAATGCTACTATATTTCCCTTTGGCTTGTGGTCTGATCTATCTTCTAAATGTTCTTCATGTGCTAACCATACATACAAATACGTGGATTCTGAATTGTCTAAAACTACCTTATTATTCTTATAGGTAAAGAAGTGGAGAACTTTCCTGCCCCTGATATAGGACATTACGATAGGGACGGACTGTTTCATGCCAGCATTTGCAACTATTCTCACTGTAGAACACAGGTATGACTATTCTCATCAAAATGCTTCGTCTTGTGAATCATTCATGCATGTCAAACTCCACTGGTTTACAATTCAAATCATCCATAAATTGAAGACATGGAAACATGTAGAGAGAGAGAATTAGGGAAGTTAAGATGAGGTAGAAAAGTTGGTGTAAATGCACATGGGTTTGAAGAGGAGGTAGACAGAACAACCTCCTTCTTCATCACCAAGAGAACTAAATAGAATCACATTCCTTGTCGTGTGTATTTTTGATCCTCCTCATTTAATTCTACCAATTTTGAAAACACTCTGAAACAAACATATTCCATGTTTATGAACTAATGGTTGATTGATTTAGTCTTCTTCAACATCAAAATCTTTCCTCACCTCCCAGCCTCTTGGGCAAACTAGTAATGTACTTTAAACTGGATGTATGAACATGACAACGCATACATGATCATTAACAGAGATGGATCTCATGGTACATCATGGGCGCAGGTGGGATGCCTTCATCACCAGTTTGAAGAGCTCCATGGGAGCCGAGAAGAAGGGGCTGTGATCGGTCTCCATGACCAACACCTCATCCGGTGGCCACCTCCGGATCATGGCGTCTTGCTGCTGTGGGTTCACCATGTTGTCATGTGTGGTCTTTATGTACACTCGTCTTGCTTTCTCCAACCCCTCCACTTTGTGGAACCTTGTGCTGGGTAGAGTGGCCGGCCATGGTCGTAGTAGCATGGAAGCCAACGTGGAGTCCTGAGCCATGCAACGTAACACATGTTGAGACTACAAATCTATATCTTGTCGTACTTATCACTCGATGACTCGACACAAAGAAGGAAAATACATCTTTGGTTATACCGGTAAACATTGATCGATGCTTGTCGATCAGACTATTTTATATTACATCAGATCTAATCTAATGAGCATTGTCAGGATTTGTTACCTCAATTGGGTTCAACTGATAGAGTATTTTGCGTTGGAATTCCTTTCGCAGTGCCACGCTCGTGGGTGGATTATTAGGCCCCATGTTGTATTTGAGCTCATAAACATCTCCAAATCGTGATAGATCAGGAACTCCCTACCTCACGCAAGAAATAATTATCCCATGCCTTAAGAAATGATGATCACACAGTTATTAACATCGAGTTGCACAGAAGAGGGCAAGAAAGTTACATCTTTGATGTCTTCTTCCGTTTGGTATCCCCATGGAAGCATGGTTGCTGCAACGAAGATGGCCACCTTGATCTTGTTGTTGAAGACATGCAACGCGTGAGTTACGCTCAGTCCTCCCGCACTGTGCCCCACCAGTATCACCTAAACACAAAACCTTACAATCTCAGCGGCAACATGGAGATCTCATCTTCCCGGACGGTCAAAGTTGACTATTTCTATCTATCTATCCATCTTTGGCTTGCAAGTTACTGTTTCCTGGAGGAGGAGTTGTTTGAAGGGAAACAAGCTCTGGTGTGCATGGGACGGGGGGGTGTTACCTTCTCGTGCTCCGGCAAGGCAGACATGATGCTGAAGAGCGGTGCATCGTACTCATCGATGGAGAGGATGGAGTTGGGGTCGGCCGGGTGGATGCCGGCGCTCGCCAGGTCCGGGCACGAGACGCGATGGCCTGAGGCCTCCAGTAGGCACCGGAGCTTGAACCAGCACCAGGCTCCATGGCCGGCGCCATGCACCAGCACGAAGTGATGCCCTTCCGTCACCTCCTCCATTCCCTTCTCTTGCCCTCTGAGCAAGCGTTCTATGTTTCTTATATAGAAGGCCACATGTATCACCGGGTCAAGCTAGCTAACGTACAGCTATGGTTTTGTCCACGTAAGCGTACCTGAGCTTGGAATACGACGAATACCACTTCAAATTCTTGGTTGTGTGCGCGTATTCTTAAGCTCGTATTGTATTTGGCTCCACGTCACTAAACAAAGTGTTCACTAAACAATCATCGACAAAAGTATCATTTTTCCACCGCTTGATGATGATGCCAAATGGGTGTCTGTGGGACAATATTAGGTCAAGACTTATGGCTGGTTTCCTTCTATTGTAAATATTAATGTCAACCTCTGCTAGTCGGGTTATTCTATGACAGACGAAGAATACATCCCAGTTCCTGCCGTTCCTCTTCTTCGGAGAAGGCGACACTCGCAGTTCACCAAAACTGGCCACAAACAAAGCCTCATCTGGTAACATCCAAAACTGTCACGATGAGATCAGGTTGACTGCAGTGGCTTGCTTCCTGCATGTCTCAGCGTATGTGTCCTTTGTGCATGGAGGAGGAGACGACTGCAGTGACCTGGATGTGAAATGCCGGCCGACAAGCTCCCTAGTTTTCCTCGCTGACCTCACGACACTTCAAATGGAGATCTACGCTGGTTTTTTTGGTCTGGTTAGGACTTCTAGTCAAGGAGCTTGCCGGCATGCCAGCGTACGTGGAACACGTCGAGTTGTCGTTGTTTGGCAAACCCTAAAAGACGGCCTAAAATGAGAGCTGCAGTGTGGAAGATGACGTTCGTTTCCTTCTTTGGTGGGTGGAGAAACCGATGGGACCTGATCGCTGATTTGATGGTGTAGACCTTGTAGCGGGTGGGTAAGATGAAGTGCTCGACTGTGATGGTTCGGTTGCGGAAGGGGAAGGAGGCTCAACGTTTTTATTGTAGATGGGCTCGAGAAATTATCTTAATTCTCCTACTTCTTAATTAATTAATGTAAGATTAAATGTTTTTAATCGGTGCTTCCTTTTATAGAGGAGCCAAGGGTTTTATTGTAGATGGGCTCGAGAAATTATCTTAATTCTCATACTTCTTAATTAATGTAAGATTAAATATTTTTAACCAGTACTTTCTTTTATAGAGGAGCAATTTTATCATAGATTAGCTTGAGAAATTATCTTAATTCTTCTACTTCTTAATTAATATAAGATTAAATATTTTTAATGAGTACCCTTTTTTATAGAAGGTGTCAAGGGTTTAAGGCCTTCCTTCTAGGGTTAATATGAAAAGTTAATTTTTATCATTATTAATGGGATAGACTTACGAGAAATTTTTCGTTTTAAACTGACGATGAACGTACCCGCACGATTTTATCATTTCGAAATTCATGAGCCCTTAGATTCTCTTAATCTATCGAACTAAATATCCTTATCAAGTGGAATGAGAGTTCGAGCTAAAGAAAAATTATATTCGCTAGGTTATGCATCGCATGGTCGAAGATATTTGGAATTTTTAGTATATATTTAGAGAAGGAACTGAGAGAGTCAACTGGCAATTTATCCTTCTAAGCAAAAAGCAAAAACATAGGGTGATGGTCTCGTTTACAATGTTATGGTGCACGATGAAATTTTTATCATGTTTACTTGTACAATTAAAATTTGAATATAGTTGACCAAACATTTTGGAATTATTAGCACTTTGGTTCCCACTTGGAGAACAGTCGAAGCATATGAATCGTCATCGAAAAGACGATTCTCCCGTTGGATGCTTCATCAATAATTTTCCAACCCGCAATTCTTTGAAGAAGAGTTTGACACGAGCAACATTGTTGGTTCTGAGCATTATATTTGTTCCAGTTCACAGTCGACAAGCTGAATCGCATCCAGCTGAGACCAAGCACAAAAATGCTGATGAATGCAAAACATTCGATTGTCACACCTTAATATACATAAACGTTACACTTGGCACGATATGCTACTAACACAAACGTTTTACTTGATGATAGAGGCAGTGAGCAGCTGCCAAACTAAAGCAACTAAAATGAAACTGCAGGCGGGTGTTACATGCATCCAACAACAAAATGCTAATGAGTTCCGAAGAATGAATAGAAGCGCCCCAAAATAGGACAGGTAACAGGATTTTTTGGAAAATCTTCCTGCAAATAGTCTGCTGAATTTGTAATCAACAGAACTTCCAATGGTTGTTGCAGTTTACACATGTGACGAATGTAGTCATCGGCTCATCGGCACTTCGGGTTTGCATTTGGTAGTAAGTGGTCTTCCGCTGTCCGCACCGACCGCATTTGAACTGATCAGTTGTAGCTTTAGCAGCTCCTTCCCGCTGACACTCGAATAAAGCCTTCTCTTTAATCTGTTCATTTGCAAGTTTCCTCTTGTCACTGGCCATTTCTTCAGGAGTCATAACTATGAGTTTCTCAGGCTTCACTTCCCCAAGGAGAACTCTTCTTCGAAGATCTGTGTTGTTGCCATCCTTCAAATTGAACATAATGGATCTGTACTTCAGCTTTTGAGCACCATTAGAACGGCCTAATTTTTCAAACATCACGGACTCCACCATGACTGCAACTCGGATGGGATCACACACATTTACCTCATCCAGTATATTTCTCACTTCATCTCTTTCATCTTCACTGGTCTCACAGGAAACTTTTGAGAACGCCTCTGCTAGAAGTTCCCGAAGTTTGTCTCGGATAGGATCATTACATTTGATCATCGTTGTCAGCTTTGGAGGAGCAGCTGATACTGTTGATGGCTTCTTGGTAGTAGATGCTTGATGACTTCCACTGGGGATTCTGTTAGCTTTGATAGCACACCCTCCTGATTCACTGCTCTCATTCTTCTCAGTCTTGTGCCTTTCTGTATTTGAACCCTGGTTCTCGTCTTTCTTTACAAAATTGAGACTTTCTGAAGTTGAAATCCTATCCATGTTGACAGGCCCAGCCTTTGGAGTCCTGTCAATCTTGAAAGTTTCTGTTCTCTCAGATTTGATATTAACTTCTACTGAACTTTTACTTTCAGAACCACCATTTTTCTTAGAATTTGACGTCTCCTGAATGACTACATCTTTCCAGAATTCTAGCAAAACAGATGCCTCAGCTTGAATCTTTGAATTAACATGTTTTTTAAGACTGCGGAGACGTTTGCCCACCTGGAAAAAGAAAGCATGTTTAAGTTCCAAGAGGAAAAGAATAGGCCAAATCCAACAAGTTTTACATTACATAACTGCCGAGGATCTATAACATATGCAGTTATGTTAAATGAAAAGTTCAATTTTTCCAGAAAAGAGAAACATAAGCTGTCAACAAGAATTATTTATATGATGAGGTACATGCAACATAAATTGATTTGTCCCCAAACATCTGATGGTTCGAGAAAGTTCTTTCCAAAACACCAACAAGAAAATTAAAGAGATGGCTAAGCTTCAACAATAAGGTATATGTTTGCCGAAACTTGCAACAGTGATGGAATCATAATGGCAATTTGTCTGGTCAAATTTGAAATGTAGGGTGATTGTACAAAACACTTTCTTTTGTAATTCCAAGACCAAGATATCATTTGACATCCTCAGAAAAGCAGATGAAATAGGTTAATAACTCCGGACTCCCATAAAAAAAGACCAAGATACTATTTCAGACGAAATTAGCAAAGCAGATGAAATAGGTTGCTAATTTTGGACTCTCCTCAAAAGTTTCTGAAACTCAAAGCATCACAGAGAAAAGCATCATAAAGCACAGCATATTCTATCAATCAAATAGTCATCAACAGTAAGATACCAGAATTAAATGGTAAGTGAATTTAAATTTTCACTTGCAAACTAATTTTTCTTTCAGTGTTCAATTGTCAAAATTTTCACTGATAATTAACAATATCTAGAACCTTTGTCACAAAATAAGTAGATGTTAGCAAATTACATGTTCAGAATGTTTCATAGAAGGGTCTTTGATCTTGCAAAATGCATGAGGATCCTGAGTGACATGCTGGAAATTTTATCTTGGAACTAAATCTTCAAAAACTAGAATGTGAGGGTTCTGCAAGTTATTTTTCAGAGAGAACATTACAGGCTGACCATATCCAACCAAGATCCCAGGCTCTTTTGAGAAAAGTCAATAATAACACCAAAATTCATGGTGCAGTCTCACCATCCATTGTTCGCAACACTACAGCTAGGCATAAAACTAACCAGCAAGAAGCTGTTCTGGATTATTTGAATTAGTAACCTGATGCAAGATCATTACAAAAGCAGCGATTATACAGCAAAACAGGATGAAAATATGGAAGAGGGACCCTCTTCACCAAAGGAAATACTCCTATTTCACTTTTAAACATGCACTAACAATACATTTATTCCCCTGAGCATTCCACTGCATGCAATGATAGATAACGAACACTTTTTATATACCATATTTGATCCTCAATAACAGCACTTTAGGAAAACTCAAAGTTAGACCATAAATTATGATCTTACACCTAAACTCAATATAACAGGGCTTAACCAAAACCTTGGTGCATCCATTTGTTTCACCTGTGTGGATTCAGGATTGCATCACCACAATCTTCTGATCAACATACCCACTCATATGGTTGAATTTGTAGACCTCTGAAGTACCAAGAACAGCAATTACAATAGATTCAAACTCAAAACAATATCTTCAAACATGCTGAATGATAAATTTATAGTGGTCCCTTAAAATGAGGAAAACTTGCAGCATAGCATGCCTGATAAAATTAAATCTGTCCAAATTCAAGCACCATACAGTAAGACAAAAATCTTAACTTTGATTTTATAATGCCCGAGATCCTCATTTCATGTTACACCTTCATACTCATGTGCTCACAATTTTCAAACGTATAGCTTCATAACTATATAATAAATAAGTTATTAATCTAGTCCTTTCCAAATTGAAGGATCTAATCCTTCATGACTTAGCATGGTTTTTAAATTATTTTTAATTAGTTTATAGGATCTCACGATCCTATGATCTGATTCTGTGACCTAGTTTATGGAACCTCTTCCAATTCTAGGTAGGAAAGTGGGTTTGACAATCTTGACCACATCTATTTGATGACCAAAATTAGCATTAACACAAGTATATGGTGACATAAGCATCATTTTAAAATAAAGATGACTTTGTTGAAAGGAGCTAAGATAAAGCAAAAAGAAATCTGTGAATTTATCTTAAGCAAAAAGGTTCAGATAAGGCATCATTGTAATTTTTTTACTCATCAATGTTGCAATAGAGCAGTCGTTTGAATTAACAGTTTCAGACTTTTAATCTGTTATATTGACTCCAAAAACATATTTAAATTTAGATTAGACATAACAACATGCCTAAGTAATATAATAAATAAGGCAACTTGATTAAAATTCAGATTTAGGGCCTTTCACCAGTCACATCAGGCCCCTAACTCTTTTGTTTGAGATCAAGCCTTCCTCCCATTATGATCTCCTTCCACACAACTTCATCAGTCCAAGCTTTAATTTTCTTCCTCCAAATTGTACCTTGCACTCATGATTGTGTCATCGACTTATTTTGCTTTTAGCTTGATATGGATATGAGCTAAGAATTTCATATCCATAATTGTCCATTTATTCCACTAAGAAGATACCTGTAGTCTTTTTTTATTCTGAGAGTAGGTTTTTGACAAGCATGTAATAATTTTAAACCAATATAATTGGACTAGGCAAGTGAGAAGGCACCATGTTTCACTCCTGTATTCATAACTTTGTACAACTAGGCACTAAATTAGGCCATCATAGTGATTAGTGATTAGGACGAGACTCAGATTATAGTTTAATATATTGACCATTTCTTCTAAATTGTCATTCATTCAACTCCCTAAGTCAACTAGCATAATGCATAGTTGATCATTGCATCAAACTTCAGAGATTCGCTTAAGATAATAACATCTTATCTTCAGTTACCGTCTTACATCTAGTCAACACCATAGTGTCACACACTTAGCTGGTTTTGCAGTCGTACGGCACCCTTACGTGTTCGTCCGCAAATGTTAGCCAACCCGAAACCTCCTACGGTCCCTTAGGACCTATTAAAAGGAAAACGGGTTAGAGAAAGCGTATCACTCGGGATCTACAAGCAATCATTTCAACAAACACATCATAGCTAATGCAAATTATAAACAGACTTGACAAGCTTTGAACAGTCGCACAACAAAGGGTCCAAAATGGTCCACTATAGACTGAAATCCCCACAAGTGCCCACATGACACAACCTTTGTTTACACACCTAAGACGACCACCAAAACCAACCAAAATGAGACTGTACTATTAGCCCTTTATATGCTGTGCAAAGCATGAACAAAACCGAAAGACACGGACATACATGAGCATTACATCAAACACCTTGTTTACAGTTTTGTTCGTGACATTCTCCCCCACTTATTACATCAAACGTTGCATCATCTCGCTTTTGTTGAGTTTTTAATCCTTTGTTCCGGTTGCAATGCGCCTCTTGGCTCCCAATTGTACTCCGCCACTGTTGTTGAGTAGTCGAACTTTGATCCGTCGTGCTACTTCAACTCGCCAATGACTTTGACTCTGGTGAGAGGTCAGCTAAGTTGTGTTGATCCCTGTTGGTTCCTATGGATCCCTCAGATGAAAGAAAAGATGGTTCCTTGGTATGCGCTAGTCTCTCAAATGCCTCATGCCGCTTGAACTAGGTGGATGCTTGTTGGAGCTTTAACTAGCATCGCCTCACAAACTTTAAAGTTTTTGGGTCCTTCCTCCATAAAATTTGTCTATCAATTCTTCTTCCACTTAGTTGTCACTTCCAAGTAGGTTTGCATCACTTCTGTTTTCGATTGACATTATATTAGGAAATGATGTGGATAATCTACTCTCAGCAGCACTGATCACCATTGGTGAGGATTTAACAAGTATTGTCTTCTATTAGATTTCTTTAAAGGGTCTTTGAACCTATGCAGAGTTCCTCTGCTAGATAGATAAGAGGATTGGGGCACTCAGTTTCACCCATTCTCTTAAGAGTTGAGAAGGCAAAGTTTACTTGACTTCGCCCGCCTCCTCGAGGGTTGTACTCCATGCATCAAGCTGATTACTTGCCTTCGGTCGCTTGTTGCTCACATTTCCGAAGCACTCGAAGTGTTTGCACTCCTTGCGTTGAGTTAGCTACTATGATTCACCTTATTAATGTCATTTAACTTCTGGAATGCAAAAAGTTTTCACCCTAATTTGGAGCAGTCTCTAATAGTTTTGGTCGCCTTTGGGATTGTACCGTCTTCTCCATCATCTCTATCGCCTACTCCTTTGAGTAGCAATGATACAACATTGTGTACTGCCTACTTCGTTCTTTAGTCGAGCACTCTTGCATCGACCCGAAGTCCTCCACTTTCAGCTATCTTGATGAGAAGCTCGTTGACACCGGTTTTACAAAGTTCCCTAGCCTATGCCCTTTAGCCTTGCCTTAGTATTTGGGGTTTGCCTCTGCATTCTCCACCTTCTCAACCCCTTTCATGACCATATGCTCTCCCTTCATGAGAACAAGGGATCGATGACTTCATGGAAGTCCCGACTCTACGGTACCATAGCACTGCCATGCCCATGACCCTACTATCCATCGCCTCGCATCTGTATCCCTTTCTTCACGATCGATAGATCAGCCTCTGTGACACTATGACACTTCTCCGAGTCCACCTCCATTCTAACCGATGCTTAGTTTTAAGTCCCTCTGGACTCATCGTCACTTTCTCGCCCTTTTTGACTACTTACTTCAACACCTTTATGTTATCTGAGCAGTTCTCCTTGGTCGATGGAAAGATAGACTGCAACTCCCATGCATGGCCTCCACCATCATGTTGCAGGGCCCACATCGATTTTTTTCTCCTTAACTTTCTTGTTAACAACGTTCGCTTACTCCGCCTTGTCCTATGATTTATCGAGCTCCCTTAAGCGAATATAAGATCTGGAGCAATCCAACTCTCCAACCGCTCCGATCATACCTCTACATGATCAAGTCCCTCCCCCCCTCTCCCCATAAGATTCACTGATACTTGTATTCGAAATTCTTCCTCGGTGGTACACAGCCCCCATATACTGATAACCAATGCTTTTATCCGATACAAAATTCGATGCACGCATGAAAGACCCACCTCTGCGATACCATAACATTCACTCCTTGAATCCATAGCCGTTCTTGCCGTCGTATTATTCACCGAAGTGGAGCTCCCGATCATACCTCCGTATGATATAGTCCCTTATGGGTCTAGTTTCGTGTGTATCACATTGCCATGAACTGTTCCACCATGATCCGGTGCACAATGTCGCCTCCTGGTGACATCTCCATTGTATTCTGATCATTATGGGATGAACTCGGATTGCGATCCTTCTATATATGGCCTCTGCCAACACATTACAAGGTCTCTTCCACCTTCGATTGTGTTCGCTTCTTTGACAATCAACCTTCGTCCACCCGTTCTCGGGTTACACCCAAGTGAAGCACCGCTCTAGGACAGTCCGTCGCCTAGCAGCTCTCGAAGTCCACCGACTTTGTTGAAATTGGTGCATCATTGTTTGGATCCTAGGCCTCTGCCCCCACTAGCACAATTTCGATTGCGCACCGCTTCCTTCATAACAACTAGAATGACAACACTATGGCGTATTCTTCAAGAGTACCCGCTTCACATCCTCTTGCCCCGTGCCAAGATCTTTTGAACCCAATTTCGCCTCCACAAGTTGAGTCGCCTTGGTTTCTCTGTCAAATGCTTCTCCAAGATAAGGTGCATGTGTCTCGAAGCTCCTTTCGTCTTTGGCACCATGCAGGATGAGTTTGCTCCATCAGAATGACGGACACATGGAACGACATGATTCCACTCTTGCCTCTACAAGAGTTCATGTTCTTGACTTTTATCCAAGGAAAGCTTCATGCCTTCGCTCGATGTTCCATCTTCTATGCTGACTCCTTTCATGCGGTTTGGGTACTTCACCAAGTTACACTCAAGTTGCTCCGTTGATCGTGGCCCTTACGCCCACCATTCCACGGGTTAGCCCTCCGTTGAGTCCGATCTCTATATCGGCTCTAAGTGTGCCTTCACTTTGTGTTGTCTTGGGTCGCTCCCCTACTTGATCTCACAATGCATCCACTAATGCATTACCTTATGTGAGACCATTCAATGACTCCTCACCACTCGCTCGATCGGTTGAGCTTTGTAGGGTTATTGTCTTGAGGTACTCCTCCTCAACATATGCAGTCCGTTGCACATGATTCTCCCTTTGGAGAACCGGGACTTATCCCTCCAAGGTATCTATCATGTTGGAGTAACTTCTCTCTTCGCATCCTTCCCTTTAGAAGTTTCGGAGACCACCATCCCCTTGGACTACTCCGCCTTGCTGAACAAACTGTGCATTGTTCTACCCATACAAATGCACTTGATAGATTGAGACTCCTTGCTAATACAGCCCCAGCTGCACCCCTTAAGGCCTAGCAACATGCTGAACTCGCACACTTCAGCCTCCTACGGACGTATCCTTGTCATGCTGAAGAGAAAGTTTCAATACTCCATGACGTTCAATGCTCCATGGTATCGAGTTTCGGTCGCCTTGGGATGGCCATGAACATTTCATCGTCCGTATACAAGCCCTTGTATGAGTACCAAATTCTTCGAGTTAGCAATTTCCCTTACATCTGTGAGTTTTGCACAACACTTTCGATCACTGAGTAACCTATTCCTCTTTGCACGGTCTCATCCTTTGCTAAGCGCCTCGCTTGCCTTGAGCACCATCAAGTATGGTTGCCAACGTCGAGTCGTAACTCGAACTTAGCCATCCCAACCTTTGTGCGCTAAGCATTCTTCCCAACTGCTTGTCCTTATGATGCCTCTTACATGAAGGATTGGCCATTCCTCTGAATATCAATCTCAGATGCTCGTTCCTCTGAACAACTCCTTTTCTCTACATCTCCATGCCCATTTCCCCTGAACGGTCGCATGTGCTAGCTGCCCTTAACGCAGTCACGCTAGGTCCCCCACGTTTGCATGTCAAGTGTTTCTATGTATGCTTGTCTCATTCTGATATTATATGTCACGTACTTAGTTGGTTTTGCATAAGTCGTGTGGCACCCTTGCGTGTCCGTCCGCAAAGGTCAGCCTTCCTGAAACCTCCTATAGTCCCTTAGGACCTACAAAAGGAAAAACGAGTTAGAGAAAGTGTTTCACTCGGGATCCACAAGCAATCATTTCAGCAAACATTTCATGACCAATGCAAATTACAAATAGACTTCGTAAGCTTTGAACGGTCAAAAGGTCCAAAATGGTCCACTATAAACTGAAATCCCCACAAGTGCCCACATGACACAACCTTTGTTTGCACGCCTAAGACGACCACCAAAACCAACCAAAATAGGGTTGCTAAGCCTACTGTCATCCCTTTATATGCTGTGCAAAGCATGAACAAAACCGAAAGATACGAACATACATGAGTATTACATCAAACACTCCTTTACAGTTTTGTTCGTGACAATAGGGTAGCATAGTAATGAACATCTTCTTTAGGCTCTTGGTAGATTAGTAGTTTGGGTTTTTGTTCTAGCTTGGTGTTAGATCTTAGGTAATTATCTACAAAAGTAACCTACACATTCAAGCAATAAGCATAGAAATAGAAAATCCTTTACATTTAAGTACTGAAGTATGAAGCCTGCTATCTGCTAAACCAATAAATCACTATAGTATTTCAGCTAAAGCATGAAGCTTGCTATCTGCTAAACCAATTGAAATCCATAAAATATACCTTTATTGATATGATAATCAGATCGTTATGCCATGTTATCTTCGGTAAAATAACAAAGCCATAAAACTTGATGGTATATAACAAGATTTGACATACCGAAATGCACTGCTCGATATGGGCAATACGTATTGATCCGACAGAGGACTGATATGGGTGGTACATTAGTACACCCCAATGTACTGTGTGTCAGTACGCTCAATATAGCTCAGTACTTATCGTACTGATAGCTGGTCGGTACACCGATACAGATAAGTAATTCGAACCATGGTATATAGTCTTCTCTTATGGTGCATATGAACCTTTTGCATGTTTGGACTAATAAATAGCAAGGTCATGAGTGCCTCATCTCAAACTAATTAGAATTGTGGTTTTATATATATGCCAATAGTATATATGACAATGTTTCGACCCATAAATTCATGTTTTTTATTTTATCTAATATAAATTATGAGAAGTTGATACATTAGCAAGCAAAAACTACTTGATGAATCTAATTCAACCATTTCTAATATTTCACTCATCATTTTGATGTCTTCGTTGTATGAGTTGGATATATTTTCTTGTATGTATATTTCAAACTCTTCGAAGATGTCAATACCAGAATTGAACTCTGCAATGATTATCAGAATGACAAGAAAAACCAAACATAAAGTTGTACTTACAATCCAATTATGGCTAAAGTTTTACTGCAAGTCACCAAATTCTAGAGCAAGTCAAACAGCAACCAATCCAACAACCAGTCCAATAGATTATAAAGGAAGAAAATGAAACAGAAATCAAGCATGTGGTTCATTGACAAATTGCAAACATTGGTCAACAAAACTCAAAACTAAGTATATTTTCCAGTTGACAACATAATAAAATTCTATAGTATTTTATGATGTTATATGCAATAAATACAAATCAGATTATACAAAAGAAGTAAGATAACAAAAAATAACAAGGATTTACCTATCATATGATCAGGGCAGAAACTCAAACATAAGATCAAATAGTACTTCAGTGTTTTTTTTTCTTCCTTTTATTTTTCTTTATCTTTCTGAAAATTATAACTACAGTTTGATCTTATGTTCGAGTTTGTCTGGATTATATGAAAGATCAATTTTTGTTACATTTTGTTCTCTTGCTTCTTCTTTATGAACTGATTTGAATTAATTGCATATGATTTTATAAAATACTACAGAATTTTATGACTTATGCTGCCAACTGAAGAATATGTTTGTTAAGAGTTTCATTGATCAGTGTTTGCAAACTGTCAATGTTCCACATACTTGATTTTTATTTTATTTTAGTACCATTATTACTTTATTAATTTGCTTGAGTTCTTCCATTATATATGTTGGATTGATTATTTTTTGGTTTCCTCTAGAATTTGTTGATTTCTAGTAAGACTATAATCAAGATTGTAAGTATAACTTTGTGTTTGGTTTTTTTCAGTCATTCTGATAACCATTAACCATTTGTTGGTTCAATTCTAGCATTGATTCAACAAAGAGTTTGAAGCATGCATATAGGATAAGATATCTAACTGATAGAAGAAGACATCAAAATGATGGGTGAAATATTAGAAGTGATTAAATTGTAAAGTTTTGTTTAAGCCCCCGCAAAGGAGCCCCTCATATTCAATGAAACATAGACATGGTCAGTCGAGCAAGGTGTCGGTGGTCGGTCGAGAAAGTTGGAGGATTTTGATTAAAATTACATATCAGATTTAGTTATTTTTTTAGGATTAAATTCATCACAACTTTTGTCAAGTAATTTTCACTTTCTATAAAACATGATATCAAATCAAATTAAGTAACATAAATTTCAGGGTCCAAACAGTGGCACATATCCAACTCATATAAGAAGACATCAAAGTGATAGGTGAAATATTAGAAGTGACTGAATTGTAAAGCTTTGTTTAAGCCCTCGCAAAAGGCCCCTCATATTCAATGAATCGTAGAGGTGGTCAGTGGAGCAAGTTGGAGGACTTTGATTATATTGATGAATCAGATTTAGTAGTTTTTTAACAATAAAATTCACTACAAGTTTTGTCAAGTGGTTTTCCCTTGTCATAGAGCAGCTTCTCAAAATGATATCAAATCAAATAAGTAACATGAATTTAAGGGTATAAACATTGTCATATATATGACACCATGATTCAACTTAAAGTTACATATAAAACTAGAAACTAACTAAAAGATTAGAGAAAAAATTATAACATGAGATAATTAAATATAAAATTAGATTTAGGAACTTCTGCAACCTACACTATGCCTCTGATTTTACCATGATAACAAATTACTTTTCATGTCATCATGACCTCCTTCATTTGCAGTACACTATCATCAATCTATGTGGCATTACTATCACTAATGAGCAAGGTATAATATGGAATCAGCCAAAACAACAGCACTTATGGATATGCCACGCCCTCAGAACATTGGAAAAACTGGTAAATTTACATCCTGCTTGTATTCATCCTTGACTAAGCAAATGCCTATATGTTTCTATCAATGACATTGCACAATTTCTTCCTGCGCAGCATAATGATAAAACCCTGAAGTCTCACTTACTATCTAATTTGAGCATTACTGCATTATAATTGGAATACAACATTAAAAAACATTAAATAAAAAAAAAAAAACTAAACAAGCCTAGTCTTTTATGTAAAAGGAATTGTCGCAATCACTGTAACACAAATCTCAGAAAACAAATTACTAATTTTGACGGGGAATCGTAAATTTGAGGATAAGATCAAGTTTTCAACATAAGCGTCTCCAAAATTCATATACAGAGCTAACCAATGTAACAACTTTTCATAGAGGTATAAAGTTGCCCCAAAATCATAGGCATCGATTTACGCACATCGCATACGATCAAGAAAAAGAGATGGCAGTACCTGAGTTTCCACCAACTGCTGCATAGTAACGGGAATCCTCCTCAGCCGCCTCAGCGCGTCCACGCACCGATCCACCTCCGATGACCCATCGCCGGCCTCCGCCGCCTTATCAGCCGCCTTCTTTGCGGCCTCGAAGGTCTCGAGGATATCTTTGTCCATCAGTTCCGACCGAAAACCCGAATCAAACAATGAAAAGCAAATCACCAGTCAAAGATCCCCCGATCGGCGAGGACCGAAGCCATGCACGCAGGTATCAATCAATTGATCAATCGAAATCCCCAGGAATTGATCCCGGTAATCACCTAAGCTGATCGAGTTCTCTCTCTCAGGTAGGAGAGATTGAGAAGAAAAGAAAGCGACCGCAACAGATTGGGAAGTTCGAGGGGTTGGAAATGGTAGATGCACGACTTACATTACGAATAAAACTTGCGGAGCTGTGTTGGTGTGCATCGAGAGGCCGACGACGCCTGCCACTAGACTCGTCAACGTGCGCCACGTTGACATCTTGTGTTCAAAGTCGTTCGTCAAGTCGGAAGAAGGCTGCAGGCATTGGGTCATGTACTCTCCTGGGCTGGGCTGGGTCACGTGCTACTCTTGACGAGGGAGACATCACTGTCGAGATGACGACGCGCATGCATGATGATAACCATGATAAAATATTTTAGCCGTAAATGTAAAATAACTTTTCTACCGGTGACGGAGGCACTGCAACCGTGCAAGTGGGTCCCATTCGGGCTCTCACCATTTAAGTGAGGTATAGTTGTACCGTGAATCTTCTCAGTACCCAAAAATCTCTTGATTTCGATGAGATAGTATCTAAGGTCCGTTCATGGTATTTTGGTAGTTTTTATATTGTACAAGAATAATAATCTTCTCAGTATCATAGAAACCCTTGGATGACACGGAAAATAAAGTTTTAAGGACTTCGAGATGATATTTAAGGTTTGTTCATTATATGTTTCGTAGCCATATATCATGTGGGCACTTTTGCTAAGGGATTTATGAGTGATGAATTAGTGTTAGACCCTTTGTTATATGATAGTTTTAAGCTTATACGATTGTCTTAATTTGCCTTATAAGTGTTCGTTTCCTTATGCAGTCCTAATATTCATGAGTAGCGGAGCAATGATGCAATAATGACAATTTGACTGACATTTATCATTAATCTATCTTCTTTCCGTGTATGTCTGGACTATACGAGGTTATAAAAAGATTAATCTTTTATGAATAATTATGTTATAAGGATATGGAAAGCTCAGATAAAAAGCTAAATATGTGATGATTTATATCAATCTCAAATTTAATTTATTTATTTAATCAATTTACATATCTAATTCATTAAGTATGGATAGTTACAGCAAATATATATGGATAACGACAAAGATGAAAGATGAAGATGATCAATGTTTGGATGTAAAGAACAGAGAAAGAATCCCCCCAATCAAACTAACCAAAGTTTCTATCTCATTTAATGAAATGATGGTAATTATTTTTTTCAAAAATAAGAAGAAATATATTACTCTAAAGCTCTAATAATAAGATGGTAAACCATGCTTCTCGAGCATAAAATTTGGTCTGTGTTATCTAGTTTAAGATTCTCTTCAAATATTCGAGGATTTGGATATTTTAGCAAAACGTGTCAACTAATTGACACTCATGTTTTCTTTTGGAACACACAACAAAATTTATATTCTTGGAAGCATTAATTAGTTCAAGAGCTCCCATGGTAATTGTTTCCCTTTGCTGAGAGGACTTCCATGAGTAATTTGCAATCGGATTCTATCTCCAGATGTGTCAGACCTGCTTCACAAGCATGTTTCACTCCATATTTGATAGCATCAAGCTTGGCTTTGCAGGAGGTTGTATCCAGTAGATAATTATAGTCAGCTCGCATTACATGTGCCATCAATTGTGCATATTATAGAACGAGCCCTTTCCACTGTGTCCTGCATGTCAAAAGATCTATCAAGCTTTACCCAAACTATTCGTTTCGCTTAGGTCACAATGATTTGGCATTCCCCAAGCATCCACCATACTGGTTTAAATATTTACAACATAAAACATAAGCTACAGTTCTAACAATATTAGTGAAAGGAGTATCCTTTACGCCATTAAAGGTGGTCTTATTTCGGATCTTCCATATCAATCAAAGGCAATAAGCTATCAGGGTCCTACGGATCTAGCAAGCTGATGCCCCTTTAAAATTCCACTCTGTAGAATTTCACCCAAACAAAGACCAAAAACTATGGCCAAGATTCATCTCTAAACTCTTGCATGCCTTGGTAACCACAGAACAACAAAAAAAACTATGGTTTTGTTCGTTAAAATTCATCCCACACAACACACATGGACAGTATAAATATTTAGTTTAGCCAACCTAGTAACGAATGAAATATTGAATCTCAAATTTTAATAATAAAATTAATCAATGAATTTAATGAATGAATATATTATTTGAATAAGTGATGTGAGAAATATTTCTACCGTACACTTAAATTATTAAAGGGATAAATATTGAGTTTGAGAGTTGGACATTGTGTTGAAAGATTATCATGTCAAAAATTTGGATATTGAATCAGAGAACTAGTTGATGTGCTCGGACTTTATGCTTAAGATTGGCATCGTATCCAAAAGGATATGATATCATATGATCAAATATTATGATAAACTCGATATATCGAAGGATTTTGTAATGTAATAATGGATAGAGTGATATGCTAAAGATTTAGACAAAGCATTAGATGATTATACAACATGTTGAAAGAGTAAACAATGTGTCGAATATTTTAGAAATATGTTAGATGAGTGAATGATGAGTCAAGATTTTGGTTGAGGTTATTTGGGACCAATTTGAGTTGGTATTAAGCTAAAATATAGTTCACTTGTCATGAAAGTCATTGAGCTTGAAATTGGATCAAATTAGGGTCATTAGAAGAGCAAACAAGTGGCTAAAGTAATTTGGTACCATCGGACCTAAGCAATAGTACTACTTGAGTTAAAAAACAAGTATTGTTTGTACTTTGTCAATATTTCTGATGATAATACTGTTTATAGTGGTGATAATATACCTAGGGCAATGATGGTATTGCTAGTATAAGCATTGGAGTAAAGATTTACATCTCTATATCAAATGTTACTATGGTAGTACTACTCAAAATCAGTGATAGTATACTGAAATATAGAGAATTTAAATATTTGGTTTCATTCTTAAATTCTTTTGTAGGCAATAAGTACTCTACTTAGTCTTGGATGATGGAGCATTTATTCGTGAGTTTGTAAAGTATTGTAGTTCTCACTTTGTGTATTACTTGAGTATCTTCCTCGTTCATAAATTTAGTTATAATACAAATGATAGGAGGAGAGAAAGCCTCTTGTATAAGATTGAGTATGAATGTTCTCTCCTAAGCTTGAAAAAAAAAATATATAAAAAAAATAATTGATCTTCACTTATTGAAAGGAATATCATATAGTGGAAGTCGATAATCTCGAGAATAAAGGAATCAAGAATATGTGTAAATAAGAAAGATCGAACTATTATAAATTAATTTATCATTCATTCTTTCCATTGTGATTTTTGTTTATGAGTGCTTACTACTTATCATTATTCATTTTACTCGTAATTCTTACTCACACTCATTTTTTGTTTAATTATATTTTCAATACATATTTTTCTCGATTGAAATTAAAAGTCAATTAAAATTTACTATAACACTAATTTATTCTTTCATACCATTAAGATCCTAACAATTGATTTTATAGTATGGTTCTCTCAATTGTATTAACATCCAAGAGAGATTATAACTCTTTTAGGCAATCGTGAAGGTCACTTCATAGCATATCCTTCTGTATTTAATGGGATAGTCTATACCTATTATAAAACTAGAATGTAGATTTTCTTATCAAATTTTTATTTGTGACACACGTGCGCATACACACGCGCACACACAAATTTTCACTTGTGACACACACACACACAAATTTTCACTTGTGACACACACATACACAAACACACACACATATAACACATATTTGAAGTCACACATGAATAAACTAATAGAGCAAAATAATCTAAATTTAATCTTAGTTATTTAAAATAAAGTCAAATGATGATTATGAAAATATAACACTTCTTACAAAAAGATTCAAAAAACCTATGAGGAAAAAAAAATAGTAATCTAATAAGAAAACAAGGTAAGACCAAAAGTAAACCCAAGAAAGATGTAATTATATGTTATAAATGCAAAAGTAAAGACATTTCAAGAATAAATACCCATAATTAAAAAAAATCATCATAAAATAAGTTACTTGATATGATTTTTGTTAAACAATATAATGTATTTAGAATAAAAGGTATTGGATTCACTAATAATATCATTCATCAAAAGCCAATCAAATATGTAAAATGATCCACATTACATATTCATGTATACCTTAAAATTAAATATAACTTTTATGAAAAGTTTGATCATTGTGTTTACGCATGCTCCCTTAAGAAAAATAGCTATATTAAATTTGTTTTAAGCCAATTTATCCTTTTTTTTAAAGGCATTTATATTGAACAAAAATCCATAGCCCATAAACAATTTCCTCCAAAAAGGGTTCACTTGATAAACTAAAACCATACTGCCTTACTTATAGTTGCTTTACCACCACCCTTCTTTGATAAAAATTTAAAAATTTTCTCATAGGGTTTTCCTATCAAAATGCCCTATTTTAGGGGCTTCAACAAATCAAGTTCGATGAAAATCTTTACAAAACATCCATTTAAAAGATATTGAATGATCATCTAGTTTAAGAGGTCAACCGATCACTGATGCAATATGGAACATGCATTTAGGAGTCTAGTACTCAAATAAAAGCTCAGGCATTTAGATCTACATAGTAGTTGATGAGAAATTTTTGAATAAACATTAAAAATTCAACCACCAATGGATGAGATGCAGATTCCCACCTCCCAGTGGACCAAGGGCTCTTAGTGAGGATCCTCAAACCATCAAGTTTTGATAAAAATCAAAACAAGAAAAACCATGAGCCATATTAAGAACTTGTGGAAGGAAATATGTTAGGAATAGAGAGAAGAAAACTTAAAAATCAAATATCAATTAATAAATAATATACTAGAAAGTCGATGCAAAATTTAATGTGGTTCAACAACCTCTTAAACACCCTCTCATATAAATCTAAAAGCATTTTCTATTATCCTTTCTAGAAACCCTAGAAAGTACCCTATATAGATACTTTAAAAGAGAAACTCAAGAGTACCCGAAATATCTTCCTATATGCCTCTCCTTATTACTAAATCCTTGAGACTCAATGTGTATTCATAAACAAATTTTAATTCTTTAAGGACTCTTTTTACATGAATTTCTAATATAAATCCTAATCCTAATCCGTCGAGGAGTTTGAATTTAATTAGAACTCCTCCCAAGTATTTAGAACCTAGTTAGTACTTTATAGAATTCTTATCAACTCTAACAATCTTTATCTTCATGAGTATAATGCCACTTTATGCTTTATTTAGAAATTGAACTATTGTTATAAAAAATTCACTATAGCTTCATAAAATGATCAGTTCATGATTCAACACCTAATTTTTTTAACAAACTTACCAATGCATCATGTATAGTTGGAATTTAATCAATAGCACTACTTAATTTTGGAGAGACCTTCATCTCACAATCTTATCACAAATAGGATTTTTTTTTTCTCAAAAACATATATATCCTAGAAACTATGACACCCTTCATTTCCTATATTGTGTATAAAGCTTGTAGCCATTGGTACCTATCATCTTCTGTATGTGTAACCTGTTTTGAGCCATTTGAGATATTTATTATATTTTTATTCTAGATGGTATAACCTTAATATAACCTTCTTTCATCAAGTCATGCAACCCCGAGTGAATTTTAAAACTCTACATCTATTTTTACCGTCATAACCCTAGCAATGATATAAAAGACTCAACTCCATCAAAGATTCTTTCATATTTTTGGAATATAGGCCACATCCTTCAAAGTATACACTACTTTATTAAATGTTTTGATCTTTGCTCTACCGACACTCATGACCATCAGCATTAAATCATCACCCAAACTTAACTTCTTAGTTAACTTATCATTCAGTGAATCAAAATAATCCTTTTAAACCTAAACATAAACAATAAAAATAAAAATTTAAACTAACTCTTTTAGAAAGATGCATCATTACCTTTGGAGATTATAAGGACATCTTCATCACTATTCATCACAAGAGTGCAATTATCAACCTCTTTTTCTTATTTTATTTTTTTAGATAATTTTGTTTGATATATCCATACTCTTTATATCTATAGTACTAAAATCATCTAAAGATCTAACTGTTGATCTTGACCTATCATGCTGAGATCCCCTCTATCAAAAAATCTTTATCATTGACCTTTACCTTGAACAGCTAATGCCTCACCATTCATATTATCAAATTACTCTTTTTTCTTAGTAGCATGAGATATTAAAGCTTTTTTAATTTATTTTAAAGTTAAATAATACTTATTGATAATATTATTGATGAGATATCATCAATAATATTATTGATTATATTATTAGTGATGCAAAGATGAATACTACTTACGCACTTTCCCTTAAGCTCCTTTTAATCTTCATCGCTCATTTTTTTTATTTTGTCTATTCATCCCTTCAATATTTTTGTTAGATTTTGTTGAACAAGAGAACCCTTTACCCTCCTCTACAACTGGATAAAACTATTTCTTCTATTAAATTTCTTCATGATAAGACCAATAAAAGTTACCATTATTATCCTTGTTGAATCTTTGATCATCAGATCTTTTAAACTCTGATACTACTTTATTAGGGAAAGAGAGGAGAAAACTCAAAAATCAAATATTAACAAATAAATAAGAAACCAAAAAGATGATGTAAGATTTAATGTGGTTCGATAAACATTTAATAAAAAATTAAATTCTTCGGTATATAAGAAAAATTAATGTAAGAAATCACTATCGCTTGAGTTAATATAATCACAAGCATAAAACCTCTTATACACTTTTATATAAATAAAAAAACTCTTTTCTCAACCCTCTATAAACAGTGAAACATAAGAGTACCCAAAATGTATTTTTCTATGCCTCTCCTCTCACCAAAACCTTGAGACTCAAGATATATTTATATAAATAAATCCTAATGCTTTAAGGACTTTTCCTACTTAAATCTCTAATCTAAATCATAATCTTAATATGTCAAGGAGTTTAAAATTAATAAGACTCCTCCTAAGTAGCTAAAACCTAATTAGGATTTCTAAAATACATACTAATCTTAATAAAGGAAGAGTCCGTAAAATGTTTGATAGAAGCCCCTAGAGCATCAAGTAGAGGAGGCCTTCTTAAAAATTTACTGATTAAGGAACATGACCAAGGTTTATGAAGTTTATAGAGTTCACAGTTTAGAAACAAAATATGATCCTTTATAGAATCTTTAATCTGATTAAAAACTCTAGAGTACAAGAAGATATCTTCCCTTGAGGAAGGCACTGGTCCCGCGATGATTTATGTCCAAAATACACCTTGTTTAGAGCCAACTCATGTTTAGATGGGCACATTCAAGAGAGGATAAGAGGGGTAAATCGTTTACTAATAAATATATATTCTTGAGGGTAGAAGTTATAAGGGTGCTGAGTGAACATATCTTTTTTCTCAGAGGAAAGTTGAAGAGCAATTGAGGGTAGCAATGCACGGGCAAGAGGAGGACAAGAGATAGACAAAAACGAGATTTTCTTAGTGGAATCTCTCTCTTAACACCCATAGTTTCTCAGTCTAATCTATTTAACACCTAGAGCAATTGTAAGGATGCAATTACAAGTTCTTGTCATCACTAAGCTTCTTCTTTGGGAGGATGAAGTAAAAAAAAAAATAGTAATAATAATGGTGAATCGATCTCACTAAGCTTGTGCCTAATCAACTTGAATCAATCTCAGCAAAAATTCAAAGCCTTTTTTCTTTTAACAACCATTCAACAAAAGACAAAAAGTAATGCCACTAATTGGACAACATGCTATCTTTTTACTCTATGTAATATTTGAAAGCAATATTTTTGCATTTTATATAAATTTTAAAATTACTTGCATATCCCTCCAAAATGAGTGATTGATGGAGTCGACCCTAGTTATTGGATGCTTTTAAGATGGTGTTGAGTTGTTAAGATCAGATAAAGTTGATAGAAACTAATGGGGAAAGAGTGATCCACCTAATTATTATGTTGGCCGACTCTTTTATTATTAGCCTCCTCTAAAATTGAGTAGTCATAAGATATTCTCCTGAATGAAAAATATTCTTCATTCAAATATTTTTCATTTGAATTTCAATATATTCGTTCTATAAGGTTTTTTTATTTTTTTTTACTGATGGTGGCCATATGTTGAGTTATCAAATAGGGTGAATATTCTCCATATTACTTTAGATATTATTAATTAAAAACACTAGGAAAAGAAGAAAAGTATTGCAAAAGTATCATTAAATACTGGCCAACATAAAAATTCAAGATCAATATGAGAAATGATTCAATACGATAGTGCCTACACTTCATTATCTAAAACCTTGAATGAAGCAATTCAAAATATTTGGTTGTGCTTCATGTACTCTTCTTTTCTCAATATAGAGGTAAATTTAATGAAAAATGAGAATTTTCTTTTATTGGCAATATGATGAGTTTAAATTTGGATGTCTACTCAATCGAAAAAATAAATGTCATAAATTGCCAGAGTTGTGATGTTTGATAAAATGATAACGTAAAATACCATATAATGATATTTTCAACAGCTTGGAGGATATGTGCTTCTTGAAAAATGCAAAAATTATTGACTTTTTTTTGTAAAACTTCATGGAGAAGAGAAAAGAATGAGAAGTACTTCCGTAATGCTTTGATTCATTTAAGAGTATCTATTTACATTAACTAAAAGATAAAGCATAAGTTTTTTTAAATAATAAAAAAATTCATCATATCCCAATAAAATTTTTCACCCTCATCTATTTATTTTAATATAAATTTTTATCTTTTGTTTCATCTAATCTTAACTATTTGAATTAATCTTATCATACCCTCTTAATTCAAAATAGTTATAACTTGAAATTATCTTTGAAAAAAATAAGTTTTTTTGTCAAAGCTTTTGTAAAAATATTGACAAGCTGATCTTCAGTGCTGTAGTAGTCTATTTAAATTTCTCCCTTATTAACTAACTAGTTTATAAATAAAATGATGTCAAACTTTGATATATTTGGTGTGCCTATAGAATAGGAGAGTTGTTGTCAAAGTAGATTTTAGTTTGTTCATCTTTTTTTTTTTTAGAGATCTATTATAATTCTTCGAAACCAAATTATTTGATATATTACACTTGTAATCGCAATATACTCTACCTCAAAGCTTGAAAGAGCAATATATTCTTAATTTTTTGTTGTCCATAAAATCATACATGAGTCAAGGCTGGGCACAAATCCTTATATGCTTTTTGTATCATCTATACAACTAGCTTAATCACTATCAGAATATAGCTTAAAATCTTTTACCTACTTATAAAGGATGTCATAATTAATAGTTCACTTGATATATCTAAGAACTCTTTTAGCTACTTTTAGGAACTTATTGATACTCAATACTTTTTTGCTTTGTTTATCACAATCAATGTTTTCCTTCTTTTTTCCTTGAATCCTTTTTAGAACCCAACTTAATAAAGAAAGGATTATTTTTCTTTGAGTTTCTTTGATTGCAACTCTATGTCAATTTTAATATTTTTCTCTCCTCAAACTTCATTGCAAGTAAGGTTTTTTGTTTCTCTTCATTTGTCTTTTTATATTCTTGCAGAGTCATCAATATATCCTCTTTCTTTTCTTTCAAGTATTAGTTATACCTTCTTTGTTATCTTTAGTCTCTTCGGATAATATTAACTTTTTCTATTCTTGTGATTTCTCAATTGTAAGCTTGTTATCATCAGATTTTAGGACCTCATTCTTTTTTGTACATATGTCTCATTAGCTATAGTTCCCTAATTACCATGACTTATACTATGGTATTTTATCTCATAGCTGTCATGTGAGATAGTTTTCATAGACCCATAAAAATTCAAATAATCATAGCTTTTATACTATAATGTCGATTCATTAATAATATTAGCAATTAATGCATGTCAGAAAAATATGAAATAAATAAGAGAAACACTTTATTTTTCTTCATCCTTATAGTTGCTATCAATTCTTCTATTTTCTTTTCATAAATCAAATATTTTTCATCATAAAAAAATAACATAATATACTTTTCTCATTAATTGCTCTATACTAATGAGATTTTATTTTAAACCATAAATAAATATCACATTATCAATAATTTTTTTACCAAATTTTATGTTCAGTTCCTTTTCCTTTCACTTGAATCTTACTATCATTTTTCATATATATAGATTTGATTAAATCATCAAGCCTTTAAAATAAACTTTTATCTCCTGTCATATGATTACTATATCCACCATGCAAAAATCAAATAGATTTAGAATATTCTTTATCAGACTCTATAAAAAAAATATATTTCTTTATCCTTTTTTTACTATTATTTTTTTCATAATAATTTGCTTAATTTTTTTAAAATGGTTATATTTTTCACAATGAGAGTAGAGAGGAATATTTATATTTTTATTTTTATACGAACAATCTTTTTCAAACACTAGATTATCTAATTTATTTTGTAATAAAAATATTAATAAGATTCCTTATTACCTTCATTAGAATTTCTCTGACCCTTATTTGATTGGCCTCATCCCTTGCCTCAAGCATCAGATCATCCACGACCTTTAGCGTTTTGATCTCTTTTCTGATATTTGGTTTCTGAATTTTATTTTATCATTCTTTTGATTTATCTTTATCTGAAAATCATGTTATAAAATTACATTTAAATATCTATTCACTTTTTGTTTATGAACTAGAAGCAAACATATTTATTCATCAACAGACGATATATTTGTATCTTTAATATCTTCTATAATAGTAGAAATCATATTAAGAAGAAAAACTCTTTAATAGTTTAATCTTTTAGATTTTGATCATAAGATCGCATTTGATTTACAATAAAAGAGACTTTTGAGAAAAATCTAACGATAGATTCAGAATCTTTTCAAATTCACATCGAAGAATATGAAACTTTGAAGTTTTTATCTAGTTCGTGTCTTTAAATATATGTTTAAATATTTTTTAGGTTTCTATTGATGTTAATACTATTATAATTCAAGAAAATAAAGACTCATATATTGCTTGGTGTAGCATATAGAGGGCTCTTATATCTTTCTACATATTCTTATTTATTTGATCTTTTTGATCTTTAGTACTATTATGATCCTATAGTTCATACTCAATAAAATTATTTTCTATTAAATTTTATAATTATTGTGAAATAAATAGAGTTATCATTTTAACTATCCAAAATTGATAATTTTTACCTTTGAAGATAAGAAGAAGTTAATTAGAAACACTTACTCTAATGCTTGTCATCTTTTTTTTTTTTTTTATCTATTGGTCTTCTTTTTTTTTAATTGATCTACTCCTATTGGTCTTATTAGAATGAGGCTTTGCTACTATATTTATTGACTTTTCTATATAACTTGAAAAAGAGAAAGAATATAGTAGAAGTAATGAGTAGTACTTCGTATTGAATTCATCCAAAAGTACCTAAACAAAAGATATGGTATAAATTTTTTAAATAATAAAAAAATTTAACATATCTCAATAAATATTTTCACCATCATCTATTTATTTTAATCTAAATTTTTATTTTTTATGTCATCTAATTCTATTTATTTAAATTAATCTTATAAAAAATGAGCCAATCAGCCTAATCTATTAATTAAATTTTAGTACATTTCGAAGCTATTAATTTATATATCCTTCAATCGAATCAAACAGAATTATATAATTATAATTATATCATTATTAGGTAGGCGATAGATATTCATATCCTTAACTTTATTTCATAGAATTGCTCTAACATATAACGAAGACATACAAACCACAACATTATGATGGAGTTATTAAAGGACTACTATATCAATGATATCACTTCTTTCCATCTCGTTAGGTCATCAGTGCTTCCTCTTCATGATGTCATGTTATATACGTCACCTTAGAAGTCGTTTGCTAGTCCTAAGCAAGATATCAATTTGTAGCACAAAAATACAAAAAAAATTATCTCCTAGATTTTAAGCTTAAGCCAATGTTTGACTTGATTACTATATTAGAAATATCACATCAAATGGATTGTTGGAAGATATGGACCAATTATGATGTGTGAACGTAGAAAAGATCTTCTTAATTGTGACATCTCATGCATGTGAGTTGAAAAGTTATTCTATCTCATTATCCACTCCAAAAAAAAAATAATAATGTATGGTTGATTTCATATGATTTTACACTTAGATTATGACAAATATAAGGAAATAATATTCGTGTTTATAATTCCAAACCTAATATGTATCACCATCGATATGATCCAAGCCCTAATATGTCATGAGCATTGCTCACAGCCTCTAAAAATATTTGAACCCTAAAGTTTCATTTGATATTGTTCGATGTCATATGTATTTATTACGATATTCGATGATTTGAGCTTGAAAACTATGTGGACCTCCAAAAGATTATCTTCACACTAGAGTTGGATGTTAGAGAAATTAATCAACATCCACATACACACCATGTGAATTCACTACATCAGACATACACGTAGAGAAGAATGCATTCAATTAATATGGACATCATTTGATGGGTAATTTGCGTTGAAAACTCTATTATTATTAAGTCTCCAACTGTATGGTGTGACATTTTGTGAATTCAGAGCCATCGATTGATTGAAGATATATATGAACATGAGAGTTATATATCCAATGATCCAAATAACAAGGTGCTTTAAACATTTAATTGTTCGAATAAGTTGGAGAACAGAAACTTTCAATTGATGATGCCTAAAACACGAGGACAATAAAGTTGTTAATAAAATGAGAAGAACAAAGTTTCACAAATATGTAGGTGGTTCGCATTAAATCCTTGATATGAACACATTAGTCATGGTCAGAAAGTGGAAATCTTGCCGGAGCCTATATTAATGCTACTTCATACGTGTCAGTATAACGCCATCTTGTACGACTCATCATAGGAAATACTTGTGGTCGTGATTCTTTCACTGTCAAATCATGCATTTAATCATTGTCAAAATCATGGTGAGAACATAGGAACCTTATCACTTCTCCGATGTATATGGTTGTAACTCAAGACGAGGAATAGAAAATGTTACCAAATAAAAAAAATTGTGAATTCACGTAAAAAATCCTTTTTCGTTTGGTTTTTCGAGAGGTATAATTTTCATATTTCTCATGTTCTCTATTTGTCATAATTCTTGAAATAACACTTACAAGATGATTAAAAGGTCATTCTCTATTTATCATAATCTCTAAAATATCCCTCACAAGATGATTAAAAGATCATGTGGACCGGTGCATAAGATAAATCGATCTAATTTTTTGATTATAATATTTTTAACATAGAGACAACCAATCCAAATCCATGGATCAGTTTGCTTTATAGAATAGTCTATACGGTCTAACTAAGTGTTATTTTAATTATATTGTAAGAGGGTATTTCAAAAATTATAATAAATAAGGGGTGTCCTTTGGAAAATATAAAAAGAGGCACCTCCCAAAAAATATTCAAAATGAGAGTCTTTTCTAGCTATTTTGTCAAAAAATACTACTTGAGAATATATATATATATATATATATATATATATGTAAACGATGAAATGGTCATGCATTGCCGAAAGTTGCTATATAAAGTGGTTGGCTCTCATAGCTTCCTTATCTATGAGAGCAAGGGAAACCACTTCTCGTTTGCTGATGATGGAGCACAACAACCTGCTGGTTTTCACTTCCACTGACCTATCGCACTGCGATCATCACCTGGAGATCAAGGAGATCAACGAAGCGCATGAGCTCACGAGGCAACTACGAGCAGTTCTTCTCCCATCTCTGCCTGCAGGAAGCTTGGCCGACCTCGCCCGAGAGATTCTCGACAAAATCATCAAGTCCTGCTCCTTGGCTGTCTTCATGCTCCAGTCCGGCGGCCATGGCCATCAAACAAGTAAACAGCACGGTGAGGGAGAAAGACCCATGCTTGACGGTCACAAGAAAAGGTCCGTACATCTATAATAACATGCTTAATCCACGGAGGAATCTTCTCTTTCAAAAAAAAAAAAAAACGGAAGTAAAAGGAAGGAGTTTACGATGCAGGAAGTCGCAGAACGCATCGTCCATAGTAACATCTGTTCCGTATGAAGATGGACATCAGTGGACAACGTATGGGCAGAAAAGAATTAACGGTGCGAAATACCCAAGGTAGTCTCATCATCGTATATACATACATAAATATATAAATAAATAAATAAATATATGTATATATATATGTATATATATATGTATATATATTTATATATGTATATATATGTATGTATGTATATATGTACAAAAGAGCGTCCACATTGATACTTAATCACTTGATTCGATGTTTCCTTTTTCTCTCAAGGAGCTACCACAGGTGCATTTATCACAAAGACCAGGACTGCCCAGCAACAAAGACAGTGCAAAGGGTGGATAGGGATGCAGATCCACCAGAGTTTATTGTCGTCTATAACATGCAACACAGGTGCAGATCCAGTGATAGACACATCCCATTTGTGATGGAGTCTGCTGAAGCTTCCTTGGTGAAGAACCAGAGCCGAACTGATACCCCCTCCGACGGTGACCCACAGATGACCCACCTGCTACTCTCTGATGAGATATCGAACATATCACTGACTCCAGAGCAGTGGAACCTGGACAACGATTTGGATCCTGTGATGAGCTTGTTTGAGTTTGCTGATGCAGATCCATTTTACAGCAGTGTTCTGATGAATCTACGTTAAAAGAGTTAGGAACGATGCTTATCGCTACTTAGTGCACGACATACGGCTCAAGTTATTGATGTGATGGGTTTATATTATATCAATATCAATATTATGCAACCCTCTCCTGTGCTTTATTAATTTATTGTCTCATAAGCTAGTTTTATTGTCTAATATTTGGTACTTATATTAACTTAATATAAATTTATAATATTATTTATATTATATTATATTATATTATATTATATACTGCTTTATGTTTTAGTACTTCATTTTATTTAGTTTAATACATTTTATGCTTCTATTTCTATGTACATAGTTATATATATGATGTTTATGTATATAATATCATTTGACATCAACCATATGTTATTTGTTTTATCTTATTGTTTATTGTTGTAATGGTTATGTTATTTCAATTCTATACAAATAAAATTGTATATTTTAGTAAGAAAGAATTCTGAGGATTTCCAAATCAAATGGATTAGGCTCAGAAAATATGATGGATAATTCAGTAGTGAGATTCTAACATTTAAGAGGAATTTGATTCTTGCACATCAAATAGCTTAATTGGTAAGTTAAATGGAGGTAATGTAACATCCCCAATCAGCACAAAGTTAGGGATGGTACAATGTCGTAATCCTATAGTTTTGCTTTTAAGAATACAAGTTCAAAATCAAAATTAAATAACTTTTACAGTATAATTATTGTATAATCTAGTTCATAATCAATTAACCCACAAAACATTAATAACATAACTCAATCCACTCATAGGACATTCAATAGTTTCATTAATTCCTTAAAAAATCATAATATTTTAATCCAAATGATATATATATATAAAATAATTTTAATTTATAATTGATAGCAGCTAAGATTTTCTATGATAACAGCTAAGATTTCCTCAATCATATAAAGAAATATCGTTGTTCTGTTGAAAAAATCTTCCATCGTAACGTGTCTAAATAGGGAGTACTGTATTAAACACAGTGATATCTTCATCGTTTCATTCTTAACAATAATAATCTTAATAGATTAGTTACATAATTCAATCAGCAATAGTTCCACCATGCTTCTATTGCGTGCAACTCAAAACAATTTGAAGATAACCATACGAGAAAACTACACTTCAATAAACAACATGACTCATTGCTAGCAAAACTTATCATAAATAATTAATTTTTTATACATTCAAAATATATTTTTAAAATATACATAAATATTAAATATTTTTCTTATGCTTATACAAAACTTGGACTTTACATGCATTACAAAATAAAATACTTGAATACTAAATCTTTCATTATGCTTATACGACTTACAAATCATCAGTTTGGTATACACTTCAAATCATGTCTTTTTCATAATATTTTTCAAAGTAAAATATATTTAAATATATTATTATTAGGAGAAAATATTATTGATATCTTAGTCAGTCCGATGTGGTTCGGACCTGTGTGTACATGATTATTCGAGATGCCTCCGTGGTAGAAATGATGAGTTCCTAAGGTGTCGCCTACATGAAAACTGAGGTCGGGAGAGGTTTCTCAACCTAGTCTTTCTGACACTCAAGTTAGTAACCTGAGATATATAAACGCCTCCACTATGGCATATTTTTCTTCACGACTCATGCACCTCAGACATATTTTACCTTGCACCTCCACTATTGTAGATTTAATGCTTTTCAAGTCATTCATTGGTATTTTTTAAATTCTTCATCCAATATATTTTGAATCCTTTAGCCCATGCTTTTTGAGTCCTTAATTCGCTAGCGAGACTAGCGTCCCTATGGATGTGTCCTGAAGGGACACTTGTCTCAATTGTGAGAAGAGAGAGACTAGCTCCTTCGTTATAAATCCCTCCTCACTTCATGAATGAGGTTTATTTTTCCATTCGAGCCTCCAAAGCTTTCATAGAAATCTTCTCTACTTCCTTTTGGTTCCCTACAGGGCGAGTTAGTCCTTGGGTCTTTTATAATCCCAACATCGGTTTAGTAATAGATCTGTCTTCTACCATTCTATTTTTTTGTCTATTTAGGGCAGGATATCTCTTCTTTCTTGTACAATTTCATCTCGATCTATTAGGTACAAGACAATTGAGGTCCACACTTTGTCTTTGGATAGCTCAATGGCGAAGGAAGTCCATACCTCCCCTTCATTGGTGAAGGTAGTTCCTATGAACTCAAAAGTTTTTCAAGACTTAGAGTCTATTAAAGGCTCACATGACTACGATTTAGTGGTGAGTGCACCACTTCTAGATCACTTAAGAGTAAGTATTCCATCCCAACTGAGTTCGATTTGCAGGTCCCCCAACTTAGTCAAACGTCTATTCAACCCCACGTCGGGGTCTTTTTACTTATCCTGTGATACTCTCGAGGTGAGACTTTGTCTTCCCCTCCACCTAAGATATCACCTTCTAAGATGATGCCCAACTCATAATACAATCTAATAATATTTATCGGGGAATATTGGTATGCCGACACTATGAAGACCCGCAAACTTTTTATGGCTTACTTTTGATAATGTAAGGGAAAAAATGGTTACTACTTGATAACTTAAGGGGGCTTCAAAGTTAGTGGAGCCCCTTCTAACCATAAAGGTTGGAAGGAGCAATTCTTCTTCATAGGTTCAAGTTGAGATTGGGGGTTTGATCTAGCTTAGTTGGCACACTACATGGAAAATGTTGGGAAATCTTAGGAGGCAACATCACATGCACAACGAAAGAACATTAAAAACAAAATCTCTAATTTCTCAAAGATATGTTCATTGTCGTGCAAAAATTAGTGCATAAAAATCATGAAACTAAAAATTACGTATATAAAAGATTATGTTACTTAAGGAGATCGTATATTCGCATATCTAGGAGAGAGTGAAGGAGGTCAAGCATCCTCCTCTCTAGTGATGATCCACACAGCAGGATTACGACGATGCTCCTCAAAACTCCAAGCTTGCTCTAAGGAGGAGAAGGGGAGGAGAATAGGAGAGGCAACCAAGAAGCTCTAGCCTATAAACCACTAGTTTTCTCCTATTTATAGAGGTCCCCTGTCAACTTAACCCTAATGGATCCTGCCATATTGAGTATTGGATCTCCATCCAACTACCCAAGCCTCTTTGATTAGTAGATCTCTATCCAATAATCTCTCATTTGCTCTTATTGGATCTCATCCATAGGATCCAATAATTTATGGGCTTATTGGATATCCAATAAGACAGGGGCTTCGGCGGATATCTCATATCTAAACCTTTACTTATTGCAACGCCTACCATATGTGTGTGACCCTCTAGGCCTAATATCGAGTTGGCCATGAGTCGCATATATCAAAACTCCTTCTGACTCAGTGAATTATTATCTCTATAATAATTCACTCGACTTATCAACTACAAACGTACTAGGCTACTACTGTCACGACCTTAGCTAGAATTACCTAAGGCATGAGGCACCCTTGTGGCAAAGACGCAAACTTAGCTTGCGTTGCCTAAGTCGTGAGGCACCCTTGCGGCAAAGATGTGAACTTAGCTTGCATTGCCTAAGTCATGCTTCGCCCTTGCAATTTGCGTCTGCAAAGATCAGCCCACTTGCAACCTCTCGCAGGTCCCGAAGGACCTGTAAAAAGAAAAAGTTGATTAGTTCAAAGAACGAGCGATGGACAAGTCTCGACGTCTCACAAAAAGGGGAAGCTTTACAAGCAATTCAGCGAGCACCTTGTGTGCACAAGTGAAAAGAGGGAGAGGGGGAAAACAAGGACTGTAGAAGGTTAAACGAACAGTTGCAAGTCCACAAACAGCTGCTCACCGAGTGTCGGGCACGACAGCAAGTTCCCATTAAGGTAACATGAGAACTTACGAAAGATTGTTCAACGCCCGACACTATACCGAAGCCCTATCTAGCCCTGTGTCACCCGGAGGATTCCAAGGTGCTAAGATGGCTGACATTTCACGTGTAGCAGCGGGATGTAAAAATCAACTCGTGGCACGTGAAAATAGAGCTGTTTTTCTCGGTTCGGTGGGCGGTCACACTGTAGCGCTACAATTTATTCGAATTTATATTTTTACAAGCAAAAGGACTTAAAACCAAGCCAAAACATGCTGCCAAGCAGTTGTACATGTAGACGAGAGCGACGAACGGTTCATTAAATAGAGTTATTGCGGGTGCACGACGACCGTTCGTGATATTCTCCCCCACTTAAACTGTCGACGCCCTCGTCGACGCTTGTTGATAGTTGTTGATGATTGCTTTTTCATGTCATAGGGCATCTTCAGGCTCTCAACTAGCTTCAGTTCGGGGAAGCTTTTGCTACTTCACCAAGTACTCGGTTTGCTCAGCTCCAGTAGGTAGCTTTATCTTACGGTCCGCTAGAATGGTTTCAACTCGCTTCTCATAGGAGGCTGGGGTGGGGGTTAGCCGAGTTGAAATACTTCGGGAAGCATCTTATGGATCTGAGTGGTAGGCTTTCAAGTTGCTAGCATGAAGAATATTGTGAATTTTGAACCATGCCGGCAGCTGCAACTTGTAGAAGACGTTGCCCACCCTGTTGATAATTAGGAAGGGCCCTTCATACTTGCACACTAATCCTTTATGTACTTTGTTCCTAAAGAATTGGAGTGATGCTGGTTGGAGCTTGACCAACACCAAATCGCCGATCTTGAACTCTTGCGGTCGCCTTCCCAAGTCTGCCCACTTCTTCATTCTTTTTGTCGCCTTCTCCAAGTAAGCCCGCACAATATCTGTATTTCGGTGCCACTCCCTTATAAAGTGATAGGCTAACGAACTACTCTCAGTATACCCAATTACCATGGTATCAGGAGTTGATGGTTGTTGTCCTATAATAATCTCGAAGGGGCTCTTGTTAGATGTAGAGCTCTGCTACAAGTTGTAAGAGAATTAGGCATTGTCCAACAACTTCACCCAATCTCGTTGGTTGGCACTCACGTAGTGCTGAAGATATTGCTCTAGGAGTGAGTTTATCCTTTCAGTCTAGCCATCCGTGTTGGGGTGGAGGCTTGTGGAGAAGTATAACTTTGACCCCAATAATTTGAATAGCTCGGTCCAGAATCGTCCTAAGAATTGAGTGTCTCGATCACTGATGATATTGTGCGAGACTCCCCAATACTTCACCACATCATTCATCATCAGCTTGGCCACCTCATCTACTGAGCCGTGTAGGGGAGCAGTAATGAAAGTTGCATACTTAGAAAATCGATTGACCACCATAAGTATCGATCCAAGTCTCCCTACTACGAGCAAGCTTGATATAAAGTCCAAGGAAATGCTCTCCCATGGCCTTTCTGGTATAGGCAACGGCTCCAAAAGTTCCACCGACTTTTGTTGCTCCACCTTGTCTTGTTGGCAAGTGAGGCACGTTCGAACATATTCCTCCACATCAGTCCCCATCTTCAGCCAATAGAAGGCCCTCTCCACGAGAGCTAAGGTTCTATGAATGCTTGGATATCCAGCCCAAAGGGAATCATGACACTCTCTTAAGAGTTCACATCTCAGATTGTCCACTCGAGGAACATAGACCCTATTCCCTTTGGTATAAACGAGTCCCTCCTAAACCCAAAACCGTCGTGCCTTGCCTTCTTTAATGAGCTATATCAAGGCTAAAAAACTCCATCAATGGAGTTGCATGCTTCGAATACCCCGTTATGAAGCGTCGATAGTAATTGACGAAACCAAGGAAGGATCTCAACTTTAGAACCTTCTTTGGAGTTTGCCATTCCACAACCGCTTACACCTTCGATTTATCCATCAGAATGAAGCCATTACTGATTCAATGCCCCAAGAATAGATCTCTGTTTGAGCAAAGTAGCATTTCTCCTTTTTTATGAACAAAATGTTCTCCTTGAGAACCTTGAAAATTGTTCGAAAGTGCTTGACATGCTCCTCAAGCATTTGATTGTAGGCGATGATATCATCCAAGTAGACGATCATGAACTTATCTAAATACTCTTTGAATAGCTAGTTCATGATAGTACAGAATGTGGCTGGAGCGTTGGTTAAGCCAAAAAGCATCACCAAGAACTCAAACGCTATATACCTAGTCACACAGGTTGTCGTCGCTTGATCGCCTTCAGCAATGCGCACCTGCCAATACCCCGACCGAAGGTCGAGCTTTGAGAAATACTTGGCTTTGCCCAATTGGTCGAATAAGTTCATGATAAGCAGGATGGAATACTTATTCTTCACCATCACTTTGTTGAGGGCTCGGTAATCAATGCATAATCAGAGGCTCCCATCTTGTTTCTTTTGAAAGAGAATTGGAGCTCCGAATGGTGCTTTCGAACTGCAGATGAGACCACCGCTTAGTAGTTCACCTAATTGCTTTCTGAGTTCTGCCAACTCTGGCAGGGGCATGCGATAGGGTGGTCTCGCTGGAGGCTTCACTCCTGGCTCTAGCTCAATATTATGGTCCACGCCTCTACGTGGCGGAAGAGTCTTTGGCAACTCGGGTGGCATAACGTCATTGAACTCTTTCAAGACATTCGCCACCATAGCAGGTTCATGAATGACCTTCTTGTCGAGTGGCTCTAGCTTCATAGCGGTCACGAGTGTTAGTTCGCCTTTTCGTACCCCCTTCTTCAATTGTAATGCTGATATCTGTTGGGGGTCTTTGGTTCCTCTTTGAGAAATAGGAACCACACAGGGGTAGTCACCCCCCATTAAGCATAGAGTGTTTAGGAACAGCATTGGTACCAACTTCGCCGCGTTCATAAACTCCATTCTAAGGATCACTTGGAAGACATCCAATGGCACCGCCATTATGTTCATGCTCCCACTCCATATTCCAATCTTGATGGGGACTCCCTTTGCTAACCTGGAGATCCACTTGGCCTCCGAGTTTATCTCCTTCATTCAACTTGGGCTCTTCTCTAAGATCAGCCTAAGTCGCTTTGCTTCTCGATCGGCAATAAAGTTATGGGTAGCACCTGTGTCCACCATTGCACGGGTCGTTTGGCCATTTAGCTTGATGTCTGCGTATATCAGCTCACCACTTCCTACTTTTTGTAGTTTTGTCTTCGTGTTCTCCCCCACTTGACCCTACATGGTGTTCAACAAACACATTGCTCCCATCCAGGGTCCTTGCGACTCCTCGCCATCGCTGTTGGGTTCAGAACTACTCGAATAAAGAGCGATAGCCTTGCCCTTGTCCGATTTGTGGGAATGGATGGAAGCTGTTAAAGCATTAAGTGCCTGATCGGAGAACGTCGAGTTCGTCGCAAGAAGGAAATTGAGACAACTCCGCCAAAATGCTTCCATCCGAGACTACGTGAAGTAATTTTCTATGCTAATGTTGGACATCCATGACATGTCCGAGAAGGATAAGCTATTCAGCTTCCTCGATGGTTTGAAGTCATGGGCATAACAAGAACTACATCGAAGGAATATCGCCGATTTGATCGGGGCAATTGCTACCGCAGAAAGGCTCACTGACTTCATTTTCTCTGAAGACCCGGGAAGAAAGAAACAATCTTCAAGCAATCACCCTCCAAAATATTCTCGAGGGAAGGAGCTCGGGGGCGAACAAAAGAAGAAAAGTTCCCACAAAGGGCCAAGCCCAAAAGGCAAGGCCCCGAAACCTGGCGGATGCTTCTTGTGCGGAGGGCCGCACATGGTGAGGGAGTGCCTATTCTCAACTCCTGCTTCAAGTCCTCCCATGTGTCAATTCGACACTGACCTTGTTGGATCTCCTCCCAACGGGTTCGCCACCAAAGTTTTACATCTCCGTTCAGATACATGATTGCTATAGAAACTTTGGTTTCTTCAGAATCAGGCCTCGTTGCTCGAAAGTATTGTTTTATATCGAATAAGAAATTCTCGAGCTCTTTTACATCTCTGGCCTCTCCATAACCATGAGGCTCAAGTGCCCTCAAGTTTTGTAACAGCGTAACATGGGTGTTGCTTCCTTCCGCATTTAGTACCCTTGTGAGTATGGACACCCTCGAAGTGAGTTTCGCCACAACTTCCTGCAGGTGTTGCACGGAGTCTTTGGTGTCATTTGACAATCGGTCGACTAGGGCCTCAACCTTGTCGATCCTAGACTCCGCTTCTTCTTGCGATTTCTCTACCCCAACAAGCCTTCATTGGCCATGGTAGAGTTCCTCCAAGCTCGCTTCGAGAATGTCCAAGCGGGTTTCCATCATTGTGAGTCTCTCCTTATGACTCTTTTTCCCGATTGGCGCTCTAGATTGTGCCTCCTCCACTTGCAGAGAGTAGCAAACTTCTCGCTCATCATGTTTGCTACCACACTACTCCTGAGCAGCTCCAACAACATGCGAGTGAATGTGCACTTGCAGCCCACCTGTGGCTGCTTGGGGCAAGGGTCCGACTTGCCCCGTCTTGCTTGATTCGCCACAATGCTTTGCCATAGTGAAGTTGCAAAGTTCCTTCGTTACTCGCTCGAAGTGCTTGCCTGCTCTAATACTATAATGTCACGACCTTAGCTAGAATTGCCTAAGGCATGAGGCACCCTTGCGGCAAAGACGTAAAATTAGCTTGCGTTGCCTAAGTCGCGAGGCACCCTTACGGCAAAGACGCAAACTTAACTTGCGTTGCCTAAGTCATGCTTCGCCCTTGCAATTTGTGTCCACAAAGATTAGCCCACTTGTAACCTCTCGTAGGTCCCGAAGGACCTGTAAACAGAGAAAGTTGATTAGTTCGAAGAATGAGCGACGGACAAATCCCGACGTCTTGCAAAAAGGGGAAGCTTTATAAGTAATCCAATGAGCACCTTGCGTGTACAAGAGAAAAGAGGGAGAGGGGGAAAATAAAAACTTTAGAAGGTTGAACGAACAGCTGCAAGTCCACAAACAGTTGTTCACCGGGTGCCGAGCACGACAACAAGTTCCCGTCAAGGTAACATGCGAACTTGCGAAAGATTGTTCAACACCTGACACTATACCGAAGCCCCATCTAGCCCTGTGCCACTCGGGGGGTTCCAGGGTGCTGAGATGGCTGACGTTTCATGTGCAGTAGTGGGCTACAGAAATCAGCCCATGGCATATGAAAACGTAGCTGTTTTGGGGCTGTTTTACTCGGTTCGGTGAGCGATCACACTATAGCACTGTAATTTGTTCAAACTTACATTTTTATATGCAAAAGGACTTAAAATCAGCCAAAACATGCTGCAAAGCAATTGTACATATAGACGAGAGCGACGAATGGTTCATTGAACGGAGTTGTTGCGAGTGCACGATAATCGTTCGTGACACTACGCCATAGTCGTAACATCCCATTAGTCCCACATCGGAAGTGGGCAATGTGTATGATTGGCTTATATGGGCCTGATGAGTGTACTACGTTAACTCTCGCTTAAGTATTTTGGTCCACAATTGAAGGACCAAAATGGAGTTATTGGCCAGTTAGCTCATCAGACTCGGGTCATGACAGTAGTCCCCAGACGATATAGGGGAATCCAATCTATTGGACCTGTCTGTCCTCAGTTACCGTGTATCTATAGTCCCTCATCTATCTAATATCCCAAAGACTAAGACATAAAGTAGGTGTTGTGCTGGAGTCAAGATTGAGATCACGTTGGGAGTTCAAGACTTCGTTGGAAGTCTGGACGTTCGTCGGAAGGAGTTCAAGACTTCGTTGGAAGTCTGGACGTTCGTCGGAAGTTCTGCCGGAACCAACCGAGAAGTCTAAGAGCTTGCCGGGAGTCCGCCGAAGCATTGTCGGATGTTCGTCGGAAGCTCGCCGGAAGAGCAATTGATGCATCGGAACAAGAAGTGCAATAAACATGTCTTAATTATCATAGTTAAAGCAGACTGGGTGGTGGTACCGCCAGAGCTCGGTCTCTGAGCTCTGTCAGACGGTGGTACCACTCAGTAATGGCAGTGGTACCACTAGGATCCTGGAAATCTGGGATTAGATACTTTTTGGGTACATTGTTGAAGCCATTGGGGCTTATAAAAATCCCACCCTTTCCTACATGAAATGGTACGAAAGTATTGAGATATTCTTGAGTTGTTGGGGTGTAAAAGTGTTGTAAGCAAGTGCTAGAGTTCTCCTCCTCCCTTTCTAAGTTTTGAGAGAGGTGTGAGACTTGTAAGGGTTCTCTCCTAAACCCGTGAAAAGGAGAATGTGTTGTAAAAGGTGGTTAGTCTTCACCTATTGAAGGAAGGCCTTTAGTGGATGCTGGAGACCTCGTCGGAGGAGGAATCTGAAGGTGGATGTAGGTCACATTGATCGAACCACTCTAAATTCTGGTTTGCTTTTCATTAGTGCAATTTACTTTAACTATAAATCATTTCATAGCAAACTACTTCTCCTCCTCATCTTGCTTATACTCTCATATGTTTCAAGTTGCTATCCTTCCAATTCGGTTTTCATCGAACATACAAAATATTTTATACGAAAATTGAAGAATTTTTCGCTGCACTGATTCACCCCCCCCCCCCCCCCCCTCTTAGTGCCGCTCTTGATCCCAACAATTGGTATCATAGCAAGGTTCACTCTCATTTGGTTTTAAACCCAAGAGAGATGGCATTTGCTAGTAACCTAGAGGGCCATTCAATTATATGTCCGCCCATGTTCAATGAGACGGATTACACATATTGGAAGACTAGAATGAGAATCTTCCTAATTTTAATGGATTTTGAGATTTGGAATGTTGTCAAAAATGATTTTCAATAGTCTTCTCTTCTAATGAGCGATTGGAATGAGTTAGAGAAGAAGATTTTTACTTTAAATGCCTAGGCTATGAATGCCTTGTTTTGTGCATTAGATAAAAATGAGTTTAATTGAGTATCGATTTATGAAACGACTTTTGATATTTGGCACACACTCGAAGTGATTCATGGAGGTACTAGTAGAGTAAAGGAGTCAAAAATTAATCTTTTAGTGCATTATTATGAGTTGTTTCGAATGAATCCGAGTGAGACCATTGGAGACATGTACACCCGATTTACGGATGTCGTCAATAGTCTAAAAAGACTTGGTAAAGGTTTCTCGGATTTTGAACTTGTTAATAAGATTTTAAGATCCCTTTCAAAAAGTTGGGATCCTAAAGTAACGGTCATTCAAGAGGCCAAATATCTAAATAATTTTCCTCTTGAAGAACTAATTGCATAACTAATAACCTATGAAATGACATGTAAAACTCGTGAAGAGCTTGAGGACACCCTTCCAAAGAACAGGAAGGACATAGCACTGAGAACACAAGAAGACCATTTGAAAGAAAACTCAAGTGATGAGGACTTTGATGATGACTTGGCACTCTTAACAAAGAAGTTCAAAAGATTCATAAAAAGAAAAAAATTTAAAAATGATACTAAAAATAAATTTGAACATAAGAAATAACAAGTGATATGTTATGAATACAGGAAGCCGGGACACTTCAAGAGTGAATGTCCCCAAGCAAAAGGAGGCAACCAAAGAAGAAGACTCTCAAAGCTATATAGGATAACTCAAGTACATCCGAAGAAGAGGAGCCTACCATCACCAAGCAAGTTGCTCACTATGCACTAATGGCCATTAGAGATGAGGTAATAAGTTCATTTGATACAAATTTATCCTTTGATGAACTATTAAATACTTTTTATGACTTATTTGATGAATATAAATTAATTAGTAAAAAAATATAAATTGTTAAAAAAGGAGCATGCTTCTCTTGTTAATGATTTCAATAGTTTAAACATTGAGCACAATGATAGTTTAGCTCCATGTACGAAATATGAAGAATTAGAAACACTTAGAAAGGACAACTTGCTACTCAAGGAAACCTTAAAAAAATTTGAGGTTGGTAGCAATTACTTGAACATAATTCTTGCCAACAAGGGTCACGTTCATAGAAAAGACGGAATTGAATTTGTGAGTAGCTCTCACCAAAATCCAACCACCTTTGTTAAAGGCCCCACTTTGCCCCAAAACAAATGTAATTTTTGTTGCAAATTTGGACATATAGTTTATCATTGTCCATTCAAGAAATGTTGTCCATGTAAATTGATTTGGGTTCCTAAAAGAACCTCAAGTGACTCAATGCAACATGATAAGCTATGTAGATCGATTTTTTAGGCACCCAAGGTTAAATGGGTACCTAAAAATCATCTCTTTTTGTAGAAAAATGTATCATCATAAGCTAAGAGCAAGAGATGGTACCTTGATAGAGGATGCTCAAGGCATATGACCAGAGATCCATCTCATTTCTCTAAGCTCACTAGCCTAGACGAAAGATATGTCACCTTCAGAGACAACAATAAGGGTAAAATCATTGGCAAAGGAACCATAGGTAACAAATCCAACCTTCTTATTGAAGATGTATTGTTAGTTGGTGGTTTAAAGTATAACCTTTTGAGTATTAGTCAATTATGTGATAAAGGATATATCGTTAGATTTGAATCTAATGTTTGTATTATTGAAAAATCATACAAAAACACATCTATGATTACCCTAAAACAAAATAATGTATACACTATCGAGATTAATGATCTTTGTAATGAAATGTGCTTTTCGGTTTTGAATGACGATACTTGGCTTTGGCATAGGAGATTAGGTCATGCTAGCATGAAACTAATTTCTCAAATTTCATCTAAAGAACTTGTAAGATGAATTTCTCATATCAAGTTCATCAAAGATAATGTGTATGATGCATGTCAACTAGGAAAATAAATAAAAGATAGCTTCAAACCTAAGAACCAAATAAGTACCTCTAGACCTTTGCAATTGATCCATATGGACTTGATTGGACCAATTGCTATAATATGCCTAGGAGGTAGCAAATATGCATTTGTTATCATGGATGATTATAGTAGATACACATAGACTTATTTTTTGGCACACAAAAGTGAATGCTTTAGGTATTTCTCTAAGTTCTGTAAACTTGTTTTAAAAAAAGAGTTTTATGATTTTGTCAATTCGAAGTGATCACGGTGGTAAATTTCAAAACTATGATTTCCAAGAATTTTATGAATCTAATGGATACAACCACAACTTCTCTACTCCAAGAAATCCTTAACAAAATGGAGTAGTAGAAAGAAAGAATAGAAACTTACAAGAAATGGCAAGAACCATATTAAACGAACATAGCCTACCCAAATATTTTTGGGTCGAAGCCATAAATATGGCATGTTATGTTATGAATAGGGTTCTAGTAAGACCACTACTTTCCAAGACTCCTTATGAGTTGTGGAACAATAAAAAGCTCAACATTTTATACTTTAAAGTTTTCAGATATAAATGTTTTATTTTGAATGAAAAAGATGCCTAAGGTAAAAAGAATTTTTCTTGGCCATTCCTTTGTTTCTAAAGTATTTTGTATCTTTAACAAAAGAACTTTGATTATAGAAGAATCTATTCATGTTGTTTTTAATGAAATTTTCGAAGTTAAGAAAAATGAACTTGATGATGATGTTGATTTTGACATTTTAAATTTAAATGAAACCCCTTCTCCAAATAGCAATTTGGATGCATCTTCTTCCGAACCTTCTTTACCGAAGGAATGGAAGTATATAGATGCTCATCCTAAGGAGCTAATTATAGGAAAAACATCGAAAGGGGTTCAAACTCATTCTTCTCTTAAAAATTTTTATGTCAACGCCGCTTTTCTCTCCCAAATTGAACCTAAATGCTCCCAAATTAAACTTAAATGTATTGACGAGGCTATGAAATATGATTCATGGGTCATTGCAATGAAAGAAGAGTTAAATCAATTTAAGAGAAATGAGGTGTGGAAGCTTGTTCCTAGACCAAATGACAATTTAGTTATTGGTACTAAATGGGTCTTTAGAAACAAGCAAGATGAATTTGGTATCGTAGTTCGAAACAATGCTAAATTAGTGGCCAAAGGTTTCAACCAAGAAGAAGGTATCGATTATGAAGAGACCTTCGCTCCTATGGCTCGATTAGAAGCTATAAGGATGCTCTTTGCCTATGCTAGTAGTAATAATTTTAAGTTGTTTCAAATGGATGTTAAAAGTGCTTTTCTTAATGGCTTTATTTCTGAAGAAATTTATATTGAATAACCTCCCGGATTTGAGGATAATAATCTCCCTAATCATGTGTTTAAATTGACTAAAGCTCTCTATGGTTTAAAACAAGCCCCAAGGGCTTGGTATGAGAGACTTAGTTTATTTCTTATTGAAAATAATTTCTCTAAATGTAAGGTTGATACTACATTGTTTATTAAAAATTTTAAAAATAATTTTTTTATTATTCAAATTTATGTTGATGATATTATTTTCGGTTCTAAGAATGAATCTCTTTGTGAATCATTTGCAAAAGTATGAGTCTTGAATTTGAAATGAGTTTGATGGGGGAATTACCTTTCTTTTTAGGCTTACAAATCAAACAACTAAGTAATTGTATTTTTCTTAGTCAAACAAAATATACTTTAGATTTGCTAAAAAGGTTTAATATGGATAGCTCAAAGGCTATCAATACTCTCATGAGTTCCTCCACTAAGTTAGACATTGATGAAAGTAGAGAAAGCTTTAATCAAAAAGCTTATAGGGGTATGATATGAAGTTTACTATACCTCACCACAACTAGACTGGATATCATGTTTAGTATAGGTCTTTGTGCTAGGTTTTAATCTAATCCTAAGATATCTCATCTTAAAGTAGTTAAGAGAATTTTTAAATATCTTAAAGGTACCACTAATCTAGGATTATGGTATCCAAAATCCAAAAACTTTGAACTAATTACATATCTTGATGCGTTAAAGGTACCACTAATCTAGGATTATGGTATCCAAAATCTAAGAACTTTGAACTAATTACATATGCTGATGCCGATTTTGCTGGATGTAGATTAGATAGAAAAAACATATCCGGAACATGTCAATTTTTATGTCATACACTTGTTTCTTGGTCTTCCAAGAAACAAAACTCGGTTGCACTATCTACAACTAAAGCTGAGTATATTACAGTTAGTGCATATTATGCACAAGTTGTGTAGATGAAAAATACTTTAGAAGATTATAAGATTCATCTAAAAAATATTCCCATAAAATGTAATAACAAGTGCAATATGTTTAACAAAGAATCTCATTCAACACTCTAGAACAAAACATATTGATATTAAACATCACTTTATACGAGATCATATCACTAATCATGATATAATCTTAAAGTTTATTGATACGAAATATTAATTAGCTGATATCTTTATAAAACCTTTAAGTGAAAAATAATATAATTTTATTAGAAGAGAATTAAGAATATTAATTTGTCTGAATGCATGAGTTGTTATATTTCTTTTTTGGACTATCTTCTTGAATGGAGCTTTCATGAGTATATGTCATATCAAGTTCACTTCATACCCTTGTTCCATCACTTAATGATTTTTGATCCATAGAATTAATTGACAAATGCATCTCTCACGGGTTTATCTCTTGTGAATTTTTAATGAGAAATGGATTCGATGTGATCATTCATGGAATTTCTTTTATCGTTCATATGATGATTCTTTCACATGAATTCTTTCTTAATGAATTCTTTCTTAATGAAGGAAGAATTTTTATAATTTTTTTAGTATGAGATGAACGCTTGCTAGAGTGAGGATTTAATTTTACATGAATATCTTGATCCTTGTGAAAATTGAAGCAATGATTTAATGAAAATCTTTTATCGTTTTTGACTTGATTCAAATTATTTCACAAAGTTGGTTCTCAATGGATTTTCCTCCTTACTTTTCTTCTTTATGCGAAGTTTTGATGAAAAATAAAAAAGGGAGAAAGTGATGGAAGCCATCTTTTTAAATGTTTATAACTTTTAATGCGAGAACTTTTGAATGATATCATTTCGTGAATACTTAAAATATGATTGGTATCGTCAAATACAAATTGAAATGTGACATGAATTTTTACCACACTTGCATCATTGAATCGTTCTCCTTTTTGTTGATGACGAAGGGGGAGAAATAATACCAAAAATGTGGTAAATTGATGACAAATATATGTAATTTATTTCATCATATATACTTAAAATGTTTGCTTAATAAATTTTCTTCATTATGATAAGATATCTAGAGCTTAACTTACTATTTTACAATTGATATCTTGCCATAGAATGATGAATTGCTATCTTTCTCATCTTTCATATTTGAAATATCATACTTGAAAATGGATGTCATGCCTTGACATCATTTTGAGAATGTTAGATCATGATAGTAATCATGATGTGCATGTTGATAAGTTTAAATGAATCTAACTTATCAGTTTGATACTTGAATTCAAAGGCATTGAATTCAAGAGTATCTTTTCTCAAGTATGACATATAGATAGGGGGAGTTAAGGTTAACTCCATCATCAATTGATTGTCATCATAAAAAATGGAGAGATTATTGAATCTCGAATTTTGATGATAAATTCAATTGTAATTTGTTTTATCTAATCTATATGTTGAGAAAAGTGTATAGGATTAACTACGATAGCAGTAAGACATAAAGTAGGTGTTGTGCCGGAGTCATGTTCGAGATCACGTTTGGAGTTCGAGAGTTCGTCGGAAGTCTGAACGTTCGTCGAAAATTCTGTCGGAACCAACCGAGAAGTCCAGGAGCTTGCCAAAGAAGCTCATCAGAACTTGCCAAGAAGATCGTCGTAAAGTCCAGGAGCTTGCCGGGAGTCCACCGAAGCATTGCCGAGAGTTCGTCGGATGTTCGTCGGAAGCTTGCCGAAAGAGCAATTGACGCACCAGAATAAGAAGTGCAGTAAACATGTCTTAATTGTCATAGTTATAGCGTAAATTAAGTTAGGATTGGGAGGTAATCTCATTAACTTAATTAGGGGCCAATTGGGCCCTTAACAAGGCTGAATTGGGCCGAATTGAGCACCCAATTCAGCCCCTGAATTCTTGGCCGATGGTGGCATCGCCAGGTAAGCAATGCCCCAGAAAATCTAGGTGGTGGTACCGCCCAGACTGGGCGATGGTACCGCCGGCTGTTATTGCTGCTAGTGGTGGTACCGCCCCTATCAAGCGGTGGTACCACTAGAGCTCGGTCTCCGAGCTCTGTTAGGCGACGGTACCACCCAAACTAAGCGATAGTATCATCTAGTATTAGGTGTCAGGTGGTGGTACCGCCAAGTAATGACGGTGGTACCGCTAGGACCCTATAAATCCGGGATTAGACACTTTTTAGCTCCATTTTTAAAGTCATCAGGGCCTATAAAAACCCCACCCTATTCTGCATGAAAGGGTATGAAAGCATTAAGATATTCTTGAGTTGTTGGGGTGTAAAAGTGTTATAAGCAAGTGCTAGAATTCTCCTCCTTCCTTTCTAAGTTTTGAGATCATTCAAGAGAGGTGTGAGACTTGTAAGGGTTCTCTCCTAAACCCGTGAAAAGGAGAAAGCGTTGTAAAAGGTGGTTAGTTTTCACCTATTGAAGGAAGACCTTGTTGAATCTCGTATTTTGATGATGAAACTACTTGATATATGTTTATGATTTAATCTGCGTTTTGAGTGACGCAGGATGCTTCGATCAGGATGAGACAATTAAAGCAGGAAAATCATGTTGTGCCGGAGGAACATGTCAGAAGATTGGACGTCGGGCCGGTGGATCGGTCGACGTATCGACAGAAGGCTTCGGGCCGTGGACTCGGGCATCGGGCCAAGAAGAGCGGGTATTGTGCCAAGGATATCGGAGTTGCGGAGTCAACTGGCCGATTGGGCAATAGGCCGCAGGAGAGGACGATGCGCCGAAGAATCAGACGAAGCGTCGAGGGACCAATGACATGCCGGACAACTTGGTTAATTGCTTAGGATTAATTGTCTCGATCGAAGTTTTGTTTTGTTGTGCAGGATTAACTATGATAACGATGAAGACATAAAGCGAAACAAAGTGTCGGAGTCAAGCGCGAAGGATTTGTTGCGAGTTCGAGAGTTCGACGGAAGTCCGAAGGTTCGTCGGGAATGCTACCGGAACCAGCCAAGAAAGAGTTGGGAGCTTGCCGAAGGGTTTTTCGGAAGCTCGCCAGAAGGTTCGTTGGAAGTTCGCGGAGCTCGCCGAGAAAGATCGGAGCTTGCCGAAGAAGCTCGTTGGAACTCGCTATGATCAAATCGTGAAGTCTAGGAGCTTGCCGGGAGTCCGCAGAATGGTTTCCGAGAGTTCATCGGAAGACCGTCGGAAGTTTGCCGGAAGCTCACCAGAAGAAGTCTTGACTTGCGGACTTTGTAATAGCTTAGAAAATGTCTTTAAAATCATAGTTAGCACGTTAATTAGGGTTAGGATTAGGTGTTAATCCTATAACCCAAGTAGGGGCCAATTAGGCTCAAGTTCGGATTGGTTTGGGCCAAGTTTGGAGCCAAACCAAGTGAGCTGAAATAGTGAAAGAGGTGCAACCGCCCCAGCAAGAGGTGCCACCGCCCAGGCTAAGTCTCCCAGCGAGACTGGGCGGTGCAACCGCTCCAGCCAGGAGGTGCAACCGCCCAGGGCTCAGTCTCCAAGCGAGACTGGGCGGTGCAACCTCCTCTGTCGAGAGGTAGCACCGCCAGAGCTCAAGTTTCGAGCTCTGGCAGGCGATGCAACCACCGAGCTCGGTCTTCGAGCTCTAGCAGAGAGCTGCAACCTCTCTGGACAGGAGATGCACCGCCTGAGCTCGGTCTTCGAGCTCTGGCAGAGTGGTGCAACCACCTCTGGCAGAGTGATGCAACCACCTCTGGCAGAAAGGGGCGATCACCTCTGGCAGAGAAGAGAAACTTCTCTGGTCAGGAGATGCACCGCCTGAGCTCGGTCTTCGAGCTCTGGCAGGAAGGTGCAACCACCCCTGACAGAGAAGGTGCAACCGTCTGAGCTCAGTCTTCGAGCTCTGCCAGGCGGTGCCACCTCTCCAGTCGAGAGGTGCAACCGCCTGAGCTCAGACTTCGAGCTCTGCCAGGTAGTGCCACCTCTCCAGTCAAGAGGTGCAACCGCCTGATCCCGGAATTCCGGGATTTGATCGTTTTGAGCTCGAAATTTGAATTGGGTTGGGGCCTATAAATACCCCACCCATTCAGCACTGAAAAGATACAGATCCACAACGAATTCTTGATCTTTTCTGTGATTCTAAGAGCTCAAATTTGTGTAAAGTCCAAAAGTTCTCCTCTTTCTGTTCTTCAAGTCTTGAGTTGTAAAGAGAGGAGAGAAAGGATCTGTAAGGGTTGTCTCCTGAGCCCGTCAAAAGGAGTGAAACTGTAAAAGGGCAGTTGGCCTTCGCCCATTGAAGGAAGGCAGCTAGTTGACGTCGGTGACCTCGTCGGAGGAGGAAGCCAAAAGTGGAGTAGGTCAAGACTGACCGAACCACTCTAAATCTCTGGTTTGCATTTATTTCGAGTACCTTATCATTACTGCAAACCTCCTACATAACTACTGCTCTCTGCGCCTTTACGAACAAGTTCTAAGTGCTGATCTTTTCGAATTTGCATTCAGACGTAAATCTGTGTTTTTCGTACGATCAGCTTACGTTTGCGTTTTGATTCTGCAAAACTGTTTTCTGCGCTTTTACGAACTAGTTTCTAAGTTTAGATCCCTTTGAAACTGGTTTAGACGCAAACTACGTTTAGACGTAAAACTGCGTTTAGACGCAAACTGCGTTTAGACGTAAAACTGCGTTTAGACGTAAACTGAGTTTAGACGCAAAACTGTGTTTAGACGCAAAACTGCGTTTAGACGCAAACTGCATTTAGAAGTAAACTGTGCTTAGACGTAAACTGCGCTTAATCTTATGCAATCCTAGAATCGGCTTTTACATCGAAATCGTTTTTATCGGACGAACGCAGCTTTCGTTTTTAAATCGCTGAAAGATATCCGCTGCACTAATTCACCCCCCCCCTCTTAGTGCTCTCGATCCTAACAGGCCTTTAGTGGACGCTGGAGACCTCGTCGGAGGAGGAATCCGAAAGTGGATGTAGGTCACGTTGACCGAACCACTCTAAATTCTAGTTTGCTTTTCATTAGTTCAATTTACTTTAACTGTAAATTATTTTATAGCAAACTGCTTCTCCTCCTCATCTTGCTTAAGCTCTCATACATTTCAAGTTGCTATCCTTCCGATTCGATTTTCATCGAATGTACGAAATATTTTATACGAAAATCAAAGAATTTTCTACTGCACTAATTCACCCCCCCTCTTAATGCCGCTCTTGATCCTCACAATACCGAGCATGGTGCTGTCAAACCTATGTAGTTTCTAATCAAGTCTTGCTCTAATCGGATTCTCCTAGAGAACTCTTTCTCTCTTAATCTGAATGACCATGACCAGAAATTTGTTTGAGTAAGAATGAATAAGATATTCCTCTTATGACACTGAGAGTGGATGATCCTTTATCGACACTCAATAGTCATCGTAAGGTTAGCTACCACTCCTAATGATCGGTTGTGCTAGATCTGAAACCTGCAGACCTATAAGTTTGGTATCAAAGAGTGGAGTACTCATACAGGACATCCTTAGTGTCTCAAGTCTAAGGACCAGATACACCACTAGGACTATGGAATCGTTGTCTGACAATAAGGCATCATCAACAATCCAACATTCCGTAAGCGGATCAATAAGTGAACTCATTCTCCAATGAGCACCTATATTGTATCCCTAGTGTCCTCATATGAGACCAGCTGCATCCATCATATGGACGGTTATGCAGCATATCAGTCTGTCCAGTTACCTCAATTTCCCTCTCGAGTAATGTATAACTGAGATTATTTAGGATCTATGTTTAAAGGTGAATCAGTCTCATTATCATGATCTCATCACGATTCGATTCCCATTGCACAGATCCATGAATATTACAATATATTCAAGCAATAGACAATATAAAGTGATAAAATACTAAATAATAATAATAAATAAAAAGATTACGTGTCAAGTCACACATGCCATCACTCACGTGATTGGCTTGTAGGGCACCTATGACTAGCAGACAACACACCCCCTTTCTTGTCAAATAAGGAGGAAAATCAAGTGCTTCAATGAAGGGGTATATTCTCTTCCTCCGAGGCCATTAAGAAGATGGATGAGGACTAGCTGATTGATATGGGTCTCAGCTTGACTCTTCGGGGTATGACCCAAACCTCCCATTACTTTACTTCATCCCTCTTTTTAATCCTTTATAGCCTTGTGATTATGATGCCTTATATACATGAATATGCATTTCTTAAAGAGGAAGGTGTTTGGCTCCTTTTTGGGCATAGTGGTGGCCTCTTGGACTTCAGCCACTGTCCGCGAGCCATTGGGCTCGACTGCGTCCGACCACTATGCTAGCATCGACAAGCCGAGAAAGAAGTAGAAGATTATTGTGAGAAAAGTGCCTTGCTCACGAAGGGGTGGGGAAATTGAGAAGCCAGTTCACGATAAGGAGCTTGCTACCTCAAATAGCAATGATCTACAAGGCAAGGGCTGCAAAGATGCTCCTCAAATCGCTGCCCAAATTTTCTCGTAGCGCGCATCACACAATTGAGAAGGGTCCATACACCCCAAATAGGGGTTTTTGGCTGAGGAGGAAAGGGGGAGAGGAGAATAGGAGATGATAGCTAAAATGTGTCTAGCTTATGACCCTTTGGTTTCCTCTTATTTATAAACGCTCTCTATCAACTTAACCCTAATGGATCTCCATCCAACTACCAAAGCCTTTTAGATTAGTAGGTCTCTACCCAATAATATCTCATTGTCTCTTATTGGATCTCATCTATAGGATCCAATAATTTAGGGGCTTATTGGATATCCAATAAGATAGAGGCTCTGGCGCGAACCTCTCATTGCAGCACCTACCATATATGTGTGACCCTCTAGGCCCAATATCAAGCTAGCCGTGAGTCATATCTATTAGAACACCTTCTGGCTTAGCGAGTGATGTGCTTATTTGACTAGCCTAGAGCGCTCTTGAGATATTAGTATCGCGTCAAGTGGGGAAACCTTGATGGGCACTAATGCCGATGTCCGTTGAGCTACTGACTACAATTGAAGTGGTGGCATCACTTATTGGGTTAGTTTGGGCAAAAGTAGAGCAATAGCTTGTATCATATGTATTAATGTTTGCACCTGCTGGGTGAGGTTTAGAAATGCTTTAGTGAGGCAAGTAGGTGACTCGAGGTCACCCCTGGGTCATTGAGCAAACACTAATATCATGTTAGTATTTGCGTTGAGGTGGATGCATCCACATGTGGAAAGGGTGGCTGCTACCCCTTGAGTGAAAGTACTATGAGTCAGGAGGAAAGCCTCGTCGCTTGAGTGTTTATCAAGAGGGTTGGTAGGTGAACGTTCCTATAACATCGAGCCCTTCTTCTAGTGCTAAAATGTTATGAGAAAATAGCATTGATGTTTTAGTCAACTCTATGTTGTCCGGACTCATATATGTAGAGTTTTCCAAGGTTCCTTTATGATGGAAACGATAAGCTCACCTTACACGAATATTGAGGTCAGAAGAGGTTTCTCAACCCAGTCCCTCTAACGCTTAAGTTAGTAACTTTAGATATATGAGTTCGGACATGAGTAATCCAAGAAAGTCTTATTTTGTATTAAAGGCGAGCTTCTATACTTGGTTGTAAAGGGCAAAAAGGAAGCTTGTGATTGCTTTTCTGACCATATATAGTAAAAAAGAAGTTTGTGATTACCCTTCTGATTATAAATGATAAGGAGAAAGCTTTGTCTTCTCCTCTCTCTCTCTAAGTATCATGTGACGGTGATATATCAGATGATTAGCCGATAATGTATCCCCTATCAATTATTCTAATAAAATCATATGTATAACTAATATAGCTAAGATATATATATCAAAATATAAGTCATAGTAGTATTAATGATTATTAGCACGTTACATTCCCTAACAAAATCTAAAACTTTGTTTAACCCCCGTAATATAGATAACATGTATCTCCTTGTGACAAGACCTAGAAAAAATTAGTTTTTTTAAATATATTCCAATGTATAACCATCATTGGTTGGATCCTGATGAGGCAATTATCATATTATAAAAATAATATATTAATTACTTTATTATCAAATTATGTGCTTTAATTAAATTTTTTATATTATTTCAAAACGGATGTAATCATATATTATTTAAAACTAATAATATTTGTATATTCTTTGATCCTTTCAAATATAATATTGAAATAAATAATTTTATATGAATCAGATAATATAAATTAATAAATGCTTACAAGAAAACAAAGAACCTTTCAAAACTTATGTTTTTTCAACTCATCAATATAAATACTTTTGTAATACTTTTAAAAATACCAAACACATATATAAATATTTTTCAAAACATACTCAAGAGAATCACTAGTGACTTACCCTAATTGTATATCAAAAATAAGCATATAATTATGATGCCTCTTTTCATTTTCTTTTTTTAATTATGTTATTCACTTCACAACATAAATATCCAATTAATTAAAAAATCAATATTCATTAATCTACATTCTAAGATATAAATTAATTAATAAGAATACAAGAGAATTCAAAACCATACCTCATATAATTTTCGTAGACTAGATTTGAATCTATCTAATGTCAAACCAAATTCTCCACAATTTTTCTTTTCTTTTAATTTTTTTATCTTCTCCTTTTTCTTTCTTTCTTCCTCTTCTCTTCGTTTCTGCTGGTGGCAGATCATTCTCATTCTTACTCTCTTCCTTCTTCTTTTCTTTTGTTTGCTTAGTCTGTTCTCACACCCGATCCTATAGGTTTGCCTATAAGAATAAAAGATCAGAAACAAAATAAAATAATTCTTATAATATATTTTTTACATAATTCAGTTCATAATTAATGAACCCACAAGATATTAATAACATAGCTCAATTTATAATCAATCCAATCATAAGACATTCTACATATTCGTTAGCTCCTTAAAAATTCACAACATTTCAATCCAAATGATATATATACAAAACAATCTCAATATACAGTAATCTTAATAGATTAGTTACATAATTCAATCAGTAATCAATCTACCATGCTTTTGTTGTGAAACTCCAAAAAATTTGAAGATAATAATATGAGCAAGTAAACATTATGATTCTTTACTAGCAAAATTTATCATAATTAATTAAATTTTAAAAATAAATATTTTTTTATGCATTCAAAATATGTTTTTGAAATATTCATGGATATTAAATACTTAACTTTTGCTAATACAAAAACTTAAACTTAACATACATTTTAAAATCATCACTCATTAACATAAAATACTTGAATACCAAATCTTTCATTATGCTTATATAGCTTACAAAATATCAGTTTCCTATAGGCATCAAATTATGGCATGTTAATAGTACTTTTCAAAGTATCATATATAAATATACTTTCATAATAAAATTATATGTATAACTAATATAACTAAAATTTATATTTCAGAACAAAAATTATAGTAATATCAATGGCTACAAGTACATTATATCCTTGTAAGAAGACATAGAACCATATTTAATCCACATGACATAGATAACATATATCTCCCTATGTCAAGGCTTAAAAGAAATTAGTTTTTAAAATATATTTCAATATATAATTGCCATTGATAGGATCTAGATTATAATTAGACAATTGACTAAAAATAATATATCTATGACTTTATTACCAAATTAAGTGCTTTAATAATTTTTTTATATCATTTCAAAATCGATAAATCATATATTATTTAAAACTAATAATAAATAAATAAATATTCTTTGATCTTTTCAAATATAATGTTGAATAAATATTTCCATATAAATCAAATAATATAAATTAATAAATCCTCATAAAAAAAATTTAAAATATTTTTTTTTCAAATCATCAATATATAAATTTTTTTACAATGTTTTTAAATAATAAAACAACTTCTAAATTATGTAAATCATATGAATTTATAAATATCAAATACATACATTAATATTTTTAAAAGCAGGTCAGACCGAATCATTGGAGATTTATCCTAACTGTGTATCAAAAACAAATATATAATTATGATGCCTTCTTTCTTTTTTATTTTTTCAACATCATCATTTTTTATTATTTTATTCGCTTCACGATATGGACCTTCAATTAATTAAGAACATCAAGATTTTTGAATCTATAATCTAAAACATAAACAAATTAATAAGAATATAAGAAAATTCAAAGTTGTTATACCTCGTATAATTTGATTTGAATCTACCTAATGTCAAACCGAATTTTTTAATTTTTTATTATTTTATACCTCTTGTCTTACTCACGAAACCTCTCGCTCGTAAACTGTTTATTTTACATCGATTCAAGATTGATATCAAGTACCATCTTACGGGGGATATGATAGTAGATAAGATTTTCCTAACTATATGAGTAAATCTCACTCTGATAAGATTTTCTCATCAGAAAAATCTTTCCTCTTAATTTGTATAAATAGGGGAATAATAGCTTCAATATAAAATAAGTTCGTAATTTTTCTGTCTTGTATTCTTTCCAACGTTTCCTCTCCCATCTCTTCCCAGTGAGAATCGCTTGTTTTGCTTTGAGAGAGGCAGCTGAGTTGCGATGAGAAGCGAAGGGTGAAAACCCTTAATTTTTTTAATACTTTTTTTATATTTTTAGTCCCTGTAATTCTTTATATTTACAATTAAGTTCTCAAATCAAATTAAAACCCTATGGAGGAAGGGTTGAGTTCAATCCTCAGAATCAAAGATTTATTTAAACTTATCCTTTGCATGCAAGCCATCACGCAAAAGATTTATTTACTACACTTGCTCACACCACATACACAATTCCTAATGCCACAAGATAAGCCACAGCGCATTTCGGTGAGTGATGCGAAGCTGCCATCAACCTCAGCTTCCTCGCCGGCCGGACTTTATTCAGGATCGCAGGGCACTCCTCTCCGGCAACCTAGATGGACACGCTATTGGGGATCCCCTTCCCGGTGATCCCAACCTCACTGCTCGGGAAGAGCAAGGTGAAGGGCATCTTGGCCGGGCCATTGCGGTTCTTCAGACTCGGGTCCGCGTTCTTCTTGTTGATGTCATCCTCGATCGACTTCAACGCCTTCCCGAATCGTTGGAACGCTTCCAGCGCCTTCCGGTCCGTTGTCCACTCCGACGTGTCACGCTGGCCCAAGTACACCTCGTCTGACGCGTGGGTCGACAGGATCTCCAGCAGCGAGACGCCGATAATGGTCTGGTACTGACTGCTTATCGTCCTCAGGAACACCTTGTCCGGGTTCTTCTCCAGCAGGTCGTGCTCCGGCGTGCCTGGTTCCGGCACGAGGCGCCTGCTGATGGTGGGGCGGTTGGGAACGTAGCCTCCGTAGGGGTACTGCCCGAAGTTGATGACGGCGTGGAAGGCCGAGGCCAACCAGATGATGGTGGTGCATGACTGCGTCAGCTCGAAAACGGTCTCCATCTTGGGCCACCATGGCTCATCCTTCTTGTCGCCGTGACCCACGTCGCGAATCTCCTTCCACCAGGCCTGGAGCTCGGAGTCAGCCCTCAGAGCATCGTCGCTCGGGTAATAAATTGCACAGTACTCGGTGACCCACGTCTCGATCGCCTTCCATATCTGTAGGCCGTCCTCCGCATACGGGTAGTCTTTGATCAGCAGGGAAAGCTCACCGTTTTGATCCCTCACTGCAACTCCTCTGTGCAGAGACGGAGCTTCCGGTTAGCCATGAGGTAGAAGTTCAATGTCAAACAAGGGAAGAACATTACTGCTGACGTTTTCTACCTCTTGACCAGATCATCGGGGAGAGCTTGGTCGACGAAGTTCCAGTGGTTCTTGTAAACCCAGGAGGAGTACTCCAAGGAGAACTTGCCTTGTACAGATGTCTTCTCGAGGATGCCATCGGCATTGATGAGCGACTGGCGAGCTAAGGCGTTTATGTTCATGGTGTCGCGATAGTGAGGCGTGAGAAGCTTGTTGATCGGGTGAACCACGCTGAGGTGTCGATTCGTCGCGATGATGAACGGCTCCAAGATTGCGTGCGTGCCAAGCCTGCCCTCGTGCATGAGTCAAGAGGAAGATGATCAGAACGGGAAAGGTAAGGAACAGAGCGTGGTCGGGATTAATTCGATATACGTGCGCACCAGTGGCTGACGAGTTGGTGGACGCCGACGTCCACGACGCCGACGTAGGCCTTCGCCAATTGCCAGAGAGATCCATCGACGCCATTCTCGGCCGCCGAGTACACTTTGCTTACAGCACCGTATTGCTCGCCGTCCGGGTGTGGTAAGCTGAGCTCGATCGCCAGTGGCTTCAGGGTGGAGTCCGCCTTAAGGAACAACAGAGTCCTCGTGGCGTATGCCTTATGTGCCGTAGAGTTTATCCGTGCAATGTAGGGCATGAACACGTCATGGTGGTCCAAGATGAAGAGCCTGTTGCTGCTTAGTGCCTGCGGAATTGCGTAGCCGACAAGCAAAATTAGATCCCCCTTTTCATGAACACTCTATTAATCGTTGAAGTAATTAGCAGTACCTCGTCAACGGTGAGCCCATCGAGGTTGGCCTCGATATGTGCTGCTGTGATGGTGCTGTTTTGGTTGCCGTACCTGTTAGGATCAAGCTCGCTAACAGGAGGGAACACCTTAAGAAGCTTGATCAGCACCGGGTGCACGCCGGCAACCATTTCGCGAGCGAACTCTTCGTCGGTGCGCCACGCAGACTTATCGACTGCAACACGAATCAAGACGACGGTGAGAAATGTGCTCGTTCCTCCTCTGCTGCAGTGACGAGAACACTTACACTTGATGATCTGCGGCTTCGGGAGCTTCAGCAGACGCTGCCCGCCTTGGACGCGGAGCACCTCCTTGACCATCTCGAACGGGATGCTCTGTCTGAGTTCATCAAAGAGGGGGACGTAGGGCACTGGGATGCCTCCCTCGTAGAGCCTCATGATGTCCTCGAACGAGTCGAACTCGAATGGTGTAATGTTGACGATGGCGTCCAGAACGGGGAGCAGTCCGTTGACGATGGCCTTGATCCCGTAAGTGAGGAAGTCGCCCATCTTAACATGTCCGAATCGCTCATCTCGGGGCACGTAAACGTTGAGGGTGTCCAACGTCCCCAGTCTGCTCTCCGTGTTGGGATCTATCACAAACAAGGAGATGGGTAAAGGAATATAACTGAGTGAAGCCACTTGGATCTCTCATTGGAACAGATCGTAACGCTACCTTTCCTCGTCATCGGACGGTTGGTCTTGCCACGCCGAGGGTAAGGATACACCGCCGACCCTCCAAGGATTGGCCGAACCAAGTTGGCGTTGTCGGGGGTGCCGAGATCATTGTACACTGCGTAACCATAGACGCGGTCCCATTCTTGCAGCTCCGAGGTCACGTCATCTCCCCTCAAATGTCGGAGCTCGTCCTCTCTGTACGGATTCAGCGGCGCCGGCGTGGCTCCCGGGAGGTACGTCTGCAAGAGTTTGACCTTCATCGCATGCAAAGATGGAGTACGCAGGGCAAGTGCTTGATTAGTACTCACGGTGTTGGCGAAGAAGAAGCGGTCGTATCTGTACTTGTTGGCAGGGTAGACCCAGGAGTTGCAGACGAAGTGGATCCGGCCCTTGCCGGGAAAGTTGTCCAGCGTCAGCGTCTTGAGGAAGAACTGGGTGGCGTGCTTGTTCTTGACGATGACGGCTCCGGGGATCCCCTTGTTCTCCTCCCACTGGAACGTCACGCTGAATCTACTCTCGCCGGCGGCAAGGGAGGGCAGGCGGCCAAGGTACTGCAAGGAGGCCGGCGACCCGACGACCCCCCGGTTCCCATTGTCTGCCATAATTCACGAGATGGTAAAGGGAACTAACAACGCAGCAACCACGTAGGTGTAATCAACAGAGCGAACAACTCACTGGGGTCGCCGACGGTGGCGCTTACGAGCTGGAAGGTGACGTTCTGACCGAGGATGTCGAACAATCCGTCGATGACGTTGCCGGCCAAGTCGTTGAAGTCGAGGACATTCTTCGGCATCAGCACCACCGTGCCCTTCACCTGCACACCCTTCGACCCCCCGAGGATGCCGCCCACCACATCGCCCACACCGCCCACCACACCTCCCACCACGCCGCCGACGATGTTTCCGAACATCTTCGGTTCTCTTTTTCCTGTAACACAGTGGATAGCGACGACTAATAGCTAAGAGAGTGAACGTTGCAGTGAGATCGATTGCAGCGGAGGTGGTATTTATTGATGCAGAGCATCCGCCTGCGTGTCGAACAAGCACGGGTTTCTCGTGTCCACAAATGCTTCCCCAAATAATTTTACGTGGTTGGGTCCACTGAATTAAATAGGTGTTTTCTCGGGACCCACTCCCTAATCACTGTTTCAATGTGCGGATAACACAAATAATTGAGCATCCATGCGTTTCACATGGCCGCCAATCGCGGTCCAATGTGAACTCTGATTTATGTGTCATCTGCACGAGACTTAGTTTTATATCTTTTCCACACAAAATAAATATAACAATGATACAAACAAATACTTAGACTTAGTTTTATAAATGACTAATTGCAGCGATTTTAGTAAGTGTTATGTTAACTTAGACTTTTAACTACATTTCTAAATTAGTAGAAAAATTACTTATCATCGGGATGATTTTTTTGTCTTAATACATTGTGCATTACATTTTTTGTCTGGACTGTCTTAATGCACATATGTTGCATTGAAACCATGCTCTTTTAAGACATAAAAATAATCTACATGCTTTAATGATACAAAATTGTTTGCATATTTAAATTACTTAAATTCTTAGGCTCACATCCGGTCATCATTGATCAGATAATTTAATTCACTATAAAAATATAAAAAATCCTAAAAAATAAAAAAAAATTATTTTTCCTTTTATTTCAGTAAAAAAGAAGTTAGCTTACAAGAATAGTATCAACAAAGTCTCAAGGTCTTCAAGAGATCAAAGAATGTATAGTTGTTATGGTTTTAAGCTATGTAGATAATTATGCAGCCATCTTGACAAACACAACAATATAGAGCTATAGCCATAGTTGATCAATCAAGTAATCAATATACATGATGAAATTAACTTATACTTAGCCATTCATAAGAAATACATTGAGAGTCTCTATTGAGAAATTCAATCTGGTCAGATGCTTCAAAAGCTCAGAAAAATCATTTTCACAATTTATAAACAAGAAAGATATTGTTTCAGAAAATGGATGTCATGTTTTTGGGTAATCATAATCTCTGTAATTGTACAGAAAAAATACCAATACTGTTTTCTTATGAACACAAATTTCCAGAAAATAATATTCCAGAAAGATGAGTTAGTACAATGTCTTATGAACCATGTGAAGTATATTCCCATACCAAGCATGCAGATAGGTAGGACAATCTTATATTATAATTATTTGTCTAAGAACAACTTGCACTGCAAGCTTCTACAATATTGAATGATTCACCCAATCAAACCAACAATAAACTAATTGCATGTGACATCTCCGACATAGGAGAGAAAAAAATAAAGCTATTCAGATGTGAAACACGGCTGGATATCTTGTCATGCATAGTGAGATGCAAATGCAATTAAAATGGTGTATTCTTGTAATGCATGTAAACTAAGTGAATTATTGGATTGAATCCCCAAGTGGGTCCTTTTTTTTATTTTCTAATTTGGTTTGTACATTTTAGTCCTTATCTAATGACATCGATATATGCGCATGTCACATGGAAACACGTTGGAAGTGCATCCTTATCCAAAAGACATCGAGATATTCCCATGTCATATGGAAACACGTAGGAAGTGCATGCTTATCCAAAAGACATCGAGAAATGCCCATGTCACATGAAAACATGTAGCAAGTGCCAGTGAGGTGCAATAGAAGTTGGTACTTATTTTCAATGCAATATAAAGAGGAATATTTGGCTTTTTATTTAACAGCCATTTTTGTACTACAAACGTATTTTTTAAAAATTACCTTCTTCTCACTTTGACATATTAATCTTTTCAATTTCATTCTCTCATATGGCTGCCATGTTTTTTTCAGTTTCATAAATACACTCGCCATATTTGAATTTTAGGTTTTATTTTATTGAAAAACTATTTGATTTATATGTTTAATTCTTTTAAAATTGAATTTACCCTATGAAACGTGTATTTCTCATCTTTTTTAGTTATCTTTGACTTCTAGTTAAAACTATAATATTTTTGCAACATATGACGTGTAGCAAGAGCACCTAAAATTTTTTATATTCTATTTTTTAATTGATATTAGTTATATTATAATTTAATTTAGTGGGATAAGTGACTTATTAGTTTCATTGTACTCGAATTATTGGCTCAACATATTTAGACTAGAGTCAACAATAATATACCTATCTAACTCTTATAAATAAATCTAAGTTTTGGACTAAATTGAGGGTATTTTACTCTTCTTCGTTTATAAGCTTAATATTCTCGTCACATAACTTATAATAATAGTATGGTGTATATGAAATGTCATGTCGTCTTAAGCTTCTCACGATGTCTAGGTCGACTCTAATATTCATTATCATTATCTAACCCGATGAGATAATTAGTTTATTAATTTTATTAAGTTTAAAATATCAACTCAAAATATTTAAATTTAAGTTAATAATAAGATACATATCAACCTTCTAATAAGTTAATCTAAATCTTAACTCATTTTGTAGGTGAATCTAAATCAAAGACATTATAAATTATTTCTAATTATTATTGTTAATGGTTAATAAGAGTTTTTTTTGGGCATGGATATCAGTAGCAGGATATTAGAGGCTGCAAGGGTAAATATGGCTCCAAAATCTATTTCTCAGATTTGACAGTCTGTATTCTTTATATTGCCTTCAGTTTCAAGTTGGTTTTATATCCAAGTGAGTAGTATTCTTTACATGACATCAAGGTTCATTAATGTCTTCTTTCATAAAGTTAGGAGTTTGAGTGTTGGAAGCTGCCTCGTACGTATTAATTACTAAGACATAGGTCATCGAAGCCCACCCACTCTTTCTTCCTTCGAGGAAGAAGATGCTCCAATAATGAACACCATGTGGTACTACAACTATAGAAAAAAAATTAATACATACATGCATCCCGAGTTGGCATCTTAATACCTTAATTACGTATAAAATTTAATGCATGATCTTTATATAAAGCATTTCAGGGGTAAAGAAAACAAGAGAAAGGATAAAGAAAGATTAAGTGAAGGGGTCAGAAGATAAGAAAAAAGAAAAGAGGAACTACAGAAATACAAAAAAATAAAAAAAATATTATATATATATATATATATATATAATTGTTTTTTTACAAGATGCTTTATTTTATAATAATTTGACATCTTGAGGATTAGTATTCTCTTTAGTTTCCGGTTGGTATAGATATCCAAGTGAGTAGTATTCTTTACATGACTACTTTCCCGGACAACGAGATTGAATCTACACATGCATCAATGTCTTCTTTCATAAAGTTTAAAGTCGTAGTGTTCGAGGCGTCATCGGGTGTATTAATTACAGAGAGAAAGATCAACGAAGCCCACCCAATCTTCTTCGTTCGAGGAAGAAGATGACTCCAACGATGAAGAAGATGACCATGTGCTACAACTATAGAAAAATAATAAATACATTTCAAAGTTCAACAGCACACGTGCATCCCGAGTTGGTATCTTAATTACGCATAAAAATTTTCCTATGATCCTTCATAAAAGATATCAGGAGGAAAAAAAAGATAAAGGGTAAAGAGATATTTAAGTGAAACAGTCAGAAGAGGAGAAAAGAGTAATTTGATTTATTAATACCTATATGTCTTGCTATATATAGCCTTTATATTTAGACTTTTAATCCATAGAATGCTCAATATGCTCTTATTTATTGTAGGGTGAGATTGTCCCCTTAACATTTGATATAAATATAACCTATTGTACCAAACAAGTGGCTAGATTTATAACATAAATCAATAGTTTTGATATTATTTTATTTTTATGATAAATTTATGAACAGTATATTTTTGTTTTATGACAATAATATCTTTATATTTGTTCATATATGTGTTGATTTGTTTTTATGCTGCTTATTGTATTTTTATTGATATGTTTCATACTTTTACAAATACGCTTTATGCTATTTACTTGTGCTACTTACTTTGTTGTATGTTATTACATTATGTTAAATAATTTTTATGCATTGATATCATTATATATGTTAACGTTTTATTATTATTGTATATATTTAACATTTTGTAACATTTACTTATAATATTTTAATTTTATACTATTGATATATAATTAATATGCATATTAACTATTTTATTATGTATATATTCTATATTATTTCATTATTAATGTCTATTATGTATTCTATTTATTTATGATATTAGCTAATTTATAATTTCATGGAGAGACGAATCGATTACAAACTTAATTGTAATTTCACTCGATATTTGTGATTGTCTAAAAAGATCATTAGCCTATTATTTCAACTCTCCATGATACAAGTGAGCCAAGAATACTTGGCATTTGTGTCTAGCAGTAAAGGTGTTAAACTCAACTTCTAGTATGTTTCTGGTTGTCTCTTGGATGATAAAGCCATCCTATTGGAGCTTAAAGAACTAAATAAGTTACTGCAAGACCTATTGGACAAGAGTTTCATCAGACCTAGTATCTCTTCGTAAGATGCTCCAATATTATTTGTAAAGTAGGATGAGTCTATTAGATTGTGCATCAACTATAGGCAATCTAACTAAGCTATCATCAAGAATAAATATTCCTTGAGTTGGTGGTCTTTTTTATCAATTACAAGTACCCAGGTGTATTCTATTATTGATCTTAGATCAGGTTATCAATTGAAGATTAGAGAGGCATATGTTCAAAAGATTACTTTTCAGATGCAATACTACCATTATGAGTTTTTGGTTATATCATTCCACTTGACCAATTGAGCGATCGCATTTATAGACTTAATGAATTGAGTTCCACTGATATCTAGATAAATTTATAATTATATTTATCGATAATATATTGATATGTTTTAAAAGTATGGAAGAACATGAGGAGCATCTAAGAACTGTTTTAGGCATTTTTTGAAGGGAGAAATTATATGATAAGTTCAATAAATATATATTTTGGCTTAAAGAAATTATTTTCGTTTGTCATGAAATTTCTAGTGGATTACCAAAAGGTGAAAGTTGTGGTAAATTAAAAAAAACTTTCCAATATTTAGATAAAAAGTATTCTTAGAGTAGTAGGTTATTATCCAAGATAACTACTCCTTAAACTTGTTCACTTGGGACCACAAGTGCGAGTAGAGATGGGGATTCAAAAGTATAGACATTAATTAATGTTCTTAGATAGATTAAAGGATGTACCTTTAGGCCTTAGTGAGCCTAGATAATCATCAAATTGAAGTGGAAAATTAATATGTGAGATCATTATATGGAATTATCAATCAATACATGGCTACAAAGACACACGTCAAACCATCAAATGTTGTGGTTATAAATGATGATTCATGTTGATGTTAGTAGTTCTTGAATGATATGTTATGATGAACTAACTTCCTAGTTGGGTTGAGTTGGTGATGGGATCACAATATTATGTGTCATTAGGTTGCCCATATATTGCTCTCTCTTATCAAGAAGTTAAGATATAATCATGTTTAGTATTTCTTGGATTAGTTCATATTAATTTATAATTAGAATTATCCCATATGGAAGTGATCAGCCTGTTTGGAGCAAGTTTTTGCTTGATATGATTTCTACTAAGTTCATTTTTATTTATGATTTTGTATGTACACACATACTCTCACAGACAAGTGGATTAGTTTAAAAAACTACAGGTATTTTGTGTTTATTTGTTTTTGTAACATGCACGAGAATGTTCATTTTGGAGCTAAATCTAAGAAGATTAAGGTACCCTTATAATGGCTCAAGTAAATGAAATTTAAGAATTTATTTGTTTAGTATCTCTTATTATAAATGTAATTATTTTTATGATATCGTTGTTATTGATAGGTCAGATTTTGATCAAAGATCTTTCATACATGAATATTAAGAGAATATTTATATATGTGTAAGAGATTGAAAAAGGACCAATAGAATAGTTCATGGATCATATATACTAGTTTATTATATAATTTGATAAATTTAAAATTTTTAATTGAATTAATATCCAATGTAATATATTTGATTTTATTCATTAACATTTATTAAATTTGTTAATAATATTTTGAATAGTTATTGAGTCCATCGGTGAAAGAGAGAAGAGAGTGAAAGAAAAAAAATGGTAAAAAATATTAAAATAAAATGAAAAAAAAACAGAAGTTCTATCTTAAGCTATATAGTATGCTATCCTTGTATTATCATATATGTATGTATAATTTTTTCTTCAGTGACCAAAAAGCTCAAGTAATAACGACAGCATCAATGGATTAAAAATATTGTACAACTTGTAAGAAGCTGAGGCTTCATCAGCCATGCACGCCCATCCATTCTAGCCTTGTACTAATTAAGCGTGGCATTGATGATGATGATGAATGGAAGAGCATAAGTAGAGAGAGACTGTCGATCGCAGACGAGGTTTTGACAGCAAAACATATATATAGGCTCGCTTGCTTTGTTACATAATGTGCATGAAGAAAGGATACGTCCCTCACACCGCACGCGACTCACCGATGGATGCCAAAGGTCTACGTGAGCTGCTTTATTTACTCCCTTACTGCAGCATTAATTAACGACACGGACCCATTCTAAATGGATATGCTGTTGGGGATTCCCTTCGCGGTGATCCCAGTCTCGCCGCTGGGGAAGAGCAAGTAGTACGGCACCTTGGCGGCGCCATTTCGGTTCTTCAAGGACGAGTCGCCGTTCCTGCTCACGATCTCCTTCTCGATCGACCTCAGCGCCGCCCCGAAGCGCTGGAACGCCGCGAGCGCTTTCTCGTCGGTGGTCCACTCCGGCGTGTCTCGCTGGCCGAGGTATACCTCGTCCGACGCGTGGGTCGACAGGATCTCTATCAGCGACACCCCCAGAATGGTCTGCAGCTGGTTGGTGATGGTCCGCAGGAAGACCTTGTCCGGGTTCTTCTCCAGTTCTTGGTACTCCGGCGTGCCCGGCTCCGGCATCAAGCGACGGCTTATGGTGGGCCGGTTCGGGAGGTACCCGGCGTAGGGGTACTGTCCGAAGTTGACGGCGGCGTGGAGCGCCGAGGCGATCCAGATGATGATGGTGCATGAATCGGTCAACTCCAATACCGTCTGCATCGTGGGCCACCACGGCTCGTCCTTCTTATCGCCGTGCCCCACCTCGCGGACCTCCTTCCACCAGGCCTGCAGCTCGGTGTCGGCCTTCACGGCCTCGTCGCTCGGGTAGTAGATCGAGCAGTACTCGGTCACCCATGTCTGGATCGCGTTCCATATTGCTAGCCCATCCACCGCGTAGGGGTAGTCCTTGATCAGTAGTCGAAGCCCGTCGCCCTCCTGCACCGCAACTCCTCTGAGCAGAAACAGAGCTTTGAATCAGTCCAGGCATACACTCGTGACGATGCCTAATTAGATCTTCCGAGGATTTTGTTACCTCTTTATCAGCTCGGTAGGGAGAGCTTGCTCGACGAAGTTCCAGTTTCTGTAGATGACGGCAGACATCTCCATGGCGTACTTCCCTGGGAAGACGGTCGTCTCCAGGATCCCGCCGGCATTGATGAGCGTCTGGCGAGCCAACGCGTTGATGTTCATCGTGTCGCGATAGTGCGGCGTCAGAAGCTTGCTGATCGGGTGGACGACGCTCAGGTGTCGATTCGTGGCGATCACGAACGGCTCCAGAACCGCGTGCGTATTGAGCCTGCGCATGTGCCCGCACCATGAGAAGGTGAACAGGTTCTGCACAACTAAGAACTGAGCTATGTTGGGATTTTGATTCGCACCAGTGGCTGATGAGCTGGTGGACGCCGGAGTCGTTGACGCCGACGTAGGCCTTCGCCAACTGCCAGATGGAACCCTCGACGCCGGTTTCAGCCGGTGTGTACACTTTGCTGACGGCGCCAAATTGTTCTCCATCAGGGTGTGGTAAGCTGAGTTCGATGGCCAGTGGCTTCAGAGTAGAATCCTCCTTCAGGAATAGCAGAGTCCTCGTGGCGTATATCTTATTCGAACCGGAGTTTATGCGACCAAGATATGGCATCAAAGCATCATGATGGTCCAAGATGAAGAGCCTGTAGCTCCTCAGTGCCTGAAGAATAGCAACAGAATCAAGCAAACCGTGCCTATGATCCCTGAGTACGTTCTAAGGTACAGAAGTCATATACCTCGTCAACAGTCAGGCCTTCAAGGTTGTGCTCGATGTGGGCTGCTGTGATCGTGCTGTGTTGGTTGCCATACTTGTTAGAATCGAGCTGGCTGATGGGAGGGAAATTGTCAAGGCGGCTGACGATGAGAGGGTCCACGCCGGCAAGCATTTCGCGGCCAAACTCTTCGTCCGTTCGCCAAGCATTCTTATCGACTGCAACAAGAACCGGATGGTGAGATGAGCGTGCTTGTTCGACTGCTACAAGCTTTGCTATTGGACTTACCTTGAATCACGTGGGGCTTCGGGAGCTTGAGGAAGTTCTGGCCCTTCTCAGTGCGTAGCAGTTCTCTTATCATCTCGAAAGGGATCCTCTGTCTCAGCTCGTCCAGCAGAGGAATCTGAGGCACCGGAAGGCCGCTCTCATAGAGTCTCAGTACTTCCTCGAACGAGTCGAACTCGTTCGGGGTTATATCGAATATGGCTTGCAGCGTTGGGAGCAGCCCGGTGGAGATGGCTTTGATTGCGTAGGTGAGGAAGTCACCCATTTTAAGGTGCCCGAATCGCTCATCTCGGGGCACATAGATGTTCAAGTTCAGCAGTGGCAGTCTGCTCTCGGTCTTGCGATCTGCAGCAAGCAAATAGGCGATCGAGGCAACGTTAGAAATGGAGTCAGGCGCTAATGCGACACGATCTCGTCGGAACTGAGATTACCGGTCTTCGTCGGTGCGCGGCCGGTCTTCCCACGACGAGGGTAAGGGTACTCAGCCGACCCTCCGAGGATCGGCCGGACGTGGTTCGCGCCCTGATCGGGACTTCCGAGATCGTTGTAGTACGCATAGTCGTATACACGGTCCCATTCTTTCAGCTCCCCGGTGACGTCTTGCCCCCTCAAGTTTCGCAGCTCATCTTGTCTGTATGGTTTCAGCGGCGCCGGTGTGTCTCCTGGGAGGTACGTCTGGACACACATACAGTAGTCATGGTTAATCCAACCGCACGTTAAGTTCAGCATCACACAGCAAGAACTTGAGTATCGTACTCACGGTGTTGGCGAAGAAGACACGGTCATATTTGTACTTGCTTGCAGGGTAGACCCAGGAGTTGCAGACGAAGTGGATCCGGCCCTTGCCGGGGAAGTTGTCCAGCGTCAGCGTCTTGAGGAAGAACTGAGTGGCGTGCTTGTTCTTGACGATCACAGCGCCGGGAATCCCGTGATTCTCCTGCCACTGGAACGTCACGCTGTATTTGCTTTCACCGGCTGCAAGGGAGGGCAGATGGCCGAGATACTGCAACGAGGCGGCCTCCGCGACGACTCCTCGGTTCCCATTGTCTGCCATCAGAACATTTGCATCAACGTAAGAGTGCAGAAGAAAAGCTACCGACGTTACAAGCAACATCAACGCAACCAGCAACTCACTGGGGTCGCCGACGGTGGCGCTCACGAGCTGGAAGGTAACTCCTTGGCCGAGGAGCTCGAAGAGGCCGTTGATGACGTTGCCGGCCAAGTCGTTGAAGTCGAGCACGTTCTTCTGCATCAGCACCACCGTGCCCTTCACCTGCACTCCCTTCGACCCCCCGAGGATGCCGCCCACCACACCGCCCGCACCGCCCACCACACCGCCCACCACGCCGCCGACGATGTTTCCGATCATCTTCGGTTCTCTTTTTCCTGGAATACAGTGGATAGCGACTACCAATAGCTTGGAGAGTGAACGTTGCAGTGAGATCGATTGCAGCGGAGGTGGTATTCATTGATGCAGAGCATCCGCCTGCGTCGAACAAGCACGGATTTCACGTGTCCACAAATGGTTCCCCAAATAATTTTACGGACATGGGTTTCACGTGGTTGGGTCCACTGAATTAAATACATGACATCTACCATATCCAAAATAAAAGCAGGCTTTAGCCATTTGCGATCATATTGGACGACTGTTTCTGCGTGAAGAAGCTGTCAGCATCAACTTACCCACCATGAGAGAGACTTGGAAAATATAAGAAGCGTCTGTGTATAAAAGATTAGGATAAGAACGAGGAGAAGCTACGTTGATTTAATGAAATGTGGATGTAGCCAAGACCTGAACGGATTTATAGGAGTGTATGATTTAATCAAGGTGAAAGCACGGATTGCTACGCACTTTTAGAATTCAATGAGGACAAGTAAATGAAGTTTGAAGATAGATAAGATCTGAGGATGCACTTTTGTTTTTTATCAGCTATCACTTTTGTTATCATCTGACTATGTATTAATTATTTGGCACATTAAGCTAATGTGATGAGGAACATTTTCTTTTTTTATTTCTGCTTGTTTGGCTGCGATAGTTGACAAAGTTTAAGTTAATATTTTTATCTATCTATTATAGTAATCATATCACTTAAAAAAAACCTAGAGTGATCGAGTTGAGAAGAACACATGCGATGTTATTGGCATATACTCGAGTAGTCACTACAACAAAACTCATCTTAGGCAAGATAAGAGATTGTCGTTTTATATAACTGTTATTATAAATGACTAATTGCAGCGATTTTAGTAAGTGTTATGTTAACTTAGACTTTTAACCACATTTCTAAATTGGTAGAAAAATTACTTATCATCGGGATGATTTTTTTGTCTTAATACATTGTGCATTGCATTTTTTGTCTGGACTGTCTTAATGCACATATGTTGCATTGAAACCATGCTCTTTTAAGACATAAAAATAATCTACATGCTTTAATGGTACAAAATTGTTTGCATATTTAAATTACTTAAATTCTTAGGCTCACATCCGGTCATCATTGATCAGATAATTTAATTCACTATATATAAAAAATCCTAAAAAAAAAAAAAAAATTAATTTTCCTTTTATTTCAGTAAAAAAGAAATTACCTTACAAGAATAGTATCAACAAAGTCTTAAGGTCTTCAAGAGATCAAAGAATGTATAGTTGCTATGGTTTTAAGCTATGTCGATAATTATGCAGCCATCTTGCCAAACACAACAATATAGAGCTATAGCCATAGTTGATCAATCAAGCAATCAATATACATGATGAAATTAACTTATACTTAGCCATTCATAAGAAATACATTGAGAGTCTCTATTGAGAAATTCAATCTGGTCAGATGCTTCAAAAGCTCAGAAAAATCATTTTCACAATTTATAAACAAGAAAGATATTGTTTTAGAAAATGGATGTCATGTTTTTGGGTAATCATAATCTCTGTAAT